>NC_068568.1:28136036-29463536 GCF_025698545.1 Gossypium raimondii
GAGAATTGTTATTCAAAATAACTAATATGTGTATACAATTAAAGAGTTTGAAATGATGAGAAATTGGTAAAAGAACCTGTATGAATTTAACAAATGGTTTAGATAAGAATGGAAAGTGATTAAGGTTATAAAAAGGAAAATGGGAATCGTGATTAGAGATTTATTCGATGGTTGAGATCCAACACAAATTATGGATTCTCGACAAACTATCGGAAAGCAAAGATGTCGGATCATTATATAGCAATCTGTGATGATTAGTTCCTGAAACTTTCTAGTTGCCATTTTCTAGGTAAGTTCATATGGAAGTTACTGCATTTTCGGTATTATGTTTTAATTGTGTTTTGTATATATATTAAATATATATAATTGTAGATTTAATGGCTTTTTATATAAAATGGATCAAATCATAAAATAAGAAATACTTGATAAATATGAAGAGATTCATGACATTGAATGGATGTGAGAATGGTATGTTGTTGGATAGCATGTATATGATGATGTTGCAAATTTAAAATGTATAGAGAATTGTTATTCAAAATAACTAATGTGTGTATACAATTAAAGAGTTTGAAATGATAAGAAATTGGTAAAAGAACCTGTATGAATTTAACAAATGGTTTAGATAAGAATGGAAAGTGATTATGGTTATAAAAAGGAAAAATGGGAATCGTGATTAGAGATTTATTAGATGGTTAAGATCCAAAGACAAATTGTGGATTCTCGATATAACCGAATCGAGCAAAGATGTCGGATCATTATATAGCAATCTGTGATGATTAGTCCCTGAAACTTTCTAGTTGCCATTTTCTAGGTAAGTTCATATGGAAGTTATTTTCGTATTATATTTGAATTGTGTTTTGTATATATATATTAAATATATATAATTGTAGATTTAATGGCTTTTTATATAAGATGGATCAAATCGTAAAATAAGAACTACTTGATAAATATAAAGAGATTCATGACATTGAATGGATGTGGGAATGGTATGTTGTTGGATAGCATGTATATGATGATGTTGCAAATTTAAAATGTATAGAGACTTGTTATTCAAAATAACTAAAGTTTGTATACAATTAAAGAGTTTGAAATGATACTAAATTGGTAAAAGAACCTGCATGAATTTATCAAATGGTTTAGATAAGAATGGAAAGTGATTAAGGTTATAAAAGGAAAATGGGAGTCGTGATTAGAGATTTATTCGATGGTTGAGATCCAAAGACAAATTGTGGATTCTCGACACTTTCATTGAGCGAAGTCGGATCATTATATAGCAACTGTGATGATTAGTCCCTGAAACTTTCGACTTGCCATTTTCTAGGTAAGTTCATATGGAAGTTACTCCATTTTCGTATTATATTTGAGTTGTGTTTTTGTATATATATATTAAATTTATATAGTTGTAGATTTAATGGCTTTTTATATAAGATGGATCAAATCATAAAATAAGAAATACTTGATAAATATGAAGAGATTCATGACATTGAATGGATGTGAGAATGGTATGTTGTTGGATAGCATGTATATGATGATGTTGCAAATTTAAAATGTATAGAGACTTGTTAGTCAAAATAACTAATGTGTGTATACAATTAAAGAGTTTGAAATGATACGAAATTGGTAAAAGAACCTGCATGAATTTATCAAATGGCTTAGATAACAATGGAAAGTGATTAAGGTTATAAAAAGGAAAATGGGAATCGTGATTAGAGATTTATTCGATGGTTGAGATCCAGCACAAATTATGGATTCTCGACAATCGAGCAAAGATCGGATCATTATAGAGCAATCTGTGATGATTAGTTCCTGAAACTTTCTAGTTGCCATTTTCTAGGTAAGCTCATATGGAAGTTACTGCATTTTCGTATTATGTTTTAATTGTGTTTTTGTATATATATTAAATATATATAATTGTAGATTTAATGGCTTTTTATATAAAATGGATCAAATCATAAAATAAGAAATACTTGATAAATATGAAGAGATTCATGACATTGAATGGATGTGAGAATGGTATGTTGTTGGAAAGCATGTATATGATGATGTTGCAAATTTAAAATGTATAGAGAATTGTTATTCAAAATAACTAATGTGTGTATACAATTAAAGAGTTTGAAATGATAAGAAATTGGTAAAAGAACCTGTATGAATTTAACAAATGGTTTAGATAAGAATGGAAAGTGATTATGGTTATAAAAAGGAAAAATGGGAATCGTGATTAGAGATTTATTCGATGGTTAAGATCCAGCACAAATTGTGGATTCTCGACAGCTCGACTGAGCAGTATCGGATCATTATATAGCAATCTGTGATGATTAGTCCCTGAAACTTTCTAGTTGCCATTTTCAAGGTAAGTTCATATGGAAGTTATTGCATTTTCGTATTATACTTGAATTGTGTTTT
Source organism: Gossypium raimondii (assembly GCF_025698545.1). Taxonomy (NCBI): domain Eukaryota; kingdom Viridiplantae; phylum Streptophyta; class Magnoliopsida; order Malvales; family Malvaceae; genus Gossypium; species Gossypium raimondii. The sequence continues at coordinate 28,138,440 of NC_068568.1, forward strand.
TGTAAATATATTAAATATATATAATTGTAGATTTAATGGCTTTTTATATAAAATGGATCAAATCTGTGATGATTAGTAAAATAAGAACTACTTGATAAATATAAAGAGATTCATGACATTGAATGGATGTGTGGAATGCTATGTTGTTGGATAGCTTGTTTATGATGATGTTGCAAATTTAAAATGTATAGAGACTTGTTATTCAAAATAACTAAAGTTTGTATACAATTAAAGAGTTTGAAATGATACGAAATCGGTAAAAGAACCTGCATGAATTTAACAAATGGTTAAGATAAGAATGGAAAGTGATTATGGTTATAAAAAGGTAAAATGGGAATCGTGATTAGAGATTTATTCGATGGTTGAGATCCAGCACAAATTGTGGATTCTCGTTCACATACATTTCGACCGAGCAAAGATCGGATCATTATAGAGCAATCTGTGATGATTAGTTCCTGAAACTTTCTAGTTGCCATTTTCTAGGTAAGCTCATATGGAAGTTACTGCATTTTCGTATTATGTTTTAATTGGGTTTTTGTATATATATTAAATATATATAATTGTAGATTTAATGGCTTTTTATATAAAATGGATCAAATCATAAAATAAGAAATACTTGATAAATATGAAGAGATTCATGACATTGAATGGATGTGAGAATGGTATGTTGTTGGATAGCATGTATATGATGATGTTGCAAATTTAAAATGTATAGAGACTTGTTAGTCAAAATAACTAATGTGTGTATACAATTAAAGAGTTTGAAATGATACGAAATTGGTAAAAGAACCGGCATGAATTTATCAAATGGCTTAGATAATAATGGAAAGTGATTAAGGTTATAAAAAGGAAAATGGGAATCGTGATTAGAGATTTATTCGATGGTTGAGATCCAGCACAAATTGTGGATTCTCGACAGCTCGACTGAGCAGTATCGGATCATTATATAGCAATCTGTGATGATTAGTCCCTGAAACTTTCTAGTTGCCATTTTCTAGGTAAGTTCATATGGAAGTTACTGCATTTTCGTGTTATATTTTAATTGTGTTCTTGTATATATATTAAATATATATAATTGTAGATTTAATGGCTTTTTATATAAAATGGATCAAATCGTAAAATAAGAACTACATGATAAATATAAAGAGATTCACGACATTGAATGGATGTGGGAATGCTATGTTGTTGGATAGCTTGTTTATGATGATGTTGCAAATTTAAAATGTATAGAGGCTTGTTATTCAAAATAACTAAAGTTTGTATACAATTAAAGAGTTTGAAATGATACTAAATTGGTGAAAAGAACCCGTATGAATTTAACAAATGGTTTAGATAAGAATGGAAAGTGATTACGATTATAAAAAAGGAAAATGAGAATCGTGATTAGAGATTTATTCGATGGTTGAGATCCAAGCAGAACTTATGGATTCTCGACGGCCCAATGAGCAAGACGGATCATTATATAGCAATCCGTGATGATTAGTCCTCAAACGTTCTAGTAGCCATTTTCTAGGAAAGTTCATATGGAAGTTAATGATTTTGTATTATATTTTAATTTTATTTTGTATAGATATTAAATATATATAGTTGTAGATTTAATGGCTTTTTATATAAAATGGATCAAATCATAAAATAAGAAATACTTGATAAATATGAAGAGATTCATGAGATTGAATGGATGTGGGAGTGGTATGTTGTTGGATAGCTTGTATATGATGATGTTGCAAATTTAAAATGTATAGAGACTTGTTATTCAAAATAACTAATGTGTGTATACAATTAAAGAGTTTGAAATGACACGAAATTGGTAAAAGAACCGCATGAATTTATCAAATGGTTTAGATAATAATGGAAAGTGATTATGGTTAAAAAAAGGAAAAATGGGAATCGTGATTAGAGATTTATTCGATGGTTGAGATCCAAGACAAATTATGGATTCTCGACAACTCGAGCGAAAGCAAAGATTTCGGATCAAGATATAGCAATCAGGATGATTAGCCCCTCAAACTTTCTAGTTGCCGCCTAGGTAAGTTCATATGGAAGTTATTGCATTTTCGTATTATACTTGAATTGTGTTTTGTATATATATTAAATATATATAATTGTAGATTTAATGGCTTTTATATAAAATGGATCAAATCGTAAAATAAGAACAACTTGATAAATATAAAGAGATTCATGACATTGAATGGATGTGGGAATGCTATGTTGTTGGATAGCTTGTTTATGATGATGTTGCAAATTTAAAATGTATAGAGACTTGCTATTCAAAATAACTAATGTGTGTATACAATTAAAAAGTTTGAAATGACACGAAATTGGTAAAAGAACCTGCATGAATTTATCAAATGGTTTAGATAAGAATGGAAAGTGATTATGGTTATAAAAAGGAAAAATGGGAATCGTGATTAGAGATTTATTCGATGGTTGAGATCCAGCACAAATTATGGATTCTCGACAGCTCGAGTGAGCAGTATCGGATCAGTATATAGCAATCTGTGATGATTAGCCCCTGAAACTTTCTAGTTGCCAGTTTCTAGGAAAGTTCATATGGAAGTTATTGCATTTTCGTATTATACTTGAATTGTGTTTTTGTATATATTTAAATATATATAATTGTAGATTTAATGGCTTTTTATATAAAATGGATCAAATCGTAAAATAAGAACTACTTGATAAATATAAAGAGATTCATGACATTGAATGGATGTGGGAATGCTATGTTGTTGGATAGCTTGTTTATGATGATGTTGCAAATTTAAAATGTATAGAGACTTGTTATTCAAAATAACTAAAGTTTGTATACAATTAAAGAGTTTGAAATGATACAAAATCGGTAAAAGAACCTGCATGAATTTAACAAATGGTTTAGATAAGAATGGAAAGTGATTATGGTTATAAAAAGGTAAAATGGGAATCGTGATTAGAGATTTATTCGATGGTTGAGATCCAGCACAAATTGTGGATTCTCGATACCGATCGAAAAGACGGATCATTATAGAGCAATCTGTGATGATTAGTTCCTGAAACTTTCTAGTTGCCATTTTCTAGGTAAGCTCATATGGAAGTTACTGCATTTTCGTATTATGTTTTAATTGTGTTTTTGGATATATATTAAATATATATAATTGTAAATTTAATGGCTTTTTATATAAAATGGATCAAATCATAAAATAAGAAATACTTGATAAATATGAAGAGATTCATGACATTGAATGGATGTGAGAATGGTATGTTGTTGGATAGCATGTATATGATGATGTTGCAAATTTAAAATGTATAGAGACTTGTTAGTCAAAATAACTAATGTGTGTATACAATTAAAGAGTTTGAAATGATACGAAATTGGTAAAAGAACCGGCATGAATTTATCAAATGGCTTAGATAACAATGGAAAGTGATTAAGGTTATAAAAAGGAAAATGGGAATCGTGATTAGAGATTTATTCGATGGTTGAGATCCAGCACAAATTATGGATTCTCGACAGCTCGACTGAGCAGTATCGGATCATTATAGAGCAATCTGTGATGATTAGTTCCTGAAACTTTCTAGTTGCCATTTTCTAGGTAAGCTCATATGGAAGTTACTGCATTTTCGTATTATTTTTGAATTGTGTTTTTGGATATATATTAAATATATATAATTGTAGATTTAATGGCTTTTTATATAAAATGGATCAAATCATAAAATAAGAAATACTTGATAAATATGAAGAGATTCATAACATTAAATGGATGTGAGAATGGTATGTTGTTGGAAAGCATGTATATGATGATGTTGCAAATTTAAAATGTATAGAGAATTGTTATTCAAAATAACTAATGTGTGTATACAATTAAAGAGTTTGAAATGATACGAAATTGGTAAAAGAACCGGCATGAATTTATCAAATGGCTTAGATAACAATGGAAAGTGATTAAGGTTATAAAAAGGAAAATGGGAATCGTGATTAGAGATTTATTCGATGGTTAAGATCCAGTACAAATTGTGGATTCTCGACAGCTCGACTGAGCAGTATCGGATCATTATATAGCAATCTGTGATGATTAGTCCCTGAAACTTTCTAGTTGCCATTTTCAAGGTAAGTTCATATGGAAGTTATTGCATTTTCGTATTATACTTGAATTGTGTTTTTGTATATATATTAAATATATATAATTGTAGATTTAATGGCTTTTTATATAAAATGGATCAAATCGTAAAATAAGAACTACTTGATAAATATAAAGAGATTCATGACATTGAATGGATGTGGGAATGCTATGTTGTTGGATAGCTTGTTTATGATGATGTTGCAAATTTAAAATGTATAGAGACTTGTTATTCAAAATAACTAAAGTTTGTATACAATTAAAGAGTTTGAAATGATACGAAATCGGTAAAAGAACCTGCATGAATTTAACAAATGGTTTAGATAAGAATGGAAAGTGATTATGGTTATAAAAAGGTAAAATGGGAATCGTGATTAGAGATTTATTCGATGGTTGAGATCCAGCAGAACTTATGGATTCTCGACGGCTCCAATGAGCAGTATCGGATCATTATATAGCAATCTGTGATGATTAGTCCCTGAAACGTTCTAGTTGCCATTTTCTAGGAAAGTTCATATGGAAGTTACTGCATTTTCGTATTATATTTCAATTTTATTTTTGTCTAGATATTAAATATATATAGTTGTAGATTTAATGGCTTTTTATATAAAATGTATCAAATCATAAAATAAGAAATACTTGATAAATATGAAGAGATTCATGACATTGAATGGATGTGGGAGTGGTATGTTGTTGGATAGCTTGTATATGATGATGTTGCAAATTTAAAATGTATAGAGACTTGTTATTCAAAATAACTAATTTGTGTATACAATTAAAGAGTTTGAAGTGACACGAAATTGGTAAAAGAACCTGCATGAATTTATCAAATGGTTTAGATAAGAATGGAAAGTGATTATGGTTATAAAAAGGAAAAATGGGAATCGTGATTAGAGATTTATTAGATGGTTGAGATCCAGCACAAATTGTGGATTCTCGACAGCTCGACTGAGCAGTATTGGATCATTATATAGCAATCTGTGATAATTAGTCCCTGAAACTTTCGAGTTGCCATTTTCTAGGTAAGTTCATATGGAAGTTACTGCATTTTCGTATTATGTTTTAAATGTGTTTTTGTATATATATTAAATATATATAATTGTAGATTTAATGGCTTTTTATATAAGATGGATCAAATCATAAAATAAGAAATACTTGATAAATATGAAGAGATTCATGACATTGAATGGATGTGGGAGTGGTATGTTGTTAGATAGCATGTATATGATGATGTTGCAAATTTAAAATGTATAGAGACTTGTTAGTCAAAATAACTAATGTGTGTAAACAATTAAAGAGTTTGAAATGATACGAAATTGGTAAAAGAACCGGCATGAATTTATCAAATGGCTTAGATAACAATGGAAAGTGATTAAGGTTATAAAAAGGAAAATGGGAATCGTGATTAGAGATTTATTCGATGGTTAAGATCCAGTACAAATTGTGGATTCTCGACAGCTCGACTGAGCAGTATCGGATCATTATATAGCAATCTGTGATGATTAGTCCCTGAAACTTTCTAGTTGCCATTTTCAAGGTAAGTTCATATGGAAGTTATTGCATTTTCGTATTATACTTGAATTGTGTTTTTGTATATATATTAAATATATATAGTTGTAGATTTAATGGCTTTTTATATAAAATGGATCAAATCGTAAAATAAGAACTACTTGATAAATATAAAGAGAGTCATGACATTGAATGGATGTGGGAATGCTATGTTGTTGGATAGCTTGTTTATGATGATGTTGCAAATTTAAAATGTATAGAGACTTGTTATTCAAAATAACTAAAGTTTGTATACAATTAAAGAGTTTGAAATGATACGAAATCGGTAAAAGAACCTGCATGAATTTAACAAATGGTTTAGATAAGAATTGAAAGTGATTATGGTTATAAAAAGGTAAAATGGGAATCGTGATTAGAGATTTATTCGATGGTTGAGATCCAACAGAACTTATGGATTCTCGACGGCTCCAATGAGCAGTATCGGATCATTATATAGCAATCTGTGATGATTAGTCCCTGAAACGTTCTAGTTGCCATTTTCTAGGAAAGTTCATATGGAAGTTACTGCATTTTCGTATTATATTTTAATTTTATTTTTGTATAGATATTAAATATATATAGTTGTAGATTTAATGGCTTTTTATATAAAATGGATCAAATCATAAAATAAGAAATACTTGATAAATATGAAGAGATTCATGACATTGAATGGATGTGGGAGTGGTATGTTGTTGGATAGCTTGTATATGATGATGTTGCAAATTTAAAATGTATAGAGACTTGTTATTCAAAATAACTAATGTGTGTATACAATTAAAGAGTTTGAAATGACACGAAATTGGTAAAAGAACCTGCATGAATTTATCAAATGGTTTAGATAAGAATGGAAAGTGATTATGGTTATAAAAAGGAAAAATGGGAATCGTGATTAGAGATTTATTCGATGGTTGAGATCCAGCACAAATTATGGATTCTCGACAGCTCGAGTGAGCAGTATCGGATCAGTATATAGCAATCTGTGATGATTAGCTCCTGAAACTTTCTAGTTGCCAGTTTCTAGGTAAGTTCATATGGAAGTTATTGCATTTTCGTATTATACTTGAATTGTGTTTTTGTATATATATTAAATATATATAATTGTAGATTTAATGGCTTTTTATATAAAATGGATCAAATCGTAAAATAAGAAATACTTGATAAATATAAAGAGATTCATGACATTGAATTGATGTGGGAATGCTATGTTGTTGGATAGCTTGTTTATGATGATGTTGCAAATTTAAAATGTATAGAGACTTGTTATTCAAAATAACTAAAGTTTGTATACAATTAAAGAGTTTGAAATGATACAAAATCGGTAAAAGAACCTGCATGAATTTAACAAATGGTTTAGATAAGAATGGAAAGTGATTATGGTTATAAAAAGGTAAAATGAGAATCGTGATTAGAGACTTATTCGATGGTTGAGATCCAGCACAAATTGTGGATTCTCGACAGCTCGACTGAGCAGTATCGGATCATTATATAGCAATCTGTGATGATTAGTCCCTGAAACTTTCTAGTTGCCATTTTCAAGGTAAGTTCATATGGAAGTTACTGCATTTTCGTATTATATTTGAATTGTGTTTTTGTATATATATATTAAATATATATAATTGTAGATTTAATGGATTTTTATATAAGATGGATCAAATCGTAAAATAAGAACTACTTGATAAATATGAAGAGATTCATGACATTGAATTAATGTTGGATTGCTATGTTGTTGGATAGCATGTTTATGATGATGTTGCGAATTTAAAATGTACAGAGAATTGTTATTCAAAATAACTAAAGTGTGTATTCAATTAAAGAGTTTGAAATGATACGAAATCAGTAAAAGAACCTGTATGAATTTAACAAATGGTTTAGATAAGAATGGAAAGTGATTATGGTTATAAAAAAGAAAAATGAGTATCGTGATTAGAGATTTATTCGATGGTTGAGATCCAGCAGAACTTATGGATTCTCGACGGCTCCAATGAGCAGTATCGGATAATTATATAGCAATCTGTGATGATTAGTCTCTGAAATGTTCTAGTTGCCATTTTCTAGGAAAGTTCATATGGAAGTTTCTGCATTTTCGTATTATATTTTAATTTTATTTTTGTATAGATATTTAATATATATAGTTGTAGATTTAATGGCTTTTTATATAAAATGGATCAAATCATAAAATAAGAAATACTTGATAAATATGAAGAGATTCATGACATTGAATGGATGTGGGAGTGGTATGTTGTTGGATAGCTTGTATATGATGATGTTGCAAATTTAAAATGTATAGAGCCTTGTTATTCAAAATAACTAATGTGTGTATACAATTAAAGAGTTTGAAATGACACGAAATTGGTAACAGAACCTGCATGAATTTATCAAATTGTTTAGATAAGAATGGAAAGTGATTATGGTTATAAAAAGGAAAAATGGGAATCGTGATTAGAGATTTATTCGATGGTTGAGATCCAGAACAAATTGTGGATTCTCGACAGCTCGACTGAGCAGTATCGGATCATTATATAACAATCTGTGATGATTAGTCCCTGAAACTTTCTAGTTGCCATTTTCAAGGTAAGTTCATATGGAAGTTATTGCATTTTCGTATTATACTTGAATTGTGTTTTTGTATATATATTAAATATATATAATTGTAGATTTAATGGCTTTTTATATAAAATGGATCAAATCGTAAAATAAGAACTACTTGATAAATATAAAGAGATTCATGACATTGAATGGATGTGGGAATGCTATGTTGTTGGATAGCTTGTTTATGATGATGTTGCAAATTTAAAATGTATAGAGACTTGTTATTCAAAATAACTAAAGTTTGTATACAATTAAAAGTTTGAAATGATACGAAATCGGTAAAAGAACCTGCATGAATTTAACAAATGGTTTAGATAAGAATGGAAAGTGATTATGGTTATAAAAAGGTAAAATGGGAATCGTGATTAGAGATTTATTCGATGGTTGAGATCCAGCAGAACTTATGGATTCTCGACGGCTCCAATGAGCAGTATCGGATCATTATATAGCAATCTGTGATGATTAGTCCCTGAAACGTTCTAGTTGCCATTTTCTAGGAAAGTTCATATGGAAGTTACTGCATTTTCGTATTATATTTTAATTTTATTTTTGTATAGATATTAAATATATATAGTTGTAGATTTAATGGCTTTTTATATAAAATGGATCAAATCATAAAATAAGAAATACTTGATAAATATGAAGAGATTCATGACATTGAATGGATGTGGGAGTGGTATGTTGATGGATAGCTTGTATATGATGATGTTGCAAATTTAAAATGTATAGAGACTTGTTATTCAAAATAACTAATGTGTGTATACAATTAAAGAGTTTGAAATGACACGAAATTGGTAAAAGAACCGCATGAATTTATCAAATGGTTTAGATAAGAATGGAAAGTGATTATGGTTATAAAAAGGAAAATGGGAATCGTGATTAGAGATTTATTCGATGGTTGAGATCCAAGACAAATTGTGGATTCTCGACATTTCATTGAAAGCGATGTCGGATCATTATATAGCAATCTGTGATGATTAGTCCTTAAACTTTCTAGTTGCCATTTTCTAGGTAAGTTCATATGGAAGTTAATGCATTTTAGTTATATTTTAATTGTGTTCTTGTATATATATTAAATATATATAATTGTAGATTTAATGGCTTTTATATAAAATGGATCAAATCGTAAAATAAGAACTACTTGATAAATATAAAGAGATTCATGACATTGAATGGATGTGGGAATGCTATGTTGTTGGATAGCTTGTTTATGATGATGTTGCAAATTTAAAATGTATAGAGGCTTGTTATTCAAAATAACTAAAGTTTGTATACAATTAAAGAGTTTGAAATGATACGAAATCGGTAAAAGAACCTGTATGAATTTAACAAATGGTTTAGATAAGAATGGAAAGTGATTACGGTTATAAAAAGGAAAAAAGGGAATCGTGATTAGAGATTTATTCGATGGTTGTGATCCAGCACAAATTATGGATTCTCGACAGCTCGAGTGAGCAGTATCGGATCATTATATAGCAATCTTTGATGATTAGCCCCTGAAACTTTCTAGTTGCCAGTTTCTAGGTAAGTTCATATGGAAGTTATTGCATTTTCGTATTATACTTGAATTGTGTTTTTGTATATATATTAAATATATATAATTGTAGATTTAATGGCTTTTTATATAAAATGGATCAAATCGTAAAATAAGAACTACTTGATAAATATGAAGAGATTCATGACATTGAATGGATGTGGGAATGGTATGTTGTTGGATAGCATGTATATGATGATGTTGCAAATTTAAAATGTATAGAGACTTGTTATTCAAAATAACTAATGTGTGTATACAATTAAAGAGTTTGAAATGATACGAAATTGGTAAAAGAACCTGCATGAATTTATCAAATGGTTTAGATAAGAATGGAAAGTGATTATGGTTATAAAAAGGAAAATGGGAATCGTGATTAGAGATTTATTCGATGGTTGAGATCCAGCACAAATTGTGGATTCTCGACAGCTCGACTGAGCAGTATCGGATCATTATATAGCAATCTGTGATGATTAGTCCCTGAAACTTTCTAGTTGCCATTTTCTAGGTAAGTTCATATGGAAGTTACTGCATTTTCGTGTTATATTTTAATTGTGTTTTTGTATATATATTAAATATATATAATTGTAGATTTAATGGCTTTTTATATAAAATGGATCAAATCGTAAAATAAGAACTACTTGATAAATATAAAGAGATTCATGACATTGAATGGATGTGGGAATGCTATGATGTTGGATAGCTTGTTTATGATGATGTTGCAAATTTAAAATGTATAGAGGCTTGTTATTCAAAATAACTAAAGTTTGTATACAATTAAAGAGTTTGAAATGATACGAAATCGGTAAAAGAACCTGTATGAATTTAACAAATGGTTTAGATAAGAATGGAAAGTGATTACGGTTATAAAAAGGAAAAAAAGGGAATCGTGATTAGAGATTTATTCGATGGTTGTGATCCAGCACAAATTATGGATTCTCGACAGCTCGAGTGAGCAGTATCGGATCATTATATAGCAATCTGTGATGATTAGCCCCTGAAACTTTCTAGTTGCCAGTTTCTAGGTAAGTTCATATGGAAGTTATTGCATTTTCGTATTATACTTGAATTGTGTTTTTGTATATATATTAAATATATATAATTGTAGATTTAATGGCTTTTTATATAAAATGGATCAAATCGTAAAATAAGAACTACTTGATAAATATGAAGAGATTCATGACATTGAATGGATGTGGGAATGCTATGTTGTTGGATAGCTTGTTTATGATGATGTTGCAAATTTAAAATGTATAGAGACTTGTTATTCAAAATAACTAAAGTTTGTATACAATTAAAAAGTTTGAAATGATACGAAATCGGTAAAAGAACCTGCATGAATTTAACAAATGGTTTAGATAAGAATGGAAAGTGATTATGGTTATAAAAAGGTAAAATGGGAATCGTGATTAGAGATTTATTCGATGGTTGAGATCCAAGAGAACTTATGGATTCTCGACGGCTCCAATGAGCGATGATCGGATCATTATATAGCAATCTGTGATGATTAGTCCACAAACGTTCTAGTTGCCATTTTCTAGGAAAGTTCATATGGAAGTTACTGCATTTTCGTATTATATTTTAATTTTATTTTTGTATAGATATTAAATATATATAGTTGTAGATTTAATGGCTTTTTATATAAAATGGATCAAATCATAAAATAAGAAATACTTGATAAATATGAAGAGATTCATGACATTGAATGGATGTGGGAGTGGTATGTTGATGGATAGCTTGTATATGATGATGTTGCAAATTTAAAATGTATAGAGACTTGTTATTCAAAATAACTAATGTGTGTATACAATTAAAGAGTTTGAAATGATACGAAATTGGTAAAAGAACCTGCATGAATTTATCAAATGGTTTAGATAAGAATGGAAAGTGATTATGGTTATAAAAAGGAAAAATGGGAATCGTGATTAGAGATTTATTCGATGGTTGAGATCCAGCACAAATTGTGGATTCTCGACAACTCGACTGAGCAGTATCGGATCATTATATAGCAATCTGTGATGATTAGTCCCTGAAACTTTCTAGTTGCCATTTTCTAGGTAAGTTCATATGGAAGTTACTGCATTTTCGTGTTATATTTTAATTGTGTTCTTGTATATATATTAAATATATATAATTGTAGATTTAATGGCTTTTTATATAAAATGGATCAAATCGTAAAATAAGAACTACTTGATAAATATAAAGAGATTCATGACATTGAATGGATGTGGGAATGCTATGTTGTTGGATAGCTTGTTTATGATGATGTTGCAAATTTAAAATGTATAGAGGCTTGTTATTCAAAATAACTAAAGTTTGTATACAATTAAAGAGTTTGAAATGATACGAAATCGGTAAAAGAACCTGTATGAATTTAACAAATGGTTTAGATAAGAATGGAAAGTGATTACGGTTATAAAAAGGAAAAAAGGGAATCGTGATTAGAGATTTATTCGATGGTTGAGATCCAGCACAAATTATGGATTCTCTATTTCGAGTGAGCAAAGATGTCGGATCATTATATAGCAATCTTTGATGATTAGTCCCTGAAACTTTCTAGTTGCCAGTTTCTAGGTAAGTTCATATGGAAGTTACTGCATTTTCGTATTATATTTGAATTGTGTTTTTGTATATATATTAAATATATATAATTGTAGATTTAATGGCTTTTTATATAAAATGGATCAAATCGTAAAATAAGAACTACTTGATAAATATGAAGAGATTCATGACATTGAATGGATGTGGGAATGGTATGTTGTTGGATAGCATGTATATGATGATGTTGCAAATTTAAAATGTATAGAGACTTGTTATTCAAAATAACTAATGTGTGTATACAATTAAAGAGTTTGAAATGATACGAAATTGGTAAAAGAACCTGTATGAATTTAACAAATGGTTTAGATAAGAATGGAAAGTGATTATGGTTATAAAAAGGAAAATGGGAATCATGATTAGAGATTTATTCGATGGTTAAGATCCAGCACAGATTGTGGATTCTCGACAACTCGACTGAGCAGTATCGGATCATTATATAGCAATCTGTGATGATTAGTCCCTGAAACTTTCGACTTGCCATTTTCTAGGTAAGTTCATATGGAAGTTACTCCATTTCCGTATTATATTTGAATTGTGTTTTTGTATATATATATTAAATATGTATAATTGTAGATTTAATGGCTTTTTATATAAGATGGATCAAATCGTAAAATAAGAACTACTTGATAAATATGAAGAGATTCATGACATTGAATGGATGTGGGAATGCTATGTTGTTGGATAGCATGTATATGATGATGTGGCAAATTTAAAATGTATAGAGACTTGTTATTCAAAATAACTAATGTGTATATACAATTAAAGAGTTTGAAATGATACGAAATTGGTAAAAGAACCTGCATGAATTTATCAAATCGTTTAGATAACAATGGAAAGTGATTAAGGTTATAAAAAGGAAAATGGGAATCGTGATTAGAGATTTATTCGATGGTTGAGATCCAGCACAAATTGTGGATTCTCGATATTTCATCGAGCGATGTCGGATCATTATATAGCAATCTGTGATGATTTGTTCCTGAAACTTTCTCGTTGCCATTTTCTAAGTAAGTTCATATGGAAGTTACTGCATTTTCGTAGTATGTTTTAATTGTGTTTTTGTATATATATTAAATATATATAATTGTAGATTTAATGGCTTTTTATATAAGATGGATCAAATCATAAAATAAGAAATACTTAATAAATATGGAGAGATTCATGACATTGAATGGATGTGAGAATGGTATGTTGTTGGATAGCATGTATATGATGATGTTGCAAAATTAAAATGTATAGAGAATTGTTATTCAAAATAACTAATGTGTGTATACAATTATAGAGTTTGAAATGATGAGAAATTGGTAGAAGAACCTGTATGAATTTAACAAACGGTTTAGATAAGAATGGAAAGTGATTATGGTTATAAAAAGGAAAAATGGGAATCGTGATTAGAGATTTATTCGATGGTTAAGATCCAGCACAAATTGTGGATTCTTGACAGCTCGAGTGAGCAGTATCGGATCATTATATAGCAATCTGTGATGATTAGTCCCTGAAACTTTCGACTTGCCATTTTCTAGGTAAGTTCATATGGAAGTTACTCCATTTTCGTATTATATTTGAATTGTGTTTTTGTATATATATATTAAATATATATAATTGTAGATTTAATGGCTTTTTATATAAGATGGATCAAATCGTAAAATAAGAACTACTTGATAAATATGAAGAGAATCATGACATTGAATGGATGTGGGAATGGTATGTTGTTGGATAGCATGTATATGATGATATTGCAAATTTAAAATGTATAGAGACTTGTTATTCAAAATAACTAATGTGTATATACAATTAAAGAGTTTGAAATGATACGAAATTGGTAAAAGAACCTGCATGAATTTATCAAATCGTTTAGATAACTATGGAAAGTGATTAAGGTTATAAAAAGGGAAATGGGATTCGTGATTAGAGATTTATTCGATGGTTGAGATCCAGCACAAATTGTGGATTCTCGACAGCTCGACTGAGCAGTATTGGATCATTATATAGCAATCTGTGATAATTAGTCCCTGAAAGTTTCGAGTTGCCATTTTCTAGGTAAGTTCATATGGAAGTTACTGCATTTTCGTATTATGTTTTAATTGTGTTTTTGTATATATATTAAATATATATAATTGTAGATTTAATGGATTTTTATATAAGATGGATCAAATCATAAAATAAGAAATACTTTATAAATATGAAGAGATTCATGACATTGAATGGATGTGGGAATGGTATGTTGTTGGATAGCATGTATATGATGATGTTGCAAATTTAAAATGTATAGAGAATTGTGATTCAAAATAACTAAAGTGTGTATACAATTAAAGAGTTTGAAATGATGAGAAATTGGTAAAAGAACCTGTATGAATTTAACAAACGGTTTAGCTATGAATGCAAAGTGATTGTGGTTATAAAAAGGAAAATTGGGGATCGTGATTAGAGATTTATTCAATGGTTAAGATCCAGCACAAATTGTGGATTCTCGACAGCTCGACTGAGCAGTATCGGATCATTATATAGCAATCTGTGATGATTAGTCCCTGAAACTTTCGAGTTGCCATTTTCTAGGTAAGTTCATATGGAAGTTACTCCATTTTCGTATTATATTTGAATTGTGTTTTTGTATATATATATTAAATATATATAATTGTAGATTTAATGGCTTTTTATATAAAATGGATCAAATCGTAAAATAAGAAATACTTTATAAATATGAAGAGATTCATGACATTGAATGGATGTGAGAATGGTATGTTGTTGGATAGCATGTATATGATGATGTTGCAAATTTAAAATGTATAGAGAATTGTTATTCAAAATAACTAATATGTGTATACAATTAAAGAGTTTGAAATGATGAGAAATTGGTAAAAGAACCTGTATGAATTTAACAAACGGTTTAGATAAGAATGGAAAGTGATTAAGGTTATAAAAAGGAAAATGGGAATCGCGATTAGAGATTTATTTGGTGGTTGAGATCCAGCACAAATTGTGGATTCTCGACAGCTCGACTGAGCAGTATCGGATCATTATATAGCAATCTGTGATGATTAGTTCCTGAAACTTTCTAGTTGCCATTTTCTAGGTAAGTTCATATCGGGTTATTGCATTTTAAGTATTATGTTTTAATTGTGTTTTGTATATATATTAAATATATATAATTGTAGATTTAATGGCTTTTATATAAAATGGATCAAATCATAAAATAAGAAATACTTGATAAATATGAAGAGATTCATGACATTGAATGGATGTGGGAATGGTATGTTGTTGGATAGCATGTATATGATGATGTTGCAAATTTAAAATGTATAGAGAATTGTTATTCAAAATAACTAATGTGTGTATACAATTAAAGAGTTTGAAATGATACGAAATTGGTAAAAGAACCGGCATGAATTTATCAAATGGCTTAGATAATAATGGAAAGTGATTAAGGTTATAAAAAGGAAAATGGGAATCGTGATTAGAGATTTATTCGATGGTTGAGATCCAGCACAAATTGTGGATTCTCGACAGCTCGACTGAGCAGTATCGGATCATTATATAGCAATCTGTGATGATTAGTCCCTGAAACTTTCTAGTTTCCATTTTCAAGGTAAGTTCATATGGAAGTTACTGCATTTTCGTATTATATTTGAATTGTGTTTTTGTATATATATATTAAATATATATAATTGTAGATTTAATGGCTTTTTATATAAGATGGATCAAATCGTAAAATAAGAACTACTTGATAAATATGAAGCGATTCATGACATTGAATTAATGTGGGAATGCTATGTTGTTGGATAGTATGTTTATGATGATGTTGCAAATTTAAAATGTACAGAGAATTGTTATTCAAAATAACTAAAGTGTGTATACAATTAAAGAGTTTGAAATGATACGAAATCAGTAAAAGAACCTGCATGAATTTTACAAATGGTTTAGATAAGAATGGAAAGTGATTATGGTTATAAAAAAGAAAAATGAGAATCATGATTAGAGATTTATTCGATGGTTGAGATCCAGCAGAACTTATGCATTCTCGACGGCTCCAGTGAGCAGTATCGGATCATTATATAGCAATCTGTGATGATTAGTCCCTGAAACTTTCTAGTTGCCATTTTCTAGGAAAGTTCATATAGAAGTTACTGCATTTTCGTATTATATTTTAATTTTGTTTTTGTATAGATATTAAATATATATAGTTGTAGATTTAATGGCTTTTTATATAAAATGGATCAAATCATAAAATAAGAAATACTTGATAAATATGAAGAGATTCATGACATTGAATGGATGTGAGAATGGTATGTTGTTGGATAGCATGTATATGATGATGTTGCAAATTTAAAATGTATAGAGACTTGTTATTCAAAATAACTAAAGTGTGTATACAATTAAAGAGTTTGAAATGATACGAAATCGGTAAAAGAACCTGTATGAATTTAACAAATGGTTTAGATAAGAATGGAAAGTGATTACGGTTATAAAAAGGAAAAAAGGGAATCGTGATTAGAGATTTATTCGATGGTTGAGATCCAGCACAAATTATGGATTCTCGACAGCTCGAGTGAGCAGTATCGGATCATTATATAGCAATCTGTGATGATTAGTCCCTGAAACTTTCTAGTTGCCAGTTTCTAGGTAAGTTCATATGGAAGTTACTGCATTTTCGTATTATATTTGAATTGTGTTTTTGTATATATATTAAATATATATAATTGTAGATTTAATGGCTTTTTTATATGAAACGGATCAAATCGTAAAATATGAACTACTTGATAAATATGAACAGATTCATGACATTGAATGGATGTGGGAATGGTATGTTGTTGGATAGCATGTATATGATGATGATGCAAATTTAAAATGTATAGAGACTTGTTATTCAAAATAACTAATGTGTGTATACAATTAAAGAATTTGAAATGGTACGAAATTGGTAAAAGAACCTGCATGAATTTATCAAATGGTTTCGATAACAATGGAAAGTGATTAAGGTTATAAAAAGGAAAATGGGAATCGTGATTAGAGATTTATTCGATGGTTGAGATCCAGCACAAATTGTGGATTCTCGACAGCTCGACTGAGCAGTATCGGATCATTATATAGCAATCTGTGATGATTAGTTCCTGAAACTTTCTAGTTGCCATTTTCTAGGTAAGTTCATATGGAAGTTACTGCATTTTCGTATTATGTTTTAATTGTGTTTTTGTATATATATTAAATATATATAATTGTAGATTTAATGGCTTTTTATATAAAATGGATCAAATCATAAAATAAGAAATACTTGATAAATATGAAGAGATTCATAACATTGAATAGATGTGAGAATGGTATGTTGTTGGATAGCATGTATATGATGATGTTGCAAATTTAAAATGTATAGAGAATTGTTATTCAAAATAACTAATGCGTGTATACAATTAAAGAGTTTGAAATGATAAGAATTTGGTAAAAGAACCTGTATGAATTTAACAAATGGTTTAGATAAGAATGGAAAGTGATTATGGTTATAAAAGGAAAAATGGGAATCGTGATTAGAGATTTATTCCATGGTTATGATCCAGCACAAATTGTGGATTCTCGACAGCTCGTCTGAGCAGTATCGGATCATTATATAGCAATCTGTGATGATTAGTCCCATAAACTTTCTAGTTGCCATTTTCAAGGTAAGTTCATATGGAAGTTACTGCATTTTCGTATTATATTTGAATTGTGTTTTTTTATATATATATTAAATATATATAATTGTAGATTTAATGGCTTTTTATATAAGATGGATCAAATCGTAAAATAAGAACTACTTGATAAATATGAAGCGATTCATGACATTAAATTAATGTGGGAATGCTATGTTGTATGATAGCATGTTTATGATGATGTTGCAGATTTAAAATGTACAGAGAATTGTTATTCAAAATAACTAAAGTGTGTATACAATTAAAGAGTTTGAAATGATACGAAATCGGTAAAAGAACCTGTATGAATTTAACAAATGGTTTAGATAAGAATGGAAAGTGATTATGGTTATAAAAAAGAAAAATGAGAATCGTGATTAGAGATTTATTCGATGGTTGAGATCCAGCAGAACTTATGGATTCTCGACGGCTCCAGTGAGCAGTATCGGATCATTATATAGCAATCTGTGATGATTAGTCCCTGAAACGTTCTAGTTGCCATTTTCTAGGAAAGTTCATATGGAAGTTACTGCATTTTCGTATTATATTTTAATTGTGTTTTTGTATAGATATTAAATATATATAATTGTAGATTTAATGGCTTTTTATATAAAATGGATCAAATCATAAAATAATAAATACTTGATAAATATGAAGAGATTCATGACATTGAATGGATGTGGGAGTGGTATGTTGCTGGATAGCATGTATATGATGATGTTGCAAATTTAAAATGTATAGAGACTTGGTATTCAAAATAACTAATGTGTGTATACAATTAAAGAGTTTGAAATGACACGAAATTGGTAAAAGAACCTGCACGAATTTCTCAAATGGTTTAGATAAGAATGGAAAGTGATTATGGTTATAAACAGGGAAAATGGGAATCGTGATTAGAGATTTATTCGACGGTTGAGATCCAGCACAAATTGTGGATTCTCGACAGCTCGACTGAGCAGTATCGGATCATTATATAGCACTCTGTGATGATTAGTCCCTGAAACTTTCTAGTTGCCATTTTCTAGGTAAGTTCATATGGAAGTTACTGTATTTTCGTGTTATATTTTAGTTGTGTTTTTGTATATA
Source organism: Gossypium raimondii (assembly GCF_025698545.1). Classification (NCBI taxonomy): domain Eukaryota; kingdom Viridiplantae; phylum Streptophyta; class Magnoliopsida; order Malvales; family Malvaceae; genus Gossypium; species Gossypium raimondii. The sequence continues at coordinate 28,157,543 of NC_068568.1, forward strand.
TATTAAATATATATAATTGTAGATTTAATGGCTTTTTATATAAAATGGATCAAATCGTAAAATAAGAACTACTTGATAAATATAAAGAGATTCATGACATTGAATGGATGTGGGAATGCTATGTTGTTGGATAGCTTGTTTATGATGATGTTGCAAATTTAAAATGTATGGAGACTTGTTATTCAAAATAACTAAAGTTTGTATACAATTAAAGAGTTTGAAATGATACGAAATCGGTAAAAGAACCTGCATGAATTTATCAAATGGTTTAGATAACAATGGAAAGTGATTAAGGTTATAAAAAGAAAAATGAGAATCGTGATTAGAGATTTATTCGATGGTTGAGATCCAGCACAAATTTTGGATTCTCGACAGCTCGACTGAGTAGTATCGGATCATTATATAGCAATCTGTGATGATTAGTTCCTGAAACTTTCTAGTTGCCATTTTCTAGGTAAGTTCATATGGAAGTTACTGCATTTTCGTATTATATTTTAATCGTGTTGTTGTATATATATTAAATATATATAATTGTAGATTTAACGGCTTTTTATATAAAATGGATCAAACCGTAAAATAGGAAATACTTGATAAATATGAAACGGTTCATGACATTGAACTGATGTGGGAATGGTATGTTGTTGGATAGCATGTTTACGATGATGTTGCAAATTTAAAATGCATAGAGAATTCTTATTCAAAATAACTAATGTGTGTATACAATTAGGGAGTTTGAAATGATCTGAAATCGGTAAATGAACACGTATGAATTTAACAAATGGTTTAGATAAGAATGGAAAGTGATTATGGTTATAAAAGGAAAATGAGAATCGTGATTAGAGATTTATTTGATGGTTGAGATCCAGCACAAATTGTGGATTCTCGACATCTCGTGTGAGCAGTTTCGGATCATTATATAGCAATATGTGATGATTAGTCCTTGAAACTTTCTAGTTGCCATTTTCTAGTTAAGTTCATATGGAAGTTTCGCATTTTTGTATTATATTTTAATCGTGTTGTTGTATATATATTAAATATATATAATTGTAGATTTAATGGCTTTTTATATAAAGTGGATCAAATCGGAAAATAAGAAATACTTGATAAATATGAAGCGATTCATGACATTGAACTGATATGGGAATGGTATGTTGTTGGATAGCATGTTTATGATGATGTTGCAAATCTAAAATGTATAGAGAATTGTTATTCAAAATAACTAATGTGTGTATACAATTAGAGAGTTTGAAATGATACGAAATCGGTAAATGAACCTGTATGAATTTAACAAATGGTTTAGATAAGAATGGAAAGTGATTATGGTTATAAAAAGGAAAAATGAGAATCGTGATTAGAGACTTATTCGATGGTTGAGATCCAGCACAAATTGTGGATTCTTGACAGCTCGAGTGAGCAGATCGGATCATTATATAGCAATCTGTGATGATTAGTCCCCGAAACTTTCTAGTTGCCATTTTCTAGTTAAGTTCATGTGGAAGTTTCTGCATTTTCGTATTATATTTTGATCGTGTTGTTGTATATATATTAAATATATATAATTGTAGATTTAACGGCTTTTTATATAAAATGGATCAAACCGTAAAATAGGAAATACTTGATAAATATGAAACGGTTCATGACATTGAACTGATGTGGGAATGGTATGTTGTTGGATAGCATGTTTACGATGATGTTGCAAATTTAAAATGCATAGAGAATTCTTATTCAAAATAACTAATGTGTGTATACAATTAGGGAGTTTGAAATGATACGAAATCGGTAAATGAACCTGTATGAATTTAACAAATGGTTTAGATAAGAATGGAAAGTGATTATGGTTATAAAAAGGAAAAATGAGAATCGTGATTAGAGATTTATTTGATGGTTGAGATCCAGCACAAATTGTGGATTCTCGACATCTCGTGTGAGCAGTTTCGGATCATTATATAGCAATATGTGATGATTAGTCCTTGAAACTTTCTAGTTGCCATTTTCTAGTTAAGTTCATATGGAAGTTTCTGCATTTTTGTATTATATTTTAATCGTGTTGTTGTATATATATTAAATATATATAATTGTAGATTTAATGGCTTTTTATATAAAGTGGATCAAATCGGAAAATAAGAAATACTTGATAAATATGAAGCGATTCATGACATTGAACTGATATGGGAATGGTATGTTGTTGGATAGCATGTTTATGATGATGTTGCAAATCTAAAATGTATAGAGAATTGTTATTCAAAATAACTAATGTGTGTATACAATTAGAGAGTTTGAAATGATCTGAAATCGGTAAATGAACACGTATGAATTTAACAAATGGTTTAGATAAGAATGGAAAGTGATTATGGTTATAAAAGGAAAATGAGAATCGTGATTAGAGACTTATTCGATGGTTGAGATCCGGACAAATTGTGGATTCTTGACATTTCGAGTGAGCAGATCGGATCATTATATAGCAATCTGTGATGATTAGTCCCCGAAACTTTCTAGTTGCCATTTTCTAGTTAAGTTCATGTGGAAGTTTCTGCATTTTCGTATTATATTTTAATCGTGTTGTTGTATATATATTAAATATATATAATTGTAGATTTAACGGCTTTTTATATAAAATGGATCAAACCGTAAAATAGGAAATACTTGATAAATATGAAACGGTTCATGACATTGAACTGATGTGGGAATGGTATGTTGTTGGATAGCATGTTTACGATGATGTTGCAAATTTAAAATGCATAGAGAATTCTTATTCAAAATAACTAATGTGTGTATACAATTAGGGAGTTTGAAATGATACGAAATCGGTAAATGAACCTGTATGAATTTAACAAATGGTTTAGATAAGAATGGAAAGTGATTATGGTTATAAAAAGGAAAAATGAGAATCGTGATTAGAGATTTATTTGATGGTTGAGATCCAGCACAAATTGTGGATTCTCGACATCTCGTGTGAGCAGTTTCGGATCATTATATAGCAATATGTGATGATTAGTCCCTGAAACTTTCTAGTTGCCATTTTCTAGTTAAGTTCATATGGAAGTTACTGCATTTTCGTGTTATATTTTAATTGTGTTTTTGTATATATATTAAATATATATAATTTTAGATTTAATGGCTTTTTATATAAAATGGATCAAATCGTAAAATAAGAACTACTTGATAAATATGAATGTATGTGGGAGCATGTATATGATGATGTTGCAAATTTAAAATGTATAGAGAATTGTTATTCAAAATAACTAATGTGTGTATACAATTAAAGAGTTTGAAATGATACGAAATTGGTAAAAGAACTTGTATGAATTTAACAAATGGTTTAGATAAGAATGGAAAGTGATTATGGTTATAAAAAGGAAATATAGGAATCGTGATTAGAGATTTATTCGATGGTTGAGATCCAGCACAAATTGTGTATTCTCGACAGTTCGAGTGAGTAGTATCGGATCATTATATAGCAATCTGTGATGGTTGAGACCCAACATAAGTTGGGAATTCTCAACAGCTTGACTGAGTAGCATCTAATCGTTATTTAATGATGGTTGAGATCCAGCACGTTTTCAGATTCTTGATAGCTTGAGTGAGTAGCATCGAATCATTATTTAGCGATGGCTTTGATCCAACATGAGTTGCAGATTCTTGACAGCTTAGATGAAGAGCATCACATTATACTTTATCTTTGGCTGAGATATAGCATGTGTTGCGGATTTTCAACATCTTGAGTGAGTAGCATCGAATAAAATTTACTTAAATAAATCATCTCCACAGCTTTTGGAAGCATGGTAGTCCCATGTATCAGATGATAAGTTACTATAGTTCTTCAAATGAAAATGTTAATTAAACAGAAACGTAATAATTGAAAGTATTGTATATGAAACTTACTATTATGTTGCAATAATGAGTATGATTTGAATGTGGATTTCATTAATATGTTTACATATCTAACAAGGTTAAAGGACATGATATAAAGTACTATGGTTATAGCTATATATGAATTTAAATACCATGTTCTTGCAATGTGAATTACTAACTTATTGGTTGTCTTGTGGAAATGTATACGAGTTTATAGTAAGGATGACAAGGATATCCATGCCTTTTGTTTTCAATACTTAATTGTTATAACGATTAGGCATGTTAAGTAAATTTTCATATGGACTTACTAAGCATATGAAATGTTTACTCAGTTTTTTTTTTGTTCTCTCTAGTTGACATTTTGTGGAACTCAACGATCGAATCAACCCCGAAGATCACACTATCCTGCTTCAACTTGGTAAACCTTAAACTTGTTATAAATTCGGTTATGTGGCATGTGTTTAGGACTTTGGTGTGTTACATTTTTTATTGGGTTAATGATGCAAATGGTTTTTGTCTATTTGAATTAAGTACCTACACTCAATAGGTTTAAGGACACGTATATATATATATATGTATGTGCGTTTTGTTATGTAGAGTTGATGTGGAAATGATGATGAAATGGTATATATATACACATGTTGAATATGTCTATGGTATGGTATTTTGATTATTGGTTTTGGGATGTTTTGGTAATGATTTATAAATTGATTGTGAAGGTGCCAAAATGGCATATTGTTTAAGCAGTATTAGGCTGTAATGCATCATGTTTTGGATTGAGTACTTAATTTGTTTTAGGTAAAATTTTAAAGCACTTAGATATGAGCTTGAAAATGATTTGAATGGTATTACATGCATGTTTGGTTATGTGTATAGGTATTTATTGCTTTAGGTTTTGTATTAGCATAATATGAGTTGAAAATGTGGAAGTAGTAAACGGTCATGGGTGTCGCAATACCACAACCTGGATGTCGTGACAACGGTCTTGATTATTTGGAGAGTTTTTTAAATTTGGTCCCCAAGTTGAAACTTTGGCTACTGCCTCTCATGTTGCGACACCAATGCTTGATGTTGCGACATTGAACCCCAATGTCATGACATCCTCTTAATTTGAAGTCTTTGCTTTTTTGTCCCCACTGCCTTTGATGTCGTGACACCAGACCTTTGATTTCATGACACACACATGATTTCTTTTTATTTATTTAATTAAAATAATTTCACAACTTACTTAACTTCTGAGTTCTTGTAAGCTTAAATTAGACTTGGTTTTTTCTTATAATTCTTATAAGGCATCAATTTCTAACATGTTTCATTGATTAACTAGAATTTAAATCTTGATTTGCATGTGATCTATTTCAATAACTGTACCAACATCCTGTAGCTTGGGTCTGGCGACTGGGCCAAGTGAGGGGTGTTACATTTAGTAGCATTAGAGCTACGAGTTAGTCACTTCTAGGACTGAACGTAGCGTGTTTATAGTCTGGAAAATACATGCCACAGTAACCTGACATAATGTGGTGCTTTTTGATTCAGTTTGACCCTATTTTCTTTTAGCTAAAAGATGTCAGTCGAGTTAAAGCATGTCGTCAATGATGAATTTGATAGTACTGGCTTTTGAGTAGGAAGCAAGTCACAGTCTATCGGTTCCGCAAATGTCAGAAAACAAATTCAAGGATGCCTTTTTCGGCATGTTGAGTCAATGGTTTACCGAATTCATGCGAGCCAATCATATGACTCTGGAACCTCTACCCCCTGTTATGCCTTCTGTGGCACCACCAATGTCCTCAAAATACTGAAATTGTACGACGGCCCCCAATTAATAAAATTAGAAAATATGGTGTCGAAAAATTTAGAGGCAAGACAAAAGATAACCCGACTAGGGCTGAATATTGGCTTGAAAATGTTCAGAGGGTTTTCCATGAAATGGCATGTTCACCCGATAATTCCTTAAGATGTGATGAATCCTTGCTTAAAGATGAGGCCTATCACTAGTGGTCGACGTTGACAGCTAGAGTACCGAAAGACAGGGTTAACTAAGACTTTTTCATAACCGAGTTTAGAAAGAAATATGTCAGTAAACAATACTTGGATAGGAAGAATAGAAAATTTCTTAAGTTGAAGTAAGGAAATAAATCAGTAGTTGAATATGAACGAGAGTTTGTACAACTCGGTAAATATGCTTATGAGATCGTACTGACAGAAGATGAAATGTGGATTCATTTTGAAGATGGATTTATCGATGAAATACAAATGTTAGTTGGAACAATGAAACTATGAGAATATGTGGTTTTGTTTGAGTGAGCAAAGAAAATGGAAGAAATTTGTAACCAGAAGAAGCAAAATGAAATGAGATTTTAGGATTTCAGTAAACAGAATGCATCAAGACCATTTTCAGCTCCTTCATCAAAGAAATCGAAAGAAGCATTTAGCCGTTAAACTACTCTATCAGGGTTAGCAGAAAAACTATACCAGCAGCCAGTGTAGGTAACATTCAAAATGTGAATAAAATAGTTTGCAAGCACTGCGGCAAAAGCCATTATGGAGAATATAGACTAAAGGAAGGATCTTATTTTTGTGTGGTTCCATTGAACATTTTCGAAATGATTGCCTGAATAAATTTGAGACTGGTTTAGAACAGGTTGTTAAAAGAAAAAATAACTCCACTGAAAGGCAAAAGATCGGGATCTAGAAATACGATGAGAGCCAACTGTAATGGAACTAGAAATGCAGCTGGGAGACCTAAGACTCGCACACTTGCAAGAACCTATGTGATTCAAGTTAAAAATGAGGCTACAACTCCCAGTGTAACTAATGGCATAAATTCTTCTCCTTTCAATATAATTATACAAGTTTTGATAGATCCTGATTTAGCATGTTCATATAATTGCACTGCATTAGTAATTGAAAAGAGTATATTAGTAATGTTGACCGAATATGAGGTTAGAATAATGAATCTGTTGAGTCAGTGTGTTATAAATAGTAATTTTTATATCATGTGTTATCTAAAAATATGGGGCTATAAATCTTTTATCGATCTGGCATTGTTGGCACTCGATAAATTTGATGTCAGTCTCAGAATAGATTGATTATTGTCTAAGCTTGATATGGTGGTTAATTGTAAATGGAAATAGATACCGTGAGATATTAGAATAGTGAAGCGATTAATGTTAAAGTTTTCAGAACCTATTGTATGTTTGGTAATATACTTCCGATATCGGCCTAGGATCTAGTCAGAAGAGGATGTGAAGCATATCTAGTCATCTTAAACTCATAGTATTAAGAACAAATACAGAATGAGAGACAACAGTTAGTAAAATGCATTGATGTGTTCCGAAGAATCTTTAGGCCTATCATCTATGAGAAAGTTGAATTTGTAATTGAAATGACACCCAAAATCGCTCAAATTTCAATTACACCGTGCAAAATGGGATCGGCTGAATTGAAAGAACAAAAATTTTAGGTACAAAGAACTATTAGACTGAGAATTTGGTTGTTTGAGTGTGTTGCTTGGAAATGTTCTTGTGTTTTTGTGCAAAAAAAAAAGAAATAACTCTGAGTTTGTGTAATACCTACAGACAGTTGATTATGATTATCATGGAAAATAAGTATCAGATGTCCAATATTAATGACTTGTTTGATCAGTTAAAAACAGTTATCATGCTTATGAAAAATGACTTCTGATCAGGTTATTATTAGCAGAATTAGGAATCAGACGTATTGATAAATTTATTGAAAATTACATCTGGACATGGTACAAACATTATGAGTATCTGGTAACACTGTTTGGGATAATGAATTCAAAGGGCAGAGCTTTCAGCCACGTATAGACATAATTTTTGTTATATTTATTGATAATATTTTGAATTATTCAATAAGTGAAACTGAGTATGAACAACATAGAAAATAATATTACAAGTCATATGAGAGGGAGAAATGTATATGAAATTTAGCAAGTAAAAAAATTCTGATTTTGAGAAGTAGAAACTCTAGAGACAAGTAATTTTCAGTTAAAGGTATTTGCATTGATCTGAATAGAATTTCAACAATTGAAAACTAGAGACCTCCGAAGAATGATATGGAAGTGGATGAATTTTTTATATCAGTTGGGTATTATAGATGATTTGATAAAGGATTTTTATTGAAAACTCATTGATAATGAAACCTCTATAGAATATATTACTTTTGATTGATCAGATGTATATACCAGTAGAATCCTAAACAGTTGAAAGTGAATAGATTTAAGAATTTAATATCAGTGATGACGATAATTTACATTCAAAATCAATCTTGTGTTCAAGGAGTTTCATATTTAAATTGAGATAACTTACATAAAGTTCATAGGCATATTTATTCTTTTCGTCAGAACAGTATTTGAATGTATGGTTATATAAAACAATTGTACTGATGACTGAGTAGGGAAAGAAAAGAATCAAAACTTGTAGTTGAATGTCATCCTCAATCTGTTGGGAAACCAGAAAGAATGGTTTCAACGTCAGATGGAAATAAAGGACTCTGTGAGATTTTTCAGAATTAAATGAAAGAATCTTGATAGAGATCAATTTGATACAGAAAACAAAGGAAAATTCAGAATTGAATGAAACTGTTGAAATAAATGCCTTAGACCGTCAGAAATATAAGGCTAATATGAAAAGAAAGATATTGAATTCTTGAGGCAAAAAAGAAAAGAAAGTTCAATTTGGGATAGTAGAGGTAGTATGGGACTTTTGAGAAAGATTCGTATAGTGCCCTAATCTATTTTCAGGTAGAAATTTCGAGGATAAAATTTCCTAATTGAGGAAAGTTGTAACAACCCATTTTCCAGTGGTGTCGAAAATAGTGGTTTCAAGGCCAGAATTTCGACGAGAGAGTCTGTAAGTATTATTTATTAATATTTATGAGTTTATTATAGTGTTTTATTAAATTTTGATTTGGTAAGTTTTGCAAACTGGATAGCTAACTAAGTACAAGAGGTTTGACTCTAAAGTCAAGTGATTCTAAAAAATAAGGTTTCGTGACCTCGTTTTTGTAAACCAATCCTGTAAATATTATTATTAAATATTTACGAGTTTTTATATAGGTAAATTGAAATTTGGTTTAGAAATTTTAGTGATTGAATGGTTAATTAAGGTATAAGGACTAATTCATAAAAACCGTAAAAGTTAATCATTATCGATTCCTATTAGTTAAAAGGCTTTATTAAGATTTATTCAAGGTCCAAATGGGCAATTTGACTACTATAGAATAATAGTGGATGATAGGAGCATGGTTTAAGGTGAAAATATGTTTATTATATATTAAATTAATAATAAAAGGAAATCAAAAATAAAACAAAATAATCATCATATTCTCATTTGCTCTCTCTCACGGAAGAATTAAAGAAGAAAAAAAAGCCATTTTTGGAGTTATGGTTCTTTGCATGGTAAGGGTTTTGAAACTCGTTTTTCATAATTTTTATGTTTTTTAGATTGTTGTAGCTTAATCTAGCTAACACAGGTGTTAGTTTTTGGAACTTTTGAAATTTCTAAATGTTACCATTGATGATAGTTTGATGAAATTGGTATTATTTGGTTAGATATGATGCTTTAATATGAAAAATGATTTATTTTGTAAATTAAAATCGTTAATTTAGTGTATAGGGACTAAAAAATATTTCAAAATTTGTAAGATTATATAATTTAGAGGGTTGTCAGGGATGGAATTGAAATCGATTGTAGAACAAAGCTTGAATTTGAAAGATATAAGCATTTTAGGTTTTAAAGGCTAAATTGAATAAAATACAAAACTTTAGGAAATTGTATAAAATGAAATTAAGTTGTTATATACATATACTAAGATGTTATACATTTTTGCAAATTTATAAATTATAATGAATCATTATAGATTTGGAATTAAATCTATCGGAAGTTAATAGGAAATAGAAGAAATTACAGATTAGTCCACGAAACTTTATAGTTGCCATTTCCGAGTAAGTCCATAAGGAAGTTCTTGTATTTTAGTATTATATTTTAATTGTGTTTTGTATATATATTAAATATATATAATTGTAGATTTAATGACTTTTTATATCAAATGGATTAAATCGTAAAATAAGAAATACTTGATAAATATGAAGAGATTCATGACACTGAATGGATGTGGGAATGGTATGTGGTTGGATAGCATGTATATGATGATGTTGCAAATTTAAAATGTATCGAAAATTGTTATTCGAAATAAGTAATTCGTGTATTTGGTTACAAAGTTTAAAATTATACGATATTGGTAATAGAACCTTTATGAATTTAATAAATGGTTTAGATATGAATGGAAAGTCATTATGGTTCTAAAAAGGAAGAATGGGAATCGTGATTAGAGATTTATTCGATGGCTGAGATCCAACATAAATTGTAGATTCTCAATAGCTTGAGTGAGCAAAATCGAATTATTAAATAGTGATCCGTGATGGCTAAGACCCAACAAATGTTGCAATATTGAGCATGATTTGAATGTTGATTTCATTAATATGTTGATATGTTGCGGATTACACTATTATTTACATCCTTTTTACACATAACTTTAGCTTGTTTAATAGTTAAATCAAAGAATCTTAGTATATACTTATGTTTTCATGCTTAAAGTGGTAATTTATTCTTTTTAGTAGTTTTTATTGCATTTTATATATCTAAATAAGGTTACATGGTTTTGTAGGACAAATTTGGGAACTAAATATGCACTTTTAGGCCAAAACTGATGCCTACGTAGCGACACCAAGACACCGATATCTCCACATCGAAGACAAAAGCAAAAACAAGTCCTGGAGTGAAACTGTCCTTGATGTTGCAACACTGCAAGCCTGTGTCGCAACACCGTCCCTACGCATCCGAAAAGGTCTCTGCACGTGATAATTGCATTTTTGAGGGGAAATAGGATTATTTATCCTAGTCAAACTCTAAGGACTTCGAGGATAATTTAGGCACTTTAAAATTCTAAACTTAGCCTATATAAAGGTCATTGTAATCAGTTTAAACAACACAATTTTGGGGAGACAAAATTTATTCTTAGGTTTTTATTTCATTCTTAGTTTTCACTTAGGGTACTCTTAGTTTTCATTTTGAAACCGTGCTTTCATTGATAAATCCATAAGCATCTCTTTTTCTTTATTCTATTCTTTTTATCTCTTTCTTTAACATTGTTTAATTGAATGTTTGTGTAAAGATTAGAATCAGTTTATGATTTATACATATATCGCATGTTTTAACTATTCTAATCTTATTAATTGATTGAAGTATAGAATTTCTTAGCGGATTAGTTGTTTGGGAGAGGAAGAACTTAAACCCTAGGCTTGATGACCCTAGGAAGTCATTTAGGTGGGAATTAACCCAAAATTGGTATGGCTTATCAATCAAGAGATAAGTAGTTCTTGCTGACTCATTCAAATAGTTAAATGCCAAAAGGCACAACTAGGTTAATAACTAGTTGGTTCAATAGAACATCAATAATTAATTAGGTAAAATAATTGGATCTAGAATAAAGGAACTCATGTAGTTGAAACAAGGGATACGAGAAACTAATACATGAACTTCGAAGTAGATTTAGGTTTATTTCAATTTATTTAGTTTATTAATATTATTATCATCTTGCTTCCATATTAACACTACTAATTCGTGACTCAAGTAGATTAGTAATTATTTCCAGTGTGGCTTGATAGCAATTTTCTCCAAACTGCAATCCCTTAGGTACAATCCTCGGAGTACTTACCTACTTTGTTGTAACTATATTACAACCTGACCTGTATACTTGCGAACATCGCCTCAATTCCATACATTTTGTAGTTGTATTCACACTCTGGATGTTAGTACGTCCGGAGGCAGTCAAGTTGTCGGCATCATTACTGGGGATTGCGATGGTGATAATTATTATTGAATCAATTACTTGTAAATAATATTAGTCGAAAGACGAACGAGCTAGATAATGTATTAATTTTCATTCATTAGTTGTTATTTTTTTCTTCAACTTTTTTTATTTATCTTGTTGACTAGAAGATTTAATTATGGAAAATTTTGATTATAGGTTGTTTAATGATGAAAGGACTTTTTGGGACGATGAATGAAATTACATAACAGGTTGGTCGAATGGAGCCTCGACAAACCAATGGAGTGATGATTAAGGTTTGAGGACAATGAGTACTCATATGAACCTCTTTATGAGTTGGATGACAAAAATGATGATATGCCCAAACACTCATATGATCCTCCTTGTGATTTGCATAAGATGCCCTCATGCGAAACTACTGAGCCGTCCAACTTGGAAAGATTATCAAACATGTCAGACATGATGGAACAGATGACGAAAATGTTGCAAGAAATATCTGAGGAGCTACTCCAAGGGAAAAGGTCATGCATGATGTTCAGAGGACCCTTGTTTTATCGTTGACCACCCTAAATTATACAATAGAAATTAACAAGAGTTTCGAACTAGAGATCATGGGGATGAATTGAATATGGATGAAGCAGTCTCTGACCCAATTGACGTAGAATCAGACAGGACAGTAGATGTAGCCACTAACGTAAAAGTAGAAGTAACCACTAACATAGAACTTAAACCAATCTTGAATGATATTTTAGAAGAGCCAATACACTTTCTAGCCATAGTAGGTAAGGTGTCAACCGAAGAGTTCGATTTGTTCTCATTCAACAAGGGAAATAAAGCTTGACTGACCAAAACTTCGCGACATGGAGGGTAGGAAGCTTGAGGCAATAATACCCCTGAAAATGATTTGGGGTTGGCTCAGATTTGGTACCATGTGGCTTGTAATGTGGATGTTGCTACGGTAAAAAATAAGACAATATCAATGGAATCGATAGAGGAGCAAACGTCAAATCAAAGTGTCGAGAACCAGCTGGAAGTTCTTCTATGATGGCAACATGAATCATCCAGTTTTTAAAGAATTTCTATTTCCTGCTTTAAATTTGGTTAGTTTTTTTATTTATATTTATCTTAGTTTGTGTTTAGTTTTTTTTCCCATAGCAGGTGTAGATACCATGGAGTGATAACCGAAAAAAATCAAAGAAGCCAAAAACTGGGCTCGATGTCGCAACATTGCACCCTAATATCACGACATCCTAAACAAAACGTACCTAGCAACATTGAAGGCCCAAGTTCTTCTAAAAATTTTTAGACGTTCTGTCATCCATTATCTACACTTCTTCTTTTTTTCTTATTTTTATTTTTATTTTCTTTATGTTATATTTCATATTTCTTTTTGTTGAATTTTTTTAGGTACTCTTTCGTCTTCTTAGAGCACACAAATTCCAAGATTATCATAACAATAAAAACTCAGCCTACTCAGGGAGGTTTTCTTGTTTGCTCTTTAATTATTTTACATTAAAGGCAATGTATGGTCTAAAGTGTGGGGAAAAGAACATGGGATTAGTTTATGTGTTTTTACTTTGTTTTAGTTAATTATTCATTTACTTAAAAAATTATTATTTTGCATGGTGATTTGACTATATTAATACTATGAATAGTGTTGAAGATAATAAAGTATGTAATGGTTCTTGTCAAGCATGAAATTTTTATTAATATAAGATAATTTGATTATTTTTAAGGAAATTGCTTAGGTTACCTAGTCAAATTGCATAATAGCTTAGAAGTACCTAAGTAAGAATGTTTGATTATGCCATATGAGATATAAGTCTTATAGATAGTCGTAGAAACATGAATGCTAGAATTGATTATTATTCATTCGGTTTAATTTGAAGCATTTCTAGAAATTGTTTATGGTAGCATTTCTAGAAAAGTCAATCATCTATGCACAAGAACTCATTAAGTCGACCATAGTTACTAGTATTATATTGTATCTTGCTACATTGAGAGATAAGGTAGGTGAGAGAGGGAGACAAAAGGCGATGAGCTTAGATAGGACATTAAGGGGGGAGAGAGGGAACAATGTCATGTGTCTAACTATTTCTAGTGTTTGAATCGTTTTCAGCCATATATTTCTTTGAACTCATATCGTCCTAAGCCTCAGAACATTACAAGCCTAGAAGACCAATGTGACTTAAGAATTCTTTGTGCATAATATTTTGGAATTGCTAACAATTTTATTTAATGAATGTTTTTGATTCACATGGTTGTGTTTGCTACATATCTGTTTGATTTATGGTGATATTGTTAAACATTTGGTCATGAGAATTATTTCTAATTTGTTAGTAATGTAACTTTGTAAACTAATCCTAATTTACTTTAAAAAATTTCAAGGCATCGAACTATCAAGATTAAGTTACATGTGCAATAAGAATTGTTATACCTTTAATATTTGACAATCATGTTCATAGTAGTAATAAAATCCAAGGGACGCCTTCTTATTTCATGCTATGTGTCTAGAATTGGTTTGCTTGAGGATAAGCAAAAAGTTCAGTGTGGGGGAGTTTAGGTGTGAGGTTCTTATTTAAATCCATCTTCACTAACTCTACCTTGTTTAAGGAAAGAAATCAAGTCATTTTTGTATTTTTTTTATTCCCAAATATGTGTTTTGGTTCCTTGAGGACAAGCAACAAGTTAAGTGTGGAAGAGTGATCTGCCACGAATTACACTATTAATTACATCCTTTTTACACATAATTTTAGCTTGTTTAATAGTTAAATCAAAGAATCTTAGTATATATTTAGGTTTTCATGCTTAAAGTAGTAATTTTTTCGTAGTTTTTATTACATTATATATCTAAATAAGGTTACATGGTCTTGTAGGACAAATCGGGAACTAAAGATGCACTGTCAAGCCAAAACTAATGCCTATGTCGCAACACCAAGACACTAATGTCGCAACATCGAAGACAAAAGCAAAAACAAGTCCTAGAGTGAAACTGCCCTCGATGTTGCAACACTGCAGGCCTATGTTGTAACACCACCCCTACGCAACCCAAAAAGTCCCTTCATGGGATAATTGTGTTTTTGAGGGAAAATAGGAGTATTTACCCTAGTCAAACTCTAAGGACTTCAAGGATAATTAAGGCACTTTAAAATTCTAAGTTTAGCCTCTATAAAGGCCATTGTAATCAGTTTAAACAACACAATTTTGGGGAGACAAAAATTATTCTTAGGTTTTTATTTTGTTCTTAGTTTTCACTTACGGTATTTTATGTTTTTGTAATCAGAAGATCTTATTCTGAAGTGAGACTTTCGCGAGTGGAGATTGTTTCAGAGCTACGCTTTCATCGATAAATCCATAAGGATTTCTTTTCCTTTATTCTATTCTTTATATCTCTTTCGTTAACATTGTTTAATTGAAAGTGTCTGTAAAGATTAGAATCAATTTATGCTTTTTACATATCTCACATGTTTCAATTGTTCTAATCTTATTAATTGACTGAAGGATAGAATTTCTTAGTAGATAAGGTGTTTGGGAGAGGAAGAACTTAAACCTAGGCTTGACGATCCTTGTGTTAGAGTATGCCCAAAGATCAATCATGAGATGATTGTAATAACATATTTGTTTTAACTAATTTATTAATATAAGGCATTGCCATTATTATTTCAATTTCTTTTCTGTGTATATAAATTAACTATTTTATAATAATGTCCTAAGAATAATATGATTATTCTTAAAAGGTCCATAGTCGAGTATTATTGTGGGCTTGGACAACAATAATCCATTAAGACAACATGTAGTTGATTGATGGCAAAGTGTAGGGATGTTAAAATCAATACATGAGTATATGTTAGAGAACAACATATTGGACTGACCCGCTATGAGTATGTTTCTTGGATTTTTATGTAATAGTCACAACATTACTCATAGTGATAACATTACTCATAGTGATAACTTCATATTTTTATGTAATAATCATCATTGTTCCAACATAGTGAGTCGTATATTTTGATACAGTTAAACGTTTACTTTAACATGTTGTACTATAAAGACTGGTGTTGGGTATGCCACAATCTATGTAGTGGGATATGATTGATCAAGATAGGATTTGTCCCTCCTACATAATGGGAGCAATATCTTAAGCCACTTGATGAAGTGAGACTAGAAATGCATGGCCATTCTCAAATAAGTTAATATGATATATTACACTTATTTGTTTATTGTAGTATACTTCAGGTATCAAGAAACATGAGATTGGACTTTGCAAATGTGACTATTCCATGACTTGTGTCCAATCGAGAAATAAAGGACAAAAGGATATAATACATGAAAATTTATCATAGAAAGGTTATGTTGAACCACGACTTCTTATAACTTAGGTAGCGATGATGCATTGCTAGATGTCACTCATTACTTGTAACGTTAGAAGTGTTCTAGTATTACTACCAATGTTACAATAACCTACAAGGTTACACCCTATGGTTGAAACGAATAGAATTAAACACAATTTGCATTAAATTTAACTATCACGAGAATTATATTAATTATTAAATTAATTTAATTTGACAGTTAAATAATAAACACAATATATGTACAAATTTGTTGTACAAGAATAGAGAATATAATTAAAATAAATGTATGAATTTGATTCATATAAAATATTAATTATAATTTGTTTACTAAAATTATAAAAATAAAGTATTATAATAATTAATTTCGATCAAACATAAATATATATGGAAATTAATATCTTTTGGTAAGGATATTACAATGGGATATTTTCATATATATTTTGGCACCAAAAACGGGATTCCATTTTTATTTTCTAGGGGATATTAAATAAAAGGAAAGGAATCCTAAAATAAAACCCTAGGGTGCAGAAAAGTGTTAACCAACATTAACCACAAAAGAAAAGAAACTAGGTCTAGTAGCCACATTTCTTTTAAAAAAAACTCTCTGAAATGTTCAGTGAGAGTTTTTATTCGTTCGTTCTCAACAAGGTGGACTACGTAAAGGCCGAGATGATTTTGTTGCGGCTTTGGTTCGGCAGGGTGCAAAGGGATTAAAACATTAGTGGTTCCTTCCTATTTTTCAGAGTACAAAAGGTATATTTTTCAAACCTTTTCTTCTCAATTCGTTCCTCGTGCATGGATTCCTAGTTTGGATCGCTAGAATAATTTTTTCCACTACGCCACGGGGCATCCCGACGACCAAATAGTGGTATCAGAGCCACTTGTACAACACTGATTTGGGATTAAATTTAATGGTTGATGCAATCGTATAATATGCATGTTGTTCGTTTCAATTTGTTCAATCTGTTATATGTATATTTGATGCATGTAATCTATTTAACAAAAAAATTACGGTTGATTAATACAATGTTTGTTAAGTGTTAACGAATATGTTTAGGAGCAGTGGGGTTTTCATTGAAGTTAACAGTTAACTTATTGGAATTTTTGAAAGGGAACAATAGTGTTTCCAGTAATCCTATTCAGAATTTTACTTGTGCGACAAGGTCCGTACCACTGTTCCCCAGATTTACCGTTGTTCTATTTTTAACAATCGACTAAAGAATAAAACATAACATATTTTATTTTACAAGTATGTTGTATGTTGTATGTTATGGTTGATTTGCACGGTGTTTGGAAATGCATGGTTATAGCCCGATAACTGTTTTATTTTATTATTTAAAAAGGTTGTAAATCTTATAAATACGACCTGCATGTCGTACCTTACTATTTTTCTCTTGTATTTCTCTTCTCATCTCACTCCCTCATATGTAAAATGAGTTTCTACAAATTGAAAATTGCATGATTTACTGTGGGCCAGAAGAGAAGAAAAGTGGGCCAACTAAAGTAGACAAGAAGCTTGTGAAGCAGCTACACCTTTAGGTTTCCTTTTGGTTCTCCCATTGGTTTGAGAGGAACCACCTTAGTTTATGGGCTATAACTATTGAATTTATTTACTGCTTTATTTATTCATGTATGAGATCTTATGGATGTCTAAAACATGCCAAATTTTAAGCATATTAATTGATAAGATCAATTAAAGGACTAAAGTAGACCATAATTGGTGAGATACAACCTTAATAAAATTCCCTCAATCAAAATATTAAGTCAACATTGCATTCCAATCATCTCCCTCATTAAGGCCTCAATCGATACTATGTAGGCTCTCCTAAAGCAAAGTACTAGTATCTACCTTAGTTAAATGTGAAGAATAAGCAAGTGATATTCGCTAGTTGAAACATTGGTTAGTGACTGAACTAGGTTACTCTAATAAGATTAGAAACCTAGAGGCAAGTAATTTGGATAAATCATAAGATGATTAAAACAAGAGTTGTTCACCCAATATTTAGGAGTTACATGTGATGTAATTAGCAAGTGTTGCTTACCTAAATAACCATAATCTTGAGAGTAAAACCAAAGCTGACTTAAGAGGAGGTTAAATATGGATCCTTACCCACTAGAAAAACTGTTGAGAAAGTCTTTTCAAAATTAAAATATGGGGGTTGTTAATTTTGAATAAAATAGTGGGAACATCATTTAATAAATTCATTTTAATGATTAATATAAACTTAGTAAATTTACTCACTCGCATATTTCATTGTTGTAGATATATTATGGCTACAAACACAAATTCACTTTCATTGGGATCGGTCCTTGAAAAGGAAAAATTGAATGGTTTGAATTTCCTTGACTAGTTCTGTAACTTGAGGATTGTCCTCAAACAAGAACGAAAATTATATGTTATTGAACAACCCCTTCCTAGTGAACCACCTATTAGTGCCTCGAGGGTTGATAGAGATGTTTACAAGAAGCATCTCGATGATATGGTAGATGTTGGATGTCTTATGCTTGTCACTATAAATCCTAAGCTTCAGAAGCAACATGTTCTTCCAGACGATTTCTGAGTGGTTTTCAAAGTTTGTGTGAACGACCCCAATGGCTCAACGACCTCCACCCCCACCCGTACCCCAACTGGTTCTCGTAGTTCCTTAGAGTTTGGAACCAGTACGAGTGAGTAAGCCTTCAGTTGATAAAATCCAAAAGTATGGGGCTAAAGAGTTTCGAGGAATGGCTGAAGATGACTCAGAGAGAGCCGAGTTCTAGTTACAAAACACAGTGAGAGTTTTCGATGAATTGTCTTGTACACCGATTGAATGCTTGAAATGTGTTGTTTCTCTGTTGAAAGACTCAGCTTATCAGTGGTGGAACACTTTGATTACGGTTGTATTGAGGGATAAAGTAAATTGGGAATTCTTCCAGATGGAGTTCTGAAAGATATATGTGAGTCAGAGATTCCTCAATAAGAAATGCAAAGAGTTTCTTGAATTGAAGCAAGGTCATATGTCAGTAGTTGCATACGAGAGAGAATTTGTGCGACTCAATAAGTATGCCCGGGAATATGTACCAACAGAGGTTGCTATGTGCACTCGATTTGAAGACGGTCTAAATGAGGATATCAAATTATTAGTTGGGATTCTTGAGATGAAAGAATTCGTGATTCTGGTTGAAAGAGCACCCAAGGCTAAGGAACTTAGCAAAGCGAAAACAAAAGATGATTTTGAGGCTCGTGATTTGGGAAAAAGGCCTATGGGAAAGTCATTCTCGTCTTCATCGAGGAAGTTAAAAGAATATCATAGTCGTCCACTAGCTTCGATGGGTTATTCTGGGAGAAATAGAGGAAAACAAGATTTGAGCTCGAAACCTCAGGCTCCATCCGTAGCAACTGTGGGCAGTGTTAGAAACAACAAGTCTAAATGTTAGCAATGTAATATATGACACTTTGGTGAATGCAGACTGAAAGACAAGTCTTGTTTTAAATGCGGTTCATATGATCATTATTTTAGAGATTGCCCTGAAAGGTTTTGATACGATCCTGGCCAAGGACGCTCATGATTTCAGCTTGAATTCAGCTCCTCAAGCTCTATTTAGCTTGGTTTAGCTCACCCAAATTTTATTTTAGCTCACATGAGCTTAATTCATCTCGTTTGAGCTCGGTTCAATTTCTTTTCAACTCATTGAGCTTGAACTTCAATTTATTTAAATTCATGCTTTTTGTTGCTGGAATAAATTTTATTTGATTCAATTAGTTAATATAGTTTAGTCTAAATAAATGTGTCTAAAATTCTAGTCATTTTTAATTAAGTGTTAGTTCATACATAATTTTAATATGTTTCAGCTGAATTTAAATGTGCTTTAATTTATCACATGCTTTTAATATGTCCAGCCTATTACCTGTTTTAAATATGTCTAGCTACATTTGAAATTAATTAGTAACTTAGTTTAAATATGTGTTATAATTATTTCTTAGTTTAAGCTCAATTTTAATGTGTCTTAAGCTGCCGAATTAATGTGTCTTAAGGTGAGTTAATCTGCTGAATTAATTTTGCTGTAGATTCATTGCTTGGGACGGCAATAAGTGAGCTGATGGTTCAGCTCTTCAAAGCACCTCTTCGTGGACTTGAATGGCCAAAGATTAGGTGCTGGTTTTTCTTCCCAAAGTGGCCGGTTAGCTCCCCAAAGTTATCTTGAAAGCTTTCACACCAACTGCACATTCCGTTCAAATTACAAGGCTGTCCTGAATTTTGTTTTCACACACACAAGGCTGTTTGAATTCGCTTTCATACTTGGGTGACCATTACAATACCTAAGCTGCCAATTAAAGCTCCTTAATTATTCAGCTGAACAAGGAACTTCAATTAAAGCCATTCAAGCACCTAGGCCGAATCTACCAAGACATTTCAGCTCACCATCCTTCCATTAATGCCTAGTTGAATGGACTCCATCTAGAAGCTGACTATTGAGCCTTCCAAGCTAAGAAACTTCCTAAGGACATTCTAGGAAGCTTCATAGAATTTTGCAGCCTATTTAGCTTTAATTTTGCTAACCATTCAGCATCTTTGCTTGTCCATTCGGCTAGCCAATGTCATGGCTATAAATAGTTGATTATTTTCATTGTAAAAGGACTTTTGACTTTTGATCATTTGTGAATGAACTTTGTTCAAAGAGTGAGTTTTCTCCTCTCTAAATTTGTACGAGTTTCGATCTGACTTATCTAGTGCACTAGTGGCGTCAATCATTCTCTTTCGAACTTATCACCTTATTTTAGTGTGGCGTTCAACCCTTCTACAATTCCGTAAACCCACCTTGAACCGAATAGAAATCGAGGTGACACTCTTTAGTGTTGAATCATTTCTGGTGTTTAAGCTCACTTATCCATCCCCACCGAATATCCTATATTTTATCTTTATTAGTTTATCCTTAAATCAAGCCAAACAAATTAACCATCTTCCTCAATCTCCTTGTTGTCGAACCTATCCATATCCTACTTAACCTTTTTGTGCACCTATATCCATCACTTTACTTCATATTTTAGCCGATTACAAACAAACCATTCATTTGGTACGATACTCCTCGTCGACGATCGGGCAACTACATGAAATGACTAGATCAACCCGGGCAGGTTCGCATCATTTGGTATCAGGCCTACTAAAACGAGGAGCGTCGATGTTCGTATCAAGCTCGGAGTAGGTTCGTAACGTAAAAAAAAATCAAGTTGTATTTTATTCTTCTTGAATTCATTATATTGTATTTGAAGTGTTAAAAGAAAAAAAAAAGTTACGAAAATTATAAAAAAAACGAAAAGTATAAAAAAAAGAAACAAAAAGAAAGAAGTGAAAAGTCTTGCGGGTTTTATTTTGTTTTCATCTCTTACTATTTTCAATCATTCGTTCATTCTACCATTTCTTCTACCCCCCTCCAAAATGCCACACATACTTTGATTTTTATTTTCCTTGTTTCAGCCTACCCTATACACCCTAACGTTATCCTTCGTACCCATTTAAAGCTGACCCTCTAAGCCATAACAAGTCTACTTGAAACGGAATACAAATTTGCGAGAGTGAGACGAGCGAAAAAAGGCACGAGTGGTGAGTACATTAGAGCGAGCAAAAGCCTAAAAGAGAGTTGAAACACGAGAGTGAGTGAATTTTTTTCTTTGTGAGCGAACTTGTGAGGTTTGTAGTCAGGTATTTATTTTCTTTATTTTGTTTAACACTTTTCTTGTCATTACTTAATCATGTCTCGAGAAACCTTTTCGGTTGATGAATTTTAGTATTTGGTGAACGAGATGGGCCGAATGCTTGAAAGGAAGCTAGGTCCATTAAAAAGTTGTTTGGACTGAGTGAAGAAAAAGCCCGACGGAAGCAAACTCCACCGAGTCGAGAAATGGAGTTAAGTTCATCACGACGACATTATTCGAGAAGAGATGCATATCAAGACTCCTATTCAACAAGACTTTCGAGTCAACGAGAAGAAATCTTCGAGTTAAAAATCACTCGAGATGAACGAGAAAGTATGAGTCATTCCTCGGGAGCTTCAAAGAAGTCCTTCCTGAAGGATTATTCCAGAAGAACTGGATGAGAAGCCTACAAAAATTCTTTCTCTTTCTTTGAGCCGAACGATTATCTTTTTGATGCTTTTGTATCGACCTCATATTGTAATAAAAATGAAAAAGAAGAAAAAGAAAAAGAAATAAAAAAAACTGGGAGAAAAAGAAAATGAAGAAAAGAAAATTGAGATTGAGATTGAGAAAAAAATTGAAAAAGAAAAAGATGTTGAAAAAGAAACGAGAGAAAATGAAGATAGTGAGCGAGAACAAGAAAAAGAGAACGAAATTTTAACTAACCCCCGTGATGTTTGCCTTTGTTCTGTTCCTTCTTTTCAGGTTCCGAGAAATCCCTGTGACGATTATCAACTTCAATATCTTCCTGACGAGCGACGTTTTTGCATGACCGAAAAAGGTAAGGATGAAGTTGAAATCGAACCATATGAGCCCGAAGGTAAGATAGGTAAGGAACACCTAGCACTTGAATTTCTACTATGTTCCTTGAATGTGGGTAAATATAATATCAAAAACTTCATCTTTGTAAAAGCTCCGTGCCAAAAAGTGTTTGATTTTCCTTCATCGATTAGTTTTGTAATCTCAAATGGTGGTGAGATGAACTTTTCCAAAACAAATCTTTGCGTTGACAAGTTTAAAGGTGAAGTCGTGTTTAATCGGCAAATGCGAAACTCGATTCTACGTAACAACGAATTTTCATATAAACATCTCAATTTAATTAATTGTGGTGATTATGTGAGCCCTTTACTACTTTGTTTGAAATCCTCGAGTTTTTGCAAATTTTGTTTGAAGGAAGTAAAGAGATTTGAACATTTTTTCTGTGGACACAAAAATCCTTTTGGGTTGACAAGTTTGGTTTAATGAACTCTTTGCTACACTTTGGCATGAATAATCAAAATCAAATTTTTAAACTTGGAATCTATTTTGGTACATTTTGTGGGAAAATCAAGCATCATTGATTGTGTGTGAACAATTTCTATTTTTTTGATACTTGGTTGTTGAATAAGGAAACGAGGTATTATAAATTTGATTTCAATTTAAATTCATTCCTTAATCCATTTCTATGGTTATACCTGAAGTTCATATTTCATTTCGACAAGGTTAATTCAGCCACGAAGCTTTGACTAGACTACATTCCTGAGGAGAGAAGGTTTGTATTAAATGGAAAAGGTAAAATCGACCCTTATTCTTCTACTTATAAAGGTAAGATGCTTGAAACTTTTGAAACATTTTTGTACTCCTCGGATAGTGACAAAGATTGTGTTGATGATTTAGTTTTTGTAAAAACTTAGATCGAAACGTGCTTGCCCATCCTATTTTACTTATTGATGATCTATCTATTTTAATGGTTTGATAAAAAAGATTATTGTTTTTGATAATTTTTATGATGCATGTGAGAGTGAATCTATAGTCCGTCGACTAATGCATGGTATGATTGTGCAACTTTGTTAACCGTGTGAACCTTTTCAAATACCTACTTGTGACGATTACGTTTACCATTTGATTTATTACTCACGATTTATTCATGGTTTGTGGAAACAATTTGAGACGTTTGAATGCCTTAAAACATGTCCATTTTTTGTTTCGAATATTTGACGAGGCATTGGCGCGTAAATTAGCTTGTTTGCATGGTAATCTGAATTTGTCCATTCGCATGCGTTATACTTGTTTTGTTATGCTTATGATTGGACTACAAGTTTGTTTGCGTTGCTATTTGCTAACCCATGGCTATTCTTTTCAATGGACTCAATTGTCATTAGTTCCGTTTGATCGAGGAAAGTTGAGTAAGAGGAGCTATGATCGAATGAACCAACGGCTTGACTTGAGGACAAGTCATTCTAAAGAAGGGGGAATGATACGATCCTGACCAGGGACGCCCATGATTTCAGCTTGAATTCAGCTCCTCAAGCTCCATTTAGCTTGGTTCAGCTCACCCAAATTTTATTTCAGCTCACATGAGCTTAATTCAGCTCGTTTGAGCTCGGTTTAATTACTTTTCAGCTCATTGAGCTTGAACTTCAATTTATTTAAATTCATGCTTCTTGTTGCTGGAATAAATTTTATTTGATTCAATTAGTTAATATAGTTTAGTCTAAATAAATGTGTCTAAAATTATGGTCATTTTTAATTAAGTGTTAGTTCATACATAATTTTAATATGTTTCAGCTGAATTTAAATGTGCTTTAATTTATCACGTGCTTTTAATATGTCCAGCCTATTACCTGTTTTAAATATGTCTAGCTACAGCTGAAATTAATTAGTAACTTAGTTTAAATATGTGTTATAATTATTTCTTAGTTTAAGCTCGATTTTAATGTGTCTTGAGCTGCCGAATTAATGTGTCTTAAAGTAAGTTAATTTGCTGAATTAATTTTGGTGCAGGTTCATTGCTTGGGATGACAATAAGTGATCTGATGGTTCAGCTCTTCAAAGCACCTCTTCGTGGATTTGAATGGCCAAAGATTAGGTGCTGGTTTTTCTTCCCAAAGTGGCCGGTTAGCTCCCCAAAGTTATCTTGAAAGCTTTCACACCAGCTGCACATTCCGTTCACATTACAAGGCTGTCCTGAATTTTGTTTTCACACACACAAGGCTGTTTGAATTCGTTTTCATACTTGGGTGACCATTACAATACCCAAGCTGTCAATTAAAGCTCCTTAATGATTCAGCTGAACAAGGAACTTCAATTAAAGCCATTCAAGCACCTAGGCCGAATCTACCAAGACATTTCAGCTCACCATCCTTCCATTAATGCCCAGCTGAATGGACTCCATCTATAAGCTGACTATTGAGCCTTCCAAGCTAAGAAACTTCCTAAGGACGTTCTAGGAAGCTTCATAGAATTTTCCAGCCTATTTAGGTTTAATTTTTCTAACCATTCAGCATCTTTGCTTGTCCATTCGGCTAGCCAATGTCGTGGCTATAAATAGTTGATTATTTTCATTGTAAAAGGACTTTTGACTTTTGATCATTTGTGAATGAACTTTGTTCAAAGAGTGAGTTTTCTCCTCTCTAAATTTGTACGAGTTTCGATCTGACTTATCTAGTGTGCTAGTGGCGTCAATCGTTCTCTTTCGAACTTATCACCTTATTTTGGTGTGGCGCTTAACCCTTTCTACAATTCCGTAAACCCACCTTGAACCGAATAGAAATTGGGGTGACACTCTTTAGTGTTGAATCATTTTTGGTGTTTAAGCTCACTTATCCATCCCCACCGAATATCCTATATTTTATCTTTATTAGTGTATCCTTAAACCGAGCCAAACAAATTAACCATCTTCCTCAATCTCCTTGTTGCCGAACCTATCCATATCCTATTTAACCTTTTTGTGCACCTATATCCATCACTTTACTTCATATTTTAGCCGATTACAAACAAACCATTCCTTTGGTACGATACTCCTCGTCGACGATCGGGCAACTACGTGAAATGACTCGATCAACCTGGGTCGGTTCGCATCAGGTTTGATAAAGAAAAGGATCGGACCGAGTAATACTGCTGCGAGAGGGAGACCACCCCGGAACACTGGAAATACAGGTAACAGTTGTAGTTGGACGAAAGATTCTGCTATGAGATTGAGGCACGGGCACCAGCTAGAGCTTACACGATTCGCGCCCAAGAGGAAGCTTCAACACCTGATGTGATCACCTGTACATTTTCTATGTTTGATACTAATGTTAATGCTTTAATTGACCCGAGGTCAACGCACTCATATGTATGCAACAAATTTAGTTTCAGATAAGAAAATACATTTTGAGTCTATTGAGTTTGTGATTAAAGGAACGAATCCTTTAGGTCAGTATGTATTAGCCGATAAAGTCAGTAAAACTGATTTGATGTTATTACCCTTTGATGAGTTTGATGTGATTCTGGGTATGGACTGGTTAACTCTGCATGATGGTATTATAAACTATAGATGAAAGCATATTGTGTTAAAGTGTCAAAACGGTGAAAAGCTTTGAATTGAATCAGATAGAATGGATAGTGCATCTAATTTATTTCAGCTATGTCGGCACAGAAATATGTTAGAAAAGGCTGTGAAGAGTATCTCGCTTATGTATTTGATTCTAGGGTTTTAGAATTGAAGTTAGAATCAGTTTTGATTATGTATGAGTCTATAGATGTATTTCCAGAGCAATTACCGGGGTTACCACCTATTAGAGAGGTTGAGTTTCCTATTGAATTGCTATCGGGAACATCTCTGATATCGATAGCTCCATATAAAATGGCACCTATAGAATTAAAAGAGTTGAAAACACAGTTGCAAGAGTTGACAGATAAGGGCTTTACTTGGCCCAGATTTTCTCCTTGGGGTGCTCATATGTTGTTTGTTAAGAAAAAAAATGGGTCAATGCAATTATGTATAGATTATCGACAGCTCAATAAAGTCACGATCAAGAATAAGTATTCATTGCCACGTATCAATAATTTGTTTGATTAGCTAAAAGGTGCAACAATGTTTTCAAAGATCGATCTTCATTTTGGTTATTATTAGCTAAGGGTTAAAGACTCTGATGTGCCGAAAAATACGTTTAGAACCAGGTACGAACATTATGAGTTTCTTGTGATGCCATTTGGTTTAACTAATGCACCTACTGTGTTTATGGACTTGATGAACAGAATATTCAGACCGTACTTAGACAATTTTGTTGTTGTATTCATTAATGACATTCTGATCTATTCTCGATATTCGATCATGCAATTAACATGTATATACAAACAATTAAATCTATCCTAAATTATAAAAATATAAATCATAAATCTCGAGTCACTCATCGACGACTCTCGCTTTTCCTTTCCCTTTCAATAGCTCAACGTCGTCTTTAGCTATGTTCAAAGTCGTCTTTGGCTATGTATAATCATACGATAGATAAACATTATCAATCGTCATCCAATTCTCATCCAAACATAGAGTCAAGTGTATTTTACATTTTATTCAATTTAGTCCCTAAACTCGGGACAAGCATAACTATTGATTCCTAGATTCGGATTAAAATTTGATTTCACATATTCTTATTAAGGACCTTATACTTTCTATTTCTAACATAATTTCATGATAGGTTTTACATTTAGTCAATTTGGCCTCTGATGTAATAAAGTTAACAAACAAGCTAAATTAACTTTACAATCTAGTCCATTTCATAATCTAAGCTTAAAGTCTATCAATTTCAAGCCTAATTCTTCAAGTAATCAACAATGGAAACTTTTTAAAACTTTAACAATTGATCAAATTGGTACATGGGTTAGCTAAATCAAGCTCCCATGATCATAAATCCATAAAAATTACATGAAAAAGGCTTGAATTACCTTAGGTTTTCTCTCCATTTTTTCTTCTTCCATTTTCGGTGGTGGCTTGAGAAAGATGACAATTTGTTGTCATCCTGCTAACATCGCCATTTATTCTAAAATTATATGTTAATTAACTTTATTTAATTAGTTTAATTAAGTTTTAATCTTAATAATCTTTCATTAATTAAGCTAAGTGGGATATAACATCATCATCCACTATCCACCATTTACCATTGATTTATTTACCATTTGGTCCTTTAAATAATTTCCATATAGGTCATTAAACCTTTTCTTAATTAAAGCTCAAAAGTGATTGGACTTCTACAATTTAGTTCGTAAGCCTTAATCAACCACTATTTCGCTAAATTATTTAACCGAATTTCAATATATATTTTTATAACAACTCAGTAAATATTTTTATTTTATATTTACGGGCTCAATTTATGAAAATGAGGTTTTGAAACTATATTTTTCGATACTATTGAATTTTGGATCGTTAGAATCGTCATTAAATGACATGTTATAATTCATATATATTAACATTATCGCGACGTCATATTTTACAATATATATATTCAATGAAGGCTTAACCAATAACCAAGCATAATTGTACACTTTTACAATTAAGTCCTTTTTTAACCTTAATGTTCGAAATGCTCGTGTTTCATTATTTACTAGATTGAATTAAAATTCGACTTCGTATTTATTCTTAGAGGACCTTAAACTATCAATCTATAACATTTACTTTCAACAGCTTCTGCTCTTTTCAATTTGGTCCCTAATGACACAATAATGGTTTCCTTAAATAAAGGTTAGTCAAATTCCATCTCAACAACATTCACTAGCTACTAACATGCTTTTACATAAACCAAGCTTAACCATTAAAATTCAATCCAAAAATTTTCACCTTTTCAAATAGGTCCCTAAAAATCAACCGTTAACCATATAACTTGATTAATCTTTATTTCTACTTAACCCAATTCATCTTTAGCATGCTTTTCTCATGAACCAAGCTCAACTCCAAACGTTAAATGATTTCAAACTCAATCTAATTTTAGGTTTCTCAGTGTTCAATTATGATAACATAAACAACACTTGACCATTTAAAAATCTGTGTTGGCCTATAATTAATTAGCATACTAAGCTAAGAATTTAACTAGAATTTGAAGTAAAACTTTACCTAAAAGCCTTAGACGTACACGGCATCCATGGAAGAAATGTGAAGCTTTTCCTTTTTCCTTTACCCATTTTCATTTTTTTTTTCTAATTTTTAAAACCAATGGACATCATATAACATGGCAATTACTAATGGACATCTACGGTAGAGATCATGGTTCTCCACCTAGAATAGTAAGGCCATGGTTTAATTATCATATACGTACTTGGTTAAATATAAGTCATGTCCCTCGTAATATATTCTATCGATCTATAATTCCCACAATTTAATCTTTGGTTCAATTGCTACTTTAGGCCTTGCAAGATTCTAAATCAATTTCCACTTGTTTTGGTCACTATGTAATTTAGTCCATATTCTATATTTAGTATTCTACTAATTCATTATTAAAAGAAAATTTTATTTCTCGTCTCTCATTTCGTAACTTCTCGATTAAAATTTCAGATGACTCAATTTAATAAATTTGATTCTGAAACTATCTTTTTCCGGCAAAAATCAGATTATTACAATTGCAATTTTAAAATCAATTTTCAAGGCAGAAACGAAGGTGCGTCTGTTTGCAAATTCACAAACAACAAACAAATAAATAGTAACTCCCCATGTTCCAACACAATTAAATGACCTATTGTTAATCTTTTTTATTAATTACTTCCTTGTTTTCTGAATCTTTCGTTTTCTGCCAATTGGGTTCGTCATTTTCGCTCCAAAGCTTTCATGTTTTAGAACAATGGTGTTGGCATGAAGTGAGAAAGTTCAAGTTTTTCTGGTTGAATCAAGAAAAACAATGGAGAAGATGATAATGGAAGGAAGCTTCTGTCATTACATGTTTGGTTTATGTTTGTCTTTTGGTTGAACGGTCCTATTATATTTTTTAATGATTTTTATTTTATTATTTTATTATAATTTTAATATTTTAAATATTTTTTATTACTAGTCGTGTTGCTGTTAGGGCTTTGCCTTCCTGTATTTCCCCAAAAAAGAAAAGTGCATTAACCCTTAAAAGAAGTTCACCTATAAATAAACCTAAACAATCATTTGTCTAAATTCATTCTATATGAATGCAAAATAAAATAAAAATCAATTAAGCTTCTCCATTAACGGTTTCCATCATTGTACATGTTAATTGTTAAAATAAATTGACGAATCAATCAGATGATCACATGTGACAACTTCTTGTTTAATCTAATATTTTCCTTAAAAGTCATTAAAATGTAAAAAAAAACAGAAAAAATAATCAAAAATTATACAAATTATTAAATATTAAAAATTTAAAAATATGAAAATTAATATAAACATATAAAAATTCTAAATATTATAAAAATATAAAAGAATCTAATAAATTAAAATATATAAAATTAATAAAACATAATTTAAAATTTTATCAAAACCATTAAAATTCTATAAAAATCATAAAAAATTATAAAAAATTATACAAAGTATTAAAATTGATATAAAGTTATAAAAAGTAAAAAAAAATCATAAAAACTTTAACTGGACCGGATTAGCCGGTTGGACTGATTAGATGAAAATCAACAAGAGTATCAGTCTGAGGAAAATCATTAGATCAGTTGGCATGGAAACCAAACAGTTGAACCGTTTTTCTTAATTTTTAATATATATATTTAATATTTTATTTAATTGAACTAGACGGATCAGTCGAATTGACAAACCGACGAGCTGATCGGTTCGATCACCAGTCTAGTTCTAAAAAATTTGATTAGAATAATTTATTCTGACATATTCTAATAGTTGGATGATGAAATTTTGGTTTAATAAAAATACTAAAAATAAAAAATCGGTTCAACTGTCCAGTTTTAGGACAATTGGTCTAATAACTTTCCCTAGACCGATACCCTTTTCGGTTTCCGGTTAGCTAGTCCAGTTCAAGTTTTTTTGATCTTTTTTTTATAATTTTCTAAGTTTATATCAATTTTAATAAATTTTTTATTTTTTAATAATTTTTATTTTTTTAATTTTAAATAAATTTTATTAATTTTATAATTTTTATATTACTTTATAATTTTATAATATTTATAATTTTTATAATTTTAATAAGTTTCTGTCAATTTTAATTTCTTTTATTTTTAATATTTAATATTTAATATTTTTGATTTTTTATAATTTTTATGATTTTAAGGAAAAATATTATATTAAATCTTAAGTCGCCACATATCACCATCGATTGGTCATCAATTTATTTTAATGTTCAATGTGGTCAATGACGGAAACCATTAGTAGAGGATTTAATTTATTATTTTAGTTAACGGCAAAGACTTAAATGAGTGAATTTAATACAATGGTTTAATTGATTTTTTGATAAAATTATAAATATTTTATTAAGGGCTTTTTGATATATAAGCCTTATAAAAAATTATAAAATTAATAAAATGCATTTAAAATGAATCGGAACAAATGATTGTCTAAATTAAAATGAACAGGACAAATTATTGTCTAGATTCATTTTGAATTAGTACAAAACTATTAAAAATCATAAATAAATAAAATAATTATTAAAAAATTAAACTCCTTTAACATTTTATGTCAAACACCAACAATTTTGTAACACTACTCACTATTGAAGGGTTAGTAAACTTAAATTTTATATCGAGGGTAGAGAAAAATCAAAATAAAAAAGTATTCAGGGTTGAAATTATTTTTTTACTAATTTTAAGTATAAAATTACAAAAATTTAAAAATTTTCCAAAAGAAAAAACGAAAGGCAAAGAAGCCAATGCCTCGGCCAGCCTTCTTCCTACGTCCTTGATATAGTATTTCTTGTATTTGAGTAAAAATATTTAGGTAAATTGCATTTTGATCTCTCTATTAAAATATAAATAAATTATCTCTTATACGTTTCAAATATGTAAATTAACTAATCATTAAATTTTATCTATAAAATGATGACGTGGAATGTTAAATCCATGTTAAAATTATTTTTTATGGGTAAACTATAAAATAGCCATTTAACTATGCCTTTTATTCTATTTTAGTCATTTAACCATTAATTTTTTGTTTAGTTACTAAACTTTTTGATATTAAATATTTTAATCACTCTAAGTTGATATGAGGTTTTTATTAGTTTAATAATAAAATTAACTCTCTAATGTTTACACATTCTATCAATTTGATACTAAATATAAAAAAAAGTTAAAAATTAACCCTCATTGTTTACACAATTTGTCATTTTAGTTTTAATTCTTAAAATATTCAATAAATTTGACCATCAATATTTACAAAGTCATTCATTTAGTCTCAACTCTAAAAATTTTAAAAATATATTTTTTTTAAAAATAATATTTTTAACACTATATATATAACTCATCAACTAACTCATATGAGATATTAAAATAAGAAAAAAAATAGTTGATTTAATTACTAAATGTTGTATTAATCTTTTTAATAATAAAATAGTATAGAAAGAGATTTGCAAAATAGAGCAAGAGTGGAGATGCGGGGTACCGAACCCCGTACCTCTCGCATGCAAAGCGGCGCTCTACCGTTTGAGCTACATCCCCTAATCTTTGGATTGAGGCTTAAAATAATTATATCGGAAAGTGAATTGGATCTATAAAATGTCTCCACTCAGAAGAATTGCCGTAGAGAAATTTCAGTCTCCAATCCAAGTTTCCCGCCATGGAAGTCGACTCGCAAGAACAGCTGCAGAGAAAACAATCCACTTACCTCTCTTTAGTAACTCTCACCTCATTTTCTTCCCTTTCACAATATCCTAAAATCTCTTCTGATTTTGTAAAACTAAAATCCCCTTTTTTCTTTGTGTCTTAGGATGAGAATTTCGAGATTCAGAAGGAAGTTTACAGAGGCCAACAGTACAGTCAAATTTACTTTGCTCGTCTTCACATGATGAGAACTTTGCTTTACTCCCTTGTGCCCAACTGGAAATCCCATCTCCCCGGTAACCTCTCTTACTTAAAAAAAAAAAAAAGGAAAAAAATCTAACTTTTAAAATTTAGCATATTTCGGGAGATTTCCAAAATTGTTTATTCTTTTAATTTATTAACTATGGTACTTTTTTTTCCCTCTTCTTGTTATGGGTTTTGGGTTTTGAAGCAAGCAGCTTTGGCGAGTCATTTTTGGCTGCTTTGTTACCTGCGTTTGGCGTTAAGGAATTTTTGTAATTTGCAGTGTCTGGGGCTCTTAGGGTTGGCAGTGAATATAAAAAAAGTCTTTGGTATTAGCTTTTGATTGGTGTGTCCTTACTCTGTGATTATTTGGATTCCATTCTAGAGGTTTTGACTGATTAGCATGGAAGGTTATGTTTGAAATACTTGCATTGTGGCTAAGAGTTACTATTGGTACTCATACTCGGTGGGGGCTAGTCTGACCTATGTTGCTCGGAATTTTCGTTCTTCTTGGAGTACCCTTATCCGACACTCATTTCTGACACACATGAGAATTTGATCTCCAAGGATTCTCCAAAAAGATGGAAAAACTTAGAAAAATCTTACAACACACGTAGGATACACTTGAGTCCAAGTAACATAGACTCTGATAATAATGTATTTCTACTTTCAAGTGTGGATTTCTCATTCAAAAGCTTTCTTCAAGGTGACAGGTTCTATTTTGAAAAAAAAAATGCACTAGATATTGTTGCTCATATTTCTGATGAGTTTGTTGTTAGTATCATTTGTGCATCTGAAATTTTGTTGCCTCTGTAGTGTACTTTTTCACATTAGAAATTTGAAGTATCAGAACTTTCCAGTCCTCTCATTGTTTGCGGCTAAAGATAATGGGGATTCAAATAAATTAGTAGCTTGATTGAGTTTTTAGTTTCCATGGAATAATTTAAAAATTTTCCTTCTCTCTTTTTGTAGTTTGTACAGTTTTAGAGCTCGAAGAAGGCAAAGAATGCATCATTTTTGGTACTCTTTACAAGCATATGAAACTCAAACCTTGCATTCTTGATGAATACTCTAAGGAGGTAATATGGTTGTTAATGGATGTATATTATTGATTAGTTTATTTCATTTTGTATATTGAACTCTACGTTGGAAATTCAGTGTTGTTTGACTTTGAACGTTCTATGTATAATCTTTATATAATTTACAGAGATCTGTTGCCCCTCTTATAAAGCCTCATAATTTTATGCATCAAGATGACTACTTGGTTTTGGAAGATGAAAGCGGACGAGTGAAGCTTGGTGGTACTAAGCTTTCACCCTCAGTTTATGTAACAGGTCTGTATTGCTATCAATTCAGTATCCATATTTGGAATTTCTGTTCACAATTGACTTGTTTGTCAACCCATTGGAAATGACTGCATTTGTTGCACTTAATTGCTTCAAAGCCTTGTTTATAGATTACCATGTTGAGACATTATCAAACTATTAATTGCATTCATGCCTTTAGCTTCTAGAGGAAATCATATGAGCTTGTTGAGGGCCTCAACTATTTGGTTCATTGCATTCAATTTTATTCACTCTTATCATTTTTGAACTTTTCTTTTCTTTTCTTCCCCATGTTTTTAAACACAAGCTTCTATGATCTAGATATACATGCCATTGAGTGATATGCAATAACTTACTGTTTATGCACTATCAAGGCTTCAATTAGTGGAATTTATGGGCTCAAACATTACTCTAATGAAACATGTTGATCTTTCACTTACGCTATGCGTTTGATAGGTGTTGTTGTTGCGTTGCATGGGAAGGAAACCAGTGCAGGAGCCTTCTTTGTTGAAGATGTTCTCGAAGCTGGCTTACCACCTCAGATTAAACGACCGCTAAAATCAAGTATGATCTGATTGCCCTTCTACCTCCGCATTTATGTTCTTTGCTCTAAAGTTGCATCAACCCTGTAAAGGAGCCACTTCTCTATTGGATATAAGCATTCCTCATCTTACCTAATCTGCATACAGTGTTTATCCCTGGTTAGATTAATACTATTATCTAACATGCTAAGAAAACTACAGATGGTTTGTAACTGATTTTTTTCTTGTTTTTTTTCTAAAATGGAGAAATTACTAGAACAATTTGTCAATTCACCACGTATAAAATTAAAGGTGTTGCATCTTTGACTGAGGAAATGATATGACTCATTAGTCTTGAAAGGATTCATGCATTAAAGCTGCAAATTTCTGCAGATTTATAAAGTGATTTTCATTCATCAAGAGTTGACAAGCAGAGCTCTCTATCTCTGTATCTCTCTTAACCTTAGATTTCAGGACATGAGATGCTAGTATGTCCAAGCATTCTTGACTAGCTGCACCTAGTTTTGTCTCATGTTTGTTGTTATAGATTTTCTTTGTTGGGCATTTTGAGGAATCACATCTGCTAGTTATTTCTTGTCGGTTTTCTCCATGAATACAGCAGCATAATGGATTGGAGTATAAGAATGGTAGGAAGAAAATTAGCTTGATAATGTATTGTTGAATTTTTCTTAAATATTCAGCCTTGATTTGTCTCATGAACCTTAGGCCTTTCCATTTTATCTCAGTAGACATAGCCTGTATCTTAAAGTTCAGCCATTCTGTCTTGTAAACAAGGCCTCAAAGTCTTCAAATTTTGACTCTGGACAGGAGAAGACAAGTATGTTGTTTTTGTCTCTGGGCTTAGCATCGGGAGGAGCTCCTCTAATCCCCTTCAGTTTCAGCTTCTTGTTGATCACATAACAGGGCATCTAGGAGATGAGGAGGTTCTTGCCAATTCTGTTATATTCTTTTTTTCCAGCCATTTTACCATGTCTCATCAACTGCTACAGTTTGCTTACTTCATAATATTGATGAATAGGAGCAAGGACTTGCAGCAGAGATAGTTCATCTTGTGATTGTTGGGAACTCTGTTGAAATTTCTCGTGGACTTCTTAATGGACAGGTAAACCTTTTCTTTTATTTTTAACTTAATCTATTACTATGGAAAGGCTGTCAATATTATGCTTTTCTTCTATAAATTATGATCATTAAAAAAGAATCATTGGCTTTTCTTTTTATGATCTCTCTTCAGAGTAGTTTGACAATAATAATAGTCTCATGGATGTAGCACTGACCCCCTTTCAAAATTCTCTAATTGAACAATAGCCACAAATTCTGTATGTCCCTTCCATTTCTACAAGAGAAAAAAAAATTGAACTTTCCATCTAACTTAATTTTTCCAGTCAAAGGTCTTGCTGTTGTAGTAAGTCCTTATGATGTTGACAATATAAATCACCATTCTTGATGGGTGATAATCTGTAAACTCTGGACGCATCTTACACTGACATTTGGATGATAATCTTTGGGCAGAATTTAGCTTCAAAGGATCAGTCAAGGTTGTGTGAGCCATTTAAAGAGCTGGATATTCTGTTAACTCAGGTTTTCTCTTCTCACCATTGTGATGATCAGCACTTTAAGGTTAGCCTCCTGAAGTTTCTGTACTGCTCTTGTTGCTTATCTATTTTCATCCATGTTCAGATTGCTGCAAGTTTGCCATTGGATATCATGCCTGGATCTAGTGACCCTGCAAATTTTGCCTTACCTCAGCAGGTTTGACGTTTGCTTTATAAGTTGAGAGTATGTAAGTTACAATTGCATTTGTATTGTTTCTTGTTGGAATCCCTATAATTAAGGATAGAAATCTTACCTTATTACTATTAGTTCTCTTGTAAATAGAAACAAATCTCAGTTACTGATTCTTAGGAAATTAAGATATTAATTACTGATTCTTAGGAATTAGGATTTATTTCCTTTAAAATGATTATTTCTCTCTTTATAAATCTGTAAACTAAAGCAGTAGAAAAATAACAGAATTTTTCCTCTGAGTTTTTTCATGGAATCAGGGCTTTAGGATTCATTCGATCCTAATTTTTTTCTCTAATTTCCTTCCTAAAAATTCCTTGGTTTAGTCCTCCAATGGGTGATATCAATGAAAATTTCTCTGGCCGAGACATCACAAATAACTCGAATATCAATCGGGAATCACTCAAGGTGAAATTAATTCCTCCACTCTGCTGATGATGTTTTTGATGTTCGATTAACAAAACACGACTTGAGACTCTCCATAAGATACTTGGTACTCCCACTACTCGTGGATCTCTAGCCACTCAAGGTACGCCCTCAACATTGCTTTTGAATCTAATAATCAATCTCCTTGGATACTCGATTGAGGCGCCTCGATCACATGACAGGTGACTCACGTTGTTTCACACCTACACTCCTTGTCATAACAAATCCCGAATCCGCATAGCGACGGTTCTTACTCACCGTGGTGGAATAGGAGAAGTACAAATGATGAGAGTTTTCTCTCGATAAAGTCCTACATGTCCCAAACTTGTCCTGTAATTTACTTTCAATTAGTAAACTTACTAAGGATGAAAATGTTCTTGTTGAATTTTACGCAATTGGTTGTGTGATCTGAGAAGGTAAATCGGGGAGGATGATTGGCCTTTGCTAAAGTTGATGATGGACTATATATTTGGAATAAAAAGCAGTATACAAGGGGATTGGCTCTATCCACTTCAAAAGAGGACACTATTATGTTATGGCACCGTAGGTTAGGACATCCAAACTTTGTGTATTTGAAAAAAATCTTCCGCTGTTATTTCAAAATAAAAGTATTAATTCCTTGAAGTGTGAAATTTGCCAATTATCTAAACATATCCGTGTGCCATACCCATTAAAATCACATATTCAGTCCCAACCTTTTTCGTTAATCCATAGTGACCTATGGGAGCTAGCCGAGTGAAAAATATTACAGGGGCTAGATGATTTATAACATTCATTGATGATCATACTAGGGTCTGTTGGATCTATCTACTCAAAGAAAAATCTGAAACACCCAAAGTATTCCAAAATTTTCACTCAATGGTTCGAACCCAATTCAACTCTACCATACATACCCTCCGTACTGACAATGGGAGAGAATACTTCAACTCTGTCTTAAGTCCATACCTTTCTGACCAAGGCATTATACACCAAAGCTCTTGTCCTAACACTCCTCAACAAAACGGGATCTCTGAGAGAAAAAATCGTCATCTCCTTGATGTGGCTCGAGCCATAATGTTCACTATGAATGTTCCAAAATACTTGTTGGGAGAAGCTGTCCTCACTGCCTGTTATTTCATAAACCGAATGCCATCAAAGATCCTCAATTTCCAAACACCTCTAAATACTCTTTTAAAGGCCTTCCCTCTATTTCATGTGCCTAATCTTCCAGCCAAAATATTTGGCTGTAAAGCTTTTGTCCATAACCATCAACCAAATCAATCCAAACTTGATCCTCGAGCCCACACCTGCATCTTCATTGGATATTCCCCTACACAAAAAGGCTATAAGTGTTACTCACCAGCATTGCGCCGAATGTTTGTCTCTCGGGATGTTACCTTCTTTGAAAATGAACCATACTTTGCAGCATCTCATCTTCAGGGGGGAGATTTTTAATGAAGATGAGACCCTTAATACTCTCCTCATTATACCTCCTGATCCTACTACTACTATCACAA
This sequence comes from Gossypium raimondii, assembly GCF_025698545.1. Taxonomy (NCBI): domain Eukaryota; kingdom Viridiplantae; phylum Streptophyta; class Magnoliopsida; order Malvales; family Malvaceae; genus Gossypium; species Gossypium raimondii. The sequence goes on from NC_068568.1 coordinate 28,195,544, forward strand.
ACAAACCTATCCAGATTTAGTTGTTTCCCACAATAAGCAAGAATTTAACACGTCCTTCCCAATAGCAATACCTCCACAAGTACAACGACACACGATCAAGGAAAACAACAAATCTGAGTTTACTCTCGTGGAATCGTTCTCCTGAAACCGTCTGAAGATTGCCAATTACATCTCCAACCGAGGATTGTTCGAAGCGAAGTCCCACCTCCGTCACCATCCATCTATCTTCCAATTGCGTTCGAAAGGGTACAAGGAGCTGCACTCAACGTCCTATTTCTCGGTTTGTATCCTATGGAAATTTATCTAAGTCTTACAAAACTTTTGTGACTAATGTTGATTCTGTAAAAACTCCAAAAAATATAGAAGAGGCTCTTGAATCAGCTGAGTGGAGACAAGCGGTGATGGAAGAAATGAAGGCCCTCAAAAAAAATGAAACATGGGAAGTCTCGGATCTACCTAAAGGGAAAAAAACCGTAGGGTGCAAATGGATTTTCACTACGAAATTTAAACCCGATGGCCGTATTGACCGATACAAAGCTCGACTTGTGGCTAAGGGATTCACCCAAACTTATGGTCTCGACTACAACGAGACGTTTGCACCGGTTGCCAAACTAAGCACCGTTCGAGTCCTACTATCTCTTGCTGCCAACCTTGATTGGCACTTGACTCAATTGGATGTAAAAAATGCTTTTCTCAACGGGGAATTAAATGAGGAGGTGTACATGGATTTCCCACCCGGGTTGGAAGAAAACAAGGGCCAAGTGTGTAAGTTGAAGAAGTCCTTGTATGGGCTGAAACAATCTCCACGAGCGTGGTTCAGCCGATTTGCAAAAGCTATGACTAGCAGAAATTACATTCAAGGACAGGCAGACCACACCATGTTCTACAAGCACTCGGAAGAGGGTAAATGCTGCATCCTTATTGTTTATGTCGACGATATAATATTAATAGGGAATGACTAGAGCAAAATTTTGAGATTGAAAGAATTTCTTGGTACAGAGTTTGAACTTAAAGACTTGGGGAGTCTTAAATATTTTCTTGGTATGGAGGTAGCAAGGTCGAAAAAAGGTATCTTCATTTCCCAAAGGAAATATGTTCTTGATCTACTGTCGGAAGTTGGTTTGATGGGCAGCAAACCAGCTGAAACTCCTATGGAGTTTAACCTTAAATTGGGAACTAATGGGGATGGAGAAGAAATCGACAGGGGGAGATATCAACGTCTAGTAGGAAGGCTCATCTACCTATCTCACACCCGTCCGGACATAGCCTTGATGTGAGTGTTATTAGTCATTATATGCATGCCCGAGGGAGAAGCACACTGGAAGTGCATATAGAATTCTAAGATATCTAAAAGGAACTCTGGTAAAGGCACGTACTTCAAGAAGATCATCAACCAAGCGTGAAATCTACTCGATCTGGTGGGTAGGTTACATTAATGATAGACGGTCTACAAGCGGCTATTGTAGTTATATTTGGGGTAATCTCGTGGACGTGGAGGAGCAAAAAACAGTCTGTGGTAGCACGCAGCAGTGCAGAGGTAGAGTATCGAGCACTATCTCATGGTATATGCGAAGGAGTTTGGATACAAAGACTTATAGGAGAACTAAAAGTGCCTTATACCAAACCTATGAAGATGTACTGTGACAACCAAGCTGCTGTCAGCATAGCACATAATCCTGTGCATCATGATTGAACCAAACATGTGGAAATAGATCGTCACTTTATAAAAGAAAAAATACACTCAGGAGAAGTATGTATCACCTACCTACCTACCTACTAGACAACAAGTTGCAGACATGTTAACTAAGAGTTTGAACAGAAACATGTTTGAAGAACTTATTGGCAAGCTGGGTTTGATTAACATTTACACTCCAACTTGAGGGGGAGTGTTGGAATCCCTATAATTAAGGATAGAAATCTTACCTTATTACTATTAGTTCTCTTGTAAATAGAAACTAATATCAGTTACTGATTCTTAGGAAATTAAGATATCAATTACTGATTCTTAGGAATTAGGATTTATTTCCTTTAAAATGATTATTTCTCTCTTTATAAATCTGTAAACTAAAGCAGTAGAAAAATAACAGAATTTTTCCTCTGAGTTTTTTCATTTCTAATATATTGCTCCTTTCAGCCTTTGAACAGGTGCCTTTTCCCAGGGTCAACAACTTATAACACTTTTAAGTCCTGCACTAATCCTCATTGTTTTGAGCTTGATAGCATCAGGTAATACATGGATATAAGTTATTGTAAGTGGCTCAGCCAAATTAAATGTATGCTGCTCGCTGAATTGTGCTCCTTTATTTTCAAGATTTCTTGGAACATCAGGTCAGAACATAGACGATCTCACTAAGTACTCGGAGGCGAAGGATAAACTTGACTTCTTGGAAAGGACTTTAAGATGGAGGCATCTGGCACCAACCGCACCGAATACTCTTGGTAAAACTTTTATATATTCATACATATGCACCTTTGTGCATTTAGTCATTTTTATATGTAAACTTGTTCATTAACTTGGCAATTTGAGAGGCTTAGCACCCATCAGTAAGTCTATAATCTTCAAAGGAAAATGGAAAAGACTCACTTTATGGAGAAGGCTTCTGATTTTGTAAAATGAAGATTGATCCTGAGCAATGTCAACATTAACATGCTTCAGATCTTGAGTTTAAAATGATATTAATATTTTGGTCCTGTTACTCCTCAACAGGCTGCTACGATGCAGTGATGCAACATATTATTTACTACAGAAACCAAGTAGCTGGTAGATTTATATCCCGAGCTTAGTCAAGTTTACTGCTTTTGTTGAATGACAGGTTGTTATCCTTTCACTGATCGGGATCCCTTCCTAATTGATAGCTGTCCTGATGTTTACTTTGTTGGTAATCAGGAAAAATATGAAACTTGCTTGTTAAAAGGTGATTATTCCAAGATTTTCCCTTACCTATTGAAAATTAACTTTAAGCAAAGGCAACAACTAAAGCAGCATCATTATTTCACTACCAGGCTGTTAAAGTCTTCTTACTATTAACTGATGCAGGGTTGGAAGGGCAATTGGTAAGACTTATTTGCATTCCTAGATTCTGTGAAACTGGAGTTGCTGTTGTGGTGAGTGTTTTTCACCTTCCAGGATGTTGAAATCTGAAACTAGTAGATAAATATACCATGTTTGTACTAATTTGAGGAAATGCATGTCTGTTATTCATTACCTAAGACCTAAGCTATCATCGTGGAAATGGAGGTTTGTGTCATTCCTACAATATGAACAATGTCTTCAATCTATTATATAGTGTAATTGTACTTTTAAAGCAGTCGAAATCTTGTTCTGGTGTGTCCTCTATCCAAATATATCCCTCTACTAGGTAGATGACAAACAATCAGTTGTTTTGTTTGTCAGCCCGTTTAAAAGACAAGAAACATTCTAGTCATCTACCAAATGCATGTGTATAGAAGTTATTGTAATACAATCTAGGACTCTTCTTCAGAGTCAATAAGGGAGAGAAAGAAAAGAGAAATGGTAAGGAAGGGGAAGTGTGGATTGATACCATAGAAGTTGCTCTCTGGTTGCATGCTTTCCTTTTGGTGCCTTATTCTGTTTTAGCATATAAAAACAAATTCCTCTGAGTTGGAGGTTGTAATTAATTTAAGTTTCCATAGTGAACTGTTAGCGTGCAAGTGAAAAATCAATTCTATGGAGATTTTAGCTTTCCTAACCATATACCCAGAGTTCTTAAATATAAGAAGAAAAACATACTTGTCAGTTGCCATACAGCCACCTTTTTTGTAAATTACAGTAATCAGATTAAACCCAGATCTCAAGGCATATATTTTACTTGAGTTTAACACCAATAGCCACCAACCTCTGCCTCCATTGCGGGACGGTACAAAGAGTTGATAATAAGCTTCCATGACATTGTGCTACTTTGTCTCTTCAGTTTGATTTGCTATTTTTGCTCCATTTGTCGGTTACCGGAGTTCTCAAACAAAAATGTAAAGATATAATAACCTTGTATCACCTGAATTCTAGAGACACTTCGTCCTTAGGTGTTTAATTTTAGCTGGTAGTTGTATTTTTCCTCTGGAACACAGGTTTTACTTGTTACATCCTTTATTAATGGCGAGTGAAGGGAAATGATGCAATTAGTAAAGTTTTTCTCTAGACTTAATCAGTTGCACTCAGAGAAGTAGAGGTTAATAGATTTTTCGTAAATCCTTTGCAGGTTTAAAGACAGGCTTAACTATTACTTAGATCATTTACATGATGACAAGCTTTCTCAGTACAAGAAGCACCATCTATGCTAATTTTTGTTTTGTTTTCTTTTTTCCCTATTTGCAGCTCAACATGAGAAATCTAGAATGCCATGCACTAACTTTTGGGACACAAATCAGCTCATAACATGGTATGTAGTTTAAATGCCAAATAACTTATCAGACGTGCTGAATTTTTACTTAATGAACTCTTCTTGATTGATTGAATTTTGTATGGGAAAAAAATTCAGTGCAACCTGCATTGAACAAAGAAAACTATGGTTGTTCTTCCCTTTGTTAACCAAAGTATATGACTGATGTGTTAAAAATGGAATACGAGGTTTCGTATGTGATCTTCCTCCTCTCATGCTTAAAATCTTGGAAGAAAGGTACTTCCAGATAGGATAACTTCATGATTAACAGGATGGTGCTTCACCTAGCTGCCATCATTTTTTATCTTCTTAAAATTCTACTTCTTTATTATTATTATTGTTGTTGTATGTAATTATCCATAGCTTTGTTATTTGATTTGCGGATGAACCTAGAAATCTCGTTTCCCATGTTAATATTCAGGCCTTAAGAAAAGCAGGCTAAAACAAAATTATGTTTTGTTTCTTTTTCTCTGACACTTTGGGAAGTTAAAAGGAAAGCGATGGGCCTCAATAGGGTTAAATACAAAGTTTGAGCTATTTGTTCAAGCTCGTAGGTTCTTTCATTCTTTCGGTATTTGAAAGTTTGGATAAAAATATTAAATTTAAAAAATAAGTTTTGATTAAAAAAATGGACTAGTTAAAAACATAGGTTGGGCTCTAGATTCAATATTCCAAGCTTGAGTGTTAATCTTGCCCGTTTTTAAGTTTATAATATGTTTTTTTTACTCTGTTTGCATTAATATTGTTGCCAAAACAAAAAAACTTGATTTGAACGCATTTATCCTTTTATTAAAGGGTGTGAAAAGATTATGGTAGTTTTAGACACTTATAATAATACATAAATGTAATAGTAAAGAAGGGCACGTCTGAAATATTAAATAAAAATGCTAAATGTTAAATAGACAATATATATATTAAAAAACATAATATTGAGTTTAAACAAGTTTGGATTAGTTATTTTTAAACAAAAATAAGTTTGGACAAAATTTTAGGTTTATATTGTGATGGGTTTGAGCAATTATGTGTGATGTTGATATTGTATATAAGTTGAATCCTAACTCAATTTAACTTGACTAACGAACATTTATAGATTTGTTTTAAATGTCAAAGGCTCTTTTCTTTAATTTTGAGATATTTATTAGTCTTTATATTTTTTTGTACTTTAATTGGGACAGTGAGTCTACTTTTTTATTAAAAAAGCTTAAATCTTTGTCAAATTTTGCAATTATAAAAAAGTAGAATAACCTTTTAGCTTTCAATGTTTATAGTTTTGTCAATTTGGTCTTTAATTTTAAAATTACATAAAATTGTAAAATAAAATATTTTTATATTTTCAATGAAAAATCCTAAAATTAAAAAAATGATAATTTCAAAATTTTTAAAAAAATATGAAAATAGAAAACAATTTAATTTTCTTTTTAAAATATGCTATTTACTTTTTAAAAGGAAATAAGGTATTTTCAAATTTTAGGTTATTCATATAGTCAATATTAAATCGGGTTTTAATATAATTTTTCAAATCAAATAAAAATGGTTGTTTAAATCTGATTTTAACAATACCAAACAAATAGTTCAAATTTTGGAGACTTTTCAATGAGTAAATCAAACATTTTGGATCCTTTTATATTATTTTATAATTTAATGAATTTTAAATGAATTCATTACTTTTTATTGTTTTAAATTTTAAAGATTCTTTTCTTAAATTTTGGAAAAATTTTAATTTTTCTATAATTTTTATTGAGTATATAAGAACACTTTTTGTTATTTTATGCACCTTTAAAGAGTAAAGATCAAATTGATAAAAATGATAAATGTTGAGGGCTAAAATTATTTTTGTATCTTTTAAAGGAATTATGATTTTAGATAAAAATGCAAGGATTCAATGTCAAAATTAAATTATAGGGGTTAAATTTAAAATTTTAAAAAGTATAGTATTTTTAGCATATTTTAACATACATTTTAAAGATTCGGTCAACAAGGCCTAAGCACCTGTAGGCTTAAATTTATGGGATACATACTGAAAAGGAGCTCTTCCAATGGGCTTAATTTTAATCTAAGGGTACAAAATTTTCTTTTTGGAAAGTGATATGATATTTAGATTTGTGTGCAATTACATAAAAGTGATATGTTTGGGTAACCTTGAAATTAGTGGGTCCAATGAATTGATTGTAATTACAGTACCTTAATTATATTTTTTAATTATTAGGGAATGTGAGAATTAGAGTAATTACACCTAGATCTAATTATCTTATAGCTTTTCAAATACTCATACATAATTTTATTTAAAAATAATAATTTTTATATAAGTTATGAAATTATATTGTAAGCCTAAACACATATGAGTATTTGAAATGGTTAATAAAGTTATAACCATGAATTATATTTTTAAATTTTAAATTTTCTAAAGTTTTAGTCAAAAGTATGTTCTAAAAATAATTAATGTGTTATAAAATGTCCTAATATATTTATTTGTAAAAGTTATGTTAAAAAGTATGAACATAACTTATTTACATGTCCATGCTATATATTATAAAAATACTTATTTATATATAAAAAGTTATAACTCTTTACCATAACTTATTTATGAAAAATAACTTTTAAAATTATAGCAAAAATATTTTATAAGAAGTGTTATGAAAATTATTAGACACTTTATAAAACTTTTTATAAGGTTATATGTATTATGAATTTTATATTATTTTAAACTTAATTTACATATTATAAAAAAGGTTATGACCTAGTGGAAGGTTTTTCCAAATTAAGTTTATTTAAGTTTTATAATTAAAGTTACAAATTGTTTACACTGTGAATCGAAATATTATGTGGTAGATATTAGTTTTTCAAATACAAAAAGGTCTTTTTACACCATCTCATTGGGTACGATACTATTTAAGAGACCGGAATCAAACATAAGCGCTAAAAACAACTCACAAAATCTTAAATTTGTGACATTTAGAGCTTTAAATTATGGTTGAGAGGACATTTGTTTTTCTAAAAAAAGTTTTTTTTTTATATTTACAACATCACCTGAATATAACATAAAAAGGATTAGATTGTAATAGCATGTTGCATACTTCATAACCTTATTTGTAGGGTGAAATTGGGATGCTCCGTACTTTGAAAAGTACATTGAAGGAGTTCTTGATAATATTAATGATATAAATTGATTCAAATGATGAATAACTCAGTTAAAGACCAAGATATAATGATAATGAGTATATGTTAAATGTTAAATAAAGAATAGCCCATCAAATATAGAATGCTATAGTGCAAATAGATAAAAATACACACGATGTTTATTTTCTTATTATTTTTATTAGTAATAGAATTATCAACTACTTTCTTGGACTAATATATTACATATGGTGATTTTATTTTAGATTTTTTTAACTTGTGTTAGGATCAATAATCACCAAGAAGGGGGTGAATTGTGTTTAAAAAAATTACAATAAGATGACAAAGAATGGAGACTCAATAATTTATAGCGGTTTGACCCTATCATAGCATACCAAAACAAAGGATTTCCCCAATTCACTAAAGTTGAACATTTTAAGGACAAGGTTTAACTTAAGGTTTAATTTTTACAATCTCTATTTTTTCACAAGGCAAGATAGGGTCACTTCCTCTTAAGGTTTTCTACTCGCTCAAAAATGAGAAATAAAGTTTGAAAAGAATTATCACCTCTAGAAGGTTGATATATGACAATAAGACACTCTCACACAATAATACAACACTTGAAAGAATGAATCACAACTAAACTCATAAGTGTGTACAAGAGAAAATGAGGATGATAATAAGAAATTATTGAAATTTAGCTTTTAATCTTTATGCACTTGTTTCTTAACTTGTTTTCAGTGTTCTTGTACTTGATTTATACCCTTTCATGGATTAATAGTCATTGGAAAATGTTAGAAAGAAATTGGCGCCATTGGAGTTTTTAATTGCAGTATTAAATGCTTCTATAGGCCTTTAGGTACCGGTACCCAAGTCGTACCACACCTTCGTTGGAAGGGGTGTGATACCCCTTCATAGGTGATACGATCCCACCCCGAGAACAGCCATTGGTTCAGCCTACAAGCGAGGCTCGTCGTTTTGCAAGCTGAACGTAGCTCCATCTCAACTCCATAAGCTTCAATTAGCTCGAATTTAGCTCGAGGAGCTCACCTTTTAGTTTTCGTAGAAGTTGCTGGAATAAATAAATTTAGTTGCTGATTAGTTAAATAGTTAATTAGCTTAAGAATAATTAATTTAATAAAATCTGGACATATTAAATTTTGTGATAAATGTGTTTTATTTTAATGCATGTTATTACTGTGTCAATTTTATTACATGTTTTAATGATGTCCAAAGTCCAGCCGAATTTATGTTAAATAATTAAGTTGTCCAAATTCAAACATGTTTTAATTATGTTCTAACGGCTGTCGAATTTAATGTGCAGAATTTTAGTGTTATTTGCTGCCAAATTAATGTGTCTAAAATGCATTTAACTTAATGAATCTATTTGCTGCAGGTACACTTCTCTTGGACATCCTTGGTGCATGAAAGACTTAAAAATGGTGTGCTGACTTTTGGTGAGAACAAGGTGACCATTCGGCTAAAGGGCATACATGCATGGATGGAAAATAAATTGAGCTGATGATTGGAGTCTCCTAGATGTCTATTCAGCTAAATAAAATTCTTTTCACATTGCTGGAAGCTTTTGGCTATTCGGTTCTGGTTGTTCACACACAAGGGGCTATTTCTATTCTAGTTTTCACACCACAAGACTGTTGAGCTATCCTAACCAGCTCAATTACTCCTATGAAGGTTCGGCTGCACTTTGCAGCACATTTAAAGCTCATTTAAGCTAGTTGCTGTCCATATTGCTTGCATCTCAGTTTCCAACCAGGCCATTCATTGATTGCTTTGACCTTTTCTTGGTCTACTTCCAAACCACGAGTGCTTACCACAAAGCCTAAAAATACAACTTCATTAGTGCAAAAAGAACATTTCTTTAAATTGGCATAAAGTACCTCTTTTCGCAACACTTCAAGCACCGCACGTAGGTGTTGAATATGATCTTCCAAATTTTTTCTATAGATTAAAATGTCATCAAAATACACAACACAGAATTTCCCAATGAACGAACGTAAAACATAATTCATGAGACGCATGAAAGTACTAGGAGCGTTGGTAAGTTCGAATGGCTTTACCAACCATTCATACAAATCGTACTTAGTCTTGAACGCGGTTTTCCATTCGTCTCCTTTCCGCATTCGGATTTGATGATAGCCACTTTTTAAGTCGATCTTCGAAAACAGTTGGGCTCCCCTAAGTTCATCAAGCATGTCGTCGAGGCGGGGAATAGGATGGCGATATTTTACGGTGCTTTTATTGATGGCGCGACAGTCAACGCACATTCGCCATGTTTCGTCCTTTTTAGGAACTAGCAATACCGGAACCGCGCACGGACTTAAGCTTTCACGAATGTAGCCCTTCTCCATTAATTCGGCTACTTGCTTCTCCAATTCCTTCGTTTCCTCAGGATGACTTCTATATGTGGCACCTGGCACAAAGTCGATTTGGTGCTCAATTCCTCGAATGGGAGGTAGGCCATTTGGCACTTCTTCGAGAAAAACATCTCTGAATTCCTGCAACAAAGAGACAATAGGAGTTGGCAAAGTATTTTCAATTTCGTTTGTTTCCAATAAACACTCTTTGTACATAAGCACAAAGATGGGTTGCCTCGCCAACAACAATTTTCGAATCTCTCTTTTTCTGGAAAAAACACTTGTTTTTTCATTTTCACACTCTTCATAGGGGTGATACTTAGGAAATGAAATGCCTTGAGGAACTAGTTGGGATGCAGTACCTCTACATCCAATTTGCTTATTGATTTTTGGGTACCGCACCCTTTTTCGAAATGGTCTAGTACCTCTGAGTCACTTTGCCTACTAACTCTTGGGTACCGTAACTTTTTGGTTAGGGTACTGCACTTGACTTGGTGTAACTTAAAAATTGTGTTTTTCATTTAAAAATTAATTTGAAAATAATTTCTTAAAAACCTATTTTATCAAATTTGATTTAGAGACCATTTATTATATCAAGACATTAGAAAATCAAACTTAACAACTTGTTTAGAATTTTTTGTCGTACTAATAATTTTCTTATAGTAATTACTTCTTTTAAAAATATATATAAATTATGTACTTATGTAATTACAATTTGTTCCACTACAAAATCAAATAAATTTGAAGGAGTTAATATTTATTTTTATTAAATGTCATTTATAGTTTAATAAAGTTAATATTTTTAAAATTTATTGGTTCGCAAATGAAATCTTTTGTTCAAAATTTGAATTGCAAATTAAGAAAAAAAGTAATAACAAATTTAGCTTTTAACATTTAAATATTTTGTCAATTTGGGCTTTATTCATTTTATTAGTTAAATTTGGCTCTCAACCTTTTAAAAGAGTTGAATATGACCATAAGCCTTTTAAATTGAGTCGAATTATTATTTTTAACAAAAATAGTAAGATGTTAAATTTTATACATGACAGCTCGCAAGGTGATCCAAGTGTACTTTATGTTTTTTTTTAAATTTTATGAACTTTTTATATATTTTTTTAAAATTTTGAATTTTTTATTTTTACAGATTTTAAATTATTTGTTACTGTGACATATAAGACAAATAGCGTCTATTAGCACTAGGAATGCATGGACTATTGTCACGGAGCTAGAACTTTAGTCTGGTAAACCACACAACCTTAGGTTTTTCTTGGGTTTAAATCCTCCTAAGACAGCCTTACTCTCGAAAAATGAAAATTTCTCACAGAAATTCTCTAAGACATCGAAAAAAAAGCGGAAGCAAACTGTTTGATGCGATTTCCTGAACTCGAGTCGAACCTCGAAAATAAACCAACGAGACCTGAACTTGAAAGTTAGGAAAATTGCTTGAAAAGGAACAAAGTGGATGAAACCTTGACTTGCAGTAGTTGTACTATAAGGAACCGTAACTATTTTAAAACTCCAACCCGCTTAGTTCTCAAGTTACTAGAACCTCGGTATACTGAAGTCGCCACACTCTGTGATGGGAAACAAAGTGATAAGAGAATTTGAACGCTACAAACTTGAAAAGTTTGATAAGTTCGATAGTTCGATTAAGAACCAGAGAGAAAATTCTCACAAATAAGTTTGTATAAAAAATGATCTAACCTTACAAATGACGACATCCTAACTATTTATAGGACTTAGAAAACAAATAGCCACACTCGGCCATAATGGCGTTCACACATGAAATTCATTCAAACATTAAAATACATTCATCCATAAGTAGGTTTAATGAACAGCCGAATGGCCACTTCATTCCTTTCAAACTGTGCATGAATGCTTAGCTTAGAAGAAAACTTCAAGTTTCTTGAATGAACATCAATGGTCTTCTCCATCCCCCATTGGTCAAACGTACATATGCATGGGACATGCATCTCCACTTAATAGTCACATTTATGGTTGGTTGGTTCATGAATTAACAACATGAATCTTTCTAATTCATTCCCCTTTTCGTTGCATGCATGTACTCACTCAATTGCCAAATTTATGAAGCTCATCCCCCCTTGGTAGTTCATGTACGTGACCATGCATGTATTGGAGATGAACGACCAAATTAATTCCCCTTCAAGCCACCGTCCATGCATCCATTCCATGCGCTGAATTCTTTCCAATTATTAAATGCATTAATACATGTACTTGGCCTTTCATACAAATGGTCTCTTGAACCAAACTTTTAGGCATGTACTTGAAGGTTCTTTGAACTCTCTTTGTGCATGCATTTGATTTTGATGAGGGAGCTTGAAAAGTCATGAAGTGTCCAATCGAATAGCCTCCTATATAACATATAAATAGAAGTTAGATTTTTTCAAACAATCACACTAGAATTAGCACAAAGACACTACCGACATGACACTTTAGCAACATGGCTAAAACTAAATTTAAATTAGTCTCTCAACATGAATAAACGACACACACAACTATAGCAAGATAATAAACAAACCCAATTTGAAAGCAACTTAAACACACGACTAAAAACATGTAACGACTTAACACATAATTTGAAACAAAGATTATAATTAAATTTGTGAAATAAAAAAAATTGCAAACTTATTAAATAAAACTAGAATCGGGTCTAAAAGCTCAAGATGGCCGAATAATCAATTCAATCCCATTAGATTGCTCATCCAACACTTTGACCATGTGACCCATAATAGGATTTGGGCTCGGCCCAATTTGAACATAATTGTCTTGGGCTTCAAACGTCTATATGTAAGATATTGCATGGGCTTGAATGTTTTCATCTTGCATTTGGGCCCTTCGAGCGAATCCCAATCTCGAGGCCTTCGAGACGAATCACATGATGTGATCGGAATTGCATCATACCCTCCCTCTTGAAAATGATTTGTCCTCAAATCGGGTCATTTGCTCGAAAAAATCTTCTAGAGTCACAACCTTTTTTGGCTATTAACTTGATAACATCTCTTCCGCAAATCTGTATAACAAGCAAAGATGGAAAAGAGGAATGGTTAATTGAACACCCCTCATTGTACAAGCGTACAATTATAGGGTGAACTAGCTTATAGTCTTCTCAAAATGATGTATACCAAAAACAAAACAAATTATTTCAACAAAACTCAGATCCCCTTTCTAAAAGTGAACACACAAACAAACTCCGGGACCAAAGACTTGGTTTTGCATTATCACCTCATCGCACATTACAAACTTTGTTTTCGATAACAAAGATGAAACAATTAGCAATCCAAAGTTTTTCCTAAAAGCATGCAACATGGAAATCTAGTGCTCGAATCCTTTTCAAAATGATATAATACAATAAGCTCTAGGATTGAAAACATTATTTTGTTCACTCACCTCAGAATGCAACAAAGGTTCTCCTTCCAAAAATAATTCACACACACTGGACAAAGAATAGTTAGGCATATGAATGTCCAAAGAAGCCAACCTCTTGAACTTCCTTCGAACAGGCTTGTATTCTCATAAAAATCTCCCACAAGAATTTAAAGAACTCGTTTAACAATCAGAATCAATCAGATTAAGCAAATTATGTGAAAAATCTTTATTACTCACATCAATCAAATCTTGTAGACATCTATTTACACCAATGACATCAAAAAATATCAACTTGCGGTGTAATGTCATGTAAAACAACATAAGACATGTCTAAGAAACACACTTTAAAACACTATCCGATATAAACTCATCATCAATAATCAAAGAATAACAAGAAGACGGAACATTGAGCAAACAAAAGTTGTTCACACAGTTATTCAAAATAAATTTATGATGCTTGACTTCTCTCAACAAGGATTTAGAAAAACATGCTCCGAGTTTAAAAACACAATTTTGATCCTCCACATTTTCATGAAGCAAATATTCTTCTTTAAAAAACAAGTCACCCATGCTCAATAACTAGCAACTAGACATACACATGTTCAAACAATCGAATTTCTCAAACTTCTTTCGAAACATTATGTGTATCCACAAATGCTTCCAAGCACAAAACATGAATTTCACATAACGATCAACTTTAAATAGTTCAAGTTTTTTATTATGTGAAAACTCATTGTTAAAAACACTAACACAATGAAAAGGCGCATAGTAAGGGGTGCCTTTTAAATCGAAATCAATGAAAAACTTATCAACAAAACTTAGAGAATGCCATTTCGGTTTAATCTAAAAAAACTCCTTAACTTGCTTACCTTTTGAAACTTGTGGAATAGTTTCATTCGCCAACTTACCTTCTTCGACCAAATGGAATCGCCTTTTTTTGGGAAAGTATTGAAGTTGGAACTCATCCATTTGTGGATTTTTATAAATCTGAACTGAAATTATATCACAAAGCAAACTCGTGTGTTAATTAATTAAAACATTCCTAGCCTTTGTAGGAACACTCTTTTCTTTTTCAATATTCTTTTCAATCTCACTTTCTTTTCTCACAATGACACACTCATTGCTTACACTTCTTTTTTCTTCCCAATCAATTTCTTTTTCTTCTCTCTCGCACTCTTTTTTTTTTTCAATTTCCTCTTTCTTTTCATTTTTCTCTTTTCACAATTTCTTTTATGCTTAATTTTTCTTTTTCAATTTCTTTTCTTCTCCTCTCAAGCTCTCTTATTCTTCTTTCATTTTCTCTCATCAATAACTCTTCTTTTTCTTTTCTCTTAATTTCTTTTCGTCTCACCAATCAAGCTTGATCTTTACCAAATGGTTTTGAGATGTAAGAATTCATATGGGTAGACTTCCTTTAGGATCGGAATGAAGGATCTTCATAGAAATCATGTTCATCTTTCCTTGTTGATGTGGATGAAAATTTTGGCATATATGAGGTAACACTTGTAGATTTAATTTGTGTACTACCATGTATATTACCCCGGGAAGCTTTAAACTTGGGATCCACTCTTCTCTGACTTGAATTCCATGAGGAATAGGAATCAAAACGTGGCTCTCTTCTAAATGAATCATTAGATGATCGCCTCCGCGATGATCTTTCTTCTATGCGATCTAACCGTTCATGTACTCACTTGACTTCAGATTGCAAAACTCTTTGCACCTATTTCATCACATTTTGCATTTCAAAATATGAACTTTCTTTTTTAGACATGATTTATCAAAAGAATTAAAAAACATAAAGAAATCTAAAATTAGAAATGGAATACCTTACCAAAAAAACCTCACAAAGTTCACTTGGAAGGAAAAAGTCACTTTACTCGTATTTTCACTCGAATCGACTTTTACCTATCAAATGATCACACTCGCTCGTGCCTTTCACCTTTCGTAATTTCTCTCGTAGGGTTCTTAAGAAAACTAAAAGAACTCTTTCAAACCTTTCGAAAATGTGGTTCAAAAATTGGCTCGAAGTTTGCTCGGGTACTTGCAAAAGAACAAACGTTAGAATATTTAATAGGTAACAAGAATCGCGAAAACAAAATGATGTGACAAGGAAATGTAGGAATAGGCTTAAAAAGGTTCAAAATGATAATTTTGGGGTATTTTGGGTATATGGATAAATTGAAAATTTTTGTGTCGAAATTTTTTTTTGCTTTTGTAAAAATTACCAGAATGAATAATATAGCCTTAAAATCATGAAACAAATAAAATTTCTATTGAAGGGTTTTTAGACTTTTTTTCGAATCTCAAATATTTTTTATTTTTTTTCACAATTTTTTCACTTCGTAATAAGTTTTTTGAAACATTTTATTCAAGCACGAATTTAAAGGATAGATACGAACCTAATCAAGATTCCTGAGCTTTGATACCAAATGATGCGATTTCTCAAACCCGATTTGAACCTCAAAAATAAATCGAGACCTGAACTTGAAAGTAAGAAAAATTACTTCAATTAGAAGGATCGTCTTGAAAAGAAACAAAATGGATGGAACCTCAACCTGTAGTAGTTGCAGTGTAAGGAACCATAGCAATATTAAAACTCTGACTCGCAAGTTACTAGAACCTTGATATAGTGAAGTCACCACACTCCGTGATAGGAAATGAATTGATAAGACAATTGAACGCCACAAACTTGAAAATTTTGATAAGTTCGATTTAGTTCAATAAAGAACTAGAGAGAAATTTTTCACAAAATTTTAATATTAAGATGAATAATGTGTAACCTTACAAATGTCCAAGTACAAGCTATTTATAGGACTTAAAATGACTAATCACATTCAGCCCTAATGGTGTTTACACTAGGCATTAACATGTTCACACAAAGCATTAAATCAACTTCATGTTTTAGGTAGGTTCATGTATGGCCGAAATTAATATCATCCTTCCCCCCTTTAACTATGCATGAATACTTAACCAAGAAGGAAGCTTCAAGTGCCATGAATGAAACTTCTTTAATTATTCTCCATCCCCCTTGGTCGAATGTATTAATGCATGGGCTATGAATTTTTAATTATGAGACTCATTAAAGCCTTTGAGTGCATGACTTGTAGTCATAAATCTTTATAGTGCATTCTCCCATTCTGTGCATGTATGGCACAATTCATTGTGTCAAATTTAAGGCTGCCCATGTAACACCCTTAACCTGTCTCCGTCGTCAGATTAGAGTTACGGAACATTACCGTACAATTGGAAATTTTTAGCATCATAATAATTAAATAAATTAAATACACTATAAACCAATAATTTACATACATTTTGTCCCTAAATCAAGTCTTCAAAGCCCTAAAAATAACTTTGAAGCAATTCAGGACTAATTTGAAACAAAACAGAAGTTTTAAGATAAATTTGCAAATTTTGGAAAACATGGGTCACATGGCCGTGTGGCCAGGCCATGTGACATCACCCCAGGTTGTGTAACATTGAAACAAGGGACACACGACCATGTCCCAGCCCGTGTCTTCACTCGTGTAACTCACTGAGTTACCCCACACGCCCGCGTGCTAGGTCGTGTAACTCTCTATGTTGCCACACATGCCCGTGTGTGCTAGGCCATGTAATTCACTGACTTGAAACACAAAGAAATTCCAAATGACCCACGGCTGTGTCACTAGGCCTTGTGTGTCACACAGCCACGTTACAGCCCGTGTCCTAGGCTATGTAAACCCAAAAATTTACCAAAAATCAACATTTCAAATCCAATTCATGCATAAATAACCATTCCATTTGAGCACACAATCAAGGGGTTTAAACATCATTCAAACACACATAAACATGTCATTTCAAACATCCTAAATCACCTAACCAATATGCCATTCAAAGGCACCAGAATTGTATCAAAACATCATTTACCAAATCAAGTTAACATTGTCTCATTTCATGCATAAAGACCTAGTTCAAATATGCGCCAAAACATGTCACAAATGACCATTTTCAAGCCATCATCAACATACCAAAAGAACCTTATTTACAAGCACTTAAAAAAGACCAAAATGACACAATTTGGTAAGACATTGTAGATCACCAAATTATCCAAAACTTTAAAAGCTTAAACATACCAAAGCAACCATTTATACATCCATGAACTATCAATACAAAAGACCTATACATGCCATTATTAACCTTGGCCAAAATACTCAATAACTACTAAAATGATTGTTGGATAGTGTGATGGGTCTCCGATGATCTTCCAATCGGTCGAGCTTCCGATAATCTATAAAACAAAAGAAAGTAACTACGCAAGCAACGAGTGCTTAGTAAACTCATCTAAACTTAAACATAACTTACCAAGTCAATTATACAATTCATAGATTAAGCATAAATCATTACCAATGTCATAAGCTTAGTGAAAGCCTATAAAACATCAACAAATTTCCAAGTTAGTATACTTGTCCATGATACAAATGAAATCAACCATAAGATAAGTAAATTTCTATAGGTAAATACATCATTTAGCTCATAAATCCTTTTCATAAGGTCATGATTCAGTTCATTCACATACTTACCAATTTGTTTCCTTTTCTTACCCATTGAACCATCTAGAATTATATCAGACACTCGGGAAAGCTCACACATAGTGTGCCTTTACATATAACCATAACATTTCCTTTACATCAATACTCACACAAGCTGTGAAATGGGCTTGCTCACACGAGTGGTGGGTCGCAATGTAAGCTACACGATGCTACTCACACGAGCTATGGAGAATTCGCAACAAATGCAGGACCTCAGCCATCGGTAGGACATTCAAGATCAACACCCAAAACATGAAATCCCTAATAACATGTCATTTGTATCCTAAAAATTCTTAAGGTTCAACCGGGACACGATATCTGTCAATTCATCATAGTATGAATACATTCATATATTGATTTCTTTACATTAAAACAACATAGTGAACATTCAATTTAAATAACATTAAAATGATTACAATTCATACGAACTTACCTCGATAATTAGAGCGTAAAAGTAAAGTCGAACTAACTCGAAGCTTTAGCTTTTCCTCGATTTAAGTCCGATTGTGGTTTATCTTGATCTAAATAAATAGTTTCAATCAATTAAGTACCTCTAGAATTTAATTTAATCCATAATTCATATTTATGCAAAAATTATGAATTTGCCTCTAACATTTTAACTTTTCACAATTTAGCCCTTAAGCTCATAACTTAAAATCTAACCATTTTAACCTAAATCCAACTTAACCAAAGTTACAAGGAACCTTGAAACAACCCATTATTACCAAAATTTCACAATAAAACCCATGAATTTATACTTTTACTAATTTAATCCCTAATTCCAAAATTCAACAAAAATCACTTAACAAAACATGTTTGTTTTACAACAAAGATTAATAACCTATCAACTAACATCAAAAGGCATTCACAAACATCTATGGAAAGTCTCTCAACCCTTAACAGTTTTGCAAATTAACCCCTGGGCTAGCTAGATTAAGCTAAAACAAACTCAAAAACATAAAAATCAATAAAAACAGGACCGAAATCACATACCAGACAAGCATTTAGGGTAGCCAAAACTTTAACCCCTAAAATGGCTACTTCTTTCTTCAAATTTTAGTGGAGAAGGGAATTAGAGAAGACAAAGCTAATTTTTTTATTTAATTTAGGTTTTATTTACTCAATTACAATTTTAACCATTAAAAACTATCAAAATTTCAATACTCCATGCACATCCACTAACACATTAAATGGTATATTTACCATTCAAGTCCTTTAGTTTAAGATTTCATAGCCATTGGACCCCTTAACTATCAGAACTCAACTTTTACACCTTTTACGGTTTAGTCCTTTTCATCTAATTAACCATTTGAACATAAAAATTTTCTTAACAAAATTTTAATATGACCTTAATATAATCCCATAGACATTCAATAAGTATTAAAATAAAAATTTACTCGTCAAAATTGTGGTTCCAAAACTACTATTTTCGACACCACTAAAAAGGGCTATTACACCCCATCCCCATGATATTCACGTATTTGGCCATGTATGAAAGGAGATGACCGACCATATTTTCCCCCTTAAGCCAACGTCCATGCATCTTCTTAATTGCCACGAATCCTTCCCATTTATGACTTGCATGAAGACAGGTACTTGGACCTTCCATACGAATGGTCATATGCACCAACATTGATAGCTTGAACTTGAAAATTCTAGAATACTCTCTTGTGCATGAATTTGGCTTAATGATGGATCATGAAGAGACATTCATGATCCACTCAAATAGCCACCTACATAAATATAAATAGGAGTTAAACTCTTGCAACAAACACACTTAAACTCAACAAAGACTCAATCCATTTACTTAAACTAAAAAACTAGACTCTTGACTTGAACTTTAGACACACACATGCATATAACAACATAAAAAAAGAATGAGATAAACATAGCAACATGATATGAACACATACACATGAATCGATTAACTCACGCATAAGCATAAATAAGATAACATATGAAACACTTAAATATCATGCAGGATAAAATCTGTGAAATTAAAATGCGAACTTATTTAAAATGAACTAAAACTCAAAATAATTCAAAGTCCTTAAAATGGCTGATAGATTCAATCAGGCCCTTTAGAGAATTCATCCAACACTTGGATGAATTGGACCAACATAGGTATTGGGCTTGACCTAACTTGGGCATGACCAGCTTGGGCTTGATCCGAAAGTTTCCGCATAATCCCAATAAGAGCCTCTTTGAAGTGCTTGGCTCGAGCCCTCGTAATTGGCAAAATTGGCAAGTACAAAGGTTCAGATTTGGACTTGGTTGTTTCTTAAAGAATTAGACCATGAAAATTCAGCCCACTTTTAGCTTGCTTCATTCCATTAAAACTTGACTCGGCAATGGCACTAGGAATCACATCACTCTTATAGACAAAGGAACTTGTATCGAACAAAAAAGCCAAAAGAGAATAATAGCACACAAAGTGTTTGAGTAAATGCTCTCAAAAGATTCTATTACAACAGAGTGATTACAAATGAGGGAGAAAATTTCTATTTATAGTTGAGCTCCTCTAGATCCAATAGTATAGATTGAATTACATTAACGACTAAGATTAGTGCCTATCTACAAGATGAAAATCCTAAGGGGTTTAAAATCTATACATATTTATCCTTTAGGATTTACAATAATTACCCTGGTAAATCTAGTCTTACTGGAGTGTTTTCATTAGGCCACTAAGGCCAGAAGTAGATAGGCTTCTCCATAGGTTCCACGAACGGGCCAATTTAACTAGGTCAAATGAGTCTCATTTAATCAGTTGACCTCTATAGCACAGTCTGTGTGCATTCGTCACGAGCTTTGATCCATGGTCCGTGACACTCTCCCCCCACCCATTCATGCGATGCCACTATCGCGTCCTTAGAATGACATTGGTTTGACTAGTCTTGAAACTACTTCAACGCCTTGGTCGATTCCCAACTACTCTCTTTATCGGGTAGTTCTGCCCCTTGGAACATTTGACTCGACTTATGTCGTCGACATAACCTAGCTCGAATTGTATTTCTCTCTTGTACATCTCGACCATAAGAGGCCACTGTTCTTACGTGCCCCCATTATGACTCACCTCGATTGGGATCCCCTTAATCCCCATTAGTAGGCTTCGACACACTTACATTAAACATCAGGTTAATCTTGAGTATTGCCACTAACTTCAGTTTGTAAGCCTTTCGACTTACCTTCTTCAGAACTCTAAAAGGGCCTTTGTGTCTTTGCCAAACCAATGGTAAGTCATAATGAAAAACACTAGATAAGTCTTTTCCAAGTCAACGTCATTAGGTACGAAAACTCGACCATGAAAGCGAATACATTCATTATTTCCAATGTCAAAATCTCCAGTTCATTTTCGTTCAATTAACTTTCTCCAATCCAATAACTGTGAATCTGACAATTGAGCTTCCTTGATATGCTCGATCAGGTATGGTTTCATTGACAATTGGGCTAAAAGGCTACCATATTCACATAGGCTCAATCGAGTAAACATTGCTTTGAGTTCAACCAAAGCTTTTCGGCTTAAAGCATCATTGAACATTTACCTTACAGGATGGTACTTTATCATGCAATCGTAATCTTTTAGCAACTTAATCCATCACATATACCTTAAATTCGACTCCTTTTGGGTGAGGAGATATTTAAGTCTTATAATCCATATAAATTAAACATTTTTCACCATATAGATAATGACACAAAATTTTTAAGGTAAACACGACAACTACTAATTTAAGATCATGGGTCAGATAATTGCACTCGTGAGTCTTCAACTATCGTGAAGCATACCCTATCACTTTACTTTCTTGCATCAAGACACATCCAAGTCCACTAAGTGAGGCATCGCTAAAGATAACCAATTCCTTCCATGACTTTGGTAATGTCAATATAAAAGCATTAGTCAACATCATTTTTTGTTTCCTGAAACTTTCCTAGTACTAATTATTCCGTACAAATGGTACATTTTCCTAGAGTAACCATGTTAACGACATTGCTATTTATGAGAATCCATTTATGAATCTCTATAATATTCAGCTAGTCCTAGAAAACTTCAGACTTTAGTGACATTCTTAAGTTGTTTCCACTGTAATAATCCTTCCCTTCGAAACTACATGTCCCAAAAACAAAACTTCTAATAGCTAGAATTCAAATTTGTTGAGTTTCCCATACAACTTTTCTTGGAGGACTTGTAACACTATTCTCAAATGTTGGTGGAGTTTTGCCTCTAACTTCGAATATATTAAAATATCATCAATGAAAATAACTACGAATTTATCCAAATAGGGTTGAAAATTATGGGTCATAAGATCCATGAATGCTACAACCGCATTAATCTACCCAAAAGGTACCACAAGAAATTCATAGTGTCTGTATCACGTCTAGAATGTTGTTTTCGGTACATCACTATCTTTCACCTTTGACTGATAGTATCCCGACCTCAAGTAAATTTTAGAAAACACAGCTGCACCTTTCAATTTCTCAAACAAATCGTTAATACCATTAATACATAATTAATATCAATAATTATAAATTATAAATAATTAAAATTCTATTATGAATTAAATATAAAATTTGATTTTAGTGTAATGATTAAGGAAATGGTTTCCTTTTTTTTTTATATGACTGAAACAAATGATCACATAAACAATTCTCATTTTTATTACATAGTAAACAATTATAATAATTGAGCATTTACATAATAGTAGTAGTGATGGTGATGTTAAAAAATAATGAACAAGAAGTATGAGAATAAATAGAAAAATATGTATTTTTTATGTGATATGAATCCACAATATATTAAACCAGGACAATCATGTGTGTAGTAACTCTATGAAAATCATCATTAAGGAGTTCATGTACCATCCCTTACCCGTATCCGTTACCGAAACAGGGTTACGGAGCATTTCTGGAGTTTTCAAATCAAATGAACATAAATTTCAAACATTTCAAATCATATCAATAATCATACATATTGTCCCTTATACGAGCCCTATTAGAAACAAGTCAGGACTAAATCGAAAACTCTAAGAATTTTTCAGAAAACGTTGAAAATTTTCAATACTGCAGGGGTCATATGGCCGTGTGACTCACACGGCCAAGAGACATGCCTGTGTCTCAGGCCATGTGGGCATTCGAAGCTGGGACACACAGTCGTGTCCCAACCCATATCCGTGCTCGTGTAACTGACTTGGGTCACACGGCCAAGCCACACGTCCGTGTGCCAGGCCGTGTACCCTTCAAAATAAATATGCCCGTGTGCTTAGCCATGTAATAGCCTAACTTACAACCTTTTGAAAGCTACAAGGGACACACGGCTTGGCACACGGGCGTGCGGCTTGGCCGTGTGTCACACATGGCTGAGACACACCCGTGTGGACGAAAATAGGCCATTTTAGAAGCCATTTTTCTCACCCATCTTGGCATGTACCTACACCTAAAATTACACATATATATTCAAGCCATAATAAGACACCAAAATCATGCATAATCAAGCTATATAAATAAGGTATAATAACATACAACCAATATGCCCATAGACAACTCAAATGACAACATGTAAACATGTATAACCATGTAATCAATCTGGCCAAAAATGATCAACTAACTTCCAACTAAGTTTGCATCAATACATACCATAAAATTCACTTACCAAAAACACAAACCATTTGGTACCAAAATGCCATTCTATAACTAGTATCAAATAACCATATAAATCATACATAATAAGGTACCAATTCACCACGTATTTAACATATCATAAGGCACATATACAATATGCATATTTAGGCTTTCTTTCCATCTTCCAACATTCAAACAAAACAAGCCAAACATCAACCATATTAAGATCAATATTTACATGCCAAGACTAAATTCATTTGAACACCAAAATACCATAACTCAAGCCAAACCAAATGACCATTTCAACAAATAAAACATATAGGCCACTACCTATACATGCCATTATAACCAAAATGAAAACAACCGAAAGTACCAAAAGAGCCGATGGATAGTGTGATATAGCTCCAACAAGCTTCCAACCTGAACAAGCTTCTGATGCACTATAAGACATGGAAAATAACACAAAGTAAGCATTTAAACTTAGTAAGTTTCTATACTGTAATACCCAAATTTTGCCCGGCCCGAGCCCAACTATTAAAACCCACATATAAATATATATATATATATATATATATAATAAAAGTCCAATAACATCAGTCCATATTACAAACCAAAATAAATTAAGCCCAAACCCGATTACAAAACCCAAATCATTTAACCTAAACTACCCAAAATCAACCCAATACAGTGGCCCAAATGCTTAAATGCTAATCCACTAAGGCCCATTAAAATTTAAACCAATTTACCTAGACCCTAGCCCAATCACGAAGCGGCCCAACGCAAAATCAAAAGTTGAAACCCTAGCAGCTTCCAGCGCCGTTCTCCCCAGCCACGCACGCCTCCGTACAGCCTTCACACATCGCCATGCACTGTGCGTACGACCGTACCTGCACACAACAAACAAGCAGCAAACAGAAAGAGAAAAGGAAAAATAACAAAATAGCAACAGAAAAGAAAAATAGGGGAAAAATGGATGTATTTTCGGGGCTATAAAACCCCATTTTTGTATTGTTTCGAGATCTTTTGACACACATATTGAATAGAAAAAATAAAAAAAATCAAAGAAAACGAAAAGCCAAAAATTTGAAAGGTGTTTGCAATTTTTCTTTGTTTTCTTTTTCTTCATTTCTTTTCATTTCTATTTTTTTCTCTATATGCGTAACAATAAAAAGGAGAAAAGGAGGGAATCGAACCTTGTTTTCGGAAGCCGTTCGATCTCTGACCCTCTCCGTCGCAATCGGGGTCTTGGTGGAGGTCATGGACGCGAACGGCAGTAGCGAGATATCTGAAATTTGGTACCTAGTTTTCTTTGGAAAGGGGAAATGGAATCTAATGGTTAGGTTTTAGGTTTTGTTTATTTTTTTTAGTTTTATAAAGCATGAAACGACACCGTATTGAACCATGACCCGAGTACTGGCCCGATCCAATCTCGAATCTGCGCATTTTACTTTGATTGGGCTATTTGCGCACTGAATCCCTCCTCATTTTGTTTTCATTTCAATTTAGTTTTTCTTAAATTTTTAATTAATGCCTTATGTTTGATTCAGATTCCAATGGGATCCACGAGTGAACGATGTCGTTTTATCAATTGGATCTGAATGTTTTAACTTTGCATTTAATTGCTACATTAGTCCTTGTATTTTAAATAGATTTTAAATTCGCCCTTTCAAATTTTTGTTTAATCTTAATTTAATGATTTTAACTATTATTATTATTATTTCATATTCTCTTTAATTACATTATTATTATTACTATTACTATTATTATTATATGTGTTAGTATCGTATTAGTTTGTATATTTTTTACATTATTTTATTATGTTTTTCTAATTCTTTTATCATGTATTATTTTATCTAATTACATAATGCTTTATTTTAAATATTCTCTATGATTAATTTGTACACATATTTATAATTTTATTTTACAATATATTCATAAATTCCATTTTTTACATTTTTAACTTTATTTATACAAAATATTTTCATAATTCCATTTCATATATATATATATATATTCAATTTTTATTAAATTATTTTTGTTATACACATGTACATACATAATATGCTATTAATTTTTTATAACATTCTTTTTATAATATTATTCTTTTTATAATTTTTATAATCTTAATTTTCTTTTGTATAATATTTGCTTCAAAATTCATCTAAATAATATTATTTATGTAGTGTTTGTTTTATTAAATTTATTTTGAATCTAATACAAATTCATATATATTTCTTTTAAAATTTGGAGTTTACAATTTATTGATTATCATTTATTTTTTTAGGTACTTAAAGATTAATTATTAATGTTATGGTTCTTTTTTTAATGTTGATAATTAGGTTTGCATGGCTTTCTCTAGGCATTCATTTCATGCATCTGGATTACATGACATCATAAAATCCATTGAAAGAGTCTAATCGAGTAAATTTATTTCAGCTAATCTAGAAAACCAACCAACCAAACACCCTTACGGTACTCGTCGCAAAACTAGAGAAATAGACCAACGGTTGGAGAAATTAGAGCGAATGCAAATACAAATGCAGGAGCAACTGACCAAATTTCAACAGGAAATGAGAGATATGATGATAGAATTGCAGAGAACTATGATGAGCCAGTTCAACCGATTGCTAGCTGGAGAGTTAGAAGAAGTGAAAGACCCAGTGGTCCACTTTGGTGTTAATACTGAGGATCTTGCCTATTCCCTAGAGTGTACTCTGATAAGTGCACAAATCCAGCCATATGGGCGTTCACAAGGGGCACTCTTTACTATCAGATCTCAACAATATCAGACTGGTACAACAACACCAGTGAATTGCTTGACAAGCCCAGGATCCAATTTGAGGAATAATTTTCCTGTTGCTCTTGATAACCCAGCAAAAATAAAACAGGCAAGGACAGAGTACCCAGATACTACAAAGGCCCCAGGGAAGAAGGGGAATAAAGGGAATAATGCGGGCAGATATAACAAGTGCCACTCAAAAACAATCACTGTGGGCAGGCCAAAGACAGAAACCACAAGCCATTAGAGCCCTTTAAAGCGAGAATCTCACACGAAGACAAATATAGAAAGGCTTCAGTTCACGCCTATACCGATGTCATGTGGCGAGCTATATCAAAACCTATTTAATGCACATGCAGTGTCCCCCTTCTACTTGAAACCCATGCAGCCCCCATTTCCTAAAGGATACGATGCAAACGCCCAATGCGAATATCATGCAGGAATTATGGGGCATTCGATAGAAAACTGTATTGCCTTCAAAAAGATAGTTGAAAGACTCATTAAAATAGGCATTTTCAAATTTGATGAGGCCTCCAGTGTAGAAAGTCCACTACCCAGTCATATTGATAACGAGGCGAATGTGATGCATGAAGAAGTGCTGGGAAGCGTTCACATCAATGCCATATATGAGGACACAAAAGAAAAGGGACCTTGTTAGATGTCCGCCCTTATAAATTTGGGAGTGTTCTAAACAATTGGATTGCGGAAGAAATCCCTGTAGTATTTAGAGCTTATTTAGAGTAATGTTCAGAACATTTTTGTTGTTTTTAGCCTAAAAATGATAGAAATTCCTTTATGAAATAGGCTCATGTCTGAAAGTTATTATTCTAATAAAATACATCTTTGCGATCATTTTTAAGTCAATGTTCTTTCATTCTTTTTGAATAATTATCTTTGATTACTTCATTCTTTTGGATTTTCTTCCACATTATTCATTCATTCATAATCATATTGTACAAATAATTATTCATAAATTTGTACATTCTTTTGTATATTCATTGGTACTTATTATGGGTCCCCAGATATTAATTACATGAATGACGCTGCTACAGACTCAGATTTTCCTTTTGATCGAGGCATGTGTTTAGAGGGATCTCATGACTTGGAAGATGGCATGGATTGTAGCCTATCTTCGGACTTGTTGAGGATGGTAAACAAGAGGATAAGACAGATCCTACCTCACAAGGAACCATGGGAAATTGTGAGCTTGGTGAAGATGGGAATTGACATGTCTGCAGAGACGCAATGAGACCTCATTGAGTTATTCCGAGAATTCAAAGATGCCTTCGTATGGTCATACTAGGATATGCCCTAGTTAAGCACCGACATTGTGGTATACAGTCTTCTTGTAAAAGAATATTGTAAGCCAGTACAACTGGAGCTCAGGAGAATGAGGCCTGATATCGTGCTAAGAAAAAGTCAAAAAGTACTTTGATGTTGGGTTCTCACAAGTGATCAAACATTCAGAATGAGTAGCCAACATAATACTAGTCCTTGAAAAAAGATGGGAAAATACGAATGTATGTGGTTACAGGGATTTGAACAAAGCCAGTCCCAAAGCTTATTGCTTTTCACACTTTAGTGGATAACATGGCAGGCTACTTACTATTTTCCTTCACAGATGGCTTCTCTGGATACAATCAGATAAAAATACACCCTGAAGATATGGGAGGGACCACATTCATCATCTTATGGGGAACATTTTGCTATAAAGTGTTGCCATTCGCGTCAAAGAATGCAGGGAGTGCTTTTCTCTTTGATTTGTCATAGCTTTTCCCATGGAAGTCGATCGCTCTGCACTTTTGTTGGATTTCATCCTAATTGAAAAAGAAGATCCAAAGTTTTTCGTCATAGTTAAATTTTTCCCCAAAAGGCTTTGTGAAAGAAATTTGATACCAAAGAAGATTTTTCACATACAAGATGAAAGTGGAAGATCTTATGTGGGAGACTTTATTGAGAAAAACATTGGTTCTGCTCAAAAGGGGATAACAAGGACTTGCCTAATCCTATGAGTTCAGATTCAATCAAAAAAAATTCACAATCGAAATAAAAAAAATCGGAATAAAAAATCAATAAAAAAACAAAATCAAAAAATCAAAAATCAAAAAAAGAAAGAAAAAAAGAAAAAGAAAAAAATCAAAATCAAAATGAAAATGACAAAAAGAAAAAAGAAAAGGAAAGGCCAAGGCGAAAACCCGCAAAGGGCGCTTCGCGACCAAAGGTGGATTTGAGTTGAAAGCCCGAAAAAGGCGACTCAAATTTTGAGTGAAATGGAGCATGGACATCATCATAATCGAAGGCTTCTAATGGGCATTACTTTATTGTTGAGATTATTAATTACTTCATCAAATGAATAGAGGCTGTTTCATGTGCCAATGTCATCATATGCCGTTATAGAATTACAGAGAAGATGATATCAGGAATGATAGCACGATAGCTGAGGTCTGTGATCAATTCAAAATCAGACATCACAGTTCATCACTGTATTGAATTGCAAAAAATGACTGAGACTTAAAAGGGCTGGCATGAGAAATTACCATTTGCCCTCCTTGTTAGTCGAACATCTATCAAGACTTCCACCAGAGCAACATTATTTTTGGTTTGTGGGATAGAGGTAGTTTTACCCATTGAAGTAGAAATCTCTTCTCTCCGGGTATTGGTTGAGCTAGGAGTTGGATGAAACAGAATGGATACAATCTGATCAGAAAGAAAAAGGCTAAAAGCTATTCATCACTGTTAGATGTATCAAAGGTGAATGATGCGAGCCTACAACCAAAAGGTTCGTCTCAGAGATTTCCATAAGGGGAACCTAATGTTGAAAAAAGATCCTTCCTATACAAAAGAATTTTAGAGAAAAATGGATGCCAAAAGCCTTTTCCAGAGGAGCTCTGATCTTGAATAGGACGGATGGTAAAAACTTGCCAAATCCTATAAACTCAGATTCAGTCAAGAATTACTTCGCCTGAAGAAGAAGAAGGGACCAAGGTGAAAACCTACAAAGGGTGCCTTGATTCCTAAAAAAAAAAAGACCAAGGTGAAAACCCACGAAAGAAAAAGAAAATGGAGAGGCCAAGGTGAAAACCCGCAAAGGGCGCCTTGAGACCAAAGGGGATTTGAGTTGAAAACCCGAAAATGGTGGCTCGAATACTAATCAGAATGGGGCATGAGGTGATTAGAGCAACTTGAATCTTGATCAGATTGGGGCATGTGGTGATCTTGCTATACCTGAATCAACAGGAAAGGGGTACGCGACATCTTGAGGCATTGACAAAGCACTGTAGATCTCCTAAACACATGTCAAACTCAGAATGGTCTTCAGAAAGTTTATACAGAGAAGTTCAAGATGCGATATCTGGGGCAGATTTAAGCCACAAGTCCTATCTCCCTGGTCAGCAGTGGAATAGGTTGGAAATTACAGATCTTATCTCCCTAAGCAGTAGTGGAGCAGATCGAAGACGACGAATCTTATCTCCCCCAGGAGTAGGGAAGCAGATTTAAGCTACAAGTCCTATCTCCCTGGTAAGCAGTGGAATAGGTTGGAAATTACAGATCTTATCTCCCTAAGCAGTAGTGGAGCAGATCCAAGACGACGAATCTTATCTTCCCCAGGAGTAGGGAAGCAGATTTAAGCCACAAGTCCTATCTCCCTGGTCAGCAGTGGAATAGGTTGGAAATTACAGATCTTATCTCCCTAAGTAGTAGTGGAGCAGATCGAAGACGACAAATCTTATCTTCCTCAGGAGTAGGGAAACAGATTTAAGCCACTAGTCCTATCTCCCTGGTCAGCGGTGGAATAGGTTGGAAATTACAGATCTTATCTCCCTAAGCAGTAGTAGAGCAGATCGAAGACGGCGAATCTTATCTTCCCCAGGAGTAGGGAAGCAGATTTAAGCCACAAGTCCTATCTCCCTGGTCAGCAATGGAATAGGTTGGAAATTACAGATCTTATCTCCCTAAGCAGTAGTGGAGCAGATCGAAGATGGCGAATCTTATCTTCCCCAGGAATAGGGAAGCAAATTTAAGCCACAAGTCCTATCTCCCTGGTCAAGAGTGGAATAGGTTGGAAATTACAGATTTTATCTCCCTAAGCAGTAGTGGAATAGATCGAAGACAGCAAATCATATCTTTCCCAAGAATAGGGAAGAAGATTTAAGCCACTAGTCCTATCTCCCTGGTCAGCAGTAAAATAAGTTGAAGGTTGTGAATCTTATCTCCCTGGTCAGTAGTGGAATAGGTTGAAAATTACAGATCTTACTTCCCAGGCGATGCGATGGAACAGATTAAAGCCACAACAATGAATCTTGCTTCCCCAACATTACAGTTAAAAAGATTAAAGCTACAACAACGTATCTTACTTCCCAGGCGGTGTAGTGGAACAGACTAAAGCCAAAACGGCGAATCTTGCTTCCTCGACATTGCAGTTAAAAAGATTAAAACTACAACAGTGAATCTTACTTCCCAGGCGGTGCGGTGGAACAGATTAAAGCCACAACGACGAATCTTGCTTCCCCGACATTGCAGTTAAAAAGATTAAAGCTACAATAGTGAATCTTACTTCCCAGGCAGTGTAGTGGAACAGATTGAAGCCACAATGGCAAATCATGCTTCCCCGACATTGCAATTAAAAAGATTGAAGCTACAACGGTGAATCTTACTTCCCAGGCGGTGCAGTGGAACAGATTAAAGCCACAACGACAAATCTTACTTCCCCGACAATGCAGTTAATAAGATTGAAGCTACAAGGGCGAATCTTACTTTCCAAAAGTTACGAGTTACAAATCCTATCTCCCTGATATTACAGTGGAGTGGATCGAAGCACCAATTCCTATACCTCTGAAGATGCAGTAGGATGGAATGAGGCAACTCGAAGAAGAAAAGCACCAAGGTCCAACACGACCGGGCAAAATTGGCCATTTTTAGAGTCTTTGCTCCGTTCCTGTTACACATCAGCGAGCAAAGACGGGCAGCTGTAATACCCAAATTTTGCCCGGCCTGAGCCCAACTATTAAAACCCACATATAAAATATATATATATATACATAATAAAAGTCCAATAACATTACTCCAGATTACAAACCAAAATAAATTAAGCCCAAACCCGATTACAAAACCTAAACTACCCAAAATCAACCCAATATAGTGGCCCAAATGCTTAAATGCTAATCCACTAAGGCCCATTAAAATTTAAACCTAATTTGCCTAGACCCTAGCCCAATCACAAAGCGGCCCAACGCAAAATCGTAAGTGAAACCCTAGCGACTTCCGGTCTTGCTTCTCCCGACCACGCACACCTCTCACAAACCTTCACACACACCAGCATGCATTTAATCGACCGTACCTACACACAACAAAAAAGAAACAAATAGAAAGAGAAAAGGAAAAATAACAAAATAGCAACAGAAAATAAAATTAGTGGAAAAATGAAAAGAAAAATGGATGTATTTTTGGGGCTATAAAACCCCATTTCTGTATTGTTTCGAGATCTTTTGACACATATATTGAATATAAAAAAACAAAAAAATTCAAAGAAAACGAAAAGCCAAAAATTTGAAATGTGATTTGCAGTTTTTCTTTGTTTTCTTTTTCTTCATTTCTTTTCATTTCTTTTTTTTTCTCTATACGCGTAACAATAAAAAGGAGAAAAGGAGGGAATCAAACATTGTTTTTGGAAGCCGTCCAATCTCTGACCCTCTCCGTCGCAATCGGGGTCTTGGTGGAGGTCATGGACGCGAGAACGGCGCAGTACCTGGGGGCTGGCACCTAGGTTTCTTTGAAAAGGGGAAATGGAATCTGATGGTTAGGTTTTAGGTTTTGTTTATTTTTTTAGTTTTATAAAGCGTGAAACGACACCGTATTGAACCATGACCCGAGTACTGACCCGATCCAATCTCGGATCTGCGCATTTTACTTTGATTGGGCTATTTGCGCACTGAATCCCTCCGCATTTTGTTTTCATTTCAGTTTAGCTTTTCTTAAATTTTTAATTGCTGCCTTATGTTTGATTCAGATTCCAATCGAATCCACGAGTGAACGATGTCGTTTTATCAATTGGATCTGAATGTTTTAATTTTGCATTTAATTACTACATTAGTCCCTGTATTTTAAATAGATTTTAAATTCGCCCTTTCAAATTTTTGTTTAATCTTAATTTAATGACTTTAACTATTATTATTATTATTTCATATTCTCTTTAATTACATTATTATTATTACTATTACTATTATTATTATATGTGTTAATATCGTATTAGTTTGTATATTTTTTTACATTATTTTATTATGTTTTTCTAATTCTTTTATCATGTATTATTATTATCTAATTACATAATGCTTTATTTTAAATCTTCTCTATGATTAATTTGTACACATATTTATAATTTTATTTTACAATATATTCATAAATTCCATTTTTTCACAATTCTTAACTTTATTTATACAATAATATTTTCATAATTCCATTTCATATATATATACACAATTTTATTAAATTATTTTTATTATACACATGTACATACATAATATGCTATTAATTTTTTATAACATTCTTTTTATAATATTATTCTTTTATAATTTTTCTAATCTTAATTTTCTTTTTGTATAATATTTGCTTCAAAATTCATCTAAATAATATTATTTATGTAGTGTTTGTTTTATGAAATTTATTTTGAATCTAATACAAATTCATATATATTTCTTTTAAAATTTGGTGTTTACAATTTATTGATTATCATTTCTTTTTTAGGTACTTAAAGATTAATTATTAATGTTATGGTTCTTCTTTTAATGTTGATAATTAGGTTTGCATGGCTTGAGATGTGTGATTATTATTCGTACATGTTTGATGTTGTTTATTTGTATTCATAAATTATTGATGACCATTAATCTAAACTTTAGTTTATTAATTATTATTTCGTGTTGTACATTAATATCTCATCACATTATTATTATTTTTAAATATTTGATTTCATGAAATTGTTAAAATCATCTTATTTTGCAAATTGTCAAAATACTTGATATTCATGATTCTCGAGAAAATTGTGCCCTAACTTACTGGGCTTCAATTCTTCTCGATGAATTTAGATAATCAAGTGTTCATTTTATTAAAACCATACAATTGTTAAAATAAAGTTCTTAAGATTTCAAAATGTTGGATCCTAACTTACTGGATATGACATTTTGTTATCTCGATTTTAAAATAAAGGCAATATTTGATGTTTAAGAATTTCGAGAAATTGAACCCTAACTTACTGGATTCTGATTTCTCGATTGACTTAAATAATCAAATATCCTTCTTAAAACACATGATTTTCTTAAAAAAAAAGGGGACAATCTAATTTCGAAGATTGAACTGTTGCACTCTAACTCACTGAATGTGGCAGTCTATCTCTTTGAAATGGGTCCGTCTATTTAACAAATTCAATTATTTAAGCTTTCATTTCGTGGGATCGTATTTAAAAATCTTTTCAAGTTTCGACACTAAGACATTAAATAATCAATTCGGTACCAATTTTGGGAGTTACGAGGGTGCTAACCCTTCCTCGTGCGTAACCGACTCTCGAACTTGTTTTCTCAAAATTCGTAGACCAAAAAAATCATTTTTAAGGTGATCCGATCACACCTCAATAAAAGATTGGTGGCGACTCCATTTTCAAAATGGATTCCCATTTTTTCAAATATAAAAAAATGGTTTCGACAGAAAATAACACAGAGTAAGCATTTAAACTTAGTAAGTTTGTATAACATAAAACTTAACTTACAATTTCATTGCATAATAGGTAAGATAACATAGCATATTCCAACCATAATTTTGCCAATGCCTATGCATATACCTCAAGCAAGTTAGCCATGTAAACATATACATAAACCAAACAAATATGGATGAGCACAACATACAAATTATGTTTCACATACATGTATCATCCAATTAAATTTTCCATATAGCATGGAATGACATTTCCATGTAATTCATATGTGTCCCTGTAATAGTCTGTATTGAACCCTTACCATTCCGTTTCAGAATAATGCCCGTTGAACCATTTAGAATATCATTGGATACCTGAGATAGCTCACACATAGTGTGCTAACTCATATAACTGTAATCTATCAAATCCTGTACATGTACGCTCACACAAGTTGTATCACCTACATTAGTGGAGAGGAAGTCCTAAGTTCAACAAATGAAGATCATGAATAAGCCTTGTGATTGTTTGCTTGATTGATAGGAAATTATGTTGAATGAAGAATGTTATCTATGGTTGTGACATACATGCAAACTATGATTCATGTTGGCATATTTTGAAGCTTAGTATAATCTTAAGGAATGTTTGCATATGAATTACTTGTTAATAAAGAAGATCGATAAACATGAAGTTATTAATGCATGATTATGGGACAAAGTATGATGCTGCTTAAACAATTAGCAATTTTGCCTTAACAAGACCTTTTGCTGTGCATAAACATTACTGGGGACGAGCAATGATTTAAGTTCGGGGGTGTGTAAACGGAAAAATATATAGGATCTTTCCTATGTAATTTATCACCTTTTTTACTTAAATCTGTTGTTAAAACTAAGTAATTGTTTAATAAATTAGTGAAATATGTGAAAAATATGAAATTAGGACATAGAAATTATTAAAATGTGATTTTATGCTTTATTATATAGTTTTCATGCAATAAATGACTTATTTTATATTAATTTGAATATATTATATTTTTTAAAACCTAAAGTGGGCCATGCATGATTAAATTAAATGATAAAATATAAAATTATATTTAATAATTCATTTAAAAATATTTCATTAATAATTTTGGTTTTAACTAATTAATTAAATTGGATAAATTTTATTCTTTGGTCCTCTAACTTGTTGATTTATTTTGGATAGGTCTGATAGCTTTGCTGGATTACAAAACCGTCCAAATTGGAGACCAAGTCAACCCAATATTTGGCTACACATGGCTGCCCATTTAAACCATTCTTTGGTTTAATTACACAAGGTCCTTGCAGTGTTGAAGAAATTAGAGATTTGCTCGAAGATTTACGATTGACCGACTCTCAGTCCTGAGTTGTGTGGCATCCAAAATTGCTTAAAAATCAAGCAAAAAATCAAGTCAAAAGCCACTAAGCATGGCTGATCACAATTTGAAGAGATTTGAAGAGGTTAACATCCACTATTTTTAACAAACTGTCCCCCTCTCATCACCTATAAATAAGACCCTCTCATTCCTTTATTCATCATCCCTCAAGCATCCCTTAATCATTCCTCATTCATTCTCATCATTCATCATTCTCTCTTTTCTCCTAATTCTCTTAGCCTTTTCCATCCCCACGCCTAGCATCATCTCTTCATAGAGATTTTAGCAATTAAGCCTCTTAAAGAACCCTTGGTCGGCCACCGTGGAGAGCCATCAGCAAAAGAGCAAAGCAAAGGAACGAAGGAGCCTCATTAATCAGAGTCTTGGGTGACAGCCACTCTGAATTGGGTTTAATCTTCCTTTTCTTTAATTTAATATAAAGATGTTTGCTATGTGTTCTTTGTTCTTGTTTACAACAATGTTAGCTTAATTTTATTTAAGCTAGGATGATTATTTTGATTAAATAATATTTATTTGATTCATGCTTATAATGTTTGTGCCTCAATCGATCATCTTTTCAATTAAAATCAAGTCTGTATTTCGTTCATACGTGATTGAAATGCTCTAGAATTAGCTGAGCGATCCTGACCAGACGACGACTAATGGACACATAATTGAAATGTGCATGCTCAATTTAGATCCTGACCCGATTAAATTGAAGGTTGCATAACAACTCTGACCAAGCTCTGTTATCTACATAGTTTTTAGATTTGTGTGATTAAATTATTTCAAACCTGACACGTCCCTGTTACCTCACAAGAATGCTAAGAAACCCTTAGTAAATAAGGATTAGTAAAATGCGTATTTACTAAGTAAAGGATTCCGAAAGGACTTAATGTGGTTTCCAAACTCATGAAAGATCGAGTTGCCATTGAATGTTTTTCCGAATGTTATTAAGCATGTTGATAATAAATTGAGTTTAATTAAAGTAATTGCCCTAGCTTATTTATGTTATAATTGTTGCAAATTGTGTTTAATTTTACTAAAATCTATTTCATTCATATAGTTTGCATACTTAGGATAATTTGCATTAGGGATCATTGCATTTAGTTTAATATATTTTAATCACAACTTATCAACTATATTGTGTTTTTATTTACGAATTCTTAATATAATTTTACAAATTAAGTGACTTACCACAAATACAATCCTTGTGGAGACGATAACTCGATACTTACTTATTACTTGATAACGACTGTGTACACTTGCACAAACCTACGTGTTACAGTAAGTAATAAGAGGAAGTAAGTTTTATTTTTATTTCTTGATATTTCTTTTGGAGTAGAGCTGAATTCTTAATCAAGTGATTATTTTGGATTGAAGGTTTAATTTAGGAACCAAAGTCTTTTTGCGAAACCAAGTTTGAGTTTTTGGAGGAAGAGACTTAAGGGTAAGTGTTGTTTTCAAGTATGAAGAGTATGTTGGATATTATTTGGTTGGTGGACAATTTCTTTCAAGTGGACATAAGTGATTCTAATTTTCAATCTAATTTCCTTATAGCACAAAATTCCCTCAATCACCACTACCCCCTAAATCCCTTAATTAACTCCCCAACTGTCCACCACAATCCTCTCAACCACCGAATTCAAACCCCACTCAAACTTTTCAGAATTTTGGTCAAACTACAACACCCTCATGGAAGAAGCAGTAAAAAAATAAATCCCATGTTTGCGCAAGGACTCGAACTCCAAACCTCCTGCTTAATTGCACTCCACTTAACCACCAAACCAATAGGCCCATTCTAACATATTTTACCAATATTTATTAATAAGCTTACTGACTAGAGATAGAGGTTTATTCATTTAAAAACAAAAATTTTCCCAAGCTAAGGCTTGAACTTGGGATCTCCCAAACACTCCCAAAACACATAACCACTAAAGCTGACAGATAGTTATGTCACAAACATACGAAAATAAATATATAAGGGATTTTTGGGGCATTACAGTAAAGCATGGGTTACCATGGCTATCGATATTTGATTTGTATATGATTGCATTTTTAACATACTTAACATTTTGATAATGAGTATGCATGTCATGTCACATTTCATAGGGTTGGGACTATCTGTAAGGAGGAAGATGTGGCAGTTTAATAATATGCAATATTTGGTAGTTTATCCACATATGTTATTTGACAAGTTGTTTGTGATTTTGGTGGGTTGACCGCAAATATGTGTTTTGGAAGCTTGTCTGCAACTTTGGTGGCTCTGTCCACATATGTGTTGGTGTGTTTTGGATGGAAGAGTTTTGGGGAACTCTTGTTGGTGGAGATGGATAGGAAAGTTTTGAAAATTTGCATATATGTTTTATAAAAATATTTGCACTATCATAATCATGCACATGAAGTTTGCATGTTTGATTATTATGTGCTTAATAATATTTTTGTTTATCTAAACTAATTTCTTATTTTATTTAAGCTTGATGTAAAATTCGCACTAGGCATATTAGCTCACTCTTTTAGTTTTCTTAAAACTTTTCAGATAACACTCAATGATAGGACTTGGATACATAAATTTGAGGAGATTCTCAAATTTATTTTAAAATAAAGTATTTAAAACTCTTATGTGCTTAATAATATTTTGTTTCATCTAAACTAATTTCTTATTTTATTTAAGCTTGATATAAAACTCACCTGGGCATATTAGCTCACTCTTTTAGTTTTCTTAAAACTTTTCAGATAACACTCAAGGATAGAACTTGGATGCAACAATTGGAGGAGATTCTCAGATTCATTTTAAAATAAAGTTTTTAAAACTCTTTTGGGATTGTTTTGGATAGTGGGCTTTGGTTTGTTTTTGCTATTTTAATTATGCCATGAGAATTGATATAATATTTAGAATGCATGCATAATCTTTGGATTTTAAAACACTTAAATCATTGGTTTTAAAACTTAAATTGATAAATTTGAAATTTTAAAATAATTTAAATATAAAGTTTTCAAATGTATTATTCAGTTCATTGCGTATTTTTGAAAATAGAACATTTGCAAAACAACATTTCAAAATTTAATATGAGTCTTTT
This sequence comes from Gossypium raimondii, assembly GCF_025698545.1. Classification (NCBI taxonomy): domain Eukaryota; kingdom Viridiplantae; phylum Streptophyta; class Magnoliopsida; order Malvales; family Malvaceae; genus Gossypium; species Gossypium raimondii. The sequence goes on from NC_068568.1 coordinate 28,233,928, forward strand.
TCTTCGAAATACTTAAATTGAACATACTTTATTAATTTTTTTCATTTCTAAAATTTCTATCAAAGATAAATAATATTTTTTTGACAAATGTTTTAAAACATATTGTCTCTCAAATCATTTCTACAAAATTGATGTAGTTTCCGAAATCTGGTCATAACGTCTAGGTCGGGTTTGGGGGGTTACAAGATTGTGAGTTGATAACTCACATGTGATTGTCTTGTAGATGCATCTACAAAAATTATATCAAAACATCCAGTTGCTGGAAAAATGGGCTCATATTTATTTCAAAAATGCAAGGGATTCAATCTCAGTTTTTATTAGTGAGGGTGTAAGAAATAATCTTCTTTGAAAACAAGCGACGCTTAAAAAATCTTTAAAATGAATATTATTCATGTTCTTTAATAAATATCAATGTGAATTCTGATTTTTCGCATCATTATTTATCGGGATGATTGAACTAATAAACTTCTAGTTTACTATGCATGTGATTCAATAATATTAACACATGTATAGTACAAACTAGAAGAAAAGTAGTTAACTCTATTATATAAATTTCTTACTAAATATAATATAAAGATATTCATTCTTACTTCAAATATGATATCCATCACAATAAATGTCTTTAACACTTAATAATTTCTTTGAGACTTATTAGAACATAATACATTACATCACAAATTTTTATTCTTTTGGGTCATATTAGCTCTTACGGACCTTGAATTAATTTTGTACTATAAATATTATATTTATATTGGCATGTTTCATTACCACATTGATAACATAATTTAGGCCTATATTTATATTGGCATGTTTCATTACCACATTGATAACCCGGTCTAGACGTTAGGCCCAAATTCGGAAAACTACATCAGCCACTAAGATGGCCTAGTAGTGTTATTAGAGTTTCGAAAATAGTTATTTTAAAAAAATTGTTTAATTTAGTAGAAAACTTAGTTAAATACCTGTTTATTATTCCACAAAAGTTTAATTGTCATCTAGCAGTGAAAAAAGATGGTATTTACTTAGGTTTTTAACAAAAATCGGGTTCATGCATAATTATTTAATAATCATAATTCGAAAACTTTAAAACTTAAATTAAATTTCATGTAAAATAAAACAACCCTAAAACCTAAATCTTATGCCATAATTCAAAATAAAATAATACAATCCTCAAATAATAAAATATATCAAAAGATCAAGCCTTAATAAATCAAAAATAAAATAGATTGTGTCGAGACCCTCTTGATGCCACATCCGTGTCCTAACCTAGTGGGTTATATTTAAGGATGAAAATATAAGGGGGAGTGAGCTATGGTGCTCAGTATGAGTCTATTTAAAATAAACTCAGTGCAAACAATTGTTAAGAAGAACTAAATAACACCGCATAAATTAATCACAACCAGATAACAGTTCAAAGTGTCAATTTTACAGTTTAATCGTCAATGGTATCACAGTTTTCACAGTAGTAATTTCAGAGTATCAAATTTCTACATCATTCACAATGTTCACACATATATATTATAATAGAAATCTAGATTTTGTATGCACATGATTTGGAAGATGCCATACAGTTTCGAGTTTTAATAAAATAGATCCTACCCCACCGCTATACACCATAATGGGAGTTCCTCAACACTCCCTTGTCCAACATACCGGGATGTGGATAAACCACTACTAGTTCACAGATAATAGTTGTCATTTGGTTGTGGACACACAACAAGTTCCTGCAGTTGGAATCTACCTTCGGCTGTGGGTTCATAGCAATAAGTGCTGCAGAAGAAACTTGCTTTTAGCTATAGATTTTATAGCATAAACTTGCAGTTGGAATCTACCTTTGGCTATGGATACACAACAATACCTACAGATGGAATCTGCCTTCGGTTGTGGGTGCACAACAAAGCTGATTATTGTAGATAAACTGCCAAACTTCCTCCGATCACATCGTCCCTTCTCATGCAATGCAATGTGACATATTTAATACAAATCACATATGGTAGCATTTAATGTACTAACACATGGAAAATCAGTAGCAAAATCATGCTTTTCCTGTATTCAGATTATTAATAATATAAGGCATGTCGTTCACATGATCGTAAGTATATAGATACAACAGTCATATATACTATTCATAGTTCATGCATTTATATATATGCTTTTAATTTAATCAGGCAAGGCATATATTCTAACATGTTTCATATTATCAATGACTTAATTGCACAAATTAAACATTAAAATAGTTCGGTCATCAAACAGGGGCTAATCAAAACAAATTATAAAAAATTTGGGTCAAAACTATAAATTTTGAGTTACAAGGGACATACGACCGTGTGACCGAACCGTGTGGGAGGCCCTAAACCGTGTGGAGGGAGTACGCAATCATGTGAGAGTCTGTGGTTGTGTAGCATTCGAAATTTCAACCTACAAGGGAGACATGATCGTGTGGCAAGCCATGTAGAGGGTCCTAGGCTATGTGAGAAGCGAAAATCTTATGGTTTTAGGGGGACATTACCGTGTAAGGGGGCCATGCGGTCACATTTACGGCCCACGTTCCCATGTGGTTAGTCGTATGGACTATTCTAGGCTCGATTTTGCCTCAATTTTCTCGTAAAAGAACACACACCTATCTCTATGGTTTTAATGTTGTTCCTCACACCTAAGTCTAATTTGGGGTACCTAAATTGGGTTCATCAACAAAGAAATACGCAAGAATTAATATCGATTTTCAAGATTTATAAAGATTATCGAAAAAAATATCCGCAAGATTCGCAAAAAAATGTTTAATCGATATTAAATTAATGCGAATAGGAATTCTATAGGAATTTAAGATCGAAATGTCGGATTTGGAAAGTTCTTACTGAAACTTTGCAATGTTAAAGACGAAATTGACGATAATTCGATTCCAGTAAGAAAACGGGTTAATGTCGAAGATGAACTTTGATTCAAGTTGCAAAAAGAAGGATAATTTCAGTAATGGAAAGAAAATAATTGTAAAGATGAAAATGGAAAAGAAAATGGGGGGAAATAGGAAAAGAGAAGGAAAATTTTCAGCCTTAGTAGAAAAAGAAACTAGATTTAATTTCTTCCTATTAAATAGGATTAAATAGTTAGAGCTTTCAAATTATAAAGGGTTGATTGGGTAAATAATCCTTCTTTCCATCCAAAAAAAAAGAAATGGAGAAGGAGAGTGGCATGACTTAAACCTAGGAAGCAAAAGGGGAAACACAAAGAGCTTACCATTTGGATTGCTACCTACACTTCATATATTTCTATCACATTTAATATACATTGTAGTTTGATTTTGCTCCTTAGTTGCTAAAAAAATAAAAGAAAATGGGAAAAATGGGGTTTGAACCTACGATTTATTAAGGATTACTCTAACTACATAACCATCAAGATTAATTCATTTCTTAGTGATTTATTAATTCTAACCCTATATATCTTGGGGTGTTACATAAGTTATCTCTAATTTTCAAATGTTACCTTTAGATCTCTTTTTGTTTTATACATTTCCTCTTTGTCGGTGACAAAAGTATCATGATTATCCTTATATTGGTTATTATTAAGCCACAAATTTGCATTCACTTCAAGGAATGAAATAGGTCTTGTAAGATAGACATATCCATACTAATCGATTATTTATTTAAACAAAGTCAATATCACAAAAACTTGAATTTGAATAAATGATGAATCAAGCACAGTTGAAATAACCCAAATAAAAAGTGGCATGAATTAATGTCATAAAAAATCCAAACTTTGAATGATATCAACTAAAATGATGCAACTTATACTTTTACAAATTTCATCACAGGAGATGTAACATCCCAAAAATAGGAGATTAGTAGAATCGAGTTTGTGAATCAAGGGAGAGTGGTCATACCTTAATTTCTGAGATTATCTATGCATTTTTAGGAAATAAATGAGGTATTGGTTTTTTAGTTAAGTGTTAGTGAAGCGTTCCTTGAAACCTAAGTTCAAATCTCTCTCTCTCACCATTTTTATTATTTTGCAAATTTTGTCTTAAACCCTACTATGTGACATGCCTTATTTTTAAAATAAGTATTGCAAAATTATTTCAAGAATGAGGAAGAAGCTTAATGGTTAAAATAAATATGAGAAAGCATGGAATTAAACGAGGTTCCAAATTCGAATACTTTCCTTTGCGAAATAATTAAATTTTGCAAAATCCTTTGTTTTTTTAATGTGTGTGTCATCCGTACCCTTAAACACTAAGTATAAATACAAATTTTATTGTACTTTTCAGAATTTAATTCAAATTTTCCCTACCCTAGCCGTTCACCCTCTTCCTCTCCTCTTTTCTCTTCAATTTTCTTTCTTTCGTCCATTATTGTCGTCGCCTACACCTCCCATTTTACCATCTCTTTATTCTTCTTTTTGCATCAATATTGTGCACCATCTTCTTTAATCTATTGATTCCATTTATAATTATTTAAATCAGCCCCAGATATGAAATCTTGAACCCCATGATTGATCCCAAACATTACCAAGCAAGTGACATTGCGGTTTCTCTCAACGAGCTTGGGTAAGATCTTTTTTCTCTTCAATTTTTATTAATCTTGTCAATTAAAAATTAAAATTTACAAATATTAAATTTAAGGAATTTTAAATGATTTCAAAGGTATTTTTCCAGATTTTAATGAGATCTTAAACCATTTTAAAATTTAGCCCCAATTTTGGTCACTATGGGTGGTGGTGCATGCGCCTATATGCAACAAAACGAGTTGTTTTGTTTCTTGGGTCTTGCTAATATTTTTCCAGTATTAAATTGTGCTCTTAAACCCTCATAATCATCCTTTAATCACATGTTAATTATGGAGAGAAATTATTGATCAATTAGCCAATCAGATCCTAGAAATCGTGAAGCGTAAGTGCAATTAAGGATAACTAGTTTGTTATTTTGACATAGTTGTTGGGTAAATGTTATAAATTGATTAAGTGAAGGAATTTAATCATTAATTAGCTACTGACTTTCCAGTATATTATTTAATTATGTGCTAACCCAAACACCCAAAATCATCCATGAAGGCGAAGAACGATTGTACGTACGGTTCCCATCGATATAGTGTAAGAAATCTAACTAGTTTGGATTTGTAAAATAGTAGTAATTTTGATGATTGGTTGGACCCCATAAGTGGGTTTTTAAGGGATGCTTAAGAGATGAATTGATTGAATTTATATTGATTTTTTGTTTAGGTTCGTTTAAGGAATTACTAATGAAAATTGGAATATTCAATAGTGTGTTGCGAGGAAGCGAAAAATAAGGTGTGGGTCCTAAACTCATAAAATCGTTTGAAAATGTTAATTATCATGTTATATTTGATAAATTAGCTTGCTTATTGGATTGACTTAATAGCCAAATTATTGATTTTGTGAGTGGCCGAACCAGGTATGTTTCAAGCGTTAAAAGATTGATATGTTGGAAAAATTGCTAGTTTGGTAGTATGAATGTTTGATTGAGTTTGTAATTTCATATTTGAGTTATGAGATATGAGAATGTTTGACTAAATGATATTGTAACAGCCCGATTTTAGCTAAATCGAAACAGTGGTTTCAAGACCACAAATCCAGAGCCAAAATATTTATTTTATCATTTTATTATGGTTTATAGCATGATAGAATTATTGTGTGAAATTTTCGTAAAGAAATTTTACTGTTTAAGTGTTTAATTCGGTAAAAAGGACTAAATTGCGTAAAGCGTAAAAGTTGTGTTCTATAAGCTAAAGGTATCAAATAGCTATAGAACTTAAAAGTGAAGGTCCTTATGTAGTAAATATCCCATTTATGAGATAGTGGATGATAGTGGAGTGGCAATTGGTGTTATTATTAATGTTTTTAAAGGGTAAAATGGTAAATAAGTAATTAATGATAAGTTAAATAAAATAAAAACAAAACATCTTCATCTTTTCACCATTTTTAGCCGAAACTTAAAGGGGAAAAAGCCATTTTTATGTTCAACATTTGGCAACCTTAACCCCTTCAATTAGGTATAAATTATTAACCTGTTTTTAATGATTTTTACGTTTTTGAGATCGTTGCTTTGTAAACTAGCTAGCCTGTGCCTCTGAATTTGAAACTATTAAAGATTTAACATGTTGTCATTGTTGAATGCTTGAGTAAATTGATGATTTATTATAGATTATGAACATTTGATGTTATATTTTCATCTTTTATAAAGTGATTTTTGAGAAAAATGTCAATTTTGGACTAAATTGTGAAATGTGGAAATTTAGTGGTTAAAATGTGAAATAAATTGAAAATATGGGCTGATATTAAGATATGGAAAATTTGGCTAGCTTGGGTTTGTGTTTAATTTCATGCAATTGTGATTTTATGTGATAAGTACTAAATTGCAAAAATATGAAATAATAGGGGCAAAAATGTAATTTTTCCAAAATGTGTAAATTGTGCTAAATTGAATGAAATGATGATTAAAAAAAAAGTAAATTTTGATATTATATAGATTGAGATAAACGAGATTTGGATCTAGAACGGGGGAAAATAAAGTATCGAATTAGTCGACCTAATTTGTTGTTTTAGCGAATGAGGTAAGTTCGTATTTTTAATAAAGATTAAATTATACATGTTTAAATGCTTAATTGAGATAATTATAATGAGTGCTTAAATATTGAATTTAATTGTGATTACAATGATTAGGAAATGTTCGACGGAGGTTCGACAAAGTAAAAGTCCCGGTTGAACCTTATGAATAGATAGGTTACAAATGTAATGACATTAGGGTTACCGAGATTACATGTAAGACCATATTTGGGATATGGCATCGATATGAGAATTCATGTAAGACCATGTCTGGGACATTGGCATCAATATGTGATTTCGTGTAAGACCATGGCTGGGCTATTGGCATCAATACGAGATTACATGTAGGACTATATATGGGATATGGAATTGTTACAGTACTATGTGTACGAGATCCCCGAGTATCCTTTAATATTCCAAATGGTTCAACGGGAAAAGTGGATGAAACATGGTTATAAGTAATGGTACAATGAAAGCAAGGTATTCGTGACAGAAATCAACAAGTAAGTGAAAGTTGAGAATGAAAGTATGATCGAGTTAAGCAAGACAGGTACATACAGAACCTATGTGAGAATCGAATGAAAGTGAATTGGTGAGTTCATACCGTATCATGTATATGAAATGAGAAAGGTATGTGTTTAAATATGTTGTATACCAAAATGTGCTCATTTGGCTATATGGAAGTATGAATTGAATGTTATATGGGAATTAAAGTGATTAAACTTATGAAAGGTAAAGTTAGCTATGTAAATGATTATATGATTGAGAATGAAATGAAATATGATCTATGTGATTTGTATAGATGAAATATGATATGTTTTATGAGGACGTATGAAGCTGGAAACGAAATTTTATGAAATGTATGAAAGAAATCATGAAAGAGTAAAATTTGCAATAAAATAGTTTTAGATAGCAATAGTTTTATAACTTTGAAAATCACTAAAATTGTGGGAATTGCAGTAGAGGTTTAATAAGACATGAAATTAAAGCTTATTGAGTGTAGTTTCACATAGAAGAAACAATGTAAGAAAAAGAATCTTGTATTTTCAGATATTTGAATTTTTGAGAGATAAGGTCAGAATGATTTTGGAATCCCCTATTTTGACTTTGGAAAATCATTACAAATTGTATAAAAATATTATGGGTTGTAAATTATATTATTAAAATTCTTAATAAGTCTATTTTGAAGTGAAACAAACAAGAATATCATCTGAATCTGGTACTAAGAGATAATTAATTTTTAGAGAAGAATGGTCGAAACTATCAGACAGCAGAACAGGGACGACTTTGAAGAATTAACTGTACTTATTGGCTAAACCAAAAATTCTAAAAATTTTATGGTAAGAAGATATGTGAGTCTAGTTTTTGGAAAATCAACCAGGCCTTAATTTGGAGTTCTGTAGCACAAGATATAAATAATTAAGTGGCTATGACTCGAGTAGATAGCTTGATGTGAACATGAGTAAATAGTGGAACTATGTGCAATTTTGATTGTATTATCTTGAGAACATGTTGTGAGGATTGGTAAAAGTAGGTTAACAGATTGCTTACTATTTACATATCAACTTACTAAACTTTATAGCTTACTTTGTGTTATTTTTCTATGTTTATAGTGTTCCGAAGGCTCGCTCTGTTTGGAAATCGTCAGAGATCCCATCACACTATCCAGCTATGGTTTCGGTACTTAAAAGGTTTGTAATTTTTGTTATGTGGCATGTATAGGCTAGTTGGTTTGTTAAGTGTATAAGTGATTTTGGCTATTGGTGCCTATATGTTTGAAATGTATTGAGCCATGAGATTTGGCTTGTTTATAATGTGAGGTTTGATATGTAGATGGCCTTATAATTGGAATGTGCTTGTGTAGGGTTGACCCTTATGGTTGACGAATTGGCCTTACAAATGGCCTATATTCGTCCACGCGGCTGTTCACACGGGCGTCTGACGTCTGTTACTTAGAAAATTCTTAAATTTTCAAAAATTTTTATGTGAAACTAGTTTAGTCCCGAACCTTCTTAAAAGTATGTTTTAGATCTCGTACACCTAATTAAGGGACAATGTGATTATGAATGAATGTGATATGATGATACATGATCAATGTATATGAAATGTTTGTATAATGATGTGAATTGTTCGGTAATGCCTCTTAACCCTAGTTCGGTAACGGATACAGGTTAGGGGTGTTATAAATATAATGTGTTAAGATATTAAGCTTATGTATGATTTAAACGCATGATATATTCTTTATATTGTGTACTGAAAAGGGTGCTATTAATGCACAATGAAAATTCGTAAAATATGTGAAATTGAATGATTGATTGATACCAACACAATGGTAATTTAAAAGATTGGAACACTATTTCCATTTATGAAAGTATGTGATTATTGGGGACATGCTCAAATGTGAAAAGTATTGAGATATGATTACGTATGAGATAGTGTGACATATTGTATATGCATTGGGTTGGGATTTTATGGTTGATAGAGGAGTTTCGTGGAGTAACGGTGGCATATTAAGTCTGCATTATTCGTAGTTAATGCACTGCACCTGGAGTACCGAGGGGAATGGCAATTTATCACATTTATATAGGTAGTTGATCTGCATTTTTACTGGCAGAATTTTCTGCATATTGCTATCGATGGTTTTAACCGCAACAGACTTAAGCCCATAATGTTTTGGAGTTTGGATGATGGGTTCTGGGGAACTCGTGGTGTGTAGCGGATGGTATGGGTAGGAACATTTTTGCATTGCATCATGCTCACAACATATTCGAATGTTATTGATTTATGATATGTATTGTATTGTGCTATATTAATGGTATTATAATTAATGATTATTACTCGAATGAATGATGTCCCATTCTCATACACCATTTGACATCAATTTGATAATGGCTATGTAATGATTTGAAATTCCTATGATGGTTTTGTTTTCTTCTGTTAATGTTAATATGTTTCACTGTATTTGACGTTTTTGTCTGTTTAAATAATTGTTCGACTCACACTGAGCTTTCATAAGCTCACCCCCATAGTGTTTAACTTTTCAAGTAAACCTCGAAACTAGGACCGGACCTGGCATACTGAGAATCACCTTGGGCCTCGGACTATTCTTAATAAGTATTATTAAGTCTTTATTGGTTTTGGTTTGTAAACTTTAATTATTTCTGGTTTGTGGCTTGGTAACTTTTCTTCTAGAATTTTGCATGCATGGATTACTCAAGCATAATAATTGGATAATGCATGATATCAGGCTTAAGCAAACAGTTTTTCTAGAACAACATTATCAACAATAAAATGAATCCTACACGACCTAATGAAAGAATGCTTTTAAGCTAACTCAAAGTACAACTACGGTTTTCTCTAAAATGAGTTTATTTAAGGTCTACAAAAGTAACGTAAGTTAGCTTAGCCATTTCGGTGGCGAATGTAGCCTTCTCAATCTAGCAATAACATCTAGGCCTGATTTGGGAGGTTACAAGAGCTTTACATAATTAGATAACAACCAAAAATAACTAATTAGGTCATGTACAGATTTAAACCTTTATCTGAATAAAACTCACATATCAAACATAAAAAAGCCGACATAATATAAGAACTAACTTTTTTTCCATAACGACCATCACAAATATGCATGCATTTCATTTCAAAACCTAAAATTTAATCTATACTCTCTAATTATTATATGCATGTCAGAATAAACTATAATAAATATTGAACAAAAAAGTAATAAATTATAACAAACATAGCTAAAGGTTGTACAGGTTGGACATCATTAGCATAACTGTCATCACAATCACAAGCTAACTAGGTTGTGGGAAAAATCATCGACTTTTCATTCCTTTATAACTGTGCAATTTCTTACTTCAGCTTGTATTCGCCGCAGTACTTCACTCTTTTCGGCTTGTATCCACCGCAGTACTCCACTCCTCCTGGCTTAAGTTTATCGATGGTGTTTGGGGCATATGATTTTTCTTCTATATTTCTTACACCCCCATGTGCAGGTGAAGAGAACGTTGATCGCCGCGATCACCCGCAACGTGAACGTCAACCTCCACAAAAATATACCCTAAGACCACACCATCAAACCATCAATTTTAGGGGCTTTTACAATTAAAATAGTCAAGTTTGTATTTATTTTATTCTACAAAAATATAAATGAAAAAAGGACAATATTTATATTTATTTAATTGAGATTCATTACAACATTAAAACGAGGAACAAACTTTGTAATATAAATTAGATTAATTGCAACATTAAAATAAGGAACAAACTTTGTAATATAAATTACATACATTGGATTACATTAGCTCAATTCCTACCCAATTGTGATGATTGTCCAATATGGTAGTTTTGCTACGGGCATTTACTCCGATTATGACTAGCTAATCTGCATACTCCACAAAGCTTCCCATCCGATTTCTCCCTAATGTCCATTTCATTATGGATTCTGGATGATGGCGGACGACCTTTTGGATTCCTATGTAGCCCTTTGTTTAGGACAAGCTCGAAAGTTGTCAGACGCACCTCACATGTAGATAGGTCAGGCAGGGCGGGGAACTGGTTCTCCCAGACATGCAACGTGCACTCAAGGGTGTACACCTTATCGGTAAATTGTTCAAAATTGAGCGAGACTTTAGCACAAACTACCACAACATGTGCATAGGGATAATGAAGTGTCTAGAACCTCCTACAATCGCACCGTCTATTTCGGAGAACAACTTCATACGACCTAGGTGGTATACCGGGTCGAGGACCAATGGTCTCTGTAACTTGAAACGTTTCAAGACATCGTAAATATACTTCTACATTTATTGACCTCGCCATCCGATAGTTTGCAACCATTGTATCCATAACATCTTCGACAAACACGTGTCCTGCCTCCATCTGGTTGACTTGTTGCTGCCCCATTCTTGGCATCAAGGTAGGCAACCTATAGAACGTAGTCTAGAAGATAGATGAAATCAGAAGATGTCGTGTTTTCATCAACACGGAGTTAACCCCCTCCGCCAAGTTGGTGGTCATATAACCTTAGCGAAAGCCCTCATCGAAACTTTAAGTCCATTACCACGGCTCCATGTTACCCAACTATTGTCGAAAAGGTGTGTTCGTTTCACCCTCTATGTCACTCTCAAGTCGAGTCATCCTTTGTCAAAAAAATGTATAGCTCTAGCTCGTACACTAAATATATATTAAGAAAATATAAGTTACAGTCTCGCCCTAAAACATTAAAACTTATATTGAAAATATAAGGTCATCCTTTACCCATTCTCACAACTTGCCTCTACCAGTCTGCATTCTTATAATCTCGGTGAAAGTTAGCCGCGATGTGCCGGATGTAGTAAACAGATTTCCACGGTACACCGAAATGCCTAATGGTGGTAATTAATCTTTTCCCTCTATTAGAGATGATGCAAATATTATCGTTACTAATAACATACCTTCGCATGTTCATAAGGAATATTTCCTACAATTCCATATTCTCCTTATCCACAAAGGAAAAAGTATCGGGAGTATGTTCTTGTTCCCGTCTTGAGCAACCACAAGAAGCAAGATCTGTGTATATTTTTCTTATAGCCAGGTCCCATCTACTTGCACAAATGGCTTACAGTGGGGAAATGCGTGAACGCATGGATCAAACGTCCAGAACATCCGTTGGAAAATTCTTTTTCCCGGTTGTAGTTGGTCATCCGGGCCATAATAAGGTCGTGTCTGTAACTCAATGATAGTCCCTGGTACGTATTCCTACATAGTAGCTATCCATCCTTGTAGCTCATTTTACAACGTATCAAAATCTCCATACTATTACTCCATTGCAATCTATTTAGCTATCCATGCCTTCTGGTATAATACTCAATATTGGAATCGTGCCTGCATTTTGGCAATCAGTACTGAAACTTTAATGGTCAACATGCCCTTCACCATTGGCATGATACACGTATAGATAGTTTTTGAATTAAGTTTTCGATGATCCTCTATCATACGTGTAGAAGTGCATGTGTGCTGCCCAACAAATTTTTGTATCTCCCACATCTAAGACTTCTGGATAAATGTGGCTCGTACTCGCCAATTGCAGCCTTCCGTTGACCTCCAACACTCTCCAAAATATAATCTTGGTTTAGACACGATGATTTTGTAGTCCACTGACATATTCATGTTATACCACTTAATGACAAATATGCATTCTTCCTTACTTTCAAATCTCTGGCCCACGAACAACTCCTCTGAATCGAAATCTATGGTGAGCAGGTAGTATATCTGGGTACTCCCAGAACTCAGCTACGTGTGCTGCATCGGGGTCTATGAGCAACATGTGTGGCCCAAGATTATTATAAAACAAATCGATGAATCGGAGCATTTTGGTAGCTCTGATCCTACAATAAAGAGTGACCATTATCTCCACGTCTTCATCGTCTACAAGTTTCATTTCGATGAATTTGATGGGATTTGTCAAAACTGGAAACTTGTAGAAAAGTTTTGAAATCCTTCTTGATACGAGTCATAAAGGCCTTAGATGCATACACAAAAGAACGAGAAAATCAAGAATCACTTTCTAGTTTTCAAGAAAATCAAGAAACCGAATCTTGGCCCAATCTTGCTGTTTGGAATGATTTCAAGAATCAAGAAAATCAAGATTTCAAATCTTGGAAATCTTGGTCCAAGAAACCGAATCTTGTAGCCAAAGCGCATTGGATCTCCGTTACGAGCATCAACGAATCAATTTCAGTCAGAGATGGACTACAAGCCCAAGTTCTTAAAGGCAAGGCCCAATAAGAGGATTCCAAGCTCAACAAAAAAGTCCACCCATACTTAGTTGAAAATCAGGCCAAATTGTTAAAGGGCCCAATTTGCAAACATTTTAATTATTTAATTTAATTTTTAGGCTTTAGGAATATTATATGTTAAATTTTGGCCCAAACAGCCCAATTAAATGCCTGGCCGAATTTCCCTCTTATTTTTTTAATTAGGTTTTTTTTTTAAGTTTTCCTAATGAGATTAGGACTAGTTATAAGGCCTATTTAAAGGCATGGCCGGCCACCCTTGTAGAACACTTCTCAAATATATTAAAAATTTCAGATTTGTTTAAGTGCAGAATTCTCCTTGAGTTTTTCTCCAAGAATTCTCTCTTGAGTTTTCTTTAGAAGTTGTTTTAACAATCTTTTGATTGTGGGAGCCATCTTCAGCCTTCTTCTTGCCATTAATATTCTTTGGAGGGGAGATTAGAGCTGTTTGAAGGGAGTTGTGATATCTTTCGGGATTTCAAGGCTTCTTAGGACTTATCTTTTAATTTCTTGCTGTCAATTTTTTCTTTTAAATTCTGCTTGTGTCAATTTTATTTAATCACTTTGTTTGCTATTCTTGTTGCATTTCAGGCGTTCCAAAGCATTCCAAATCTGATTCGCCCTCTTCTTTACTAAAGATCGGATCGCCCCTTTTGTTCTTGGCAGCAAAATTAGTTCAAAATCCCTAAATTCCTTGTTCTTGCCGATTTTTTTTTTCATATTTGGGTTGTTTTGATTGCTGGAATTTTAGGGAAATTTAACTTGCTGTTTGTGTCTTTCTTTTCAGATTCGGCAGATTGGAGTATTCTTTGGGTTTAATTACATGTTCTTGATTCCCCAAGAACCTTTATTAACACTTATCCTATTCTCAATTTGATTCTTTGCTGATTTTAAGATTTTTATTCCAGATCTGGAAATTCAAAGTTTTAATCTTTTAATTTCTGTTTCGTTTCAGATCTGTTCATTTAGAACCTCATAGGAGTTTTCTCGTGACTTGGCAACTCGATCTTGGTCCACGCGCAACCCTCTATCACTTCTCCTACAACGTCTAACAATTTTTGCACTAATTTTTTCCTTCATATCATCAAATGAGACATTTCTATTAAATCTCATTGCTATTTGTTGGTGACATTCAAACATACATCCAACGGTTGTTTTCAAAATTACTCCATCGAAATAAACGCATACGAAAAATTCATTATCCATCTTCAATACTAAATCTGATAAAAAAGAAATAAAAAATCTCAAAACAATTTTGAACAGCAAAAAGAAATACTTATATAAAAAATTTAATGAATAAAAAGAGATCAAAATTATATCAATATGAAAAAATTTTCATTCATAAGCTCAAACTTTATCATTTCTAATTTCGTACATGTACAACCATATTTACCCATTTTTTTCACGTTCTCAACTCTCTAACATTTATCTTTACATTTAACCACTTAAACACATTTCTACATTTTCTTCCATCTCCGATTCTGTATCTTCCTCCGGGAAATTCACTATATTAAATTCTGAATTCTCTTCAAATTCATTTCTACAATCCAATTTGGAAATTCCTTAGAATCTTCTTCCACTTCAATATTTATAACGGGTATTGAATTTATAAATTCTCTTGAAAATTTCCTAACAACTAATTTATCCATTCATGGCATGTCAAAGATGTCGAAACCATTTTTTTTAAAAGGGGTCGACTTTTGTTTGAAAACGAAAATTAAAACGAGAGTCGCCACCGATCAATTTTATGAGGAGTGATCGGGTCACCTCATAACGGTTTAATTTATTAAAACAACAATTTTGGTCTACGAAATTCAGAAAAATGGGTTTGGGAGTCGGTTACATACGAGGAAAGATTAGCACCGTCGTAACGCCCAAAATTGGTACCTAATTGATTTCTTCGTGTCTTAGTGTCAAAACTTGAAAACTTGAAAACAATTTAAAAATACGATTCCTTTTTGTATTAATGTTAATTTTACTAAAAAAACACTTGGATAAATCGAAACAACCTTAACACTCTCATCTCGAAATAACAAAATGTCACATCCTGTAAGTTAGGACACGACACCTTGAACCTTTGAGAATAAGCTTGCCTTTATTTTTTATTTGAAATCTTATATATTTTAATTATAAAAGGATATTCGGTTGTTTTAGTCCAACGAGAAAAAAATCGAAACCCCGTAAGTTAGGGTACAACATTCTCAAATTTCTAAATAAGGAATATTGCCTTTATTTTCAATTTTTTTACAAATTTGGGTTAAAATGTGTAATATTTAAAATGATACATGAATGAAATGTCGCATTAATAAATGACAATAATGAATATACTAATAAAAACAATTTACAAGAATCATATAATGTACACTATTTTAACATTAATATGAACAACCAAAAGATAAATAAAATAAATAATAACAATGATAATAGCAACAATGCATGCACATAAAGGACAATGCCAATAAAATAATAATAAAGACAAAGAAACAAATACATAAATAAATATAAGGGAAGATAATTTATAAAATATCGAAAATAAAGAACCAAGTTAAAGCATAAATGAAATTAAGGGTACAATTTGTAATAAAATATAAAAGTAAAATATAATAACAATAGTAAAATATAAAAGTACATAAAAGAATATAAATAAATGAACTTTAATTATTAAATAAGGTTGAAGAAATAATAAATAAATGAATAAATAAATAAAATAAACTAATGAATAAAACAATTTGCAAAAAAGGATTGAAGTTAAATAAATCAAGTATCAAATTGAAATTAAAATGACATTAGGGAGTATAAATTATAAATAATAATAAAAACTACTAAGTATTAAAAAGTAACAAACCAAAATCGTAAGATAAAAATAAAAGAAACAAGAAACAAGACCAAATTGTAAACCATTAAAAATCAGAAGGACCAGGACAGCAATTAAACGCACTGATCCCATCTGGAAACCAAGTTGGGTTTCGGGTCGTCGAAAACTGCACCGTTTCAGGCATTCGTCTTCTCAAATGGTCTAAGGACCAAATTGAAAATAAAGGAAGATTAGGTGATAAAATTAAAAAAATAGAAAGGTATTAAATTGAAGCAGGCCGAAAATCGGAAGGACTAGATGCATAAATATCCTATCATCCAAAAACACGTGGATCCTCCAAGAGCGGGTCGAGTCCCGTGTGGGTCAAAGGCCAATATGGTGTCGTTTTAGGGCTATTGAGATTAGCCCTAAACAATGTCGTATTACATAACCTATAAAAGCTATTTTTTAAAAAAAAAACTTTTCATTCTATCCCTTTTTTTAAAAAAAAATTCTGAGAGCTCTCTCTCAGTCTCTCTCACCCTCTTATCCTCTAGCCAAGTTCCGATCGTCGGCCACCGCGGTGACCACCGGTCGCCGGCGACGGTGCCATCGTCTACGGTGGTCAAAAATTTGAAAGAAGGCTATTTTTTTGCTTTTAGACTCCCTGAGCCTAAAAATGTCATTTTTCATCAGAAACGACGAACCTCAGCCTCCCACGGTGGCGCAAACGCAAAAAGAAGCGGTAAGATTTAACTTTTCTTCTTTATTTTTTTCTTTCCTTTCCCCTTTTTATAAAAAAATTAATAAAATAAAACAAACGAAAATAATGAAAATAACAGAATCACAAAACTACCTGTAAAATTTTTTTTTCTTCTGTTTTGATTGCTGTGTAAAAACATTACAACTTGTAGTGGCTTTTATAGCTGAAGAAAAAAAATACAACAGTTAATGTTTTTTTTTGTTTCTATTCTTGATGCCTCTATGTTGTTGCGTGTTTGTTTTGCAGGTACGAGGGTCGTAGGCCAGCTGTGTACGAAGGTGCTGACATGGAGGTACGGAGGTTGACGTGGAGGAGGCAGCAGCAGTGGGCCTGCTAATGTGCAACGCTAGAGGCTAGGGTTTTTACATCTTTTTTCTTTTGCTGAAAATGTTTAGTTTTTGGGCCATATTGGGCCACTAGGGTTTTTTGTATTTTGGGTCAAGGGCCTAGTAAATTGGGTTGTTTGTAAATTAACATTTGGACTTTGGATTATTGAATTATTTTTGTTTTGGTTTTGGGTTTATTTTTGTGATTGTGATTTGGGCCCAGGCCAAAATTGGCCTATTACAGCTGCCCCTCTTTGCTCATTATCGTGTAACGAGAATAGAGCAAAGACTTTAAAAAGGCCAATTTTGCCTGTTCTTGTCGAATCTTAACTTTTTGGTGTTTCTTTCTTTCAAGTAGCCTTATTTCATTTCATCATATCTTCAGGGGTATAGGAATTGGTGTTTCGATCCGCTCCAATGTAATTCCAGGGAGAAGAGACTTGCAGCTTCGATCTACTCCGTTGTAACTTCAAGGAGATAAGAATTGGTAATTTCAACCTGCTCCACTGCAACTTCAGGGAGAAAAGGATTGTGGCTTCGATCTGCTCTAATGTAATTTCAGGGAGAAGAGATTTGTAGCTTCGATCTACTCCGCTGGAACTTCAAGGAGATAAGAATTGGTAACTTCAACCTGCTCCACTGCAACTTCAGGGAGATAAGGTTTGTGTATTTTTATCCTGCTCAACGAAAATTTTAAGGAGATAAGGATTGTGGCTTCGATCTGCTTCAATGTAATTTTAGGGAGAAGAGATTTGTAGCTTCGATATACTCCGTTGGAACTTCAAGGGGATAAGAATTGGTAACTTCAACCTGCTCCACTGTAACTTCAGGGAGATAAGGTTTGTGTATTTTTATCCTGCTTCACTTCAATTTCAATGAGATAAGGATTATGGCTTTGATCTACTCCAATTTAATTTTAGGGAGAAGAGATTTGTAGCTTCGATCTACTCCGCTGGAACTTCAAGGAGATAAGAATTGGTAACTTCAACCTGTTCCACTGCAACTTCAAGAAGATAAGGTTTGTGTATTTTTATCCTGCTCCACTGCAACTTCAGGGAGATAAGGATTGTTATGATCTTCTCTACTGTAATTTCAGAGAGATAAGATCTGCAATTTATAGCTTTAATCTGTTCTAATGTAACTTTAGGGAAATAAGGTTCACTATCTTCAGTCTGCTTCACTGCAACTTCAGGGAGATAAGACTTGTATCTTCAACCTGTCCCACTGTAACTTTAGGGGGAACTGATTTGTGGCTTTAATCTACTCCACTACAAATTTAGGGAGATAAGATTTGCCATGATGACTATAATTCATCCCACTGCAATTTTGGGGTATATGATTTGTTTCTTCAGTGATCTATTCTCCGGGGGACATGACCTATAGAATCCATTTCATGGACCTATTTATGCCTAGTGATTAGGATGTCGTGATCAGAATGAATCAAATGCTCCTAACTAGATATGTATGAATGATACTTGCATGAATGCAGATTGTCATTTTTTTAGAATGATCCCTTTTTGTTTAGGTTGTCATTGCTCTTTGTTCATGAAGGTTCTGACGCATTACCCTGCCCTCTTGTTTAGTTGGTATCTTTGACAGAGAACTCGAAGAAATAGCCACAATTTTGACTATTTTTTCTCAAATATTTCCAACCCTTAGGTGTGGTTAGTTCTAAATAATAGCCCTGTTTCAGGTCCTCATACTATTTAGAAGCTTTCAGAGTAATATGCAGAACTCCTTTTGCTTGAATATTATTAGTCCATTAATCGCTATTTCAATGAAAAATCCTTGAAAAAGATTATCACAATGGAAAGATGAAATTTTATTGAGAGCAAAGCTCAAAATGAATAAATCAATCAAGATAGAAAATTTTGGTAAGATACAAAATGAGTAAAATGAAAATAGGTGCCCCAGATATCGTAGCGTGAGCTTCTCTGCACAAAACTTCTTGAGGACCTTTTGAACTTGATACGTGTTTAGAAGTCCTAGAAGACTTTGTTGATGCCCTAAGATGTAGGATCCATCATTCTTGTTAATTAGGAGAGGACAAGACTACCACATCCCCCACCTTTGATAAAAAATTTGAATTGCCCATTCCTGGGTTTTCAATTCAAAACCCCTTTGCTCTCAAGGTGCCCTTTGCGAGTTTTCACCTTGGCCTTCCTTTTCTTTTTCTTCTTTTTCTTTTCTTTTCTTTTCTCTTTTTTTTATGAAATATTTTTTTGATTGAATCTAAAATCATATGATTAGGCAAGTCCTTGTTATACCTCCCGATCAAAATCAACGCTTTTCCAGATAAGGCCTTCCACATAAGGTCCTTCCCAGTTTGGCATGCTTCTGAAGTCCTTTTGTATGGGAAGGATCTTCTTCGATACCAGGTCCCCCTCATGGAATTCTCTGGGGTGAACCTTTTTTAGTGAGCTTGCATCATTTTTTTGGTACATTTGACCATGACGGATAACTTTAAACCTTTCTCTTCAATCGGGATTGGATCCAAAAAACTCGGAGAGAAGGAATCTCGACTTCAATAGGAAAAACCGCGACAAGCCAAAGAGAAAGGCGTTTCCCCGGTAGAGGGTTTTTTTTGCTTCCATTCATTTTGGGGCAATATGGTGTTAATCTTGAACAGACTGCAAACGCTTTGATATCGCGCTGTTGTTAGTGCATTATCAGATATGATCCTTTTTGGCATTCCATACTGACATATGATTTTTTTTCAAGAATTTGCTGACTGTCGACTTCGTCACATTGGCATATGAAGCAGCTTGCACCCACTTAGTGAAGTAATCAACGACCATAAAGATGAATTGATGACCACCAGAAGCTTTTGGTGAGATCAGCCCAATGACATCCATGCCCCATATAGAGAAAAGTCATGGATTCCATTGATTCTTTGTAAGGTAGGATCTGTTTCTTATCTTGTTTTACCATCCTTAACAAATCAGGAGACAAGCTACAGTCTCAGTCATCTTCAAAGTCTTGAGATTCCTTTGGACACATATCTTGCTCAAAAAGAGGTTCTAAGTCAATAGCAGTGCCGCTCATATCATTGATATCTGGAGACTTGTTATAGGAATGAAGGAAGACTCAAAGAACCAATGAATCAAAGGGTAATTATCTTTGTGGTATGAGTATGAATGAAATGGAAGGAACAAAAGAATGTTTGCTAAAACGAGACACAAATATACATTTTGTTGAAATAAAAAATAGTGGACATGTCCCTTTTTCACAAAAGGATTTCTATTGCTCCCAAGCTTACAGCAATAAGAGTGTTCTGAATATTACTCTGAAATGGTCCTAAAAACTACAAGAATCTCCTCCATAGTCCAGTTGTTCAGAACGCTTCTAGGGATGTAGGAACAAATTTCTGATAGGTTTTTTGTTTTTGTTTTTAGTTCCTTCTTCAAAGGCACAAACATCTTTCCCTTTCGAACCATCAATATCTTCAAAGAATTCCAATTCTTTATCATCCATCAGGCTCTGCACTAGAGTTCTGAACTCGACGTACTTTTGGATTTTAGGAAATTTATTATATGAAAGAAATGTAATGTTAATGAATGGAAAAGATGCATGCAAAAAAGCGTTGATTCTAGTTCAATTCCATTAGAACAACTTTACTAGAAAATAAGTTTCTTTACTTTAAACGGATACATATACAGTTCTTCCTTCACACTTAAAACCTTAACTTTCCAAAGAAACAAAGCTAATTCTTAGCCCTGATCCGACTCCGATTCATATTTCAGGCTTTGAACGGCTGGGGTCTGCAAGTGGTCACCCACTTCTCGTACTCGAACGAAAGCTTCGTTCATGACGTGGTCCATATCTCTAACCGGCCTCTCTAACAGGCTATCACCTTTCTCTTGTTGCCTTTTTTGGACCATATTTGCGCAGTCGTGTTGTCTTCCGCTTTATCAAGAAACCCATTTTCCATGACGAGCTCTCTATTTAGCAACTGAGCTTGAATCAACACCTTTTTTATGATGAAAATTTCATGCAATCCAATCAAAGAAAAACAAAACAAGTCAATACATCTTATACAAAGCTAAAATTTAAAGCAAGCAAGATTGTATGCGGTTCTACCTAGGCTAGGCTCTTAGGGCTGATTGTATGCGGTTTAGTTCTAAAGTAAAAGTACTTGAACTAGCAGATTCCTCGATCCTCACCCATTATAGGCTCATATGGATCGAGTTCAATTTCGGGGAATACATTTCCCTCTGGCTGCACGGAGATGAAAATCTCACGAAGACATAGGTACGGATGTATCCCAAAAGTGATCCACTATCCTGCATGGAGGTGAAGACCTCACGAAGTAATAGTTTCTCACTCCCTCTTAAAAGGGTATAATCAAGCGATCATATAATGCAATGTACAAAAACACATCAAAAATTCAAACCAGTAAAGCGATTATAAATCAAAATGATGAAGATCGTAATAAAAACAGATGAAATGTAGCAAAATGATCACAAATTTAAACCAAGTTTTCAATTTTCGACAAAAAGACAAAAAGTAATCAACACGTGGCTTGACTCTCTTATTTTTTGATCCCCAGTGGAGTCGCCAAGCTGTCGAAACCATTTTTTTGTAAAAGGGGTCGACTTTTGCTTGAAAACGAAAATTAAAACGGGAGTTGTCACCGATCATTTTTATGAGGAGTGGTCGGGTCACCTCGTAACGATTTAATTTATTAAAACAACAATTTTGGTCTACGAAATTCAAAAAAACGGGTTTGGGTCTCAAAAAAAACGAGGAAGGATTAGCACCCTCGTAACGCCCAAAATTGGTACCTAATTGATTTATTCATGTCTTAGTGTCAAAAGTTGAAAACTTGAAAATAATTTAAAAATACGATCCCTTTTTGTATTAATGTTAATTTTACTACAAAAATACTTGGATAAATCGGAAAACCTTAAAGACACTCTCGTCTCGAAATAACAAAATGACATATCCTGTAAGTTAGGACATGACAACATGAACCTTTGAGAATAAGCTTGCCTTTATTTTTATTTGAAATCTTATATATTTTAATTCTAAAAGGATATTCGATTGTTTTAGTCCAACAAGAAAAAAAATCAAAACCCCGTAAGTTAAGGTACGACATTCTCGAATTTCCAAATAAGGAATATTGCCTTTATTTTCAAAATTTTATTTTTACAAATTTGGGTAAAAATTTGTAATATTTAAAATGATACATGAATAAAATGTCGCATTAATAAATGACAATAATGAATATACTAATAAAAACAATTTACGAGAATCATATAATGTACACTATTTTAACATTAATATGAACAATCAAAAGATAAATAAAATAAATAATAACAATGATAATAGCAACAACGCATGCACATAAAGGACGATGCCAATAAAAGAATAATAAAGATACGAAACAAATACATAAATAAATATAAGGGAAGATAATTTATAAAATATCGAAAATAAAGAACCAAGTTAAAGCATAAATGAAATTAAGGATACAATTTGTAATAAAATATATAAGCAAATAACAATAATAATAATAATAATAATAATAGTAAAATATAAAAGTAGATATAAAGAATATAAATAAATGAACTTTAATTATTAAATAAGGTTGAAGAACTAATAAATAAATGAATAAATGAAATAAAAAAACTAATGAATAAAATAGTTTGCAAAAAAGGATTGAAGTTAAATAAATCAAGTATCAATTTGAAATTAAAATGACATTAGGGAGTATAAATTATAAATAATAAAAAGCTACTAAGGATTAAAAAGTAACAAACCAAAATCGTAGGATAAAAATAAAAGAAACAAGAAACAAGACCGAATTGTAAACCGTTTAAAATTAGAAGGACCACGACAGCAATTAAATGCACTGATCCCATCTGGAAACCAAGTTGGGTTTTGGGTCATCGAAAACGGCACCGTTTCAGGCGTCCGTCTTCTCAAATGGTGCAAGGACCAAATTGAGAATAAAGTAAGATTAGGTGATAAAATTAAAAAACAGAAAGGTATTAAATTGAAGCAGGCCGAAAAATCAGAAGGACTAGATGCATAAATATCCTATCATCCAAAAACACGCAAATCCTCCAGGAGCAGGTCGGGTCGCGTGCAGGTCAAAGGCCAATACAGTGCCGTTTTAGGGCTATTGAGATCAGCCTTAAACGACGTCGTATTACATAGACTATAAAAGCTACATTTTTTTAAAAAAATTCACTCTATCCCTTTTTTTTAAAAAAATCGGAGAGCTCTCTCTCAGTCTCTCTCACCCTCTTCTCTTCCGGCGAAGTTTCAGTCGTCGGGTAACATGGCAACCGCCGGTCGCCGACGATGGCGCTGCCGTTCACAATGGCTGGAAAATTGAAAGAAGGCCATTTTTTCTTTTCGACTCCTCGAGCCTAAAAAAGTCATTTTTCATCAAAAACGACGAACCTCGGCCTCCCACGGCGGCGCAAACGCAAAAAGAAGCGATAAGATTCGACTTTTCTTCTTTATTTTTTCTTTTCTTTCCCCTTTTTGGAAAACAATAATAAAATAAAACAAATGAAAAAAATGAAAATAACAGAATCACAAAACTACCTTTAAAATTTTTCTTTTTCTTCTGTTTTGATTGTTGTGTAAAAAAATTACAACTTGTAGTGGCTTTTATAGCCGAAGAAAAAAATACAACTGTTAATGTTTTTTTGTTTCTATTCTTGCTGCCTCTGCGTTGTTATGTGTTTGTTTTGCAGGTACGAGGGTCGTAGGCCAGCTATGTACGAAGGTGCTAACGTGGAGGTACAGAGGTCGACGTGGAGGAGGCAGCGACGGTGGGCATGCTGATGTGCGGCGCTGGAGGCTAGGGTTTCTACCTCTTTTTTCTTTTGCTGAAAATGTTTAGTTTTTGGGCCATATTGGGCCACTAGGGTTTTTTGTATTTTGGGTCAATGGCCTGGTAAATTGGGCTGTTTGTAAATTGACATTTGGACTTTGGATTATTTAATTATTTTTATTTTGGTTTTCAGTTTAGTTTTGTGATTGTGATTTGGGCCC
The DNA here is from genome assembly GCF_025698545.1 of Gossypium raimondii. Taxonomy (NCBI): domain Eukaryota; kingdom Viridiplantae; phylum Streptophyta; class Magnoliopsida; order Malvales; family Malvaceae; genus Gossypium; species Gossypium raimondii. The sequence continues at coordinate 28,258,153 of NC_068568.1, forward strand.
AGGCCAAAATTGGCCTATTACAAAAGACATTTTGCTTCCCAGTCAACTTTCGCAAACCTACCTTTTGTCTCGTTATTTTCCTTGCTCCATAAGAGATTATAAACTTCATGATGTATATAACTATATTTCAATAGGTTCGTGGTACCAATGTCTTTCAAAGTTGGTCTAAAGTGATTTGATGCTCTCGTTCTATTAATGTCCCTCTAAGGGTCAAGTGTTGTATTTTATTATTTCTAGTCAGTTCATGACCCTTCCATAACACTTCTTGCATCTTTTGATTTACGGCAATAAGGTGTTGAACGATGTCTTCTTCCGGTTTCATTCTGTAATCTTGCAATTCTCTCATCATCTTATCAACTTTCTCCCTTTGTGCCGAAGTTGATATCTCATCAACCAATATCAGATTTATTGTCATTTCTACTAATATCTATGACAAAAAAAATCGATTTTCATATTTATCTATTTTCCTATAGTGTCATCACTAACTAACAATTAATTTATAATAGTTACTAACAAAATAACTTTAAAATAAATTAAAAATATTGAAAGATTACATTCATAACATAACAAATCACAATAAACCCTAAACCACGAACAAAAAATTAACCTAATCAAAAACTTACTAATAAAAAACTTTAAAATAAATTAAAAATTAATAAAAAAATTACATTCATAACCTAACAAATCACAATAAACATTAAACTAAACAAATAATTTATAATAGTAACTAACAAAATAACTTTAAAATAAATTAAAAACAACATAAAAATAACAATAAACAAACTACACAATACTAACAAAATAATTTATCCTCCTCATAATTCATTCTATTTAAAAAAATATACATTATCCTTCTTTTTCTTCTCCTTTCTTTCTTTCTTTATTTCTTCTCCCTCTCTTCTTCCTTATTTTCTGCTATCTTTTTTCTTAGCTTACGTCTGTTCTTCATCGGGACCATTAAATAGGAACCCAAAACTACTTCACTGGTGGCGCCTATCAGATAGGAGTCACCAGTGCCACCTATCAGATAGGAGTCACCAGTGCCACCTATCAGATAGGGGTCACTAGTGCTATAACACCCCTAACCTGTATCTATTGCAAGAATAGGGTTACGGAGCATTACCAGAGTTTACAGATCAATTAATTAGACATTTCATATAATATTATAGCAGTCATATCTGAAATAAATCGAAATCAAACATATTGTCCCTTATATGAGCTCTCAAGGCCCAAAATAAGCGTTAAAAACAAATTGGGACTAGATCAGGTACTAAAAATTTTTTCGAAAAACATTGAAATTTTTTAAAGTTGCAGAGGACACACGCCCATGTCTCAAGCCATGTAGGCATTCGAAATCAGGAAACACGGCCGTGTCCCAAACCCATGTCTCTACCCGTGTGGACAAAAATAGGTCATTTCCAAGCCACATTTCTCACCCGATTTGGTACCAACCTAAACACAACAATTTGCATATCAACAAGCCCTAACAAGGCATTCAACTCAACTTAAAATCAAGTCCTAAACATGTATTATCACAACATACACCCAATATGTCCTTAGGCACCTCAAATGACAAATTAATAATATCCATATTTACCTAAATAACCAAATGCATATATGCATAATTGTACCAAATATACTATTTCAAACCAATCATCAATATACCTATAAGTTTTCCATCATTCAACCATATCAGACACACATTAAATATGTTAAGGCCACATATATAAACACATCAAAATATATCTAACACAATCCATTCAAATGCCTTGTCTCAATAAAACATTTATATAACAACATTGGCCAAAATATCCTATACATGTCATTATAATCGGAATTAATTTATTGAAAGTACCAAAAGAGCCAATGGATAGTGTGAAATAACTCGACCAGCTTCTAACCCGAACGAGCTTCCAAATTACTATAAACATGGAAAATAACACAGAGTAAGAATTTAAGCTTAGTAAGTTTGTATAATACAGAGTTTAACTTACCATATTTCCACAAAATAGGTAAGTAAACATAGCATATCTCATTAAATTTGGCCAAAAGCCTAAACACATGATCACCAATGTATTAGCCATAAAAATCACATATAAAATCCAACACACATGGTTGAATTCATCAAATAATCATATTTTATGTATTTCATGTATATACCGGTAATAGTTCATATCAAACTCATATGATTTCATAATAGAACTGTGCCCGTTGAACCATTTAGAATATCATTGGATACACGGGTAGTAAACACGAGGTGTACTGAACTGTAATTCATCAATTCATATTCATGTATGCTTATACGAGCTGTAAACAGTAAGCTCTTTCGAGATGAATAACGGGAAGCTCATGCGAGCTGAATAACGGGAAGCTCATACGACCTGAGTATCGGGAAGCTCATAAGAGCTATGGTGTGTCCGCAACACATGCAGGACCCTAACCAAATCAGTAACCATATTGACATGTCATTTGTATCCTACGAATTTCATAAGGTTCAAATGGGACTCGGTAATCGTCGAATATACAATCGGCATTTTTTTCATGGCAACTGTACAATTCACAAACAATAATTCAATTTAACACATATTAATGTACAATTTAATTACACGAACTTACATCGATGAATTTATGTAGATACGAAGGTGACTAATCTGATATTTTTCCTTTGCGTCGATCTAACTCCGTATTAGATCTAACTGGATTTATACGAATGAATTTAACTCAATTCAATATAATTCATATTCAATTTAGTCCAATAGTACTTTTTGGCAAAATTACTATTTTCCCCTATACTTTTACTTTATTAAAATTTAGTCCCTAGGCTCGAAAAATGAATTTCATGCAATTTAATCCTTATTCAAACCTAGTCAATTTTTATACATATTAATAGCAGCCCATAGAATTCACAATTTCACAATTTTACCATAAATTTATCATCTTTTTCAATTTAACCCTAATTGAAATTTTCATCAAAATTCTCTTTACAAAAGTTATTTATCTAACAACAACCTTTCATTTTCTATCATAAAACTTGAATTCAAGTATACTCATCAATGGAAAAACCCTAATTCTTTAACACTTTTGCAAATTAATCCCCGAGTTAGCTAGATTAAGCTATTACTATATAAGGACTATTCATGCTTAATCACTAAGCATTTTAACGATTTATTTACTATATAAGGACCTTCAATTTAAAATTCTATAGCTATTTAATACCTTTAGTTCTGAAAGTAAAGCTAATCGATACGCAACAGATCCGATTCTCTCAGTAATCTCATATGGCCCGATAAATCATGGACTCAACTTTCCTTTACGGCCAAACCGAAAAATTTTCTTCCAGGACGATACTTTCAAAAATACTTTGTCTCCGACTTGGAACTCTATATCTTTACGTTTCAAATCTGCATACGATTTTTGACGATCTGAAGTTGTTTTTAAGCTATCTTGGATCACTTTCACTTTTTCCTCAGTCACGCGAACCAAATAAACCCCATGTATCTTTTTCTCACTAAACTCAGTCCAATATAACGGAGTTCGACATTTGCGACCATACAGAGCCTCATACGATGTCATTTTATGCTTGATTGAAAACTATTATTATATGTGAATTTGACTAACGGTAAATATTTCTTCCAGTTGCCTTTGAATTCTAAAATACAGCAACGAACCATATCCTCAAGAATTTGAATCGCACGCTCAGACTGGCCATCAGTCTGAGGGTAAAATGCAGTGCTAAAATGCAATCACGTACCTAGAGCTTCTTGTAATTTTTTCCAGAATCGCGATGTGAATTACGGATCTCTATCTGAAATAATGGAGACTAGTACTCCATATAGTCTAACAATCTCTGAAACATATAACTTAGCTAATCTGTCAAGTGAGAAATATGTACGTACCGGAATAAAATGTGTAGACTTTATGAAATGATCAACGATAATCCAAATGGCATCTTTCTTTTTCGGAGATAGGGGTAACCTAGATACAAAATCCATAGTAACTCTATCTCATTTCCACTCTAGAATCATCACTGGCCATAACATTTTGTTACAAAATCAGAAATATCACATTTCATTCCCCGCCACTAGTACATCTATCTCAAATTATTGTACATTTTATCACTTCCCGAATGAACAGACAAGCTACCACTATGAGCTTCCTGCAAAATTTTCTGTATAAGCTCTGGATTCTTCGGCACACAAACTCTACCTCTGAATAACAAACAATCATCGGGTCCTATCTGAAATTCTGAAACAGAAGTCGACTCACACTGTACCCGTTTAGCTAACATCTCACTATCACATTTCTGAGCTTTGCAAATATGTTGTAAAAACATCGATCTTGCTTTTAACTCAACTAAGATCGAGCCATCATCAGATATTGACAAACAATGATTTTCTACTCAAAGCATCAGCTACTATGTTTTCTTTTCCCGGATGAAAATCAATAATTAATTCATAATCTTTCAACAGTTTAAGCCATCTACGCTGTCTCAAATTTAGATCTTTCTGCAACATCAGATACTTTAAACTCTTATGGTCGGTAAATATGTGACATTTTTCACCAAACAAATGGTGTCGCCAAATTTTCAACGCAAACACAATAGCTACCAATTCTAAATCATGTGTCAGATAGTTCTTTTCGTGTGGCTTTAACTGTCTGGAAGCATAATCTATTACTTTACCTTCTTGCATTAAAACACAGCCTAAACCATTCAATGACGCATCATTGAAAATCACAAATTCCTTACCTGATTTAGGCTAAACCAAAACTGGTGCTTTGTTCCACAGGGCTTTCAATTGGTTAAAACTTTGCTAACATTCATCAGACCATTCAAACTTCACATCTTTCTGTAATAACCATGTCATCGGTGTAGTTACCATCGAAAACCCTTTTACAAATCTCTGGTAATAACCAGCTAATCCCAAAAAACTTCTGACTTTAGATACGTTTCTCGATGGTTTCCAATTAACAATCGCTAAAACTTTATTCAGATCAACTCTGATGCCTTCAGTTGATACTATGTGTCCTAGGAAACCAACTTCCCGAAACCAGAATTCACATTTGCTAAATTTAGCAAACAATTGTTTATCTCGCAAAGTTTTCAGAACAATTCTCAAATGCTCAGCATGTTCAGTCTCATCTCGGGAATATATCAAAATGTCATCAATAAATACCACAACAAATCTGTCTAAATATAGTCTAAAAATTCTATTCATCAAGTCCATCAATACTGCAGGTGTATTAGTTAAACCAAACGGCATCACAAGAAATTCATAATGTCCATACCTGATTCTGAATGTTGTTTTTGGCACATAAGAATCTTTCACTCGTAACTGATAATAGCCAGAATGAAGATCAATCTTCGAGAATACTATGACACCTTTCAACTGGTCCAACAAATCGTCAATATGAGGTAGTGGATATTTATTCTTGATTATAACCTTGTTGAGCTGATGATAGTCAATGCATAATCGCATCAATCCATCATGTTTTCTTAACAAACAAAACCAGTACACCCCAAGTTGAAAAACTAGGTCAAGCAAAACCCCTATCAATCAACTCTTGCAACTGTGCTTTCAAATCTTTTAACTCTGTAGGAGTCATTTTGTATGGTGCTATTGATTTCAGTGTACAAGTTCTGTAGCAAATTCGACTTCTCTGACCAGCAGTAGTCCAGGTAATTCCTCTAGAAACACATCAGGATACTCTCAAACCACTGGCACTGACTCAATCTTCAATTCAAACACTTTATTGTCCAACACATAAGCAAGGTAAGCATTGCAACATTTTCTCACATATCTCTGTGCTGACAAAGTTGATATCACAATAGGCAACCCATTCAACTTATCTGATTCAATATGAAACATCTCACCATTCTGACATTTCAGTATGATATGCTTTCCTCTACAATTTACTACAGCATCATGCAGAGTTAGTCAATCCATGCCTAATATCACATCAAATTCATCAAAAGGTAATAGCATCAAATTAGCCAGAAAACAATAACCCTAAATCATTAACGGACAGTTCCTGCAAACCTTATCAACTAACATATACTGGCCTAGAGGGTTTGATACTTTAACCACGAATTCAGAGGACTCAACAGGTAAATTTTTACTAGACACTAAATTCGTGCAAACATATGAATGAGTCAATACGGGATCAATTAAAGCCGTTACATCAGTATCAATCAGAGAAAAAGTATCGGTAATAACATCTAGCGTAAAACATTTTTGCGCGTACGAATAACATAAGCCCTAGCTGGTGCTTATGCCTCAGACCTTACAATAGAACCTTTCGTCACACCACGGCTACCGCTCACATTTCTAGGATTACGAGGTGGTCTACCTCTCGTAGCTGTGTTTCTCAGCCTCGAAGTTTGAATATTATCTTTTTATATTTCATCGGGCAATCTCTAAGATAGTGGTCAAAGGAACCACACCTGAAACACGCTCCACTCTTCATTCGACACTCACCAAAATGTGATTTGTTACAATGCTTGCACTTGGGTCTGATGTTTCTAGCATTACCCACACTCGCTACAAATGTAGCCTGAGATTTAAGACTGGAATGTCGGGTACTTCTGTCTCTACCGGAGTATCCCGTAGAAGTAGTAGAACAGTCGTGATATTTTTTTGATTTCTTTAACGTTGACTAGTATGACTTTCTCGTCAATCTCTTACTTGAATCTCTAGCTTCAGTCTCAGCTTGTCTTTTCTCTTTACTCAGCTCTTGATACAAGTCACAAAGGCCCAATTCAAGCTCAAGGACGTGATGGGCTCAAATTACCACAAGGCCCAATAATGAGGTCAAAGGCCACGTAAATGCGTATGAAACTAAATGGAATCATTCAAGACTTCATTAGCAAGGCCTTAGATGCGTATACAAAGGAAAAAGAAAATCAAGATTCACTTTCTTGTTTTCAAGAAAATCAAGAAACCGAATCTTTGGTCCAATTTTACTGTTTTGAGCGATTTCAAGAATCAAGAAAATCAAGATTTCAAATCTTGGAAATCTTGGTCCAAGAAACTGAATCTTGCAGCTAAGGCGCATTGGACCTCAGTTACGAGCATCAACAAACCGAATCTTGCAACGAACCAAGTTCTTGAAGACACGGCCCAATAAGATGTTCCAAGCCCAATCAAGAAGTTCAAACTAGACTTAGTTGAAAATCAGGCCAAATGGTCAAAGTGGCCCAATCTGTTAAGTTTTAATTCTTTAAATACTTAGTTTAATTCTTAGACTTTATGAATTAAATTCTATGTAAACATTCAGTCCAAGAGGCCCATTTAGAGGCCTTGGCCGAATTTTCCTTTAAAAGTCAAACAATTAGGTTTTTTCTTAATTTTCCTAATAGGGTTAGGAAAGTAGTAGTAGGCCTATATATGTAAGGCTTGGCCGGCCACCCACACACACAACACATTGAAATCAGATTTTTTATTGAATGAAAAATTCTCTTTGAGTTTCTCCAAGAATTCTCTCTTGAGTTTTTTTAGAAGTAATTTTAACAATCTTTTTTATTGTGGGAGCCATCTTCAGCCTTCTTCTTGCCCTTGTTCTACATCGAAGGGGAGATTCGAGCCGTTTGAAGGGAGTTGTGAAATATTTCTTGATTTCAAGGCTTCTTAGGACTTTTCTTTATTTTCTTGCTGTTTATTCCTCTTTAATTTTTCTGCTTGTGCCGATTCATTGATTAAATTGTTTTAATCTCTCCTGTTGCGTTTCCAGCCCTTTCAATCTTCAAGAATTTGTTCGGCACTAGTCTTGGGCATCAAGATTCATTCTTGATTCATAATTCTTCTTTTTCTTGCCGCAAAAAACCTAGTTCTACTTTAATTTGGGGTTTCGTGTTCTGTTAAGTCTAATTTTTCTGTTTTGTGTTTACTTGTCAGATTCGGCTGATTGGAGACTTTTCTTAAAGTTCAATTTTGTGTTCTTGACTTCCAAGAATCCCTATTAATAAGTATTTCAATTCTTGGCTGATTCTAAATTGTTTTGGGTGTTTCGTTTCAGATTTGTTGATTCTAAGTTTAATTTTCTGTTTCGTTTCAGATCCAAGCGTCTAGCGTTTTCATAGGAGTTTTCGGTGACTTGGCAACTCGATCTTGGTTCGCATGCAACCCTCTATCATTTGGTATCAGATTTTGGGCGTTTTGGGTGTTCTTGGTTGATTTCTAAACTGATCTCCTTTTAAAAACAGTAAATAGCAATTTTTTTACCCAAAAAATTTTTTGGAAAAAAATCATTTGAGTGGGTAAACGTTGTCCGATTGGTCTTAAATTTTATATGCATATTTTTGGCACTGTGATAGAATAGTAAAAAATATTTCCCGTAAAAAAAAATTAGTAGAAAAAGTCAAAAATTTGAAAAAGACGAAATCAAACAAAAATTAAAAAAATATTCAGTAGGTTGAGTTTAGTACCGAAAATTTATAGATCAAAAATAAAATATTTAAGAACATTCTAGTTTAAATTTCATGATTTTTGGAGATCGGGAACACCTCGAACGAAGTTGTCAAGTTACTCCACAGTTTTTTCAAGTTTTTGGGTATCAGCAATTTTTATTGATTCTTAGCTGTAGGATTTCATTTGTTTTGCGTTTATTCTTCCTTTACACTATCTAACACCTTCTTGATTCTTGTGTTAGTAGGATTTAAAAGTGTGCACAATTCATCCTCGGTGCAACACAAATCAATTGGTGTGTCGTCACTTTTTGGATTCCTAGTGCAATTAGGATTCTTTGGTAGTTACGGTTCATACATTTTCTAATTGATTGATATAGACTCTACTAAAGAACTCACAAGATTGAATTCTACCTCTTTGAGAACTTGATTTTCCTTTTTGAGTGATTAACGGTGAGGTTTGTTAGTTTTTTTTTTTTTGAGTGTTAAGTGTTTGTTTTTCAGGTATTCCAAAAGGAAAAAAAATAAGATGCATAGACTGGGTCAAGTCGATGATGAGAATAATGACCATAATGAGGTCCATGATAAATTTATAGAGTTCCAACAACAGTTAGACGAACAGACTGCTGCACTCAAACAAACAAATGTCATACTTCGAACATTGAGTGCTACTATCAATGAGATGCGATTGGACCGAGTGGAGAAAAGAGCCCAACGAGGACAACTTAATTCAAGTGAAAGAGAAAAAATGAGACTGCCAAGAAGACGAACATCCAACGAATATTCGAGAAGAGATTCATATCATGATTCCTATTCAACGAGAAATTGAAGACGATGCAAAGCAAGCTTCGAGTGTGAAGTTTTCCAAGGTGACGAACAAGAAATCACAAGTAATCCTTCATATGCCCCGAGGAACTCATCCACTGAGAATCAATTTCGAAAAGGTGATCATTGTTCGTATGCAAGTCATTCCGTACATACCCAACGAGAGTCTTTTCGTTCTAATTCATTTGTAACATCTCTATCTTGTAATGAAAGGAAGACAGAAAAAGAAACCGAAAAAGAAAAAGAGAATGAAAAAGAGAAAAAAGAGATTGAGAGTGAACAAGAAAATTGAAAAAGAAATTGAAGAATGAAGAGAAAATGAGTTAGAAAAAAAAAACAAAAGAAAAAGACGAGGAACAGGTAGTGAGGAATGTTTCCACTAACCAAGATATGAATTTTTGTTGTGTTACTACTTTTCAGGTTCCCGAAAGACTGAAAGATAACTTTCAACTTCAATACCTTTCCGATGAAAGACGCTTTCATACGATCAACATAGGCAAGTTTGAAGATGAAATCACACTACATGAGCCCGAAGGTAAGCGAGGTAAGGAAATTTTAGAAACCGAGTCCCGTGCAAATTTGAAAATTATTGATAAAACTTTTGGTGACTTAGTTCTTAAAAGATCCCCTCATTTTGATCCGATTAATTGTTATTCTTCGATTGTGGTTGATAAAGTCATTACGAAAGGAAGTGTGAGTTGTTATTCTCTTGATTTGCCTTGTGTAAAATCCGCGAATTTGTGCAAATCTATTTTGGAGAATAAAAAAGTTTTGAATGTATGTTGGTATGTATGCAAAAATCCTCATGGTTTAACTTGATTGGTTTAATGAAATCTTTGTTACACTTCGACATGACTAATCAAAATCAAGTTTTTAAACCCGAAATCTGTTTTGGTATATTTTGTTGGAAAATCAAGCATCATCTATTGTGTGCAAATATTTTCTATTGTTTTGATACTTGGTTTTTGAAAAAGGTAACGAAATTTGCCAATTTTGTTTTCAATTTATATTCGTGCCTTAAACAGTTTCTATGGTTGTACATGAAGTTTGAGTTCCGTTTGACAAAGGTTAACTCAACAACGGAGCTTCGACTACACTATGCCCTCGATGACCAAAGGTTTGTATTAAATGGAAAAGGTAAAATCGACCCTTATTCTTCTGCTTATAAAGTGGACTCAATTTCCATTAGTCCCATTCGATCGAGGAAAGTCGAGTAAGAGGAGCTATGTTCGAGTGAACCAACGCATCGACTTGAGAACAAGTTACTTCGAAGAAGGGGGGATGATACGACCCTGCCCCGAAAATGCCCTGGGTTCAGTTCATCAAGCGCCATTCGAAAACTTTCGCAAGCTGAATTAACTTGTTCCAGCTCCATGGAGTTCAATTCGAGCTGACTCTAGCTCGTTGAGCTTAATTTGCTTTTATTTAATTTCATGCATTTTTAATTTGCTGGAATAAATTAAATGAGTTAGTTTATTAAATTTAGTTCAGCTCAAATAAGTGTTAGAATTAATTTTAGTTCATCTTTAAATAAGTGTTAGTAATTAATTTGTTTAAATCTGGACAAATTTAATTATTTGTGTTTAATGCGTTTCATGCATGCTTTTAATATGTTTTAGTTATTACATAGCATAAATAAGCCTGTTTCATTACATCTAATTAATGTGTCTTGTTTTTGATTTAATATGTCTAAATTCAGCCGAACTTTACTTTGTCTTGCTGCTGAATTCATTGTGTCTTGAGCTCATTCAATTTGCTGAAAGACCAAGTTGGATCCAAGAGGTGATGGGCCTTTCCAAGTACTCGAACGGATCAATGATAATGCATACAAAATTGATCTACCCGGTGAGTACAATGTAAGTTCTACTTTCAATGTGGTTGACTTATCTCCATTTGATTTTTCAAATTTGAGGACGAATCTTTTTGAGGAAGGGGGGAATGATATGAGTCACAAAGGCCCAATTCAAGCTCAAGGACATGATGGACTCAAATTACCACAAGGCCCAATAACGAGGTCAAAGGCCAGGCAAATGCGTATGAAACTAAATGGAATCATTCAATACTTCATTAGTAAGGCCTTAAACGCGTATACAAAGGAAGAAGAAAATCAAGATTCGCTTTCTTGTTTTCAAGAAAATCAAGAAACCGAATCTTGGTCCAATTTTGCTGTTTTGAGTGATTTCAAGAATCAAGAAAATTAAGATTTCAAATCTTGGAAATCTTGGTCCAAGAAATCGAATCTTGTAGCTAAGGCACATTGGATCTCAGTTACGAGCATCAACGAACCAATTTCGGGAAAAAATGGATCACACGCCCAAGTTCTTGAAGACACGGCCCAATAAGATGTTCCAAGCCCAATCAAGAAGTTCAAACTAGACTTAGTTGAAAATCAGGCCAAATGGTCAAAGTGGCCCAATTTGTTAAGTTTTAATTCTTTAAATACTTAGTTTAATTTTTATACTTTATGAATTAAATTCTATGTAAACATTCAGTCCAAGAGGCCCATTTAGAGGTCTTGGCCGAATTTTCCTTTAAAAGTCAAACAATTAGGTTTTTTCTTAGTTTTCCTAATAGGGTTAGGAAATTATTAGTAGGCCTATATATGTAAGGCTTGGCCGGCCACCCACACACACAACACATTGAAATCAGATTTTTTATTGAATGAAAAATTCTCTTTGAGTTTTCCCCAAGAATTCTCACTTGATTTTTTTTTAGAAGTAGTCTTAACAATCTTTTTTATTGTGGGAGCCATCTTCAGCCTTCTTCTTGCCATTGTTCTACATCGGTGGGGAGATTCAAGCCGTTTGAAGGGAGTTGTGAAATCTTTCTTGATTTCAAGGCTTCTTAGGACTTTTCTTTATTTTTTTGCTATTTATTCCTCTTTAATTTTTCTGCTTGTGTTGATTCATTGATTAAATTGTTTTAATCTCTCTTGTTGCGTTTCCAGCCCTTTCAATCTTCAAGAATTTGTTCGGCACCAGTCTTGGGCATCAAGAATCATTCTTGATTCATAATTCTTCTTTTTCTTGCCGCAAAAAACCTAGTTCTACTTTAATTTGGGGTTTCGTGATCTGTTGAGTCTAATTTTTTTTATTTTGTGTTTACTTGTTAGATTCGGCTAATTGGAGACTTTTCTTGAAATTCAATTTCATGTTCTTGGCTTCCAAGAATCCGTATTAATAAGTGTTTCAATTCTTGGATGATTCTTTATTGTTTTGGGTGTTTCTTTTCAGATCTGTTGATTCTAAGTTTAATTTTCTATTTCGTTTCAGATCCAAGCGTCTAGCATTTTCATAGGAGTTTTCCGTGAGTTGGCAACTCGATCTTGGTCCGCGCGCAACCCTCTATCAGCTCTTCAGCTTTATATGACCGATCAACCAATACAATAAATTCTTTCAACTCGAGGATCTCAACTAATAGTTTTATATCTTCATTTAAGCCATCTTCAAACCGCTTACACATTGCAGTCTCAGTTGGAATAAATTCTCGAGCATATTTGCTCAATCAAACAAATTCTCATTCATATTTAGACACTGTCATATGACCCTATTTAAGCTCTAAGAATTCTTTACGTTTCTGGTTGAGAAACCTCTGACTAATGTATTTCTTTCAAAACTCGGTTTGAAATAATTCCCAAGTGACCCGATCTTTTGGCATAACAAAAATCATCGTATTCCACCATTGGTAAGCTGAATCTTTTAATAGATACACCGCGCACTTAAGATATTCAGCAGATGAACAAGATAATTCATCCAGAACTCTGATGGTATTTTCTAACCAGAACTCCGCTCTTTTGGGATCATCCTCAACAGTAGCTCGAAATTCTTCAACACTGTACTTACGAATCTTATCAACAGGAGGCTTACCAATTTTGATAGGTTCTGTATCATGAGAAATAACAGGAGTCGGTTCAGAAAAAGGAGGGGGTAGAGATTGTTGAGCAGCCAGGTTCGTTCGTACGAACTCGGTGAACCATTCATTCATCATCTGGAAGAAGACCTCTATTTCATCGGAATCAGCTCGGTTGGATGACATTGCTATATGAAAACATGTTTTAGAACGGTCAGGAGATATCACACTATCACAGGTTATATAATGGAATGTATAGCTAGGCTCGTGTATGTTTCATCTGTTCGATAATCGATAAAACTGTGGCTCTGATACCAATAAATGTAACACTCCTAACCCGTATCTATTGCCAAAATAGGATTACAAAGTATTATCAGAGTTTACAGATCAATTAATCAGACATTTTATAAAATATAGCACTCATATCAGAAATCAATTGGAATAAAACATATGGTCCCTTATATGAGCCCTCGAGGCCCAAAATACACGTTAGAAACAAGTTGGGACTAGATCGGGTACTAAATTTTTTTTTTGAAAAACATTAAAATTTTTCAAAGATGTAGAAGACACACGGCCATGTGGCCAGGCCATGTAACTCACACAGTCAGGAGATAAGCCCGTGTGGCCAGGCCATTTTACTCATACGATCAAGAGACACGGGCGTGTCTCAAGCCATGCGGGCATTTGAAAAAGGGACACACGGCCATGTCTCAGCCCGTGTACGTGCCCGTGTAACTCTCTGACTTGGGGACACGGCCAAACCACACGCCCGTGTGCTAGGCCGTGTTAACATACTTCCTTGCACAATTTAAAAGATACAGGGGACACAAGAGCGTGTCACCTGGCCATGTGTCACACACGGCTGCGACACACGCCCATGTCTCTGCCTGTATGGACAAAAATAGGTCATTTTCAAGCCACATTTCTCAACCAATTTGGTACCAACCTAAACACAACAATTTTCATATCAACAAGCCATAATAAGGCATTCAACTCAATTTAAAATCAAGTCTTAAACATGTATTATAACAACATACAACCAATATGCCTTTAGGCAGCTCAAATGACAAATTAATAATATCCATATTTACCTAGATAACCAAATGCATATATGCATAATTGTACCAAATATACTATTTCAAACTAATCATCAATATACCTATAAGTTTTCCATCATTCAACCATATCAAACACACATTAAATATGTTAAGGCCACATATATAAACACATCAAAATATATCAAACACAAGTCATTTAAATGGCTTGTCTCAACAAAACATTTATATAACAACATCGGCCAAAATATCCAATACATGCCATTATAACCGGAACTAATTTACTGAAAGTACCAAAAGAGCCGATGGATAGTGTGAAATAATTCGATCAGCTTCAAACCCAAACGAGCTTTTGAATTACTATAAAACATGGAAAATAACACAGAGTAAGCATTTAAGCTTAGTAAGTTCGTATAATATAGAATTTAACTTACCATATTTCCACAAAATAGGTAAGTAAACACAGCATATCTCAATCAATTTGGTGAGAAGCCTAAACACATGATCACCAATGTATTAGCCATAAAAATCACATATAAAATCCAACACACATGGTTGAATTCATCAAATAATCATATTTCATGTATTTCATGTATGTACTGGTAATAATTCATATCAAACTCGTATGATTTCATAACAGAACTGTGCCCGTTGAACCATTTAGAATATTGTTGTATACACGGGTAGTACACAGTACACACGAGGTGTACTGAACTGTAATCTGTCAAATCAATTCATGTATGCTTATACACACTGTAAACAATAAGCTCTTCCGAGATGAATAACGGAAAGCTCATGCGAGATGAATAACGGGAAGCTCATATGAGCTGAGTATCGAGAAACTCATATGAGCTGTGGTGTGTCCGCAACACATGCAAGACCCCAACCAAATTGGTAACCCTAATGACATGTTATTTATATCTTACGAATTTCATAAGGTTCAAACGGGACTTGGTAATCATCAAATATACAACCGGTATTTATTCATGGCAACTGTACAATTCACAAACAATAATTCAATTTAACACATATTAATGTACAATTTAATTTCATGAACTTACCTCGATGAATTTATGTAGATACAAAGGTGACTAATCTAATATTTTTCCTTTGCCTCGATCTAACTCCGTATTAGGTCTAACCGGATCTATACGAATGAATTTAACTCAATTCAATATAATTCATATTCAATTTAGTCCAACAACACATTTTTGGAAAAATTACTATTTTCCCCTATACGTTTAATTTATTACAATTTAGTCCTTAGGCTTGAAAAATAACTTTCATGCAATTTAATCCTTATTCAAATCTAGTCAATTTTTACACATATTAATAGTAGCCCATGTAATTCAAAATTTCACAATTTTACCATAAATTTATAATCTTTTTCAATTTAATCCCTAATTGATAATTTCATCAACATTCTCTTTACAAAAGTTGTTTATCTAACAACAACCTTTTATTTTCTATCATAAAACTTCAAAAATAATCATACTCATCAATGGAAAAAACCCTAATACTTTAACAGTTTTGCAAATTAATCCCCAAGTTAGCTAGATTAAGCTATTACGATCTCGAAAACATAAAAATCATCAAAAACGAGACAAGGATGCATACCTAATTGAGCAAAATAAGCTTGCTAATATCTCAAGCTTCTATGGCTAGCTTTTCTCTTTTTTTTTTTTGTGGTAGATGATGATAATAGATTTTTTTTATTTTATTTAATATCACTTTAATTGATAATTTCCAAAATTAACTTTAATGTTTCATCAAATTTCCAATGATGACTATTCATGCTTAACCACTAAGCATTTTAATGGTCCATTTACTATATAAGGACCTCCAATTTAAAATTCTATAGCTATTTAATACCTTTAGCTATTAGAATTAATTTTTTGCACTTAGTGCAAATTAGTCCTTTTCATCAAAATAGGTATGTAATCGGTAAAATTTCATAACAAAATTTTTATATCTGTATTTCTATCATACAATAGAACATATAATAAAAATAATTTTTCTGACTTTAAATTTGTGATCCTAAAACCACTGTTTCGATTTCACTGAAAACAGGCTGTTACAGGTGTCGCCTATCAGATAGGCACCACCCCTATATACTATTCCTGTATATATATATATGGGCACATACCAGACTCGACACCTGTATACAAATGTGGTGCTGCCTATGAGATTGGCACCACTAATAAAAAAAATTTTTAAAAATTTGAGCGTTAGAAGTTTAGGGTGGTGCTGCCTTTGCACCACTCTCCACTTGCATGGGTATACCATTTTGGTTGCATGGGTATACCATTTTGGTATATAATCCAACTGACATACCATTTTGATATATAATTTTTTTATATTATTTTTGTAAAAAAACCCTTTTTACCCATATAATATGAAATAAAACAAAATTTTTGAAATTGGTATCCCACCACCATTAATTATGAGAATGGGTTGTTTAGGATAGTGGAGGGTGATGAAAGGTGGTGAAGAGGTGGCACCACCCCTATTTTCTAATGTGTACAGATTTCTATTAAAAAATAAATATTTTATTTGGCGAAGGCTTGTTTATTGGCTGCACCAAAAATACCAAAAAGGAGATATTTCTGTGGGTTAAATACGGGTTTAGGTCAGTTAAATACGGTTTGGTGGTGCCTATTTGACAGGCGGCACCAGTGAAGCCCCTGTCAGAGCCTACTCCAGTGGGGTGAAGCCCCTCTTAGAGGCGGCACCAGTCAATCCTACCAGTATTTAATCATTGTTTTGTGAAAAAAAATGTGTGTAGTGTTTTGTGCAAAAAAAATTAGAAAATTAAAGAACGGCAAAAATTTTTTTGTAGAAGAGTAAATAGAAAGAGAATATTTCAAAAGGTTAGTAGATATGAATTTCATTTTTTTATAGTATTTTTTTGAAATTTTATTGAGAATTTTTAATTCTTTTTTAATAGATATAATTTTGAAGATAGATAATCAATTTTTCGTCTATGTTAATTTCGACGGAGTAATTTTGACAACAGTAGTTGGATGTATATTTGAACATTGCCAACAAATAGCAATAATATTTAATAAAAATGTTTGAGTTGATGATATGAAGGAAATGATTAGTGCAAAAATTGTTAGACGTTGTGGGTTTAGGGTTTCGAAACTATTCTACAAGTTTCCAGTTTTGATAGATCCCATCAAATTCATCGAGATGAAACTGGTAGAAAATAAAGATGTAGAGACAATGTTCATTCTTTATTTTGGAAATCGAAACCACCAAAATGCACCGATTCAATTATTTGTTGTGTTAGCTAATATGGAGCCAATTGAAGATTCCACTCCATTAGGTGAAGAACATGGAGTTCAAGATCCCACTCTGATAACATACGTTGATAATCGATCGACTATACGTGGGATCGATATTGATCTTAATGTTGCACCTATGTCTGAGAACCCTAACCTAGGTCCCCATTTAAAAATACATTCGGTGATGTTTGAGACTAAAGCGGATGGTGATGATGGATATGATAATAGTGATTCTTCTGATCACGAGGTCGAAGATTATAGTGATCCCAGTCTAGACGAGGTCTTGGATGATATCGACGAGGAAAGTACAAATGATGATGGAAATGTTAACGCATATTTAGTCGAGAGAACCTGATTCGACGCATTATGATACGCAATGATCCCGGGGCACACATGTCACTCGTAGACCTCGATATGGTACATGCAGCCGAGTTCCCAGAGTACCTTGATATACTACCTACTCACCGGCTGATTATAGATTCCAAAGCTAAAGAGTTGTTCATAGGCCAAAATTCAAAACCAAGGAAGAGTGCATATTTTCCATTAAGTGGTATAACATGAATGTGTCGGTAGACTACAAAGTCATCGTGTTTAAACAGACATTGTACATTGGGAAGTGTTGGAGGTCAGGCGGGTACAAGTCGTATTTATCCAGAAGTCACAAATGTGGAAGATCCGAAAATTTGTTGGGCCTCACACATGCACTTTAACACATATGACATAAGATCACTAAAAACTTGATTCCAAAACTATTTTCACCTGCATCATTCCAATGATGAAGGACATGCCGACCATTCATGTTTCGATACTGATTGTAGAAATGCAAGCATGATTCCAGTATCGAGTATCATACCGGAAAGCATGAATAGCTAAATAGATGGTAATGAAGCAGTTGTCTGGAGATTAGGATGTGTCCTACAATGAGCTATAGGGGCAGATAGCTGCTATTCGGAAATACATGTCAGGGACTATCATTGAGTTGGAGACACGACCTTATTACAACCCAAATGACCAACTACAATCGGGAAGAAGAATTTTCCACCGGGTGTTCAGGACGTTTGATTCATTCATGCATCATTCCCCACTGTAAGCCGCTTGTGTAGGTAGATGGGATTTAGCTATATGGAAAATATACATAGATCCTACTTAATGCGATTGATCAAGACAGGAACAAGACGTACTCTCGATAGCGTTTCCCATTGTGGACAAGGAGAACATGAAATCATAGGAATTCTTCCTCACGAACCTGCGAACGTATATTGTTAGGGAGGATAATATTTGCATCCTATCTGATAGAGGGAAGGGAATAATTGCCGCCATTAGGCATTCTAGTGTTTCATGGACATCCGTTTATTGCATCCAGGACATCGCGGCTAACTTCCAGCGAAATTACAAGAATACAGACTGGCGGAAACAAGTTGTGAAAATGGGTAAATTTTAGTTTCAATATATGTTTTAATGTTATTAATACTAGAACAAATTCATCCTAGAATGTAACTTGTCTTTTCTTGATAATACATAGTGTACGAGCTAAAGCCACACCTTTTCTGGCAAAGGATGACCAGACTTGAAGGTGACATGCAAGGTGAAATGAACATTATTTTTCGATAATGATTGGCTACCATGGAGTCGTGGCAATGGGCTCTAAGTTTCGATGACGGGTTTCGATATGGTCATATGTCCACCAACCTGGCAGAGGCGGTTAACTCCGTCTTGAGGAAAACATGACATCTTTCGATTTCATCTGTGTTCTCAGCTACATTCTACAGGTTGGCTACCTTGATGCCAAGAATGGGGTTGAAACAAGTCAACCAGATGGAGGCGGGACACGTGTTTGTCAAACATGTTAGGAATGCAATGGATGCGAACTGTTGGAGGGTGAGGTCCATGAATGTAGAAATATATTCACAACAGTTTGAAACGTTTCGAGTTATGGAGTCCATCGGTCGTCAACCCAGTATCCCACCTAGGTCCTATGGAGTTGATCTTTTAAATAGACGGTGCGATTGAGGGAGGTTTCAAACACTTCATTATCCCTATGCGCATGTCATTGTAGCTTGTGCTCACACCTTGATCAATGCTGAATAGTTTATCACTGAAGTGTACACCCTCGAGTGCACATCACGTGTATAGGAAAATTAGTTCCCCATCCTTCGTGATTTGTCTACATGAGAGGTACCTCCGATAACTTTTGAGCTTATCCCGGACAAAGAGTTGTGTAGGAATCCGAAAGGTCATCCGCAAGTAATCATAATCCACAATAAAATTGACATTAGAGAGAAAAACCGATTGGAAGCTTTGTGGTATGTGTAGATTAGCTAGGCATAATCGAAGTAAATGCCCACAACGAACCTACTATAGTGGACAATCATTATGATCGGGTGGGAATTAAGCTAATGGACTCCATGCTGGAATTTATATATATTTTACAGAGTTTGTTCCAAGTTTGTTCCAATGCATCTAATTTAAATTACAAAGTTTGTTCCAATTTTGGAGCAATACATCTCATTTAAATTATAAAGTTTGTTCCAAATTTCTTTCAATGCATCTAATTTTTGCATGTATGTAAATCGCTAATTTATATCTTAAACACCATCTCATTTAAATTTAGTAGCAAAATATCCAAAGTTTGATCCACGAGAATTGAGTTAGAATGCCCAAATATTAATATAATTAAATAAATACAAACTTGAACATTGAAATTATAGAAACCCCTAAAATTGATGATTCGATGGTGTGGTCTTAGGGATAAATCGTTATGGTGCCCGGCATTGACGTTGCGGGTGCTAACAGTGATTAACGTTATCCTACCCCGAGTCTAGGGTGTGTTAAACATAGTAAAAAAATCGTATACCCCAAATGTTTGCCCGGGAGGAGTGGAGTACTGTGGTGATAATGGGCTGAAGATATCAAACGGCATCGATGATCTCGGATCTAGATGATCAGAACTGGATCTGAAAAACTCCAAATGATATCCGTAGCCTGACGAACCTTAGAAATAATTATCGACCCCCAAGTTCAAATGATAAGAATTACCCCCAGACTCGGGCATCAGCTCAGGTTTAGGCAAGGGCTCCAATTCAAGTTCGAGTGCAGGAGGCGGATGTAAGAGGGGATAATAGGGTTTCCCTAGTCGTGGCATGTGTGGGGGGCTACCATTGATTGCCTACCAAATAAATATTGTTTCCCTATCTTGAAGTACCACTGTATATACTCTAATGAAGGATCCAAATTGAAAGAAAGATCCATATGAGGTCTCCGCCCCATCTGGTTGTTCCACACTGCAATATATTGTTGATGCGCTACCGCCCAGTTCAATCCTTGTTTCCCTCCCTTGTTAATTCCGTGGATCTTCCCCAATTCACCTGACAATGCCGAGATGTACTGTATGCACCGAAACTGTCGCATTACTCGATCCCTATGATACCACTCCACTGTCTAGAATTTGATAATGGGTGCGTTAATGCACCACAAGTGTGAGTGAATGTGAGTAGACAAGGGAATAACAGTCGCAATGTCTAGGAAAGAATAGGGCATCCAAATGAACTGCACAATTAATAACATGGTTATAGTAACATGTGTCAAACAAGATAAACAAAGTAATTACATGTCATGAATAACTTACCCCCTCCCCAATGTTTGTCTCAATCATCTTACTGTCTATCGGAATCGTGTATGGCCTTCTGATACCCGGATTAGTACTCCATCTATGAAAGAAGAAAACTTGTTAGAATAAATTTACACAAAAATGTCAAATAATTGTTATAATGCTTAAATTTTATCACCTATTCACGAGTGGAAATATATATGCTTGGTGACTAACTAATGCCAAGAAAGGCATCCAGTAAAGTGCCCAAGACTGCAGCAATATGAGGTAGTCACCTATGTCTACAAAACACTACAGCAAAACAGGCTTTTAGCGGTGTTTTTTTAGCTAAAACTATTCGCAAAAGCGCCGCAAAAAATGCCGCGATAAATTACGCCACTAAATTTTGCGGCGTTAATGTGAAAAAACGCCGCTATAGAACATGACCTTTAGCGGCGCTTTATCCACAAACGCCGCTAAAGACATGATCTTTAGCGGCACTTTTATCACAAACGCCGCTAAAGAGCATGACCTTTAGCTGCGCTTTTATCACAAATGCCGCTAAAGAGCATGACCTTTAGCGGCGCTTTTATTACAGACGCCACTAAAGAATATGATCTTTAGCGGCGCTTTTATCACAAACGCCGCTAAAAGTACTGTTCTTTATTAAAAGCATTTTGATTAAATGAATTTTTATGATAACAAATAGAAAGGTCAAATTTTATTTTGAATGTATTACTTTTCATTAACAATAAAAGTAAAATAAATTATAATAATAAATTTCAACATTCACTTATAATATGGCAACAAATTTACACTTTAACCTTATTTTAAATTGATTATATTATTTAATTTATTATAGATCATTAGTATATAAAATAATGTATATAGCATATAATATTAACATAAACAATTAAATTTCCTAACAAAAATAAAAATAAATTTCATTATACGGAAAAGAACATATATTCTTTCCATTATTATATAACAAAAATTACTACTACAAACACGGTTATTATACATACGCTTCCATTTTCTTGCAGCGTTGAATTGATTAAACTCTACGAGTATCTAATACTGATAAGTGACAAAATTTTGGCTACATATTTAATTTTTCAATGTCCTTATTTCCAGTCTAATAATAAAAACAACAGCGCCTTAAATTTCCGTAGTGGTGAGACAACAAAAGAAAACTTTACTTATCACTCCATGTGTGACAAAAAAAAAATACCTCCATGGCTTCTTGCAAATCCTCAGTAGCATCAGCCCTCTTTGAGTAACTACATGACAATTTAGTATAAAAATTATGAAAAAGCAACATTCTACTCATCAAGCTCCGGTCATATTGAAGGAAACCAGCAAAAAACAATTTGAATAATTTGCAATAAACTACCGCTTACCAAGCTCTTGTTTTTTCAAATCTGGAGGTTGCCCATCAAAAACATAGCTGAAAGAAAATACCACAAGCATTAGCAAATAAAAGGCCTTTGGGTTGTGATACTGTATAGGCAGCATAAGGTAGAAAATATCTGTGTTAAAATGACTGACTAATTAACT
Organism: Gossypium raimondii; assembly: GCF_025698545.1. Classification (NCBI taxonomy): domain Eukaryota; kingdom Viridiplantae; phylum Streptophyta; class Magnoliopsida; order Malvales; family Malvaceae; genus Gossypium; species Gossypium raimondii. The sequence continues at coordinate 28,280,713 of NC_068568.1, forward strand.
TCTAAGGAAAATGAAAAGAAAAGGGAAAGAAACACATTACACAGGCCCAGCTTCAAGAAGTAGAATTATCCGAGTAAACATACCTTGCAAATGATTGGATTACGCCAGCAGAACCCATGTAAACATTTTATGAACCAAATAATGAAAATGTAATTGAAAAGGTAAAAAATAAAATAAGAATCAGCTAACGATAGTTTTGTAAGATAAAAAAGAATTAATGAATGAAGAGAAAAATATATTAAAAACCTAGTAACTTCACCGGTTTCATTAGTGAGCATTTCAGTCCCCATACAACCCACCACAATCTACAGTCAACCCAAAATTAAAAAAAAAATTATTAGTTAGTCTTAGCTCTCAAATGGATATAAAAGAGAAAACTTTCATTTTTTTTCTTTTCGAGGGAACAATATACGAACGAGAAACTGGTAAATGCTCATGCTGGCATCGATGGCAATCTTGCGGCCGAAAGAGGTCTCTAATTTCTGTTCCTTCATGGCCTTTGGCGCATTGTCTACTAGAAGCTTCGTTAAACCCTAATCATGAAATTCAAATGTTAAGAATGAGAATGAGAACTTACCAAATGATCAAGAAGAGATACAACTTTATCCCCAACTTTGTAATTTGTGACTCCTGGTCCAACCTTTACGACTTCACCGGCTACATCACTTGCTGCACAAGAAAATAAAAATCTTTAACCGATGATTAAAATGCGGTGATCCAAATATCAACAGAGAGAAAACTACAAAGCTTAGTGAAGACAGGTTCTTTAATATAACTTGCAAATGGTATATAGCTAGACAACTTTCATTTGAGATATCAAATCTTCACGTTTTAAAAGCATTAGCTCTATGACAATAGGATGCCAAAAATTACCATCAAAATAACCACAAGTGCTTAAACTAAGAGACCTACAAACCAGTCTATTATTTGGTTGGTTAAATTATAAAAAAAAAAGGATATGCCTTAACAAGTAGACAATTTTTTTCCTTTAATGATAACTTGAGTTAACAAATAGACACAATTTTTCCCATCAATAGTTGCAACTAAAGCAACCTCTACAAATGTAAACCATCGGTTCAACCAGTCTATACCGTTCCAAAGCCATTATCTGGACACTTACCCCTACCAGTCTGGTTTAAACATCATTTATAAAAAGAAAGAGTCGAGAGAATATATAAACTACCAAGTATGAAGGGGAATTTTCTAGGTAAAAGTGGGCACAGCATCCCTTTCTGTATTTTCCAGTCAGCTGGGTTTAGACTAATTGCCTCCAGTTTAAGCAAAATTTCACCTTTATTTGGAGTTCGGATCGGAACTTCAACATGCTGTAAAAAGCATAAAAATTCACAGCGTTATAAAATCAAGTCCCTGCCAATTATTTTTTCAAGTTTATATCAAGCAGGTCCATATAAAAAATTTAAACACTTCACTGTAAAGTATCAACCTCTCCGTCTCAGCAAATCCTTAATTTACTTCAATTCCAGAAAATTCCACTATCCTAGTGCTTTGCGGCACTCATTCAAATTATCTATATGCTTTCAATCACAAACTTAACTAATAAAAATTTGAATTCGATGATAAAATGGGTCAACACTTAACTTCTCCATCAAGTCAACCTCTCAATCTCAGATCCTTTTTGTGAAATTTTAATTCCGAATACCAAATCCCTAGTTCATTTCCATTCCAGAAAATTCCACTTCCTTAGTAACTCACGGCACACATTGGAATCATCTTCATACTTTCTTCAATCACAAATTTAACTGATCGAATTTTGAATCCGAAGAACAAACTTAGATCAATATAAACACTAGATTAACAACCTTAATTGAAATCTCCATTCAAAAGATGAATTAATATCTCAACCAAAATTATATGAAGAAAAAAAGTACAAAAAAAGAAAAAGAAAAGCAAAATAAATCATCGTAATGAAGTAGATTTTTACCTTCAAAACAGCAGCGCCTCTGCCATAGTTGTTATATTGTAAAGCATGCATAAGATTTTCAGCCATTTGTCTCACTAAAATAGATCAAATCGAAGCTTTATTTTGAAGGAAAAATGAAGTTCAGAGGTGGGATTTGTATTATGTAGTTGAACCCGAGGACCTGTGACAATTCACAGGATTTATTAAAGGAAAAAAAAACAAGTAAAAGAGAAACGAGCTAAAAGGAAAATTATATTTATTTATACCGATTTAAACTTATTTTCCATACACACTTCTATTCTTTGCTTCAGTGAGCAAAAAGAATATTTTCCATACACACTTCTTCTCTTTGCTTCAGTGAGCTAAAACGAGCTAGTAATAAGAATATTTTCCATACACACTTCTTCTCTTTGCTCCAGTGAGCAAAAAATAGTTAGTAAAAGAGTTAGCAAAAGTAGCAGCTAACTACTACCTGATGAACTAATCTTAGCTTAATGAAGCTCAATAGTTTCAAATTCTTAGCTAATTAATCTTCGAAGCTAAAAACAACATGAAAAAAATGATTAAAGAAGGCAAATAAAGGAAGCTTAAATAATAATAAAAATTAATAAAAGTGAGAAAGAAGAGATGAACCTAAAATCTGAAAGGCTAACTTGAAGGATTTTAATAGCTTGTGACCTCGTCACACATCTCACAGCATTTCCTTCCTTTTTCTTTCCCTGTAAAATTTCACCATAAATTATGAGAAAAAATTCCTTAAAATAAGTCAAATTTGAAAATTTAAATCGCCAATTTGAAAGCAATAAAGTTCGAAAGAACTTACCGGAGGTCGGTAGTGCTTTGGTTTCCCCATACAACTATGGATAGAATTGAGAAATTGAGAACCAAGAAAGCCAAAAAAAAGGAGAGGCGCAAAAAGGCAAAAGAACCACAACAAATTAAACCCGCCAGGCAGCAAATGCGAATGTCCTTCACCAGAAATCGGTGACCTCCCATCGACATGGTGGGCGAACATAACGGCGGATAACTTTCGAGGGACATTGAGCAAAGCAGAGTAACGGATTCTCGCCGCGGGAGTGCCTTGACATGGGAAAATGGAACGCGCGTGGATACACTGGCATTGGGTATAAACAAAAGGGTGTTTTTTTGTTAAACGTTTGCGGCGGGGATAGCCATTGGAGAGCAGAAAAAGAAGGGGAAGTAGAGAAAACGATGAAGAAGGAGTTCAAAACATCGTCGTCTGGTAGCGAGATGGAAAGCTGGGTTCCTTTGATAGGGTCAGGTGAAGAGGAAAGAGAGAATGGGAGAGGGGAAAGGGGAAAGGGTAATAGGAGAAAGGACTTGGTGAATGGAAAGGGAACGGGTATCAAAAGAAAGTTGATCGACATGAGGGGATTTGAGGATGAAGAAAGCGATGGCGTAGATAGTGGTGGAAGGGAAGTCTAAGAAAAGAAAAAGGGAGATGTCGGTGGTTAAAGTGTGATAAGAATCAGTGAAGGAGTGAGGGTCCAAAGGTGCCATTTGTTAGGGTTTGGAATGGAAAACTGATTTGTAATGGGAAGGGAAATAAAAAGATTGGAAGATGGAGGGAGAATCAAATATTTTCTATAAGAACATAGAAAAGTTGGGATTTGGATTTAGTTATTCCATCATTCTGCTGTTTTTTACTATTTTTTACGGTGATGAAAGGGGAAGGCACCACGGCGGAGAAGGGAGTGAGAAGCTGTGGAGTGGCCTTTGGGGTCTCATCAGCCATGGGAGTGCAGAGTGTTTGTTGGAGAGTGGCAACTGAGAAAATATTGTTGGCCATGGGAAGATTATGGATTTTTGGGGGAAAATATTTCAGCGGGGAAAATTTGGGGTAAAATGGCACGATTTTTCAAAGTAAAATAATTTTTTAAAGTAAAAAATGTCGTTATTGTTTATCTTTTCGGCGTTTTTTTAATTTTGAATAAAAATTATTTTATTTTTGTATTTTAATTTTATTTCCTATAATTTGGTCATCTCCAAAATAAATAATTATACCTAAATATTCATATCAATCTATTACTTTTTTAACTTATTTATTAATTCTATTTAAACTAATATTTAAATATATCAAATAGTTTAGATTAAATTTTTTAAATATAAAAGCATTAATTAATTGTATAATTTTTTTCATTTAAACTATACTCATAATTTCAATATATTTAATTTATTATTATCTCTTTTACAAATTATATAAGAACATATTTAAAATATAAATTAAAAAAATAATTAATCTAAACCCAAAACCCTAACCCGATCCCTGAATCCCTAAACCTTAAATCCCTAACTCTTAACCCCTAACCCCTAACCCTTAAACCTTAAATCCCAACCCTTAAACCATAATCCATAATCCATAATCCCTAAATTCATACTCCTTAAATCCATACTCCCTAAACCTTAAAATATGAACTCTTAAACCAGCCTTAAATCTTAAATTAATTATATACCCTAAACTAAAAACCGTAAAAAAATTTATTATTATCTCTTTTACAATTATATAAGAACATATTTAAAATATAAATTAAAAAAATAATTAATCTAAACCCAAAACTCTAACTCGACCTCTAAATCCCTAAACCCTAAATCCCTAACTCTTAACCCCTAACGTCTAACCACTAAACACCTAACCCATAAACCTTAAATCCCAACCCTTAAACAATAATCCCTAATCCATAATCCCTAAATCCATACTCCCTAAAACTTAAAATAGTAACTCCTAAACCGGCCTTAAACCTTAAATAAATCATATACCCTAAATCAAAAACCCTAAACTATAGTGATAATTAATTCAATATTTTAAAATTAATACTATCTCTTTTACGATTATATAACAAAATTTTTAATATATAAATTAAAAAACAATCAGTAATCTTGTACCCAAAAAACTTTAAAATTATTTTAAATAACAGTATTTTAATTTTTCCATGTGTTTTATTTCAAATTATTTCTACGTGTCATTATTTTTTTTAAAGATTTTAAATATTCAATTAGAAATAAATTGAATTTTATTTAATTAATATAAATAAACCAATTAAGATAAAATGTTTTTAGCGGCGCATTTTCAAAAACACCGCTAAAGCCTCCAGTATTAGCGGCGCTTTTTCAAAAACGCTGCTAATACCCCCAGCATTAGCGGCGCTTTTTAAAAAACGCCGCTAACACCGAGCATTAGCGGCGCTTTATCAAAAATGCCGTTAAAGCCCCCAGCATAGCGGCGAATTTTCAAAAACGCCGCTAAAACCCCAAGCATTAGCGGCGCTTTTGAAAAATGCCGCTAAAACACCGAGAATTAGCAGCAATTTTCCAAAAACGCCACTAAAACCCCGAGCATTAGCGACGCATTTTAAAAAACGCCGCTAAAACCCCGAGTATTAGCGGCGCTTTTTCGAAAACACCGCTAAAGCCCCGAAAGGTAAGAAAACGACGCCGTTGGGCTTTGGTTTTTTGCGGCGTTTTTTCGTAAAACGCCATGAATGCTCATTTTTAGCGGCGTTTTATGCTCGACCTTTAGTGGCGATTTCCATAAAGCACCGCTAATGCTCGATTTTTACTGGCATTTTTGGTCCAAGCGCCACTAAAAGCCTATTTTGGTGTAGTGAAATAAGGCTTTGTCATCCAACAAAGCTCGCAATACAACATAGCTAGTACTGTTGAACCCCAACTATACGAAAGGACGTTATGCAAATCAATTAATTGGGGCAAATACATCTAGTGGACCTTATTATTGTTTGCATCCGGCATGAGTACACCTTCTATAATGTGCATAATGTATGCTCGAGCAGTGCACATTACCTCTTGCTCAATGGCAATACTCTGTAAATACTCGAAATTGGCCTTCATCTATAAAAACCGTAAACCCGTAAATTTTGACACAGCATCACCGGGCAGGACTCCCAGTAAGTTATAGCAAAGGGCGACCGACTCAAAGATCATACTTACGCCCGTAACCGCACTCCTGTCGATTGGGAGCCCGAGTTGCAATGCAACATCCTCTAGTGTGATGGTGCACTCCTCACACAGAAAATGAAATGTGTGGGTCTCTGGGCACCACAGCTTGACTAAAGCAGATATTAAGTCGTACCGCAAATCAAATGTCCGGATCAATGTCACTGATTTGAATCTGGCTAATTCGAAGTATGGGATGAGGCCATATACAATATTATCAATGCGCGGTATGGGCTCTGACAATATTAAATTACGAATTAGTTAATATAACCTAATTTACTTCCGTAAATGACTTTGAACTTTTTATAAGGGACCCGTGAGTAACAAATAACAATTTTATTACTATCACATTAACCATTTTTTATATGTGATTATCATCGTTAATTAAATAACCCATTTAGATATTTGCAATTTCAAAAAAAATCAGCTCAATTAGTTTGCTGCAAAAAACACATTTCGGTAATTAATTTGTATTTGGGCCTTTTTATCCCACTAATAGGAAAAACATTATTAAAATACAGAAATGAGACACCCGAGTTGCGAATAACACATTCGATAATTAATTTCTAAGGTGGTCCACTTTAAATAATTATCAAAACATATAAACATAATTCAATAAATATAGTAAAATAATATCATTACAAAAATACTAAACAGCTTTGTCCACATCACATTTTTTGCCATACTATTGCAGTATATAATAAACTTATTTATAGTTGTTCAGTAAATAGATGTGATCATGGGCCGGGCCAGGCCCAGACAAAATTTTAGGCCCGTTTTCAAGGACTGGGACTCGGCCCGACCTGAAATATGGGCCTAAAAATTTGCCCAAGCCCGGCTTGAAAGAAAATTGCTAAGCCCGAGCCCGGCCAGGCCCGACCCATTTTAAATATATATTTAATATATATAAAATATATATTTGATTAAAAATAAAAATATATATATTTGATTAAAAATAAAAAAATATATTTAATATATAATTCGAGTCGGGCTGGGCCCGAGCCAAAAAGTTTTACCCGAGGCTCGGTCTGTTTTTTAGACGGGCCTCTTTTTTTGCTCAAACCCATATTTCGAGCCTATATTTTTATCTGAACCCTCCAATTTTCCGGGCGGGCCATCGGGCCGGGCTGGGTAGCCCAACCCATGATCACCTCTATCAGTAAATAACAAAATAAAAATATCTCATCAATTCCAACTCAATGGTCTCATCTTTTACCTACATAAAAAACAAAAAACAAATATGTTAAAAAACATAAAATATCTAAACATACTAAATCTAAACGTAAAAAAAACATACGAATCAAAAAAGAAAATAGAAACATATTTGCTAAGTTTCTTTCAAACAACCTATATTTCTTACAAAAATACCTTACAAAAATAAATAAAAAATTAATCAAAATCTCAATAAATCAAAAACATTTGTCAAATAAATAAAACCAAAAAATTACATTCATACCGAACAAATCACAATAGACACAAAACAATAAGCACTAACTTAAACAAATAATTTATAATTATTACTAACAAAATACCTTTAAGATAAATTATTTCAATGCTCCCTTCAAAACCTTAAAACAAAAATCTATTCCTTAATCCCCACTATTTTTTTAAAACAAACAAACACACATACCTTCTCCTTCCTCTTCTCTACTCTCCACACTAATCTATGTGTTTTTCTTTTCTTTTTCCTTCTCCTTTCTTTCTTCTTTCTTTCTCTTCTATCTTCTATACTAATCTTTTTTTCTGTTTTACTTTCCTTCTCATTCTCCTTCTCTTCTCTACTACTTTTTTTTAACAAACAAAATCTCTCCCTCTCTTTTTCTTTATCACCAAACGGGGGACCATGGTTATAAGATCCCCCAAACCCAAACCTTCCCATGACCATCTCCTAAAGTCCCATCAAGTCAGCTCTCCTGCACCGACTAGACTAGGTGTCTCAGGTTGACACCGGTGCTGCCTATCAGGGAGGCTTCACTAGAGTGGTACCGCCTATTAGAGAGGCTTCACCAAAGTGGTGTCGCCTAACAACAAGGCTTCACCATAACAGACCCCTTTCGTATTTTGACCCCCATTTTGACCCATTGTGACACTTGTATACACCTGTATATATCATTTTGGTGCCGCCAATGAAGAACCCTCCACCATTAAAAAATTATATTTTTAACTGTTGCTGACAGTTTTCAAAAAATAGGGGTGATGCCGCCTTTACACCACCCTCTACCACTCCAAACAATCCATTCCCATAATTAATGGTGGTAGGATACCATTTTCAATATTTTTGTTTTATTTCATATTATATGGGTAAAAAAGCCTGAATTGATATTTTAAGTGACGAGTTATTTCCATGATACCTGCCCTGCATCCTCACCCTATCTTTTCCTTTCTTTTCTTTTGTTTTATCTTGCAGTTTACTTCCTCGCTAATCACTTAATCAATGCCTAACTCAACACACATGATGCATAACGTCATACAATTTAAAAATTTATTTACCATAACTTATGTCATATTAAAATTGAATTTATTATAATTTATTAATATTATTTATGAAAATATATCATAAAAATAAGTTATCAAATTATCAAAATTTTCATTTTAAGCACCAAAATAAAATTTTAAGCACTCATGTTATATAGTTTGATTATTTTGATCACTATTGTTAAAATCACAATAAATTGAGGTAAAAGTTAAAAATTAGAATAATAATAAATTTAGTTCTTAACTTTTACATATTATATCAATTTAATTATAATTTCTAAAAAAAAACCCTGAAATTTTACAAATGATCTCAATTTGATTCTAATTATAAATAATTCAAAGAAATATATAAAAATAAATATTTTCATAAAATATAATAATAAATTTAAATTTTATATTAATATTAAATAAACACAATTTTATTAATGCTAAATAAAATTTAAAATTCCCCTACCTTCCTCCATCATCCCTCCCCCTGCCCCACCACTGTCTCTCTCCCTCTCTGTTGTTGCTGCTGCTGAAATATGTCGAAAATTACTAGAGACGGTAGAGCCGCTTGATATCGAATAGCATAAGACGAAAATTAGGCAGCCAAGACGATTATATTTGATGCTTACAAGACACATGCAACTTAACTCTTTGGCTTTTGCATTTGCAACAACAACAGTAGGGGATGGCATCAATGGAGAAGAACCCTAGTGAACAGGCGAAAAGTGGTGATGAAGAGAAGCATGTCACCAGGGAATCTGCCTTTTGTTATATGTAAGGCTTGAATTGATTTTTTTTTCTTGGGCTTTTTAAGATATGAAGGAATTTGGGTATTGTGTGGTGATTAAATCGTGTTTGTTTTGGTGCAGCAAATGAGACGTTTGAGAAGGTTGCTGAAAATTCAACAGCAGCAGCAGCAGCAGCAGAGAGGGAGAGGGGGAGGGACGATAGCGGGGAGAGAGGGAGGTAGGGCGGATTTTTATTTTATTTAATATTATTATAATTATATTTATTTAATATTATTATAAATATTGATATAAAATTTAAATTTATCATTATATATTTTTTAAATATTTATGTATTTTTTATATGTCTTTTTAACTTTTTAGAATTAGGATCAAATTAATTTTTAAAAATTATGACTAATTGATATAATATGTAAAATTTGATAGTTAAATTTATTATTATATTAATTTTGTTAATTACCACATTAGTAAGTGCTTAAATTATTTTTTTATTTATTTTGGGTGTCTAAAATAATTTTTATAATTAAATGAATATTTGTATAATTTACTTTAAGAATAAAACAATCAATAATCATGTGTATATTGAAGACAATAATCACATCAAATTAAATAACATTTAAAATATATAAACTGATGAATAGAACAAGTTAGATACAATTAATTTATATTTTCATAACTTTTATAAAGGAACTATTATATGTGAGGCTTAATTTATATAGTGTCAACCATAAAGACCAATACATAAAAGGTATATAAATTTTTCAATATATAAATTGTTTTTATTTAAATATCTCATATATTACTTTTAATATATTATTTATCTATTACTTTATTTTAATTCTTTATTTATATTGTTTGTATATCAGTTAGTTTAAAATTAATATATTTTAATTATTAAATACTATAAATTCGTACATCGCACCCAACCACACTAGTTACAAAATAAATGAAAGCAAATGCCAACACATGCGTTTAATTATTATTTTTACACTGAATTTCTTAAAAACTATCGTTTTTAAATATATTTATTGGTTTAGACTATTTTTTTTTTGTAAAATGACGGGATTAGGCTGAAATAACAAAAATGCTTCCAATTAGAAGCGCTTTTCAGTTGATTTGTAAGAAAACGCTTCTAGCTGGAAGAGTTTTTAACATATTGCAGAAAAATACTTCCAACTAATAGCATTTTTCTTATAGTCCTTTTTGTAGGGTTAGGGTTTTGTTTTTTTAAGTAGAGTTAGGATTTTGTGGATTTTAAGGTTTAAGATTGTGTAGGGTTTTTAATTTTTTTTTATATTTCTTAAGTTTTTTTTATATATTCTTCAAATGAATTTAGAGTTCTTTTTATCTATAGGTCCATTCTAGACTTAAATTTTTATATAATATACTTTTTATTTTATGTTGATATGATAATATCACATTAGCATTAGAAAATTTACTCATTGCCTATGATCACATAATAATAAACTATAGAAACCACGGACTAGAGGTATGCATGGGCCGAGTCGGGTTCGGGCCAGGTTCAACTAAAAATTAGGCCCGTTTGCTAGGCTCATGCCCTGGCCCGGCCCAAAAAATAGGCTTAAAATTTTTCCCAAGTCCAACCCGAATAAAAATGTTAAAACCCAAGTCCGACCCTGCCTACCCATATTAATTTTTATATTATTTTTTATATAATTTTAAAATATATATAATATATAAAAAATACTAAAAACATCAAAATAAATATTTCCCAACAAATTGAAAATAAATTTTAAAAAATATGTATACTTAAATAACACTAAGATAGATGCAACTTAATAAGCAAATGTCTCTAAAATAATAACAAAATTAACAATAAAATAAGTTTTATACAATATCCAAATAATAACAAAATAGTAACAACATAATAGTAAAATGGTAGCAAAATAGGAGAAAATAATAAGAAAATAATATTTTTAAAAAAAATTTCCTTAAGTGAATTTGGACCCGGGCAAAAAATGCCTTATTCAAGGCCTGTCCTGTTTTTTAAACGGGCCTTTTTTGTCTAAGTCAATTTTTCGAGCCTACATTTTTGCCCAAACCCTTTTACATTTCGGGCAAGCCTTCCACGGATTGATGCATTTTCAACATTTGAAAATTTAATTAAATACATTTAAAAAAAATTTTAATTGATATATTCATAAAAAGTATAGAAACATATTTAACCCTTACGCCTAAAACTTGAAAGGTTAGAAGTAAAAAACAGCATTCACTTCGATATAAATAAACTTTAAAAAGCTAAAGTCGTATGCCATCATTTAAATGAGGGGTAAAAAAATTGGGCAATTTACCATTAAAAGCCCAATTTTTTTAAATTTACCGAAATGGCTCCGGTATTTTATTATTTACCAGAATGGGTCATTTTCCCCTAAATCACTTCTACGTCAGCGCGATGTCAGGGGACGTGTTAGCAAATAGCGTTCACGTCAGCGTGATTTTCTGACGTGGCAGCAAATAGCATCCACGTAAGCGCGATTTGTGTCCACGTCAGTAAAGCGCGCTGATGTGAACGTGATTTGTTGACGTGGAGCGCGCTCCTTGGGACGCGATTTACCCCGCGCGTGAACAGTGCAATGGTCAAAAAATTGACCGTTCCCCCCCAACGGTCAAAAAAAAACTATAAATACCCCCACCCTTTTTTTTCACAAATTAATCCTCTCTCAAATTTCATCTCATTTTCCTCTAAATTTCCTCTCAATTTACTCTCAAATTCCTTCCAAATTTCTCTCAAATCCATATATAATCTCAATTTGCTCTCAAGTTCCTCTTAAATTTCTCTTAAATCCCTATTTTTAAATAATTTTAAAACAATTTTATTTTTTTTCAATTTTTTTAAACCGTAAAAAATTTGTACGATTTCAGCAATGGTCAGAGAATTGACTCGTCTTGATAAGCAGCACATATCGGTGGAACAAATGAAAATGGTAAGCGTTAAATTTAATTTTTAAATATTATTTAAGAATTTTTTATTTATGCATTTTGAGATAATTATTAATTTATTATTTGTTATAAAAGTCTGTAGATCAGATATTGGAATGCAATATCCGAAATATGCATGCTCCTCCATCACCGTTGGTAGAGAACTACTTGCGGGAAGCGGGTTTTTGGCACGTGGCAACGGTTGGCTGGGGATGCAAGGTGGACCCGAACTAATTAGTGCGTTGATCGAGAGGTGGAGACCCGAGACACACATATTCCATCTTCCATGTGGAGAATGCACTATCACTTTGGAAGATGTCAGTCTGCAATTGGGATTGTCGGTGGACGGGTACCCAGTCACCTGGTCTGCCCAATCTAGCGATTGGGGAGCGATGTGCTACGAGCTTTTAGGCGTTATTCCGGAGAAAATGGACGGAGGTAAGATCGAGATGGGCTGGTTACGAGACACATTCTCGGATCCGGATGAAGATTCAACCAAAATAGAAAGAATCCGATATGCTTGGGCATACATTCTTAAGTTAATTGGAGGTTATCTGATGCCGAACTCGTCACAGAGCCGCGTACATCTAAGACGGCTGTTGAAACTCGTTGATTTTAGAGCAGCTAGTGAATTGAGTTGGGGGACTGCCGTCTTGGTAACGTTATATCGGGAGATGTGCTGGGCGACGCGACCGAGGAAAGCAAAAATCAAAGGTTGCCTGTCACTAATGCAGTCATGGGCACAGTTTCGCTCTCCATTTCTACGTCCTCGAGTGGACCAGCCATATACATTCCCACTCATAACGAGGTAAATTCTATATTAGATTTTACAATTATTATGTAGATTTTTAAAAATTAAAGTATGCTAAAAATTTATTTAATTAGGTGGAACCATCCGGCAAGTCATGCTCGATTACCTACCTCTCTTGAAGACGGCTTCTATTAGACCAAAAGTTGGAAGCACATGTAAGTATTAAATAAAATTGATATTTCCATCATTCGCTAGTCAATTGGTATTTAGTATTTAGTATTTAGTATTTTGTATATAACTAATATTTCTATCATGTTCATATAGTTTCAATGGACACCATACGATGAGCCGGTAATTCGGGCAGTAATTCCAGATGAGTTCTTACAAAATCCAAACGCTTGGCACGCGAAAGTCGCGTTGATCAACTACGTGACCGTGAGATGCACCAGTCAGACAGGGTATTACGGCAATTTGGATGTAGACAACCGATTCCCGTGGAACCTGAGGTGTTTGACGATCAGCACAAAATCGACATTTGGCTATTGAATACGGATTGGCCAAGATTCTGGTCCGAGTACATCCAAATGTGGGAAGATCGGTATGATTATATACCTACTAGGGAACCAATCATCGTTCCGGAGTTAGTGTGCGTGCCGAAATACATATCATGGTTTAGGATCCATGGCAAGTCGTATTTACTGTCGCCAGAGGAGAGGCAGCGGAAATTACGTGTCCAAAGGGAAAGACGCAGGCCTTTAAATCCAATACGACAGGACGACGACACTGGCCCCTCAATGAGGCTCAGACATTCACCTGGCCCATCATCAGCGGCTATTCAATCACCAGGCCCAACGATAGCACCGACACAGTCACCCGAGCCAGCAGTTCAACCGATGATACCCACGCAACCGCCTTTTCAGATGATGCCAGGTGCATTTCCTAGCCCTTTTATGTATCCTAACCCTTATATATTTCCTTTTTCGAGTTCTATGGCAGGTTGGAGCCAATGGCCCGGTTCAGCTCCATTTCCTGTTACGCCGAGTGGACCGCTGATGTATAGGCTAGCAACGCACGAGGGATCGCCAGAGGGGCCGTCGGGAAGCTCATCTTTTTACCAATCCCCACCACTGTATGGGTTTCAAACACCGTCACCGTTGGTGATGCAAACACCTCCCCATTCACTATTCTATCAAGGTGGCTCATCGTCCCAACTCCGACAACCAGATGTCCTACCGGAAGAACCAAAATCCCCGCCGGAGGAACCACAACCGCCGCCAGAAGCTGGACAAAGGAGGAATCCAGCACGTAACCGTCGATAGCCGCCATGTGGCATTGAATCTGGCGGGCACAGACATTGATTTTTGTATTTAAATTATTTGTACAAATATTTTGAATATTTTGATATTATTTAATGTAATAAAATAGAATTTTTTTTATCGTTATTACTTAAAAACCCTAAACTAATTTATTAAAAATTTATAAATTTATAATTTATAATTAAATGCATAATTTAATTGACAAACCTTAAACCCTTGACCTAAAAACCCTACCCCTAAACCCTTAAATTAAAAACACTAACCCTTAAATTAAAAACCCTAAATCATTAACTTAAAAACCATAAACCCTTAACCTAAAAACCCTAACCCTTAACTTAAAAACCTTAAACCCTTAACTTAAAAATCATAAATCCTTAACTGAAAAACCCTAACCATTAACTTAAAAACCCTAAACCCTTAACTTAAAAAATGTAACCCTTAAAATAAAAACCCTAAACCCTTAACTTAAAAACCCTAACCCTTAACCTAAAATCCCTAAACCCTTAACTTAAAAACCGTAACCATTAAAATAAAAATCCTAAACCCTTAACTTTAAAACCGTAACCCTTAAATAAAAAACCCTAACCCTTAACTTAAATATAATTTGCTAATTTTACTAACCATTAATACAATTATCAGTTAATAATTTGATATAATTTGATAATTTTACTAAAAATTAATACAATTATCAATTAATAATTGAAAAAATATAATTAGCGGCAATTACATTCAACTATTGCGATTAGGGCATGATCGACTTGTATGGCCTGGATTCCTACACGATCCACACAACTTCTGTTCACTGGCTGTTTCTCGAATATCCATATTGTTACGTATTCTAGTCGAGCAAGGTCGACCCTTTGTTTTGCGACGCAACTTTTTATCCGCTAACGGCTTCAAAGGAGCAAGAGATACGAGCGGCCACTTACATTCATCTGGGACCGGTGGGAAAACGTGTCTCCAGACGTTGTACATGTTTTCTAATTTGTACACTTCGTCCACATAGCTCGTCAGATCCAGACGGAGATTCTGACAAGCTGCAATAACATGAGCGCATGGATAACGAAGTGCATCAAACATCCCACAATCGCAAGTCCTATTTCGCAAGTGTGCACAATATTGCCCGCCAAAAACACCTTGGTGCGGTCTGTCAAACTCTATCACGCGAAACCATAAGTTGTATCGATCATGACACACTGTGTAAAAGGTGTTTACCCGGGCCTTGGCCTTATTAATTTCTTGAACTACCTTACTGCACCATACATGGCCTCCTTGCTTCTGGCCTGCATAACTTGCTGCTCACTTTGGAAATAGCGCTGCCAAACTAAAATATGTCTCTCGTACAACCGATGTTATCGGTAGATGACACGTTCCTTTAAGAACAGAATTTATGCATTCAGCCAGATTTGACGTCATATGGCCATATCGTTGGCCGCCGTTCTATGCTTGTGCCCACTGTTTGAAACGTATGTTACAAAGGTAGTCCGCCCTTTCTCCTTTAATTGAACGTAAAATTACCAACATCTCGTGAAAATTGTCTTTATTTATTTCATACCCTGCCAATATAAGTTCATAGCGAATATTACATACCACTTCTACCAATAAAACTAATTCAAATTGACAAATGAAATAACACAGATATAGACTAAATACCCATGTTGGTCACTTGTCGTCGTTCGCCCTTAGATCGATATTGCCTGTAATAGTTGGAAGCAACGTGTCTTAAATAATATCAATGGTGTGTACGCTGTCATAAGCTTCCCTGTCGATCAAATGCAGCTAGTATACCGACGCCCCGATCTGAATTAACACAGATATCAGGTTGGGGACACACATGCTCCTTAACCTAGAGAGAAAGAAATCCCAGTCATCAGACGACTCCCCCGGTGTTATTGCAAATGCAATTGGAAGAATTCTCCCACCGCCATCTTGTGCCACTGCAAGCAATAGCTGATGAGTATACCTACGAAACATAAAGGTACCGTCAATTTGTACCAATGGCTTGCAGTATGGAAATACGTCTCGGTATTGTTTAAAGGTCCAAAACAGGCGTTTGAACACTTGACATTCACGTAGCAAGCGACCGTTGTAGTACGCATGTTCCGTTTTAAGGTTTGTGATGGCACTTGGGACGTATCTCTCTAGCACTTGACACCACTGTCATATTTCATTATATGAGGCGTCCCATCCACTATGCATCTTCTCTAATGCCTTTTGCTTAGCTATCCAAGCCTTGCGGTAAGAGGGCGTATACCCCATTTGGCTACGGATATTGGCAATTAACACCAATACTGAAGTCCTGGGATCTGCTTTTACCGTGGGCAGTATCAAGCTAGCTAACATAGCTGAATCCATCTTGGGATGATCTTGTGAAACACCTATAAACAAAGTACATTAAATAATGCAACATTACATAATAAAAGTATTATTTAGAACCGTTAATACTGTATCTGCAGCACATGTATGTGGACCTCTGTACTTTTTAATCTCCCACAACCCTGTCATTTTCCTTAACGAGGCATAGATTTTCCATGAACATGTGGCGTCTTGCACTACACACTTTGCCTCAAACTTATCAGATTTGGATTTAATGACGTGGTTGTTAACGCCGTTTTTGATGCTATGTTGTTTCAAAGCACCAATAAAACTATCCTTGTTGGTAAACTGATTGCCAACTTCAAATTCACCCGAATCTAGCCCCGAACTTGTACGATCACGCAATCGGTGTGGTAGATCAGGAAACTCTAACGCATCATCTGTAGACAGATTGACATTATGCATGTGGGCTTGAGGTGAGTATGCTCTGAATCGTGGATTTTCTTCTTCATCTGAACTCTTTTCAGCATCTTCAGGTTCTGTTAGAATAGGCTCCAGTTCAGAAAATAAGCCAACTTCTGCACCATCGGGCCCGAGATCTCGAGGTGGATCCACATTGGAGTCATTTTCTAACCCATAATCATTTACATCATACGAGGTCCCCTCACCGGTTGACGTCGTAGGGAGTACATCATCCCTTCTTTTGGGCATTTCATAACATCCCCAATTGGATGTAGATTGCCAACCACTAGAACTTCATGCCGTTCTCCGGTACGTATTTCTAGCATCAAACATCGAGCCACTGACATACATGTGTCATCCACAGACAGAGTGTCTTCCGGGGGATGTGCATTCAATACCGCTACAAAACATGGGATGTTCCGTGTTTTGTAACCCGCTAACCGAATGTCGGCCAGGGGTCGTGTATACATCTCGAACATCGGTCGCAAGTACATCATTTGGCGATGTAAATTGTACATATAACTCAATATAAGGTGCTCCACTAGTAAGATGGGTCTGCACCATTGCCTCCAAGCTACGAGCACCTTTTATGTCGAACGAGTCATATGTCACTGGATCAACAGAAGAACAAAATTGATACGTAATAGACAGAACTTTCATTGGCGTCGTTCTGAAAATTTTACGCCTAATCCTTTTACGAAGTTCTATCAAATCTATGTCCTGGCTAAAAACCAGTCACACCGTATTCTCCGACAAAAAAATAACACCATTCTCAATGTGGTAAACCTCACCGTCGTAGTAAATAACAGCACTAATACGTTTACTCATATTTGAAATTCTAACCTTCTTAGCCTCTCTAAATTGCTTCTGCTGTGACTTATGCATTCTGAGAACATTCTTTGCCTCATTTATAGCCTCAGCCCAAACATGCTACTGTAGCAAAAGCGTGTCCACGTGGGCGCGATTTCACAAATTCTTCTCATAAAGCATCCTGCTAGAAGTGATTTTATACTATTTGCTCAGAAACGTCAAGTCAAAATTATTTTTCCAGGACCTACTGTAACAAAAGCGCATCCACGAGGGCGCGATTTCATAAATTCTTCTCAAATAGCATCCTGCTTGCAGCGTTATTTTATACTATTTGCTCAGAAATGTCAACTCGAAATTATTTTTTTAGGACCTACTGTAGCAAAAGCGCGTCCACGTGGGCACGATTTCACAAATTCTTCTCAAATAGCATCCTGCTTGCAGCGTTGTTTTATACTATTTACTCAGAAACGTCAACTCGAAATTATTTTTTCAGGACCTACTGTAGCAAAAGCGCGTTCATGTGAGCGCGACTTCAAAAATCCTTCTGATAAATCATCCTGCTTTAATTTTATCTTAAAAACCCATAAACACGAAACGTAATCCAATTTTGAATAAATTTTAATTAATTTAATTATGAAACCCTACACCCTAATCCCTTATTTGTTTCTTTTTTCTCCAAAAACCCTAAAAATCCTAAAAACCCTAAAAAACCTAACGTGGGAAACACGGCGATATCGCGTCCACATGGGCACGCTACGTGTCAGCAAATCACGTCCACGTCAGCGCGCTTTGCTGACGTGGACACAAATCGCGCTTACATGGACGCGATTTGCTGCCACGTCAGCAAAGTGCGCTAATGTAGACGCGATTTCCTGACACGTCCCCTGACATCGCCCTGACGTGGACGCGATTTAGGGGAAAAGGGTCCATTTCGGTAAATAATAAAATACCGGGCCCATTTCGATAAATTTTAAAAAAATTGGACTTTTTTGGTATATGTCTCCAATTTTATAACTAAATTTAAACCACTTTAAGTGTTTAATTAAATTAAAATAATTATTACCCTTATTAAAATACTTCACCCATATAAAAATCTAATAAATTATGGATTATATTTAACGCATTGATGTATACATTATCACTAATCAAATAATAACATATTAGAAGTTTGCTTTTCTGTAGCACGTTCTCTATCTACTCTTGGTAGCATGGTTTTACGTTTTTTGTTAATCTGAGTGTTTTGAGAAAAAAAAAAAGAAGAAAAGTTTTGATTTAATCTATCTCGTGAGGTTGTGGGTTTTGTCAGTAGGGAAAGTTTATTGGAATTAGTTCCTTTTTAAAAAATGGAGAAAAATGGCAAATTGAATCTTAAAGATGAACAAAATGAGGTGAAGAAATTATCGATTGATCTAGAGTCGCAAAAATCTACTTATGAGTTTTTCTTGGTTGTATGTGTTGGAACATTTTCAAATATTTATAGTGTTCCAATAACTATAAATGAATATGTGTAATTAATCAAATTTTTTATTTTTTTGAAAAAGAATTATTACTATTTAAATAATATTATTTGAATAGTTATAATATTAAATGAATAATTATGTGTTTATTTTAAAGACATTATTATTCAGAAAGACACCTATAGAAATATGTCTCTATGAAGAGACATGAAAATTCCTATAAATAGCAATGAGATTTCATTTGAAAATCACACCAACAAATTCTAATATTCTTTCTTTCCTTCCTTCATTTTTTAATATTATTAGATTATTGTATAAGTATTATTGTAGAAATTCTTTGTAGAAATTGAGTTTCTTGTTAAATATTGCTCAGTGTGTAGTGGACTATTCTCGTCAGTGCAAAACGCAAATAGTCATTGGCTTCATTGTACTCTCGAGGTTAATTTGCTTGGAACTCATTTGCACACTGAAGATAGGTGAGGGCGAATATAACCTTAAAGATAGTGACTTGATACATGCCTTGAAGCCTTGTCCTATTTCTTCTTTTTCTGTTCAAGTTCCGTTCATGTATTCGAGATTTTCTTCACCGAAGATTTTTACTAACAAGATGTTTCTTAACTGCCAGTGTTGTTCATTTTTCGGTGATGAAAAATACTATGATAAATTTATGGCATCCTTTAAGGGGTGTTCAGATTTTGGAGTTAGGTGCGAGGATATTTCTATTTAAGTTTTTTATGAGATGGATATTAAACAAGTGATTGAAGAAGCTCCTTGGACTTTCAATAGTCATTTGCTGATTATTCATTGGTTAGAAGACAATGAAGACCAATGCAGATTCCTTTGGTGTTTTCACCTTATTGGGTTCAAGCTTTTGACTTACTTCCTGGTTTCTTTTTGGAAAATGTAGCAAAATAATTCAGGAACTTTGTTAGAAGTTTTCTGGAATTTGACACGAAATCTTTAAGTTACGGGGTCAAAAGTTACTTGAGGATTAAAGTTAATTTGGATTTTAGAAACCCTTAAAGAGAAGAAAGAAAATTGTGATATCTTCTACAAAATCCATTTAGGTTAATTTCTGATATGAAAAATTAACCCTATGCTACTTTTTATGTAGCTGTTTGGGGCATAATGATAAATTTTGTCTAGTTACATTAAACAATGGGGGAGATGTTATGAAGCTTGGATGGAATTAGAATTTGAAGGAGCAATCAAGGCAAACAATGATAGCAAACAGTGTTTGGCTCTACAAGGAAGGAGATAAAGAATTTCGGGAAACAAATCTGACAAAACATGATGAGGGAGAGATTTAAGGGATGATGTAAAAAGAAATTCATGGATAAATTTAAATCCAATCTTGGGATTTAATTTGGAGGGATTTCCTAATCGAGGAGAGGTAGATAAGATTGGGTCGTCTAATGGACTGGGTCAAACTATGATGGAACATGACCTGGAGGAATACCTGATTGAATATGTGGATGGTAAGAAAAGGCTTAGAGTTGTATTTTCAGACTCTTAACATTTTGGGAATTGAAGATTCGTTGAGGGCTATTGATAAGCAGTCCAATGTTTATCCAAATCAAATATTGACGGATGTCAGGAGGTAAGCCGAACGGGAGCAATGAAAATTTTATTCTGGAATGTCCGCAGATTGGGGAGTAGGCGGGCTATTTGAAGACTTCGGCATCCGCTAAAGATCTACAATCCCCAAATTATCTTCTTAATAGAGATTAAATTGAATAGTATTCGTATGAAGCAGGTTAATAAAAGATGGGGCTTTAATAATGGGATTGATGTTCAAGCTGATGGAACAAGAAGGTGATTAAGTTTAGCTTGGATAAGAATGATTTAGTTCAGTTACG
This sequence comes from Gossypium raimondii, assembly GCF_025698545.1. NCBI lineage: Eukaryota > Viridiplantae > Streptophyta > Magnoliopsida > Malvales > Malvaceae > Gossypium > Gossypium raimondii. The sequence goes on from NC_068568.1 coordinate 28,301,726, forward strand.
AAGTTATTCAAAGAATCACATTGATTTGGAAATTTTGATGAATGTATGTGATAATAAATAGAGATTTACTGGTTTCTATGGTGTTCCAGATTCTCGATATAGGGAGGAAGGTTGGGAATTACTTCGAACTATTAGAAGAGATCAAGAATTACCATGGTTAGTATGTGGGGACTTAAATGAAATAATGTATTCTTTCGAGAAAACTAGCAGTGTGCCATGATATGAACGAAGAATGGAATGTTTTCAAAAGACATTAGAAGAGTGCCAACTAGCTGATGCAAGGTATTCCGGATCTCTATACACTTGGAAAAGAGGGAACCTTCTTGAAATTAGTATACATGAAAGGCTAGATAGTGGGTGGATAATGTCGAATGGATGAATATGTTTTCATATTTTTTAATAAGACACCTTCCACAATCTTTTTCTAATCACTGTCCCCTTCTAATTAAAACTGATCATGATGATCTAACGAGAGTTCGAAGAAATTTTAGGTTTGAATCGTGGTGGATTATAGAATATTCTTGCGAGAATAAGGTAAAACATATTTTGAAATCAAATTCAGGTACAGTTCTAGAGAAATTGGAGACCCTTAAATTGGGATTGAAGGCAAAGGGGAATCAAAGAAAAATGTGTTAAGTCTTCAAGAAGATTACATAACGAATTGGAAAGGTTGACTGATCCTAATAGGGACGATGAGATTTTGGCTGAAATAATTGATGTGAAGCTTCATCTTAATCTAAAAATTGACAAAGAAGAAGCATATTGGGAACAAAGAGCTCGAGCAATTTGGTTGAAATTGGAAGATAGAAACAAGGTTTTTCACAGTTTTGCATCCCAAAGAAGACATACAAACAGTATCCAAAAACTGATAAATGAAAAAGGCAGTTGGGCCACGAATGAAGTCGAAGTGGATAAGACTATGTGACATGAACCCGATTACGTGATTGAAACTCAATTCATGATTTTAAGTTTCTAATCGTCTAAATAAGTACACACTCAAAAGTTGGTGGAAATATGAAAGGAAAATAAACAAATGATAGATTTGGATATAACTTACGAATTTAAACGAACCAGAAATAAACCGGCACTGTAGGACAACGCGACCCAATTTCTATAAGGTTGTTTAAAACTCGAGAAGTTTGGAAAATGATAGAGACCTTGACCCACTATCTATAATGAGATAGGAACCAGAGGTATAAGGTTTTGCTCGCCACATTTTAGGAAAGTAATAAGATCGAATTTTGGGGTGAACGCCACATTAAGGAATTTCTTGATAACTTTGGTAATTCTTAAAAAAACAAAGAGACAACTCAAAGTTTTATAAATTCATCAAAGTCTAACCTTACAACAATGCCATATACAAAATATATATAAGCAACTTAGAGGGTAAAACGAATGGCCACAAACCAGTCATTAATGTAGTTCTAGAATATTCACAAAAGATATTAAAATCTTCTCTTTTAACCAAAGAGCCAAAAGAACTTCATAAATTTGTTTCATGCATGTTTAGTGATTAAGGAAATCACCAATAGACGTATTCAGCTCCTTTGTGGACAGTGGCATTCAGTGCATCAAAAGTCATCTTTTCTTCCCAAAACCGAACGGCCACTTCGTGTGAAACCTTTTGATTCTTTTGTAAAAAACGAACAACCCCCTCCCTTCATCCACTTCAATAAATGGTAGACATCCTCGCTTGGGAAAAAGGGAATGGCTTGCTTCTAGAAACTGCTGGTTCATGGACGAAAATGATCATTCATTCACTCTTAAAGTCCAAAATTCCTTCATGCACCAACCTTAATGTGGCCGAATGTACCATGCTTCTTCAAGGATTTTAATAGTTTTTAATTCCTATTTTGAAAGGTTGCATTCGTTCCCCATAAGTTGACCAGCCCTTGATATTCCTTTTAAGACAAAATAAATAAACATTAGGACACTATAAATGTTGAGACAAAGCTGTAATAACTCGGACAGAATTAAAACACACTTTTAAGACACATTAAACATGCTTAAGACACATAATAATGATGTAATAAACTAGGACATAATTAACACATATTAAACATGTAATTAAACAAGACATAATAATTTAAAACATATTTATTATGTTTGAATAAAACATAAAACAAACCTGTAGAAATTAATAGACTAATTAAAATCGAACAGTCTGGGCCTTAAGAGCCTTTAATCGCCTTTTAGGTTTCTCATCCATAGCCCACGTTTTAAGCCCAAATGGCAGCTTCGGTTCGGACCCAATTAAGGGATCATCATTATGCGTAAATATTTTACTGACATTTTCGCTTCAAAAGGAGTTGGATATACGGAGCATGTTTTATCAAGTGTGGAAAAATGCATTACTGCTGATATGAATCAGATGCTGCTGTCCAGGTATACGTATGAAGAGGTGTTTGCTACATTGAAAGGAATGGGCACAACAAAAGCTGTTGGTTTTGATGGCTTCTCAGTGACATTTTTCAAAAATTCTGGAGTTTCATTGGGGGATGTAAGTATTTTTTGCCTTGAAATATTAAATGGAGGTATGTCTATGGAACCTCTTAACGTCACAAATTTAGTGCTTATTCCAAAAATTTCTCAGCCTTTGAAGGTGGAAAATTTCAGACCTAAGAGTCTTTGCACGGTCTTATATAAAATTATTTCTAAAGCTGTTGCTAATCGTTTTCAACAAGTTTTTAGATTATTGCATTGATAAGGCCCAGAGTATGTTTGTTCCGAATCATCTGATGACAGATAATGTCCTTGCTTTTGAAGTTCTTATACTTTCAAGAAAAAGAGAACAGGGGGAAAAGGCTCGCTGGAGTTAAAATTGGACATGAACAAAGCCTACGATTGAGTTGAATGATTGTTTTTACGACAAATGATGTTGAAGATGGGTTTTGACTCGACTTGGGTAGAGTTTATCATGTAGTGTATTAGTACTATTTTTTACTTAACAGTGATTAATGGAAAAAAGGGTTATAAGTTTAAACCTACCAGAGGTTTAAGATAAGGGGATCCATTAAGCCGCTATTTATTTTTGGTTTGCAGTAAAGGACTGTCATCTTTGATAAGATTGGCAAGACGAGAAGGAAGAAGGTTCCAAAATTAGTCGACAGGGACCAAAGATCTCACATTTATTGTTTGTCGATGATTGTATCCTAATTGGGGAGGCGTCTTTAAATGGAGTGAATGTTCTGAAAGGAATCTTCAAGGAGTATGAGGAAGTTTCGAATCAGTGCGTGAATTATGAAAAATCAACTGCTTTTTATAGCTCAAATACCTCTAATAAGTCTAAGGAGTTAGTTTTGCAAATTCTAAATGTTCGGAATTTGACAAATCCCGAAAAATACTTGGGTCTTCCTAATATGGTAGGTAGGGGGAAAAGGAGGCCTTTCAATTGCTTAAAGATCGGCTAAGGTGTAAGATTGATTGCTGGAGCACAAGTATTTATCTTAATGAGGTAAAAAAAATTTTATTAAATTCCAACATAAACTATGGCTAGTTTTTTTACTTCCGAACTCTTTACAAAGAAATGGAAAGTATATTTGCGAAATTTTGGTGGTAAAAATGGCATGGTAAGAAAGGTATTCATTGGTACGAATGGAGGAAACTCGGTGAATTAAAGGAGAATGGGGGTCTTGGTTTTCGATGTTCAGCGAAATTTAATTTATCGATACTAGAAAAACAAGGCTAGAGGTTAATTAATTTTCTGAATCCTTTGCTTGCTCATACGTCAAAAGCTAAATACTACCCCGAAATAGATTTTTTAAGTACAAGGTGATTAAATGCTAAAAATACATATTTTATGTAATTTAATTGGTCAATTTATGAGAATGCACTACTGATTTTCTCTATTTTATATTGAATTTTATACAGGGGTGCAATTTGAGGTCAAAAGAGAAAAAGGAGTAGCAATTGGGCTAGATTGAAGAAAGGAACAAAGAAGGCGGGCCAAAATAAAATTTTTCCAAGATGTAATTAGCTGAAACTTTATTTTGACTTAGTGGGAGATTATGTAGGGATTTTTGATATCATGGGAATATTTTTCCTTAATTTTCTATGGCTAGTGGCCTTTAATTAGGCAAATTTGTTCAAGGCCACGAGTATAAATATGGGCTACTATGTTCATTCATTCATCAAGTTTTTCATCAAGCTCTCATATTTTGAATTCAATCTTTTTTTTCCTTTTTGCAAATTTATTTACTGATATTGATTCCTTATAATTTTTCCATTTATTAGTTTCCAGCCTTGGAAATACTGCACCCAAACCTTGCGCCACCTACATCCATCCACTTATATTTCTTTTTCATTTATCCACCCTTCTCCAAATATGCCCAACTCCAACATGCCCCAAACCTTAGTCAACTAAATTCATTTCAGCTTTAGGTCGATGTTAGCTTCGTCAAGACCCGTGAGTTACGAACCCGAGAAATTTAATTCCTAATTTTCAGTATTTATTACTTCTCCAGATTAAGAGTATGACTTCATCAACTCACAAAGTCAAATTAACACTAAGTCAAAAAAGACGTCGTTTGAGTTAATATGGTTAGATGTACAGTTGGGATTCTGAAAGGATCGTTTGTCTAATTAGTTTTTCGTGAACACATTGGCGTGCCAAGTGGGATTGTTGTTTGGTTCCGTCAAGGAAAGTAGTAACAAGATTTAACTGTCCTACCCGGTTGAAGACATTGATTTGAGCTAGGCTCTTCTAGAACGCAAAGTTGCCGGAGTTCTAAACCACGAACGTTTCATTGGTTCGATCGGTAAAGGTTAGTTATAGGACGTTCCATAACTAATTTACATAAGGAAAAGTTGGTGTCCGAGGCGTCCTTGGTAGCTATAACTAGCTTATTGAAAAAGAGGAGTTCATCTAATTTCGAGGATCGGTTCAAAGACGAAGAAAAACCCGTGCCTGAAGCTGAGCTAAGTTTAATTAATCTTTTTTTAAGATTTATTTAACTGTTTTTATTATTTGTTTTCAGCTTTTACTTTTTAAGCATTTTTTCTGTTTATTTCAGGTTTTCAATTTTTATACTCCCTCAAATTTCTTGCCCAGACATGAATCTGGTCGAGAAAGAGCAACAATTTTACGTGAATCAAGTCTCTGAGGGATCGGTCCTACTCCTTATACTGCTCAAGTTTACAAATTAGGTGTAGAATTATATTGGTGGAATCGACAACCATCAGTTTTGGCGCCGTTACCGGGGACTGGCAACACTTATAATTGTTTAAATCGTCTTCATGACTAGATCTTCATCCGGAGATCTCGAATACGACCTAGAGATCGAGAAATCGGCACAAGCACGATGAAAAGAGACAGAAGCTCTTAAGTGTGCAAGTAAAGCAGAAGTTAAGCTTGGACAAGGGATCCTCAAATTCGACGTCGAAAAGTTGAGCCAAACAATTCATGCAGAGGCAATTCGACGTAGGAAACAAGTCGAGGTGGTTGAAATTGAGACCGAACTAGTTTTTGAAACAAAAGAAGCAGAAGGCAACCTCGGTGAACCAAAAAAGATGGCAAATCGAACCATTCGTCAACTAGCCGCTGCTCCCAACGAGCAAACATCATTATGCATCAACTATCCAACCAGAGAAACCCCGTTTGAGTTGAAATCAAGTCTGATTCACCTTTTGCCCGCTTTTCAAGGCTTGAAGGACAAAAATCCACACACTCACTTGAGAGAATTCCACATGGTCTGCTTAAGCATGAAACCTCAAGGAGTAACCGAAGATGAAATTAAACTTCGGGTCTTTCTTTTTTCTTTAGTTGATACAGTAAGAGAATGGTTATTTTACTTACCCCCTGATTCTATTACAACCTGGGATGACTTATCTCGTGTATTTCTCGATAGATTTTTCCCAGCATCGTGAGCAGCTGAACTTAGAAAAGACATAGTGGGAATTTGCCAAATGGAGAGTGAATTGCTCTATGACTATTGGGAGTAATACAAAAAACTATGTGCAAGTTGTCATCAACACTGTTTGACCGAGCAATCACTTCTTTAGTATTTCTAGGAGGGTTTGCTCCCTATGAAAATGAAGATGATTGACGCTGTTAGTAAATGGGCGCTTGTCAATATGACTCCTCAAAGGGTAAGAGAACTGATATCCACCATGGCGGCAAATTCTCAACGGTATCGGCCGAATTTAGAACCCACAAGACGGGCTAATGGGGTAAACGTTTCATCCTTAGAAGATAAATTGGATAGACTTACTAATATTGTCTAATCCTTGTTTACAGAAAAGAAGAATCTGACCCAACTGTCTGGCATTTGCACTACGTCTGAACATCTGACGAATTTGTGCCCAATTCTTAACGACAATTCAACGGCACATGTTGATGTTGTCGGAGAGTTTCCAGAACCTCCGCAAAGACGTTATGGTCCTTTCTCCAACACTTACAATCCCAGGTGAAAGGATCATCCCAACTTGAATTATGGAGCTAATCCCCGATATAACCCATCATACCAACCGAGACCTCTGCAACCACCACTCAAGCCGAGCATATCTCTAAAAGTTATGGAAAGACTTACCGTCGATACTGTAAAATATCAAGAGAGGACAGACGCATCAATACAAGAGTTAACTAATCAAGTTAGTAAACTCTCGATGGCAGTTAATCGTTTGGAATGTCAAGGTAAATTAACTTCCCAGACAGGGCCGAATCCTCGACAAAATACAAGTGCAATAACTCTTCGTAACGGAAAAATTTTGGAAATAGTTCTAGACAAAAGTTATGGCAAGACAAGTAACAGGAAAAGCAAATCTCTGATCCAAAAGCCTGACCAAAATTAGAAATTTAGAAACCAGTCGTGATGTCACCTCTTTTTCCAGGGAGGCTTGCAAAGGATAAGAAAGAGAAAGAGGAAAAAGAAATTCTCGAAACATTTAGGAATGTAGAGGTAAATATCCCTTTGCTCGACGCTATCAAACAAATCCCTTGTTATGCAAAATTCCTCAATGAATTGTATACTAGCAAGAGAAGGTTAATAGGTAATGAAAGAGTAAATGTACGAGAAAATGTCTCCGCAGTACTGCAAAAGAAAGTTTCGCCCAAATACAAGGACCAAGGTATGTTTGCTATTTCCTGTGAGATAGGTAATGTAGGCATTAAGAAAGCCATGTATGATTTAAAGGCTTCCATTAATGTTATGCCTTATTCTATTTATAAGTTGATTAACACGGGTCCTCTGAAAAAGACAGGAGTAATAATTCAATAGGCGAATAGGTCAGTCGTCTATCCCGAAAGGTTGCTTGAAGACGTCCTTGTTAAAGTTAACGAATTAGTTTTTCATACAGATTTCTACATTATTAATATGAAGGACGATAATTCAACTAATTCGTCTGGCATTTTTCTTAGGAGGCCTTTCCTAAGTACCGCAGCGCAAAAATTGACGTTCAGAGCGGAACACTGACAATGGAGTTTGATGGTGAAATCGTGAAATTCAATTTCTACGAAGCTATGGGTCATCCTAACTCACTATTAAATACTTCTAGTATTGATATTATGGATTGTTTAACTTAATCTTATTTCGAATATCATGACTATGATGAGTTGGAAACTGTCTTTTACAGAAGTATTGACATGGATGTTTTAAATCATCTCAAGGAATTAGCAATTATAGAGGAACCGTTGCGAGAAATTGTCAAACACTTGGAGATGCAACCATCATTGACAAACCGAGGTAACCAATTTGAACTATTACCTTCCCAAACTAAAATGTTGTCTTCGGTTTTGCAGCCACCAACCTTGGAGCTTAAAGCATTGCCAGACCACCTTAAGTACGTCTTTTTGGGAGAGAAAGACACCTTACCGGTGATAGTGCCAAACAAACTAACCAAAGACGAGGAGGAAAGTCTAGTTCGAGTTCTGAGGGATTATAAAGAAGCTATTGGTTGGACAATAGCTGACATAAAAGGGCTAAGTCTATCCACTTATATGCACAGAATTTCCATCGAAGATAACACGAAACCAAAGAGAGATGCTCAGAGGCGCCTTAATCCACCCATGATGGAGGTAGTAAAGAAGGAAATCCATAAACCGTTGGATGCTGGAATGATATACCCGATCTCCGATAGTGATTGGGTTAGCCCGATTCATGTCGTGCCCAAGAAAACTGGCATGACAGTGGTGAAAAACTCGTCAAGAAAGCTGGTCCCTACCCGAGTCCAGAATGGATGGAGGGTTTGCATCGATTACACAAAGTTGAATGCAGCTACCCAGAAAGACCATTCACTTCCCTTCATCGATCAAATGCTCGAGCGATTAGTTGGTAAGACCCATTATTGTTGTTTCAATGGGTACTCGAGATTTTTCCAAATTCTGGTGGCTCCTAAGGATCAAGATAAAACAACTTTCACATGCCCTTTTGAAACGTTCGCGTATAGACGAATACCATTTAGACTCTGTAATGTTCTGGCCACTTTCTAAAAATGCATGGTGTGCATATTCTCCAATTATGTCGAAAAAATCATTGAAGTCTTCATGGATGACTTCACGATGTACGGTAACTCTTTTAACGAATGCCTGAATAATATTGCTAAGATATTACAAAGATACCTAAAATTCAATCTTGTTTTAAATTATGAAAAATGTCACTTCATGGTTGACAAAAGATTAATTTTAGTTTCCTCGAAAGGAATTGTGGTCGATAAGGAAAAAACGGATATTATTAACTCATTACTTTACCCCACATCTGTGAGGGAAGTTCGTTCATTTCTTGGCCATGCAGGATTTTACAGACGATTTATAAAAGACTTCTCAAAAATCATGCAACCGCTTTGCAGTCGTTACAAAAGGATAAAGATTTTGAATTTGACCAGACTTGTAAAGTCGCATTTGACATGCTGAAGCAGAAATTGGTCTCCTCTTCCATAGTGCAACCATCAAATTGGAACTTCCCGTTCGAAATCATGTGTGATGCAAGTGACCGAAGTGTGGGAGCTATTCTTGGCGAAAGAATAGGGAAAGAGCCTCATGTTATCTACTATCCTTCAAAGACTTTGGATGCTGCCCAAAGCAATTACACAACCACTGAGAAATATTTATAAGTTGTAGTGTTTGCTTTAGACAAATTTAGATCTTACCTGTTGGGAACTAAGGTGATTATCTTTTCTGATCATGCAGCTTTGAAATATTTAATAGGGAAGGAGGAGGCAGAACCTCGACTGATTAGGTGGATTCTGCTCCTACAAGAGTTCGATTTTGAAATCCAGGATAAAAAGGGATGCGAAAACTTAGTAACTGACCATCTGAATCGATTACCGATTTCAGTAGACGACACACTATTGAAAGACAACTTCCCAGATGAAAACCTGTTTTCAGCAAAAGCAGTTCATCCTTGGTACGCAGACATAGTAAATTACCTCGTTACAGGTACTGTTCCTTCGAAATTACCAAGGTCAAAAAAAGATAATATAAGAAAAGATGCTCGGTATTACATCTGGGACGATCCTTACCCTTGGAAGCATTGCTCCAATCAGGTAATTCGACGGTGTGTAGCAGCAGTCCATCTTAACTTTTTGTCATTCTTATGCATGTGGAGGACACTTTGGACCTAAACGCACCGCACATAAAATTCCCGAATGTGGACTATTTTGGCCAAACATATTTCGTGATGCCTTTTTATTTTGCAAAACCTATAAAAGGTGCCAAAAAGTTGGCAACCTTAGTCATCGAAATGAGATGCCCCTTACTCCTATTCATATTTGTGAAATTTTTGATGTGTGAGGCATCAATTTTATGGGTCTTTTCATTTTTTCTTTTGGTAATTTTTATATACTCTTAGCTGTTGATTACGTTTCTATGTGGATAGAAACGAAGGCCACTCGCAATGATAATACTAAGACCGTAGTTGACTTTCTTAAAAGTTCTATTTTTTCTAGGTATGGCACTCCACGAGCATTAATCAGTGACAGAGGAACTCATTTTTGCAATAAGCTCGTAAGTGCACTTATTGAGAAATATGGAGTGACTCAACGAATTGCCACTGCTTACCATCCACAGACAAACAGGCAAGTTGAAGTGTCGAATCGAGAAATTAGGTCCATTCTAGAAAAGACTGTTAAACCTAACAGAAAGGATTGGATTTTGAGACTAAATGACACACTTTGGGCTTATAGGACAGCTTACAATGGACCAATAGGCATGTCAACTTACCGACTCGTTTTTGGTAAACCGTGCCATCTCTCAGTCGAATTAGAGCACAAAACATTTTGGGCAATTAAATAGTGTAATATGGAGATAGAGTCTGTAAGAAGGTCTCGAAAGTTGGACATCCAGGAACTCGAGGAAATTAGAAACGATGCATATAAAAATGCTCGAGTTTATAAAAAAACGACGAAGGTGTTTCATGACAAGCTAATCACTAGAAAGCAGTTTTCAATAGGACAAAAAGTTCTCCTATATGACTCCACCTTAAAAATTTTCACTGGTAAGCTTCGATCCAAATAAATAGGTCCATTCATTATAACTAATTTATTCTCGAATGGTGCAGTGAAAATTCAAAGCGAAGAAACCCGGAAGTGCTTTAAGGTGAATGGTCAAAGACTGAAACCCTTTTACGAGAATTTTCAAATGCACACAGTTGAGGAGATTGTTCTCGAGGAGCCCAGAACTTGAATAACAGGTCGTCAAGCTAACGACGTTAAACAAAGCACTATTGGGAGGCAACCCAAATTTTTTCCTTTATGCAAATAAAATTTTTGGAAAGTAAAATAGAAAGTGAGAATGCATGTCGAGGATCGGTTCTATTTAAGGAAAGACTTGGTACTTAAGAATGTCCATTGTGACTCACCTTTCTTTCCTATGAACTAACCTGGTGCATTTATCACGACTATTTTACTAAATCCCATAATCTTGGTTTTTAATAATTTATTTCTTAAATATTTGAGCATAGCATTAGCTAAGCTATAAATTCGAGAAATAAAAATTACAGATTTTAATTTTTATTCTAATTAATTTTAATTTTAATTTTAATTTTAATTTTAATTTTAATTTTCTATTTTTATATTTTGCAGATAGACATGCCAAGACAGAATTTGAACCACCATTTAACCCAATTCACTACCCAAGTTAACCCATTAGCTACAAACTAACCAAAACCCAAACCCATCATACTTACCCAAACTCAAACCCAAAAATTAAGCCCAAAAACATCCCAACCGTCCACCCTTCCCAAATCAAAAAAAAAAAAAACCTAACCTTTCACCCATCAAATCCTAAGCTTTCGCCTATCACATCCTAGCCATCTTTTCACCTAGAAAACTACAACCCCCATACCCCATTTTAATTCATCCCTCTCTCCCCAACCGTCTACCCTTTTTCAAATTAAAAAAAATATCCTTTCACCCATCAAATCCTAACCATCCACCTATTTTTCACCTAAGAAAACCCAACCCCTTTACCCTCATTTTGACCAGTCAAATTCTTCTAACAAAAACAAACAAAAACCTTTCTTTCAGATATTTATTTCTATCTTTCTTCATAAACCCCTTCCCTTTTCACCACCACTCACCACCATTCAAAACAAAAACGAAAAAACCCGATTCACCGCCCCACCATGGTCCGCACCAGCGAACGCGCGACGCAAGAACCACCATCTGCGGTTAACCGGCGTCAAAATCGCTTCTCTGCTCCGCCCTTTGTAACCATCGACTCCGACAAGTCTCCTCCCTCTTCGTCGCCATAACCACGTCTTATAGAAGAAATCGCAGCCCAACTCCGATTACCATTGTCTACCTGCCCCATGAGCCACCTATTTCGAACTACCATTCTCCAAGCAACCAAAATGAGCCGCCAGACTCATCCGACAACCACGATCACCTTTCCTCCCGATCAAACTTATGTGCGCAGCAACCTACATGACCACAGCCTTCGAGAAGAATTTCGCAACCCCCGAACGACGGCATTGAACCACGTTCGACGCAACGTTCACAAACCTGTGCTTGGCAATAGCCACCGTTGGCTGGTTCATCAACTCCAATGGCAAAAAATGTTGAAAATAGTGGAGATGGAACGGATAATGACGGAAGTCGAGCATCTGCCCATAATGACATTGACTTTTTCCCACGTGAGCGCGGTCGATTTCAGAAAGGAAAAGGATTTATACCTCCAGAGAATAGATTCTGTGGGAATCTAACGTTCACCAACTCGGCATACCAAGCACGATTCGAACAAATCCAGCATCGCCCTCTTCCGATATGTAAGCACGTACACCCATTCTCATTATATTGTTTAGATATTAAAGAATCTGTTAATTAATATTTTGAAGCTATTGGATAGACAGATTTTGCTGCCATTAATGAACCTACATATTATGAGTTGGTTTCTAAATTTTATTCTACATATCATTTTAACCGCTCTACTAATACCGTGGAGAAACCTCACGCTATCTCTTTTTGCTTACTTGTTGTGCATTATAATCTATCAAATTCTAAGTTTAATGTTGCTTTAGGATTCATTAGTGAGGAATAATTAACAACTGATGACTATCACGAATCATATCTCGACATACCACCTGACTTTGACACTAATGAAGCTTTGGCATTGTTAACTAAAATGAGACAAATATCGTACGACCCGAAACATTGTAAAGACATAGGAATTCATAGTCCTGCACTTAGATATATACATAAATTCATTGCTTTCAATTTTTTCGAACGTAATGATGCATCTGCCTCTTTAACTAAGACTAAATTATTCTTTCTATGGTGCATACATTTGGGCAGGAAGGTGAATTTAGGCTATTGGTTTGCTATTCAGTTTTAGCATGTTTTGCGATCGAATCGGCCACTAATTTTGGGTACTTACATCACACGTTTAGCATCCAATTTGAATCCATCAGCTATCAATTTTAGTTCTTTGAATTTGGCATATAAAACAAACTCTTTAAATACGTACTGCTTGGATTCCATGGGGTTACTTGTCGGTACCCCTTCTTCTTTTTATTTTGTTCCTCTAATTACGAGAACAGATCGGTCGCATAGAGTGTTCTAACGAAGACACCAGCACGAAACGGTGCCTCCAACTTCCGTTGAATCTCGGTTGACTCGAATCGTGGAAGGACTCGAATCTTTACGCACCTTAGTGACAGACGTTCTCACCCACCTACGAGACCACCTTCCGCGACATTAAATTACATAAGGAGTTAATTTTTTCCTTTCCCTATTTAACTTTACTTTTTATCCTTTAATTTAATTTAAATTACATTGGGACAATGTAAAATAAGTAGGGGGAGGGGAACATAAATCGATTCTAACGGCTCTACTTTGCTTATTCGTTGTCGTTATTTTTGCATGTTTCTCATAGAAGGTAAATAATTTTCTTGATAAATTAGGATGGTACACTTGTGGTTTGACCTATTTAGCTATTTAGTTCTTTTCGTATAAAATCTTCAATAGCCTTGATTTAGCTGAAAAAAAAGAAAAAACGAAAAAAAGAAAAAAAAGAAAGAAAAGAGAATAAATAATAATACTCCTTTGATGCGAATGTTAAGAGTAAAAGTTAGGGGAATACATCGGACCGAGTAACCAGAATGTGGTGCTTGGGTTATCATCATGTCTCGCGTAAAAAGGTTCGTGTGGCCGTCCAATTTCTTTGCACTCACTCCGCTAACAAGCTATCACGAGTAGGGCGAAATAACTCACTTAGAGACATCCGAATCAAATAACTGGAACATGGTACTTAGGTTGTTATCATGTCTCGCGTCAAAAAATTTGAAAATATCCTAAGTACAAAAATAATAAAATGAGGGGTAGGTTCTTATTTCTTAGGCTAGGTTATTTGAGATGATAATATGTAATGACTAAATTGTTGAATTGTGCAAACCATGGAGGGTCAAGTCCTATTATGGAGGAAATTTTTCCTTTTACAAATACATACAAAATGCTCGAGAACTAGCATGAACTAAGTGGGAAGATTTGATTAAATGCTAAAAATACATATTTTATGTAATTTAATTGGTCAATTTATGAGAATGCACCACTGATTTTCTCCATTTTATATTAAATTTTATACAGGGGTGCAATTTAGGGTCAAAAGAGAAAAAAAGAGAAGCAATTGGGCTAGATTGAAGAAAAAAGCAAAGAAGGCAGACCAAAATAAAATTTTTCCAAGATGTAATTAGCTGAAATTTTATTTTGACTTAGTGGAAAATTATGTAGAGATTTTTGATATCATCGGAATATTTTTCCTTAATTTTCTATGACTAGTGGCCTTTAATTAGGCAAATTTGATAAAGGCCACTAGTATAAATAGGGGCTACTATGTTCATTCATTCATCAAGTTTTTCATCAAGCTCTCATCTTTTAAATTCAATCTTTTCTTTCCTTTTTGCAAATTTATTTGCCGACATTGATTCCTTATATTTTCCATTTATTAGTTTCCAACTTTGAAAATACTGCACCCAAACATTGCGCCACCCACATCTATCCACTTATATTTCTTTTTCATTTATCCACCCCTCTCCAAATATGCCCAACTCCAACATGCTCCAAACCTTAGTCAACTAAATCTATTTCAGCTTTAGGTCGGTGTTAGCTTCGTCAAGACCCATGAGTTACGAATCCGAGCAATTCAATTTTTAATTTTCAGTATTTATTACTTCTAGCCGGATTAAGAGTATGACTTCATCAACTCACAAAGTTAAATTAACACTAAGTCAAAAAAGACGTCGTTTGAGTTAGTGTGGTTAGACGTACAGTTTGAATTCCAAAAAGATCGATTGTCTAATCAATTTTTCGTGAACACGTTGGCGTGCTAAGTGGGTATTGTTGTTTGGTTCTGTCAAGGGAAGTAGTAACCAGATTTAAATGCCCCACGCAGTTGAGAACATTGGTTCGAGCTAAGCTCTTCTAGAACGCAAAGCTGCTGGAGTTCTAAACCACGAACGTTCCGTTGGTTGTTCGATCGGTAATGTTTAGTTATAGGACGTTCCATAACTAATTTACACAATGAGGAGTTGGTGTCCGAGGCATACTTGGTAACTATAAATAACTTATTTGAAAAGAGGAGTTCATCTAATTTCGAAGATCAGTTCAAAGATGAGGAAAAACCCGTGTCTGAAGCTGAGCTAAGTTTAATTAATCTTTCTTCAGATTTATTTAACTGTTTTTTTTTTCAGCTTTTACTTTTTACACTTTTTTCTGTTTATTTCAGGTTTTCAATTTTTATCCTTCCTCAAATTTCTTGGGCACGACAACTGCCCAAACACGAATCTGGTCGAGAAAGAGCAACAATTTTACGTGACCCCAGTCTCTGAAGAATCGGTCCTACTCCCTATACTGCTCAAGTTTGCAAATTAAGTGTAGGATTATATTGGTGAAATCGGCAACCATCACAAGGTTAGAGAATATACCTTCTTATACCTGAAAGAGCATTTGGGCTACCAAAGGTATTCTCCATGACAGGATATGCTAGAGAGTTGGAACTGGAACAAAATTCCAATTGCTTGGGTGCCTGGTAGTGGGGATCACAAAATTCAAAGTAGTGGAAATATTTTAGATGCAATGATGGTGGTTGATCTTATAGATAAGGATTCAAGACAATAGAAAGGAGAGTTTATCAAAAATACCTTCTGTGTGACTGATGTTGAGAGAGTTTTAAAAATCCTGTTGGCAAGGATTCCTCATGAGGATTATCTGGTGTGGAAAGGTGAGGCCTCAGGTGTGTATTTTGTTCGTAGTGCTTACAAAAAGCTATTACAATTATCGGGGGATCCTAACTAGTTACAAAACCAGACAAAATACATGCATTACATGCCCTCTAAATTGAAAATTACAGTCTGGAAATGTTGTAGAAACTTTATCCCTACTCCATGTAATCAACAATACAGGAGACTAACAAATGTGGTTGTTTGTCCAAAATGCGCAGTAAGAGTGGAGACCTGTGAACATGTGTTTAGGGAGTGTCTTGTAACAAGGGATACATGGAGACAATTAAATTGTGCTAGGCCAGAATTAGTGGAAGAGGCGAGTTTTATAGATTGGATTACCTGGTTTTTCGAAAACAATTATACTAGTCAGAGTCAAATCTTTGCATGTGCAATTTGGGTATTGTGGACAGAAAGGAACAAGTGGATACATGAAAGGCAAAAGAAATCTGGGTTAGAAATTGCTAATTTTGTCAGAAGCTACATTATAGAACTGGATGGGTTGGAAAAAGTCTCACCTGCTAATCTGCTGGGGAATGAGAGTTGGAAGCCACCGAAAAGTCCATTTGCTAGAATCAACTTTGATATAGCGTACAACAAGAAGGATAATAGGTCTTGTTCAGGGCTTATGGTTAGGGATTCGAATGTAATGGTTTTGGTAGCAAGAACTGTTCTCAATGATAATGTACCTTCTGTTTTGCAGCGGAGGCTCTTGCCTGTGTTCAGGGACTCCAACTGGGAGTGGATTTGGGAGTTATGGCTGTGGAGATAGAAGGAGAGGCAAAATCTGTGATAATAAAAAAAAAACATAGAGGATGACTGATGATAAGTCAGATATCCATGCCTACATCAAAGACTGTCAGTGGTTGAGTAAGGGTTTTCAGACTTGTAAATTCATATTTGGGCACCGATCTAAAAATGGTGTTGCTCATCTACTTGCTACAGAAGGTCTGAGACGAGGGGAATAATGGAATCTGAGAAGGAAGGTACCTGGTTTTGCAGAAACGACAGTGGAAAAAGATCGACAGAAGAGCCTATCTATTTGAAATATGGTGGGTTGTCATGCAATTCGGAGAAATGAGGAGCCTTGAGAGGAATGGTGGGTAGCTGAGAATTCGTTTGGTACATTGTAAAAATAAGTAATTATGAAAGTTTCGTGCCTAATTAATTGTTGCTGATTCTGAAAAGATGCTTCTAGAGCAACTCCTGGTTTTAGCTGGGTTGGGTCAGTGTTCACGGTCCATTTATTTTGTCATTGACTTTTTAGCTTGTATTGGGTTGTGGTTTTTTTTTTCTTTTTAATAATAAATCCCAATTGTTTAATCTAAAAAAAACATATTATTAATATATTTTAAAAATACTTTTAATAACATGTCATCATTTTATTTATTAATTATGTACAAAATTATTCTCTATCAATATATCAAATATAATTTTTTAACCAAATATCATGTTTTCTTTTAGTTGTAAAATATTTTTGTTTTATAAAATTGTTTTTTCCTCAAATCATTTTTCAGATTTTATATTGATGGTAAAATAATTTGTATTTTAAAAGTAAAAATTATAATATTAAATTAGAAATCAAAATTAAATACATCATAATATTTTTAATTTATACAAAATAAAAAATAATTGAAAATTGCCTCGTACCGATATAGTACATTGAGTTATGGCAAATTGATTTTCCAATTAATTTTGAAATATTAAACTAAACAATTAATTTTTTTATCCATTAATTTTTTATATTTATTTTTATATATAAATTACATAATAAATATAATAAGTATTGTATGATTAAAAAAGTTGATTTAAATCCATTATATTAAAAAAAAGAGTTAGATTTAAATAGATTTATTCAAGAATCGGTTTACCAGTCCAAACTCGAAAGCCTATCAAAATTTGAAAGGGTGAGAAAAAATATCATAATCAAAAAATGAGCTTGAGCAAAAATATTAATAGCACGTTTGGTTCGCTGTAATGGAATAGAGGCGTAATAGCAATAAATTGTTTGGTTGAATGTAATGGAATAGAGGCGTAATAGTATTCTTGTGTTTGGTTGAATGGAATGGAGGAGTAATAGCATAAGGGAAAAAAAACTAAAATGACTAGAATACCCTTAGCAGAAATTTGTTTAGGTAAATAATTATTGTTATTGTTATTAAATTTTAATAAGATTATTAATATCAATAATAAATAATTTAATCATATTTTAACATAATTATTATTAAATATATTTTAATTAAAATATATAATTTAATAAAATTCTTAATAATCAATATTCTTATATTATTTTACTCAAATCATAATATATGATACTATAAAATATAATTTAACATAATTATTATTAAATATATTTTAATTAAAATATATGATTTAATAAAATTCTTAATAATCAATATTCTTATATGAATTTACTAAAATTATAATATATGATAGTATAAAATATAATTTGAAATAATTATTATTAAATATATTTTAATTAAAATATATGATTTAATAAAATTCTTAGTATTAAATATTCTTATATGAATTTACTAAAATTATAATATATATAATAGTATAAAATATAATTTAACATAATTATTATTAAATATAATTTAATAAAAATATATAATTTAATAAAATTCTTAATATTAAATATTCTTATATGAATTTACTAAAATCATAATATATAATAGTATAAAATATAATTTAAAATAATTATTATTAAATATAATTTAATAAAATGTATATTTTTCTGATTTTAATAATTTTAGACTTTGAAAATTTTTTATATATATTTCGATTTTAATAATTTTTAGACTTTGAAAAAATTTCTTGTATTTTTATTTTTCACCTACTTTCGAATAGAAGAAACCACATGGAACAACTAAACAAATTTTTAAAAGAATTTATTCCCTCTTTTTTATGTATATTTGTTCTTGGTGGCCAAATTCTATTCCAACTGTTCACATATTTTTTCATGCCTCACTTAGTTCCTTTGTACAATAGCAATACATAGGACAGATGCATTTAGAAGCAAAATTTATACTAAAAGTAGAATTTGGATGCTATAGAATAGATGTCAAAAGATTTACAATTGTAGGTTTTTCACTTCACTTGAATCTGAAAACACTTGCAAGCAATCAGGATTTTGAACTTTGCAGAAAACCTCACCAATCTCACAAATAATTTACAAAGTAATGGAACTGGCATAAAACACACACACACACACACACACATCTTGACAAGAAACCAAAACATTTTTGAGATATTTACAAGGGGACTGTAGTAGTAATTCATTGGTTACATGTTGTCGTCCGTATTTGCGGTCCGGAACGGCCAACAAATCGAGCAAATCCTGAACCAAAAACCTTTCTCCTTCTTTGGTGGTGCTGCCTTGGTATCCCTCTTGGCAATGAGATCGACCATGAACTCAAAGAATGACCTAATGTAGAAAGAAGTTGAATGAGTTAGTAGCTCATAAGAAATCAAACAGGAAAGGTCCCAGCAAGTTAAATTTGTAGCTAGATTAGCATTATCTGAGCACCCAATTTGATTACTTCTCTTGGTGGAACTTCCAGGGGAGTCTTATCAGTTCGGAAAACTCTCAATTTCGACAATAATCTGAAAGACTCGGGTAAAACTCTGATCTGGTTGTCACTTATGTCCAACTCTTCAAGCATCTCAAAATAATTGGTCTTGGTAAGGCTCTTAAATCTGCAAAGTTTTTCCCCACATTCAATTGATCTCAAGGTTTCCCCACATCTCAAGGTTCAAGACTCCCTCTTACTTCACAATGTACCTATTAAAAATTATACAATCATACAGTACATACACACACAGACATGCGTGCAACCCAGATATTATTAATCAACCCAGTCAAAGACAGACTACCTCCTCATCTTCCATAAAGATTGATGATGATGGATCACTTTTGGACATTTTCTCCTGTCCTTGCTGGAGACCAAGAAGCATATCTGCACATCATGAAAACCAAGAGCAACTAAGATAAATGGAAAAAGAAAATGAGCAAAAGAACCAAAATAGATATTGAAGTAGGACAATACGATGAGACAAAATAATTGGTTTGTTTTTCCTCTTAATGTCATCACAGTACTCTCTTGCAAGCACATTAACCTTCCTTTGATCCATGCCTAACTGGCAAATGTCCGCCTATCCACATAAAGTAATTACAGTAGCTTTAGATAAATAAAAGTTTGAATTAACATTATAACCTATAAGAAAACATAGAATGTACACAAGCAAGGGTACAGCTTGTAAAAAATAGTCCAGAATAAACTGCAGAAAAATGGAAGGAGATCAATAACAACAATGCTGGAGATCCTTAACAGTTGTTCTCTACTTAAACTGTCATGTAACACCCCTAACCCGTCTCCGTCGCCGAATTAGGGTTACGAGGCATTACCGAACAAACACAACCATTTCTTTCTTTTCTTTTTTTTCAACCAAACTGATCACATCATGAAAATTTAATTACTTTCGCATAGCTATTATAATTTACAATCAAAATGTAATTAACATCGTACTCAAACCTATACATGCCATAAGATTAAGTTCAAATATTTAACAAAATACCAAAAGAAGTCGATAGTGTGATGGACTATGCTGATGATCCCCGAGTTTGTAACGCGTCTCCAAAATCTATAAAACCAAATGGACGAAAACAAACAAGGTAAGCTTTTATAGCTTAGTAAGTCTATAGCATAACAACAAATATATATATATATATATTAACAATTACTTATAGACAAATGCATACATAATTATCAACAATTAAAACCGAATGTATATACACTTTATTACTTGCACACTTTCAATTCACATATGTACTTATCATGTGCATAAAATTGATCATACTCATATATACCAATCACCTATTATATTCGTTTGTATATATATAGACTCATTTGAATTTATACTGAATACATAGCTAATACATACATTCAATATATATATACATATTCATCATATACATTTAAATGAGTACATTTATATATATATATATATATATATATATCCCAATTGCATACATACGTAATTATCAAACACATAGGCTCAACTTATATGTATTTAACAACCGCGTATACCTAATGTACATATGCCTTTATTATTTGTATACACCAAATGCATACAATTATGTTTAACCAAAGCAAAAACCGGAATGTAGATGTATACTCACCAAGCATATAAAAACCTAATGTTTATGTATTCATCGATTTCATATAACCAAAATCATAGATATAACAATTGCATATTTTCACATAATTTAAATAAATTCATCGGCACTTAGCCTGCTAGGTTTTAAAACCTGATTTAGTACACCGGCTTTTAGCCTGCTAGACCTATAGTCCGAAATGTATCACCGGCATTAAGCCTGCTAGACGTAAAGTCGAATTATTTCACCCAGCATCAAGCACGCTAGACGTAAAGTCGTATTACATTCGATCACTTTATAATGATCCAAATTAATAAATTCATATCTTCACTTCCATTTAAAAACTTTTACATGAACATACATACATAATCGAAACTTTCACATACATTTATAAATTTCATACTTAATTTCATTTCAATAACATATACACATACTCTTGTATAATCAAACTTCATATAAGCTTATATAAATGTCCTACTTAAATTCAATAAAAGGACATATATATATATATATGTAAACATGCTCATTCGAGTACAAACATATACAAATAAATTATAACTTATATATATATATATGTATATACTTATTCAAACTATACATATACAATTATAAGTTACATATTTTAATCCAATCCAAGAGTTTGTACTTGTATATACGTATATGTATATATATATATTCATGCTTATTCGAACATCACCTATTCTTGATTACATTTCATATCTTCATTTCAAATCATGAATTTATATAAGATCATACTTGTATATTCGAATATTATATATATATAAAATCTACACTTCAAAATTTATTCAACTAATATACTTTCAATTATAACTTAACATAAAATACAATTAGTATGCATGTATAAATATTAGCTTAATAATTTTAGTTGCTAATAGACTTACCTCGGATATCGCAGATTACGATCGACTATTCGATTACTTTCGTTTTTCCTCGATCCAAATTCGTTTTCTTCGTTTCTTGATCTAAACATAATCAAATTTAACCTTTTTATTCATAAAAACATTCAATTAAGTCAAAAAATACATAAATGGGAAAATTACCATTTTGCCCTTAACATTTTGCACTTTTTGCAATTTAGCCCTTTTTGCACAAAACACAAAATACACAAAATTTGCCCATACTACACAAGGGCCGAATATTCATGGTTCTCATACAAGTCCACACATTGCATTTATTTCACATTTTAGTCCCTCAAAAATTTATTTTCACAATTTAGCCCTAAATACTCAAATTCATCAAAAATCCCAAGACAAAACTTGTTAATCTAAGACATATCTTCCATTATTCATCATCAAACATCACAAAACACAAATATTCATTAATGGCATAACTCAAAATATTCATTAAAATCAGAAATTCAAGCATGGGTCGGGTAGTATTCAAAGCAACGATATCAAAAACGTAAAAATCATCAAAAACCGAAGCAAAAACATACCTTAATTAGACCTAAAGATAGCTGAACTTTGTTGTTCTATTTTCCTTTCTTTTTCTTTTCTCTATTCGGCCAAGATGAAGAACATGGCCCTTTTTAATTTGTTATATTAAACATATATTAGCTTTATTTTTAATTTACTATATTAACCTTTACATATATATATAACATATATAATAAGGTTACATTAGTCCTTTGCCACCCACTAACTTACATAGTGGATTATTTGCATAATAAAACCTCTAAGTTATAAAGACAACAACAATTAAGTGTTTATAATTAACCCCTAAATTTTTATTTTACGCGATTAAGCCCTTTTATTAAATCGGACACTTAAACGACGAAATTAAAACATGAAAATTTCACACAATCAAATGCACACAAAATAAACACGCAAAATAATATTAATAATATTTTTCTAATTCAGATTTGTGGTCCCGAAACCACTGTTCCGATTAGGGTCAAAACCGAGTTGTTACATGTCAAACTTAAAATAGCTCTGTAGAGGAATATAATAGTAAATTTGGATCTTCAATCAGAAATTGGAACTTTCCTTATTTGGACACATTGAGAAAAAAATTCCAATTACTCCAATAAAAAGATACCAAATGATGTCATAATGAAAATTCTTAATTAGAAAAATAAAATGAAACAATAGATATCACTTAGAAATACGCCTAATAAGCATTTATATGGTTAACAAATTGAGTAATTCGTAGAAGTAACTTGAAACAGAGTGACACTCGCACTTTTATTGAGATTTACTTATAAATCTACCTAAAGTTCTCTAAAACCTTGGAATCGGAAAGGATAAAATCCAAAGCGAAGCACCTTAAGGAAAAATATGTCAAGACACTTGCATGCATGGGTAAAGAATTTGGGCGACTAACAACTCATCTTGCTCACTACGCCCATAATTTGACAACACCTAGAAAAACACATTTTGTATTCGAGTCAACAAAAAATTACTACAAATATTAATAAAACAAATCAAAAGATCTTATTAGCCCCACACCTCATTATCCCGAGCGACTTGTTTCATGAGCTATATCCATCACAAGTGGCCAATACTCGATGCCACGGAGTTAATTTCATCGAAGACCATAAGAATTCAACATTTAAAAGAAACACAATAAATCTAAATGAAGAGCTACAGTATATGAATAAACAAAGTGAATGAAAGAAGCATGTTAGAACTTAGATCCGAAAACAAATGCAAACAAACAACATAAATTTATTGAAAGGAAATATGCATATAGCAATTGTTAAAAAAACAATAAAATCAATAAAATAACTACGAAGAAGCTAAAACTTTGAAGTCAAATAATTAGAAAAAGTTAAATTGTCAAATTTCAATCATTATGATGTGTTAGGAATAAATAAACAAACCCATAATTAGCTTTTTCGTATAAATCAAATCCATCAAAGAGTTGATTCAATTCGAGATTCAATCCCTACATCTACAGAGAAATCAATATAAGAGGGCTATAAAATTTTGAGGAAAAAACTTAAAGATTCTAAAAAGAAAAAAGAAAAAGAAAAGTAGAATACCGAGCAATGTGCATTACGCGCGGAAGGCTCAAGCCATCATAGCAAATAGGTTCGAGTTTAAGATTTAGAAGATTTAGCAGTTCATCCTCTTGAATACATTCTTCCCCTACACTTCTTATAATCTTGAACTTTTCTTCTAAACTCATCCTGAAAGAATGATTTCAAAATATATAAATATATTTACTTGATTTCCATCTATAAAGAAATAGCAAAACAAAAAATTACAACGAAAATGACTCACTGTGGAGTTGAAGAGGAGGAAGGAGGTTGAGAATCGACAGAGAGAGACTGCACGCCGGAGGACGGTGGGGTCTAATCCGTAGGAGATTGGTCCGCCATCGGTTCAGAGAGTACTGCGACGGCGTTGGCAAAGGGTTTACAATACAAAGTTGTGATGCCAAAGAGAGGTAAAAAAGAGAAGGAGAAGACGGCGAGGAGAGTGGAGAAAGAAGCTAAAAGGAAGAAACAGAAGATGGTGGATTTTGGGTAAAACAGAAGCGTGAATAGGGAGGGTAAAACAAGGTATAAAACTGAAGTAAGACCTAAACTGACCAAAAGGAAGGGAATAGAAATCGGTGAATTTTGGGATTACATCAGTAATGTAATAGACCCGTATTAGCCAATACACCGAACCAAACAAAGGATTAAGTGGGATTAAGTGGGGCCCACGTAATAGGGTGTAATGGCTATGTCAATACACCCAACCAAACATGGTGTAAAGCATGTTTGGCTTTCATATTCAAAATCCGAGGCCGACCTCACCTATTTTCATTTTTATAATATATTATTTTCATTTGGTTTATATATTATATTATTTATATCATATAAAAATTTAAATATATTATATTATAATGTAAATATAAAAAAATTAAGTTATTTATGTTTAGAAATTTAATAGAAGAAAAATATGATATTAGTAAAATATAATTATTTAATATTAAATAAAATTAATTATTTTAAAAATAAAAAATTTGGACAAACCTAAACAAGTTTGGTTTAATAATTTATAAATATAGGTAGATTTTTGCAAAATTTGAGGCTTTTATTTTGAGTTGGGTTGGGCTTAAACATCTATATATGATATTGACACTGTGCATAAGCTTAACCTGAATCTGGCTCAACTCATAAAAACTTTTAGATTTAAAGAAAATTTCAACCTATAAACTTCATTTAAAAAAAATTATTTTTAGGATTCGATATTTTTTGCCATCAATAAAACAATTAAAGTATATATTAATGGCAAAAAAATTGAATTTAAAAAATAATTTAAAAAAAAGATGGTGTTGATATGATGGTGTTTCCTTTAAATCTAGAAATGTTCATGAATTGAGTCAAGCCAAATTCAGGTTGGGCTATGCATAATGCCAATGCCATGTACAGTTGTTCAAGTTTGGCTTGACCCGAGGTAAAAGCCTCAAAATTTGCTCAAACTCTTCTAAATTTTGTTTGGTCATAATATTTTTGATCAAACTCTCTCAAATTTTTTTTACAGACTTTTAGCTTGGATGGAGTAGCTCAATCTTTGACAGATGTATTTAAATCTAACTTTTTTAAGTATACAACACTTATTATATTTATTATGTAATTTATATATAAAAGAATTGTAAGACATAAAAATATAAAAACTTAATGGATAAAAAAATTTGGTTAAATATTTCAAATTTAATTGAAAAATTAAAATTTCAAAACTTTATACACTAAATTTGTTGAGGCGATCTTCAACTATTTTTATTTTTAATTTGTATAAATGAAAAAATATTATAGTGTATTTAATTATTTTTCTAATTTATTATTACAATTTCTATTTTTATTCATAAAATTTGAAAAACCAATTGAGAAACAAAATAATCTACTTTACAACTATGGCGATATGTTATTGAAGGGGCAGAGATAAGGGCAGTCATCCAATGCAGGGGATATAAATTCTTTCTTCCCTTTGGAACTTCCTTTTTCAATTTTAGGGAAAAGAGGAAGCTTTTTAGCTAGGTGTTTCTATTTTGCCTTACTCTTTTCTTTATATATGTTCATTGATAAAACATTATAAAAATATGTAAACATATGATAAATGATGTTATTTAATAAGAGTATTTGAGTGTGGTTAAAATTTTGATTGCAATAATCAACTGAATCACATGTAGAGTTCAAATCTTTAATCTCAAAAACCATTATTTCCTATTCCACATATACAACTAAGTGCAATAATGTGGCATAAAGCTTTAATGGATATTAGAAAGAATAACCAAAGTGACATTACAATGCTTAGTTAGCGACATAAGTTTGTATCATAGGTTATATCATTTTGTTTTGTAGGGTTTTTTATAGTTTATATTTGAATTTGAACATGTAAATGGAATATAACTATAATTAAACAGCCGAATATCCAAAGCGTGGGTTTTTTAGATACATATGTATGGGATATAAGGGTTACTAAAAGCCCAAATAAGCAAGGGCATGGATAAAGATGAGATGGACAATGAAGTGTAGATGAAGCATCTATGTCTAAAATACAACTAGTCGGTCATTTCATGACTCAAACAAACAAACAAACAAATCTAGTTGGTGCTATCACATCAAAACACACACATACTACTAATAATCTAAATATGTTTTTAGCCACCACATCACCAAGAGCGTAAATAAGATATTAGTACTTGTAAATTATTCGAATTTGATTCAAATTTTTTTTAATAATTATTGAGTTCGAGCTATTAGTTGAGCTTAATTTGAACTTAATAATACTCGACTTGAACGATTTATGAGCCTTATCGACCTTTTATTTTTACATTATTAAATTATTATTGAATTGAGTTCAAGATCAAGCTTGAATACAAAAATTAATAAATGAATTGTTCGATTATATCTCGAGTTGAGTTCGAACTTAGAAATAGATATTCGATCGAGTTCAAACCGAATATCAAATTATAAATTTTAAACTCGAGCTTGATAACATTTAAACTCGACTTGATTAGCCCCTAACATGAACGATGGTTGAGATTTAGAGCACCCACACTTAGGATTCACTTGTCCATCTGATATTGACAACAACAATGAGGAAATCAGCACACCCTCTGACTGGTGGGGTGGGGTCCAATAAAATGGCTGATGTGATCCATGCTTTGATTGGTGCTGGTGGCGTTTGTAGATTAAGATGGAGATGATTTTATAGGTAAAGCGCTTAAACACATTCACAAGCTTGTGTTGTAACTCCAAAAAAAGATAGCTTAGTTTCACATGCCATAAGGTCACATGATTTTAGGTCTTTTTAGTTTTCGAAAATAACATTACTCTACCACCACAACAACATTTCCCATTTCATTTCTCCCAATCTTTAAAGTTATATATATATTGACTCATCTAACCATTTTGAATTGACATTTAAACTTGATAAGCTTTATATTCGTTTATATTTTTTTTTTGGCTTTCATGTGCTATAATCGTATTTAATTAATTTATATTCATGCAATATATATTTTAGTACAATAATGATTTGAACTTAAATTATTTTTGAAAAAGTGAATATCTAACTAATAAACCAACTTGAGTTTCATTGCAATTTTAATAAGTTTTAATGAGATATTTTTTACTGTATGCGATGAATTTTAATAGTTTTAAGTTTAATTTGAAGGTATACTAAAATTAAAAGATTTTACTGTTTAAATCTATATGACATATAATTTAGATGTTTATGTAGATGACATGAAACCTTAAACATTACTTAGAATCTTCATTTGGCGTTTAGATTACACGCGTTCAAATTTTATATTCTTTTTTCTTTTTAATATTATAATGATAAAAATTTTAATAAAAAGTAATAAATATCAATATAATTTTTATGTCTTTTATTATTTTTATATAAAATGTTTAATTAAAACATCTAAAATTAAATATCTAGGATTGAAATTGAGACCACTATTACACTTCATCTATACTTCAATTGTTGAATAATTTTTTATAAATATATTTTAATATGAAGCTGTTTTTCATCAATATAGTGGCTTAACAAAATCTAGTATTGGTTAAATTTTAATTCTTTTTAAACCTATTAAATTTTATTTAGAATGATACTTTCGTGATAAACATGGTATCAAGACACGAATTTCTATGTAACTAAAACTATATATAACTTAATATTATAATTTAAGAATTTTTATAAAATATTTTTATTAAAATTTGATTAATTGGAAAACTTGAATAAACTAAAATTTATTAAATTGCTTTGTCCAAAAACAATATTCTTTAAAAATTATTATATTTTAGAGGAAAAGAATTAAAGCTAAAAAAATAAGAATTTAATTTTGCAAGTAATTTTTATTTAAAAATAAAGAAACTTAAAATACCCTAATTATTATATTTTAATTTAATTTTATGATTTCTTTCACTGAATTGATATAACACTTATTCCATCAAAGATTTTATATACTAAGCTAGATTATGGCTCACTCAAAAGTGGGTGAAAAAATTGAATAATAAATATACTTTATTACAAATTCACATAAAATTAAATGACGCCTTGGTTGTATTAATAAAATTAAATGTTTATAATGCATGTGGCCCAAATATAAATCCCATATAGTATTATTTTATTAAAATAACATGAAAAGACAAAAATGTCATTGTAGTAATATTTGTTACTTTTCATATAAAAGTGTTTAATAATATCCCAACTGAGTTGGTGTCCGATTCACTTGTGGCACTCATTCAATAAAGGGCTTAATATAAGTATGGACTACAATCCTTTATATAAATGTTCTTTGTCTCAAAAAAGATTCCAAGCACTTCACACCTTACCAAAACTTTACCCGACCCTCTAAACCTCCATAACTTCCTTTAGTGGCTTTCAGCATATTAATGTGAATAACATTCAACCATTACCTTCAAATTTTGTATCAACAAAATTGGTGGTGTTTGTAGGAAGATAATTATAAATCATATTTCTACCTAATGGAAACAACACAAACGTACAAAATTAAGATATTTCAATTGAGTACTAACAACAATATGACCCAACTATTACATCCATGTCATTCAATGTTGGCAACTAAACCCAACAGCTAGGCCAAGGGTTTCAAATTCTGTTGATGTACAGTCAATATCCCTAATACGAATACTATTGATGTAATAATTTATATTACGCTAGTTATCACCAATATGCTCCACAAAATTACACATCGTATCATCCTCGATATTACCATAGAAATCAAAACCAAGATATACCCCCACTATCCAAAATCCAACCCTAAATAAACAACAATATTTTGACCTACAAGATTAGCTCAAAATCCTTCGAAGCCAATTTGAGCTATGAGAAAATGCTCAGGTCATCCAAGAGCTCAAAGTTGGCTAGAGTTATCCTCCCCAAGGGGACTACCCTTTCCCCAAAGCTTGCAACCAACGAATGATTGGACCATCTTAGCATTAATCTCCGGAAGAAACCATGAACGCTTATGATATACATTAATTAATGACAAATTCAAAACATCATTCTACTTCTAGGAAAAAGCTCAAAGATGTGTTAAAACAAAGGAAATACAAATGTTAAACTTGGACATCTCTAAACCCAACTCAAGAGGCTTGGTATAACAAAGATTTGATCACCCAAAGTAAAGGCACCCATTGCTGATGATATGCTTATGAAAAGCTTCTCCATGGAACAATACATTAAAAACCAAAAGAAAGTTTTTGTAGTTTTAAGAACCTATAAAATGAGGCTCAACCTCACTAAGTGACATTTTCTATTGGTGTATATAAGTTTTTGTGGTTTAAGGTGTCAAATAGGGTTCTTGAGGTAAACCAAGAAAATTTAAGGTCATCCTAAAACTAAACACCATAAAAACACTAAAAAGATTTAGTAACTAACATGGAAAGTGATTTTTTTTAAATATATTTATTTCAAAGATGGCAGAAAAAAGTTTACCATTTTGTAACATATAAGAAACTATGATCCATTATGAATGGAATGAGAACAACCAAATAGAATTTGACCAAGTAGAGACATATTTTAGTTCCCTTCCATTAATAAGAAGGTGTTGTAGAATGGCTTTATCTACTACACAAGGCCAGAAACAAATTGCATGTAACATCCCACCCAGCGAAGCCCTAGTATTCGGGTGTTGTTTTAGAAGTGAGAATTTTGGAATGAGTTCTGAAATAGGTAAAGTGATGGGTTCAATTAAGAAACAAAATTTCACAAGTATGCCATTGGACAAAATCTTGAAAGTTTGAAATATAGTCCATAAGAATAAGGCTTAAGAGGATAGTTTTAAGTGTCCAACGTTAGGATTGAATTAAGTATAAGTTACTTTCTAAGCGCGTTAGTGATGACTTAGTCTAGCATATTATGGAAGAGCGAAACTTATGGCTAAGTTAAGTACGATAATTTGAAGAATAATGGTAAGAGTGTATAAGTCTCTGAATTGGGCGTATAGTTATTTAGAAAAATGACAAGCGAAGAAATGTTCACCGAAAAAGACCCATCTTAGCGTATAAATAGGCGAACCGAGAATGTTTTGTTTATACGACCCTCTATAATAGGAACGGTTAGGAAACTATAGGGAGGAATATTTTACTGAGTAGTAGTAGTCTCCCAAGTGCATTTTTTGCATATAAAATGGGTAGAATCTGATATGGAAATAAGAAGATAATGATTTTTAGTCAGATTAAGATCATAAGTGAAACGAAAATGATGGTTATGAAAAAGGATAGTTATGAGGTATGAGGCCACGCCAAAAGGAAAAATACCTCTAGTGACCAATATGGTCTCATACCAGTTAGGTTATAAGGAAAACTGGTTTGGAACTAACCAAACATGAACCAGAAAAGTCAAAGGCTGAAGAAGTATGAGGTAAGTTTCTTAGACATGGCAGATTTTGATAAGCCATTCAATCTTGACGTGAAGATTACCAAGCTCCTATGAAGACTTGGGTTGAGTTAAAAAGGACACTCAGGTTAAGTTAAAGGGGCTGTCTCCCTTCTTAAGGACGAAGGGGATAAGTAGATTAGAAGGTTGCCTCCCAACAGATGAGTTTGAAACCTCGATTTTGCTAATGATCTCCCTCCCCAAAAGGTATGTTTCATGACTATATCTGTTAAGGTAGTGCAAATATGTAAGTATACTTGAAGAAATAAGGCTTAGTGATATGTCTGAGTTAAAGTAGAGGTGAAAGGTTACTCAAATGAACTCTAACAAAGTGTCTTTGTTTGACGAGGTGAGGAGGCCATAATATCTGGTTGGATAAAAGATTTCAAACTCAAGCTGCTGTTGTCACAAGGAAGGATTAGATATGAAGTTTGATAGCCTTCTAGGTTATACGATGAGTCTCTAAGTCGACTCTTGCAAATGTATTATGAATGTTAGAACTTTTGTAAAAATAAGTTAAAAATGCATGGTGTGATGATTCTGTGTGAGAAATGCATGTTTGATGAACTTGCATGAATGATTCGTATGGAAAATGAATATGATCTTTGAGGTTAATGAGTCTGAATGTGTAAAGTGTGTGTATGTGTGTTCTGATGACATGAACAAGTTTATCATGAGTAAGTAACTACATGAAGTTTAAGGGAACATGTTACATATCTATAAGCATGAATGTGTTTGTCATGAAGAAGTTTGAAAGGAATAAGTCTGTCAAGCATTATTCTACATGAAGTGTTTGTGTCTGTCTCTGGAGTTGTCTAAAAGGGTCCGTTGGGACTAAAAACATGAATCTCTAAAAGGAAAAGTCCATGGAACTCTGAAGACCATATAGTGTAAGACCATGGTTGGGCCATGGCGTCATATGAAATATGTAAAGGATGGTTGGGTGAGTACCAGTGATGAGGGGAAAACCTCACGATGGTGAGTTTATGCAAATCCTTATCATCAAAAACACTAATTTTCGTATAAGTGAGCCTTTGTGGCGATCTATGTATAAATAAGTATTTATGGCTATATCAGTTAAAATGATGCCTCTGTGGCTATCTCTGTTAAAAGGATGTTTTTATAGCTATCTCTGTTAAATGAATGTCTTTATGGCTATCTTTGTTATAATGAAGCCTTTGTGGTGATCTCTGTTAAAAGAATGCCTTTATGGTTATATCTGCTAAAAGGAAGCCTTTTCAGCTATCTTTGTTAAAAGGAATGCTTTGTGGCTATTTTTTTAAAAGGATGCCTTCGTGGCAGGATCTGAAGAATAGATATCATGATGACCATCTGAAGACAATGCCTTTGGACGGATACCAAATGAATGACGAACTTTGTATAGTTACAAGGGATTAATAGAAAGGCTAGTGTGCATCAGAGTACGTGGCGAGGCAAATATATGAGTTAAGAGTAACAATATAAAATGCTCTAAAGTAAGGAATATATGGGAAAATTCTAAGATAAGTATTGGGTGCAGTCTACCCCACCCGTAGATAATGATAAGACTATTGAGTATATAATAAGTTAAGTTTGATAATAAGATAAGTGAATAGGTTAAGGATTATGAAAAGATAAGATTTAGGAAAATATATAGAAGGTAAAAAGGTGTTAAGCATAGTATGTTTAAGTGCTTAAGAGAAGGAAAATGGCTTTGAAGGAAAAAAGATGGTAGCTTTAATATTGTACCCGCCAAAGAGGGTAGAAAGGTTAAGAAACACCTCAAGGATGCGCGAAACAACATATGTAATGTAGAATGAATAAAAAAAAAGTCTCGTAAGGTTTAGCTCACTAAGTTCTTATGAATTTACAAAAATTGTTTCTGTTTTCAGGTCCGTAAAGGAATATGCGCCAGGAGACGATGCCAAGGCTACGCCAAGGAAGCGACACGTTGGGCTGTTATGCATACAGAGAAAAACAAGTGGCATGTCCAAGTCTGCGTGAATTTCAATAAGTAGTATTCCAAAGCATACCCAGTATACTAAGAGATAAATTAGGAAATTTTGAAATCTTATTGAGCCGAAACAAAAACCATACATTGTATTTTTAAAAGAAAATCCATATTATCCATAGATAGTCAATTATACTAGGTGAAATGTAAGTGTAACTATACAATGTACGCCATAAGAAATTCTGTTATACAAAGATAGACGATTACATCAATGAATAAGAAAGAAAATTTTCAAGTTACATCTGTAAGAAGGATGTAACACTCGAGATTCAGATTTGGTAGTTCGGGTTGGGTCGAGTGCGTTACATTGCATTCTCTAGTAACAACTTCACAAAAGCTATGCCAATACTTTCAAACGCACCTCATCTTTGTCCTATCAAATCAACCTTTCGAAGATATTTTCTATAAAGTTGGTAATTTAGGAAGAATAATTATGTGGTGTATCAAGGTCAGTGAACTTATCTTAGAGTTTTTTCCCTTATGGATTGTGTTGCTAAATGTATGTAGACTTTTTCACCAAATGATTATGGATGCAACAATCAAAGTGAATTAAATTGTAACAACTCTTTTTTCAGTGGTGTAGGAAATAGTGGTTTTGAGACCACAATTCCAACATGTGAGTCCATAAATATTATTTATTTAATATTTAAGAGGTCAATATAGTGTCATATTAAAATTTGGTTCGGTAATTTTGACGTTTAGTTAGTTAATTAAAGAAAAAAGACTAAATCGTACTGTAAAGTTAATCATTATTAGCTTTTATGGGCTAAATGGATTTAAAAGTATTCTTGAATGGATTTAAATGGAAAATAAGCCATTTGTAGGCTGAGGAGAAAAAGGAGGAATCTGCCCGAGGAGGGGCTCGCGTCTGATTAGCTAGTTGGTGAGGCAATAGCTTACCAAGGCGATGATCAGTAGCTGGTCCGAGAGGATGATCAGCCACACTGGGACTGAGACACGGCCCAGACTCCTACGGGAGGCAGCAATGGGGAGTTTTCCGCAATGGGCGAAAGCTTGACGGAGCAATGCCACTTGAAGGTAGAAGGCCCATAGGTCGTGAACTTCTTTTCCCTGAGAAGAAGCAATGATAGTATCTGGGGAATAAGCATCGACTAACTTTGTGCCAGCAGCCGCGGTAATATAGAGGATGCAAGCGTTATCTGGAATTATTGGGCGTAAAGCGTCTGTAGGTGGCTTTTTAAGTCCGCCGTCAAATCCCAGGGCTCAACCTTGGACAGGTGATGGAAACTACCAAGTTGGAGTATGGTAGGGGCAGAGGGAACTAATGGTCGGTTAATAAGTAAATTTTGGTGTTATAATAAAATTTTAATTAAAAATTAAGTTATAATAATAACATGTCATCATCCACTTTTCCATTTTAGTTCTTTCTTCTTTAACTGAATTCTAAAAACTCAAAGAATCCATAGCTCATTTCTTCAAGCTTAATCGACCTTTTACATGGTATGTAAGTTAAGTCAATTTTTCATAAATTTTATGTTTTTGAGATCACTATAACTTAATCTATCTAGCCCAGGGATTATTTTGAAATGCTGTTAAAGTTTTGAAAACTTACTACTGATGTTCTTGAAGCTTTTAACTTGTTAATGGTTAAACTTGATGCTTGATGATGAATTAGGACTATTTAGTAAAGTGATTTTGAATAGTTTTGAGTTTAAGGACTAAAATGATAAAGTATTAACATTGACTTGAAATTTTTGTAAATTTCAGTACTTGAGGGTTTTATAGGGATAATATTGAATTCAACACTATGGGTTAGGGCTTAATTGTGAAAAATAAGCTTGTTTTGATTTTAGGGACAAAATTGAACAAAGTGTAAAACTTTAGGAAAATTGTGAAAATGTTAATATGAGGTCATATGCATTAAATTACATGTTTTAAGGTAATTTAGACTCATAAATTGAAATAAAATTACTGTATAGGTCAAGAACCGATAGATAATCGTGAAAAAGAAAAAATTACAGACTAGTCTTTGATACTGCAATCTTTATTGTTTAGCCCTGGGAAGTTCATACGGTATTGTTTTGTATATTTTGGTAATGTTATTATTGAAATTCTGTATTTTTGTGACATTAATTCTAAACTTAAATGTTATGGTTGATTTAGTGAGAAAATGGATTGATATGGAAAGTGTTATACGATTATTATCGAGCCCAGATTAAAATATGATAGGAGACAATTGGCATGCCATTAGGTTATTTTGTGCGCTGTATGGGATTGATATCTGATGAAATGATGATATATAACATGTTATATTACACTAAATGTACCGGAATCCAACATTTGTTGCAGATTACCTAGTTATATTTACAATGATCCTGACATGTTTCTAGGGGCGGATGTAAAGCCTACAAGCTTGGCACTTGGTGCCCAGGCGTGTTTCTGGAGGGATGTTAGCCTACAGGCTAGGAACTTGGTGCCTAGGCATGTTTTTGGTTGGATTAGCTCGGTTGAGCATTTTGGCATACCTTGGGTGGATAATTGAGTATCCGCATCTGTTCATATCCATTCATCGGGCGGAGTTGTGCTTGTTAAATGACATAATGACTTGTATTAAGGCTTGGTAATAACATCTTGATGATGACTTGAAAATATTTTCTAATACTTATGGATAATTTGTAGTGACTTGATATGAAACAGTTTTGTTTAACTTGAATGGTTATTTGATTTGTGTATTATAAACTCACCTCTTGGTACGATTGTGGTGACAGGATTAAATGTTAGTTAGTTATGTTGTTAAATTTAAATTATGATACCAAGGTATGTTATATCGTGTTACTACCTATGAACTTACTAAGCTTAGTTGAAGCTTACTTTTGTTATTTTCCTGTTTTCCTGTAGTTGTCTTGTTGCGGAATTGAGCGATCAGATCAACTAGAAGATTGCACTATCTAACTTCTTTTTGGTAGACTTTGGAATCTTTATATTTCAGTTTTGTGGTATGTAATAGGAGTATTTTGTTTATTTACATATGTGTTCATGAAAGTATATACATATGTTTTGTGGTTATACAAATTATATATGTTTGATAGCCAAATGGTTATTGTTCATGGCTTATTATAGGAAATCTTGAATGTGTACTGTGTATAGTATATAATAGAATGAGATGAAATGTTGATAAATGGATATTTGTGATGGAAAATGATTGGATGATAGCTTGGTTGGATGTTGTGGTAACATGGTTAGATATGGGATTTGGATGTTATGAAATGATATTTTCTTTGGTTCATTTGATGGTAAAGGTATTAGTGAATGTGATTTGGTTCATGGACATTAGTTGGTGAAAGAAATTAGGGCATTTTGACACTTTACATGACATTGTTTTAGTTAAGTATATATGTGATAGAAAATGGAGTTGAACTTTAAGTTTTGATTGTTGTTTGTGATGGTGCCTTATGGTATATTGGTTAGAATTAGGAAAATGACATGTTTTGATATGCTTTTGATGTGTTTTAAGTTGATTTAATGAATGGTTTTTGGCATGCTTAGGACTTAAGTAAACCATTGATGGTATGTTTTGTATTTCAAGGTATAATTTAGCACACATGGGCTGTAACATGGTCGAGTGTCACACATGGGTAAGTGACACGACCATGTGCTTTGTTTGATTTTGGTGACTTTAGGTACACACGGCTTGGCGACACGGTCATGTGACCCTTTTATACACGTAATCAATTTGTTGCACGATTTAGGGACACGACGGTGTGATATTGCACCACACGGCCGTGTAACCCCTATTTTTTGTTTTTACCCTATTTTTATGTTATGTTCTTTATTAGTCCCTGCTTGTTTCTAAATTGATTTTAAAGGTTCATAAGCTCGATTTAAAGTCTCATTTTTGAATTGATTTTAGAGGTTCATAAGCTCGATCTAAATTTCGTAACCCTAATTCAGTGACGGAGACATGTGAGGGGTATTACATAAACAACTTGGTGAAATAGGTCCTTTAACCATGGTGAACCCTATGCTTGGAGATAGTGGACTCTATATGTTGATGGCTACACTATGAATAATAGTTTTAGCGTAAGAATCTTGCTAATGGACCCCGTGAGAAACAAATGGCAATAAGTATTACTGTTTGAGTTAATCACTTTAAACAACATGGTAGAGAATAGATCAGATTGAAAGGATTATGAGTTGTGAGAATTGGGCTTGGCCAAAGATCACAAGTTGGCTAGAAATATGTTCGAACATTTGACCAAGCCAAGTTCCAGCTAATCTCTAGAGCTAACAATGAAAAGAAACGTCACTCACCAAGTTTACCTCGTCACTCAAAGTTTAATAGAGAGGTAAGATCTTATTTGAACATAGGGCTTGCCCCACCTATGAAAAGCATCCCTAAATCCTTTGTATCTCTAATAAGTTTACGTGGATAGTATTTAGGATTTATGCCTTTAGTGCAGTGATTTTGTCATGATTACATGAATATTATCTGGATTGACAATATATTAGACTGGGCTCAAGTTGAATTTATCCTAGATCTATTTATGAATTTATTCACTTATGATGATCATGTTGTGACTTACCTAAATCCTGAGTAAGTGAATGATTATGTGCTTGTAACACATGGGCTTTGATATATTTGAAACTTATGCTATCATAGTAGTGGACTAAAAGTTAGTATGTTGGGTATATGACTTATACATGACATAGCCTTACTCACGATAGTGGAATCATAGCTCGATTAAAAGAGTACATGATATCATCTCATTGGCATTGTACGAATTATGAAAATAGATCGTGGCCATGAATCATTTTTCTTAAAGAAACTAAAGGCCTGAATGAGATAAGATAGGGTATTCGTACCCAGCTAGTAGTGTAACTTAAAGTCCGTAACTGAAAGTTCTAAGTAGGGGACTTGGTTATGCATAACACTAAAGCCATTTTTCTTGCAACACGACGAGGAAAAATTGCACTAAATTGGAATACACCCTACAAGTTCATCATGAAAATCAACTATGGAGCTTACAACCTAGCACAAATTGATGGAAAACTGATCTGTCGTAATTTGATACGTCCAATTAGGCTCTCCATTACGCTTAAAAAGCTTATTCTCAAGCAATTTAAATGTCTTTTTCGTAATTTTTGCTTTATTTTAATTATTTTTTAATAAGTGTTTAATGCATTTTGTATTTTTTTAGACTCAAATTGGTCAAATGTACCATTTGGACCCTAATGATTGGTTAAGTGTTGTAAGAACTCAATGGTGGCCCGATTTTGAGCGAAAACATCACAAAGGAGGGGATGTCGAAATATCAAAGCATGAAAATTGAGATACCCTCGACAATCCTGAAATGAAGAGAAAAATGAAGAGTACCTACAATGGTATCAGGATATCTTTATTCAGTATCATGATACCCAGCCTTCAAGGAAACTCCCCATTTTGAAACTGTTGATGATATCACGATATCCAAACCATGGGTATTGCGATATCACTGTCGTGAGGAGACAAAAATTGTCATAAGGGGTAGTCCTTGTCCAACCGAAGCACCAATCAAAAAGACACATTGAGAGGCACTTTGGTCAAGAAAAAGGGGTCAGAATAGTTGCTAAAAAAGAGCCAAAATTGGAGAGAGAGAGAGAGAGAGAGAGAGAGAGAGAGAGAGAGAGGATGCATTAGGCACAATTTTTAGTCATCTTATTTTTCTTTCATTTCTAGGGTTTTAGTTCTTCTTCTCCACAGTTGTAAATTTAATTTTCTGCTAGTTTCTTTGTGTTTGTTTACATTTTTAGTGTTATTTAAATTAGTTAACACTGTAGCTTGGGTTTATTTACATGTTTAGGACCTCTAACTTGCTTGTAATGACATTTTCATCTTTATTTTAATGCAATTTCAGTTGGTGTTCTTTTTCTTTATTAAGAATCTCATGTTTATTGTTCTTGCTCATTTATCTTGTTGTTAGTTTCTTTTCTTTCAACCCTTTCAAAGTAAAAACAAAAACTTTCATCTTTTTGTTCAAGTTTTATATTAATGGCTTTCATGTGTGTTTCTTTGATTTTTTCAGTTTAAATACGTTAATGTGTAACTAAACCCTAGGAGGTTGGTTGATAGAGATGTGGGTAAACTAATTTTGAGGGTCAGGAATTAAATTACAATAAATTAGACTAAACTGAATAAACTTTAAATCTTAGTATTGACGTCCCTAAGGGCAAATCAAGATAAATGATATCGAGAGGTAATCTTATTAGGCACCAATTCATTAGTCCCGGATTAGTCGGGTGAGATCGAGAGATAAACTGAATTAATTTGTCTAATTTGGTAAAATTGAGATTGTGAGGTAAAAGGGAACCACTTTAGGAGTTTAAGTAATTTGGATCACTAATTTGATGATTAATGAACCACATGGAAGTCAACCAGCCACTGTTCGTTATTGATTGGATAGTTTTTTAACTTTGTATGCTTTATGATTTAGTCCTTTTGTTAATTAGCTAGTAAATTAGTTTAAATATTCTCAATTTCATGGTCTGTCGTACTATGTTATTTAGCAAGTAGATAGTTAGACTCTTTAATTGCATGTTATTAGCTACAATTCACTCAATTGCCAACTCTTGTGGGTTTGAGCCTCGAAGTACTCCTATACCCCGTTGTACAAATTATATTATAACTAACCTGTTACACTTGTAGACACCTCATGTAGTTATTCTGATTTGATTGTTGTATTAGTGTTGATTCTCAGTGTTGGTGCACGCACGCCGGGGTGTAGTCAAAAGCCCATCACAAGGATGAGGAATGCAGTGCATTTGAAGAAATATTATATTTGAGTCTAGCCATCTTAAGCACCTTGCTTTTTAGGCATAGTATTTTCAAGCATCTTACCTTTTCATGAATGGACTTTTCAAGCACCCCATGCCGCAAATGACAAGTCGAAGGGCAAATAAACATGAACACTTTAAGAGACGATTATTCTTATGACAAGTTAAAGGGGAAATCAACATTTAGAAGAGACATTCATTTTTATAACCTTTGGATTCTTCTCCACAATGTTGGAACTAATGAGATTTTTAAACTCTTAAAGGTTCATTTGTCTTGTAACAACATGTGGTTAACAAACTTGCTAAGACAAAAACACATAACAAAGTAGTAAAATACAAAGGCATAGAAATGGAAATAAAAGTTTTATTAATCAATTAATAGTTTACATCAGATAACAACTCTTTAAAAGAAACATTCTTAGGATCTTCCCAAGTAGAAAGGTTAGAAATAGAAGGGTTAGCATGAAGTGACTTAATATGTATAGAATAAGGGGCATCAATACTAATAATATTACTAATGAAACTTGCCTCTTCGCTATTTTCTTCTTCAAGGTGGAGGATAAAGCTTACTAAGCTCACTAGGTCAACCTAAAAGGCCTCCCACTCAATGCTTATTGGATAGTGTATGTTGAAATTGTTAAAAATATCTAAAACAATACTCAAATTTACCTTTGCAAAACCAAAGGGCTATGGGTTACCTTGACACTCAACATTGTCAAATCTTGAATGTATCAAAGACTGCTCAATAGCAGCATTCACCTTAGCTTCCTCCACAACCTTTTGACACTTCTTAACTCCTAGCAAGCTGCGCCTCCAACTCCCCATCTTGGCTCCAAAATCTGCTAATTGTTTCTTAAGGCCAAAGATTCTATCATTCATCCTTACATTAACCTTCTCTAGTGAGGCCACCCTCGAGCTTTCAACCTTACAGTTAATATGGACTTCTTTCACGCTCTGAGTCACCTATTTACTTTCCCCTTATAAACCTCATCGAAGGACTTAAGCTTTCGAAGATTCCACCAACTTCTTATTAGCCTCTTTTTAGTCATTAATCTTATCCCTAGTGTCTTGCCACTTGGCATTAGCCTCATCTTCAGTATTTGGAAGGCCACCATCCTTTCAATGCCATATATTCTTAGAAAATCTTCCAGAAGTAGTGACTGAATAGACTATATCATCTCAACGAGGTGGCCCTTTATTAACATTGTGTGCGTCTTGAATGAAGTAAACATAGTTTTCATCATTCGAGTTTTCTCAACATGCAAAGGGTATTCCCCAACATTAATATGTTCTTATAATGAGAAATAATGACGGGGGATTTCTTTAGAACCCACTTGTGAACCCAAAACCTGCTTCCATTTGTCCATTTAAGGTAAAAAAGAAGAAGGGGCACTTTACGAGCTGCTTAGAAAAGCTAGGTAAGTTAGGCTTGGAAAGCGAAATAAAAAGCATCCCTGTAAGAGATAATATAGATAAAATCTTGCCTTTATAACCATCTTTTGAAGGTGCACCTAGAGGAGTTAAATCTCTAGAAGGGTGTATCTTTAACGAGTGACACTCTCTTAGATGAACCCCACGAATCCCCTTCAAAAGGATCTCTCAAGATGTGAGGCTCCCTTTCTTTACCTAAAGTCTCATTTGTCTTCAACTTCTTTGAAACATATTATTAGTGAGAAGAAGATGACCTCTTAGAATAGCTATACATCAATTGCATGATGTGATCATGTCTTTTACCCTAGTACCTCCTCCTCTTTGTCTTTGTTCTTTTCCAACAAACAAGCCTTCTGCAAAACATAGAAGATGTTAAGTATCACCACAAGCTTCAATGCATCAAATCACAAAGTCAAGGTCAAGGTTTACAAGCATATAGTGTTGACCCCTCGCTTTCCCAACTCCTTATGCTCTCACTTACATTTTAAGCTCAATATCATAAGCTTGCCTTTTCAGGCTCATCAATTATTACACATTACGCCTCCTTCTAAAAGGGGTACCTTGTCTAAAAGCATTGTCTCGAAAATGTCTCTTTAAACCTCCTCATCAATTGAG
The DNA here is from genome assembly GCF_025698545.1 of Gossypium raimondii. Taxonomy (NCBI): domain Eukaryota; kingdom Viridiplantae; phylum Streptophyta; class Magnoliopsida; order Malvales; family Malvaceae; genus Gossypium; species Gossypium raimondii. Next base: position 28,343,195 of record NC_068568.1, read on the forward strand.
GGGTAACTATTATGCCTAAAAGCCTCGCCAGATCAACCACTTTGACCAAGAAAAGCTCACCTACAAAGAAGCCTACCAAATTCCCATACGCTCCTCATATGGGCGATTACCATGTCATATGAAGGTCCATTCAGAGGCTTCTTTAATTATATCACATAATTGACTTCAAAGACTAGGGCATACCTTATACAATCACATTCTAATACAACACCCCAAGGTCTACTAGTAGCATTCCTTGGTCCTACGTTATAGGACACCTTCCCAAAGGGGATCCATACCAAGCTTATATATATAAACCTTTTTGTATCCAAGAAAATCCTAAGCATTCCACACACAAGTTTCAACAACCCGAAACTTTTAATGAATATTCACACATCATTATAAACCACATGCAACCACTGCCTCTAAATCTATAGATATAAAATTTAAAATTTGAAGCATTAATCGTTGTTAAATAATTAAATATAAAAAATCAAACGTTTTAATTAGTAGAGATAAATTTCAACGCCTGAGAGGCCGGTCCCAGATCTAAGGCCATCATCTCATCTTCAAATTAATGGCATCATCGTAATTCTCAGTCAAAATATAATATAAAATTAAGAAAGAAAAACAATATATATAAAAAAATGACAACTTTCTATTTTCTAAAAGGAAAAATGAAATAAATAAAATAAAGAAGCATTGCTATCTGGTATTTGCTATTGCTTATAGGATTCGTCAACTTTTCTTTCCCTCTGAAAAGAGGAAAAAAGAAAAACAAAAAACAAAAGAAAAGGAAAAATGTCAACTTTTCCTCTCTATAACTCTCACGGTCACCCCACTTTCTCTCTGTTTCTCTGATCCATCAAAGTGTTTTCTTTTCCTTTTTTTTTTAATATCTTTTTTTTGTTTTACATTTCTTCTGCTTATTTGATTCATCACTCTAGCTATTACCCTTTTCAAGTCTTTCATACTTTCCTCACTACTTTTCCAACAAACCCAATCTGAAATTCACTTCTTTTGATCAAAACTACTTGGTCCAAAACTTCAAGTATCCAAAAGCCTCAGGAATCCCATTGTTTTCCTTTTCCCTTTTTTGTTTGTTTCTAAGGGAAATGAGGGATGTTTTCATGGTTGGCAAGGATAGCTCTGGCTTGTTGGAGACCAGTGAGTCGATATGCCCGTATGAACAAGGATTACAACAATAGCAATAGTGATGAACTTGAAGAAGATTCTTTTTCTTTACGTGACTCGCTTCTTTGGTGTAGAGACCTTGAAAAACACTCTTGTGGTGATTTTTCATTTGCTGTTGTTCAAGCCAATGAGATCATTGAAGATCATAGTCAAGTTGAGACTGGCAAAGATGCAATTTTTGTTGGTGTCTACGATGGACATGGTGGCCCTGATGCTTCTCGCTTTATCTCTGATCATCTCTTTCAAAATTTGATTAGTAAGTTTCCCTTTTTACTTTTTTCCTCTTGAAGTTTGTCAATTTCTTTTCTTTTTGAAGTGGATGCTTCAGAGTTGTTTAGGGGTTTCAATGATTTATGTTCTTTATTTATCCATAGTGAGTTGAGTTCTTGGGGATTTTTTTACCCTTGATTTTAACACTTGTAATTTTCTTTACATACGGTGGTAAAGTTATGACTTTCTGACTTTCTTCTTTAGTCTCAATGTCTTTAGCTATATTCTTTCAATATAAGCCTCTTGTTTTTGTTTTGAGCCATCTTGTATACATCTTTGCTTAGATTTCTTGGACTGTTATTTGTTTATTTATTTATTCATTTCTTTTTCCATGATTGTTTGAATGTAGTTTATGTTGGTAGCCAAACTAGTTTTCATTTTTGCAGTCGGCTGTGATAGATGCTGGTTTAAAGCAATCTTATATGAATTTGTATTTTTCTGTTTGTCTATTTTCTTGGTGCAAAAAAAATAAAAATAAAAATATTGATGTGTGATCACAGTGAGTAGGATTTTATTGGGAATTCTAAATTTGGTAAATAAAAATTTTGTTTTTAATGGAAACATGTTAGGGCTTAAATATAATGTCAACTTGTCAACAAAGAAAGTTAACTTACACAGTAGTTGACTCTGGAAATTCATCATTTGGTTAACAAAGACTCACATTTATTCATTGGACTGTAATTAGAATGTAAAGGGAGCTCTGATACAAAAGATTGAACTGTATGATTATGTTCTTCATTCCAGAGTAAATGAATGCTTTCCTTTGTATTGCTTTTTGGTAATTCATTGTAGAAACTATCTTACATATATCATTTAGCAGGGCTTGCTCGAGCAAATGGAACCATTTCGGAAGATATTCTTAGAAATGCTTTCTCCGCAACTGAAGATGGGTTTCTCGCGCTTGTGCGTAGGTCTTGTGGAATAAAACCATTAATTGCTGCAATCGGATCTTGTTGTCTGGTTGGAGTTATATGGAGGGGGACGTTATATGTCGCTAATTTGGGTGATTCTCGAGCAGTAATCGGGTATTTAGGTAGGTCAAATAAGATAGTTGCTGAGCAGTTGACTAGAGATCATAATGCAAGTATAGAGGAGGTGAGACAGGAGCTGAGGTCGTTGCATCCAGATGATTCTCATATCGTTGTTATGAAGCATGGAGTGTGGCGTATTAAAGGCATCATTCAGGTATGCTCTCTTTTGTTCATTTGTATATATGATGTTTTCAGGTGGGATCACTACTAGAAAACACAAAAAGAAGGGCTTACTTTTCTCTTTACATAAGCGATAATGGAGCATAATTTGCGTGCATATGTTTTTAAGGTTGTTTGGAATGATATTACACCCCTGAGCAGATAGATATATACAAGCTGTTCTATGATTATCAAAGGATTGAGTCTTCAAATATCAGATTACGGGTCAAAATGTTGATTTGTTTACTGCCTTAATCTATTTCCTTTGACTTCATTGCTTAGGTAACCTCTTACGTCATTCAGTGTTAATTTCTCTCTGAATCTTAAGGATTCGTTTTGAGGCTTATTGTTGCTATATGTACGTTTACTCATAGCCTTCCTGTTTTTTTTACCCTGCTTTTGGTCATATATTACGGATATTTGTAGCTATATTGTTGATGGCCAGAACTTTTTCTTTGTAATGGCAAAATGCTCCAACTTCTGTTGATTCGTAGCTATTACTGGTGCTGTACGATAATCATATTCAGCGAGCTGTGCATTGTAGTTGGTTCTTGATATGAACATATTTATATTCAAAAGTTGTGGTTTTTTCTTTTACATGGAGGTCAGTTCGATGTTGGTTTGCATGCAACGGTTACAGCGGTATTCATTTGTGTTTTGACTGTTGTATGTTCTTTGGTGTTTGCCTATGAACTGGTACACCAGGTTTCCAGATCTATTGGAGATGCATATTTAAAGAGGCCTGAGTTTTCTCTCGATCCTTCTTTCCCACGGTTTCACCTCTCTGAACCCATTCGTCGACCCGTGCTAACAGCAGAACCATCGTTGTGCACCAGGGTCTTACAACCTAGTGATAAGTTTCTCATTTTTGCATCGGATGGACTTTGGGAACATTTGACGAATCAGCAGGCCGTCGAGATTGTTTCCAACTCTCCACGAGCAGTAAGCGCGAACTTTTATTGCATAGGTTTACATCTTCTTGTACCATGTTATCTCACTGTCAACTCTCTCCTGGAAAATGTCAGGGAATTGCAAGAAGGCTTATTAAAACAGCTTTAAACGAGGCGGCTAGGAAAAGGGAGATGAGATATGATGACCTGAAGAAGGTAGATAAAGGGATAAGGCGGTTTTTCCATGATGATATTACGGTTGTTGTCATCTTTATAGACCAGGAGTCACTGAGTACGAAGATGCCTGTTCTGGAGCAGTCTGTAAAGGGGTTCGCCGACTCCATTGGACCATCAAACTTCAACATTCTTTAAGTCTTGAGATGTAAATCAGGAAATGCAAGCACATGTAGTCTATCATCATCTGAATTAATAGCTTGCCACTTCAAATAATCAGTGGGGTTTCTGTATGGATTTTACTTTCTTTTTTTCTTTCTCCTTACCAAGCAAGAAAAGTTTGAACTAATTTTGATTTTACTAGTATTACTTTGATTCCCAACTTTATGATGATAACCCCCTTTTAAGAGAAGCTACATTTTTCATTTTTTTTTTCTTTTTCTTGCTCATTTTCCATTATCCCTTTCATTTGGTATTCGTATGTTTAGCGAGTGAAATTTGAAGATTACAACATCGCCCAAATAAATTAAAGAAAAAAGGAACCCTACTCAGTTTTTATGTTAATTAACATATGGTAATAACATCCAATAAAATGTACTGCAATCTCTTTAAAACAAGAGTAAAATAGTTCTTCATATTAGATAAAGGCTAGTGAAATTATAATAAAAAGAATTTCTGATTCAGTCCAAAACCATATCGGTAACAAATCAATCAATACACCACCTCTTCTACACTCAAAAAAAAAAAAAAGAATCCCTCCATAAAGCAACACTGGAAACCAACTCAAAGAAGGCAGAAAAAAAAAAGGGGGGGAAATAAATTAACAGAGCAGAAAAGAAAAGAAAGCAACCACTTGATTTATAAGCTTTGCTGTGATACAAAACGTGTACTGTATGTATAGCTCTTCTCTAGAAGCATTTCCTGTGCACAATTGATGGCCCAGACTCGTCGTACTCTGCCTTTGAAATCCACATCTGCCAAAGTATCACCTTTTAATATCTTAAAAGTGCCGATTCGTTCAAGTCGAAAATGTGATAAACAAACATTGTCTAAACCATTCTCCATCAGCCATTAGTTTAATTTAAGTAAGGGACATAGCCCTTGTAAGTAAGTTTTTTATAAGCATATTTATGTAAAACATGAAGATTGTGAAAAATTGTGAAGGAACCAACCAAGAAATGAGCGAATAAGGATAGTGTACCTGCTGGAAGGTGCTCAGGGATGCCAAAATGGAGCCTCCTATCCAAACACTATACTTCCTCTCTGGTGGTGCAACCACTTTAATCTTCATGCTGCTTGGGGCTAATGCTGTGATTTCCTTGCTCATCCTGTCAGCGATTCCAGGGAACATAGTGGTGCCACCACTGAGGACAATGTTTCCGTAGAGATCCTTCCTAATATCCACGTCACACTTCATGATTGAGTTGTATGTCGTTTCATGAATGCCAGCAGCTTCCATCCCGATCATGGATGGCTGGAAGAGGACTTCTGGACAACGGAATCGTTCAGCCCCAATGGTAATAACCTGTCCATCAGGTAGCTCATAGCTTTTCTCAACGGCAGAGCTGGTTTTTGCTGTCTCCAACTCTTGTTCATAGTCAAGAGCAATGTAAGCTAGTTTCTCCTTCATGTCTCTCACAATTTCCCGCTCAGCCGTAGTTGTGAAAGAATAACCACGCTCCGTTAATATTTTCATGAGAGCATCAGTGAGATCACGACCAGCTAGGTCGAGACGCAAGATGGCATGTGGAAGAGCATAGCCTTCATAGATAGGGACTGTGTGGCTCACACCATCCCCAGAGTCCAAAACAATACCTAAACAAATTAACCATGGCTGTTACGGTAAGAGTGACTACAGAACATATTTGTTCAAATGTACAATCACTATTATTCTATGACAAGCAGAATAAACTTGGTAATGAGACCAAAGTAATTTTTGAACTAGAGGAATAGATTATTGCTGCTAATATTTTTTTCACGTTCATGGAAATGGGGAAGTTAAGATACCAGATATTCACTCAAGCAAGTTGTTGCAAGAGTAATATGCATGTCTGAAATGTAGAATGATATGTTTATATGGGCTTATATAGATCTTGATTTACGATGCTTGATCATGACAAATGAAGTTAGCAAATCTGTTTTCTAATAAGATCCAGGCAACAATATTTCCAATTTTGCATGGTACCTAAATTTTGTTTTAGCACTTTTCAGATATAAATCTTATTAACCTATCATTGGATGGATATAAGTTTCACATGCATAATGTTTAACAATCAAGAGAAAGTGCATACCGGTTGTACGGCCACTGGCATACAAGGAAAGAACAGCTTGGATAGCAACATACATAGCAGGGGCATTGAATGTCTCAAACATAATTTGAGTCATTTTTTCACGATTGGCCTTTGGGTTAAGAGGAGCTTCTGTGAGGAGAACCGGATGTTCCTCAGGGGCAACTCGAAGCTCATTGTAGAAGGTATGATGCCAGATTTTCTCCATGTCATCCCAATTGCTAACAATACCATGCTCAATTGGGTACTTTAAAGTCAAAATACCTCTTTTCGATTGAGCTTCATCTCCCACATAAGCATCCTTTTGGCCCATACCGACCATCACACCTGTGTGACGTGGGCGACCAACAATGCTAGGGAATACAGCTCTTGGAGCATCATCTCCAGCAAATCCAGCCTGAAAAGTTGGACATGAATCAGCATCTAAATAAAAGACTGATCAATAAAACCAATGTGCTTATTCCAGACTAATACTACACTACTATCAACATACTGCTATAAGATGAAATGGATATCATCTAAATGCTTACCTTGACCATTCCAGTCCCATTGTCACAAACAAGAGGCTGAATGTCTTCGTTTTCTGCCATTTTCTATTGCCTGTTTCATAGACAAACACCAACAATCATATATATATATATTAATAAATGATCTCATATCAGAATCATCACCAAAAGCTATTTCTAAGATATGGCACTATTAGCATCCCAATTCGAAAAAGATCATGAAAAATGAATTATACACGCATTATTTCCACCATAGTGAACTTCAATTGAGGAATTAAATCGAAAAACCTTTTATTCAACTCTTCATCTAACTCCAAAACAATAAATTCACATTCTATGAGATGATAAAGCAGCAGAATTAGCAATAATTAAATGCAAAATAAGTGAAAAAGTCGGAATTTTACATTAAAAGATGCTGAAGTTGAAGATCTAAGCATCGAAATCCGATCTAATTAGTGCCTAAAATTGATAGATAAAAATAGAAACGAAATACCTTTGCTTGTGGATTCTCTCCCTTAGACGGAGTGTTGAAGTTGTGGAATTGTGCAGTTAAAGGTACCCGCCCTCTTTATTTTAAAGAGGGACAACACTGCAAATGAAACTCCATTTCAAATGTAAATTCGTCTTAAATTCACATGAAATTCAAATTCCGGATGATCTTGTCCGCCCATTTCCACTGTTCCCCATCTACGGACCCCATTTCTCGTCACGTTCTTGGTGGAAACAGCTGGCTCCCTCTCTTTAAAATATTAATTAAATAGCAAATGGCTCCGAAAATAAATTTTGAATTTTTTTATTTCAATGAAAAATTAATTCCAAGTCAATGAAGTCGTTTCATGTTTCACAATATTTTCCTCAAAAAAGAAATTTATTTCCATTAGCAATATTTATATATGTTTTACAACTAGGGGCTTTGGGAGTTGGGACAATCTCTTTTAGGACATAGCTGTTAAAGCAGAATTCAATAAACGGGGCAATTTGGTCCTATAAAGGGCCCTACTAAATAAAGAAAAATAAAATTCCTTTTTGATCACTTTAGTGGTGGACTAATTATAATCATGAAAATGAAAAATATGCCAACTCAGCACTCCGTTCCCAACTGTCTAAAGTTGTTGATATCAACTTTATTATTATTATTATTATTATTATTATATGTGAATTTACTCCCTTCTAATATAATCTAATATTTTAGTTGGAACCTTGAAACCAATTTCGTTAAATAGTTTGACTTGAGTATTCTTACGTTTTGGGTAATTTATCAATAAAATCCGATTTTTTTTTTAAAATTTATCGAAATGGGCCGATTTTTTGATTATTTACCGGAATGGGTCATTTTCCGCGAAATCGCGTCCACGTCAGCGCGATATCAGGGTACGTGTCAGGACATCGCGTCCACGTCAGCGCGATTTGCTTACGTTGACACAAATCGCGCCTACGAGGACGCGATTTGCTGACGTGGATGAACAGTTTATGTTTTTAAGCTTGGAAAACTTTGAAAGGCCATAACTTTTCGCTCGGTTGTCCGATTGAGATGATTTTTTTTTTGATTTCGAATAACTTTTTGAGATCTACGCGCTGACAAACCGCCAAAGGGGTTTGTCGTAGTTTTTGTCGAAAAAGATCTTTTTTTGCCCCTAAATTTCGATTTTTTCGGTTTAAAATTGAATTTTGAAATATTCAAATCATTATTTTCCTTATTTATTTGAAGTAAACACCAGATATTTTTTTACAGAATTGTCTTATATCATCCTGTTATAGGTATAAGTCAGCTCATTCCACTTTTGAGAAGTTCCCTAAAATTTTCCATTTTATTCAATTTAGTTCCTAAAACCTAAATAGTCATATTTTCAAATCTAAGCTTCGTTTTTCAATTCAAATTCAATTTCATCCTTCCATAACATTCAAATATTCTTAAATATTTCATGCTAATTTTGAAATAATTACACTTTAGTCCCTATACTCGTAACTAACAAATTATACTTTACAAATTAGTCCCTATTCATCTCTAAGCAGTTTTTCAGCGCGTAGATCTCAAAAAGTTATTTGAAATAAAAAAAATCGTCTCAATCGGACAACCGAGCCAAAAGTTATGGCCTTTCAAAGTTTTTCAAGCTAAAAAACATAAACTGTTCATGCCACGTCAGCAAATCGCGTCCTCTAGGGTGCGATTTCGTCCACGTCGAAGAAGTCGCTACCGACGTGGACGCGATTCTGGCGCGTACTCGACATCGCTACCGACGTGGATGCGATTTCGCGGAAAATGGACCATTCCGGTAAATAATTAAATAGTTGGCCCATTTCGATAAATTTTGAAAAAAAAAGGGCTTTTATTGGTAAAATACCCTTACATTTTTAACATTTGACGGATATTATCTTTTTCTTCAAATGTAAACAAACATTCCAAGATTGTAAAATAAGCTGAAATTAACTAAAAACTTTTGCTTCACCAATGAAAATAAACATTTTAAAATGTAGAGGAATACAACATAATCATGTTGTAATAAAGAAACTAGCATATCTCATATTGCATTGAAATATTTTCATTTTTAAAATGTACAAATTAGGGTGAGAAAATTGATTAAAGAATTGAAAAATTAGAATTTTAAGTTATTCGAACCGAGTTATTTAATTTTTCAAGCTAACTCAATTTTTGAGTTTCGAGTTCAATTAAGTTATAAAATTGAATAATTTGAATAACAAATTAGTGTAAATATCCCTTTGGTCTCTGTCAATTTTGAAAATGAACAAATTAGTCTCTTTTTCTCAATAAAATTACAAAAAATAAAATAATTTCTAAAATACAAAATATTTATAAAAATAAAAAAATTATAAAATTCTAAAGAATATATAAAAAGTTAAAATTAAAAAACTCTAAAATAATAATTTTGGCGACCTAAATAAGTTAATTAATGATTCAAGTTTATCATACTAAAGTATTTTATTTTATTTTTCTTATTTTGCTTTGAAAAATTTTCAAATATATATGGTTTCAAATTTATGTGTTGTAATATGAAATTAGTTTTATTGTAACAAGATTTTAATTTGTCATGTTTAATTTTTAAATTTAACTTGAACAATTTTACTCGATTCGGCTCAACTTGAATTTCATTTTCCTCGATTTGATTCGAAAAAATTTCAAATCGAATTAGGATGATAAAATAGGACTTGTCAACTCGACTAACTCAAAATTTTTTTACTCGATTCAACTTGATTTGATTGAATGCTCACCCTTAATAAAAACTACTTAATTGAAATTTTTAATGAAAAGATGTTAAAAATTAAAGTAGATAAAATTTACTTATCACTCAATAAAATTTATATTAAGCTTATTTTATTTTATTCAAAACTATATTATCTTTTAAATACTTTTATAAAAACATAAATTGGTTTTTTAAAGAACTAGGATAAAAAGTAAAAACATCATAATTTAAAATTTATATTTATCAAACCATTTAAGTATGTTTAATATTTATTTATTTTTAGTTTGGCAAACAATACCTAAATCTATAAAAAAATATAGTATAAAGACCTTTGATAGAATTTGGTCTTAGATTACAATCCACTAATAATGAGGGTGAAAATTTTTATTTATTCAAATCTTATATAAGAATTAAATAAAAGTTTAATTGAAATGAAGTCCAGTTACGAGTAAATATTTATTGATTTTACATAAAATTTAAAAGATAAAAATACTTTACAACGATCTAATTTGTTTTTATAAAAGAATAGGTTTTTAATTAATTTTCAATTTAATTCAGAACACTCAAATATAATACAAGTTATTATTCAACTGCTGCGATTTCCAGCTGAACTTGTCTGATCCGGCTATATTTTATCGTCTCCATCAGATGCCGGATCAACGTTGACATAATAGAACGGGTGTCGTAGGCGTTTGATTTTGTGCAGTGTATAATACGTGCGATGCATTACCGTTAAATAAAAACAGACAACGTGGTCCGTCATTCCCCTCACACCGAGGTTTAGACGTTTGACCACGTCATTTTCTTCATTGAAAAATATTATTGCCTTTAAAAAAAGAAAAGAAAAAGGGCCTATTATATTATTGTTCTCTTTCTCCTGTTCAATTAATGTTGTTATCGTTGATTTTTTTCTCTCCTCTATGTTTTACTTTTAATCCTTTTGCATTCTTTATATTATTATTTAAATTTCAATTTGAGTTGTTACCATGAGTTAATTAAACAAAAATTTAATTTAAAAATTAATAAAATATGATATCATATTTAAAATAAGTTATATTATTACGATGATTTATTTTTTTATATTTTTAATAAAATCATTGAAAATATTAAGTCTGGAAGAACTCTATTTAGAGGTGGCAGAAGATCTGGAATTGTTTTGTGGAAGGAGGTGGTAAAAAAGCAAAGGGTCATTATCAGGCAGCCCAGGAAAACAGAGGATGAGTCAATGGCTAGCCTCAACTATTTGTGCGGTACAACAAAGTTGGAGATACAAATGTTGCTATGTTGGATTTAATGCCCTGAGTGTGGTATATTCGTTTGTAAACATGTAATTTTTTTTCTGAGCAGATTAGTTAATAAAACAAATTCATTTATTACATTAAAATACTTGGTATAATTTTCCCCATATGATTTTTTCATGCAAAGCAAAATAGAAGCAAATATTGCTCACTGGTTGTCTAATGTTTAATTAATACTAAGCGATATTACATGGCCAGATCGTAATACAAAAAGACAACTTATATTAGTAGACAAACCTAAACATGTCCTTAGTCTAATAAAAAGTGAGCAAACCAATTGAAAGACTAATATGTTGTCTATCAAGTCCAATTGGGGAGATATTCTATCTTGGGCATCAGAGCGGATAACTCCCAGAAGATAGAGACATATATCTGATTGACTGGACTGGTAGTACATCGGACTAGACCCAAGGAGAATAGATTTTGAATCCATTTATGGATTTATTCACTTGTGATGTTCATAGTGTGACATACCTAAATCTTAAGTAGATGACGGACTATATATGTGTGACTCATATATTTTGATGTAAATAAAAGCCAGAGTTCAAATAATATAAGGAATCGAAAGTTGGTGCATTGGGTATACGACTTCTACAGTATGTAGCGTCATTCACAACTGTAACGACTTAAATTTCTGATTCTACTTAACGATATTTCTAATTCTGCTTTAATACATACTTAGACGACTTAAATTTTAAAATCTAACTATTACATAAAAAAATGTGCAGAACTAGTAATAAACTCTTACAACTTGGATTCCAACAAATTATTTATAAAATTTTAAATTAATACTCAATTACAGACATAACCACTTAAACCCTGAGGCATGGCCTCCAAGGAAGCCTCTCCATATACATGGGACAACTACCGTGCCCATCTCTTAACTTTGGAGGAGTTTGGCTAGGTCCCTCCTTTATTTCCAAGTCTTTATCTACCTTCCAAGCAGTAAAATGTATAAGTTCAGAAGAACTTAGTGAGTTTTGTACATACAAACTTATAAAAGGCTGCTTAAATTATAAGAAAATGAGATTCTATGCACAGAGTTAATCTCCTTGGATTTCGTGGGGGAATTTATGAACTAAGTTGGCATAGCCAATACTTCATTCTCTCTAAGCTGAACGTAGGAGGACATAATGCCTGGTCTGGTCATAACCATGTTTTATCTAGAGATATTCTCATATGGTTCTTATCCACGTTATTCATTTTTTCAAACTTTCATTATACCCTTTTTGACATGCCTCATTTGTAACACCCTTCACCCATCCCTAACGCCGAAATAGGGCTACAAAATGCTACAGTAAAAAATAGAACAGGGGCATGCTATTTCAATTTAAAAACTCTTTAAAACAACCATTCAATTAAAATATGTTATACGTGCAAAATTGGGCTTAAAATCAAGCTTACGAAAGCTCTAAAAATAATTCAGAACTAAACATGGATTAATTTAAAACTTTACATAAAAGTGAGGCAAAAACATAAAACAAGGGTCACACGGCAGTGTGACAGGCTGAGGCCATGTGACATTGGATCACATGGCCATGCCTTCAAGCCGTGTACAAGATTGATACTGTGTAAGGCTGGTATAGTTACACGGTCGTGTCGCCGGGTCGTGTAACAAATTGAAGCTATGTGGACCTAAATGTAAAATCTTACAAGCATTCAGATGGTTGTATGGCTGGGCCATGTGAGAAACAGATCATGTCAATATTCATGCATTCAAGTTACCAGTGGCACACAACCATGTCACCAAACAGCGTGTGACACACGACCATATGGTAACCCATGTGACCTATAATAGCTCCATTTAAACCATGATTCGATTTATTTAAATAAGAATTTCCAAAGACATAAAATGGTGCTATAAAAACATGCTCAATTCATATCAAAAACCTAACATAAACATGAAATAATTCAACCTAAAAATGCCTAACCAACATGCCATTTTGGCACCATCACAAACAAGTTCCAAATCTAAGCCAAACATCCAACAATTATAATACCAACATGATTCAATTGTAAAGCTCAACCATACACACAAGTATACATATTACAATTCTCCATTTTACTATGAATACTTTTCAAACCTTACCTTTTAAAAATATCTAACACATGCCTTAACACATACCAATATTAACCATATAGGTCTCAAGTAATTTACTAACATTATAACATATAAAATACATCCAAACCTCAACTTCCATACATGCATTCATGATTCGAAAGATAACATATATCTAATAAGCAACCATTTATCAAAGCATTACCATTCATAATTTTTCCATTATTAAAGGATAAGCAGACATCAACTAAGCATGCTTTTACCATTCATTCCATCAAACATACCAAATAGCCTTTAAGAACAACATTATATAATAACCATATTCAAACTTTATAATTCCATTACTTAGACTTCAAAACACATAATCTCAAGACACAACCTATATACATGCCACAAAATTGGAATAAAAATGATCCAAAATCTACCGAAATTGAAGCTTGATAGTGTGAGCCTTGAAGTTAATCTAACAACCTAGTTCCGCAAAATGTCAACTACAGGAAACAGGAAATGAAACAGAGTAAGCTTTTAATAGCTTAGTAAGTTCATATACCAACTTAACTCAACCATGCATATGTAAATAAATGATTAACATAATAATATTAATCTGATATAACAACACATAAGGAACATGTGAGTTCATCATAATGCCAAATCACCAAATAATTCAATATTTAACAAGTTATACAAACTAGTCCTTCCACATTTATTCAACATGTGCCAATGAGTCATAAAACAATCAATCACAAGTTTAATTAGCTCAATGAACTATAGAAAAAAGTAATTCAGATACTCGGGTAACAACACCACACTAGGGAGCACCGTAGTACTATCAAGGGCATCGGAGTGCAAACCTGTACAAGCACGCATTCTAACCCTATTGACATGCCAATTGTATCCTAATCGTTCACTACGTTCAAACGGGCATTAAAAAAGATTCCTAGCACTTATAAATTAGGGGCACTTTCATGTTATCAGTACATATGCTATAAAAAGTTACGTTCATTTAGGAATCCATATGAATTATGTTTCACAAGTATTTAACAATTATCAATTAGGTCCTTACTCACCTTAGCATTAGTTTGTAACATTTTAAATCCCAACTCACAATCTTAACAACATATATATGCACTCACAATTCAACAGTAAACAATATGTATAAATATATTTCTATACCTATGAACTTACCTAATATATTCAACTATCGAGTTGATTTGTAGGGACTATTCTACAATTTTCCCTTTTTCCCGAATTTCCCTCCGCACAATTCAATCCTTGATTTAAATAATAGTTAAATAAAATTTATAAATATCAATTGCATTACCATACTTATTTTCATGTATATTACCTATAAATTTCATTTTACAAAATTTCTGAACTTTTACATTTTAATCAATTTAGTCTCTAAAACTGAAACTATTATAACTTTCATAATTAAAACCCCAAACTTAAAACCGATTACACACACATCCCTATCAAACCCTCAAGCATTAAAATTTACTAAAATTTCATGTTAAAGTTGTCATAGTTTCATTTTAGTCCCTAGACTCAAAATTAACCAAAATCTCTTTACAAAATAGTCCTATTTAACAACCAAGCTTATAATTCTACCATTTAACACCAAGAACATCTAAAAATCATTAATGTCAAGTTTTAAAAATTTTAACAGTTTTACGAAATAGCCCCTAGACTAGCTAGATTAAGCTACAACAATATAAAAATATAAAAAATACTACAAACAGACCTAGGGAATACTCGCATGCAAGGGCCGATAGTGCTTAAAGAAAATGGCTATGACTTATTTGTTTCCTTATGGTTTCGGGTGTAGAAGAAAGAAAATGAAAATGGATGATGATGTTTTTAGTTTCTTTTTGTTTTAATTATTAACACATTTTACTTATTTTTAACTTAATGATATAATAAAATAAACATAACATTAAGCTAAAAAGCCATCAACCAACCACTAAGTTTTAAAGTAGCTAAATTTCTATTTTAACCTTTGCAACAATACTATCTAGGCCATTTAACAAATAAAAATCTACAGCGATAGAGTTTTACAATTTAATCCTTATACCTTAATTAGTTATTCAAACATCAAAATTACCGAACCAAAATTTAATACGAAACTCTAATGACCTCATAAATATTATATAAATAAGTATATAATATTTACGGTCTCACTTATTGAAATTGTGGTCCCAAAACCACTAAAAATGGTCTATTACAACTCTCCCCTTAGAAAATTTCGTCCCCAAAATTTCTTACTTGAAAATAAGTTCAGATATTGCGATTTCATAGATTCTTCCGTTCCCCACGTAGCTTCATCAACTCTGTGTCAATGCCTTAATACTTTTACCAATGATACACATTTATTCCGTAATTGTTTCACTTTCTGAGCTAATATTTTAACTAGTTCCTCACCGTAAGTCAAATTAGGTTGTAACTCAATTTCATCTGAATATATCACATGTGACAGATCAAAACGATAACAACAAAGCATTGAAACCTGGAAAACATTATGAAATTATGAAGTTTTGGAGGTAATGCTAATCGATAAGTTACGAGTCCAATTCTCTCCAAAATTTTATACGACCCAATGAACCTCGGGCTTAGTTTCCCTTTCCTACCGAAATGCAAGAAATTTCCCCAAGGTGAGACTTTTAAAAACACTTTCTCACCAATAGAAAACTCTTTATCTTTTCTTTGCAAATTGGTGTAAGATTTTTGACCATCGGAGGCAGCTTTCAAATTATCTCAAATAATTCTAACTTTATTTTCAGTTTCTTGAACTAGATCAACCCCGACTAACTTTCTTTCATTCAACTCTGATCAGTATAACAGACTCTACATTTGGACCCATATAAAGCCTTGTACAGTTTCATCTTTATGCTCGATTGATAGTTGTTATTATAAGCAAACTCGACTAATGGTAAATATTTTTCCCAGCTACTTTTAAACTCAATCACACAACACCGTAACATATCTTGTAGACCCTAAATTACTTATTCAGACTAACCATTTGTTTGCAGATGAAAAGTGGTGCTAAAATTCAATTTGTTACCCAAACCCACATGTAACTTACCCCAAAACCTAGAGGTAAATCTCGAGTCACAATAAAAAATAATAGATATAAGAACGCCACAAAATCTAACAATTTCTGAGATGTACAAATTAGCTAACTTTTCAAGCGAATAGTTAGTTCAAACAGGTATAAAATGAGCGGACTTTTTTAATCTAACAACTACAACCCAGATCGAGTCTTTTTCAATATGGCAGTCTGGAAACTATAGCCACACAATCCATCGTAATACGCTCCTATTTCCACTCGGGAATCATCCCAAGTTGTAACAAACTTGACAAAACTTGATGTTCGGCCTTTAATTGCAAGCATATCAAACATCTAGATACAAAGTTGGTTATTTCACGTTTCATTCCCGGCCACCAATAAAATTGCTTCAGATTACTATAATTTTTATTGCTTCCAGGTTGAATTGAATAAACACTGTCGTGAGCTTAATTTAACAAGTCTTGTTTCAACCTTGAATCATTCGGTACACACAATCGATTTTGAAAATACAAGCAATCGTTAAAACCGATACAGAAATCAACTGTCTTACCACTTTCCACCAGTTTTTGTTTCGATAATAGTCTAGATCATTTTTCTGAAATTCCTAAAAGCTTGGTGAGAACATCGACTTAACTCTTAACTCAGCTGAAATAGAGCCATCTCGTTTTAAAGTCAAACTTGCATTCATAACTCTCAAAGCAAATAGAGACTTTTGGCTGAAAGTGCCAGCTACCAGTTTTGTTTTTCTAGGATGATAATCAATCACCAAATCATAATCTTTTAACACTTCGAGCCATCTAGGCTATCATAAAATCAAATATTTTTGCGTCATCAAGTACGTTAAGCTTTCATGATTGGTAAAAATATGACAATTTTCACCATACAGATAGTATCGCAATATTTTTAGGGTAAAAACAACTACTATTAACTCTGAGTCATGCATCGAGTAGTTTTTCTCGTAAGGTTTCAACTGTCGCGAGGCATAAGCTAGTACTTTTTCTTTCTACTTCAAAATGCAACCCAAGCCATTAAGCGAGACATCACTATAAACAATAAACTCTTTCCCGATTTCAGGTTGAGTTATAATTGGAGCTTTAGTTAACATGTTTTTTAACTGCTCAAAACTTTTTTGACATTTTTCAGACCAAAAGAAGTTGACATCTTTCTGTAGTAACTTCGTCATTGGAAATGCTATTATCAAGAAGTTTTTAATGAATCATCGATAATACTCGGCTAAGCCTAGAAAGCTACATACCTCATAAACATTTCTTGGAACTTTTGATTCCATGATTACCGATATTTTACCCGGATCCATTTGGATACCATCAGTGGAAATGACATGTCCTAGAAATCCAACTTCTCAAAGCCAGAATTTACATTTGCTAAACTTAGCATATAATTGTTTTCACGCAAATTCTGCAACACAATTCTCAATCGAGTATATCCGATTATCATCTATAAAAACAACGACAAGTCTGTCTAAGTATGGCTGGAAAACCTGATTCATTAAGTCCATAGATGCAGTAGGGGCATTAGTCAAACAAAATGGCATCACCAGAAACTCATAATGGCTATAATGAGTTCTAAATGCAATTTTTGGCACATTTGGCTCTTTAACTCGCAATTGATAGTATTTAGACCGGAGATCAATTTTAGAAAACATCATAGCTCCTTTCAAGTGATCAAAAAAATCGTCAATTTGTGGCAACAAATATTTATTCTTTATTGTGACTCTATTTAACCAACGATAATCTATGCACAATCTTATCAATTCGTCTTTCTTTTTCACAAACAACATTGGGGCACCCCAAGACGACACACTCGGTTGAATAAAATTGCGATCTTGTTGTAACCCCCAAACCTAGCCTAGAAGTTTGGAAACACGAAAATTTACACATTTTTACATACTCTTTTTAACTTAAAATCATACAATTTCGATAAAATTCTTGTCTAAAAAATAATTAATTTTTACAAAATAATTAAAGTGCACTTAAAATATGAAAATGTTGAATTTTAGTTAATTTTATAATTAATTTTGATAAATTTCGGTTATTTTTGACAAATTTGCACAAAGGGCAAAAAATGGCTTGGCAGACACTATTAGAAGCGCAAAACCGAGAAGAAATTTAAAGTATCGAGGCAAACTAAATTTTAGCCTAAGACGGTCCAAAATTATATGTATTAATTTATAATATAATTAATTTTAATTTATATCCAATTTAATTTGGGTTAATAAATTATTATTAATAAATTATGAAAAAGTGGTCTAGTTGAACTAAACCGACCAAGAAATGGACAGCCCAAAAATCGTCCCAAGAGCTGACCCAAATCAGCTTCTTAGCAGATTATTTAAGCTTGCAAAGAGGCCCTTGAAGACTTGTTCAAGTTGCATTCAAACCCCTCCACAATTGGTGGCTTTATAGATTTGCCCCAAGCCTAAATTAGCAAAGTTGAAACTATCAACCTTGCCACATGTGTGGCCGGCCAAGGGAAGGCTTTTTGGCTTATCATTTTAGCTATTTTTAGTAGCCCTCCTCAGCTATAAAAACCCCCTTAGGCTAGTCATTTGAAAAACACACCTCAAACATTCACATCTTTCCTCTCTTCTCTCCACTTTCTCTCTTTTTTTCCATTCCAAAATTCCCTTACTCTCTTGCTGATTTCTCCTATTGGGAAAGGGGCATTCATCAGCCTTGGTCAACGAGGACAATAGAGAAGGAAGAACGGAGCAACTAGTCAAGCCACGGAAAAACACCGGATTTGATTCTTGTTCCCTATCTCTTTAATTTTTGTTGTTGTTATGCTGAACATATCTATGAATATTTATGTTGTTGGAATGGTTAATTTAATAAATTTAGCTTGAATTTAATTCGTGTTAGGTTGATTACATTTCGTTTGTTAAAATTATTGAAATTGTGTTTATGTTATTATATGCCTCGGTAAGATGCTTGATTAAGTAAAATCATGACTAAGTTATTCTTGCATTACAATTGTCAGGTAACTAATGAATTAATTTAAATGGACTGAAATTGTAATTAATGAACACAATACATAATCAGTGCATGTTTAATCATCTAAGGTAGCTGAGGGTTAGATTAGCAACGGTATCTGACGATACATTTGCCTTGCATAACTTGCAATATTATTGTGATTAAACTATTCCAAGGTAAGGATACTTTGTTATCTCACATAGTCTTTTATGTGCTTATTAAATCGAGTTATTTTTTTTTGAATTGACATAGGGATATGTACAAGAGATTATTTTGATTTAATAAGTATGTATGTGCAATAGCATATTTGACCATTGAGATTTGTTTAATTGGTTGAATTGACATAAGGATATAGTCAAGAGATAAATGGATTTTGGTAGGTGAGTATGTTCATAAGTTAGCAAATTACCGAGTTGCCGTGACCATATTCGTAACAATATAAACATGGGTTTAATAATTCTAAGTTAAGAAATGTAATTAATCTAGCACAATTATGTCATCTTGATTAAAATCGTATTTTGAAATCATGCATTTGAGATTTATTTATTTAGTTTACTTAGTTTAAAATCTTAGTTTTTAATCACACTCTTCAAAAAAGTATTTTTCTTCACCAAAGTGTTGTAAATAGCATTCATAAATAATTCTTTTCACTGTCCCTGTGGGAACGATAACTCGACATATACTTGTCACTTTATTACTTGTTGCGATTGTGTACACTTGCACATTTTCGTCGTTCCAAGTTTTTGGCGCCGTTGCTGAGGACTGTGTTTTAAAAAAGCCATTATTTGTGAAGTTGTTAGTTTTGCATTTTGGTTTATTTTTTGTTCAAAATTTAACTTAGTTAATTTTTCTGTGATTATTTTTGGTGTTTATAAGTATTGATCGAATCATCGATTTACTCCCTGTAAACCCTGAGATTGAATGAACTTTTCGACAGTGAAGAAGACAAGTAAGTTAGAGAAGGACTGAAGAGATGAATTTCAAAAATTCGAATCAAGGAAACAGAGCAAACCTTACGCAAAATTCTATCCTTATTGCTGATGATAGGGATAGAGCTTTGAGACAGTATGCCATGCCAGTATTTCATGAGCTTAATTCGGGTTTTAAGAGACCCACAATTAAGGCACAACAGTTCGAGTTGAAGCCAGTCATGTTCCAGATGCTTCAGACAGTGGGTCAATTCAGTGGAATGCCTACCGAATATCCTCACTTACACTTAAGACTGTTTATAGAGGTGAAAGATTCTTTCAAGTTAGTCAGAGTACCCAAAGATGCATTACGATTGAAGCTGTTCCCATATTCACTAAGGGACAGAGCTCGAGCTTGGTTGAACTCATTACCACCAAACTTAATTTCAACATGGCAAGAGTTAGCAGAAAAATTCCTTATGAAGTATTTCGTGCCTAGCAAGAATGCTAAGTTGAGGAACGAGATCATTGCTTTCGAACAAATGGATGATGAGTCATTGCATGTGGCATGGGAAAGGTACAAATAATTATTACGGAAGTGCCCTCATCACGGAATCTTACATTGCATACAACTTGAGACATTTTATAATGGTCTCAATGCTCACACGAGGATGGTAGTGGACGCTTCTGCTAATGGTGCTCTCCTTTCTAAGTCTTATAATGAGGCTTATGAAATCATTGAGAGGATTGTCAGCAACAATTATCAATGGCCAACCAATTGAGCATTGTCAGGAAGACGAGTCGCTGGAATACATGAAGTAGACACTCTTACTTCACTCGCATCTCAAGTATCATAAATATCCTCAATGTTAAAAAATCTTACTACTAATGGGTGTAATAGTTTTACAGCACAACCACTGAATCAATTTTAAAATGTAGCCTGTGTTTATTGTAGGGAAGGACATTTGTTCGAAGAATGTCCATCGAACCCAGAATTTGTGTATTACATGGGTAACTAGAACCAAAATCGAGGAAGGCAAGAGCTGCAATTCAATTTCTATAACCCATCATGGCGAAACCACCTAAATTTTTCCTGGAGTAACCAAGGGGTAGGAACCAGTAACAATTATGTCCAACGTAGATCAACCCAACCACCTAGTTTTTCCCAACAAGCTTAGAAACCAACCCAAGCTGAACCGTCAATAGCCTAGAGAATCTATTGAAGGCATACATGGCAAAAAATGATGCCTCTCTAAGGAATTTGGAGAATCAAGTGGGCCAGCTTGCAACTGAACTCAGAAACTGACCACAAGGTGCTTTAGCTAGTGATATGGAGAATTCGAGGAATATAGGGAAGGAGCATTATAAAGCTTTAACATTAAGGAGCGAAAAGACTTTAGAGCCCAATTTCGTTGAAGTTGAAAAGGAGCCAACTGATGCTCAAGACTCAGAGGAAGTTCAACCGAGTGTTGAAATTCCAGTTTCACCAAAAATTGAATCTGCGAAATCCGATAAGGTAACTTCTGAACCAGCTAATTTTGATCAACTAATAACTCCGTTAGATGCAGAATTGCCACATAAAATGAATCAACCAGTTTCAGTAAAGAAAACTCCACCACCCTACCCTTAAAAACTTCAGAAGCAGAAACAGGAAATTCAATTCAAGAAGTTCCTAGACGTATTCAAGCAACTTCATATCAACATCTCGTTGGTTGAAGCACTTGAACAAATGCCGAACTACGTCAAATTCATAAAGGATATCCTGTCTAAAAACAAAATCTTGGATAATTTTAGACGGTAGCCTAATGAAGGAATGCAGTGCATATCTTCAAGACAAATTACCCCCCAAAATTGAAGGATCCTGGATGTTTTACCATACCTTGCAATATTGGAGCAACATATTGTGGTAAGGCATTATGTGACTTGGGTGCGAGTATCAACTTGATGCCCATGTCAATATTTAGAAAGTTGGGGATAGGTGAAGTTAGACCTACTCTGGTTACACTTCAGTTAGCAGATCGATCCTTAGCACATCTAGAAGGAAAAATCGAGGACGTATTGGTACGTGTAGACAAATTTATCTTTCCTGCTAACTTTGTGATTCTAATCTTTGAATTAGACAAAAAGGTGCCAATCGTCCTAGTAAGACCATTCTTAGCAATCAGAAGGACTCTTATTGATGTGTAAAGGGCGAGCTTACTATGCGTGTTTAGGATGATCAGGTAACATTTAATGTTTTTAAATCTATGTGATTTCCTGACACAATTGATGATTATTCTGCAGTGTCTGATTTAGAGGATTTAATCGTGGAGAAGGAACTCAATTATATTGAGGACCTATTGGAACAAATTTTGACATCAGATCCTCCGAATTATGAAGAGGAGGATGAATACTTAGCTTTGTTAGAAGCTAATCAAAGGGGATTTAATCTGCAATCCCACTTTGAATCTTTGGAGTTAGAGAAAATGGATTATGCCCAACCAAAAGCGTCAATCGAGGAGCCACCTAAATTAAAACTGAATGTACTTCCCTCATATTTGAAATATGTTTATTTAGGTAACTCTTCTACTCTGCCTGTGATTATTTTAGCAGGATTAACTACCGAGCAAGAAGAGAAACTCATCCTGGTGTTGAAACAGTTCAAGAAGGCTATCGAATGGACCATAGTTGATATTCGTAAAATTAGTCCATCTGTATGCATGCACAAGATTATCTTAAAAGATGGCAAAAAAGGGACGATTGATGGAAAACGAAGACTGAACCCCATCATGAAGGACGTAGTCAAGAAAGAAATCATCAAGTGGTTAGATGCGAGTATCATTTACCCCATCTCAGATAGGTCATGGGTGAGTTCGGTCCAGTGCGTGCCAAAGAAAGGAGGTATCACAGTTATTGAAAATGAGAATAATGAGTTAATACCGACTAGAATGGTACAGGATGGAGAATTTGCATCGATTACTGGAAGCTGAACAAGGCAACTAGGAAAGATCACTTTCCTTTGCCATTTTTGGACCAGCAACTGGATAGACCGCAGGGCGAGACTATTACTGTTTTCTCGATGGATACTCGGGGTATAATCAGATTATAGTAGCACCGAAAGATTAGCACAAGGTAACATTCACCTATTCTTACGATACATCTGCATTTAGGCGCATGCCATTTGGTTTATGTAATGCACCTGCTACATTTCAAAGATGTATGATGTCTATTTTTACTGACATGGTTGAGAAATATTTGGAAGTTTTTATGGATGATTTTTCAGTATTCAGAGATACATATGATATTGCCTAGCCAATCTAGCCAAGGTACTAAGGTGATGCGAAGAAACAAACCTTGTACTTAACTGGGAAAAATGCCATTTCATGGTACAAGAAGGTATTGTTCTAGGGCAGTGGATAACAAGACATGGAATCGAGGTAGATAAAGCAAAGGTAGATGTTATTGAGAAACTCCCACCTCCAATATCTGTAAAGGGTGTTAGGAGCTTTTTGGGCCACGTCGGTTTCTATCGAAGATTCATCAAAGACTTCTCCAAAGTTGCTAAACCCTTATGCAAATTATTGGAGAAGGAAACGACGTTTAAATTTGATGAGTAGTGTTTAAGAGCTTTCAATGATTTAAAGAGTCGGTTAGTCTCAGTACCCATAATAGTCACATCAGACTGGGATTGCCATTTGAATTGATGTGTGATGCAAGTGACTTTGTGATTGGAGCTATCATGGGTCAGTAAAGGAAAAAAGTTTTTCATCCCATCTACCATGCAAGTCGGACTCTGACAGAAGCTTAATTGAATTACATGGTAACAGAAAAAGAGTTACTTGCTATTGTGTTTGGTTTTAAAAAGTTTCGATCTTATCTTGTAGGTGCCAAAGTGACTGTTTATACGAACCACTCGATAATTAAGTATTTACTTCCCAAGAAAGACGCTAAGCCGAGACTGATCCAATGGGTACTTCTAGTTCAAGAGTTTGATTTAGAAATTCAAGATCAAAAGGGAGTGGAAAACCAAGTAGCAGACCACTTGTCCAGATTAGAGCCGCAAGAAGGGAACTCTCCTCTTATACCAATTCGAGAGACGTTTCTAGAAGAACACATACTGAAGGTAAATCATCTCCATAATACCCCTTGGTTTGCTGATATTGATAACTTTTTAGCTTGTGGTTTGATGTCGATCGATAAGGCGTATCATCAAAAGAAAAAGTTTCTTCACGATGTGAAGTACTATTTTTGGGAAGAACCATATTTGTTTAAAAAGTGTGTAGATCAAATGATCAGGAGATGCATGGCAGAAGATGAATTACATAAGATTTTATACCATTGTCACTCAGCTCCAAGTGGGGGACACTTCAGAGGTACACGTACTGCAGCCAAGGTATTGCAAGTCAGATTCTTTTGGCCAACACTATTCAAAGATGCATATGCTTAAGTAAAGAGTTGTAATCAATGTCAAAGGGTCGGAAATGTCACCAACAGAAATGAGATGCCTCGAACAAACATCATTGAGGTAGAATTATTCGATGTTTGGGGTATTGACTTTCTCGGTCCTTTCCCTCTGTCTTTTGGTCACAAGTACATATTAGTAGCAGTAGACTATGTGTCTAAGTGGGTTGAGGCAGAGGCATATCCGACAAACGATGCTAAGGTTGTAGTAAAGTTTTTGTAGAAACATGTGTTCATAAGGTTTGGAACCCCAAGAGCCATCATCAGTGATGAAGGGTCCCATTTTGTGAACAAGTGGTTGAAATGGTTATTAGATAAACATGGAGTGAAACACAAGGTCGCTACATCTTACCATCCGCAGATGAATGGGTAAACTAAACTGGCAAACAAGGAGATCAAAGACATACTTGAGAATGTATTTTGCCCGAATCGATGAGATTGGTCTAAAAGACTGGATGATGCTTTATGAGCTTACAGGACAACATACAAGACTCCTTTAGGGATGTCACCCTATAGGTTAGTCTTTGGGAAAACCTGCCACCTACCCTTGGAGTTAGAACACAAAGCTTACTGGGCACTCCAACGACTCAACTTGGATATTAAAAGTGCCAAAGAGAAACGAATGCTTCAACTTAATGAGTTAGAAGAATTTCAAATGTTTTCATACGAGAATGCCAAATTACTTAAGGAGAGACTCAAGAAATGGCATGACAAGCACATTCGAGTTCGAGAATTTAAAGTAGGTCAGCAAGTCTTATTATTCAATTCTAGATTAAGGTTCTTTCCAGGTAAGTTAAAATCACGTTGGTCCGGTCTATTTATGATTCATCGAGTCTATCCATACGGAGTTGTTTAACTTTAAGATAAGGGAGGTAATTTTCAAGTTAATGCTCAACGCTTGAAACATTACTGGGGAGAAAAAATTGAAAAGAATCAAATCTCGTTCATTTTTATTAGATATTTAATTTTTCTTGTTCTTCTGTTTGAATAAATGATTTAGGGTATATTTTCGGGATTAGTATGTTTAAATAAATTTTGTCTAGGAGATTGGAACTTAAGAGGGACCGCTTGTGACCTCTCCAATCTTTCTTGGGAATTGATTTTAACATAATTTCCCAAGAAATTATTCCCTAAATGACAAAATAAATTTTTAGTTTTTCAAATAAAAGGGTCAATTTTGATCCAAGTTTTATGTTGCAACTCAAATTTGAATTTTCATTAAGTCTAGGAACTTAATTGAATTATTTTTAAAAATTTGGTTGCTCTTATTGTAAATATTAAAATTAGATGCTTTTTTTGTAAATATTTTCAAAAAGCATCTAGAATTAATGTTTTAGTTTAATAAAAAAGAAAAATATGATAATTATTAATATATAATTATATCCATTATAATATATATATTAATTATTATCACTTTATTTAGAGTTAGGATTAGTTTTAATTTAATCATATTTTATTCGGTAAGTCTTTATCTTAATAAATTAATAGCAAATAATAATTTAATATGCATTATATTAATTATTAATTGTTATTTACTTTGAGTAGAAATATAACTTAGAATTTTTAAGAATTCTACTCTAGCTCCTACTCCTTTCATTAGAAATTCCACCCATCTATTCTTATTTTTTTCATTCATACACCATTCCCTCCAAAAACACCAAAACCCTTAAGTGCTGAAACCTCCTAACAATTCCCTAGCCACAACATCACCCAGTTGATCGTTCAGCAGCACCCGCGTGCGCCCACACTAGGCCTGCTCAACGATCCGCACGCTACTCACATCCATCCCCTGATGCGCATTGCTGCCTTGTATACCCGAGCGGCACATCACCCTTTCACCCATCCTTAGCTAAAAGCCCCTCAACTTTTTTTAATTTGCCATCTTTTGATTCAAAATTATTTTTCTTAAGAGCTCTTAATTTTTACAAAAGCAGGTGTGGTAAGACAAAATTTTCTTCTAAATTTTAATTTTATTATCTAATTTTTCAAATGATTGAATTATTAATATTTTATATTAATTAAATTTTTGAGAAAATAATTATTACCATCTTATGATCAGGTTAATCATGCCTCGCATGAGAACTCGGGCATCTGCCCAAATTGACGAATCTCAAAATAAGTTCCACTATGAAGAAGCTAAAGCAAGATACGAGAGTATCTTCAAGAATCAACAGATGCATCCAGAGAAAGGTTTCACATTGAAAGAAAGAAACTATATTGGTTTTATGGCACGTATTCTTTAGGTTGTTGAAACTCTCAATTGGGAGTTGTTTTGTGAGAAGAGACCTAATGTGGATGAGGAGTTAGTGCGCGAATTCTATGCAAATTTAACCTCAAGTGAGTTGTTGGAAGTTCCAGTTCGTAGAATCAAGGTACCAGTAACTTCAAACACTGTTAATGAGTTCTTTGAATTGCCTGATTTCGAAAATGACGAATATTCCTCATTGATGAGTAATATAGAGCCTGAAAATTTGCAAGAAATTTTCGAGGAACTTACAGTTCTAAGTTCTACGTGGACTGTGTCAAAGCAAGGAATCCACACTTGTTGAAGAGAATATTTGACACCACTCGCAAAGGTATGGTTCTACTTCATCCGATTCAGCCTTATGCCTAGCTCACATGGGACTACAATCTCATTAGAGCGAAAGGTCTTATTATACTCGATTCTAACTGGGAAGACCATTGATGTGGGGAAAGTCATCCTGAGGGAAATGCGGAATTGTGCCGTTAGATGTTCACGTTTTGGCCCTACTTACTTTCCTTTTAGGATAACAATTCTGTGCTTGAAAGCTAAAATTCTTGTAAACGTAAAGAAGACAGGCTATAGCTAGGGCACAATCATAGATTGGGACTTCTATCGAATAGTTGGAGACTCTGTTCTATAGCAACGAGTTGAAGAAAGTGAGGATCCCAAAAAAGAAGAAGAAGAAGATCCCACAGAGATCGAGCCAGTGCAATCGACTGAAGTCCCTGATAAGGTGGAACCAATGGAACCAGAAGCTGAAACTGATATCGAGTCTTCAATGTTTAGAGCTCAACCGCGTCGCCCAGATCTTTGAGATGAGCTGTCAAAGTTAATGGGCTTAATGCAACATATGCAGTGGCTGCAACAAGCTTACTGGAAATATTCAAAAATAAGGGATGACTCGATGAGAAGTGCTCTTACGAAAATGTACAATGACCCATTTATTTTTATGCCTGAGTTTACAGATTACATATTTGAACCATAGAGCCCATTATCGAAAAAAGAGAAAAATGATTCATGTAAAGACAATAATGATGGAACAAAAGATGAGTTGAATTCAGAAGGATCTGCAAATAAATAAAGTAGGGATCTCGACTTTATTTTATTTATGTTCTTAGGTTATTTTAGGATAAAGTTAATTAGGAATTTTTGCATAATAAAACAAGAGATGAAATTCATTAATAAAATTGAACAAGTCGCGAAGTATAAAGTCTGGCAATAGATATATACATGTCTAGGATTGGATTTAGAAAGAGCTTAGTACTTAAGCAGTTAAATTGACTTACCTCCTCTTTTCTAGAATCCTACCTGGTGTATAGTATCTATTCACTTTAAACAATGAGGACATTGTTCATTTTAAGTAGGGGGAATGAAAAATTGAAATTATTTTCACTCAGAATAAATAGTTCTTTTAATTATGATTAGGATATATTTTGTTCAATGATTTGAAATTTTGTTAAGTATGTTAAACTTCAGTATAAATAAAAGTTCTATTATTTCAATAAATTGTTATGTTAGCTAAATAATGATATAAATGTATTTTTAATAAAGCATGCAAATCGTATCATAAAATTTTTTAGTTCCTTAAGAAAGGTAGGCATGCATGAAAGTTTAAGTCTCTAGAATTGACTTAGTAGTTTCTTGAGGCGAAATCCTAGGAAGCATGGAATGTTGAAAATGATTTAGGCAACTCTTGTTTGGACCATTTGAGCCTTTCAAGCCAACCTTGATGAAATTTTATCCTTTGAAACCTAACTTTGAGACTATATGACCTAATTTTATTTGAACCCTTGCAATATTTAGCCATCATTTCTCTATTAATTATCTTTAATTGTCCTAAACACTAGACTCAGTTCTATTCAAAATATTCTTTGAAAATAAGTTTGGGGGAGTTGAAAAAAGTATCAAATGCTCTAAAAATTGTAGTACATACAGTAAAATGCTAAAAAAAAAAGCATATGTATTTGAAAGAAAATAGATGTACAAAGGAGCATGTGAAAGCAAAGTAAGTTTGTGTATTGAGGGAAATTATTCCAAAGGTCCGATTGAAGCTGAGTCTAGGGTTTAGAAGCCTAAATTTATCTATCTTTTACCTACCTCTAGCCTGGCTACGTTACAACCTTTTTAAAGACCTATTGATTCAATTTTTCTATGCTACCTACATTAGTGGAGAGAAATTGCTATGTCAGACATAAGTTAAACTTAATGATTGCAGCTTAATCTTGAATAAGGAAATAAAATCAAATTGGTAAGGGTTAACATGTGTTGTTAATGAAGCATTTAGTCTAATTGTGCTATCATAATAGTTGTTGAGATTAATTTGAACGAGATGTATACTTAAGTAGCATAACTATAAAATTTATTGTTTTTGAGCATAAATATATTAAATTCATAATTTTGGGAAGAATGTTATTCAAGGAATTTTTCAAAGGTTTTTTTCTGAGTAATTCTTTTTAATTTGTGCATTACTTGGGATGAGCAATAAATTAAGTTTGGGGGTGTGGAAACACGGAAATTTACACATTTTTACATACCCTTTTTAACTTAAAATCATACAGTTCCGATAAAATTCTTGTCAAAAAAATAATTAATTTTTAAAAAATAATTAAAGTGAATTTAAAATATGAACATGTTTAATTTTAGTTAATTTTATAATTAATTTTGATGAATTTCGGTTACTTTCGACAAATTTGCACAAAGGGCAAAAAATGGCTTGGCAGACACTACTAGAAGCGCAAAACCGAGAAGCAATTTGAAGTATCGAGGCGAACTAAATTTCAGCCTAAGATGGTCCAAAATTATATGTATTAATTTATAATATAATTAATTTTAATTTATATCCAATTTAATTTGGGTTAATAAATTATTATTAATTAATTATGAAAAAGTGGTCTAGTTGAACTGGACCGACCAAGAAATGGACAGCCCAAAAATCGCCCCAAGAGCTGACCTAAATCATCTTATTAGCTGATTATTTAAGCTTGCAAAGAGGCCATTGAATACTTGTTCAAGTTGCATTCAAACATCTCCACAATTGGTGGCTTTATAGATTTTCCCCAAGCCTAAATTAGAAAAGTTGAAACTATCAACCTTGCCACATGTGTGGCCGACCAAGGGAGGGCTCTTTGGCTGATAATTTTAGCTATTTTTAGTAGCCCTCCTCAGCTATAAAAACCCCCTCAGGCTGTTCATTTGAAAAACACACCTCAAGCATTCACATCTTTCCTCTCTTCTCTCCACTTTCTCTCTTTTTTTCCATTCCAAAATTTCCTTGCTCTCTTGCCGATTTCTCCTCTTGGGAAAGGGGCATTCATCAGCTATTTGGAGCAGGAATTAAGTGTTCATAGCAGCCTTAGTCAATGAGGACAACAGAGAAGGAAGAACGGAGCAACTAGTCAAGCCACGGAAAAACACCGGATTTGATTCTTGTTCCCTATCTCTTTAATTTTTGTTGTTGTTATGCTGAACATATCTATGAATATTTATGTTGTTGGAATGGTTAATTTAATCAATTTAGCTTGAATTTAATTCGTGTTAGGTTGATTACATTTCGTTTGTTAAAATTATTGAAATTGTGTTTATGTTGTTATAGGCATCGGTAAGATGCTTGATGAAGTAAAATCATGACTAAGTTATTCTTGCATTACAATTGTTAGGTAACTAATGAATTAATTATTTAAACAGACTGAAATTGTAATTAATGGACACAGTACTTAATCAGTGTATGTTTAATCATCTAAGTTAGCTGAGGGTTAGATTAGCAACGGTATCTAACGATACATTTGCCTTGCATAACTTGTAAGATTATTGTGATTAAACTGTTTCAAGGTAAGGATACTTTGTTACCTCACATAGTCTCTTATGTTCTTATTAAATCGAGTTATTTTTTTGAATTGACATAGGGATATGTACAAGAGGTTATTTTGATTTAATAAGTATGTATGTGCAATAACATATTTGCCTATGAAGATTTGTTTAATCGGTTGAATTGACATAGGGATATAGTCAAGAGATAAATGGATTTTGGTAGGTGAGTATGTTCATAAGTTATCAAATTACCGAGTTGTCGTGAACTTATTCGTAACAATATAAACATGAGTTTAATAATTCTAAATTAAGAAATGTAATTAATCTAACCCAATTATGTCATCTTGATTAAAATCGTATTTTGAAATCGTGCTTTTGAGATTTATTTATTTAATTTACTTAGTTTAAAATCTTAGTTTTTAATCACCCTCTTCAAAAAAAAGT
Organism: Gossypium raimondii; assembly: GCF_025698545.1. NCBI lineage: Eukaryota > Viridiplantae > Streptophyta > Magnoliopsida > Malvales > Malvaceae > Gossypium > Gossypium raimondii. The sequence continues at coordinate 28,374,141 of NC_068568.1, forward strand.
ATTTTTCTTCACCAAAGTGTTTTAAATAGCTTTCATAAATAATTCTTTTCACAGTCCTTATGGGTACAATAACTCGACATTTACTTGTTACTTTATTATTTGTTGCGATTGTGTACACTTGCACATTTCCGTCATTCCAATATTATGACCAAATTTTAGAAGCCACATTAAAACCGTCGAAAAGCTTTTTCTAATTAAAATGTTTATGATTAAATTGTTCTGAAGAAAACTTAGAATTATTTCAAAATAATTTATTATCGTTGAAAAACATTTAGTAGTATATGCTTATTTTGGAAAATTTTCTTTATATATCGAATTATCACTTTTAATTGTTTAAGAAGGAAATTTGTGATATCAATTTGAAAACGTTACTTAAAATGATTTAAGTATAAATAATTTGCAATGGACTTTAAAAATATACTTAGAAATATTTAAGTTTAAATTTATTTAAAATCGATAAAACCATTTAAGTTCTAAAATAATAATTAAAACATTTATAAGTTCATCAATTATGCATGCAAAACAATTATTATATCAAAAGTATAAATAACCCAAAAATAGCCCAAAGCCAATGTCCACAAAAAAAAAAAAAAACCCCCAAATTGTTTATAATGTATTTTATTAAAAATTGTATCCAAGAGACTCCATATGCTGAATCCAAGTCCTACACTTGTGTATTATTTGAAAAGTTTATGAAAACTAAGGGGTGAGCTAATAAGCTTAGTGTGAGTTTTATATCAAGATAAATATCAAATATCAGTTAAAACATATCAAAGTTATTTCAAACACATTAATCAAATATGCAAACTTTTATGCATGTGATAATGTTAGTGCAAATTTTTCATAAAAATGATTATGCATAATTTTTCAAAATATCCTACCCATCACTGCTACACACCAAAAGGAGTTTCCTAGCACTCATCTATCACACCAACACATATGTTGACAAAGGCACCAAATTTGCAGACAAGCTGCCAAAATAGATATGTGGTTAAACCACTAATTAAGTCATCTCAGGTTGCTTGAAAACAATGACCCGCCAGCTTGGGTTTCCTAGCAACGATGACTTATCAAAATGCAGTTAAACTACCAACACTTCCTTCTTACAAATTGTTCCAACCCCATGTAATGCATCATGGCATGCAATCTTATTTACAAAATAATAGGCATGCTAAACATGCTTTCATGTACAAATCAATATCAATAGTCATGGTAATCCATGCTTACAAAATTATCATATAGCCATGATATCACACAACATGAGATTAGAATGAAATCAAATAGTAACAACACATATTATATCATATCAATAAGATTTAGGTAAAAATAACTTACCTCAAATCCACATAGTCACTCACATGTTATTTGATTATGTCTTATGTTTGTAAAGATAATTAGTTAATAATAATCAAAACATCACATATTCAACTTGTGTAAAACACACACCTTTAGTGATCCAAATTGTATATCATAATAGAACTCGTTCACTTCCGATCCAAAAGAGTAGGGACTTGATTTGCATTGATTTGCACCTAACGAAATCATATATGTGATTAATATTCACTTATCTCTAATAGAAGAATTTATCCAAAAACTTCAACTTACTCCTTAAACTTATGTTACTTACACTTTACTTCCAAAAAGACCCAAGAGAAACGCTTCTACTGTTGATGATCAGAATCGATGTTGAAGAAAACAGGATGACAAATACTTTATTTACCAATCATTATCAAGGATGATAAATGTTGAAGAACACCCCAAAATGATTTTAGGATTTGGAAACAAGAAGAGAATAAAGTGCTTAAGTGATGATCAAAAGAAGAAAAATATAAGAGAAGAAGAGCTATTAAAGAAATTGGTTTTAGAGGTGGTGCAAGGATAGTGATACTGTAACACCCCTTACCCGCATTCCTGATCGGAACAGAGTATGAGGTATTACTAAATTTTTAAAAAATTTAAAAGATTTCGCTTATTTTTGCTTAAACCTCCCGCAAGTTTTCAAACACAATTCAATATTCCAACCAAGTTCAGTTGTATAAACATACACAATTTAACCATTAATAAACACTACATTTTAAATCGAACCATAACATATATTTACATGGTGACGCCCCATTACATAAGTCGTCTATACATCCATAATTTCCGGAATACTAGTAGCAAAATACCCAAACGTGGATGATAGTGTAGATGATTATCTGACTCCGTCCCAATTCCGAGTTGATGGAAATCACTATAATCAAGGGAAAAATAAAAACGAGTAAGCATATAGCTTAGTAAGTAAACATATGACAAATAAATAAATTTCTCACATTACTACACCATAGTATAAATTTATTCACAAATAAATTTCATTGTTTGTGTAATTTCCAGCAAGCTGGTTTTCTGCATCATGACCACTAATTTATTTTTATTCGGAGCTACAGGGCTCCAAATTGAATTACGTAAATTTTCCCTGAAACTAGACCCATATGTATTTCTATCATAAAATTTTCAGAATTTTTGGTCAAGCCAATTAGTACAGTTTATTCTTTAAATCTTCCCCTGTTCCACTGTCCGATAGTCCTGACCTCCCCTTACAAAAATTCACATAACTCTCTGTAAAAGTTTCAAAAAATGTTCTCGTTTGTTTCTATTAAAAATAGACCCAAAAAGGAATCCAGTAATATAGATTTAAAGCCATAATTATTTTTTTATAATTTTTTGTGATTTTCCAAAGTTGGAATAGGGGATTTCGAAATTAATCTAGCCCTGTCTCAGTAAAATTCAAATATCTCCAAAAATACAACTCTTTTGCTTGCTCTATTTCTTTCATATGAAAATAGACTCATTCAGATTCAATTTAATATATTATTTAACCTCTAATTCATTTTCCACCATTTATGGTGATTTTTCATAGTTTCCCAACTGCTGCAATTCAAAACAGTTTTGCATTCAAATTGTCTCTTTTTGTATTTTTGATTTTCCTCCCATCTTATACATGGGTTGATTAAGTATCAAACCCAATATTCCTCCCATAAATTTGTCTACCACATATATGAATATTCACCTTCCCAATTTACTCGTTGAACACTCGGAATGTTAACCGTTATCGGTGGATTCCGCACTTAGCAACCACCAATGAATCGGGAATCAAGACACAAAGAACCCCTTGGGGAATCAAGACTTAGCAACCCCTTCACATTTCAGATGCGGTGGAATCAGCACTTAGCAACCACCAATGAATAGGGGAATTAGCACTTAGCAACCCCTCGGGGGAATTAGCACTTAGTAACCCCATTTCACATTTAAAATACGGTGGAATCAGCACTTAGCAACCACCAATGAATCGGGGAATCAACACACAACAACCCCTTGGGGAGAATCAGCACTTAGCAACCCCCTTTCACATTTAAAATACGGTGGAATCAGCACTTAGCAACCACCAATGAATCGGGGAATCAACACACAGCAACCCCTTGGGGGAATCAGCACACAGCAACCCCCTTCACATTTCAGATGCGGTGGAATCAGCACTTAGCAACCACCAATGAATAGGGGAATCAGCACACAACAACCCCTTTATATGCAATATGCTCCGGCCTATTCCGAGTGTTCAACCAAAAACCGTGCTTTGCAACCCCTTACCACGTTTCCCAATTTAACAACATTTTTGGAATCTTGCCAAACATTTATTTTATATTCAAATAAATCTCAAAACATATCAAATAATATCAAAATAATACATTAAGTCACATGTTTACTTACCTCGGTGCAAAATATCGTAATTTTGCAATTCACTCCACTATCTTTTCTTTTCCTCGTTTGAGATAATCTTCTCGTCTCTCTTGATCTATAATAGCAAATTTAACTCGTTTAATGTTCACATTTATTAAAATAATCCTCCACCCAACTTTTTGAAAATTTACAATTTTGCCCCCAAACTTTTACATATTTACACTTTTATCCCTAAGCTCGGAAATTAAACTTCATCACTTAGGTTTTATGACATGCTGAACATTTTTCCCTTCTATGGCAACATCAAATTCTCACTCTAACACATACTTTTGAACATTAACTATTTTTAACGATTATGTCAATTTACCCGTTTTCGTTTAAAATCGCTTAGCAAAAGTTGTTTAACATAATTTCTAGCTTCATATTCCACCATAAAACAGCAAAATAAACACATTTCACCTATGGGTATTTTTCCAAATATGAACCCTAACATGAATTATTGATAGAATAAGCTAAATTAAGTTACCGGGACTCCAAAAACGTAAAGAACATTAAAAACGGGGCTTGGAATCACTTACTATTGAGCTTGGAAGCTTAAAAACCCTAACTATGGCTTCCCCCTTGCTGATTTCGTTCACCATGAAGAAGATGAGCACATTTTGCCATCTTTTTCCCTTTTTAATTCTTTTTATTACTAAATGACTAAAATGCCCCCATTGAAAAAAAATCTATTTCACCCATTTCTTATGTCTATTTTTCTCCATCAATTAACTAATGGTCTAATTACCATATAAGGACCCCCAATTTATAATTTCATAACAATTAGACACTTCTAACATGTAGAACTCAACTTTTGCACTTTTTACAATTTAGTCCTTTTGACTAAATTGAGTGCCCAAACGTCGAAATTTTCGAACGAAATTTTTACGAAATTTTTCCGTAAAATTTTAGACCATGAAAATATAATAATAATCATATTTTCTCTCGTCGGATTTGTGGTCCCGAAACCACTATTCTGATTAGGCCCAGAATCGGGCTGTTACAGATACGGTGGTGCTATGGTGGTGGTGTGGTGGTGCCATGGTGGTTGTATTGTGGTGATATAGTGGTGTTTTGGTTGTTGTAGAAAATGGAGCAAAATTAAAAGAAAATCAAGGAGGAGCAACCAATTAGGGGTGACACAAGGTGGTGGAAAGGGAAGAGCAAAGAGAGAAAAGATGAAATAAAATCAAAACAAATGAAAAATGAGGGGAGAGAGAGATGGATAGTCACAAGGTCAAACTCATGAAACAAGGCATTCAAGAGGGGGACAAAGATGTTAGAGTATTAACAATAATTACTTTGGAGTTACCCTTTCAAATTTTAAAAACAAGGAGTTACTTATCAATTTGTGCATTAAAATTAAAAAAATAATTGATAGAATGGAGACTTAAACTTGGGTCATTTATGAGTTATTTAAGGTGCTTAACCACTAAACCACTTCAATTACTTTCTTAAAAGCTAACATCATTTATTTTAAACAAGACATAACACAAATTAGGATTTTGAAGCAAAATTGCTAAAAATAGAAAATGATGTGAGGGAAAGGACTCGAATCTAGATCTTCAAGGACAACTCTACGGCTACTTATCCACTAGACTAAATACTTATTATTATCTAATACACAAAGATAACTTTTAAAATTTGGGGCGTGACCAATCTTGGGATGTGACAACTCTCCACTCCTTAAAAAAATTCATCCTCAAAATTCATGTTGTCATGCCATACACTTAACACAAAATCTGTAACTCCTCTATCCAAATTGACCACCACGCTTCCATTGCACAACTCTAATTCCAATGCAGTTCCAAAAAATACTTTGCCTTAACCTACAAACAGACTTCCTATTCACTATCATGGATTGTCTCAAGGAACTATCTACACTTCCTATTCACTATCATGGATTGTCTCAAGGAACTATCTACAGAAATATCAGTAACAATTTCCTCTACCCCAAATTCTCAGTTTAACAGAAACACTTTTAATAACAGACATTTGGGTAAAACCATTTCTTAATCAATGCAAGTTACAATTAGAAGGGATCGTAAAAGTAACTACATTGATGCCAAATGATCTTGATCCTCTTGACACCTAGCTACATAAACCAATCTCTGATTCTACTTCTGAGTCGAAGCTTGTATCTGACTAAGAGAATAACATGAACAATCCTTAACACAGTGTTCAACAAACCCGCATTTGAAACATGCACCTGACTTTTTCCAACATTTACTTGAAGGTTTTATTACTTGAAAGTTTTCAGTTCTAAAATCTACAGTTTCAAAAACATTCTTAATTATTCACACATATTTACAGTCCTATGATCAAGAATTTTAATAACATAAAATTTCAATCTAAATCTAAATAAACACATCATCTAAAGAGGAATCAACATCGGAGTCTCGAATTCTTAGAAATCCAGTTTTGGAATTTAACAGTAATATATATTTTAAAAGAAAAATACTCTTTAAAACATGTATGCGAAATTTATTAAAAATCCACAGTCTGAGTTTTGAACTCGACTCTGATACCATTAAATGTAACACCCAAACCCAGCTTAGACGTTATGGCCAAATTTCGGAAGCCACATTAAATCCATCAAAAAGCTTTTTCTAATTAAAATATTTATGTTTAAATCATTTTTAAGAATTTGATTGCTTAAATACTAGGCCTTTCCTAGACAAATTCATCTTAGGCATGTACATATTTATTGTCACACTTCTCATTTTTCAAGAATTTTTAACAAATAAAGCGTAGTTTATTCAATTTTATTAATGATTCCAACTTAGTGTTTATTATGCGAGAAATAAAAATAAAATTAAAAATAACCTATAATAAACTTAAAATATCCTAAAAGAAAATAAAAGTAAATACCCCCTTTTTATTTATTTGGAGACCTCTAAGTATTTGACCTATCATTTGCTTCATCATTCTTGTTCTTGCTTGAGTCACCTTGTTCCTTCCTTGCCATGAGAGTCCATTGCGTATTCTTTTTATGAAATATTTTCTTGAATGCATCTTTGAATAAGTCATCCCGTATTTTTTTATCTCTAAAAAGCTTGTTGTTGCCATTGCATGTGCTGCAATATGTCCATTACATTCAAATGTTCACTTTGTGGAATGGTACTCGATGAAGGGACTCTAAGCGTCGGAGTTATAAAATATGTTAAAGGTGATTTCGATTTTGGGCAGGTGGGTGAGTAGCCGGTAGTAAGGGTTAGAGATAGAGAGGGTAGTAGATTTAAGGATGGTTTAATTGCGGTGCTTAGGTTCTTCGAATGAAGGTGTTCGGTATGGTTATTTAGGGAGTTAAGGGCTGCGGCATTAAAGGGTTAAGGGAGATGCACTATACGGCTACTTAGGAGTGGTGGTGCAACAAGCTAATGGGTGTAGGTTTGTGCGACGGTGATGGTATGTGTGGCTACAGAAGTGTGCGATAACAAGGTTCTTTTAGATGTGGATATGCAACAAAGGGTTGGATATTTCCCTTCCTAGCAATGTCTTGAGTTTGAAGCCCAATGGCAACATTTTTTTGGATCCTAAGTACCTATACTAAAAGAGAATCGTCATGATCTAAGACCCCCCTTGACTGACTTAACTAACATGCATTCTAGCAGCTTCTGAAAATTGAAAAAAAACTCAAAGAAATTAGTGCTTGGGTAAAAAATTGACCATTTACTTAACCAAACAAATAAATAAAATTTTCGGGCTCCTTAGAAAAATATTTTTTTGGAAAATTACATTAATTTAAATTCCTAGGAAAGGTTGAAGAGGTTACAGATGGTCCCGCTTAAGTCCCAATCTCCTAGACAAAATTTTAGTTAATGTAATGATCCAAAGAAAATTTTATCCAAGCCTGCCATTTTATTAAAAAAAAGACTAAAAATATAAAATAGTGATAGAGAAAGTGAAGAGAACTCCCTAAATGTCATTGGGTATTGTCATTGGCCAATGCAATGTCAAAATGCAATTTTTCATGCCAATCATACCCATTTAGAAAGAAGAAATAATCTTACCCAACAATTCTTTTCAACATTTGATCAAGGAAAAGAAATAGGAAATGATCTTTCCTGCTATCCTTATTTAGCTTCCTGCTAATCATCCAACTTGTAACGCCCTCGATCTGACCCGACCTACCGGATCTGAATCTTGGGTGTTACATCCTTCTTATAGAAGAAACTTAAAATTTTTCCTTTTCAATTCATTCATGTAAACGTTTTTCTATAAATGTAACAGAATCTCTTATTGACGTACATTGTATGGTTACACTTATATTTCACCTATATACAATTGACTATGTATGGCTACTACATATTTTCTTGTAAAAATACAATGTGTGGTTATCGTTTCGACTCAATAATATTCCAGACTTTCCTACTTTATTTCTTAGTCTACTAGATATACTCTAGGATGCTACTTAGTGAACTTTAGCATAGACTCAAACATGCCATTTTCCTTCCTCTGTATGCATAATAACCTAACATGTTGCTTCCTTAGCATGGCCCTAGCATCGTCTGTCGGCGTACATTCCTTTACAGACCTGAAAACAAAACCAACTTTTGTAAGTTTGTAAGAACTTAGTGAGTTAAACCTTAAGATAATTTTTTCATTCATTCTACATCTCATATGTTGTTTCGCGCAACCTTGGAGTGTTTCTTGGCCTTTCCATCTTCTTTGGCGGGTATAATACTGAGGCTACCATCTCTCTTTCTTTCTTCAAAATGATTTTCCTTCTCTTGTGTGTATTATGCTCAACATCACTTTACCTTATGTATCCTTTCTTAAATATTATCTTTACATAATCTTTAACCTATTCACTTACCTTATTACCAGACTTAATAACTTATTCCATACTCACTAGTCTTATCATTATCTACGGGCGGGGTAGATTGAGCCCAATACTTATATTACAATTTGCCCATATCTTTCTTACTTTAGTGATCTCTCTATTATTACTCTTAACTCATATATTTGCCTCGCCACGTACTGCGACACACACTAGCCTTTCTATTAATCTCTTGTAACTATACGGGGTTCGTCATTCATTCGGTGTCCACCCAAAGGTGTTGTCTTTAGATGACCATCATGAGATCCGTTCTTTAGATTACACCATGAAGGCGTCCTTTTAGCAGAGGTTTCCACAAGACATTCGTTTAACAGAGATGACCACAAAGACATCCTTTTAACGAAGATAGCCACAAAGACATCCTTTAAATAGAGATAGAAATAAAGGAATCCTTTTACCTAAGAGAGCCTCAAAGGCATTCATTTAACTAAGATAGCCACAAAGGCATCATTTTTACAGAGATTTCCACATAGGCATTCATTTAATTGAGATAGCCATAAAGGCTTCCTTATAATATAGATCACCATAAAGACGTCCATTCAGAGATAGCCATAAAGATGTTTATTTAGAGATAGCCACAAAGGCTCACTTATTGTTTTTGACGATGAGGATTTGCCTAAACTCACCGTCGTGAGGTTTGCCCGTCATTGTTGGTACTCACCCAACTGCCAGTTACATATTCCATAAGATGTCCTGGGCCAACCATGGTTGTCGTTTGTGAAATGATATGCGATTTGTACAATTATACACGTCGGATCAAGTAATAAAGTGATGAGTGAGTATTGTTCCTACGAGGATTGGATTTAGGCACAAAGATGGTTAAGTTATTATAATAAAATGAGATTAATACTATGGCAAAGTCAATGATAAATATACAGTGGCAATTAGTGGAGTAATGATGTAAGCAATACATGGAATTAATGAATAACTGAAAATGCTATGGCAAAACGAGAGTAAATGTAACAGCCTGAAATTGGGCCCAGTCGGAACAGTGGTTTTGGGACCACAAATGTAATATTTTAAAAATTTCTACAGTAAGATATTATCCTTGGTATAGTAAAATAAGGAAATAAAGTGATAAAAAGGGTAATATTGAGTTATGTCAACATTGGGAAGTATATTATGACATATTAATTCAAGAAAGGATTAAATTGCAAAAGTGAGAAAAGTTTTGTGGGTCAAGAGTAAATATTCAAAATTTGAGGGGTTAAAGTGTAAATAAAAAAAGATGAAGGACCAAAGGTGTAAATATTTTAAGGGTGGAATGATCTAGACACTAAGAAAAATGGATGGATTAGGACCAAATTGAAAAAGGTGAAGAATTTTGAGGGACTAAATCGTAATTTTACCAAATTAAGTGATAACTCAAGGATGAAATTTTAAAAGATCATAAAGGGCAAAATGGTCATTTAGAAGAGAGAGAAATCTAGAAGATAATGATGATGTTGGAGATATTTTAGATTAAATAAATAAATAAATAAATATTAGTTTATTAATATTTTAATTTGATTTTTAAATAATATTTTATTATTTTATTATCTTATTGTTTAGTATATATATGTGGAAAGAAAGATGAAAAAAAAAACCAACCAACCCATCATCTTCCATGCATCCAACATGAGGAGAAGAGAGAAAGAAAGAAAGTTTTGCTTTCTTTACAATTTGGTCCCTCCTTCAAAAAAAATTACCATTTTCACCTAAAAATCAAAAGAATTTCCATATCCATCAAGAGAGAAAGATAACAAGGAGACTATGGGGAGCTAGAATATCAAGTTAGATTCAAGAAATAGAGGCTAGAGGAGAGAGAAAATCAAGTTAAAGATTGAAATCAATTGAGTAACGTAAGAGCATCAAGATTTCAATATATTTTGAGTTTGATATTATTGAAAAGTATGAAATTGATGTTAATGTAGGGTTTTATTATATAAGTTTTATGTTCTTGATATGTTAGTGAAGATAAAATAAGAGAAAGAGATGAGAAATAGTGTAGAGAAGGAAAATAAGAGTGTTATAAACTTAGTAATCAATATTTTGCACTTAACAGTTTTGGACAAGAGTGAGAGGTTAACTTTGAAAAATCACCATAAATTGTGGAAATATAATTAGAGGATTAATAAAAGATGAAATTAAATCTTATTGAGTCTAGTTTCTTATAGAAGAAACGGTGTAAGCAATAGAATTGTAAATCATGAGATATAATAAAATTGTGAGACAAGGTCAGAATGATTTCGGGTTCCCCTATACTGACTTTGGAAAATAATAAAAAATTGGATAAAAATAATTAGAGTCTTAAATTTATATATCCTTAATGAGTCTATTTTTAATAGAAACAAACGGAAATATCGTTAGAATTCTGTACGAGGAGATAATTAATTTTTAGTGAAGAAGGGTCGGAACTGTTAGACAGCAGAATAGGGATGACTTTAAAGAATAAAATGTACTTATTGGCTAAGCCAAAAATTCTGAAAATTTTATGGTAAGAACATATGTTAGTCTAGTTTAATATAAAATTGATGTATCTTAATTTGGAGTTCTGTATCTCAAGATATAAATAATTTAGTGACTACAACTCAAGTGGACAGCTTTGAATGAATTTATAGAAGTAAATGGTGAAATTATAGATAATGTTACCTATAAGCATGTTATATACATTAAGGATGTGGAATGGAGAGGAGGAGGAGGAAAATATATGATTATTTAACTAGCATGAGTTTTCATTAAAAATGACCAATTTACATGTTTTAGGTCCAGGGACTAAATTGAACAAATGTGAAACTTTAAGGGTAAATTTGTAAAAATGTCAAAAAGTGAACAAATTGCATGAAATGGATTGGTTATTTATCTAAATTACAAAATTGAATGAAATTTAGAACAATATTGTGTGGAAATATGAAAAAATAGAAAATTTCCAAAATGTCCCACAATTTTGGTATTTACGCAATTTAGTCCTAGTGAGCTCGTATGAGCTATATTCTATATAATTTTAATTGAAGTGAATGCTATTTGGTAATGAATATTATATATATGTGTGTTTTGTTATTGGAATCAAATTATTATTGGTAATATGTATAATTATTTGATGCATTTAAATGATTATCGGAAGCTCGATTGGGTTGAAAGCTTGTTGGAGATATATCACATTATCCATTGGTTCTATTGGTAATTTTGGATGATTTGATTCTAGTAATAATGACTTGTATAAGTTAAATTGGTTAATGTTAGCTCATAAATGTTTTGATTTTAATTGGTCATAAATATGAATGCTTGATGAAATGAAATCTCTGAAAATTAATTTGTAAACTCCGGTAATGCTCTATAACCCTATTCTGGAGAAAGATACGGGTTACGGGTGTTACAGTAAAAATGCAATGGAAATTATGAGAATAGCTATGCGAATAACGAATAAATGAAGAAATAAAAAACTAAGCATGCTATGGTAAAGATTCTACGACAAGGGATAATGGGTATACGATGTTGATATGGAAGGTCGGAATTACTAAGAATCTACCCTTATTGTTAGAAATGCCTCGGCAAAATCGTAATCAATTTACTGCTCAATAGAGTTTTGAAATGGTTTACTTCTTTCGAGAGCAAAAAACCTCAAATTACCTTGCCCGTGTCTATAGGCCTTTCAAGAGCAAAATCGTAATCAATTTACTGCTCTATGTTTAGAGTCTACAAGTATCTATCGAGTACTTGTTCATATCTTTCAACCACGGTCTAACTAATCCAACATTTTTAGAATTAGATTAATTTATGGGTATGTTGTACAACCATCTATGTCTAGGGATTGCACAGATACAATTTAGAAATAAGAATAGTTGAAGAAAACAATAAACTAATTCAGATTTATGCTTAAACCATTATAGAAAAATAAAGGTTTCTTCAAAGTAATCCCAGCCCTATGAGATTTAGCTCATGGGTTGGAAAATAAAATTCAACACCAAAATATTATCCAACATCATTTTCATCAATTTAATTCATGAAAGAACAAAGTAAGAAATACGAAAGACTTTGGGAAGATAGCTTTCGCGTGTCCAGTTCACACTCCAGCGGCGCAGTGTTATGTGGTGGCTGAGAGGGATTTCCTTCGTCTTCCTCTTTCCTTCTCTACCCAGCCATTAACCTCTATTTTTGCCTAAGGATCTCTCGTTTTTACTCTCGTTCCCCTCTTTTTGTTGTTTAGGGTTTCCTTCTTTGGCTATTTATAAGCTTTTTCCCTAGGGTAAATCCAACAACCCATGATTATCCTCTCCTCTTTTTTAGAATTTCTTTTTGGTTTAAAGTCCCTTCCTTTAAGATAGATGGTTATCATCTCATTATTTCATGATCTTTTTCCTCATTTTAAAATCTTTTTCTAGGAAAAAAAAACCAATAGCTCATGATTTATCGTCTCCTCTTTTTAGGCAGATTTTTTTGGTACAAATATAGTTGGCTAAAACTGGTATGCGTTGAGTGTTGACTCGATTTTCCTCCTAAAATCGTGAATTTCCACGATATTCGTGCTGACAAAATGTCCAACCTTTTGCCCCGATAAACCTTCACTCCTTTATTTCTCGTTCCTCAACCTACAGTTACAAATCCACCAAACACAACCCTTTCACAAGCAATTAAAATTAACAAATAACATTTAAACACAGTCAAAGCTCCTAATATAATGATTAAGGAAAAATAATAATGAAATGTCCTAAAGTGCAACTAAATTTACTTAAGTACATGCAATTAGCCAGGTCTAAAGGCATGAAATATAACTTTTTTTAAGAGTTATCACAACCCCAAACCTGAGTTATTGCTTGTCCTTAAGCAAAATACATGTGAATGCAAACATTTTGCCAGCGTACCAAACCAACTCATACTGCCAAGCTATTCAAAGAATATCATATACATCACTTCTCAGCAATCTTATCTTTCCTAAAACTGGTTCGAGTGTCAAAGGTTTGCTTAATAAAGGTAGTGCAAAAAATTTCTCCCTAAGAACTAAATTTCCTAAATACTCATGTATTCTCCTTTTCGGCCTATAGCTAACATCTCCTAATTTACTTAGTTCATTTGTTACCTAAACATAAGTCACTTGCTTCAAGTCTATTCACAATATATTATTCACAATTATTTTCGCTTTTTTTAAAGCATTACTATTAAGGGATTTAGCATGTCACAAAATTGTTTTGACTTGACAATCACGGTGAAGCATACACCAAATTTCCAAGTACTTAATCATGTCACAACTTAAATCAACAGTCACTCATGAAGCGTAAGGCTTTTGACTAAAAAGACAAATGGAGCATACAACTACCTCCTTAGCTATTCAGCCCTTTGCTATAGTGAAATGCCCCTAATTTTTAATTCCTTTATTATACACTTTTATTTAAACTCACCTTTCTAATCAACAACACGATGGAGCAAACAAAGTGGTGCTAACCTATTCGGCAATTCTAAGCATTTGAGTGCCTATTGTCCCTTTATTTAAATAATGTTGTGGCAATATAACTAATGTTTGGCTTAAAAAATCCCTAAGTTCATTAAAAGTTACCTACTATGTTAAAAAAACATGAATATTAGGCCATATCATTTTTAGGAATCAATTTTCAAGCAACCTAAGCTAAATTCACCAAATCCACTGTTACATATTCTAGGTATATCAAAAAATTTAAGCTCATCATCGAATATCATAGGTAAAGACTGTATTTTTCATAGATAAACAATACTTTGATAGTTAAATAGGATGGCAAAACAAATTAACTATACTAAAATAAGCATACATACTAAAGATAAAGTGTAGCTTAGATGCACAATACACCCCCTAACCTAAGGGATGCATTGTCCTCAATGCATGAATAGATATATGCAAGCTATCTATATACAGACAATGTAATGGAAAAATATATGCAATGCAATATGTATAAAAGAAAAAGAAAATTTTCCTTGCTTAGATTGTACTGTAGATACTTCATTCTCTGGGTTGATTTACGAGCAGCAACCTTGTACCTCTACTTCCTTTTCATTGGGGTCAGTTCAGCCCCATCCTTATCAGTCTCCGCGATCTCATCAATCAAGCGATCGATGTCACGGTCTTAGTCAGTTACTGTTTAGTAGAAGGAGGTGGAATAGCCACAGTGATGTCCACTAGGGGTGCAACTGAAGGATATGCTTCCTCCCCGTCACACGGTCAGTCTCAATGTTGACAGACTCTATTTTCTCTGGTTCTTCCTTTAGTGCTTTGGGTGCATTCTCTTCATTGGCAGGATTCGTCTCAACGGGCTCTGTGTCATGGACCCCGTCCCCTGTTGCAATTTATTAAACAGAGGAAATGAAATAACTAAAAGAAATTTAAATCGACAAAATGAAATAAAAATAAAAAGAATTTTCAAGATGTTGCAAGTTAAACATCTCGAAGATCAATGGACTGTTTATCTCGCTCTACATGAGCACCCCAATAGTGCTTCAAGAATTGTCCATTAACTTTAAATGTGTCCCCCATTTTCATGTCCTTGACATCAACAGCTCCAACCAGATATACATGAGCTACCAAGCATTGTTCATCAAAATTGAAAGGTCTATTTTGCTCTGGCAAAGTGCACAAGGGTCTCTGCTTAAATGAATCTTCATCACTATCAAAATTGCTATGGTAAAATCTCGTGAACTCTTCCTCCCTTGTTATTTCTATCAAACCAATGGTGTGACATTCTTTATTTTCGTCTGCACATTTCAAAGTATCAAAAACATTAAAAGTAACCTTTTGATCATTTACCCTCATAGCCAGTTCACCTTTCTGTACATCCTTTCGAATTCTTCCTATAGCAAGAAAAGGTCTTCTAATAATAATTGGCACATTTCAATCAGCTTCAAATTCTAAAATAAAGAAATCCGTAGGAACCATAAATTTATCTACTCTTACCAGCATGTCTTTAGTTTTACCTTCCGGATGAGCGTAGGATCGATCAACCAGTTGCAATGTAACCATAGTAGGTATTGCTTTCCTAGTTCCTAGCTTCCTGAAAATAGACAGAGGCATTAGATTTATACTTGCACCTAAATCACATAATCAAAAAAGGGATAGTGAAACTCCCTGGGTCCTTTAACTTTGGAGGCAACTTATTCATCAACATTGCTGTGCATCATTCAGTAAGAGAAAACAATTTCAAATTCTCCCAATCCACGTGTAACACCCCATACCCGGCCTAGACGACAAGGCCAAGCCTGGAGAGTTACAATGAACAATAATCAAAACACATTTTTCAATTTATAATAACACGCCTTTAAAGTCTAATAAAGTTAAATAAAGACAAACTAATATCTCGATATTATCTTCTAACTAAATGAAACTACGAAAGTACTAGCATGGTTCATAATACTGAACAGTATAAACACATAACTGAGCTTCCATTCTGCTAACCTGATCAAGTCTGTGATGTACCTGAAATCCATTCGACGATAACTGAGTTAATATACTCGAAAGGACCCAACTATTAACATATTTAATAGATTATCCGTAAAACTAAGATATCCAAGATGTTGATTTAGAATTAAGAAACAAGATGTTACAGATCAGAGTCATACAAACGGATAATAGTTCAAGCTATAATCAGATACAGAACAAAACAGATGCAATTATTGAATACCAACCGCTGCACACCATCTCTGACCAACCCAACACACCAAATAGGGTATTCATTACCCATCCTGCCCTACACACCACTTAGTGTCTCTCTAACACGTTTCAGAGATTGTAGACTAGTTGCCAGATTAGAATACAAATACTAGGGATTTAACCACTAGTTTAGAATAGAATACGTTCTCCTGATTCAATTCCCATCCAATGCATACACATACTTCACATGATAGTTAATACAGAGTTCTATGTAAATAGTCAGATATACTCATACTCGTATACAATAGATCAATTCTAGTAATTTTTGTCAAACACAATACACACATTGATAATCAGTATTCAAATTCCAGATCACAGAATATCAGTTTATGTAGTCAAATTCAGTTCAAATGGCCTCACAGAAGGCTCGTACCTAATTCAAGCGATGCTCGATAGATGGAAAAATTTTATAAACTATGTTACACGCCTGTGTGGCCTTACACGACCTAGCAGCTTGCCCGTGCAACCCCACACAGCCTGACACATTCCCGTGTCCTTGCCCGTGTGTCTTACACGGCCTAACACACAGTCGTGTCCTCCACCTGTGTGATCCTTATTTTGTAATCACTGAGCTACACAGCCTGGACACATGCCCGTGTCCTTGGCTCGTGTTATCCTTATCTTGTAATCAGTAAGTTACACGGCTTGGACAAACATCTGTGTCCTTGGCTCATGTGAACTCTACATTAACATAGCCACACACGGTCTGGACACATGCCCATGTCCCTTGCCCGTGTGGCTCTTATTTGGTAGACAGTAAGTTACACGACCTACCACACGGCCTATTACGCGGCCATGTGGCATCGACAGCCATGTTTTTCGGCGTCTTAAATTCGTAAAAACCTAAGTTTTGGGTACGCACCGGAATAGTCTCGAAGCAAGAACAATGTAGAAGATTCACGAGACCTAAAATGAACAATCCATAACCAATTAAGTGATAATTCAAAACAACACAAAGATTATCACATAACCAACCCCGTCGAAAATGTTTCGACACAAGAAAATCCTAAATTGTGTAGTAATTACCTCCACACCAACGCAATCACAAACCTAAGATGTTAGAGGGATTGTTATCTTCGAGATCTTCTATTAAAGAACAAGAATGAAAATTGTAAACAAAGGATTCGAACAATTTAAGCAAGAAGTCAATTTTGCCACAGTGCCAACAATCGACAACGATCTCAAAAATTGAACAACCGAAGTTACAAAATTTAAAAAAATGAACTTACCCGATAATAGCATCAACTAAGAAGTATGAATCTAAGCCCAAAATGGAAAGAAAAGAAAGAAAGAGAAGAAGAATAAAAATGAAAGAGAAAAAAAGAAAAAAAAGTATGAAAAGGGAAAAGAGACAGGAAATAAGACGTTTAATTCCTTTAGAAACTATCGATTAAAAAGTCAGACAAGTAACAAAAATATTTCCATATTGCGCACAACGCGACTCGAACACAAGACTAGTAATGGGGCAGAAACGTAACCATTGAACCAACAGGCTCATTCTCAACACTAATTTACACAAAATAAAGAAAAGAAAGGAAGAGAAGAATAATAAAAATGAAAAAGAAAAAAAGAAGAAAAAGTACGAAAAAGGAAAAGTGACATGAAATAAGATGTTTAATTCCTTTAGAAACTATCGATTCAAAATTTAGACAAGAAAAAAAATTTCCATATCGCGCACATCGCGACTCGAACACAGGACTAGTAGTGGGCCAGACACTTAACCATTGAACCAATAGGCTCATTCTCAACACTGATTCACACAAAATCTAGCTGAAGCCAACAGGTTAAGGATAGAGGTTAGTTTAGAATAAAATAGCAAAAAATTTTCTTAAGACGCGACTCAAACTTCTGACCTTAAACACATAAGCAGAGCACATAGCCACAGATATAAAGATTTAATTACTACAAAATCCCACAAGTAAACATTCAAAATTTTAGGGCGTTACAACTTTCTACCCCTAAAAGAAATTTTGGCCTTGAAATTTACCTGACTTGAACAGATACAAGTACTGTTGTCAAATCGAATCTTTGGGTTCCCAAGTGGATTCCTCAGTGCCATGATTCCACCACAAAACCTTAACTAAAGGAACAATGTTCTTCCTCAATACCTTAAAGTCTTGATCCTGAACCTAAATAGGTTCCTCCTCAAAAGTTAAATCTGGTCGTACCTCAATTTTCTCAATCGGGACAATGTGCGACTGATCAGATCGATATCGTATCAACATCGAGACATGGAACACATCATGAATCCATTCTAACTCCAGCGGTAATTTTAGTTTATAAGCAGCATGGTCGACATGTTTCAAAATGCGGTAAGGTCCAATGAACCTCGAGCTCAACTTGTCATTCCTTCTGAATCGGAGGATCTTTTTACATGGGGAAACTTTTAGAAATACCTGATCACGTACAACATACTCGATATCTTTCCTCTTTAAATCAACATAAGATTTCTGCTGATCAGAAGCAGACTTTAGACGATCTCAGATCACCTGAACAGTGTTTTCGGTCTCAAAAACTAGCTCGGGACCTAAAACTTGATGCTTATCTAACTCGGTTTAGCACAGAAGAGTATGAGACTTATGACCATACAGAGTGTTGTAAAGAGCCATTTGGAAATCAAGTACAAAACCCCGAAGCATATCCTCCCATCTAAAAATTTTTATTGTATGCAAATTTCGCCAACGATAAGTAATCCTCCCAACTGCCCCGAAAATCAATTACACAACACCGAAGCATATCCTTCAGAATCTGAATAAGCCCTTCAGACTGTCCATCGGTTTGAGGGTGATATGTAGTACCGAAATCGAGTTGAGTGCCCAACACCTCATGAAGCTTCTTCCAGAATTGAGAATTAAAACGCAAATCTCTATTTGAGATAATCGACATTGAAACTCCGTGCAGTCTTAGAATTTTAGAAACATACAGCTTGACAAGATTCTGCAGCAAGTAATCTATCTTGACAACAAGGAAATATTTGGACTTGGTCAATTGATCAACGATGACCCACACTGAATCTTTCTTAGTGGGTGTTAAGGGCGACCTACTAAAAAAATCCATCGTCACCCGCTCCCACTTCCATAGAGGAATTTTAACCAGCTGAAGCAACCTTGAAGGCAACTGATGTTCAGCCTTAACCTGTTGACATGTTCAATAGTGTGACACAAAAGTACTAATATATTTTATTTCCACCAGGATACATAGCGTAAGGGTTGCTATGTGCCTCGTGTAGGATCAATTGTCTCAATTCCTTTTCATTTTACACACAAATTTGACCCTTGAAACAAAAAACCGTATCACCATTCAAATTGAAATCTGACGATTCACTCGAATCCATCTGACGCAGACACTGTGCCAAAGACTCATCACTTAACTATTTAATTTAATCTGATTGATCCAAGATGGCTTAACTTGTAGTTCTGCCAGCAAACTCCCATCCTCAAACAAACTCAGATGAGCGAACATCGCTCTCAGTTCAGTCATCGCTCTACAACTAAGAGCACCGACTACCACATTAGCCTTACTAGGATGATACTCTATAGTGCAGTCATAGTCTTTAAGCAACTTAACCCACCTATGCTGCCTAAGATTTAACTCTTTTTGATTTAATAGGTACTTGAGACTCTTGTGATCAGTGTAAATGATACACCTCTCACCATACATGTAATGCCTTTAAATTTTCAGCGAAAACACGACTGCAGCCAGCTCGAGATCTTGCATAGGATAGTTACCCTCATGTGTCTTAAGCTGTTGTGACGTGTAACTTACTGTCTTGCATTAAAACAAATCTTAGTCCGATGTGTGACGCATCACTAAAAACCACAAACTCTCGGCCTGATTCAAGTTGAACTAGAATAGGAGCTTACATCAGAACAAACTTGAACTTTTTGAAGTTAAACTACTGTTCCTCAGACCATACAAACGGAACGTTCTTACGCAGTAGCTTCGTCAGAGGTGACGCAATCAAGGAAAGTCCCTCGAAAAAGCTTCGGTAGTAACCTACCAAACCTAGGAAACTCTGAAGCTCAAGCATATTTTCGGCTATTTCCACTCAACTTGGGATCGACTCAGATCCCCTCGGATCCCTTCAGCAATCACAACATGCCCTAGAAAAGAAACCTCCTGCAACCAAAACTCACACTTGCTAAACTTAGCATACAATTACTTTTCTCAGAGTGTCTGGAGAACAATACGAAGGTGTTCATCATGCTCAGACTCAGTCTTTCAATAAATCAATATGTCGTCGATAAAGACTACCACAAATTGATCCAAATATGGTTGGAACACTCGATTAATTAAATCCATGAATGCAGTCGGGGCATTCGTTAACCCAAAAGCCCATAACGAGTCCTGAAGGCGGTCTTGTACACATTAGTCTCTTTAACCTTGAGCTGATAGTAACCAGGATGAAGATCAATCTTGGAGAAAACAAATCCCCGTGGAACTAGTCGAATAAGTCGTCAATCACCGGTAGCAGACACTTATTCTTTACTGTTAACTTGTTCAATTATCGGTAATCTATACACATCCTTATCGATCCATCTTTCTTCTTAACAAATAATACCAGTGCTCCCTACAGAGAGACACTTGGTTGAATGAACCGTATATCGAGAAGTTCCTGGAGCTGAGCTTTTAGCTCCACAAGCTCTTTTGGTGCATCCGATAAGGTGCAATAGACGCTGGAGCAGTACTCGGTAATAGATCGATAAAGAATTCAACCTCTCTATCTGGAGGTATTCTAGGCAATTCCTTGGAAAAGACATCCGGGAATTGTGACACCCCAAAACTGACTGAGACGGACCAACTTGAATTCGAAGCGTTACATTAACCACCTAAGTGACTCTCCAGCTAATGACCACCCAAGACACACCCCGGCCTTATAACACCTCAATCTTATTTGAATATTAATTATTTATTAACGTGGAAGCAAATTATGAACCAATTTTAAAATTTTCTTAGGTAATTTAACCTAAGGGTATTTTCGTCAAGGGTATTTTTGTCATTTTACCACCTATGGTAAAACTAACCCAATTTTAGATGTAAACATTTACTGACCTTCTTTTATTGAAAATTATGCAAGCCTAAAAATTTCAGCTTAAATTAAGTTCGTTTGCTATATCTAATTCAAGTTTTACTATTATGGACTAAATTGTAACAAATACAATCTATCAAGACCTATTTCGAGTTACAAATTAAGTGTGTTTCTAACGAGTTTTATGCATTACAAGACTAATCCTAAAATTTTATTAAGTTTCCTTATCATCTAGGGCTCTAATTAGACTAATCGATTTTCAGGAGTAAATTGCAATATAAACAAATTAGAATACCAATTTAAAAAGAAAAAAAATTCAAACCCCCCAAAACCCACACAGCCGTGTCCCCCAGACCGTGTGTCATTAAATGCCAGTGTCCATGTCGTGGAAAACATTTTGGTAGACTGCACATGCCCGTGTGGAAATCCCACACGCCCGTGTCACTTACCCACATGCTTATGTGCAACCCTTCACACGCCCGTGTGGACAGGCACATGCCCGTGTGAAAAGCACCGCATCTATTTTTGTGAAAAACTCATTTAAA
Organism: Gossypium raimondii; assembly: GCF_025698545.1. Taxonomy (NCBI): domain Eukaryota; kingdom Viridiplantae; phylum Streptophyta; class Magnoliopsida; order Malvales; family Malvaceae; genus Gossypium; species Gossypium raimondii. The sequence continues at coordinate 28,395,962 of NC_068568.1, forward strand.
ATCCCGATTTTGCATATTTTATCAACCAATTAAACCCGATTTAACTATGATTAATTAACATATATATACATACACCTTCAATTGAATTTATGGACATCAATTAAGCCTTAATTAAAATGAATTAGGCAATCAATTTCATGCATAACAAACACAAAAAAAAAAACAAGTGGCCTACCTTAGTTGCTAGTAAACCACTCCGTGGAAGCTTTATTTAAACATTCGTTAGTATAAATTTCATGCTTCACACACCATGCTATCAATCACCGTGTTATCAAGAAACAATACACCGTAAACCATTCAATAATTAAACTCAAACATGCCTCAAAATAATTAAAACTGTCTAAAATAAATGTCGATTGTCCAAAACCCATTTACAACCTAAATCAAACTAATTCCTGGGAGTTCCACAATGCCCGACTACAGTCTCTAAAATGCGTAATAAAATCTCTATAAAGCCTAAATCTCTTGGAACTCTCTTGCTCAGCTCCTCAGCTTCTCAATCCCGACAAATATTTACAAGAATGTGAGGGTGTGAGCTTTAAAAAACTTAATGAATGTTAATAAAAACAAGTATATTAACATCCAATTCATGCTTAATTCACAACCAGTCATTCACCAATTGTTAGTAAAAAATAATTAAAATTGTCAATTTAATTTCGATAAGCATTTTCAATACCAAAAATCAATTATTCATGGCTTTAAATCATCAATTGATATAGCAACAATCACACATAAATATATATTGGCATACACTTCTCATGGCTTAATCGGGTGATCATACATCGGATAAATGAATCTTTAAACTCCCACAAATATCAAATATAGTCCACCGAGTTGAGCAGGCCAAAGCACACACTCCCTTATAGCGTCTCAAATAACCCATTGAGTGGAGACTCATGCTCAACACTCCCTTATCTACTCCAACAAATCAGTCCACCTAGAGTCATATGCTCACAATGTTACAAATAAAGGTGAGTACCCACAAATCCTATGGCATGCCAACTATATCCAATGGATCCACCATGCATGTTGCCAATATATTCAATCAAACATAGCATGTAAATCAATCATTAGTGTGCTCAATTTAATGTAACAAGATGCTTATGTGTAACATGTAACATAACATTTAATATCTAATTAAATCAAGCAATTCATTTACCAATTTTCCATAATCAATTACCAATTGAAAATCAACATATCATGATGAAAAATTCAGTACACATGCTTAAAATCATCCTTAAAATTAATTTAATCAAATAGCACAACACCACCCAAAAATTCACTTACTATTTTTAATACAAATTCAATTTTTGCACATGTAGTACCAATATTGCAAAATCAACCATTCATCCATAATTAATTAATTTTAATCATTAATTAAGGTACTAATTAAACATTATTGAGGGTTACTTTACCAAATCACCCTTAGAAACACTCACCACACAATTTTATTCTATCACAACAAGTGATCAACTAGGCAATTTCAAGCTTTAATTCCGGTTATCTCGGTCTTCTTCAATATTCGAAGCTTCAATAGAGGTAAAGTAGGCATTACCACCTTTCCAAAGCTACATTAAACACAATTTCTAATTAACTATGCTAATAAAAAATCACTCTCAAAGATACCTTACCGAATTTGTAACATTAAGTTGAAAACTCGATTCCTCACAAAATCCATCTCCCCAGCCCTCCTAATCACTTTCAAACATCAATACTAAACCAAATACATATAAACTAAGCATCAATTTCACATTTAAATCAAATTCACAAAAATTCAGAAAATTAATTCAATAATATGATGAAATTCGAATTTCTTCAAATTACCTCACGAATCATATTTAATCTTGATAAATAAATCAAAAACCTTTTAATAGATCCAATTTGAGTTAGAAATCCACTGATTTGTGGATTTCCTCTCAAAATTTAAGATCCACCATTAAAGCACCTTAAGCTTTTGAAGAAAATGACATTAGTAAAAAATCTTTTAATTGACTCTCAAATCATGTAAAAATGTTTCTAATCTTCATAAAAACTGATACGAGTCACAAATGCCCAACCCAAGCTCAAGAGCGTGATGGGCTCAAATTACCACAAGGCCCATTAACGAGGTCAAAGGCCCGACAAATGCGTTCCAAACTAAATGGGACCATTCAGGAATTTGTTAGCAAAGCCTTAGATGCGTACACGAAAGAAAGAGAAAATCAAGATTCACTTTCTTGTTTCACTTTCTTTCGTGTACGCATCTAAGGCCTTGCTAACAAATTCCTGAATGGTCCCATTTAATTTGGAACGCATTTGTCGGGCTTTTGACCTCGTTATCGGGCCTTGTGGTAATTTGAGCCCATCACGTTCTTAAGCTTGGGTTGGGCCTTTGTGACTCGTATCAAAAACAAGTTTAGGATTGAAAATTACCTTTGTTTTGCTCTAAATTCGTTGATTGAAAATCTTGATTTAAGAACCTTGAGAAATTTTAGAATATTTTTGGCTACTTTTGAGAATAATTTCGGGTGAAAAGAGAGAGTATTTTGAGAAAGAAATTGTTTGGATCTATTCTTTAATGATGGATCTTTAAAACCATACAAAGAAAATGAAATTTATAGCTTTCTAATATGATGTAAATGGTGTGAAAAGTAGGTTAGGTGCATTGTTTTTTAAAGATGAAACAACCCACTAGAATTTAGAAGTTGGGGAATTTGCCGAATGGCCATTCCTGCATTTCCCTTGTTTTACCATTTAATCTTTTCCCTCCAAAATTCTGAGTTTTAATGTTTATTTTCCAAATAAGTACTCCAAAATTTCTCTTATTTTACAATTAAATCTGGTTCAATTAATATTTAAATTTAACTCAAATTAACTTCCAATAAAAAATTATTTTAAAATTATTTTTCGACCCAAATTAAATTTTTTTCACTTATAATTATTTAATTAATTTAAAATTAATTTTCCAAAAATATTTTTTTTGAATTATTGTTTAATTGATTTTAGATGAAATTAACCTCCTAAATTATATTAAAAATTACTAGAGACCCCAAAAATTTCTAGTTTCACACTTGGAACTCAAAAAATATACACGAAACTACTAGACCCAGTTTAGGGATATTACAGGAAGTACCTCACAGTACAAATATCTCCTACAGAAAGCTTTATAAGAACAAAATTGGATACGAAGGCAAGGTATGCCTCACACCCTTTTCGGACTAGCTTATCAGCTACAAGAGCAGATATTACATTAGAGAGGTAATCTCGACGCTCACCAACCATTACAACCTCGCTATTCCCATCCATTCTTAGAGTAACCTTTTTAGAAGCAAAGTCTAGATTGACCTGATGTTCCACAAGCCAATCCATTCCCAAAATCAAATTAAACTCACTAATGAGCAATTCCATCAGGTCAGCCTGAAATTCAATCCCCTGAATCTCTGGGGGTACCCGTTTATATGGTTTATCAACTCGAACTAATTGGCCCAAAGGACTAATCATAGAAAACTCCCTAGAAGTATTTTAAACAGATATACCCAGATTGGTAGACACAGTACTAGCTACGTATGAATGAGTTGATCCCATATCAATGAGAGCAAAATACGAAACAAAATGAATAAGGAACGTACCCACTATGACGTTGGTGTCATCACTATCGTCACAGCATCTTGCCGCATAAACCAGTGCCGACTGTTGTGCCTCAATCTGACCCGCACCTCTACCCGGTGCTCTCTGACCTCTACTAGAACCATTACCCCTTCTAACAGTACCATGAACCCTAGGTGGTTGCTGAACCACTCTAAAAGGATAAGTAGGACCTGGAACGGAAGTATGTGCCATAACTGGCACCTGGTCTAGTCAATGAGGACAATCTCTAACTCGATGCTCCACTGAGCCACAACGGAAGCAAGCTCCAGACTTTCTCCAGCACTCCCCTGGATGACGCCTCCTATAGTCGCTACAGAGCTAAATCTCAGTCATTGTAGCTGGTACCTCGGTCCTTGGAGGCCTTTCAAACCTTGACCATTTCTTAGGGCATTGCCAAGAACTAGTGGAACTCGAATCCCTCTTGAACTTGCACTGAACTCTCTCTCGATCTCGCCTCTCGGTGCTCACTGCGTTTTATCTTTTCCTTATCTTAGCCTTATCAAACAAAACTGTAAAAACTCACTCCCTTTGAGGAGCTATCAGAATCCGTAGATCATAACGTTACCTTTCCTCAAACCTAACACACTTATCGTAGTCAAATGCTACCAAAGTATGAGCATACCTGCTCAATTTCAGAAACTCAGCCTCATACTCGGCCACAGAATGTTCGCCCTTAACCAGACTCATAAACTTGTGTCAGTGAACCTTCACATAACTAGTCCCCGCATACTTACTCTAGAAGAAACTCTTAAAGTAATCCCAAGTAACTTGCTCAAGTTAAGCACCTTGCTCAACTGTCAACCACTATTGGTAGGCTTCGTTCTGAAGGAGAGATACAACACCCCTTAAATTTTGAGTGGGGCTGCAATCAATATCAGTCATAATACACTTAGTAGCTTCTAACCAATACTCAATAACAGTAGGGGTAGCTCGAATGATACCTCTAAATAGCTCAGCACCATTCGACCGAAGTCAGTCGGTAGCTGACCCTCGGCGTCCAGATCCAAAATGGGTCCCAATAGCCATTTCTAATGCTCAAATCATAGCCTAAGCAGTATATAGCCTCCAACCATCGGAGTCTAAGACCTCGTCTCAGTAGTAGGTGAACCAACTATCTCACTGGTCTCTAGATTGGGTACACTACCCCTAGAGGATGACTCCACTCGAGCTCCTTCTCAGTGTCCACGACGCCCACGGGAGCCACGTCCACGACTACCACGTGAAATCATAATATCAGTTTATCTACACTATCAGAAGTGCACAGATCAGTTTAGAGGCTTTAGTATAGTGTTCCAACCAGTTCATACCAAGGTATCTAACCAGATAACATTTTAATCACTATAGTGTTTCCACTAATCATGATAACGAAACATAAATACTTACAAGTTCGGCGTCGAAGGCTTAGTCATTTATAGAAATCAATTTTCAGAATGGTTCAGATATATTATTCTCATTTAACTATCTTTTGACACACATTAGGAACCCAAAACACATTCAGAGTGTTGACAAACCTGGCTCTGGTACCACTAAATGTAACACCCCATACCTAGCCTAGACGACAAGGCCAAGCTTGGAGAGTTACAATGAACGATAATCAAAACACATTTTACAATTTATAGTAACACACCTTTAAATTCTGATAAAGTTAAATAAAGAAAAACCAATATCTCGATATTATCTTCTAACTAATTGAAACTACGAAAATACTAGCATGGTTCATAATACTAAATGGTATAAACACATAGCCGAGCTTTCCTTCCGCTACCTGATCAAGTTTGTGATTTACCTGAAATCTATTCAACAATAACTGAGTTAAAATACTCGAAAGGACCCAACTATTTGCATATTTAATAGATTATCGGTAAAACGAAGATATCTAAGAAGTTGATTTAGAATCAAGAGGCAGTTCATTCAGTTATAGGTCAGAGTCATACAAACGGATAATAGTTCAAGCTATAATCAGATACAAAACAGAACATAACAGATACAATTACTGAATACCAGCCGCTACACACTATCTCTGACCAACCCAACACACCATCTCTGACCAACCCAACACACCAAATAGGGTATTCATTACCCATCTAGCCCTGCACACCACTCAGTGTCTGTCTGACACGTTTCAGAGATTCCAGACTAGCTGCCATGATTGTTATATGAATACCAGAGATTTAACTACTGATTTAGAATAGAATACTTCTTCCTAATTCAATTCCCATCCAATGCATACTAATACTTCATATAACAGTTAATACAGAGTTCTATGCAAATATTCAGATATACTCATACTCGTTTACAATAGATCAATTCTAGTAATTTTAGTCAAATACAATACACACATTGATAATCAATATTCAAATTCTAGATCATAGAATATCAGTTTATGCAGTCAAATTCAATTCAAACGGCCTCATAGAAGGTTTGTATTTAATTCCAGCAATGCTCGGTATATGGCAAAATTTCATAAACCGGCCTACACGCACATGTGGCCTCACACGGACTAGGTAGCTGGCCCGTGTGGCCCTACACGACCTTGACATGCCTATGTGCTTGCCCGTGTGTCTTACATGGCCTAACACACGACCGTGTCCTCCACCCGTGTGAACCCTACACTAACATGGCCACAGACAGTCTAGACACATGCCCATGTGGCTCTTATTTGGTAGACAGTGAGTTACACGACCTATCATACGGTTGTGTGGCTCACACAACCTACCACACGAGCTGGCACATGATCGTGTGGCATTGACAACCATGTTTTCCAGCATCCAAAATTCGTAAAAACTTTGGTTTTCGGTACGCACTTGAATAGTCTCGAAGCAGGAAGAATGTAGAAGATTCATGAGACTTAAATCAAACAATCCACAACCAATTAAGTGATAATTCGAAACAACAAAAAGATTATCACACACTGAACCTCGTCAAAAATGTTTCGAGACAAGAACATCCTAAATCACATAGTAATTAGCTTTGCACAATAGCAATCACGAACCTAAGAAGTTAGAGGGATCGGTATCTTCGAGACCCTCTCCTAAAGAACAAGAATCAAACTTATAAACAAAGGACCTGAACAGTTTAAGCAAGAAGTAAAATTTTTCTCAATGCCAACAATGGACAACGATCTTATAAATTGAACAACTAAACTTACAAAATTAATGGAAACAAAGTTATCTAGGTATATTAGCAACTAAGAAGTACAAATCTAATCCCAAACGAAAAGAAAAGGAAGGAAGAGACGATGAATAAAAAGGAAAAAGAAAAGAAGAAGAAAAAGAAAGAAAATTTAAAAGAGACAGGAAAGAAGACATTTAATTCTTATTTTAAAAACTACCGATTAAAAATTCAGACAAGTAACAAAAATATTTTCGTACCGCGTACATCGCGACTCGAACAAATGACTAGTAAGGGAACATACACTTAACCATTGAATCAGCAGGCTTATTCTTGACACAGATTTACACAAAATTGAGCTTAAGCCAACAGGTTAAGGATAGGGGTTAGTTTAGAATAAAATTGCAAAAACTTTTCTTAAGACGTGACTTGAACTCCTGACCTCAAACACATAAGCAAAACACATAGCCACAGATATAGAGATTTAATTACTACAGATATAGACATTCAAATTTTTAGGGCGTTACACTACGTTTTTTTGACAATATGTCTTTCATGAATTTTACGTAGTTCGGCATTTGGTCCAAAACTTCTACTAGCAGTATGTTGATATGGAGTTGCTTCAAAACATCCAAAAATATTTTAAACTGAATATCCTAATTAGAATTATGAAATCGCTAAGGAAAGGGTAAATGTAGTCATCCTTTTAGTTGTTGATACTGTTTCGATGTGGCATTTTTGTTGGCAACAAGATATGGGTCTGGCACAACATTTTGCTGCTTATTCATTTCAGGTGTTGTTTGTTTGTTAGATGGTTTTGAGATCTTTACCTAATTGTTACCTGTATTATCCTCTCCCGCCATGGCATCATGAACAACATCACTCAACTTAGTCCCGCTTCTAAGGGTGATTGCTTTGCAATGCTCCTTGTGGCCTTGAATTTAAAGCGTTTGCTATTTTTCCCCACTTGATTCTCAAAAGCTCACAGGATCGCAACTTGACTCTAAATTATGACATCATTCTTGGCCATAAATTCTTTTAACAAGTCTTCAATAAATGGTGATGATGATGATGATTGACCGTGTTGGACGTTTTGCCTCAGCATAAGTTAAGTATAACCAGACGGTGCACTGATGGCATTCTATCTTGCAGAATTGTTTGAATTCCTCGTACCTTGATTATTCCACTAAAGTTTGGATGTTGCTTCCACCTTGGGTTATATGTAGCACACAAATGCTGGGGTTGTTGGGCATTCGTAAAACACATGATTTTCACCACAATAAGAACATGCTAGCTTGACTGATTTTATCTCCTGAACTACAGTTGGCCTCTTCATTGTCTTAATCATATTAGCTAGAGGAGATAACTAGATTGTTAACAAAGTGATTGCATTAAGCTTTATGGTACTAGAAGCTCTCTTACCCGCCCAACTATCGTTGTCGAATATTGATAATCGTTGTTGGTAATCTTTTCCAAGATCTCATATGCTTCATTATAAGTTTTGTCCAACAACGTACCATTGGAAGACGCATCAACTACCATACTTGTGTGTGCATTCAACCCATTGTAAAACATCTCCATTTGAATCCATGCATCAGACACTTCTGAATTAAGTCTTTAAATTGTTCCCAAGCATCATATAATGTTTCATCCTCTAATTGCTGAAAAGACGTGATGTCATTTCTAAGCTTGGAATTCATAGTAGGCGGATTATATCGTAGCAAGAATCTTTGGCAAAGATCATTCCATAATGCCACTATTATCGACAACAAAGCATTTAGCCATGCTCTTGCACGATCTCTCAAAGAATATGGAAATAGTTTAAGTTGCAGGGCATCTTCAGGAACAGCCTGTTGCCTGAACGAGTTACAAACTTCTAGGAAAAGTCTTAAGTGCAGTTTTAGATCTTCAATAGGCAACCCACTAAACTGTCCTACGGTTTGTAACATCTAAAACATTACCGGTTTGAACTAAAATTGCTGAGCTTGTATTTGTGGCCTAACTGTCCCTGGATTCAGATAATCTAACATTGGGACGACATGCTCTCTCATTGGCCTATCTCGATCATCTACTGCACGTCCAATTGGAGGGTTTTCATTACAACCATTTGGATTACCATTAAGATCATTCCTGTTTCCAACCAATTTTCTCATTCTTTTCTCTTTTTTCGCAAGGTTATGTCAATCTCCGAATCAAAAAGGTATTCTATGTTAGCAGGAATGCCTTTTCTCATGCATTGATGGCAAACCTGTAAAAAATAAAAAAAACTAAGTTAAATAAAACTACTAAGTAAAATAACCAAACTAAAATTCACCAAATTACCAATCCTCGACAATGGTGCCAAAAACGTTTCACGTATGAAATGATATGCGATTTTTACAAGTATACACGTCGGCTTAAGTAATAAAGTGACCAGTGAGTATCGTTCCCACGAGGATCGAATTTAGGCACAATGATTGTTAAGTTATTATAATAAAATGCGATTAATGCTATGGCGAAGTCAATGATAAATACACATGGGAAATTAGTGGAGTAATGATGTAAGCAATACATGGAATTAATGAATAACTAGAAATGCTATAACAAAACGAGAGTAAAAATGAAATGGCAATTATAAGAATAGCTATGCGAATAACGAATAAATGAATAAATAAACAACTAAAAATGCTATGGAAAAAATTCTACGGCAAGGGATAAGGGATATATAATGTTGATATGGAAGGTCGGGATTACTAAGAATCTACCTTTATTGTCAGAAATGGCTCGGTAAAATCGTAATGAATTTACTGCTCAGAAGAGTTCTGAAGCAGTTTGCTTCTTTCGAGAGCAAAATACCTCAAGTTACCTTGCTCGTGTCTATAGGCCTTTAATATGGTACCCTGCATTGTTTCCTTTTGCATGATCACTGCTCTATGTCTAGAGTCAACTATAAGTATTTTTCGACTACTTGTTCATATCATTCTACCACGGTCTAACTAATCCAACATTTTTAGAATTAGATTAATTTAAGGGTACGCTGCACAGCCGTCTATGTCTAGGGATTGCACATATACAATTTAGAAATAAGAATAGTTCAATAAAATAGTAAACTAATGCAGATTTATGCTTCAACCATTAAAGAAAAATAAAGGTATCATCAAAGTAATCCTAGCCCTATGAGATTTAGCTCATGGGTTGGCAAATAAAATTCAACACTAAAATATTATCTGACATCATTTTCATCAATTTAATTCACGAAAGAACAAAGTAAGAAATACGAAAGACTTTGGGAAGATAGCGTTCGCGTGTCTAGTTCACACTCTAGCGGCATAGTGTCCTGTGGTGGCCGAGAGGGATTGACTTCATCTTCCTTTTTCCTTCTCTACTCAACCGTTACCCTTTATTTTTGCCTAATCTCTCCTTTTTGTTCTCGTTCCCCTCTTGTTTGCTGTTTAGGGTTTCCTCCTTTGGCTATTTATAAGCTTTTTCCCTAGGGTAAATCCAACAACCCAAGATTATCCTCTCCTCTCTTTTAGAATTTCTTTTTGGTTTAAAATCCCTTCCTTTAATATAGGTAGTTATCAGATCATTATCTCATGATCTTTTTACTCCTTTTAAATTCTTTTTCTTGGACAAAAACCAACAACTCTTGAGTTATCGTCTCCTCTTTTTTTGGGTAGATTTTTTCTGGTACAAATACAGTTGGGTTCAAACTGGTATGCGTTAAGTGTTGATCTGATCTTCCTCCTGGAATCGTGAATTGCCACTGCATTTATGCTGACAAAATGTCCAACGTTTTGCCTCTACAAAACTTCACTCCTTTATTTCTCGTTCCTCAACCTGCACCTGCAAATCCACCAAACACAACCCTTCCACAAACAATGAAAAGTAACAAATAACATTTAAACACAATCCAAGCTCCTAATGCAGTGATTAAGGAAAAATACTAATAAAATATCCTAAAGTGCAACTAAATATACTTAAGTATAGGAAATTAGCTAGGTCTAAAGGCATGAAATATAACTCTTTTTATGAGTTATTAATGGTCTTACACTATATGGTATTCAGAGTGCCATCAATTTTTTCTTTCAAAGATTCATGTTTTTAGTCTTGGTGGACCCTTTTAGACGATTCTAGAAACATATACAAACATTTCACGTAGACTCATACCTAATAGACTACTTCACATCTTACTTACTCATGACAGACTCTTTCACAACAGACTTGTTCATGTCACCAGAACACACATATACACACTCCATTCATTCAGACACACTATCCTCAGAGATCATATTCATATTCCATACAAATCATTCATGCAATATTATCATACATACATTTCTCACAGAATAATCACATAATGCATTTTTTAGCTTATTTTCACAGAAGTTCTAACATGCATAATACAATTGTAGGAGTCGGCTTAGAGACTTACCTGACTTGCATTTTTAATAGCTTTAAACACCAAATCTGAGCTTCTATTGAGTAGATCAGTAGCCCTTAATTGACAGAACATGGGAACTCATTAAGATCTATACGCTTAACTCATTTTCTTTCATTTTGAACATCAAGATCTGTACCTAGCTAAACTGAGCTACTTTTTAACAACTCAAGATCTTACCTTAACAAGGGGCATCCAAGCCTAGATTCATATCTTCAACTCAAATTGAAAGATGAGAGGAATTTTCTCTGTTTCTCCCTTTTTTTATAAACAAAGATTACTTTATGAAGAAGAAGGAGAAAGGTCCCCCATTTCTTACCTGGGTTACCTTGATATTTTACCTTTGTCCCTATGGATATTTGACACGCATCACAGTCCTTACAATCCACTTGATAAATGCTTAATAGTTATAAAGAGACGCGTACGAGAATACATATATTTACATATCATACCCTGAGGCCTTAATCGGTCATTTTTCGTTAGTCATTATGTTAGAGCGTAGTTGGTGTCTTAACTAATCACACTTTGCGCGCCATACCTTCTCGACGATGACCCTATTATCTGAGTCCAATTATCTCAAGAAAAGGAAGAGAGAAGGTGATACGAATCGCAAGGCCCAAAATCAGGCTTATGAACGTGATGGGCTCAAGTTTCCTCAAGGCCCAATAACAAGGTTGAAGGCCAAGAAAATCTGAGCAAGATTGAATGGGACCATCCAAGACCTAGTTACTAAGGCCCTATATGCACACACGATCGAAAAAGAAAATCAAGATTCACTTTCTTATTTTCAAGAAAATCAGGAAACCAAATATTGGTCCAATTTTGTTGTTTTAGGCAATTTCAAGAATCAAGAAAATTAAGATTTCAAATCTTGGAAATCTTGGTCCAAGGACTGAATCTTGCAGCCAAGACGCACTGGATTTCATGTACAAGCTTGAAAGGAGCCAATTTCGAGAGCAAACGGATCACAAGACCAGGTTTTTGAAAAAATGACCCATTAAGATGTCTACAAGCCCATCTTGAAGTTTGGAAAGTAATTTAATTGAATATCAGGCCAAATTATCAAAGTGGCCCAAATTGTAAAATATTTAAACTATAGATCCAATTTTATTTTAATAGGTGGATCATCTTGTAAGAATTCAACCCAAGGATCTCATTTAATTCCTTTGGTTGAATTCTCATTAAAAGTCCATATTTAGGGTTATTTTAGTTTTGTTATTTGATGAGTTGTCATGTTAGTTATTTCATTAAGGTTAGGAAAACTTATTTAGGGGCCTATAAGTAGCATGGACGTCCACCTTTATAGATGAACAATTGATTTTTTTTACATGAATAATAATTCTCATTGAGTTCTTCCTCAAGAATTACTCTTGAGTTTCTTTTAAAAGCTATTTTAACAATCTTTTAGGTTGTGGGAATCATCTGCAAGCTTTTTCTTTTCAAGATCTCTTTCTTGGAAGGGGAATTAGAGCCATTGAAAGGAGATGTGGATTCTTAATGTTTCCAAGGCTTCTTAGGACGTCATCTTGTCTTTTCTAGCCTTAATTTATCTTTTCTTATTTATTTTAATTTAGTTCTTGCTATTTTGGCTTACTAATTTCATTGATTTTCGTTCTAGGTTAAAATTGCTTTAAGAGAGAGACATTCTCCTGTCTTGTTGCATCAAAAAAATATCAAAATTAGGAGTTTTAATCTTTTCTTGTTGTTTCAATCATTCTTGCACAAAACAGTTTGCCTTTGTATTGAAAATCACTTCTAACAAATCTGTTTTGTGTTTTGTTTTTGCAGATCTGGTTGGGGCATTTTCTTGAGGTCTAAGGATAGTTTCTTTCCATCCAAGAAACCCTAATTTATTCTCTATTGGACATCTGCCTGCCACGTTCTATTTTTCCATCTATCTTCTTTATTTTCTTCATTATTGATCTGATATTTGATTTTTTATTCTATTTTATTTATCTTATTTATTTATTTTGACTTAGATTCGTTTGAGTTTCGGGTTCTGTCAAAATTTAAATTTATTTTTGAATGTCTAGATCCCTAAGTCAAATTCGCGACTTGAACAAACTATAGGATCCTCTTCCAAACTCGTGCCTTATCATTTGGTATCAGATTTGGGCGTTTTGGGTATACATGGTTGATTTCTAAACTGATTTCTATTGTAAAATAGCCTATAAGCAATTTTTACCTAGAATGTTTTTCAAGAAAAATATTATTGAGTGGGTAAACGTTTTTTAATTGATTTGAAGTTTTATAAACTGTATTACAATATAAAAAATATTTTCCATGAAAAGAAAGTGATCAAAAAGTGCAAAAAAAGAAAAATATGAAAAAAAGAAAAAGAAAAAACATTTTGTGGGTTGAATTTTGTGCCAAAAATTTCCAAATCAAATACACATTATTTCAGGAGGCTCTAGTTTAAATTTTGTGATTTTTAGAATTCGGGAACATCTCGAACGAAGTTTGTCAAGTTGTTTTGCAATTTTTTAGGTTTTCAGGTTTCAAGAATTTTCATTAACTTTTAGCCTTAGGTTTTCAGTTTTTTTTGCTTTTTATTATTCCTTTACGCATTCTAACACTTTATTGTTTCTTGTGTTAGTAGGTTAAAGCGCATTACACATTCCTTCCTACGTGCAACACAGTTCTTTGGTGTCTAGTCGGTTTTGGACTCATAGTGCTATTAGGTTTGCTTTGTTAGTTGATTCTAATAGATTCTGATTGATTGATATAGATGCTTTTAAAATACACACAAGATTAATTCTTACCTCATTGAGAATTTAATTTCATTTTTATGTGCATAAGGTGAGGTTTGCTTAATTTTTTTTCCTTTTGAGTGTTGTGTTTTTTAGGTTTTCATAATGACTCGTGACACTCGTAACTGTAAAAACCATGATGAGATACCATTGATGACAAAGAAAAAGATGTTACATTTGAGAATATTGTGGGGATGGCCAATTTGACTAAGTATCAAATGAAACAAAAAGAGAGCATTAATCAGCTTACCAATCAAACTCAAATGCTAACTCAAGTTGTTGCTTGTTTGGAGACTTCTTCGAACTGACGATTTCATGCTCATGATAGTGATGATGATGGGCATTATGCACAACTTCATATTCATTCAAATACTGGTAGATGAGGATATTGTCACACTGATGAAACTTTGGGTATTTCTAATTGAGGCCAACCTTTTGTAGCTAAACTAAAGTTCAACATTTCACCATTCCGGGGTAAGAATGATCCAGATGCATATTGTGATTGGGAGGCTGAAATTGAGATCATGTTTCGTTGTTGTAAATGTCCAGAAGAGAAGAAAATTCCTTTGGCGACCTGTAGATTTTCAGATTATGCGTTGAGTTGGTGGATTCAACTTGAAATTAATCATCAAAGAAACTACGAAATGGTAATTAAAACATGGGACGGGTTGAAACAAGTGATGCGAAAGCGTTACGTTCATTATCAGTAGTATAGAGAGGTCAAAATGAAACTTCAACGCCTTGTTCAAGGTAATCAATTTGTTAATAAGTACTTTAAGGAGACGGACATGCTTATGCAAAAAGAAAATGTGCAAGAAGATGAAGAGACTACTATGGTGCGGTTTGTAGATGGCTTGAACGTTTCGATAGCTAATGCTCTTAATCTTCAAACCTAAATTAATCTTGAGGAGGCGATACACAAGGCAGTTGAGATTGACCAAAAATTTCAAAAACGTCAATCTCGTTCATTTTGTGCATCACAATATTATAGAGGTATGAGTTCTAGTTCCACTTTCAAGAATTTGAAACCCCCTTATGCTACTAATAAATTGTTGCGAAAACATGATGAGACTAAACCTTTTGAATGGAAAAGTGGGGTTCCTACAAAACCTTCTTATACATCTTCTAAGCAGCCCACTTCTACTAATTTTTCACTAAAAAAACAAAGAGCTCGTGACATTAAATGTTTTACGTACAAAGGGCGTGCGTACTATAGTTGTTATTGTGCCAACACGAGATTATTGTTGATAAAAAAGATAATAGTGAGAATTTTTACATCGAATCTATGGAGTTAGATGAGATAGAAACGTCATGTTCTCCTACTGAGATATATTGTATTGAATTGAATATTCATAATACTTGTTAGAGGGATAGTGAGGAAGAAAAAATTGAAAAGATAGAGAGAAGAGAGGCTATTAGTGCTAAAAGTCTAAATTCAAACGGCCCAATGGTGAGTGAATCCTCTAGTGGTAAAAAGAGAGTGCAAAGTCTATTTGCAAGTGTAAAAGAAGTGCGAAAAGCCCTGTTAAACAAACAACCTTGTATCCTTGTGAGGTTTAGGCAAAATTATTTATCTTTAACTGACCTTAACCAATCTTTGTGTAGTGTGTTTAAATCTCTTTCGAAGGATTATGCGGATGTTCTCAATGAGGTCCCTAAAGGTTTACCACCTTTATGAGGAATTGAGCACCAAATTTATTTAGTCCCTTAAGCATACATTCCAAACTACCCAGCTTATCGAAGCAATCCCAAGAAGACAAAGGAGCTGCAAAGGCAAGTAGAGGAACTATTAGACAATGCGTACATTAGAGAAAGTTTAAGTCCTTGTGTCGTCCCTATCCTGTTGGTGCCTAAGAAAGATGGTTCATTCCTAATGTGTGTTGATTACCACCCAATAAATAAAATAACCGTAAATTATAGGCATCCAGTCCTTAGACTTGATGACATGCTTGATCTGTTACATGGTTCAACGATTTTCACTAAAATTGACTTAAAAAGTGGTTATCATCAAATTCGTATGAGGGAAGGGGATGATTGGAAAACAAATTTTAAAACTAAGTTTGGATTGCATGAATGACTTGTACGCCTTTTGGTCAACTGATGCACATAGTACTTTCATTAGATTAATGAATCATGTTTTAAGGCCTTATTTGGGTAAATTTGTGATAGTATATTTTGATGATATTCTAATTTACTCAACTTCTTTAGATGCTCAGGTTTTCCATCTTAAATCTATTTTGGACATATTGAAAACTGAAAAACTATTTGTCAACCTTGATAAATGCACTTTTTGTTGTGATAAACTAATCTTTTTAGGGTTTACAGTAAGTGCTCAAGGTATTCATGTCGATGAGGATAAAGTAATAAGGGAGTGGCCTACTCCTAAATTGATAACCGAGGTGAGATTTTTCCATGGTTTAACAAGTATATATAGACATTTTGTAAAGGATTTATCCACTATTGTTGCCCCATTAACTGAGGTTATAAAAGAAAGTAGTGGGTTTCAAGTGGGGTGAAGCTCAAGAAAAGGATTTTCAAGCTTTGAAGGATAAGTTATGTTCTGCTCCAATTCTTAAATTACCTGATTTTTCTAATACTTTTTAACTTGAATGTGATGCTTCAGGTATTGGAATTGGTGCCGTGTTGATGCAAGATAAAAGGCCAATAACATATTTTAGTGAAAAACTAAATGGGGCGTAATTGAACTACTCAACTTATGAATAAGAGTTATTGGAATTGGTGCGACCTCTCCAAGTGTAGCAACATTACTTGCTGTCCAATAAGTTCGTTATACATATGGATCTTGAGTCCCTTAAATGGATAAAGGGACAAGGTAAGTTGAGCAAAAGACACGCTCGATGAGTAGAATTTATAGAAACATTTCCATATGTAATTAAGTACAAAACATGTAAAGAAAATGTAGTTTCTAACACCTTATCTCGTAGATATTCTTTGATAACTACATTAAATACTAAAGTCTTAGGATTTGAGCATATAAAAGATTTGTACATAAATGATGCTAATTTTGCACATATCTTTGCTAATTGTGGGAATAGTGCCTTTAATAAATTTTATCTTGTAGATGGGTTTCTTTTTCACCTAAAAAAGTTATGTGTACCATATTGCTCCATGAGAGAGTTACTAATTCATGGGACACATAGTGGAGGCTTAAAGGGACGCTTTGGTGTTGCCAAAACACTAGATATTCTATAAGAACACTTTTATTGGCCGCACATGAAGAAGGATGTTGAAAAGGTATTTTCTAAGTGCATTGCTTGTAAACAAGCAAAATATAAGGTAATGCCTCATGGACCATATACTACTTTGTCAATTCCTTCTTCACCATGGGTAGATTTATCCATTGATTTCATTCTTGGTTTGTCACGAACTAAAAAGGGTCGAGATAGTATATTTGTTGTTGTTGACAGGTTTTCAAAAATGACACACTTAATTCCTTATCATAAAACAGATGATGCTACATATGTGGTAGATTTATTCTTTAAATAGGTGGTGGGACTACATGGGATACCTTTCACAATCATCTCTGATAGAGACGTAAAGTTCCTAAGCCACTATTGGAAGGTATTGTGGGGTAAGCTTGGTACTAAATTATTATATTCCACTACATGTCACACCCAAAACGATGACCAAACTAAGGTAGTAAATTACATTTTAGGCGCTTTACTACGATCTGTTATGGGTAAGAACCTTAAGAATTGGGAAGAATGTTTGTCATTTGCTGAATTTACATACAATTGATCTATTCACTCTACAACTAGCTATTCACCATTTGAACTTGTTTATGGTTTTAGCCCACTAACTATACTTGATCATTTTCCATTGCCTATAGAAAATATTTCTAGCTTAGATGGTGAGAAGAAAGGTGAGTCGGTGAAATCAATGCACGAAAAGGGAAAAAATGGATTGCCAAAATAAATGACAAAAATGCCAACAAAGCTAACAAGGGGCATAAAAAAGTTATCCTTGAACCCAATGGTTGGGTTTGGGTCCTATGTGCAAAGAGCGATTTCCAAGTAAAAGGAGGACTAAATTTATAACACCCCTAACCCGTATCCGTCACCGGATTAGGGTTACAGAGAATTACCATACAAACAGACATTTAAAGATAAATTTCATTCACTATCAAGAAAATATTATAAGTCGATCATACATGCACATTCCGTCCCTAAATCGAGTCCTCGAGGCCCTAGAAATACCTTAAAAAATTGGGACTAAATTGAAAACATTTGGAAAGTCTAAAAAAAGTTCACAAAAATTTGGATACAAGGGTAACACGTCCGCGTGGCTAGGCCGTGTACCTCACACGGCTGAGACACATGCCCATGTATCAGGCCGTGTATACTTCAAACTAGGGACACATGCTCGTGTCTTGGCCTGTGTCCTCACTCGTGTAACTCTCTAAGTAGGGTCACACGGTCATGTCACACGCCAAAGTGCCAGGCTGTGTAACTCTCTGGGTTACCCCAAACGCCTGTGTGCCAGGCTGTTTGCTAGGCTATGTAACTCACTAACTTACATACAAATGAACCCTCAGATGACACACGACTGGGTCACCAAGCCGTGTGTCATTCACGGCTGAGTCACACACCCGTGTCTCAAGCAGTGTGGACTTAAATTTGCCTAAAAAAAAGCCATTTCCAATACCAATTCATGCATAAAAATTTGAACCTTTTCTGCATCACTTCAAGGCATCAAACCGTACCTAAACATACATATGTATATGCCATTCCAATACCCTAAATCAACTAACCAATATGCCACTCAAATGTACCTCAATTGCATTCAATAACCCTTACCTAAATATGCAAAATTTACCATATTTCAATCATTAAATCGTAGTTCAAAACTTATCAAACATGCCATAACTTGACCATTACAATACCATTTCAAATATACCATAGAAGTCATTCCAAACATGCGTCATAAGTTAATCCAAAATGACACCAATTAGCAAGGTATAAAATGGTACCAAACCAATATAACATCCATAACTTATACAAGCCAATTCACCAACTAACCATTCAACAAAATGACATTAAAATTCAACCTATACATGCCATTATAACCTTGGCCAAAACATTCAAAAACTACCGATATTTATGCTAGATAGTGTGAAAGATCTCCGACGAGCTTCCAAATCGATCGAGCTTCTGTTAATTTATAAAACATTTGAAAGAAACTACGAAAGCACATAATGTTTAGTAAGTTCGTAGAAAATAAAACATAGCTTACCATTCATTTGCATAACATAAAGAATAAGCATAATACAACTCAAACCACAAGCTTGGCACAAGTCTATACATCATCATCAATACACAAGTTAGTGTGATTGTACATGGTTCAAATGAATTCATCCATAATAAGAAATTTGCACATGTATTCATATCATTTAGATCATCATTCCTTTTCATAAATTCATGATACATCACATTTGAACACTTACCCTTTTCATTTCCTTTTCATACCCGTTGAACCATATAGAATTTCATCGAATACCCAGGAAAGCTCACACAAAGTGTGCCTTTAGATAACTGTAACTTTTCCTTTACATCATTGCACACACGAGTTGTGAAATGGGCTTGCTCACACAAGCTATGGGTGGGAATGTAAGTTACATGATGCTGCTCACACAGGCTATGGAGTATTCACAACAAATGCAAGGCCTCAACCATCGGTAGAACACTCAAGACCAGGACCCGAGACATGAAATCCATAATGACATGTCATTTGTATCCTACAAATTCGTAAGGTTCAACCATAACTTGATAACCGTCATAGCATTGATTTGAATATACATCATTCAATTACATTATGCATACCTAATAACATACATCTGAGTTACATGAATATAACAACCGTTCATATGAACTTACCTCGAGAACTAAGGGCATGGAGGTTATATCGAGCTAATTCGAAGCTTTTGCTTTGCCTTGATCTAGGTCTGTATGTTGGTTATCTTGATCTAAATAAAAAAATTCAGTCCATTTAATAACTCTAGTATTCAATTTAGTCCACATTTCATATTTATGAATAATTACCATTTTCCCCTAACATTTAACTTTTCACAATTTAGTCCTTAAGCTCATAAATTGAAATCTAATAATTTTAATCCCCATTCAAGCTAGCCAAATTTATTAGAGACTTATATCAACCGAAATACACCATCATTTCATAAATTTAACATGAATTTTTAACATTTATACAAATTAATCCTTAAATGCAAATTTCATAAAAAATCACTTTACAAAACTTGTTTATTTATCAACAAGCATTCATAATCTACCATTTAACATCAAGAACCATTCAAAAACATTCATGGCATAACCCTCAATCTTTAATAGTTTTACAAATTGACCCCCGGGCTAGCTAGATTAAGCTAAAACGACTTCAAAAACATAGAAATCATTAAAAACGAGACTCGAAATCACTTACATGCAAGGTTATATTGCTAGTCGAAGCCTAAGCTAAAAAATGGTTATCATCCTTCCAATTTTCGATGGACAAAAACAATGTAGAAGATATACCGATTTTTACTCATTTTTAGTTTAAGTTGATTTATCAAATTATTATTTTAACCTTAATTTTTAACTTTAAAAATCACTTAAACAATGTCCATATATGTCCACTAACTTTATGAATAGTAAAATTACCATTTAAGTCCATTTACTTCCATTTCCATAATCATTTAGCCCTTTTAACTATTAGAACTCAACTTTTACACTTTATACGATTTAGTCCTTTTCATTTAATTAATCATGCAAACATCAAAATTTCTTAACGAAATTTTACCACGACCCTAATATAATCCTGTAAACAATAGAATAAAAATAAAATAATAATTTACTCATTAGATTTGTGGTCTTGAAACCACTATTTCAAATTCACTAAAAACGGGTTGTTACAAAATTGGACCCTAACGGCTGTAACACCCCGAATTTTGGGCCTAGAAGAAATAGGTTTTGAACAAGGGAACTGTTAGAAGACTGGACATAAATATTTAATTGTGCAAGTGGAAACAAAAAGATTTATATACTTTTTCATACCTAATTTTACTTAAAATCATGCTTTTTCGATAGAATTTTTGTCATAAAATAATTAATTTTTATAAAATAATTAAATTGTATTAAAAATTTGAACATGTTAATTTTTTTTCAATTTTTCAATTATTTTTAGTGAATTTTGATTATTTTTGACAGGTTCGTACAAAGGGCAAAAATTGACCCGGCAAACACCGTTAGAAGAACAAAACCGAGAAGCAATTCGAACTAACAAGGCAAAATAATTTCCAACCTAAGACGGTCCAAATATGTGTATTAATTCATAATATAATTAATTTTAATTTATTCACAATTTAATTTGGGCTAAATTAATTAATTTTAATTAATTATGGAAAAAAGGCCTAGTTGAACTGCACCAGTTGAACCAAATTGAGCGAACTGAACCAGCCGCCAATTGGGCAGCCTAGAACCGTTCAAATGCTGACCCAAATCAGCATTTTTAGCTGATTAAATGAGCTGCAAAAATTCCCTTGGAAGACTTCCAAATTGCATTCAAACCTCACCTTAAATTAAGGCTTTACGGATTTGCCTCAGGCTAATTTTAGCAAAGTTGAAAGTCTCAACTTTTCCATGTAGGATGGCCGGCCATGAGGGGGCTCTTTGGCTGATGAAATTTGATATTTTTAGCAGTCATACTCAGTTATTTAAACCCCCCTTTGCTGCCCATTCAAATCATCCCTCATTCACATCTCTTCTCTCACAACTCTTCTCTCATCTCTCACTTTTTTCTCTCATTTTCCTATTCAAAGTTCCTTGCTCTTGTGACGATTTCTCCTCTTGGGAAAGGGGTCTTCTTCAGCCATTTTGGAGTAGCAATTGAGTGTTCATAGCAGCCTTGACAGGCGAGGACAACAAAGAAGGAAGAACGAAGCAACCTAGTCAAGCCACGGAAAACCATCGAATTTGATTCTTGTTCCTTATCTCTTTAATTTTTGTTGTTTTTATGATGAACATATCTATGAATATTTATGCTACTGGAATGGTTAATTTAATCATCTTATCTTGAATTTAATTCGTGTTGGGTTGATTGCATTCCGTCCTCTTGATTTGTTAAATTTATATTTATGTTGTTATAGGTTGCGGTAAAAAGTTTGATTAAGTAAAACCATGATTAAGTTATTCTTGCATTACGATTGTAAGATAACTAAAGAATTAATTATTTAAACGCATTGAAATTGTAATTAATGGACAAGGTACTTAATCAGTGCATGTTTAATTCTTCTAAGGTAGCTGAAGATTAGATTAGCATTGTATTTGGCGATACATATGCCTTGCATAACTTGCAAGATTATTGTGATTAAATTGTTTCAAGGTAAGGATACTTTGTTACCTCACATAGTCTTTTATATGCTTATTAGGTTGAATTAATCATTTGAATCGATATAGAAATATGCGAGAGATTTTTCAATCTAATAAGTATGTATTTACAATAACATGTTTATCTTTATAAATCTGTTTAATCGGTCAAATTGACATAGGAATATGTACAAGAGATGAATGGATTTTGATTTGTAAATATGTTCATAAGTTAGCAAATTACCAAGTTGCCGTGATTTATTAGTAATGAGTATAAGCATAAGTTTAATGATTCTAAGGTAAGGAAATGTAATTAATCCAACACAATTATATCATCTTGATTAAAATCACTTTTGAAGTCGTGCATTAGAACTTTATTTTATTTTATTTTATTTTACTTTGTTTTATAGTTTTTAATCATTTCCCAAATCCAAATATTTTTCTTTCACCAAAGTGTTTAAACTTGCTCTCATAAATAATTCTTTTACAGTCCCTGTGGGTACGATAACTTAACATTTACTTGTCACTTTATTACTCGTTGCGATTGTGTATACTTGCTCATTTTTGTCGTTCCAGCAAGGAAGTGACATAAATGAGTTCAAGCCTTGGCTTATGCAAAATTTTTATTTTAAGTGAATAAAATCCTTGGATCTAGATAGCAGGTTCTTAAATTATTGTGGTTAAAATATGATACAAATGAGTTGTTGGTCTAGTGGTAAGGGGCGTGTGGAGTGTACATGGGGTCTAAGGTTCGAGTGGTGGCGCATCAAAAAGGGAGTATTTATTTTGCTGCCTAATTCGTGTGGGTGGTAGAGTTGGATTGGAATACTGCTAAATGGAGTTTGAACTGATCATAGATAGAATTGAGGTGGGATATTTGGAGAGATTTAAGGAGAGAATATTGGGATTTAGGGAGGTTATTGTTGTGGAGAGCTATATATCCATCTCATTTGTTCTTTGTTGTCGATGGGGAGATCAGCGAGGTGATTGGCACATTGTCTGGGTGATGATCATTGATTTCTTGAATAAGAGTGTTCCGAACGAAAGGAATCTGTGACCACACGAGCGTGCGATCGCTCGTGTGGTAAGCCAAACCCACGAACCATGGGCGATATACCGTAGAGGCCTCCATGAGCATTTCCATGGGTTTACGCCGTTATGGGCCACGTTGGGCTGAAATGGGCCGTGTGGGCTTAATGGGCATGTGGGGCAGATGAAATCCACTATTTGTGATTCTGGACTGGGCTATGTAGAACCCATAGTCGTGGCAAAATCTGGGCTAAACAGGCTGCACGAGCGTGTGGGCCCACTTGGGCCAAGTATTGGGCCTTTGGCCCATTTACACTGTTATGACCATTTAGGTTACCTAGTCGCTCGAGGCAACTGCAGACCTTTTGAGAGGTAAATAAATCATCAAAATACCCCTATAGGGTAAAATGACCGAAATACCCCTATAGGGTAAAATAACTAAAATACCCCCATAGGGTAAAATGACTGAAATACCCCCATAGGATAAAATAACTGAAATACCCTAGAAAGGTAAAATGACCAAAATACCCTCGAAGGGTAAAATGACTGAAATACCCTAAAAGGGTAAAATGACTGAAATACCCTTGAAGGGTAAAATGACCGAAATACCCTCGAAGGGTAAATTGACCGAAATACCCCCAAAGGAATGATTGAAATACCCTCAAAGGGTAAAATGACCGAAATACCCCTATAGTGTAAAATGATTTTTATACCTCTAGGAGATGAAATGACTGTTATGGCCTTATGATATGTATGATTATGATTGAGCATGACATTTTGCATACACGTACGATATTATGTCACGACATGTTGCATGGGGTTGTTTTGTTATATTTGGAGGCAATGTACTGTACTGATAAGGTCGCACGGGTCGCCCAAGACGATTGTGGACCTACTGGTGGCTTTGCCAAGTATACTATTACTGACAGCTTTCCTGCAATTCTATTATTGGCAGTTTTACTGCGATATTGGTGTGTTGGCTGGGTGGGTCGATTTTATCTCCAGATGGAGTGTTGTGTTGGCTAGATTGGGATGAGTTGCATTTTCTGTACTATAAAGTTACTGTATTGACTGATAGGGGATTACACACTGAGTTTTGTAAACTCACCCTCTCCTTTTAACTGTGCAGGTAATTCTCAGTCTTAGGCGATTCGGTGCTGCGAGGGACTCGGAGGTGGCCACACAAGTGCATCAGCTTTCGTTTTTAGCTTTTGATTTATAAGTAACTGAATTTGGGTATTTTTGTGTAAAAAGGCCTCTACTTTCGCAATAAATGAGATTTTGGAAAATTTATAACGTTTTAAAAGTGATTAACTGTTGATGATGCACGCTTGGAAATGAACAACCCGTTTTGGAATCACCGTTTAATAACAAAATGATTAATTGATTTTAAGGATTTCAACGACAACAAGTTTTACGCTAAACACCTCAATGTGACACCGCCAGATTCGACCATAACTCCTAGGTCGGGTTTGGGGTGTTACAAGCGGCAATGGGCCTTTCCAAGTACTCAAATGGATCAATGAAAATGCCTATCAAATAGATCTTCCCGGTGAGTACAATGTAAGTTCTACTTTTGATATTTTTGACTTATCTCTCTTTGATGTTTAAGATTCGAGGACGAATCTTTTTGAGGAAGAAGGGAATGATACGAATTGCAAAGCCCAAAATCAAACTCATGAACATGATGGGCTCAAATTTCCTTTTGAGGTTGAAGGCCAAGCAAATCCAAGCAAGGCTGAACGAGAAAATGAAGATTCACTTTCTTGTTTTCAAGAAAACCAAGAAACTAAATATTGGTCCAATTTTGTTGTTTCAAACAATTTCAAGAATCAAGAAAATCAATATTTCAAATCTTGGAAATCTTGGTCCAAGAAATTGAATCTTGCAGCCACTGAGCATTGGATTTCATGTATGAGCTTGAACGGGCCAATTTCGAAAGCAAACGGATCACAGACCAAGTTATTGAAAAAAATGGCCCATTAAGATGTCTACAAGCCTATCCTGAAGTTTGGAAAGTAATTTAATTGAATATCAAGTCAAATTATCAAAGTGGCTGAAATTGTAAAATATTTAAACTATAGGTCCAATTTTATTTGAATATGTGGATCATCATGTAAGGATTCAACCCAAGGAGCCCATTTAATTCATTTGGCAGAATTCCCATTAAAGGTTGACACTTAGAATTATTTTATTTTTTTCTTTGATGAGTTGTCATGCTAGTTATTCCATTAGCGTTAGGAAAACATATTTTTGGGGCATATAAGTAGCATGGACGTCCACCCCTATAGATGAACAATTAATTTATTGTTTCTTGTTTATTTTAATTTAGTTCTTGTTGTTTTGGCTTATTGATTTTATTGATTTTTGTTCTAGGTAAAAATTGCTTGAAAAGAGACATTCTCCTATCTTGTTCCATTAAGAAACACATAAAAATTAGGAGTTTTAATCTTTTCTTATTGTTTCAAACATTCTTGCACAAAACAGTTTGCTTTTGTCTTTAAAATCACTTCTAACAAATTTGTTTTGTGTTTTGTTTTTCCAGATCTGGTTGGGGCATTTTGTTGAGGTCTAAGGATGATTTCTTTCCATCCAAGAAACCCTAATTTTTTCTCTATTGGACTCTTTTCCATTCGGTTCATCTTTCTTTTGTTTTAATTTCATTTAACTCTCCTTTGTGACAACTAATCTGTTTCCATTATTTCTCTTTTTAGTTTACACTCGTCTAAAGATCTAGGTTAAATCCGCAACTTAGACAAGCTACAGTCCTATTCTACACGCATGTCGTATCATTCTTTATCAGGAGGTATTTTCTCTTTAACCTATCTTAAACACTTAACTCAACTCAAGTCTTTATTGGAACTTGTTAAATGTCACATCAGTCATTGGGTGTCATTATCCAATTTTACAGTTTCTAAGAAAACTAATCGAGTAACTACCATTGGTCCTTAACTATCTTGGTTCTCATTTGGTTATTTCTTGACTATTATTCTTCCATCTTGACTGGCTCAAAGCCAATCTTATAGGATACTCTACACTGCTAATGTAAACTCGCATCATAGAGGTCGTTTCCCTTACCTATAATAGAGTCCTCCCACTCCATGTGCCATTAAAGCTTTTGGGCGAATCCTTCCTAGCCAATCACAGTTCTTAATCACTATGTGCCATCCTAGTGCTCGCCAATGTCAAGGCGTCACATGCAGGCTCAAAGGGTTTTTATGCTTTGTCTAGTTCTAACACTATACCTATTCAAAACTTATCTCATTTGCATTATTTACCTAAACAGTATCTAGACATTAAAGCTTCGTCGAGTGGGGTGTTACACATCTTGTGTCCGTTCTTGTCAAAATCAACTCATTTTCGTCATTCGTAATCATAGTAATTTCATTCTATTCAAGTCTACGCTCAACAGTGTTTACCCAATGACTGTAGGAATCGGGATAAATGACTCAGCATCTAACCATTGAAACTTGAATTTTCCTGGATCAAATACCAAAGATTGGGTCAATCCCCTCCGTCCTTCATTTAATTCCAATTTAGGTGGCTTTTCAACGGATGCTTTTGGTGCCTTGAATCCTTTTGATAGAAATTCTAATGAATCAAACTTATCTTTGGAAATGACTTCCTTCAAATCTGCTTCTAACAAAATCAAACATTTGTTGTATTCATCGTCATTCGTTGGATCACTTAATAACATGCATTCTAATTCTAGAGGGGACTAGTGATTCCATCTTGGAAACAATAGAGCATTCTTTAATCTCATCAGGGGATTTAATAGCATTGAAGACATTAAAAGTAACTACGTCATCGTGAACCCTCATACTAAGTTTACCCTTTTTGTAAATCAATCAGCATTTTTTCGGTTGCTAAGAATGGTCTCCCCAGAATGACAGGAACTTTTTTATCAGCCTCAAAATCCAACATAATGAAGTTAGTAGGAAAGATAATTTTTTCTACACGTACTAGTATGTCCTCAATTTTTCTTTCAAGATGTACCAATGACCTATTCGCCAATTGGAGTGTAATCGTTGTCGAAGCATCTACTACCATCCTTATGTGCGTGTTAAAGCCATTGTAGAATGTCTTTAGTTGGATGCAATGCAAAATTTTGTGATTTGGGCATTTTTCCAGTAATTCTTTTAATATTTCCCATGCCTCATATAAGGATTCATCATCCATTTGCTGCAAGGTAGTGATCTCAATTCACATCTTAGCATTCCTACTAGGTGGAAAGCACTTCATTAGGAAGTATTCTACCAATTGTTGGTATGTAGAAATCAAACCTGGTGGCAATGAATTTAGCCAAGCTCTTGCACTATCCCTTAGTGAATATGGTTAACAATTTCAAAATTAGAGCATATTCAGTATATCCTTTTAAAACAAAATAATTCATTTGAGATTGACTAGAACATAATGTATTAATTATCACTTTTTTTCTTTGGATAATAATGTATTAGCTATTCTGGAGCCTTGAATTAGTCTTGTACTATGAAATATTAACATGTTTCTTTACTACATTAAACATAGTGTAACAATATTTTAGCTCTTCAGAGTTTTAAATTAATTTTGTAACAATCAAGATTGGTTCGTCATTACAAAACAAGAAAAATGTTTTTGTCCTTAAGGATAGTATGCACTATTGTATTGTCTATGAACATATATTTCCTTCCTTTTAATATATATTAATTGAATAATAAATTTTTCAAGTGTCGAGAGGTACATAACCAATGACTTTTCATAAATTGTCTCTCTTCTTTGAAGGGTTATATTAAGAACTCTTTTTGCTCTATTATTGATCTTTATATCGCCACTTCTAGTGGTGAGAAGAATTATTACTCGTAAGAAATCTAATAGTTAAGTAATTAGTGTCACAATCTGATAAAAGGATGCAATTCATACTTAATGTTTAGCCATATGATAGGTATGTAATTAATGGTCTTTCATACCAAATCGATTACATAAGCTGTCTCCACTCCTTTAGAAATTCTTGTTTTTCTCTTATCTTCATTTTTCCACTTCTGGTGGTGAGAAAAATAATTATAACCATACCTTTTGACTATTATTATAATACAACTTATTGTAATACCCCATACCTGACTCGATCGTTGGGTGTGGAGTATAGGATGTTACACTCCAATTTAAAAATTTAAATTAGACTTTCAAATTTTTTATCCGTAGTTAATAAAAGAATGAAGACATGAATATATCCGAAAATACTACTAATAGATTTCTGAATTTACAAGAATCTATGTTCATAATAAAACTTTGATTTAATATATGACAATTTCACCAAGTAAACATGAAAAAATAATCACTTAGTACTAAAACAATTTGTATTCTGACCAGTTAATTTCATTTACAATTATGACCCTGAGACTCTGCCTCTAGGTTGCCCCGTTGTATGCATATTACAACTAAGAAACAAAATTTGCTGATACACGATGATCTCTGGCTTGGTCCCTTTTTGAATTTCCAAAATTCCCTATTTACCTTCAACGCATAATTACACAAATAAATTTTAGAAAACTTAATGAGTCTTCATACCTTACTAACATAACGCTAATACGAATGCATATCTTGGCTGGAACTCCACAATTTTATTGCCCATATTAGGACTGTATGTCATCCTTTTTGTTAAAGTAGATGATTCCTTGGCGGTTTCCTTTCTAATTATTTTTATTAATTATCTTCATGGCTCCTCATGCATTTACCTCTTCGATAATTAAATCCTCGTAGATTCTTACTTGTGGACTGTAAGAGATGCTCCTTGAACAATTCCCATGATATGCCTTGCCCCAATAACTACAAATATTCACATAAGACCATTCTTGGAGAATAGTCTCTATTGTGGACTATTAATAGCGATTTGTGGAATCATACTTATGATACAATCATGGTGGACTACCATATCTTTCATATAAGCAAATAGCTTGCACAATATTTCGGACACTATACTTACTTAGATAAACAGTTTCTTCATTTCAGAGGTATAGGAGAATACCCTTGTATTGTCCCTAGAAAGATACTGACAGACAATCATATATAATATGACTTCCCTACAATTTTCCTGTATAGTGGGATTAAATGTAGATGTGCTACTAGCACGCAGACTCATTCTTGCAGGAATTGCAACTCTCACCAAGGTGAATTCCATAACTACAGTAGATGCAAAAATATGAGAATAAGCAGGTAGACCATCATAACTTGTATCTTTCTCAATTTATTTGCTAGCACAAGCACAATGGTCTTCTCAAAATAATAGATCACCTTTTTGCGGACTCATGTAAATAGACATAGGGTGGAATCATGTTTACAAGATAGTTCTAGCTAACTTTCCTCATAACAATTGTCTCGGCAAACTTCTCCATTTTAGATAGTCTTCACAGACTTCCACAAAAGATAGTCCTCACAAACTTCCCCCAAAGATAGTCCTGACAGACTTTCTACAGAAGATAATACTGATGGTTTTTCTACCAAAGATAGTCCTAATGGACTTCTACAAAAGACAGTCCTGATGGACTTCCTACATTTTAGATAGTCCTTATGTACTTCCACATATACAGTATTCACATGGCCATGGTCTTCCATTCATCCCACTAAGGGCTCTTATACGTCCCATATAAAGGTCTCTCTTACACTAGTGTGCATTGTTCTTCGTATCATTTCAAATCTCCTTTTATGGCTTAGTCCAACCAAACCTCCCCCAAAAACACATGCATAAAATGCATATGCAACCCATGCATGACCATCCGAATCTCCGTAAAGCCACATAAATAGAATGCATATCATACACATATTCTGCAAATAAAGACTATTAAACATACGAAATATATCTCGCGAAACATTTCAGTGATATATCTTAATAATACTTACTATCAGCCAAATCATATCACTTTAATATGCAATAATGCATTACACCAAACACTTCATTTACTCAACATAATTAGCTTACAACCTCCATACATCATTACTTTACCATAATATTTTCATAGTTCAACTATAGAATAATTCATCATTCATATAACTCTAAAGTAAGCCTATTCTACTCACAAAACAGAACCAAACATCCATTTACTAGTTGAGTTTTAGATCTCACCTAGAAGTTGATGCCAAATCCATCCACTAAGCTTTTTCCTTTGCTACCCATGCCTCTAGCAGCTTGATCAATACTACACAACAACCAATTCAGACTCTCCAACTGTCAAAAGAATCATAATTTACTTGCATGTAAAAACCATTTAAGAAACTATTCATAACTTCAACCCAAAAAGAAAAAAAACAAATTTGATGGTTAACTGAATTTTTTTTAACTTTCTTTCCTTTCCTTAAACTTGTGCATATAGAAATATTAAGAAACTTACCAGCTTGATAAATCATTTGTTATTTGTGCACAATGTTTAGCTTCTTTCCTCTATGCAGACTGCTCTTTCATCTTTCTTCCATGCAACCCCAACCAGTGAAGATAATAAAGAAAGAAAAAAGAAAGAAAATGACAATCCTAAAGGGTTATATCTCTCTTTTTTATAGTACCCCCTCACTTCCTTCACCGATCTTTGTTTCAATAGCCAAATGAACAAGTTTTGAATCGTCATGTCTCTCAAAGACTTATGTCTAGTTCATATCCAACCGAATGATGGTTGAATTCCAAATTTTCCACAACCAGCCCGTTACTTGTTCTTATTTGCAAAAAGAACTCGCCAAATTAGAGAACCTTTCAATTTAGTATGCCAAACTCTTTTTCTACTTAAGACCTTACAATCAGGGTTTAAGACCTACAACATCCACGTCCAAGATTATATCTTATATATTACTGCATTCACTTCAAGGAATGGAGCAAATCCAGTAGTATGGGCTTTATTGTTTTCATCAATACCTCGTTATTTTGTTCATTCACAAGTGATACGAGTCTCAAGGCCCAATTTCAAGCCCATGAACACGATGTTCTTAGTTTCCCTCATGGCCCAATCACAAGATCCAAATCCAAGTAGTTGAAGTCAAAATTAAACTTATTCATTCAAGACTTTATCATAAAGAAATTTTGAGAATAAGAGTTAAAGCTTCAAGACAATGGACTTTGGAGTTCAATACGAATGAAGGATTAATAAGAAGGAAAATTTTTTTTCGTGGAATTAAAATATTAATCCATGATGACAAGCCCATGTGGAAGATGTTAAGAAGCTTAGGTGTTACACTTCAAGGACTCCAATCAAGCCCACACGCTTAGTAATGTTATATTAAGTAAACTTGCAATGCATTTGTCGAATGGATCCAAGCATTTTTTGGAGAATATGTCAGCATATCGATTGAAGATTTATTTCTTACCTTTGTAATGCACTTTGAACCATTCGATTTCGAGTTTGGGATGTCAAGTTATGACCATTGTAGTGAAGACTGCGCAAGTAGAATTTTTTGTGGACTTAAAATATCAATCCATGATAACAAGCCCATGTGAAAGATGTTAATAAGCTTAGGTGTTACACTTCAAGGACCCCAATCAAGCCCAAACACTTAGCCATGTATATTTAGTCAACTTGTGGTGTAGTTTTGGAAGGGATCCAAGCATTTTTAGGACAATATGTCTGCATATCGATTGAAGATTTATTTTTTACCTTCGCAATGCACTCTGAACCACTCCATTTTGAATTTGGGATCTCAAGTTATGACCATTTTAGTGAAGACTGCGTGAGTAGAATTTTTCGTGGACTTCAAATATCAATCCATGATGACAATTTCATTTGGAAGATGTTAATAAGCTTAGGCATTACACATCAAGGACCCTAATCAATCCCACACGCTTAGTCATATTATATTCAGTCGACTTGCAGTGCATTTGTGGAATGGATCCAAGCACTTTTGGGACAATATGTCTGCACATCAATTGAAGATCTGTTTCATACCTTCGTAATGCACCTTAAACCACTCACTTTTGCTTTTGGGATCTCAAGTTATGACCACTTTAGTGAAGACTACATGAGTAGAATTTTTAGACGAGATTATTACGAAAATTACTAGTTTCAGGCTTTTAATTCGAGTTTAAATCATAATGGGTTCAAATTTTTAGCTTAATTTTTATTATATATGAGTCCAAATTTTATTATTTTTAATTTTTAAATCATAATGGCTTTTAATTTTTAGCTTAAGTTTGATTATTTTATTATTTATTTATACCAAATTTTGGATTTTTTAAGTATTTTAAGTTATTTAAGAGACTTATGTCAACAAGAAAGTTTTGTTTAAAACTAGTTGTTTAGGTTAATTAGAGTTTCAGTATGCTTGAGAGTTTTTTAAAAAAAATTTACTTAGATAGCCTATATAAAGGCCTCTTCATTTTACACAATTCAATCAATTCCATACTTACGAATTTTATCAACCAGAGGTCTTTTTATACATACCATTTTTGAACCTTGAGGAATAGGGGGATTTGGTTGGGTACAGGAGAGGGTGGAGGTCGTTGAGCCATCAAATTTGTTCGAATTAATTCGGAGAACCATCCAGACATCAGAAGGAAGAAGGCTTCTCGTGCCTCACTCTCTCGGCCCTCAGAAACGGGGCCACTACTAGCATCCCCTTGAACAAAGGCTTGAACACTACTCTCAAATTCATCGGAACAAGCTCAGTTGGACGACGTCTTTTATCCATATGAAAAACATAATCAATTAAAATCATGATAAGTATTTCTAAACTCTGTACATGCTATGTTCAGTCTGAATCGACTAAACTGTAGCTTTGATACCATTAAAATTAACACCCCAAACTCGTCCCCGCCATCGAATTAGGGTTACAGAGCATTACCGCACTAACAACTTAATATAATCATAGTAAAAATACACTTTAAATCAACATAAACAATTATTTAAATTTATATCAATTAATATAATCAATTAAATCAAAACGTTTAACTTCAAAACAAAAACAATTATTTAACTTTATATCAACATCTAACAACTTAATATAATCATAGTAAAAATACACTTTTGGACCTTAAACCGAGCCTTCGGAGCCCTAAAATTAAATTGGGAACAATAAGGATTAAATTTGAAACAAAATAGAAAATTTTGGAAAAAAATGAAAATTTGGGAAATAGGGATCACACTGCCGTCTCGCAGGCTGTGTGCCAGAGCGTACTACATACTGACTTGATACACACGGTCATGTCACAATCCATGTTTCAGACCATGTGAATCTTGCACCTAAAATAATAATGACACACGATCGTGTGGGGTGGCTGTGTGTGACACACAGCCGTGTGACAGACCGTGTCCCTCGCCATGTGCAGCATAAGTTGCCCCTAAAACAAGCCATTTCATAACAAATTCTTGCAAACCAAGACACAAAATTTCCACAAACATTCACATGACCAAAACAAAATTAAAACATACCATTTCCATCAACCTATAAGGCTAACCAATCTACCAACAAAAGGTACCACAATTTCAAATCAAACGTAATCCCATTCGACATTACAAGATCATTCAATAAACTTAGACCAAACAAACCAACAACCAATTCAAAAGCACACCAGTCAACCATAACTATTCTAATGTAAGATAGGACATGCACAAATGCAACTTTATCTATTTACATCATCATTTAAAACTTCAAAAAAAGAATTAAAATATACTTAAACTTGGCATAACTCAAAACATACCAAACGACCACATTAACATCACGCCCTATTACACTTAAACCCCTCATTTATAACCATTAGCCAAAATAACCAAAAACTACCAAAAAGATCGATAGATAGTGTGATAGAGCTCTGACAAGATTCCAACCAATCGAAATTTTTCGATGATCTAAAAGATGGAGAAAAAGAACTATGTAAGCAACTAGTGTTTAGTAAGCTCATATAAGAGAAACTCAAACTTACTAAACATAAAATGATAAAACATTCAACATTGCTCATTAAATCACATGGATATTATGCTTTCCTATCCACAATAATTCACATGGTTAGTAGATAAACTTTAAAATATATCATCTATAAAACATGGCACATATCATGAAATGAACTCCATTTACATACCATCCATCACATGTTTAATTGGTTACATTTTCAATCCATTTTCACATACCATACTTTCCATTTCACATGTTCATTAACATAAACTAGTTCATATACATACCTTTCCATTAAACCTTAATTACCCATTGGACCATATACAATAACATTGGATACGTGGGAATGCCCACACAAAGTATCCCTTTTCATATAACTGTAACCATCATCTATAAGGCTCACACGAGCTGTGAAATGGGTCTGGTCACATGAGTTGTGGGTTAGGATGTTAGCTACACGATGTTGCTCACACGAGCTGTGGAGAATCCGCAACAAATGAAGGACCTCAGCCATCGGTAGGACATTCAGGACCAGCAGCTAAAACCGTATAACCCCTAATGACATGTCATTTATATCCTAAGAATTCTTAAAGTTCAAATGGGACACTTTTATATATCAATCCTTTAACTTCTTCCCTTTATATGATTTCAATTATATATATCCATATAACTCACATTTTTCACAAATATCCATCAATTGAATAAACATACAACTCTACTAACCTCTCAAGTGAGTAATTCGTACGTACAAGAATAAAATGTGTGGACTTAGTCAATCGATCAAAAATAACCCAAATGTCATCTTTCTTTTTCGGATATAACGACAAACCTGGTACAAAATCCATGGTAACTCGTTCCCATTTTCACTCTGGAATCATAATATGCTATAGCAATCTTAACGGTACCTGATGCTCGACTTTAACTTGTTGAAAAATCAGACATTTCGACACAAATTTTGAAATGTCACGTTTTATACCTGGCCACCAGTACATTTGTTTCAAATAACCCTACATTTTATTACTACCAGGATGAATCTAACAACTATTGTTATGAGCTTCCTAAAGAATCTTCTGTTTAACATTAGAATTACTCGGAACGCATAATCTATTTTAGAAATATAAGCTATCATTTGTACCAATGTGAAAATCTAAGTCTGGTGACTTTTCAATCTATTCTCGTTTAGCCATTGATTCTGAATTGTTTTGCTAAGTGTCACAGATTTGTTGCAAAAAGTCGGTTTAGCTTTTAATTTAGCTAAAATAGAACCTTCATCAACAAGCGTCAACTGAGTATTTAAAGCTCACAATGCAAATAATGACTTTCAACTCAGAGCATCCGTAACAATATTAGCTTTCCTCAGGTGATAGTCAATAATTAGATCATAACGTTTTAGCAGCTCCAACCATCTATGCTATAGCAACTGCAATTCTTTTTGTAACATCAAATATTTTAAGCTTTTAAGGTCGGTGAAGATAAGGAATCTTTCCCCGTATAAATAGTGTCGTCAATTTTTTCAAGCAAACACAATGGCCGCCAACTTTAAATCATGTGTTGGGTAGTTCCTCTCGTACAGTTTCAATTGGCGTAAAGCATAAGCTACAAATTTGCTTACTTGCAGTAAAACACAACCCAAACCATTAAATGAAGCATCACTATAAATCACAAATTCTTTGCCGAACTCTGGCTGAATCAACATAGGGGCTTCAATTAACATCACTTTCAATTGATCAAAGCTCTGCTGGCATTTATTGGACCAAACCCTTTTACAAATCATTGGTAATACCCAGCTAAGCCCAGAAAACTTTTAATTTTTGTGACATTTTTTGGGGGCTTCCATTCCAAAATAGCTTATATTTTGCTCAAATCAATTCTAATGCCATCAGTCGATATAATGTGACCCAAGAATCCGACCTCTCAAAACTAGAACTTGCATTTACTAAATTTTGCAAATAACTACTTCTCTCGCAAAGTCCACAATATTATTCTCAAATGATGGGCATGCTCAACTTCGTCCTGGGAATAAATCGGAATATCATCAATGAAACCAATCACAAATTTGACTAAATATGACCAAAATATTTTATTCAAAAAAACCCATAAACTCAGTAGGTGTATTCATTAAACCAAATGGCATAACTAAAAATTCATTATTCCCGTACATGCTCCTAAAAACAGTTTGTGGCTCATCTGAATCTTTAACCCGAAGTTCATAATATCCAAATCGGAGATCAATCTTTGAAAATACTATCACACCTTTCAACTAATTAAATAAATCATCAATACGTTGCAATGAATATTTGTTTTTTTATTGTAACTATTAAGTTGTCGATAATCAATACACAACCGCACCAACCGATCTTTTTTCTTAACAAATAATAGATGTGCACCCCAGGGAGAAAAACTAGGTCGAATGAATCCTCTAGTTGTCAACTCTTGTAACTGTGCTTTCAACTCTTTTAATTCAGCCGATGCCATTCTATATTGAGCAATCGGTATCAGTGAAGTTTCTGATACTAACTCAATAGCAAATTCAACCTCTCTGACTGGAAGTAACCCTGGCAACTCTTTTGGGAACACATCTGCAAAGTCACAAATAGTCGAAGCTAATTTTAACTTCGATTCTAAAGCTCTAGTATCTAATATATAAGCAAGATAAGCCTCACAACCTTTTTGGACACATTTCTGAGTTGACAAAGCCAAAATAATAATGGCGATACTATCACATCTATCAAATTCAACCTTGACTATTCACCATTTTGACGTTTCAAAATAATCTATTTTTGTCTACAGTTTACAACTACATCATGCACAGTTAACCAATCCATGCTGAGAATCACATCAAATTCATCAAACGATAATAACATCAAATCAATCGAAAGGTTGCAATCCTGAATTTTTAGGGGACAATTTCTACAAACTTTCTCAACTAACACATACTGGCCTAACAGATTAGTTACTTTGACCACAAATTAAGTTAACTCGTTGACCCTGAGTCAATCAAAGCATAAACATTATCACCCAAGATAGAAAATATATCGATAATCACATTAGGTGCCAAAGCATCTTCACGAGCTCGAACCGCATAAGCCCTAGCTAGTGCTCGAGCCTTAGATTGAACTGTAGAGTCTTTCATTCCACTTCAACTAATTCTCACGTTTCCACTGTTCTTAGATGGCCTCCTTCTCGAAAGCATCTTACCAGATCATGTATTCTAGGCTTTATCTTTGTCGAGCCTATTAAGGCAATCCCAAAGAAAATGATCAAAAGAATCGTATTTAAAACACGATTCCTCTTTCAGTCAACACTCTCCGAAATGTCTTCTATTGCATTTTTTACATTTTTTCTTGTTATTACGAGCAATTCCCACACTTGATACAGAGGTGACCTAGGGTCTCGAACTAGCTTGCTTCCCTTTATCTCCCCCAAAAAATCCAAATGGAGCTAACATACGACAATAAGATTCTTTTGATCTCTTTCCTAGAGAAGAAAAAGATTTTCCCATCGGTCGTTTACCCGTGTCTTAGTCTTTAGAATCTACCTTTCTTTTCGCTTTGTTGAGTTCTTCCGCTTTGTGTGCTCGATTCACCAAAACTAAAAATTCTTTCAACTTAAGTATCCCGACAAGCAATCGGATATCTTCGTTCAAACCATCTCCACACCGAGTACACATAATAGCTTCAGTTGAAATACATTCCCAAGTATATTTACTGAGTTGCACGAATTCTCTTCCATATTCAACGACAGTTCTACAACCTTATTTCAACTCAAGAAACTCTTTTTGCTTTTTGTCAAGATACCGCTGACTAACATAGTTCTTTTTGAATTCAATTTGGAAAAAATCTCATTTTACTCGTTCCTTTGGTACCACTTCTATCAAAGTGTTCTGCAACTGATACGCTGAGTCTTTTAACAGACATATCACAAAATTTAAACAGTCATTACGAGAACAAGACAGTTCGTCAAAAACTCTAATAGTATTCTCTAACCAGAATTCAGTTTTTCCCGAGTCATCTTTAGCTTTACCATGGAACTCTTCTGCCCTATAATTACGAATTTTATCAACTGGAGACCTTTATACATACCATTTCTGAACCTTGTGGAATAAGGGGATTTGGTTTAGGTACGGAAGGGGCAGAGGTCATTGAGCAATCGAATTTGTTTAAATAAAATTGGAGAACCATTCAGGCATCATATAGAAGAAAGCTTCTCGTGTCTCACTTCTTCGGCGCT
Source organism: Gossypium raimondii (assembly GCF_025698545.1). Classification (NCBI taxonomy): domain Eukaryota; kingdom Viridiplantae; phylum Streptophyta; class Magnoliopsida; order Malvales; family Malvaceae; genus Gossypium; species Gossypium raimondii. Next base: position 28,434,343 of record NC_068568.1, read on the forward strand.
AAGAAATGGCTCCACTACTATTAGCCCATTGAACGGAGGCTTGAAAATTACTCTCACCTTCACCGAAATTAACTCGATTGGACAACATCTTTTATCTATATGTTATAAAATGTTATAAAATGACATGTATTTTAAACTCTATACATGCTACGTTCAGTCCAATAATTGACTAAATTGTAGCTCTAATACCACTAAATTTAACACCATAAACCCGTCTCCATCGTTGGATTAGGGTTACAGAGCACTACCATACAAATCAGAATTTTTAACTTCAAAACATAAATAATTATGTAACTTTATATCACCATCTAATAACTCAATATAATCGTAGTAAAAATACACTTTTGGGCCTTAACCCAAGCCTTCAGAGCCCTGAAAGTAACTTGGGAACAATCAGGGATAATTTTCAAATAAAATAGAAAATTTTGGAAAAAATACATGAAAATTTGGGAAACATGGATCACACGGTTGTGTGGCATGGCCGTGAGACACAGCCCAGAATGTGTAAACGTTCTAAGTCTGGACACACGGCCGTGTCCAAGCCCGTGTGGGTATTTAAAATAGGGCCACACGATCGTGACACAGACCGTGTGCCAAACCGTGTGTACATTCGATGTTGAGTCACATGGCCATGTTATAAGCTGTGTGTTAGACCGTGCTATATACTGACTTGAGACACACGGCTACGTCATAGGCCATGCCTCAAACTATTTGAATCCTGCACCTAAAAAAGTAATGACAGACAGCTGTGTGGGGTTGTAACACCCCTAACCCGAATATGTCGTCAGAATAGGGTTACAAAGTATTACAAGAGTTTACAAACCAAACGGACAAAAAAACGGATACTCATACCGTATTCATGTCAGAAACAAAGCAAAATCATACATATTGTCCGTTATACGAGACCTTGAGGCCCAAAATATGCATTGGAAGAAAGTTGGGACTAAATCGGATACTCAAAGAATTTTTCAAAAAACGCTGAAATTATTCAAAGCTGTAGGGGTTACATGGTCGTGTAACTCTCTGACTTGGTCACACGGCCAAGCCACACGCCTATGTGCCAGGTCATGTACCCTTCGAAATAACCCCACACGCCCGTGTGAAAAGCCGTGTGCTAGGCCATGTAACAGCCTGACTTGCAACCCTTTTAAAGCTACAAGGGACACACGGCTAAGACACACGCCTGTGTCTCTGCCTATGTGGACGAAAATAGGCCATTTTACAAGCTATTTTTCTCACCCAAATTGGCATAAACCTAAACTCAACTTTTTTATATACACAAGTCATAGATAGGCATCCAAAACAAGCCAAAATCAAGCCTTAAACATGTAATATCTTCACATACAACCAATATGCTCTTAGGCACCTCAAATGACAACTTATAACATGTAGATCTAAACATTCAATATATCCAATTATTTAACTAACTAATATGCATACTTGTACCAAAACTTACCATGTAGGTCATTACTCAAAACATACCATTTAGTACCATTTATGTACTTGATCTCTATCATCAAATGGTCATATAAGTCACTTGTAACTTGTGCACTAAAAACACAATTACAAACCACTCGAAACTAACATCATTATACATATGTGCTTTCCACAACAAGCACTAAATCACTCCAAACATAAATCTTTTAGGTCAGTAAACATAGCATATACCGTCATTATACATATTCATATGCATATTCAACTACTATTTAATTTTCATCCATCAAACATAAATCAATTCACGTATGAACTATAACAAACTACACATCAGACATAAATCTTTCAGGTCAGTAAATATAGCATATCCCAACCAATTTGGCCAAAAGCCTAAACATATGTTCACCAACATATTAGCCATGTAAATCACATATAAAATCCAATACACCTAGATGATTTCAACAAGTAATCACATTTCACATATATGTATTATTCATTTCATATATCAATGTATCATGTAACATCACTTTCATGTATTTCATGTTAATACCTTTAATAGTTTATATAGAACTCGTATAATCTCATAACAGAATTGTGCCCGTTGAACCATTTAGAATATCGTTGGATACTATGGTAGCACACAAAAGGTGTACTGAACTGTAATCCGTCAATTCCTATACATGTATGCTCATACGAGCTCTGAATTGGTATACTCTTACGTGTTGTAAACTGTAAGCTCCTCCGAACAGAATAACGGTAATTTCATGCGAGTTGAACATTGGTAAGCTCTCTCGAGCTGAGAATCGGTAACCCTAATGACATGTCATTTGTATCCTAAAAATTCTTACGGTTCAAACGGGACTAAAAAATTTTCGTACTTCGTCGGATATGCGATTGGTATTAAATATGACAATAATGCAAATCACATACATATAATTCAATTAAAGCATAAAATTACAAAATTTAATTATACGAACTTACCTCGACGAGTACACGTAGATATAGAGGCGATTAATCTGAAACTCTCTTTGCCTCTATTAACTTCGTACGAGGTCTAACAGGATCTATACGAATAAATTTAACTCAATTCAATATAATTCACATTCAATTTAGTCCAACACACTCTTTAGCAAAATTACCATTTTGCCCCTATACTTGTAATTCTTTGCTATTTAGTCCCTAGGCTCGGAAAATGAAATTCATTCAATTTTATCCCTACCCAAGCCTAGCCAAAACATATACATGCTTATACCAGCCCACATATTTCACAAATTCACAAATTTTACCAAGATTTTATCACATTTTTTAATTTAATCCCTATTTGACAATTTCACTAAAAATCCTTTTACAAATGTTGTTTATCTAACAACAACCATTCATTTTCTATCATCATACATCAAAACTCAGACATATTCATCAATGGAAAAACCCTAATAGTTTAACAATTTTGCAAATTAGTCCCCAAGCTAGCTAGATTAAGTTACAACGATTTTGGAAACATAAAAATCATTAAAATGAGACAAAAATCACTTACCTATTCACAAATTAGGGTTCGTTGAAACAAGCTTCTTCCATGGCTATTCTCATCCTCTATTTTTGGTTGACGTAAGAAATAAAGAAGAAAGCTTTAATTTGGTTTTATTTATTTTATCTTTATTAACTAATTACTGAATTAACCTTTCAATAATTGAAATTTTACTCAATATGCCAAGCTAAAATCCTCCACTATCTCATTAATGGGCTATTTACCATATAAGGACTTCCACGTTAAAGTTCTATAGCTATTTAATACCTTTAGCTATTAAAACTCAACTTTTTTACTTTACGCAGTTTAGTCTTTTTTATCAAATTAAGCATGTAAATGGTAAAATATCTAAACAAAATTTTTATACAGTATTTCTATCATGTTGTAGATAATAAAATAATAAAATAAATATTTTAACTTTAGATTTGTGGTCTCTAAACCACTGTTCTGATTTCACTGAAAACAGGCAGTTACAACTCTTCCCCCTAAAGGAATTTTCGTCCCCATAAATTTTACCAATAAAGAGGTTGGATATTGGTTTCTTATAGTTTCCTCGGGTTCCCAAGTGGCTTCCTCTATTCCATGTCGCTGCCAGAGAACTATAACTAAGCTACATTCTTATTTCTCAATTATTTCGCCTCTCGTTCCAAAATTTCGATTGGTTCTTCACTGTATGTCATGTCAGGCTGAATCTCGACATCCGTCGGGAAGATAACATGTAAAGGGTCAAATCAATACCGTCGTAACATAGACACGTGAATCTTTTCTAGTTTTGACGATAAAGCTAATCGATACGTAGTAGGTCCGATTCTTTTAGTAATTTCGTACATCCCGATAAATCGCAGACTTAGCTTCCCTTTATGACCGAACCGAAGAACTTTCTTCCAAGGCGATAATTTCAAAAATACTCTGTCACCGACTTGGAACACTAAGTCTTTACGTTTAAGATCCGTATATGATTTTTGACGATCTGAAGCTGCTTTCAAACTATCTCGGATCACTTTTAGTTTTTCTTTAGTCTCCCGAATCAAATCAATCTCGTGTATCTTTTTCTCATGGAGCCCAGTCCAGTATAACAGAGTTTGACATTTACGACAATACAGAGCCTCATACGGTGCCATTTTTATGCTCAACTAAAAAATGTTGTTATACACGAATTCGACCAAAGGTAAATATTTCATCTAGTTGCCTTCGAACTCTAGTATACAACATCGAAGCATATCTTCGAGAATCTAAATTACTCGCTCAAACTGACAATTGGTTTGAGGATGAAATGCAGTGCTAAAATGCTACCACGTACCAAGAGCTTCCTATAATTTTCTCTAAAATCGCGATGTAAACCGTAGATCTCTATCCGACATAATGAAGATTGGCATGCCGTGTAATCTAATAATCTCATAAACATATAACTCAGCTAATCTATCAAGGGAGAAACCTGTAAGTGCTGGACTAAAATGTGCAGACTTCATCAAACGGTTGACGATAATCCAAATGACATTTTTCTTTTTCAGAGATAGGGGTAACCCCAATACGAAATCTATAGTAACCCTATCCCCTTTCCACTCAAATATCATCACTAACTATAGCAGTCCTGAAGGTTCCTAATGTTTAGCTTTAACTTGCTGACATGTCAAACATCTAGATACAAAGTGAGAAATCTCACATTTCATTCCTGGCCACTAGTACATTTGTCTCAAATCGCTGTACATTTTATTGCTTCCCGGATGAACAAACAAGCTACCACAATGAGCTTCATGAAAATTTTCTGTATAATCTCTGGATTCTTCGGTACACAAACTCTACCTCTAAATAGCAAACAACCATCGGGTCCTATCTGAAATTCTGAATCAAAAGTCGACTCACAGTGTGCCCATTTAGCTAACAACTCACTATCACATTTCAGAGCTTCGCAGATCTGCTATAAAAACATCAATTTAGCTATCAACTCGGCTAAGATTAAGCCATCATAAGATAACATCAATCGTGTATTCATCACTCGCAGAGCGAATAAGGACTTTCTACTCAAAGTGTCAGCAACCACGTTTACTTTTACCGGATGATAATCAATGATCAACTCATAACTTTTAACAACTCAAGCCATCTGCGCTGTCTCAAATTCAGATATTTCTGTGACAATAAATACTTTAAACTCTTGTGATCGGTAAATATGTGACATTTTTCACCGAACAAATGGTGTTGCCAAATTTTCAATGCAAACACAATAGCTGCCAACTCTAAGTCATATGTCGGATAGTTTTTTTCGTGCGTCTTTAACTGTCTGGAAGTATAAGCTATTACTTTGCCTTCTTTCATTAAAACACAGCCTAAACCATTCAATGATGCATCGCTAAAAATCACAAATTCTTTACCTGGTTCAAGCTGAACCTGAACTAGTGTTTCAGTCAATAGTGCTTTCAACTGGTTAAAACTTTGCTGACATTTATCAAACCATTCAAACTTCACATCCTTTTGTAATAGCCGCGTCATCAGTGTAACTATAATTGAGAACCCTTTTACGAATCTCCAATAGTAGCCAACTAATCCCAGAAAAATTTTAACTTCAGATATGTTTCTCGGTGGTTTCCAGTCAACAACTGTTGAAATCTTACTCGGATCAACTCTGATGCACCCCAGGTGAAAAACTGGGTCGAGCAAAACCCTTATCTGTCAACTCTTGCAACTATGCTTTCAACTCTTTTTACTCGGTAGGAGCCATTCTGTAAGGTGCTATCGATATCGGAGATGTTCCTAGTACAAGTTCTATAGTAAACTCGACTTCTCTGATCGGTACTAATCGAAGTAACTCTTCTAGAAACACATTAGAATACTCACAAACCACAGGCACTGATTCAAGCTTTGATTCAGACACTTTAGTATCCAGTACATAAGCAAGGTATGCATTGCAACCTTTTCTCACATATTTCTGCACTGACATAGCTTATATAACAATAGGCAACCCACTTGGATTATTTGATTCGATACGAAGCGTCTCACTGTTCTGACATTTTACTACGATAAGCTTTTGTCTACAGTTTACAATAGCATCATGTAGAGTTAGCCAATCCATACCCAGAATCACATCAAATTCATCAAAAAGTAATAGCATCAAATCAGCCAGAAAACTGTAACCCTGAGTCGTCAAAGGACAATTCTTGTAGACTTTATCAACTAGTGCATACTGGCCTAAGGGGTTCGATACTTTAACCATGAATTCAATGGACTCAACAGGTAAACTCTTACTTGACACTAAATTTGTGCACACATACGAATGGGTTGATCCTGGATCAATCAAAGCAATTATATCAGTTTCATAAAAAGAGAAAGTACCGGTAATGACATCTAGTGTAGAAGCATCCTCGCATGCATGAATAGCATAAGCCCTAGCTGGTGCTCGTGCCTTGGATCTTACAGTAGAGTCTTTCGTCACAGCACGGTTACCACTCACATTTCTAAGATTACGAGGTGGTCTACCTCTCACAGCTATGTTACTCGGCCTCGAAGTCTGAACTTTCTCTTTCTCAGATTTCTCATGACAATCTTTAAGATAGTGATCAAAAGAACCACATCTGAAACACGTTCTTCTCTTCATTCGACACTCACCATAATGTGACTTGTTACAGTGCTTGCACTCGGGTCTGGTGTTTCTAACACTACCCATACTCACTACACATGTGGCCTGAGGTTTGGGACTAGAGCGTCTGGTATCTCTATCTCTATTAGAATGTCCCACAGTAGTAGTAGAACGGTAGTGATGTTCTTTAGATTTCTTCGATGCTGACAGGTATGATTTTCCCGTCAATCTCTTTCTCGAATCTCTAGCTTAAAATTTAGTGTGTCTCTTCTCTTTACTTAGCTCTTCGGCTTTATGTGCCCGATTAACCAGTACAAAAAATTCTTTCAACTCAAGGATCCCGACTAATAGCTTTATATCTTCATTTAATCCATCTTCAAACTATTTACACATTGCAGTCTCCGTCAAAATGCACTCTCGAGCAAATTTACTCAATCGAACAAATTCTCACTCGTATTCTAATACGGTTATGCGAACCTACTTGAGCTATAGGAATTCTTTACGTTTCTGATCCAAAAACCTCTGTCTGATGTATTTCTTTTAGAACTTAGTTTGAAAGAATTCCCAAGTGATCCGCTCTCTCGGCACTACAGAAGTCAATGTATTCCACCACTGGTAAGTCAAATCTTTTAGTAGAGATACTACACACTTCACACATTCAGTCGAGGAACAGGATAACTCATCAAAAAATCTGATGGTACTCTTTAACCAAAATTTAGCTCTCTTAGGATCTTCTTCAGCAGTAGCTCGAAATTCTTCAGCCCTGTACTTACGAATCTTATCAACAAGAGGCTTACTAACTCGAGTTGGTTTCGTACCTTGAGGAATAACAGGAACCAGTTGGGGAATTGGAGGGGATAGAGGTTGTTAAGCAGCCGGGTTTGTAAGTACGAACTCAGTGAACCATTCATTCATCAACTGGAAGAAGGCTTCCTTAGCCTCTCCTTTTCGACCCTCAGATAGGGGCCTCGTGCCACTCGAAACTACTCCGTGAACGAAGGCTTGAGCGTTACTCTCTACTTCATCGGAATGAACTTAGTTGGATGTCATTGCTATATGAAAACATGTTTTAAAATGGTCAGGAGATATCACACTATCACAGGTTATATAATGACATGTATAGCTAGACTCGTATACACTACATTAGTCCGAGAATAGACTAAACCATAGCTCTGACACCAATAAATGTAACACCCTTAACTTGAATTCGTCGCTGAAACAGGGTTACAGAGTATTACAAGAGTTTACAAATTAAACGGATAGAAAATTCAAACATTTCATATCCTACAATATTTATGTCAGAAACCAAGAAAAATTATACATCTGTCCCTTATACGAGCCCGCGAGGCCCAAAATATGCATTAGAAACAAGTCGGGACTAAACCGGATACTCAAAGAATTTTCAGAAAGCACTAAAATTATTCAAAGCTGCAAGGGTCACACGACCGTGTACGCATTCAAAATAGGGACAAACGGCTGTGTCTCAGCCAGTGTTTGTGCCCGTGTAACTCTCTGACTTGGTCACACGGCCAAGCCACATGCTCGTGTGCTAGGTCGTGTACCTTTGAAATAACCCCACACGCCCGTGTGCCAGGCCTTGTGCTAGGCTGTGTAATAGCCTGACTTGCAACCCTTTTAAAGCTACAAGGGACACACGACCATGTCACCTAGCTGTGTGTCACACACGACTAAGACAAACTCCCATGTCTCTGCTCGTGTGGATGAAAATAAGTCATTTTACAAGCCATTTTTCTCAGCCAAATTGGCATCAACCTAAACTCAACATTTTGAATATACACAAGCCATAAATAGGCATCCAAAACAAGCCAAAATCAAGCCTTAAACATGTAATATCTTCACATACAACCAATATGCTTTAGTCACCTCAAATGAAAACTTATAACATGTATATCTAAATAATCAATATATCCAATTGTTTAACTAACTTATATGCATACTTGTACCAAAACTTACCATGTAGGTCATTACTCAAAACATACCATTTAGTACCATTTATGTACTTGATCTCTATCACCAAATGGTCATTTAAGTTACTTGTAACTTGTGAACTAAAAACACCAATACAAACCATTTGAAACTAACATCATTATACATATGTGCTTTCCACAACATGCACTAAATCACTCCAAATTATAATACATATCCATCTGCATATTCAACTACCATTTAATTTTCATCCATCAAACAAAAATCAATTCACATATTAACCATACCAAACTACACATCACACATGATAAGTCCACTTATATATACATAGCAAAATATACCAAAACACAAGCCAAAGCATATGGCCACAACCACAACATCACACATAGGCCAACATTTGTCGAAATAACCTATACATGCCATTATAACCGAAATTAAACAATTGAAAGTGCCAAAAGAGCCAATGGATAGTGTGATATAGCTTCGACAAGCTTCCAACCTGAACGAGCTTCTGAATCACTATAAAACACGAAAAATACCATAGAGTAAGCATTTAAGCTTAGTAAGTTCATATAACACAAAATTTAACTTACCATTTAACCACAATTTAGGTAAGTAAACATAGCATATCCCAACCAATTTGGCCAAAAGCCTAAACACATGTTCACCAACATATTAGCCATGTAAATCACATATAAAATCCAATACATCTGGATGAATTCAACAAGTAATCACATTTCATATACATGTATTATTCATTTCATATATCAATGTATCATGTAACATCACTTTCATGTATTTCATGTTAATACCTGTAATAGTTCATATCGAACTCATATAATATTGTAACAAAACTATGTCTGTTAAACCATTTAGTATATCGTTGGATACTCGTGTAGCACACACAAGGTGTATTGAACTGTTATCCGTCAAATCCTATATATGTAAGCTCATATGAGCTCTCAATCGGTATGCTCTTACTAGCTGTAAACGGTAAGCTCCTCTAAACTAAATAATGGTAAACTCATGCTAGCTGAATATTGGTAAGCTCTCTCTAGCTAAGAATCGGTAACCTTAATGACATGTCATTTGTATCCTACCAATTCTTAAGGTTCAAACGAGACTCGGTAATTATCGTACGTCGTCAGATATGCGATCGGTATTCATATATGAAAATAATTCAAATCGCATACATATAATTCAATTAAAGCATATAATTACACAATTTAATTACACGAACTTACCTCGACGAGTACACGTAGATACGGAGGCGATTGATTCGAAACTTTCTCTTTGTCCCAATCAAACTCTGTACGAGGTCTAATCGAATCTATACGAATGAATTTAACTCAATTCAATATAATTCTCATTCAATTTAGTCCAACACAAATTTTTGGCAAAATTACCATTTTGCCCTATAATTTTAATTCTTTGTAATTTAGTCCTTAGGCTCGAAAAATGGAATTCATTCAATTTTATCCCTACCCAAGCCTAGCCAAATTATATACATGCTTATAGCAGCCCACATATTTTACAAATTCACAAATTTTACCAAGATTTTATCACATTTTTCAATTTAATCTCTATTTGACAATTTCACTAAAAATCCCTTTACAGTAGTTGTTTATCTAACAACCATTCATTTTCTATCATCAAACTTCAAAAATAAAACATATTCATCAATGGTAAAACCCTAATAGTTTAAAAATTTTGAAAATTAGTCATCGGGCTAGCTAAATTAAGCTACAACGATCTCAGAAACATAGAAATCATTAAAAACGGGACAAAAATCACTTACCTATTGAAAAATTAGGGTTGGCTGAAACAAGCTTCTTCCATGGCTATTCTAATCCTCCATTTTTGGTTGAAGTAAGAAATAAAGAAGAAAGCTTTAATTTTTGTTTTATTTATTTTATCTTTATTAACTAATTTACTTAATTAACCTTTCAATAATTGAAAATTTACTCAACATGCCAAGCCAACATCCTCCACTATCTCATTAATGGGCTATTTACCATATCAAGACTTCCACATTAAAGTTCTATAGCTATTTAATACCTTTAGCTATTAGAACTCAAATTTTGTACTTTACGCAGTTTAGTCCTTTTATCAAATTAAACATGTAAACGGTGAAATTTGTAAAGAAATTTTCATACGGTATTTCTATCATGTTGAAGACAATAAAATAATAATAAAATAAATTTTTTGACTTCAGATTTGTGGTCCCTAAACCACTATTTTGATTTCACTGAAAACGGGTTGTTATAGGGGTGGCCGTGTGCGGCACACGACTGTGTGACAGATCGTGTCCTAAGTCATGTTTAGCATAAGTTGCCCCTAAAACAAGCCATTTCAAAATGAAATCTTGCACACCAAGACACATAATTTCCACAAACATTCACATGACCAAAACACACTATAAACACAATTAAAACATATCATTTCCATCAACCTATAAGACTAACCAATGCACCAAAAAAAGGTACCACAATTATAAATCAAACATAATCCTATAACCTATTGAATGTAAGATAGAACATGCAAAAATGAAACTTCATCTATTTACACCATCATTTACAACTTCAGAAAGAGCATTAAAACATAACAAATGGCCACATTAACATCAAGCCCTATTACACTTAAACCCTCCATTTATAACCATTAGCCAAAATAACCAAAAACTACCAAAAAGATCGACAGATAGTGTGATAGAGCTCCAACAAGATTTTGAATGATCGAGCTTTCCGATGATCTGCAAGATAGAGAACAACAACTACGTAAGCAACTTGTGCTCAGTAAGCTCATATAAGAGAAACTCAAACTTGCCGAACATAAAACGGTAAATCTTTCAACATTTCTCATTAAATCATATGGATATTATACCTTCCAATCCACAAAAATCCACATAGTTAGTAGATAAACTTTAAAATATATCATCTATGAAACATGGCACACATCATGAAATGAATTCCATTTACATACCATCCATCACATGTTTAATTGGTTCCTTTTTTAATCCATTTGCACGTACCATACTTTCCATTTCACATATTCATTAACATAAACCAATTCATATACACACCTTTACATTAAACCTTAATTACCCGTTGAACCATATAGAATAATATCGGATACTCAAGATTGCTCACACAAAGTGTGCATTTTCATGTAATTGTAACCATCATCTATAGTGCTCACATGAGCTATAGGTCGGGATGTTAGCTACATGATGCTGCTCACACGAGCTGTGGAGAATCCGCAACAACTGCAAGATCTAAGCCATCGATAGCACATCCAAGACCGGCACTAGAAATCATATAACCCCTAATGACATGTCATTTGTATCCTAAGAATTCTTAAGGTTCAAACGAGAAACTTTTATGTATCAATCCTATAACTTCTTCTCTTTATATCATTTCAATTATATATCACATTTTTTCAAAAATATTTATCAATTGAATAAACATTATAAATTAATTTAAGTAACTAATTAACAAGTATATATTCAATAGTAATTAAACAAAGTATATCATTTACTAATCATTCATTCAAATTATAAATTAATCATTTTACCATTATACGAACTTACCTCAATTACAACGGTTGCTACAACAAAGTCGAGAACTAATCCCAAATTTTCTTTTTCCCTCGATTTAAGTCTGGTTGATTCTTTTTTTACCTAAATAATAATTTCATTCAATTAAATAATTCAAATATCTTAATATCATTAATTTTAACTTATAACTCATTTTAATGTGAAATTCCAAAATTACCCCTAATATTTTAACTTTTATGCAATTTAATCCTTAAACTTGAAACTTACAATTTAGCCACAATTAATAAAATTTTATGCTAGTCAATTTTATAGGGTTCCCTAACAGCCTATATTTATCAAAATTTCACATTAACACCAATGAGTTTTACTCTTTTAATAAATTAATCCTTAAACCTTAAAATCACTAAAATCACTTAACAAAACATGTCTATTTAACAACCAAATTTATTAATCTATCAATTAAATTCAAGACACATCAATTTTATCCATGCCATAACTCTAAATATTTAACAAATTTACAAATTGACCCTCGGGTTAGCTAGATTAAGCTAAAACGATAACAAAAACATAAAATTACTAAAAAAATTAAAATCACTTACATGCAAGCAAGATTAAGAACTGAATCTTCCAAGCCTATTAAAATCACTTTGGGAAGATGATAGTCATCTTATCTTATTTGTTTAAGTTATTTATTATTAATTTACCTTTTAACCTTAATAATTTAGTTAATAAATAATAAATCTTTGTCCATAAATGTCCACTATACATTTATAAATTTTAATTACCACCTAAGTCCATTGCTATATATTTCTCTAACCATTTAACCCCTTTAATTATAAAACCCACTTTTGCAACCTTTATGCTTTAGTCCATTTTACTAAATTATCTAACTAAACATTAAAATTTTTTAACGAAAATTTAATATGACCCTAATAAATACTCGTAAGCCTTAAATAAATAATAAAATACCGACTCACTTGTCAGAATCTTGGTCCCAAAATCATTATTTCTGACACCACTGAAAATGGGATGTTACATAATTTGTTAATGGATGGTTTAGGTGATATGTTTCTTGAAATTTTTATTAAAATGTAATTTTATAAATGAAAATTAAAACATAACAAATGATGGAAATCCATCATATTCTTCTTCAATTTTCAATAGTCAAAATCGAAAACTCCATAACTAGAAAGAAGCAAGCTTTGGCGAACATTTTTTCTCTTGCATGGTATGATCTTTAAGTTTGTTTCTAGTAAATTTTATATTTTTGAGATCGTTTAGCTTAATCTATCTAACTTGAGGGTTAAATTGTGAAATTGTTAAAATTTTACGGACTTACCATGGATGATTTTTAGGTGTTTGTGAATTTATTTGATAGAGTATTAAGCTTGGTTGATAAATAAGCTTATTTTGTATAGTGGTTTTAGTAATTTTAATGTTAAAGGATTAATTTGTTAAAAGAGTAAAATTCATTAGTGTTAATGTGAAATTTTGATAAATATATGTTGTTTAGGAATCCTATGAAAATCAACTAGCATAAAGTTTTAGTTAATTATGGTTAAATTGTATGTTTCGGGTTTAAAGACAAAATTGCATAAAGGTAAAATATTGGGATAATTTTGTAAAATGATTATGGATGGAATTAATTGTATAAAACTGCTTATTTAAGTGTTAGAATGGTATTAATTGAATGAAATTACTATTTAGATCAAGAAACAAACCAACTAGATTTAGACCGAGGAAGATCTAAAGTTTTGGATTAGTCGTCGGCTCTGTTTTTGCAACCGTTTTAGTTGAGATAAGTTCGTAAGTTAATTTAATAGTTAATTGATTAATGTTTTGTAATTTAATACTTATCTATATATGATTGTTCATCAAATTCCTTGAATTAAGAAACAAGAAAGACCATGATTGAAAGATATCATGGCATTTTACCCAAAAAGAGTAAGACCATAGTTGAAAGATATTATGGCATTAAACCGAAATGAATAAGACCATAGTTGAAAGATAATATAACACTAAACCAAAAATGTGTAAGACCATAGTTGAAAGATATTATGGCATTAAATTCGATACGAATAAGACCATAGTTGAAAGATACTATGGCACTACTTCGAAAATACATAAGACCATGGTTGGAAGATACCATGACATCCTTTGGAATGATGAATTATTTAGAAAGGTACATCATTGGAGTGAATACTTCATTGAACTATCGAGGTTTTCTGTACAAAAAGGAATCAAATGAACATAAAGATGCTTTATGAATCAATGCATAATTAAGTTAAATAATCTTAATTTAGCAAATTATGTTACATTCTATATGAGCTTACTAAGCATAAATTGCTTACATTGTCTGTATGTTTCTCTTATAGATCTTGAATAGCTTTGACAATTGGAAGATCAAATCATAGCACACACACTATCCGTTCATAATCTCGGTAGATGTTTTTATCTTTTGATGTAAGTTATACGTGAAGCTTTCTTCTATATGATGTCAAAACGGTTTACTGACTTTATGCGAACCAACCCGATGGCTCAACGGCCTCTGCCCACTCTTGTACCCTAACCAACTGCCCCTATTCCTCAAGGTACGATATAGGCATGTGTAAACAAGCCTCTTGTTGATAAAATTTGCAAATATAGGGTTGAAGAATTCTGTAGTAAGGTTGAGGATGATCCAGAAAAGGATGGATTCTAGTTAGAAAATACTATCAAAGTTTTCAATGATTTTTCGTGTTCTCCCAAAGATTTTCTGAAGTGTGCAGTTTCCTTGTTAAAAGACAAAGCATATCAGTGGTGGAGTACCTTGATAGTGGTGGTACCGAAAGATCATGTAAGTTGGGACTTTTTCCAAACTGAGTTCAGGAAGAAATACATTAATGAGCAATATCTCGATAAAAAGCAGAAAGAGTTCCTTGAACTGAAGCAAGGCTGTAACACTTAGGTTTGTGCAAGTGTACACAGTCGTTATCAGGCATGTTGATAATAAATTGAGTTTAATTAAAGAAATTATCCTAGTTTGTTTATGTTATAATGGTTGCATATTGTGTTTAATTTTACTAAAATCTATTTCATTCATATAGTTTGCATACTTAAGATAATTTGCATTAGGGATCATTGCATTTAGTTTAATATATTTTAATCACCACTTCTCAACTATATTGTGTTTTTATTTACCAAATTGTTAATATAATTTTACAAATTAAGTGACTTAGCACAAATACAATCCCTGTGGAGACGATAACTCGATTCTTATTTATTACTTAATAACGATAACTCGATTCTTTTTCTGAAAGTTCACTCAATTTCAGGGTCTAGTATTACTACCAATATTACAAAAGCCTACAGGGTCACACCTTATAGTTGAAACGAACATAATCCAAATACATTTGGTATTGTATTTCGTTGTCACATGAATTAAATTAATTGTTGAATTAATTTAATTTGATAGTTAAATATTAAGCACATTTTATGTAAAAACTTATTGTACAAAAATAGAGAACATGAACATAATTAATATATGAATTTGATTCATACAAAATATTAATTGTATATATTTTACTGAATTTATTAATATAAGTAGTTATATTAATTAATTTAGGTCAAAAATAAAAACATAGAAATTAATATTATTTTGAAAAGAATATAATTAATATATGAATTTGATTCATACAAAATATTAATTGTATATATTTTACCAAAATTATTAATATAAAAGTTATATTAATTAATTTCGATCAAATTATAAAAGACATGGAAATTAATATTCTTTTGAAAAGAATATAATTAATATATGAATTTAATTCATACAAAATATTAATTGTATATATTTTAACAAATTTATTAATATAAACAATTATATTAATTAATTTCGTCAAAATATAAAAGACAAGTAAACTAATATTCTTTTGGAAAGAATATAATTCATTTTCTAACTTTCCATTTGTCACCTCTATTAATAAGGGAATAATCCTGGTTTTTCTTTTTAATATGTGATATCAAAGAGGATACAAGGATGATAATCCTTTGTGTATGAAGATTACCAACTTAAAATTTTAAAAGGTCTAGCAACCGTTTTTAATACTTACATACCACTGGAACCGATTCTAGCTTTAACTCAGAAACTCTAGAATCAAATATGTAGGCAAGATACGCGTCATAGCCTTTTCTAACATATTTCTGTGCTGACATATCCGAAATAACATTAGACATACTATCTAGTCTATCTGATTCAATATGAAGCTTTTCGCCGTTCTGACATTTTAACACAATAAGCTTTCGTCTACAGTTCACAACAGCATTATGCAGAGTCAACCAATCCATACCCAAAATCACATCAAACTCATCAAAGGATAGTAGCATTAAATCAACCGGAAAGTTGCAACCCCGAATCATCGAAGGACAGTTTTTACAAACTTTATAAACTAACACATAATGACCTAGGGGGTTTGTTACTTTAATCACAAACCCTGTAGACTCGAAAGGTAATTTCTTACTGAAACTAGATTCGTGCATACATACGAATGTGTTGACCCCGGGTCAATCAAAGTAGTAACACTAGTATCAAAGATAGAGAATGTAACAGTAATAACACCTGGCGCAGAAGCTTCCTCTCTAGCACAGATCGCATAAGCTCTAGCCGGTGCTCATGCCTCGGATCTCACAGTAGAGTCCTTTGTCCCACTGCAGCTACTTCCCGCATTTCCAATTTTCTGTGGTTGTCTACCTCTCGCAGTTGTATTGCTCGATCGAACAGTCTGAGATTGTTCTTTGTCGAACCTCTCTGGGCAATCTCGGATAAAATGTTCATATGAACCACATTTAAAACATGCTCCTTCTTTCATCTTGCACTCACCAAATTGTCAACGTCCACATTGTTGAATTCAGGCTTGTTACTCTTAGCACTGCCTACGCTCGCTACGGATGTAGCCTGAGGTTTTGAACTTTCATATTGTTTACCTCGGTCTCTACTAGAACAACCAATTGAAGCTGACAAACAGTTATGATATTCTTTTGACTTCTTTGACGACGATTGATAAGATTTTCTCGCTAATCTCTTACCTGAATCACGAGCCTCAAAATAAGTTTTTCTTTTAGCCTTACTCAATTCTTTAGCTTTATGTGCTCAGTCAATTAAAATAACAAATTCTTTCAATTCTAGAATCCTGATGAACAACTTTATGTCTTCGCTCAGCCCATCTTCAAACCATTTACACATGGCAATCTTGGTCAGTATACATTATCGGGCATACTTGCTCAATCGAACAAATTCCCTCTCGTACTATGATACTGTCACCTGGCCCTGTTTAAACTTGAGAAACTCTTTGTGTTTCTTGTCAAGGAACCTCTAGAATTCCCAATCTACTCGCTCTCTCAGTACAACTGAAACCAAAGTATTCCACCACTGATAGGCTGATTCTTTCAATAAGGAAATAGCACATTTCACGCATTCAGCCGATGTACAAGATAATTCATCAAAAACCTTGATCATATTTTCTAATCAGAACTCGGCTTTCTCCGGATCATCTTCAAGAATAACTCTAAACTCTTCAGCCCCATATTTACAAATTTTATCGACTAGAGGTTTGTGAACTCGAATTTGTTCCAAACCTTGAGGAACTACATGAACAAGTTAGGGAACAGGTGGGGGTCAAGGTCGTTGAGCCATCGGGTTCATTCATACAAACTCGATAAACCACTCATTCATCATTTGGAATAAGGCTTCCTTAGCCTCTCCTCCCCAGCCCTCAAATATGGGCCTATTGCCACTCGACGCTGCCTCGTGAATAGAGGCTTGTACGTTACTTTCAACCTCATCGAACTCAGCTCGGTTGGATGACATTTTCTATATGAAAGCATAGTTCAAAATGAGTTAGGAGTTATCACACTATCATTGGTTATATAATGGCATGTATTTCTAGACTCGTACACGCTACGTTCAATTTGAGAACCGACTAAATCGTAGCTCTGATACCACTAAATGTAACACCCTTAACTCATATCCGTTGCCGAAATAAGGTTACGAAACATTATCGTAAAAACATAACTTAAAAACATTCATTTCCAAACATTTCATTAATCATAGCATAATCTATTCATACACAAGCAAATCGTCCTTTATTTGAGCCCTCGAGGCCTTGGAAACACTTTAGAAACGATTCGGAACTAAATCGGGAACATTTGAAACATTGAGGAAAAAAGTTAGAAAAATTCAAGCTGTAGGGGTCACACGGCCATGTCGCCAGGCCGTGTGACTTTCAAAATAGGGACATAAGGCCATGTCCTAGCTCGTGTCCGTGCTCTTGCAACTCTTTTACTTGGGTCACACGGCCAACCCACACGCTCGTGTGCCAGGCCATGTAACTTTCAAAATGGCCTCACACGCCCGTGTGCCAGGACATGTGCTAGGTCGTGTAACTACCTAACTTGCAACCTTTAAAACCTACAGGGGACACACGGCCGTGATGCATGGCCATGTGTCACACACGCCTGAGACATACGCCCGTGTCTTAGGCCATTTGGATAAGAAATTAGCCAAAAACAAGTCATTTCTTTCACCCATTCAAGCATGAACATCCAAATAACTTGTACATATAACTAAGACCTTAAAACATGCCCAAATTATGCATAATAAGACCAATTCAATACGCCATTTAACCATCCAACCAATATGCCATATAGGCACCTCAAGCACAACAATCAAATATACCTAATCATAAGCATATTTGATCATATTCATACCAATACATATAGCTCATAACCATCTCAAAGCATAAACCAACTTGGCCACATCACAAACATACCATCACATACCAAATTGTTCAATCCAACATGCATCAACTTAGTCATAATAACTGTTGGATCACCGGCACCCCTATGGCGCAGCGAAAAAATAATAATTCGACGATCCCAATCAGGAATCCATGTGTGAGGAAAGAATCGGGGTGAAAAGGTTGCGAAATTACCTAATTTTACTCAGAGTAGACAGCAACGCCTCAACAACGAGTAGTCTGATCTGCTGTCGAACCAAGCCGCAATCTATCGTGATCCCGGCCTATACGTAATCCACCCAGTTGACTACGAACGGAAGAAATCCCCAAAACAGTTTTGAAAGTGATTTTTCTTTGACGGCTGCTAGACCCAAGCAAAGGAAAAACGGGATCCTTATAAATCTTTTATTTTTACGGTTTTTAGGAATTAAATAAATATGATAATATATTAAACCGAAAATTATAATTACATTAACTATAATATAATTTCGGTAAATCATATATTTATTTGAATTCATATGCTAACCAAATTCATGTCCTCATTATGCGTACAACAACCTTGTACATAATGTGTTGGAAATTTGATTACTGAATTAAATTAATTCTATAATTAATTTAATTCAAGCGACCCCCAAAAACAATACCAACTATGGCTTATTCCGTTCATTTCAACTATAGGGTGTGACCCTGTAGGTTCCTGTAACGTTTGCAGTAATACTAGAACGATTCTAATGTTACAAAAAATGAGTGGCATCTAGCAATTCATCATTGCTACCTAAGTCACAAGAGATCATGATTCGACATAACCTTTTTATGATTAACCTTTTATGCAATAATCCTTAAGTCCTTTATCTCTGGATTGGACACAAGTCATGGAATAGTCACACTTGCATAGTCCATTCCATGTTCCTTGATATCTTAAGCAGACTACGATATACAAATAAGTATGACATCTCATATTAACTTATTTGAGCATGGCCATGCATTTCTAGTCTCACTTAATCAAGTGGCCTAAGATATTACTCACATTATGTAGGAGGGACTTATTCTATATCGACCAACCATATCCCTCTACATCGATTGTGGTATATCCAACATCAACCTTTATAGAACAACCGATTCTGTATACGTTTGATCGTATCAAGATATACTACTCACGATGTTGGGATTATGATGATCTCAAGTCCGAGGATCATATACATATTAATCACTATGAGTAATGTCGTGACAATTACATAATAATCCAAGAAACATACTCATAATGGGTCAGTCCAATATGTTGTTCTCTAACACACATATTCATGCATCGATTCTGACATTCCATATCAATGACAACTCTTTATCATCAATCAATTGCATGTTAGTCTTAATGCATTATCGTTGACCTATCCAACAATAATACTTGACTAAGGATCTTTTAAGAATAATCATATTATTCTCAGGACATTATTATAAAACAGTTTATTTATTCACGCAGAAAAGAAACTGAAATAATAACGGTAACGCCTTATATTAATAAACATGATAAATCAAGTATGTTACTACAACCATCTCATGATTGATCTTTGGGCATACTCTAACAATCTCCCACTAGCACTAAGACCAATCACTTATATATCTAATACCAAGTGACTTAGTGTGACAATCATGCTTCATTGTGCGGAGGCTTGGTCAAGGATCGACAATGTTATCATCAAGAGGTACTCGCATATCTCTACATCCCTCGATCGATAATCTCTCGAATAAGATGGTAGAGCCTAAGTATATGTTTGGATCGCTGGTGAGATCTAGGTTCTTTAGCTGTGCAATGGCTCCAGTGTTATGACATCGGAGTTCTATAGCATCTGATATGCTAGGCACAACCTCTAGTTCAGTAATGAACTTTTGATCCAAACCGCTTTTTTCGCCTCACTGGTCGCAATATACTCACCTTTGTTGTAGAATCGCTCATCGATTTTGCTTTGAACTCTTCCGGCTCACAACACCACCATTAAGGCAAAACACAAAACCTGATTGTGATCGAGAATCGTCCTTATCGGTTTGGAAGCTGGCATCAGTATAACCTTTTACACTTAACTCTTCTTCACCTCCATATATTAGGAAAGTATCCTTTGTTCTTCGCAAGTACTTAAGGATATTCTTGACTGTGGTCCAGTGACCTTCACCGGGATCTACTTGGTATCTGCTCGTCATACTTAAGGCATATGAGACATCTGGACGGGTACATAACATGGCATACATGATAGATCCAATAGCGGAAACATATGGAATTTTACTCATGCGTTCTCTCTCTTGTGGAGTTGAAGGACACATTTCCTTCGAGAGTGAAATACCATGTCTCATAGGTAGGAATCCTCTCCTAGATTCTATGTATGTACTTTGGCTTAGATCTAGTAGTCGTCTTAATCTATCTCTATATATCTTTACTCCTAAGATGTAAGTGGCTTCGCCCAAGTCCTTTATGGAAAAACAAATTCCAAACCAAGTCTTAATAGACTACAGGGTAGGTATGTCATTTCCTATCATAAGTATGTCATCTATATACAGTACCAAGAATGTTATAGTGCTCCCACTAACTTTCTTGTAAACACATGGCTCATATTCATTTTTGATAAAACCAAACTCTTTGATTGCATCATTAAAACGAAGATTCCAACTTCGAGAAGCTTGCTTTAATCCATAAATGGATCTTTGTAGCTTACATACCTTTCCAGCATCCTTCGGATTGACAAAACCTTCAGGTTGTGTCATGTACACATCCTCTACAAGTTTCCCGTTAAGGAAAGCTGTTTTGACGTCCGTCTGCTAGATTTCATAGTCATGAAATGCAGCTATAGCGAGCAAGATCCTGATGGATTTAAACATAGCTACAGGAGAAAAGGTTTCATCATAGTCAACACCATGAACTTGGCGAAAATCTTTAGCGACTAATCGCCCCTTGTATGTTTGTACATTACCATCCATGTCGGTTTTCTTTTTGAAAACCCACTTGTACCCTATGGGCTTAACCCCTTCGGGTGGGTCAACCAAACTCCATACTTGGTTTTCATACATGGAATCCATCTCAGATCTCATGGCTTCAAGCCATTTCTCAGAGTCTGGGCTCGTCACTGCTTCTTGATAAGTTCTAGGCTCATCTTGATCTATAAGTAGAACGTCACCATGCGTTGTAATGAGAAATCCATATCTCTCAGGTGCTTGGCGTTCTCTTAAAGATCTACGCGGTGGTTGTGTTTCTACAACAATTACTTGTTCCTCAATCCCTTGTGGAACTTGCTGTTGTCCTATCTCTGGTTCAGTGGTATTTTGCGATTCTCGAACTTCATCAAGTTCAATCTTTTTCCCACTTCCTTTTCTAGAAACAAATTCTCTCTCTAGGAAGACACCAGTCCGAGCAACAAGTATTTTGTTCTCAGTGGGATTAAAGAAATAATATCCTTTGGTTTCTTTTGGATACCCCACAAAAACACATTTTTCAGATTTGGGTTCAAGCTTAGTAGACGTCTGACGTTTAACATAAGCTTCGCAACCCCAAATTTTCATAAAAGACATACTAGGACGTTTCCCAGTCCACATCTCATATTGTGTCTTTTGAACCGATTTAGATGGAACACAATTTAGTGTGAAAGCAGCTGTCTCAAGTGCATGTCCCCAAAAGGAAGTCGGCAGATCAGCATGACTCATCATGGATCGAACCATGTGTAACAAAGTTCGATTTCTTCTCTCAGAAACTTCATTCCATTGAGGAGTACCAGGAGAAGTAAGTTGTGAGACAATCCCACATTACTTCAAAAGGTCATCAAACTCTAACCTCATATACTCCCCACCTCGATCAGATCGAAGTGTCTTGATTGTTTTTCCTAGTTGATTTTGTACTTCATTTTTGAATTCCTTGAACTTTTCAAAGGATTCAGACTGATGGCGCATGAGATAGACATACCCATATCTACTGAAATCATCAGTGAAAGTGATAAAGTAGTGAAATCCTCCTCTAGACTATATATTTATTGGGCCTAATACATTCTTTTATCTAAAATATAGAGGTCATTAATCAATTGTGCCGAACCATAGAAAACATTATTGAGATAAAAGGAACAACAATTATTCTTAATAATTATCTCAAAACCAGTTTTGTTTAAACAAGAAAATGGAATAATGTTTTTAGTCAAACTGGGCACATAATAACAATCCTCTAAACATAAACCAAGTACACTAGCCAAAGATAAATTATATGTTCCTACAGCTAATGCACCAACTTTTGCTCCATTTCCAACTCGTAGGTCCATATCTCCTCTAGCCAAAGTCCTACTCCTTCGCAGTCCCTGTACAGAAGTACAAATGTGAGAACCACAACCAGTATCTAATACTCATGAAGTAGTAGTTGATAAATTAATATCAATAACATAAATACCTGAAGCAGATGTTCCGCTTATTTTAGCCTTCTTGACTTCTTCAATATAGATAGGGCAGTTCCGCTTCCAATGTCCAGTCACACCATAATGAAAACAGTTTCCTTCCTTAGCCACCCCTCCTTTAGGTTTCAATGCAGCCTTTAGTTTTCCAGGCTTGGGCGTACCTTTGCCCTTGGGCTTTGTCTGAATTTTGGCCTTTCCCTTGCCCTTGTTATTACGGACCATCAGTATAGGCTTGGGTCCAACCTTTTTCATGTTGCCTTCAGCAGTTCGTAACATACTGAGCAACTGTGGCAAAGTCTTATCAATTTCATTCATATTGAAATTGAGGACAAACTGGCTGTAGCTATCCGACAACGATTGTAGAATAACATCAGTGGCCAACTCTTGGCTCAATGGAAACCCAAGCTTAGACAGGCTTTCAATATAGCCAATCATCTTAAGGACATGAGGTCCTACTAGGCTTCCTTCAGCCAGCTTACATTGAAATATGGCCTTAGAGATATCGAACCTCTCTTGCCGTGCTTGCCCCTGATAAAGTTCTTTTAGGTGCTCAATCATTTCATAAGCAACCATGTCCTCATGTTGCTTCTGAAGCTCAGGATTCATAGTGGCAAGCATAAGACATCCAACGTCTACCATGTCATCGAGATGCTTCTTGTTATCAGCCCTCGAGGCATTAGCGGGTGGTTCATTAGGAACTGGTTATTCAATGACATATAATTTTCTTTCTTGTTTGAGGACAATCCTCAAGTTACGGAACCAGTCAAGAAAATTTAAACCATTCAACTTGTCCTTCTCAAGGACCGATCGCAATGATAGTGTATTTGTGTTTGCAGCCATAATATATCTACAACAATGAAATTATGCGTGTGAAAATTTATCAAATTGATATCAATCATTAAAAGGACTTAATTAAATGATGTTCCCACTATTTTACTACAAAACTAATACCCTCATACATTAGTTTCGGAAAGACTTTCTCGAAAAGCATTTCAAGTGGGTTAAGGATCCATATTTCACCTCCTCTTAAGTCAGCTTTGGCTTTACTCTCAAGATTATGGTTATCTAGGTAAGCAACACTTGCTAATTACGTCATATGTAACTCTTAAAGTTTGGTGAACAACTCTTGTTCTAATCATCTTATGATTTATCCAAATTACTTGCCTCTAGGTTTCTAATCCTATTAGAATAACCTAGTTAAGTCATTAACCAATTTTAACCAGCAAATATCACATTTTTATTCTTCGCGTTTAACCAAGATAAGTACTAGTACTTCGCTTTAGCAGAACCTACACAGTATTGATCGAGGCCTTAACGAGGGCAAAATTGGAAGGCTATGTTGACTTAATATTTTAATAGAGGGATTTTATTAAGATCGTTCCATCTCACCAATTGTGGTTTACTTTAGTCCATTTAGCCATTTAATTGATCTCATCAATTAATGTGGTTCATTATTATCAAATTTTAACATGTTTAAAATTTGGCATGCTTTAGACATCCATAACATCTCATACATGAATAAAGTAATAAATAAATGCAATAGTTATAGCCTATAAACTAAGGTGGTGCAACCCAAGCAAATGGGAGAACCAGAAGGAAATCTAAAGGTGTAAGCTGGTTTTCAAGCTATCAGTCCACACTGGTTGGCCCACCTTCCTCCTCGACTAGCCCACAGCAACTCTTGCAAATTACAATATGTAGAAACTCGTTTTACATACGAGGGAGTAAGATGAGAAGAGAAATACAAGAGAATAGTAGTAAGGCACGACACGCAGGCCGTATTTATAAAATTACAACCTTTTATCAAATGGGCTGTCGGGCTATAACTATGCATTTCAAACACCGTGCATGTCAAAAATAGCATACATAAATAAACACTTTTGTTAAGGTGTATTAAAAAATATCCTTTCAACTCTTATGGCCAACCAAGTTTTATTTATTATAAAACAAGTCATTTTTTTCACCCATTCAAGCATGAACCTCCAAGTAACTTGCACATATAACTAAGACCTTAAAACATGCCCAAATTATGCATAATAAGACCACTTCAATAGGCCATTTAACCATCCAACCAATATGCCATATAGGCACCTCAAGCACAACAATCAAATATACCTAATCATAAGCATATTTGATCATATTCATACCAATACATATAGCTCATAACCATCTCAAAGCATAACCCAACGTGGCCACATTACAAACATACCATCACATACCAAATTGGTCAATCCAACATGCATCAACTTAGTCATAATAACTATTGGATTGCCGGCACCCCTATGGCGCAGCGAAAAAATAATAATTCAGTGATCCCAACCAGGAATCCATGTGTGAGGAACGAATCGGGGTGAAAAGGTTGCGAAATTTCCTAATGTTTATTTAGAGTAGACAGCAACGCCTCAACAACGAGTAGTCTGATCTGCTATCAAACCAAGCCGCAATCTATCGTGATCCTGGCCTCTACGTAATCCACCCAGTTAACTACGAACGGAAGAAATCCCCAAAACAGTTTTGAAAGTGATTTTTCTTTGACGGCTGCTAGACCCAAGCAAAGGAAAAACGGGATCCTTATAAATCTTTTATTTTTAGGGTTTTTAGGAATTAAATAAATATAATAATATATTAAACCGAAAATTATAATTACATTAATTATAATATAATTTCACTAAACCATATATTTATTTGAATTCATATGCTAACCAAATTCATGTCCTCATTATGCGTACAACAACCTTGTACATAATGTGTTGGAAATTTGATTCTTGAATTAAATTAATTCTATAATTAATTTAATTCAAGCGACCCCAAAACAATACCAACTATGGCTTATTTCGTTCATTTCAACTATAGGTGTGACCTCAGAGGTTCCTGTAACGTTTGCAGTAATACTAGAACGATTCCAATGTTACAAAAAATGAGTGGCATCTAGCAATTCATCATTGCTACCTAAGTCACAAGAGATCATGATTCGACATAACCTTTTTATGATTAACCTTTATGCAATAATCCTTAAGTCCTTTATCTCGGATTGGACACAAGTCATGGAATAGTCACACTTGCATAGTCCATTCCATGTTCCTTGATATCTTAAGCAGACTACGATATACAAATAAGTATGACATCTCATATTAACTTATTTGAGCATGGCCATGCATTTCTAGTCTCACTTAATCAAGTGGCCTAAGATATTACTCTCATTATGTAGAAGGGACTTATTCTATATCGACCAACCATATCCCTCTACATCGATTGTGGTATATCCAACATCAGCCTTTATAGAACAACCGATTCACGATTGTACGTTTGATGTATCAAGATATACTACTCACGATGTTGGGATTATGATGATCTCAAGTCTGAAGATCATATACATATTAATCACTATGAGTAATGTCGTGACAATTACATAATAATCCAAGAAACATACTCATAATGGGTCAGTCCAATATGTTGTTCTCTAACACACATGTTCATGCATCGATTCTGACATTCCATATCAATGACAACTCTTTATCATCAATCAACTGCATGTTAGTCTTAATACATTATCATTGTCCTATCCAACAATAATACTTGACTAAGGATCTTTTAAGAATAATCATATTATTCTCAGGACATTATTATAAAACAGTTTATTTATACACACAGAAAAGAAACTGAAATAATATTGGTAAAGCCTTATATTAATAAACATGATAAATCAAGTATGTTGTTACAGCTATCTCATGATTGATCTTTGGGCATACTCTAACAATAACACCAACCATCAAGGCATCAAAGTGCCAAAAGCACACCAACCACAAAACCATATATACATGCCAAACATAACAACTAGATCATTAAACACAAGTCCACCTATACATGCCATTATTAACTTGCTCAAAACACTAAAAACTACCGATATAATCGTTGGATAGTGTGATAGGTCTCCGACATGCTTCCAAACTGATCGAACTTCCGGTAATCTATAAAACATAAGAAAGAAAATAATGTAAGCATATAATGCTTAGTAAGTTCATATAACATGAACATAACTTACCATTTCAATGCATAACTTTAAAATTAAACATGAACCAATCCAACATAAGCTTGGCACAAGCCTAAGCATCATCAACAACACAAGTTAGTGCTTAAACACATAATTTAACTAAATCATTACATGGTAAGATAAAATTCATGAACATAGCATATTTGAATTCAAACTTTCCATAAACATGGTTATTCATACATCAATCCTCATCAATTCATACCTTTCCATAAGTTCATAACTTAGCCATTGGAACACTTACCGTTCATTCCCTTTTCATGCCCGTTGAACAACTTAGAATAATATCGGATACACGAGAAGCTCACACAAAGTGTGCTAAACATATGGTTGAAACCATTCCTTTTCCTTTTCCTTTTCCTTTTCCTTTTCCTTTACATCGATGCTCACTTGAGCAAAAAATGGGTCTGCTCACACAAGCTGACGGTCGGAATGTAGCTACACGATGCCGCTTACACAATTTAACGAGTATCCGCAACAAATGCCAGAACTCAACCATCGGTAGGACATTCAGGACCAGCACCCGAAACATGGTAACCCTAATAACATGTCATTTGTATATTATATATTCCTAAGGTTCAAATAGGGATCGATACTCGTCGTAACGTCATTGGATTTTTGTCATAACATGATATGATAAATAGCATAATAGCATATAAATCAAATAACATTAAAAATTTATTTAAAAATACGAAATTGCTTCGAATACAAAGACATCGAGATAGGTTCACTAATCCAAGACTTTATCTTTTCCTCGATCTAGATCCTTACGAGGCTTAACTTGATCTAAATAAACAAATTCAATCTATTTAATATACATGCTATTCAATTTAATCCAAAATTCACACTTTTGCAAAATTACAATTTTGCCCCTATTATTTTAACTTCTTTACTAATAGTCCTTAAGCTCGTAAATTGAAATTTATGTAATTTCATCCACGTATCATGCTAGTCGATTTACCTAAGGACTCATATCAACCTGTACAAAACATCATTTCACGAATTTATCATGGCATTTTATTACTTTTACAAATAAGTCCCTAAATGATAATTTCATCAAAATTTACTTTACAAAAGTTGTTTATTTAACAACAATGACTCATAATATTTCAATAAATTTCAAGAACCACACAAATATTTTCATGGAAAAATCCTAAACCTTAACGATTTTACAAATTAGTCCCTGGGCTATTTAGATTAAGCTACAACGATTCCGAAAACATAAAAATCATTAAAAACGGGGCTTGAATACATACCATGCAAGAAGAAATAAATACCGAAGTTTAGAACCCTAAAAATGGTTATCCTTTCCTTCAATTTTTGGTGAAGAAGAAACATAGAAAAGATGAAACCAATTTGTTTTATTTAATTTAAGATTAATATGCTAAATACAAAATTAACCTTTATTTAACCTTTAAAAATCACTACACTAGTTTCCATATTTGTCCACTCATAAGAATAATGGTTTAATTACCATTTAAATCCCTAAACATATTAATTTCATAGCTAATAAATACCTTTAACTACTAGCACTCCACTTTTGCACCTTTTTCAATTCAGTCATTTTCACGAAATTAAGCATGCAAACATTAAAATTTCTTAACGAAATTTTTATATGACACTAATAACATACTGTAGACATTAAAATAATAATAAAGTAAATATTTTCACGTCGAATTTGTAGTCTCAAAACCACTGTTCTATTTTCACTAAAAACGAGTTGTTACACTAATGGTCCCAACAGTGGTATCAAAGCCACTTATACGATATGGCTTTAGGATTAAATTTATTGGTTGATGTGATTATATGAGATACATGTTGTATACTATGTGTGGAAATGCATGGTTATAGCCTAATAACCCATTTACTTTATTATTTGCAAAGGTTGTGTTTTTATAAATACGACCTGCATGTCGTGCCTTTCTATATATTTTTTTTTGTACTTCTCTTCTCATCTTACTCCCTCGTATGTAAAATGAGTTTCTATAATTGTAAATTGTACGAGTTGATACAAACTAGAGGAAAAGAAGGCCAGGCTACCTAAAGTGAAAAAGAAGCTTGAGAAGCAGCATAAACCCCTAGGAATCCCTACGATTTTCCAATTGGATTGGGAGGAGCCACCTTATTTTTATAAACTATAACCATTGCATTTATTTATTGCTTTATTTTTTCTTGTATATGATACAATTGATGATATTTTAGCATGCATGCTATAGGATATTGATACGCTCAATTAAAGGATTAAATGGATAAATGTTGACCATTAATGGTGAGATTAATTTAATTTAAAAA
Organism: Gossypium raimondii; assembly: GCF_025698545.1. Taxonomy (NCBI): domain Eukaryota; kingdom Viridiplantae; phylum Streptophyta; class Magnoliopsida; order Malvales; family Malvaceae; genus Gossypium; species Gossypium raimondii. The sequence goes on from NC_068568.1 coordinate 28,463,904, forward strand.
CCCCTCAATAAAATAGTAAGTTAAGATTGTCTTCCAATATTTACCCTCATTAAAGCCTCGATCGATACAATGTGGGTTCTGCTAAAGTAAAGTACATGTATCTATATTGGTCAAATGTGAAGAATAAGAAAGTGATATTCGCCGGTTATGATATTAGTTAATAACTTAACTAGGTTACTCTAATAGGATTAGATATCTAGAGGCAAGATATTTGGATAAATCATGAGATGATTGGAACAAAATAGAGGAGTTATATGTGATGTAATTAGCAAGTGTTGTTTACCTAAATAACCATAATCTTGAGAGTAAAGCCAAAGATGACTTAAGAAGAGGTGAAATATGGATCCTTACCCACTAGCAAACTTTAGAGAAAATCTTTTCAAAATTAAAATATAAGGGTTATTAATTTTGAATAAAATATTGCGAGCATAATTTAATATAGTCCTTTTAATGATTATAAAAAACTTGGTAAACGTACTCATGAGCACATTTTATTACTGTAGATTAATTATGGCAAACAACACAAGTTCTTTATCATTGCAATCGATACTTGAGAAGGACAAGTTAAATGGCTTAAACTTCCATGACAGGTTTTGTAACTTGAGGATTGTCCTAAAAAAAGAACAAAAATTATATGTCATTGAAGAACACGTTCCTTATGAACCAGCAGCTAATGCCTCTAGAGCTGACAAGGATGCTTACAAAAAGCATATTGATAACATGTTAGACATAGAATGTCAATGCTTGCCACCATGACTCCTGAGCTTTAAAAGTAACATGAAGATATGATTGCCTATGATATGATCCAACACCTCAATGAATTATATGAGAGGCAAGCACATCAAGAGAGGTATGATACATTTAAATGTAACACCCATAAACGCTTTCATCACCGGATTAGGGTTACAATGTATTACCATACAATTCAAAAAAAGCAATAACAGATAGCACCAAGTTTACCAAATTAATTAACAGAGATTCACAAATAATTATGATTAAAATAAAACATATGTTTATAGGCCTTCAATCGAGTCAACGATACCCTAAAAATAATTTAGAAACAATCAGGGACCAATTTGAAACAAAATAGGGATTTGGGACAGAAATGAAAATTTTCAAAACAAGGGTCACACGGCCGTGTGGCCAAGCCGTGTGACATAACCCAAGCCATGTAGCATTCGAGAATACCCTCACATGACTGTGTCGTAGGCTGTGTGGTAGATCGTGTTCAATTTGATGTTGGGTCACACGGTCGTGTTGCAAGCCGTGCTCGAAACTATTTTGAGACACACGGCTGTGCCGTAAGCTGTGTGTCAAGCTCTGTGGATATTGCACCTAAACATGTTTAGGGCACACGCCCATGTGGGTTGCCCATGTATGACACACGACCACGTGACAGCTCGTGTCTTAGGCCGTGTGTGCCTAAAATGACCCAAAATATGCTTAATTTTCACCCAAATGCTTAGGTATTGATACGAACTCGCTTACGAGGTGTAATTCAGTCGTTGAATGCCTGATCGATAAATTAAGTAGTTTTCGTTTTGGTTTAACAAAAGGCTAAATAAAGATAGAAGATAGTTTAAAACAGCGAATGAAAATAAATATAAAATGATGGAATGATGGTATAGTGAACTTTAAACAAGAATGAACCCGTAATAGAGATTAAGGACCCGATTCTTATAAGTTTTAACGTGGCTGATGGATAGCTAGTTAGAACCATAACCCACTATCTAGCAAGATAGGAACCAGTCGGTATATGGGGTGAACACCACACTCGGAGAGTGATAAGTTCAAGAAAGAAACAAGTTTGACGCCACTAGCTAATTAGATAAGTCAAATTGAATCTCGAAGAACAATGAGAGTGAACAACTCACAAAGTCTGTTATATTTCATAAAATATCAAAGTCAAGTAAGTAAGTCACCTCAAAAAGTTTACAAATAAGCTATTTATAGGCTGTTGGGTATCCAACCGAATAGCCACAATTGAATGCAAATACATGAAACTAAATTGACTTAATTTCCAGTTGAAAAATCCATTGAATTGGCTTCAATAATCAGTTGTCCATTGAGATGCCCGAACAGTCTTGAGAATGTGTTCTTTGGTGTGCGCGAACAGCCTTTGATAGGAACTTTAATGAGCTAAAATGAGCTTTGTTCGGTTAATGAAGTTATGGATAGAGTTAATGTTTGAAGGTGCACCGAATGAGGAATCAGCTGGTGAGTGTATTTGATGGCAGCCAAATGGCCCTTGGGTGTGACCACTCAGTTTTGGAGAGTCTTTGAGTATGAACATTAAACACCGAATGGTCTCTTGAAGTGTTAGCTGATCAGCTCACAATTGTTGGTTATGGATTCATGAATAATCAGTTGAGTGAGTGCACCAAACAACTCTCAAGATACATGCACAGTTAGGTGCATGTTCCTCATTAAATTAGCTTAATTGAATCTGGAAAATACATGAATGTCCAGCTGCAAACAGCTCCCAATGTACATGCGCAATCGGGTGCATACTCCACATTAATTATCTTCAATGAATTGGCATTGTGCATGAATGTCTAGCCGCATGCTTAATTACCTGCTAAGACAAATTAAACACCTGGTTAAAGCATTAGCAAAACAAATTAAACACACAAATAAATATGTAATAGACTAAGACACTAATACACATTTAAGGAATCTGACTTGCTAACATGTATTAAGTCTGTTCGAAATTGAACATACTTAATGGACAAACACATACATGATTTAAATATGTAACATGCTAAGACACAATAAAAGCCGAATAACAATGACACAGTTAATAGAACAAATCAATCTGACATGTAATTAAAGATGTAGAAACTAAACATAATTAAATAAACTAATGTAATTAAAATGTCCAAGTCTTAGCAGCTGAGTTAGCTAGCTAAGTCGAATTCAGCCTCAAATAAATTATTGATGTCTCTTGTTGAATAATCCAACACTTGATTGACGAGACCCTTTGTAGTTTCCTCCAAAATTTGATCAACTAAAGCCGATATTGATTGTTTAAATCGTTAGGCTCGGGCTCTAGTTATTGGTCCGCTAGGCAGCTCATTTGGATCTCGATTGGAGTCGACTAAGTCGTTGGATGAGTTCGTATTAGGTACCTAAACCAATTTATAACACATGATCACAAGATTTCAAAACACATTCAAGAACAACCAAAGCTTATTAAATCATTCAACCAAGACTTAAACTAATGTGTCAACAAAGACACCCCAAGTACAACACCATAGTTTCAATACATTAGCAAAAGACACAAACCAGAAACATACTCATATGACTCACATTCAATCACTACTTACCATATCTAATTCAAGCCAACTTACCATTCCATATTCATCCATTATGTTATAGTTTGGGGCTTAACATATATACCATATTAGTTACTCATTCACAACATCAAAGCACAACACATACATATTACAAAATACTTATGAACCATTACAAGCATGACCAAATAATCCTATTACATGCCATATAAGCCAAGTTAATTTCAAAATCTACCAAAATGATTCTCGAATAGTGTGGTTCTTCAAGTTGATCCAATCTCCGATTTCCACAAAACGTAATCTACAAAGAAAAGACAAAGACACAAGTAAGCTTACATAAAACTTAGTAAGTTCATCGATTAAATGATAAAGTTTACTGAATTAAATATAAATATTCAAATAACAAGATAAATGAATAGAGTTCCTGTCAACAAGGTTATTATCATAATCCCTGTCAATCACAGCTCCCAATAGGTGAGTAATGCTCAAACATTAGTTCAAATCAATTTTTCACATTTCAATAACATTCGTATTTCTTACTATCATAATGCATAATCTCTTTAACATATAATAATACAGCATTTACCATTTTTACATATATATACTATTACAAACCGCTTACCGTTTCACACATCATATTTAGATCCTCATTTGTTTCCATCTAATGAATACTGTAAAGACAGTTGAAACCCCGGTACACATTTCATTTTGTGCCATAGTCCAACTATGGTCTTACATGTGCATTGCCATGGCCCTACCATGATCTTATGTTCATAGTGCCATAACCCGGTTATGGTCTTACCATCAAAATGTCATAGCCCAGTTATGGTCTTATATATATACACTGCCATGGTCCAACCATGGTCTTACGTTTGAATGGTTGCCATAGCCTCGCTATGGTCGTACGTAAAAATGCAGTTTGTCTCTATTGATATTAAGAATTATCATTTTTCGTAACTTTTTACAATTCCAGTTCTATCAACAAATCAATTTAATATTAGTAATTTTATATCATTTAAGCCATTACTTTTTACGATTAATCCGTTACTTTAGCCTTTTCGCAATTCGAGCCTAATCGATTTATTTCTTGATAAAAAATAATAGTTCCATTTAATTATCAACTTCCAGCAACATAATTAACTAATTTTATGCAATTAAATTTTTTATATTTTTACAAAATTATCCTACATTTTACCTTTTATGCAATTTAGTCCCTAAGTCTAAAACTTGCAATTAATTGTTCTCAACCAAATTCAAGCTTAGTCGAATTGTTTGGGACCCTATTACATCCCATATTTACTGTTATTTCACATCAAGTTCTCATAATTTTATCACTTTAACATTTTAGTCCTTAAACATTAAATTTACCAAAAATTACTTTACAAAATAGTCTTATTTAACAACCAAGCTTAATAATTTACCATAAAAATTCAAGAATACCCAAAACTCATCAATGGCATAATCCATAATCTTTAACTGTTTTAAAAATAGAGATACGGGTTAACTGAACCTAGTTGCAATGATCTCAAAAACATAAAAATTACAAGAACCCGTTGAAAATCGACTTTCCAAATTGAAGGATAAGCTTGGTCAAAGCTTCCCAAGCCTTAACAATGGTGGTTCTACTTTTTTTTCTCCAAAGATTCACAAAGATGATGATTTTAACATTTGTTATCATTTATTTATTTACTTAATTTTGCAATTTACTAATTTAACCTTTTAATCTAACTTATATAATGACTAATTCATGTCCATAAGAGTCCAATATTTATGAATATGGTATAATTATCATCTAAGGAATGTTTAACTGCACAATTGGTCCTTCAATTGTTTTAAAATTTTAACTAAACAAGTTTAATTTCAATTCAATCCTAAACTAATAAGGACTTAATAGGGAAATAGCCCAAAAGTTATTTAATCAATCATGTCCACCTCTTGGACTTTTTGACCATGGTTTAATCACCATTTGGTCCCTTTACTATTTTAAATCTATAGCGATTAATTTTTACCTATTTTACAATTTAATTCTTTTACCTTAATTAACTATCAAATCACTAAAATTTTTGGATCGAACTTTAAAACAAATACAATACAACTCTATAAATATTTAATAAAAATATTTACGACCTAAATTACAGAGACAAGGTCCCAATCCCTCATTTTCAAAAATCACTTGACTTCCGGGACAACCACTTATACTAACCATTAATTCAATTAATTAAAATTCATCAAATCAAAATTCAATATAAAATTATTATTGACTCGTATAATTTAAATACTAATTATACGGACTTACTCGTCGAATTTGTGGTCTCAAAACCACTAAAAAATGGGATGTTACACTAAAGCTTTGTTTCGATGCAAAATGGTGGAGGGAACTCTTGTGGGAACTTGCGTTCTTAAGATGATAGGCTATATTTAATCCTTGAAAAACTAGGATTCCCTCTAGGTGTGGAGTTAACTTATTACCTCTTTGAAAAATCATTGTTTTAACGCTTCATTTTTTTTAGATAGTTTTAACTTATTAATGTTAATAATCTCTATTATTTTTACTGACAATTTTTAAAATTTAACTTGATTAAATATGTCTAAATAGAACTTGTTAGAATTGAATGACCGAACCCTTATTAAAATAAAATACGTTGATAAAATAAAATAAAATAAAATCTATATAGAACTACACTTCTTTTATTTTATTTTAGAATAAGGTTTTAAACCTTATTAAACTTCATCTATTTGATATTGATTAGAATAAGGTGTTTCAATCTTACTACACTCCTATTAGAATATGGTTTTACAAGCCTATAAATAGATGTAGTTTACTCCTCTTGTAATTATTCGAATTCGACATAGTAAATTATCTTCTCCTCTGCCCATGGTTTTTTTTCCCGAAAGGGTTTCTACGTAAAAATCTATGTGTTCTTTATTTTCTTTCTCATTTCTTTGCGATATATTGTCATTATCAACATTTTATTTTTCACATAACTAAACTTCAATTTTAATTAATACATAACTCTTATATTTTTCTATATTATACATAAAATTCTATTCAAATTAAATATGAATTACGTACAAGAAATAGACTCAAGCTTCATTTTTACTAAATTATTATTTAAATTACATTAACTTGTTTCCTATAATTTTTTTTAAAAAAACGTAGCTAATGCCTTTAAACATTAACATGATTATTATTAATAAAAATATGACTCAATTATTATTGATAAAAAATATGAATTACGTGATTATGCCTTCAAGAACTTCAACAACTTGAAATAGACTCGGTTTTGTTAATAAAAATGTAACATCCTTGTTTGTCTTGACCACGGGTATGGATAAGAGATATTCTTATAACATATATGAGTGAGAAAATTATGATTTGTTTAAGTGTATAATATTAAAAACATTTTCATAAATTTATGAAAAATAGTTTGAGATAATTGAATGATTTTAGAGGCGATTTAAAATAATTTTGAAGTCACTCGGAATGGTCAAAGGTGTTCTGGACTCAAAATGGACCCTAGAAAATCAAAACGACTTAAAAGTGTGTAATGGCATGAATTTGGGGCACTTGTTGCGACACAAGTCCCCAATTGTAGTGATTCAAGTCCCTTGTACTGTAATTTTTTACATTTTATCTTACTTGTATCGATATATTAAGGCCCAAATTTCGAAACAACTATGCAAAGACTCAAAAATCACCTTAAAACTCATTTGTTGTAGCACCTAGAAGCTTGTTATCAAAACAAACACTTAGAGAACCAAGTTTTAGACATAAAAAAACAACTATCACAATACCTTGAAATCTAGTAAACACAAAACAACTTTGAAGTATATTTTGAAGACATCATGAAAAACTAATGAGATATATTTGAAAACTTTACTTTGGTGAAGGAAGAGGATACGAATACCAACACAATTAGGATATCAAAATGAATAAACATGACCATTAAGCCCGTAACATATCACCACATCCTCAAGCTGCTTAACAATCCAAGTAACAAATGGACCTAGCATGGTAACAAATAACACAACTTAAGTACATAAAGTCCTTACTCTTGATAGCTTGTTGATAATGTAATGTTTCAAAATTGATATGCCTTCAAGAATCCGATAGAAAAAAAATTATATGCATGAACAATGACGCGTAAGCATATAAATGCTTAATAAACTCAATTGACAAGTACCATACTTACCTTGCTAAGAGGAACTACATATTTTAAGCTCAACAAATCTCATTTGAATACAAGTCTCATATCATACTAACAAGATTCAAACATAAGTGTTCATATGAACTGGATGCCATATTAATATGCTTAAACATAATCAATAAGTTAACATGGTTTTTCCTTGTTCTTAGGCACACTTTACTTATGTCGACACTAAATTTATATTAATTACTCATTATTATTAACTTTATCCTTATATATATATATAATTCAATTTAGTCTTGATTTATCACAATGCATAATGAAATTGGTGTTGCATTAAATTTATAATACACATTTCATATTCACTTTCATTTATTAGTCTCATATTGTTATAAGTTTTTCCGTCCAATGCAAACTTAGTAAAACATGACTCAGTTACACAAGTGAACCACACCACTTCAAGATAGCTCGATAGAGCATAACTACACCATACCAAAGCACGTAAGTGCAAAGCCCAAAGTCCACATAAACATATGCATATACGTAATCGTCTCTCCACCACACCAAGGTCTCTGGAGAGATAATACACATAAAATGATCTATAACAAATGCTAGACCATTGCATAATATAATAGAACTCTGTATTAATATCAGACCTATACAAAATGCATATATAACTCTATTGACATACCAACTATTTCCTAACTCTTCTATCAATACATATTCGCATATGCATTCGTGTCAAATTCCATTAAGGCAACTTTGAAATCACATTTCCATAATACAACACTTTGCTCATATAAATTGAGAATCTTATCCAAAGATCATTAGACCACATGAGTGTATAACGAGCCTAGTTTATTTTACCATATCCACTTTATCAAAATTATGTTACGTCTTTCCACAATATTTAACACTTTGACTTCGTATCCCAATATAACATAACAAACATAGCCATTTACCAATTAATTAACTTATTACCACAGTTAATTTAGCATATTCAATAATTATTTCATCCATTTTAAACATAACCTATCTAGTTTCTTATAGATTTAAGTCACTTTATACCTATAACCAATACATATCGTAAATTGTGGAAACACAAGTAAATAAGTATCGTAAATTTCAAGTGAACTTATCTTTTTCACAACAACTAAACTAAGTAGATAGCTTCTTAAATCCTTATTCCTTTGTTTAAGTTTTCTCTATTCGCTCATGTACTACTCAAAATATTCAAACATATACAAATACACCATTAACAATTATACTTGACTCGAATGGCCATTAATTGACCAACAAATCAAGCTTGGCCCTGGAGTTGTTTGAGAGTGTAACTGCCCAAGGTCCAAGACCGGAAGGGCCCAAAAAAATATTTTTTTCAACTTTTAATGTTGAAAAAATTTAGAATAAAATAAATTAATTGAATACTTAAGACTTTCAATTTTTCACCATAAATGCTTCATCTCCTAAAGCTCCAAAAAAAATTCAACTTTTATTATATTACATTTTATAATTTTTTTAAAAGGGGCCCAATTTATTGTTTCACCCTGCAACAAATTAAACAAGTGACCATGAAAACACAACTTGTTTACACTTGATTTCTAATATCCGAAATTGACATAACTCGTAATCTACGCATTCAAATTTAAATCCAATTTTAGAGTATGTTTCTAAAAATATGAAAGCTATCCAAAAACACATATTTTCCCAAACTTCTTTCCATTCTCTCACTAAACTTCATTAAGCTCAACCATGGTCGTTAACCTATACCTTAACAAAACCAATATATACACTTAAGCTTAAATAAATTTAACGAAACCAATCTAATGGCCTTTTGATTAATATATCCTTGAATTAGTTAGTGGAAAATGATGGACAAGATCATACTTGTCCACTAATTGTATACTAGTGAAGGTTTTATTAAATTTTAAGGACCTTGATTAATCTCCCATTTAATCCTTCAAATCTAGTTGCTTCACAATTTAGTTCATTCACTTTAATTACTAACTTTTAAATCAATTACTAATTTCCTTAATAATTCCCTTAATGATCCTACTCATTATTCTTGGCTTTGTCCCGTGAACTTATCGATTTAATAAAAATTTTCAAAACATTCCGACTCAAAACTGCATTTTTCCGATAACGGCAAAAAATAAGTCATTACCAAAAATATTACTTGAGAAGTTCTGCTTCTACTAATTATTATATAAATTACATTAACATTATTATTAAAAAATATTACATGATTATTAATAATAATAAATATGACCTGGTTATAACTAATTTATTTTAAATTAAATTAAATTTATATTTAGATGTTAATTTAATAATATGATAGAAAAAAAGGTGTTGTCAAATGTTGTGGGTTTGAGATAAAGCATGTCTGAAACAGTATGAGATCATCTAATTGCTCGAAGAACCCAAAACAAGCGAAGACCTTTAGCCCACACCCACAAGGCCTTTAAGAAAATAAGGATAAAACCATCCATTTTGCAATAACAAGCGTTTTAGGGTTCTGCTCTTATCGATCTTTCCCAACCAAGAAGAGCAGCCGCCGCAGAGCAAAGGGTTCAGAGAGGAAATGGCAGCAAAAAGGAAGACCCCTGTTAAGACCCGAAACCCAGATCTTATACGTGGCGTAGGCAAGTATTCCAGGTCTAAGATGTACCACAAGCGTGGCCTTTGGGCTATCAAGGCCAAACACGGTGGCGTCTTCCCCCGCCATGACCCCAAGCCTAAAGCACCCGTCGCCCCCGAGAAGGCTCCCAAATTTTACCCCGCTGAAGATGTCAAGAAGCCGCTACTGAATAAGCGCAAGCCTAAACCCACCAAGCTCAGGTTCTTTTCTGAAATGATTATTTGGTTATTTATTTGTAGACTTTCTGAAAATGTGTTTCTCATTGTTGGGCTTCTTTGTTATGTGTTTAGAGCAAGCATTACTCCAGGGACAGTCTTGATTTTGTTGGCTGGAAGATTTATGGGGAAGAGAGTTGTTTTCTTGAAGCAACTTACTTCTGGGCTTCTTTTGGTTACTGGTGAGCTTTTATATTTCGTAATCTGTTAGTTTCTAAAACATGCATTTTGCATAATTCTACTCCTTTCCCTCAGTTATTAACACTGTTCATCTTTGCTGAATGCTTATGTGGAAATTTTATTGATCGATTGAAAGTGCTAAATTTGAAAGCGTAAATTTAAAGCAGTTGCAGCTTATATTTTAACAATAAAGAGTGATATCAAAATGGTGAGAAGCCTTTATTTATTCCTCTATGCCACAATCTGGATTCTCAAGTGTCTGCCTTCAGCATTGGGATTGACGCTTAGATGAATTGTTTGTTTATATGGAAGAAGCATATGCTGCATTACATTTTCATTCTTGTGCCTATTTATTTTAGCATTGTGACACAAACTTGTTTGACATTCAATGAGTTGGAGATCGACTAATGTGGTTCTGAAAAACAATGCTTTTTATTCATATTTCATGCGAATGTTTAGTATACAAGTATCTACATTCACCTCTTGTGGTATATAGGGATATGCTATCGCCACGCGATATCTATTAGTTTATTTTCCATGGTTTTTGTTAGTTTTTTTGCTTGTATTTCACTTCTGTTTGCAGCATATACATTTGCATCTTGTGGCTTATGGGGATAGGCTATCACTATGTGTGTTGGCTGTTCACCATGAATTCGTAATTCTTCCATGATCTTTGCTTAAATTTGGGGATTTCATTTCAATGCAGGACCATTCAAGATTAATGGTGTTCCTTTACGGCGTCTGAACCAATCCTATGTCATTGCTACTTCCACCAAGGTTGATATCTCAGGAGTTAATGTAGAGAAGTTTGATGACAAGTACTTTGCCAAGGAAGTAGAAAAAAAGAAGAAGGGTGAAGGAGAGTTTTTCGAAGCTGAAAAAGAGGTTAGTTAGTTTTCCAAGTTAAGCTATTGTTCATCTAATGTAATGTGCTAATGTTCTATTCCTGGAACTTTCTTTTAAATGTAGGATAAGAAGACATTGCCAGATGAGAAGAAAGAGGACCAGAAAGCTGTTGATGCATCTTTGATAAAATCAATTGAGGGAGTCGTAAACTTGAAGGCATACCTTGCTGCAAGATTTTCTCTAAAGTCGGGCATGAAACCTCATGAGCTTGTTTTCTAGAGTGTATGCTTTACTTTGGTATTTGCTTCCTTTATTTTTTGGTTTAGGGTTTCCAGTATCAGATGGTACGTTGGGCAAAAACCTCAATTTGTGTTAACTCAGTTTTGTTATGCAGTACTCTAGTTTTCCTTTTAGTGTGCTATTTTCATTAAATTAATTTTTTCCTCTCGCTAAGGATAACAAGAAAGACTACGGGGATCCATCACCAATGTTAGCCAGGAAGCTGTTGACAGACAGCATTTGTGGATTTTAATTTGTGATCCCAAACTTGCCATTTCAGTCCTTGTGCAAATAAATCCCTTCCTCTTTGCCCCAACAATTTTAGACGTCCATGAGGCAAGATATTTGTCTGCTTCCAAAGAAGTGGTTTATACTTCAGAAGAACCTCATAAATCGTGGATGGCAGTTTCGACTGACCATTAATTTCAATTTATCAAAATTGATCTTCAGTTGGGAGAATTGACCAGATTTTTCTAGTATTTCCTTTCTTTCTAGTTAAGCTTGAAAAAAAAAACAATCATTTGTGAAAAAAAAAAAACACTATCATTACTCTTTAGGAAGGGCTTATAAACATATTAATGGGTCGTTTTTTTTAAGAACTTAGTCTTGTGATCCATTTGCTTTCGAAATTGGCTTGTTCAAGCTCGTACAAGAAATCCAATGTGTTTTGGTTGCAAGATTCGGTTTCTTGGACTGAAGTTTTCAAGATTTGAAATCTCGATTTTCTTGATTCTTGAAATTGTCTGAAACAAATTTAGTTTCTTGATTTCTTTGAAAACAAAAAACTGAGTCTTGATTTTCTTTTTTGGTCGTGTGTACATCTAGGGTCTTAATAACAAAGTCTTGGATGATATTATTCAATCTTATTCAAATTTGCTTAGACTTTGACCTTGTTATTGGGTAATAGGGGTAAGAAAATAAAAAAAAATATTGGAGTGCTAAAATAGAAAATAAAGAATTGATAATTTATTTTTAGGATCAATCTGATTCGAGATGGACTACTCTCCCAAATAATACTTTTCAATAAAAATACTCCTATGCTACTAAAGAGTTTCCTAGGTTATTTATACCAACAATCCCAACTAATAACCCCAACTAACAAGCTTAAATAAAGGAATATAATCTGTAACAGCCAAAGTGGTTCTTAATTTTCATATTAGTGTAACCAAGGTGGTTCCATGATTTCAGCTAACTGACTAAATGTGACTTCTTCCATATTTTCCCACGTGCCCTAGATTTCCACCTTGAGTATACTTGTAGGGGAGTTGCGTCAATACTTCCCCCCTCGTAAGACTACTTGTCCTCAAGGTGAAATGATGGAAATTGTTCGACAAGGAGATCATAATTTTCCCATGAAGCTTCTTTCAAAAGCCACCCTTTCTATTCAATCAACAACTCCAATGTAGGAACCCCAGCTTCCCAAACCTAGCGGTGAGATAATACTTTGGCAGGAGAAAGAATTATTTCCCAATTTGTCGAAATGGGCAAAGGAGTAGGTGGTGAACAGGGCAGCTGACCTGTGGTTGGTCAAAGTAGTGATACGTGGAATATAGGATGAACTTGAGAAGAAGGCGGCAAGCTGAGTTCATACGCCACCTTACCAATGCGTCGCAAGGTTTTATAAGAGCCAAAAAACGCGGAGACAGCTTTTCATATCGTTTCTTAACAAGTGATTTTTGTCGATAAGGTTGAAGATGTAGGAAAACAGAATCCCCAACCTCGAAAGAGAGGTCTCGACGCTTAAAATCAGCTTGAGATTTCATACGAGACTGAGCTTTGATCAAGTTACCTTTCAAAAGCTTCAGCATGTCATCCCGTTGGATTAGTTGTTGCTCCAATTCCGCCACTGCAGTCTCTCCAGGAACATAAGAATAAAGTGGTGGCGGATCACGACCATAAACTATCTTGAAAGGAGTAGTATTTGCTGCTGTGTGAAAACCACTATTAAAAGAGAATTTAGCCCACGACAAAAAACTATTCCATCCAGTAGGTTGTTCTTGTGCAAAACAACAAAGGTAGGCATCTAAACATCGATTGACCACTTCTGTTTGGCCATCAGTTTGAGGGTGGTAACTTGTGCTTATCTGTAGTTTTGTTCTACTTAGTTTGAAAAGCTCTTGCCAAAAATTTCTGAGGAAAATAATATCTCGGTCAGATATAATCGAACGTGGAAAACCATGGAGTCTAACAATTTCCTTGCAAAAATTCACAGCAACTATCTTGGGTGTAAAAGGATGAGCCAAGGGAATAAAGTGGACATATTTACTCAAACGGTCTACCACCACAAGAATCGTGTCAAAGCAGTGTGACTTGGGAAGGTCCACAATGAAATCAAGAGAGATGTCTTCCCAAATACGATTTACAATCGGCAAGGGTTGAGGGAGACCAACTGGCTCCAAAGCTTGATATTTGTTTTGTTGGCACTGCAAACAGTTTTGGACATAGTGACGTGTTAGAGTATGCCCAAAGATCAATCATGAGATGGTTGTAATAACATACTTGATTTATCATGTTTATTAATATAAGGCGTTACCATTATTTTTTCAGTTTCTTTTCTGTGTGTATAAATAAACTGTTTTATAATAATGTCTTGAGAATATTATGATTATTCTTAAAAGGTCCTTAGTCAAGTATTAATGTTGGCTAGGACAACAATAATGCATTAAGACTAACATGTAGTTGATTGATGATAAATAGTTGTCATTGATATGGAATGTCAAAATCGATGCATGAATATGTGTGTTAGAGAACAACATATTAGACTGACCTGTTATGAGTATGTTTCTTGGATTATTATGTAATTGTCACAACATTACTCATAGTGATTAATATGTATATGATCCTCAGACTTGAGATCATCATAATTCCAACATCGTGAGTTGTATATTTTGATATAGTCAAACGTACATCGTAACTGGTTATTCTATAAAGGCTGATGTTGGATATACCGCGATCTATGTAGAGGGATATGGTTGATCGATATAGGATAAGTCCCTCCTACATAATGGGAGTAATATCTTAGGCCACTTGATTGAGTGAGACTAGAAATGCATGACCATGCTCAATAAGCTGATATGAGATGTCATACTTATTTGTATATCATAGTCCACTTAAGATATCAAGGAACATGGAATGGACTATGCAAGTGTGACTATTCCATGACTTGTGTCCAATCCAGAGATAAAGGACTTAAGGATTATTGCATGAAAGGTTAATCATAAAAAGGTTATATCAAATCATTATTTCTTGTGACTTAGGTAGCAATGATGCATTGCTGCCACTCATTGTTTGTAACATTGGAATCATTCTAGTATTACTGCTAACGTTACAAGAACCTACAGGGTCACACCCTATAGTTGAAATAAATGGAATAAAACATAGTTAGTATTGTGTTTGGTTGTCACTTGAATTAAATTAATTATATAATTAATTTAATTGAGTAATCAAATATCGAATACATTATATGTACAAGGTTGTTGTACGCATAATGAAAATATGAATTTAGTTCGTACATAAATTCAAATGAATATATAGTTTACCGAAATCATTATTATAATTAATGCAATTATAATTTTCGGTTTAAAAACATTGTTATATTTATTTAATTTCTAGAAACCCTAAAAATATATATAAAATCCCGTTTTTTCTTTTCTTGGTGGTTCGAGCAGCTGTCAAAGCAAAGTCTTTTCTAAAACAATTTTGGGGATTCCTTCCGTTGATTGTCAACTGGGTGGATTACGTAGAGGCCAGAGTCAGAATAGATTGCGGTTTGGTTCGATAGTAGATCAGATTACTCGTTGCTAAGGTATCGCTGTCTACTCAGAATAAAGATTCGGTAATTTTGAAACCTTTATTTCATCCCGATTCATTCCTCACACATGGATCTATGGTTAGGATCGCCGGATGTTTTATTTTTCTGCTGCGCCGTAGGGGTGCCGATGGTCCAATAGTGGTATCAGAGCCACTTGTGTAATACGGACTCGGGTTTAAATACTTGGGTGATGCAATTGTATGAGATGCATGCTGTAATTTTATTACGTTTCTGACTGTTTAAATCGTTTAAGAATAACCAGATAACAGTTCCTTTTGACAATGGATTAAATGTTAATCATAGTGTTATAGCCTATTCGGTTTTATGTTATTACTGTTAAGTGTTAACAGATCTATAATGGTGCGACGGTGGATCTTACAGTTTCCAGTAAGAGTCAACTGGTTAGTGGAACAAGGGTTGTTCTGGCATGAGGTTTAAAATCCCGAAAACACAATTCTGTTGATAAAAGTTATCAAATCGTGAGGTTTCATTTGAATGGGGTATGCAGTTCGTACCGCGGTGGCTCCGCCCCGCACCCCTGGTCCATATCGCGGGGGCTCCGCCCTCGAACCCTTACTCCTACCGTGGCAGTTCCCTGTCATGTTTTGGGGATGGGGATTTGAAGACATCTCCGATCGTGGGCCTTCGACTCGCTTCCTTCGACCGCCTCAAACCCCATCTTCTTAAAGTATGTTTTATAATAAATTAAACTTGGTGGCCATAAAAGTTGAAAGGATATGTTATAATTCACCTTAACAAAACGTTGAATTATGTATGCTATTTTTGACATGCACGGTGTTTGAAATGCATAGTTATAGCTCGATGACCCATTTGATAAAATGTTGTAATTTTATAAATACGACCTGCGTGTCGTGCCTTACTACTATTCTCTTCTATTTCTCTTCTCATCTTACTCCCTCGTATGTAAAACGAGTTTCTGCATATTATAATTTGCAAGAGTTGCTGTGGGCTAAGATGAGAAGGAAGATGGGCCAACTAGTGTGGATCGATAGCTTGTGAAACGGCTTACACCTTTAGGTTTCCTTTTGGTTCTCCCATTGGCTTGGGTTGCACCACCTTAGTTTATGGGCTATAACTATTTCATTTATTTATTGCTTTATTTATTCATATATGAGATGCTATGGATGTCTAAAGCATGCCAAATTTTAAATATGTTAAAATTTGATAATAATGAACCTCATTAATTGATGAGATCAATTAAATAGCTAAATGGACTAAAGTAAACCATAATTGGTGAGATGGAACAACCTTAACAAAATCCCTCTATTAAAATATTAAGTCAATATAGCCTTCCAATTTTACCCTCGTTAAGGCCTCGATCAATACTGTGTAGGTTCTGCTAAAGCGAAGTACTAGTATTTATCTTGGTTAAACGTGAAGAATAAGCAAGTGATATTCGTTGGTTAAAATTGATTAATGAATTAAATAGGTTATTCTAATAGGATTAGAAACCTAGAGGCAAGTAATTTGGATAAATCATAAGATGATTAGAACAAGAGCTGTTCACCAAACTTTAGGAGTTACATATGATGTAATTAGCAAGTGTTACTTACCTAGATAACCATAATCTTGAGAGTAAAGCCAAAGCTGACTTAAGAGGAGGTGAAATATGGATCCTTAACCCACTTGAAATACTTTTCGAGAAAGTCTTTCCAAAACTAATATATGAGGGCTATTAATTTTGTAATAAAATAATGGGAACATCATTTAATAAAGTCCTTTTAATAATTGATATAAACTTGGTAAATTTACACACACATATTTTATTGTTGTAGATAGATTATGGCTGCAAACACTAATACACTCTCATTGCGATCAATCCTTGAGAAGGACAAATTGAATGGTTTGAATTTTCTTTACTGGTTCCGTAACTTGAGGATTGTCCTCAAACAAGAACGGAAATTATATATCATTGAACAACCGTTTCCTAATGAACCACCCGCTAATGCCTCGAGGGCTGATAGAGATGCTTACAAGAAACATCTCAATGACATGGTAGACGTTGGATGTCTTATGCTTGCCACTATGAATCCTGAGCTTCAGAAGCAACATGAGGACATGGTTGCTTATGAAATGATTGAGCACATGAAAGAACTTTATCAGGGGCAAGCACGACAAGAGAGGTTCGATATCTCTAAGGCCCTATTCCAGTGTAAGCTGGCTGAAGGAAGCCCAGTAGAACCTCATGTCCTTAAGATGATTGGCTATATTGAAAGCCTGTCTAAGCTTGGGTTTCCACTGAGCCAAGAGTTGGCCACTGATGTTATTCTACAATCGTTGTCGGGTAACTACAGCCAGTTTGTCCTCAATTTCAATATGAATGTAATTGACAAAACTCTGCCATAATTGTTCAGTATGTTACAAACTGCTGAAGGCAACATGAAAAAGGTTGGACTCAAGCCCATACTGATGGTCCGTAATAACAAGGGCAAGGGAAAGGCCAAAGTTCAGACAAAGCCCAAGGGCAAAGGTAGGCCCAAGCTTGGAAAAGTAAAGGCTACATTGAAACCTGAAGGTCGGGTGGCTAAGGAAGGAAACTACTTTCATTGTGGTGTGACTGGACATTGGAATCGCAACTGCCTTATCTATCTTGAGGAAGTCAAGAAGGCCAAAATAAGTGGAACGTCTGCTTCAGGTTTTTATGTTATTGATATTAAATTATTAACTACTACTTCATGGGTATTAGATACTGGTTGTGGTTCTCACATTTGTACTTCTGTATAGGGACTACAAAGGAGTAGGACTTTGGCTAGAGGAGATGTGGACCTGCGAGTTGGAAATGGAGCAAAAGTTGCTGCATTAGCTGTGAGAACATATAATTTATCTTTGCCTAGTGGACTTGGTTTATGTTTAGAGGATTGTTATTATCTGCCCAGTTTGACTAAAAACATTATTTCAATTTCTTGTTTAGACAAAATTAGTTTTGAGATAATTATTAAGAATAATTGTTGTTCCTTTTATCTCAATAATGTTTTCCATGGTTCGGCACAATTGATTAATGGCCTCTATATTTTAGATCAAGTGAATCTCATTTACAACATAAATACTAAAAGATCGAAAACAAATGACTCAAATCAAACTTATCTATGGCATTGTCGTTTGGGCCACTAAAGTGAGGAACGCATATCCAAGCTCCATAAAGATGGTCTCTTGGATTCATTTGTTTTTGAACAATTTGAAGTATGTGAATCTTGCTTATTGAGAAAAACTTGAAGAAATTCGAGAATCACAAAATACCACTGAACCAGAGATAGAACAACAGCAAATTTCACAAGAAATTGAGGAACAAGTAACTGCTGTAGAAACACAACCACCGCGTAGATCTTTAAGAGAACGCCAAGCACCTGAGAGATATGAATTTCTTATTACAACGCATGGTGACGTTCTTCTTATAGATCAGGATGAGCCTAGGACTTATCAAGAAGCGCTGACGAGCCCAGACTCTGAGAAATGGCTTAAGGCCATGAGATCTGAGATGGATTCCATGTATGAAAACCAAGTATGGACTTTGGTTGACCCACCCGAAGGGGTTAAACTGGTGCAAATGGGTTTTCAAAAAGAAAACCGACATGGATGGGAATGTACAAACATACGAGGGGTAATTAGTCGCTAAAGGTTTTGGCCAAGTTTATGGTGTTGACTATGATGAAACCTTTTCTCCTGCAGCTATGTTTAAATCCATCAGGATCTTGCTCGCTATAGCAGCATTTCATGACTATAAAATCTGGTAGATGGACGTCAAAACAACTTTCCTTAATGGGAAACTTGAAAAGGATGTGTACATGACATAACCTGAAGGTTTTGTCAATCCAAAGGATGCTAGAAAGGTATGTAAGCTACAAAGATCCATTTATGGATTAAAGCGAGCTTCTCGAAGTTGGAATCTTCATTTTAACGATGCAATCAAAGAGTTTGGTTTTATCAAAAATGAAGATGAGCCATGTGTTTACAAGAAAGTTAGTGGGAGCACTATAACATTCTTGGTACTGTATGTGGATGACATACTTATCATAGGAAATGACATACCTACCTTGCAATCTATTAAGACTTGGTTAGGAAGTTGTTTTTCTATGAAGGACTTGGACGAAGCCACTTACATCTTAGGAGTGAAGATCTATAGAGATAGATCAAGACGACTATTAGGTCTAAGCCAAAGTACATACCTAGATAAAGTACTGAAAAGGTTCAGGATGGAAGAATCTAAGAAAGGATTCCTACCTATGAGACATGGTATTTCACTCTCGAAGGAAATGTGTCCTTCAACTCCACAATAGAGAGAATGCATGAGTAAAATGCCATATGCTTCCGCTGTTGGATCTATCATGTATGTCATGTTATGTACTCGTCCAGATGTCTCATATGCCTTAAGTATGACGAGCAGGTACCAAGTGGATCCTGGTGAAAGACACTGAACCATAGTCAAGAATATCCTTAAGTACTTAAGAAGAACTAAGGATACGTTCTTAATATATAGAGGTGAGGAAGAGTTAAGTGTAAAAGGTTACACTGATGCCAGCTTCCAAACCGACAAGGACGATTCTCGATCACAATCAAGTTTTGTGTTTTGCCTTAATGGTGGTGCTATGAGCTGTAAGAGTTCAAAGAAAAGTACAGTAGTTGATTCTACAACAGAAGCCGTGTATATTGCAGCCAGTGAGGCAGCAAAGGAAGCAGTTTGGATCAAGAAGTTCATTACTGAACTAGGGGTTGTGCCTAGCATATTAGATGCTATAGAACTCCGATGTGATAACAATGGAGCCATTGCACAAGCTAAAGAACCTAGATCTCACTAGAGATCCAAAGATATACTTAGGCGCTATCATCTTATTCGAGAGATTATCGATCGAGAGGATGTAGAGATATGCAGAGTACCTACAAATGATAGCATTACTGATCCCCTGACCAAGCCTCTGACACAGCAGAAGCATGTCACACTAAGTCGCTTGGTATTAGATATATAAGTGATTAGTCTTAGTGCTAGTGAGAGATTGTTAAAGTATGCCCAAAGATCAATCATGAGATGGTTGTAATAACATACTTGATTTATCATGTTTATTAATATAAGGCGTTACCATTATTTTTTCAGTTTCTTTTCAGTGTGTATAAATAAACAGGTTTTTTTATGCCGCTTAAAGTATTTGCGGCGTTTTTGAAAGCGCCGTAAAAAATGCCGTTGTTATCAACGCCGCAAACGTTTGCGGCGTTTTTAGGAATAAATACCGCTATAGATCATGACCTTTAGCGGCGCTTTTTCCACAAACGCTGTTATAGATTAGGACCTTTAGCGGCGCTTCTCCCACAAACGCCGCTATAGATCAAGACCTTTAGCGGCGCTTCTCCCACAAACGCCGCTATAGCTCAAGACCTTTAGCGGCACTTCTCCCACAAACGCTACTATAGCTCAAGGCCTTTAGCGGCGCTTCTCCAAAAAACGCCGCTATAGCTCAAGACCTTTAGCGGCTCCTTTCCCACAAACGCCGCTATAGAACAAACCTTTACTGGCGCTTCTCGCAAAAACGCCGCTAAAATCATAACCTTTAAAAAAATTATTTTAATCAAATAATAATTATTTTTATGATAAATATTATATTATGTTTTATTTTTTAAATTTGAACTTTAAATATACTTTTAAGGATAAATAAAAAAATACTATTTAAATTAAATTTTCTATGAAAATTTGAACTTTAAAACTAAATATAAAAATTAATGAATTTAGTTTTAGAATTTAAAATAATAAATTAATAACACAATTAAAATCCAAATTTTAGAACTCAAGTTGTCGTAAATATTAAAGTAAAAATAAAAATTTAGAATTAAAACTAAAATAAATAATACATGTGAGAAACAGACTGACTAGTTGAACCTGCCTATGACTATACACATCGCAAGAGAATTGAGTTGAAGCTCTATCAGCAACATCTTTAGTTTCATTGGCGCTGCAATTGGCACTCTTTTCCACCTCAAGATTGGAGGTAAAGTCTATGTCATCTAGAACAGACTTTGGTATCAACAGCTTCTTCTTCAACACACGTAACCTACAAAAGACAGAACATGACCATTATGCACTATTATTCTAAGTACCATCAAAATGTTACTGAGTATATTACAAGTTGACACTTAAATTTCAAAATTAGGATGGAAATTTGCAATATCAGTGAAATTATCAGATCCAAATGCTTGAAGAACAAGCAAAATATTAAAGCAGTGGGGAAACAGAACCCTCTGTAAGGTATCCTTCATAAGCAAGAAACTTTCAACAAGAAACACATTGTATCCAGTTCAGAAACTGGATATGTTAGTAACTATCCTTAGTAAAAACCAGAATGCACATTAAAATGTGAACAAATTCATCAATGCTTACCCTTAAATCATTCATCTTATGCCACATATTAGGAGAGGATCGAATGTAGCAAACATAGCGTCCAAAAGTAGGTCTGAATCCGAAATGTTTCACAACTGCAGATAGTTGATACCTCAGTTCCTCCTATTGCAAAAAGGATAACAAATGAAACAAGTTCAATAATCATGCATTAAACATAAATTTTGTCTTGTCTAATATGCTCACAAATAATCAAACAATAAGTGCCTCAAAAATCAGGAAAAAAGAAAAAGGACAGAGATTTGGAAAAAGGAACTTACTTCATGGAAAAAGATCCACCAGCTTTTAGCACCATTTGCAAAAACACAAAGCATCAGGAAGATGTCTTCAATAAAATAACCAGTGTAGCTTCAACAGTCAAGCTAAAAATATTCAATGTACTTACCAACACATGAAGCACAATCACCAAACCCACGCCATTTTGAAGTTTTGATATGAGTATGCCTCTGACGCAAGTATGTTCAATATTTCCAAATTTTACATGTATTTGGGGGGGTCTTATCCCCAAACCCATGCTCGGATATATGCATCAATACAGGTATTTCAAGAAAAATGCAGAGGAAGAGCCTACTTTATATGACTTTATAATATGAATATAAATACAAGTACTTTAATTGACTTCATCTTGCTAGTATAACCAATTGACTTTATCTTTCCCTGTGACAATAAGAACAAAAAATTGTATCAAATATCTGCAGTTCTGCATCTTTAAAAGGATCTTCACACCTATCTCATTCATTCTTATGAGAATTTACTTCATTATATTTATAAGGGTGTTTAGCAGAGATGTCGGAAAAATAACACAAAACGGTGTAAGAATAGGATAATGTAATTTTAAACCCTTTTTATATTTACTTGGAGAGGATAGGGTCAGAAATTAGATGAGTTATCCTCCAAGTATATATAGGATGATCATATCCTGTTGAAAATGGAACCTCCTACTATCCAAAGTTTCAGGAAAACATAAATCAAACAAATACTTGTTAAAAAAAAAGCTAAACGCAACCACAATTTACTTCAAAGAGTTCAAAAAAATTTCATGCCCTCCAAGCCAATGGAAAAAATAACCCACGTTGCTTAATAAAACCTCCATGTTGTTTATAATAATTTTACTTCAAAATAGAAGTGTTCAATAGGTATATATCAGACAAGAAGACATAGTCCAGACTAAAGAGAAAATATATCAGCACTAAAGATGAAATAAAAGACCTCCCTAAAATCCACCGAAATAGGAGAAAGGAAAATGAAAGAAAATCTCCTGGAAAGCACCCAAAATAGCTCACTGAACCCAAGAACCAAGAATAAATTATGAGATCCAAAATCGACGGGGGTGAAAGGACAAATTTAACATTAAAAATGAAAGAAAAAACAGAGATCTCAACAAAACCTATAGGTTAAAAGTGCTTTGGGGAAAAGAAAAAAAAGGGGTCAAAGCTGTAGGATTTATACCTTGCAAGCAATCACAATTCTCATCCTCTTTCCTAAAAACATCAAGAACAGAATCAATGAGCTCAGCTCCCTCCGTGTAATGACCCTTGGCCCGCTTGTTGCCAAGACCAGATCGTCCAAGAGGAAGTTATCGGGCGAAAGATTTGTCCAAAAGGACCAGATCTGACGGAATCCATAGTGCCTGGCTCCAGATCCATGAGAACAGCGCGTGGGACATACCTTCCACCACTGGCTTCATTGTAGTAGACATTGATGCGCTCCAACTGATGATGATGATGATGATGGTGGTGGCTGAGAGAAACACTTAGGTGTTTTGAGGGTACCAATTTTAGGGGGGGAAATTTAGGGGTGTGAGGGGGAATTTTGGGATAAAATACGCCATTTTTTAAAGTGAAATTATTTTTTGCGGCGTTTTTATAAAATATCTTTTGTGGCGCTTTTTATTAAAACGCCGCAAAAATAATTTTATTTTGAACAAAATGACGCCGTTTTGCTATGCTAAAAATTTTTTATTTTGTTTTTTATAAATTGATTTTTTATAAAATAAAAAAAAACCAAGTACTCTCAAAATAAATATTGTATATTTTAATAAGAAAACAAATGATAAAATGGCTGTAATTAATTATTAAGTTAGAATTATCCAAATTAAATAATTACCTATATATCCATATCATTTTTATTTTGTATTTTTTCTTATAATTTGGTCCTATCCAAATTAAATAATTACCTATATATCCATATCAAATAAATCAAATGGTTTAGATTAAATATTTTTAAATATAAAAGCATTAATGAATTGTATAAAATTGTATCATTTAACAAATCTCAAATAAACCTTAAACCCTAAATTAGCCATTCAATATACATAAAGTCTATCTATTATATATATCTTAAATAATATAAACTATACTCATAATTTTAATATATTAAATTTATTATTATCTCTTTTACAATTATATAAGAACATATTTAATATATAAATTAAAAAAACTAATTAATCTAAACCCTAAAACCTAACCCGACTCTTAAATTCCTAAATCCTAAACCCTAAATCCCTAACTCTTAACCCCTAACCCCTAACCCCTAACTTCTAACCCCTAAACCTTAAATCCCAACCCTTAAACCATAATCCCTAATCCCTAATCCATAAATCCATATATAATTATTTGATCACGGTGGGGGCAAGGCAAAACACGCAAAAAACTGAACTGGATAAAAAAACTGAACCGAGCACTAAAAATACTGAACCAGGATGGGATAAGATGGGGATATCCTTGGATATAGCTTATATCGATTTTGAAGAACCAAATCTTCACACAATTTTGAAGAACCAAATTAATATTATCTCTTTTACAATTATATAAGAAATTAATTAATATATAAATTAGAAAACACTAGTTAATCTAAACTCTAAAACCATAAACCCTTAACACATAACCTCTAAACCTTAAACCCCAAACTTTAAACCATAAACCATAACCACTAAACCCATAATCCATAAACCTTAAAATGGTAACACCTAAACCTTAAACTCTAAACCAAAAACCCTAAACTATAGTGATAATTAATTCAATATTTTAAAATTAATACTATTTCTTTTACGATTATGTAAGAAATTATTTAACATATAAATTAAAAAATCAGTAATGTATCCAAAAAACTTTAAAATTATTTTAAATAATAGTATTGTAATTTTTCCAATTTTTCCAATTATTTTAAATTATTTTAAATCCCTTAGCATTAGCGGAGCATTTTAGAAAACGCAGCTAAAAATAGAGAATTCGCGGCGCTTCATCAAAAACGCTGCTAAAGCCCTGAGCATTAGCGGCGCTTTCTCGAAAACGTAGCTAAAGCCCTGAGCATTAGTGTCGCTTTGTCAAAAACGCCGCTAAAGCCCAGATCATTAGCGGCGCTTTCTCAAAAACGCCGCTAAAGCCCTGAGCATTAGCGGAACTTTCTCAAAAACGCCGCTAAACCCCCCGAAAACTCAGAAAACGGTGTCGTTGGGCTTAAGTTTTTTGCGGCGCTTTCTGGAAAACGCCGCTAATGCTTATTTTTAGCGGCGTTTTTTATAAATAGCTGCTAATGCTCGATCTTTAGCGGTGTTTTCCAGAAAGCGCCACTAATGATCGATCTTTAGCGGCGTTTTTTTATCCAAACGCCGCTAAAAGCCTGTTTTGGTGTAGTGCATATAGTTGATTGATGATAAAGAGTTGTCACTGATATGGAATGTCAAAATCGGTGCATGAATATGTGTGTTAGAGAACAACATATTGGACTGACCCGTTATGAGTATGTTTCTTGGATTATTATGTAATTGTCACCACATTACTCATAGTGATTAATATGTATATGATCCTCAGACTTGAGATCATCATAATCCCAACATCGTGAGTTGTGTATTTTGATACAGTCAAACGTACACTGTAACTGGTTTTTCTATAAAGGCTGATGTTGGATATACCACGATCTATGTAGAGGGATATGGTTGATCGATATAGGATAAGTCCCTTCTTCATAATAGGAGTAATATCTTAGGCCACTTGATTGAGTGAGAATAGAAATGCATGGCCATGCTCAAATAAGCTGATATGAGATGCCATACGTATTTGTATATCATAGTCTACTTAAGATATCAAGGAACATGGAATGGACTATGCAAGTGTGACTATTCCATGACTTGTGTCCAATCTAGAGATAAAGGACTTAAGGATTATTGCATGAAAGGTTAATCATAAAAAGGTTATGTCGAATCATTATTTCTTGTGACTTAGGTAGCAATGATGCATTGCTAGGTGTCACTCATTGTTTGTAACATTGGAATCGTTCTAGTATTACTGCTAACGTTACAAGAACCTACAGGGTCACACCCTATAGTTGAAATGAACATAATAAAACATAGTTAGTATTGTGTTTGGTTGTCATTTGAATTAAATTAATTATAGAATTAATTTAATTGGGTAATCAAATATCGAATACATTATATGTACAAGGTTGTTGTACGCACAATGAGAACATGAATTTGGTTCGTATATAAATTCAAATAAATATATAGTATACCAAAATCATTATTATAATTAATGTAATTATAATTTTCGGTTTAAAAATATTGTTATATTTATTTAATTTTTAGAAACCCTAAAAATAGACATAAAATCCCATTTATTCTTTGCTTGGTGGGTCGAGCAGCCGTCAAAGCAAAGTCTTTTCCAAAATAGTTTTGTGGATTCCTTCGGTTCATTGTCAACTGGGTGGATTACGTAGAAGCTGGAGTCACGATAGATTGTGGCTTGGTTCGATAGTAGATCAGATTACTCGTTGCCAAGGCGTCGCTGTCTACTCAGAATAAAGATTCGATAATTTTGAAACCTTTATTTCACCCCGATTTGTTCCTCACACATGGATCCATAGTTAGGATCGCCTGATGTTTTATTTTTCTGCTGCACTGTAAGGGTGCCGCCGGTCCAACATGACGAACATCTTGTTTTAATTGAGGCCAAAAGAATTGAATTGACAGTCGTTTGAGAATCTTCAAATATCTTCCATGGTCTGCGGTAAGAGTATTGTGAGACTAAAAAATAATCTTCTGCTTGAGGGCCGCATTGTTAGGAATAACCAGCCTATTTTTCTAATAGAGCATTTGCCCTGCAATAAAAAATCTGGGAAGGAAGCAGGATTAGACGTTAGTGACAGCATAATATGGTTGGTGTAAGGATCCACTTTGAGTGCCTCTTGTAAATCCAACAAAAAGCTAAATGGAAGTGCTAGAGATAAAAAATCTGCAGAATGTGGTCTGCGGGAAAGCACATCAGCTCCCTTGTTTTTTTTTCCTACCTTGTAGATAATGAAAAAGTCAAATGGCATTAGTTTCATCAAGAATCACTGCTGTTTGGTTGTCGTAATATGCTATTCCAATAAGAACTTAAGCGTATAGTGGTATGTTTTGACAAAAAATGCCTCCCCAATAGATAATATTTCCATTTCTGTAATGCCAGCACCAAAGCAAGTAATTCTCGGTCATATGCTGATTTTATCCTATTCATAAAGGAAAACCCTTTATTGAAATAGGCTATTGGATGCCCAGCCCACAATAGGATGGCGCCCACTCCTTCGGATGATGCATCACATTCTACGGTGAATGGTTGTGAGAAATTCGAAAGGCATAATACTGGAATTATCGTCAATGCGCGCTCGAGGTTACCAAATTCTTCTTCTGCAATTGTGGATCATTGGAAGCCATCTTTCTTAGTGAGATGAGTATGAGGACGTGCTATCAGTCCATAGTTCTTGACGAATTTGCGATAGTATCCTGTCAGGCATAGAAATCCACGTAACTTCTTTAAGTTGGTAAGAACAGGCCAGGATTGAACTGCTTGGATTTTGGCTTGATCAACTTGTACTCCTTTAGAATTTACCATATGTCCAAGAAAATTTATCTGTGGTTGGCCAAAGTGGCACTTGGAAGCTTTGGCATGATATATGTTGTTGTAGAGTAGATCAAGAGCTATACGGAGGTGTTGTAAGTGTTGGTTCATATCTTTGCTATAAATAAGGATATCATCGAAGAAGACTAGAATAAATATCCGCAAATAAGGCCTGAATAGATCATTCATAACAGCTTGAAATGTTGGAGCGTTAGTGGGACCAAATGGCATGACTACAACTTCGTAATGCCCTGAATGCGTTCTGAATACTGTCTTGGCTATATCTTATGGTTTGACTCTGATCTGATGGTAGTCGAAACACAAGTCGATCTTGGAAAAGATCATAGCCCCTTGTAATTCATCTAATAGTTCATCAATATTGGGAATCAGATATTTATTAGGTATGGTGATTTTGTTAAGGGCACGATAATCGACATACATCCTCCAAGTATGGTCTTTCTTTCTTACTAAGAGTACCGGGCTAGCAAAAGGGCTGGTGCTGGGTCGAATAAATCCAGTGTTCAAAAGTTCAGCGAATTATTTTTATATTTCATTTTTTTGGTTATAAGGATAACAATATGGTCGGATGTTTTAAGGTTGGGTATTGGGTATAAGTGTAACATCCCAATTTTGGGCCTAGTTAGAATAGTGGTTTCGGGACCACAAATTTGATGAGAAAAAAATTTATTTTTACTATATTTTTATGGCCTACAATTTCACGGAATGATTTCGTGAAAATTTCTTTCAAAAATTTTGACGTTTGGGCACTCAATTTAGTCAAAATGAATAAATTGTAAAAAGTGCAAAAGTTGAGTTCTACATGTTAGAGGTGTCCAATTGTTATGAAATTTTAAATTAGAGGTCTTTATATGGTAATTAGACCATTGGTTAAGTTATTGACAAAAATGGACATGAGATAAGTGAAATAGGAAATTTTTAAGTTAGGGGCATTTTGGTAATTTGGTAATTAAAATGAATTAAAAGGGAAAAAGATGAAAAATTGTGGTCATCTTCTTCATTTGGCAGAAATTAGCAAGGGGGGAAGCCATAGTTAGGGGTTTTAAGCTTCCAAGCTCCATAGAAAGTGATTCCAAGCCCCGTTTTTAATGTTCTTTACGTTTTTGAAGCCCCGATAAGTAGATTTAGCATATTCTAGCAATAATTTAACCCAGGGTTCGTATTTGGAAAAATAACCATAGGTGAAATGTGTTTATTTTGATGTTTTATGGTAGAATATGAAGCTTGGAATTATGTTAAACAACTTTTGCTAAGTGATTTTAAGTGAAAACGAGTAAAACGACATAATCGGTAAAAATACCTAATGTTCTTAAGTGTTAGTGTGGGAATTTGATGTTGCCATAGAAGGGAAAAATGTTCAGCATGTCATAAAACATAAGAATAAGGGATGAAGTTTAATTTCTGAGCTTTGGGACAAAAGTGTAATTATGCAAAAGTTTAAGGGCAAAATCGTAATTTTTCCAAAGTTTGAGTCAATGATTGTTTTGATGAATGTGAGTATTAAATAAGATAAATTTGCTATTATAGATCAAGAAGAACAAAATTCAGAGTTAGACCGAGGAAAGAAAAAGGTTGAAGCCTAAGTTGATAGATTTGGCCATATTCTGTACCGAGGTAAGTTTACGGTAAATAAATAAAATATTTTGATAATTATTATTAATGTTGTTATTTTTCAGCAATTATGTATTTATTTCATGAAAATATCTAATGTTGACTTAAGTATAACCTGATAGAGAATCAATGATAAAAGCCTCGTCGAAACATTGGGAATGTATCAGATACAAATGTCATGACATTAAGGGAATGAGATCTCATGTAAGACCATGTCTAGGACATGGAATTGGCATCAATGAGATTATCAGAGGTCCCATGTAAGACCATGTCTAGGATATGGCTTTGGCACCGAGATGAGAGGTCCCCCTTAAGACCATGTTTGGGACATGGCATGGGCACCGATATGAGAACTCCCATGTAAGACCATATCTGGGATATGACATTGGCAGTATAGAAAATATCCCATATAAGAATATGTCTGGGACATAACTTTGGCATGTATTATCAGACAAGAGACCTGAGTATCCCTAGTATTCCAAGTGATTCAACGGGCTAGTAAATAGACCACGTTACATGAAAATTCAGATAAAAGCATAATAATAAATTCAGGTGAGTTATAAGGATTGAGATATCTCAGTTATCAGTTGAGAAAGAAATTTCAGCAAGGGAGGAGTAAGTTATAATCATGAGTTATTTAAGTAAGCAAGTAAGTAAACAAGTAAGTGAGTAAGTAAAGAAGCGAGTAAAGATTCTAATGTTTGATGAAATTTATGAGTATGATTATTTATGATAAATATCGTTATTTATTTACTTGTAAACTTACTAAGATTATGCTTATTTTCTTTATTTTCCTTATTTTATAGTATCGCCAAGTCAGTTCGAGGATCACAAGGACGTCGGAGTTCGTCCACACTATCTACAGACATCTCGGTATTATGTGATTTCGAAACGTGTAAAGCTATGGCATGTGTAGAGACTTAGTCATTTTGAGTGTGTTTATATGATATGGCTAATGGTTAGCTATTGAAATGACTAATTAAGAACATGTGTGGTGTTATGAATGCCTAGGTGATAGTTTATACCTAGAAAATATGAAAGAGGAAAATTTTACAATGAAACAGTTTTGGTACAGCAGGAGTGACGTGACTTTGAAAAATCACCAAGGATAGTATAAAATTAATTAGAGAGTGAATGATTTATAGAATTAAATATTATCGAGTCTATTTTTATTGAAAAATAACGGTGTGGGTAAAGGAATTTTATATTCTGAGATATTCAAATTTTAGTTAGACAGGGTTAGCATGGTTTTTGGAGTCCCCTATTTTGAATTTATAAAATCATTAAAAATTGTAAAAAAAATAGTTATGAGTTGTAATTTATATTTCTAGATTTCTTAGTGAGTCTATTTTCTTTAGAAATAAGTTAGAACACCATATAAAAATCATATGATGAGAGAATTTATTTTTAATGAATAAAGGTCAGAACGGTCAGACAGTGAAGTAGGGGAGCATTTAATGAATAAACTGTACTAATTGGCTGAACCAAAAATTCTAAAAATTTTATGGTAAAATAATATATGAGTCTAGTTTCAAGGAAAATTTACGGATCTAAATTTTGAGTTTCTTAACTCGAGTTATAGTTAAATTAGTGATTGTTGCACAGGTGCACAACATTATGGTGAACAATGAAATAAATTTTAAAAGCAAATTTTTATGCCCCGAACTAATAAGTTAAGTCAAGTAATGCCCCATGCTTAACTTTAGCAACGGTCTTGGGTAAGGGGTGTTACATTTGTTGGTATCAGAGCAAGTTTAGTCGGTTCTTAGAACATTCAGTGTGAATAAGAGTCTAGCTATACATGCCATACTTATATTTTGATAGTGTGACGACTCCTGATGATTTTAAAATGTTTTCTTTTATAGTTATGGATCCTGATCGAGTTGGTGCAAATGATGTAGAGAGTAATGCACCCGCTCCTGCAGAAGGGACGATGCCACCCGATAGTAGTGAAATGTCCGTATCAGTTAGTCAGGGAGAAGGGGCTCGAGAAGCCTTCTTCCAAGTTATGAATGATTGGTTTGCCGAGTTCATTCGTACGAATCCAGCTATTAGACCTCCACCCTCTCATGATTCTCAGGTTCCCAATGTAGCTTCCCCAGTCCAGGTATAGTTATAAGAGAAAGACCACCAGTTGATAAGATCAGAAAACAAGGGACTGAAGAGTTTTGGGCTACTAAAGATGATGATGCAGAGAAAGCTGAATTTTGGCTCAAGAATACTATCAGAGTTTTTGATGAATTATCCTATACACCTGAAGAATGCATGAAGTGTGTTGTCTCACTTCTTAGAGATTCGGCCTATCATTGGTGGAAGACTCTTGTGTCAATGGTACCGAGTGAGAGAATTACTTGGGATTTCTTTCAGGAGGAGTTCCATAAAAAGTATATCAGTTAGAGGTTTATAGATCAAAAAAGAAAAGAGTTTCTTGAGTTAAAACAAGGTAAGATGATTGTGACCGAGTATGAACGTGAATTTATCAGACTTAGTAAATATGCTCGGGAATTTGTGTCCACCGAAGCCAATATGTGCAAGAGATTTGAAGATGGGCTTAGTGTTGATATCCGACTGTCAGTGGGTGTTTTAGAAATCAAAGAGTTTGTTGTTCTGGTTGAAAGAGCCTGTAAGGCAGATGATTTGTTAAAAGAAAAAGAGAAGGGCAAAGTTGAAATTGAAGTGCAAGGCACGAAGAAAAGGCAAATGAGCAGATCATTTCAGGCTACATTCAAGAGGCCTAGAGAGTTCTCTAGTGGATCAAAATTTTCAACCAGGTATTCTAGCCGAAACAGAGGCAGAAGATTTGATGGTCCAAGAGCTCAGACTACTACAGTCGCAAGTACGGGTAGTACTGACCACCTAGGCCAAAATGTACCCAATGCGGTAGACGTCATCCTAGAGAGTGTAGAGCAAATGAAAATGCATGCTTTAGATGTGGTGCACAAATCACTATATTCGGGATTGTCCCAAAACAGTTAAAAGAGAAGTAATACCGGGTGCAAGATCGGGAAATGCTCTTACTAGAGGCAGACCACAGAGGAATCTAGGAGTTGGAGCAAGTAACAGGGGTACGCCCAGAGACTCAACTGCTAGACTAGATGTTAGAGCACCCGCAAGGACATATGCTATCCGTGCTCGTGAAGAGGCATCCTCCCTTGATGTGATTACGGGTACATTTTCTCTCTATGATACTAATGTTATTGCTTTGATTGATCCGGGTTCGACCCATTCCTATGTTTGTATGAGATTGATGCCTAGTATGAACATGCCTGTAGAATCTACTAAATTTGTAATTAAAGTATCAAATCCATTAGGCCAATATGTGTTAGTAGACAAAGTATGTAAGAGTTGCCCTTTGATGATTAGAGGTCACTGTTTTCCGGTCGATCTCATGTTATTGCCATTTGATGAGTTTGATGTGATTCTTGGTATGGATTGGTTACCTGCCCATGATGTGATAGTGAATTGCGGAAAGAAATACATTGAGTTGAAATGTGAAAATGATGATATTATCCGGGTTGATTCAGATGAGTCAGATGGTTCTCTTGCTATGATTTCTGTTATGTCTGCTCAGAAATGTTTGAGAAAAGGGTGTGAATCTTATCTTGATTTTGTATTGAACACTAGAGATCCAGAGTTGAAAATTGAATCAGTGCCAGTGGTACGTGAGTATTTAGATGTGTTTCTGGAAGAATTGCCAGGTTTGCCTCCTATTAGAGAAGTTGAATTTGGTATTGAGTTGATTCCAGGTACAACTCCTATTTTTATTGCTCCTTATAGAATGGCTCCGTTGGAATTGAAAGAATTGAAAGCTCAGTTGCAGGAATTAACTGATAAAGGTTTTGCAAGGCCTAGTTGTTCTCCGTGGGGTGCACCAGTGCTTTTTGTGAGAAAGAAAGACGGTTCGATGAAATTATGCATAGATTATCGACAGCTTAACAAAGTAACTATAAAGAACAAATATCCACTGCCTAGAATTGATGATCTGTTTGACCAATTGAAGGGAGCTAGTGTGTTTTCCAAGATAGATTTGAGATTCGGTTATTATCAGTTAAGGATTAAAGAGTCAGATGTTTTGAAGACTGCTTTCCGGACTAGGTATGGTCACTATGAGTTTCTTGTGATGCCATTTGGCTTGACTAATGCTCCTGCTATTTTCATGGACTTAATGAACCACTTGGATAAATTTGTAGTTGTGTTCATTGATGATATTCTGATTTATTCTCATGATGATATTGAACATGCCGAGCATTTGGATTCCTTGGACACATTGTCTCAGGTGATGGTATTAAAGTTGATCCGAGTAAAATTTCAGCAATTGTTAATTGGAAGCCTCCTAGAAATGTATCAGAGGTTAGAAGCTTTCTTAGATTAGCTGGTTATTACAGACGATTTGTAAAGGGATTTTCCATGATAGCTACCCCGTTGACAAGGTTTTTGCAGAAAGATGTCAAGTTTGAATGGACTGAAAAGTGTCAGCAGAGTTTTGACAAGTTAAAGGCATTGTTGACTGAAGCTCCTGTTTTAGTACAACCAGAATCAGGTAAAGAATTTGTGATTTACAGTGATGCATCCTTGAGCGGATTGGGTTGTGTACTTATGCAAGAAGATAAAGTCATCGCATATGCTTCCAGACAGTTAAAGCCACATGAGAAAAACTATCCGACGCATGACTTAGAGCTGGCTGCCATTGTATTTGCGTTGAAGATCTGGAGACATTACTTGTACGGTGAAAACTGCTGAATATTTATTGACCATAAAAGCTTGAAGTACTTGATGACTTAGAAAGATTTGAACTTGAGGGAAAGAAGATGGCTAGAGTTGATTAAAGATTATGAGTTAGTGATCGGTTACCACCCGGGTAAGGTAAATGTTGTTGCTGATGCCTTGAGTAGAAAATCTTTATTTGCATTGAGAGCTTTGAATACGGGTTTGGCTTTATCTGATGATGGTTCCATTTTAGCTAAGTTGATGGCTAAACCGATTTTTCTCGAAGAAATCTATGAAGCTCAGAAAAATGACATTGAGTTGCAAGCTAAAAGAGCTCAATACGAGTCGGGAATAGAGTCTGATTTTTAGATCGGTTCTGATGGTTGTTTGATGTTCAGAGACAGAGTATGTGTACCAAAGAATGATGAGCTTATTCAGAAGATCTTACAGGAAGCACATAGCAGTTCTTTGTCTATTCATCCAGGTAGTACAAAGATGTATAGCGATTTAAAGAAAATGTACTGATGGGTAGGAATGAAAAGAGATATTTCAGAATTTGTTTCTAGATGTTTGATCTGTCAATAGGTAAAGGCCGAATATCAAGTACCTTCAGGTCTATTGCAGCCTGTGTTAGTTCCTGAGTGGAAATGAGACCGAGTTACCATGAATTTTGTAGCAGGGTTGGCGTTGACACCGAAAAAGAAAGATGCAATATGGGTTGTGATTGATAAGTTAACGAAGCCAGCTCATTTTATTCTGGTTCGTATGGATTATTCATTTAACAAGTTGGCTGAATTGTATGTTTCAGAGATAGTCAGACTACATGGGGTACCGTTATCGATTATCTCAGACAGAAATCTGAGATTTACTTCGCGATTTTAGAGGAAATTGCAGGAAGCTTTGGGTACAAAGTTGAACTTCGGTACAGCTTTCCATCCTCAGACCGATGGTCAATTAGAGAGAGTTACTCAGCTACTTGAAGACATGCTTAGATGTTGTGTTTTAGAATTTCAAGGCAGTTGGGAGAAATATTTGTCGTTGGTAGAGTTTGCCTATAATAATAGTTATCAGTCAAGTTTGAAGATTGCTCCTTACGAAGCTTTGTATGGACGTAAGTGTCGTACGCCTTTGCATTGGACAGAGCTTAAGGAAAATCGATTCTGAGGTTGATTTAGTCAAAGAAACGAAGAGAAAGTAAAAGTTATCGAGATTGTTTAAAAGCGACTGCATGCATGTAAGTCTTATGCAGATTTAAAAAGAAAAGAGATCGAGTATCAAGTTGGTGACAAAGTGTTTTTGAAAGTTTCCCCGTGGAAGAAAATTTTCAGATTCGGCAAGAAATTCAAACCAAGTCCACATTTCAGTGGACCGTTCGAGGTGACTGAAAGAATTGGGCCCTTAGCATATCGGTTAGCTTTGCCAACTGAGTTAGAGAAGATTCATAATGTATTCCATATGTATATGTTATGTCGTTACCGTTCCGATCCGTCACATACGATCTTATCGACAGAGGTTGAGATTCAGCCAGACATGCCTTATGTTGAAGAACCGGTAAAAATTCTAGATAGAGAGATTAAGCAACTACTTGTGAAAGTGTTATGGAATAGGCATGGGGTTGATGAGGCTTCATGGGAGCCCGAAGAGGCTATGCGAAAATAGTACCCAAATCTCTTCACAGGTAAGATTTTCGGGGACGAAAATCCGTAAAAGGGTGGGGAGAAATGTAACATCCAGATTTTGGGCCAAGTCAGAACAGTGGTTTCGGGACCACAAATCTGATGAGGAAAAATTTATTTTAATATATTTTTATGGCCTACAATTTCACAAAATTATTTCGTAAAAATTTTGTTCAAAAATTTCGACGTTTGGACACTCAATTTAGTCAAAATGACTAAATTGTAAAAAGTGCAAAAGTTAAGTTCTACATGTTAGACGTTTCCAATTGTTATGAAATTTTAAATTGGAGGTCTTTATATGGTAATTAGACCATTGGTTAAGTTATGGACAAAATTGGACATGAGGTAAGTGGAATAGGAAAATTTTAAGTTAGGGGCATTTTGGTAATTTGGTAATTAAAATGAATTAAAAGGGAAAAAGATGGAAAATTGTGGTCATCTTCTTCATTTGGTCGAAATTAGCAAGGGGGAGCGATAGTCAGGGTTTTCAAGCTTCCAAGCTCCATAGTAAGTGATTCCAAGCCCCATTTTTAATGTTCTTTACGTTTTTGAAGCCCCAATAACTTGATTTAGCTTATTCTAGCAATAATTTAACCTAGGGTTCATATTTGGAAAAATACCCATAGGTGAAATGTGTTTATTTTGATGTTTTATGGTAGAATATGAAGCTTGGAATTATGTTAAACAACTTTTGCTAAGCGATTTTAAGTGAAAACGAGTAAAACGACATAATCGGTAAAAATACCTAATATTCATAAGTAAGTGTTAGAGTGGGAATTTGATGTTGCTATAGAAGGGAAAAATGTTGAGCATGTCAGAAAAAAAAAAGAATAAGGGATGAAGTTTAATTTTTGAGCTTTGGGGTAAAAGTGTAATTATGCAAAAGTTTAGGGGCAAAATCATAATTTTTACAAAGTTTGAGTCAAGGATTGTTTTGATGAATGTGAGTATTAAATAAGATAAATTTTCTACTATAGATCAAGAAGAACGAAATCCGGAGTTAGACCGAGGAAAGAAAAAGGTTGAAGACTAAGTTGATAGATTTGGCCATATTTTGTACCGGGGTAAGTTTACGGTAAATAAATGTAATATTTTGATAATTATTACTAATGCTGTTATTTTTCAACAATTATGTATTTATTTCATGAAAATATCTAATGTTGACTTAAGTATGAGATGATAGAGAATTAGTGATAAAAGCCATGTTGAAACATTGGGAATGTATTGGATACAAATGTCATGACATTAAGGGAATGAGATCCCATGTCTGGGACATGGCATTGGCATCATTGAGATTATGAGAGGTCCTATGTAATACCATGTCTGGGACATGGCGTTGGTACCAAAATGAGAGGTCCCCGTAAGACCATGCTTGGGACATGGCAAGGGCACCGATATGAGAACTCCCATGTAAGACCATATCTGGGATATGACATTGGCAGTACAGAAAACATCCCATGTAAGACCATGTCTAGGACATAGCTTTGGCATGTATTATCAGACAAGAGACCCGAGTATCCCTAGTATTCCAAGTGATTCAACGGGCTAGTAAATAGACCATGTTACATGAAAGTTCAGATAAAAGCATAATAATAAATTCAGGTGAGTTATAAGGATTGAGAATATCTCAGTTATCAGTTGAGAAAGAAGTTTCAGCAAGGGAGGAGTAAGTTATAATCATGAGTTATTTAAGTAAGCAAGTAAGCAAACAAGTAAGTGAGTAAGTAAAGAAGCGAGTAAAGATTCTAATGTTTGGTGAAATTTATGAGTATGATTATTTATGATAAATGTTGTTATTTATTTACTTGTAAACTTACTAAGATTTATGCTTACTTTCTTTAATTTCCTTATTTTTATAGTATCACCAAGTCAGTTCGAGGATCACAAGGACGTCGGAGTTCATCTCACACTATCTACAGACATCTCGGTATTATGTGATTTCGAAACGTGTAAAGCTATGGTATGTATAGAGACTTAGTCATTTTGAGTGTGTTTATATGATATGGCTAATGGTTAGCTATTGAAATGACTAATTAAGAACATGTGTGGTGTTATGAATGCCTAGGTGATAGTTTATACCTAGAAAATATGAAAGAGTAAAAATTTGCAATGAAATTGTTTTGGGATAGCAGCAGTGACGTGACTTTGAAAAATCACCAAGGATAGTATAAAATTAATTAGAGAGTGAATGATATATAGAATTAATTCTTATTGAGTCTACTTTCATAGAAAAATAACAGTGTGGGTAAAGGAATTTTATATTATAAGATATTTGAATTTTGGTTAGATAGGGCAGAATCATTTTTGGAGTCCCCTGTTTTGACTTTAGAAAATCATTAAAAATTGTAAAAAAAAATAATTATGAGTTATAATTTATATGTGTAGATTCCTTAGTGAGTCTATTTTCTATAGAAACAAGTGAGAACACCATATGAAAATCATACAATGAGAAAATTGATTTTTAGTGAATAGAGGTCAGAACCATCAAGCAGTGAAGTAGGGGAGACTTTAATGAATAAACTGTACTAATTGGCTAAACCAAAAATTCTGAAAATTTTATGGTAAGATAATATATGAGTCTAGTTTAAGGAAAATTTACGGATCTAAATTTTTAGTTTCGTAACTCGTGTTATAGTTAAATTAGTGACTATTGCGCAGGTGCACAATATTATGGTGAACAATGAAATAAATTTTAAAAGTAAATTTTTATGCCCCGAACTAATAAGTTAAGTCAAGTAACGCCCCACACTCAACTCCGAAAATGGTCTCGGGTAAGGGTTGTGATACGAGTCACAAATGCCAAATTCAAGCTCAAGGACGTGATGGGCTCAAATTACCACAAAGCCCAATAACGAGGTCAAAGGCCAGACAAATGCGTTCAAAACTAAATGAAATCATTCAAGATTTTATTAACAAGGCCTTAGATGCGTACATGAAGGAAAAAGAAAATCAAGATTCACTTTCTTGTTTTCAAGAAAATCAAGAAACCGAATCTTGGTCCAATTTTGCTATTTGGAGCGATTTCAAGAATGAAGAAAAGCAAGATTTCAAATCTTGGAAATTTTGGTCCAAGAAATCGAATCTTGTAGCTAAGGCACATTGGATCTCCGTTACGAGCATCAACAAACCAATTTCGGTAGGAAACGGACTACAACCCCAAGTTCTTGAAGACAAGGCCCAACAAGATGTTCCAAGCCCAATCCAGAAAGTTAAATGAGACTTAGTTGAAAATCAGGCCAAATTATCAAAGTGGCCCAATTTGAAAATTTTTAATTCTTTAAATACTTAGTTTCAATTTTAGACTTTATAAATTAATTGCTATGTAAATATTCAGTCCAAGAGGCCCAATTAAAAGCCCTTGGCCGAATTTGCCTTTAAAATTAAATAATTAGGAGTTTTTTTTAGTTTTAGTTTTCTAATAGGGTTAGGAAAATAATAGAGGCCTATATATATGTAAGGCTTGGCCGGCCATATACACAACAATACACTTGAAATCAGATTTTGATTGCTTGCAAATTCTCTTGAGTTTTTCTCCAAGAATTTTCTCTTGAGTTTTCTTTAGGAGTAGTTTTAACAATCTTTTAGATTGTGGGAGCCATCTTCAGTCTTCTTCTTGCCATTGTTCTTCATTGGAGGGGAGATTAGAGCCGTTTGAAGGGAGTTGTGAAATCTTTATCGGTTTCAAGGCTTCTTAGGACTTTTCTTTATTTCCTTGCTGTTTATTTTTTTTAAATTTTTCTGCTTGAGCCGATTTATAATCTAACTTGTTTTCATCTTTTTGTTGCGTTTCCAGCCATTATACTCTTCAAGAATCTGATCAGCACCCTTCTTGGCAGCAAGAAAACGTTTTCTATTTATAATTTGCAATTGATCTTACCGCCCAACTATCCTATCTCTGATTCAATTTGGTTTGCTGAGTTTTTGAATTAACTTGCTGTTTTATGTTCAATTGTCAGATTCGGCTGATTAGATTCTTTCTTGAAGTTCAATTTCGTGTTCTTAGCTTCCAAGGATCCTCTATTTTTTATTGTTTTGGGGTTTTTGTTTCAGACCTGGAATTCTAAGATTTAATTTTTTCTGTTTCGTTTCAGATCTAAGCGTCTATAGCTTTCGTATGATTTTCCCGTGACCTGACAACTCGATCTTGGTTCGCGCACAATAGGGGGTTGCGCGCGGACCAAGATCGAGTTGTCAAGTCACGGGAAACTCCTACGAAAACTCTAAACGCTTGGATCTGAAACGAAACAGAAAATTTGGCTTAGAATCATTTAGATCTGAAACGAAAACATCCAAATCAATAAAAGATCAGCCAAGTATTAAAAACACTTAGGAATAGCTAATCTTGGAAGCCAAGAACACAAAATTGAATTCAAGATAGGTTCCGAACAGCCGAATCTGAAAAGAAGAACACAAAACAGCAAGTTAATTTCAAAAAAAAACTCAGCAGATCACGAAATCAATTAGATCTAGGGTTTGGATGGCAATAAAGAGGGGTTTTGTGAAATCAAAACGTTTCTTGTTGTCCAAGGTTGGTGCCGAACAGATTCTTGAAGGTTGAACGGGGTTGGAGACGCAACAAGAGAGTTTAAACAATTTAGATAATGAAATCGACACAAGCAGAAAATTAAAAAGATTGAACAGCAAGAAAAATAAAGATAAAGTCCTAAGAATCCTTGAAAATTTCAGAACTTCCTTCAAACGGCTCTAATCTCCCCTTCAATGAAGAACAATGGCAAGAAGAACGCTGAAGATGGCTTCCACAATCAAAAAGATTGTTAAAACTCCTTCTAAAGAAAACTCAAGAGAAAATTCTTGGAGAACTCAAAGAGAATTTTCTCTCAACAAAACAAATTTGATTTCAATGTATTCTTCAAGTGTAATGTGTATAAGGGTGGCTGGCCAAGCCATACATATAGGCCTTCTAACTATTTTGCTAGTCCTAATAGGAAAACTAAAAAAAAAACCTAATTTTTTTACTTTCAAGGGAAAATTCGGCCAAGGACTTTAAATGGGCCTCTTGGACTGAATTTTTACATAGAAATTTATTCATAAAGTCTAAAAATTAAAACTAAATATTTAAAGAATTAAAACTTAACAAATTGAGCCACTTTGACAATTTGGCCTGATTTTCAACTAAGTCTAATTTAAATTTCTTGATTGGGCTTGGAATATCTTATTGGGTCGTTTCTTCAAGCATTTGGGCTTGTAATCTGTTCTCTCCTGAAATTGGTTCATTGATGATCGTAACTGAGATCCAATGCGCCTTAGCTGCAAGATTCGGTTTCTTAAACCAAGGTTTCCAAGATTTGAAATCTTGATTTTCTTGATTCTTGAAATCGCTCAAAATAGCAAAATTGGACCAAGATTCGGTTTCGTAATTTTCTTGAAACAAGAAAGTGAATCTTGATTTTCTTTTTCCTTCGTGTACACATCTAAGGCCTTGCTAATAAATTCTTGAATGGTTCCATTTAGTTTTGAACGCATTTGTCTAGCCTTTGACCTAGTTATTGAGCCTTGTGGTAATTTGGGCCTATCACGTCCTTGAGCTTGAATTGGGCCTTTGTGACTTGTCTTTCTCGATTTCAAGGCTTCTTAGGACTTTCTTTATTTTCATGCTGTTCGTTCTTCTTTATTAATTTCTGCTTGTGTTGATTTATTGATTAACTTGAGATTAATTGTTCTTGTTGCGTTTCAGCCATTCCAAACTTCAAGATTTGATTCGGCTTCGTTCTTAGGCATCAAGAAACGTTCTTCATTCATAATTTCCAGATTTCTTGTCGCCCAAGTATTTCTTATTCTATTCGATTTGGGTTTCTTGATCTGACAAGTTTAGTTCTCTGTTTTCTATTTTCGTTGCAGCCAATTTGTTTATAGATCTCGTAGGACTTTCCCGTGACTTGACGACTCGATCTTGGTCCGCGTGCAACCCCCTACCATCGATCTTGGTCTGCGCGTAACCCTCTATCATTTGGTATCAGATTTAGGGCATTTTGGGTGATTTCTAAACTGATCTCCTTTTAAAAACATTAATCAGCAATTTTTACCCAGAAAAATTTTTGGAAAAAATTTCATTTGAGTGGGTAAACGTTTTTTTGATTGGTTTTAAATTTTACATGCATATTTGTGGCACTGTGATCTAATATTAAAAAATATTTCCCGCAAAAAACCAGTAGAAAAAGTCAAAAAAATTGAAAAATACGAAATCAAATAAAATTTAAAAAAATATTCAGCGGGTTGAGTTTAGTGCCGAAGCTTTCCACATCAAAAATAAAATATTTAAGGACATTCCATTTTAAATTTTGTGATTTTTGGAGATCGGGAACACGTCAAACGATGTTGTCAAGTTACTCCGCAGTTTTTCAGGTTTTCGGGTGTCAGCAATTTTATTGATTCTTAGCTGTAGGTTTTCATTTGTTTTGCCTTTATTCCTCCTTTACACTATCTAACACCTTCTTGTTTCTTGTGTTAGTAAGATTTAAAAGTGTGCACAATTCTTCCTTAGTGCAACACAAATCAATTGGTGTCTCGTCACTTTTTGGATTCATAGTGCAATTAGGATTCTTTGTTAGTTACGGTTCATATACTTTCTAATTGATTGATATAGACTCTACTAAAGAACTAACAAGACTGAATTTTACCTCTTTGAGAATTTGATTTTCCTTTCTGAGTGATTAACGGTGAGGTTTGTTATTTTTTTCGAGTGTTGAGTGTTTGTTTTGCAGGTTTTAAAATAAGATGTCTAGAATTGGTCAAGACGATGATGAGAATAATGACCATAATGAGGTCCTTGTAGTCCGCCGCACCCTTAACATCCAAATGAGAGACGATGTTGATAATCAAAGGACCAATATTTTCCATTCTAGGTGTTTTATAAAAGGTAACTTATGTTCACTTATTATTGATAGTGGGAGTTGTTCGAATGTAGTGAGCAGTTATTTGGTGGATTCTTTAAAGTTACCTTGTACTGAGCACCCTAAGCCGTATCACCTTCAGTGGCTTAATGAATGCTTGGAAGTTACAGTTACAAAACAGGCCTTGATCACTTTTAAGCTCAAGAATTACGAGGATGAGGTATGGTGTGATGTGGTCCCAATGCATGCGACACACTTGCTCCTTGGACGGCCTTGGCAATTTGATCGTGATGTTACACACCAAGGCAAGCTCAATAGATACTTTCTTGTGTTTAAAGGCCAAAAATTCACTTTTGCTCCTTTAAATCCCAATGATGTATATAAAGATAAATTAAAAATGATGAAATTTTGTGAGGGGGTGAAGGAGAAAGGACAAATAAAAAAGACAGAGAGAAAAGAGGCTAGTAGTGAAAAAAGTCAAAATTTAAATGGCCCAAAGATGAGTGAATCTGCAAGTGGTAAAACTAGAGGAAAAAATTTAATTGCAACAAAAAAGATGTGTGGAGAGCCCTACTCAATAAACAGCCTTGTATTCTTGTGAGGTTTGGGCAAAACTATTTATCTTTATCTAACAGTAATGAAAATTTTCCTAGTGTGTTTCAATGTCTTTTGCAAGATTATGAGGATGTTTTTAGTGAGGCCCCTAAAGGTTTACCACCTTTAGTGGGATCAAACACTTCCATTGGCCACATATGAAGAAGGATGTCGAAAAGGTTCCCGAAAGACCGAAAGATAAATTTCAACTTCAATACCTTTCCGATGAAAGACACTTTCATACGATCAACATAGGCAAAGATGAAATCACACTACATGAGCCCGACAAACACGTGTTGAGCCTAGTTTGGACTTATATTTGAGCGCCAGACTCATTGCTTTGTAGACTGTCCGTGGTTTATGGATGCGCATATCAACCTTTAAATATTCTCTCAATCCATTAAAAAAACCCCCAACAAACAATAATCGAGCCAATTTGTTACTTGAGCTGACCTTTTTGCGAACTCTTGACGATATGCTTGAACGAAGCCAGTCTGCTTGATATTGCAAAGATACTCATCAGGATTCTTAAAGTTTTTTGGTCTGTAATTTTTGTGTAAAGCCTAGGCCAACTCGTCCCAATAAAGGATGCCTTGTTCAGAGTTGAGCCATGAAAATGAATCAATAGCATCACCTTAAAGGTACATCATTGTTATGTCTACTTTAAGCTTTTTTGGAGTTTGATAATGGCAAAAATATTTTTCCGCTTTGAGAATCCACCTACATGGATCACCACCATCAAATTTGGGGAATTCAATTTTTGTATGGGGATGGTGTACTGGATTTCTTTTCCACCAGGGTTGAGCATCGTCATCATCATCTGAAGACAAGTTGTCGCGTCGTTGCTCACAGCTGCTCTGGTCTGTCTTTCATCTTCCTTTGTCTCGAGGGTCGATTGTATTGGAAGCAGAAGGTTGATAAGTTTGGGATTGAATTTTCAAGGCTGCTACCTTTGCTTTAAAGGTTTTCACGATTTCTAGTTTGGATGCCATGGTGGCTAGTTGGGTGGCTATAGGGTCATAAGTTTGGTTGGGTGATATTGGACGGTTTTCTTGTGTATTATTGGAGCGATTAGAAGTACTTCAGGTGGTGACTACCATATTTATGTTCCCGACAACAAAACCAAATATGATAGGGGCAGGGAAATAAAAAGAAATATTGGAGTGATAAAATTTAAAATAAAGAATTGAAAATTTGCTTGTAGGATCAGTCCGATTCGAGATAGACCACTCTCCCAAATAATACTTTTCAATAAAAAGACTCCTATGCTACTAAAGAGTTTTCTAGGTTATTTATACTAACAATCCCAAGTAATAACCCTAACTAACAAGCTTAAATAAAGGAACATAAACTGTAACAACCAAAGTGGTTCCATGATTTCAGCTAACTAACTAAATGTGACTTCTTCCATATCTTTCCATGTGCCCTAAATTTCTGCCTTGAGTATACTTATAGGGGAGTTGCATCATTGGGCCTTGAGGAAATTTGAGCCCATCACATTCATGAGCCTGATTTTGGGTCTAGACACTCGCATCAACAAGCTACACCAATGAGCTCCTCTACAAAGCTTGACAAAGATGACTAAGGTAAATGTGTTGATATAAAATTATATAGGTCAATGGTTGCCTCGTTGCTTTATCTTGCTGCAAGTAAACCCGATAATATGTTTAGTGTTTTCTTATGTACTAGATATCAATCTTATCCTAAGGAATCACATTTACAAGTCATTAAGAGAACTTTTAGATACCTTAGAGACACTCCTAATTTAGACCTTTGGTATCCTAAAGACTCTTCATTTTTCTTGT
Source organism: Gossypium raimondii (assembly GCF_025698545.1). Taxonomy (NCBI): domain Eukaryota; kingdom Viridiplantae; phylum Streptophyta; class Magnoliopsida; order Malvales; family Malvaceae; genus Gossypium; species Gossypium raimondii. Next base: position 28,508,849 of record NC_068568.1, read on the forward strand.
ATGCCTTCTCGGATGCGAATTTTAGAGGTTGCAAATTAGATAAGAAAATCACCTCCTGTGCTTGTCAATTCCTAGGCAACATGCTTTTATCATGGTTTTCAAAGAAACAAAATAGCATTGCATTTTCCACCATCGAAGCGGAATACATTTCTGCCAGTAGTTATTGTGTTGAAGTTTTATGGTTGAAACAACAACTCATGGACTATGGAATTGATGTAAATACCATTCCTATCAAGTGTGACAATATTAGTGCTATTTGTCTCACTAAAAATCTCATCCAACAGTCTAGAACTAATCATATTGAAATTAGACATCATTTCATTAGAGATCATGTCCAAAAAGGAGATATGGTTCTAGAATTTGTTGACACTTTGAATCAATTAGTTGACATTTTTACCAAACCATTAGATAAGAAAAAATTTTGGACACATAGGAGAGAACTAGGTATTACTACCTTGCATTGATTTTGTGTTCAAATAAATTTATGCCCTTTTTTGTTTTCAAATGTTTTATGACTTAAAATTGATTGCAAAAGTATATATGCATTTAGAGGGATGTGCTCTGTTGCCTTAGTGAAATAGTTAGGGTACAATTGACATGTCTATAGGTAATATATGTGTACTTGGAGTTCTATTACCTTCGAGCTTAGAACTTTGGTGCTCTTTGGTGCATTTGGAGGGATGTGCTCTGTTTCTTTCGGGCTTAACATTTTAGTGCTCTTTGGTGCGTTTAGTGGCTTGGCACTTTGGTGCCCCTTGGTGTGTTTAGGAGAGATCAAGCCACTTTGGTGCCCCTTGGTGTGTTTAGGAGAGATCGATTTGGTACCTAACACTATGTGCTCTTTGGTGTGTTCTAGAGGGAGTCTCGTGTATCTGAGTTATTTTCCTTAGTTTTTACTAAGGGCTAAAAAAATTCAAGATCTTAATGATAAGATTTGTTTGAGAATATAAATCATTAGATATAAATGAAAATACTATGTAATTGAGCTAAAATTTAATATGTCATGACATTAAGTTTTTTTTCTTTTAACCATTTGTGGCACAAAATGAGATTTGAGATAAGTCAATAAATTAAATGAATATGTGTTGAACATTTAGGTTAAAATATGAGTTGTAGACATAAAATTGATATTAGAACTTATGATTTCTATAGGCCCATAATAAAGAAGTGAATAAGAAATACATGATTTGCATAATGGACTAATGGCTATAATTGGAATTTACATGTAGATGTATTAGAATGTTAAGGCTAAAAAAGTAATAAAATATGAATAATATTAGTTCCTCAAAGTGAGTTCCAACTAAAGGTGCCCATGGGCCGGGCCGGGTTCGTGTTAGGCTCAACTAAAAATTCAGGCCCATTTATTAGGTTCGGGCCTAAAAAATGGGCCTAAAATTTTGCCTAAGCCCAGCTCGGATAAAAATGATAAAACCCAAACTCGACTTGGCCCGCCCGTATTAATTTTTTATATTATTTTTATATAATTTTAAAATATATAATACATAAAAATACTAAAAACATCAAAATAAATATTTCCTAACAAATTAAAAATAAAATTTAAAAAATGTATAGACTTAAATAACACTAAGATAAATGCAACTTAATAAGTGAATGCCTCTAAAAATAATAACAAAATTAACAATAAAATAAGTTTTATGCAATATCCAAACAGTAACAACAAACTAGTAGCAACATAGTAGTAAAATGGTAGCAAAATAGGGAGAAAACAATAAGAAAATAACATTCAAAAATAAAAATAAAAAAACATATTTTTTTTGTCATTTAGTGAATTTGGGCCTGGCTGGGCTTGGGCCAAAAATGCCTTACCCGATGCCCAACTCGTTTTTTAAACGGGCCTTATTTTTTTGTCCAAGCTCATTTTTCGGGCTTATATTTTTGCCCAAACCCTCCCACATTTCGGGCAGGCTTCGGGCCAGGCCGGGTGGCTCGACCAATGATCTGGTCTAGGCCCAACTATGAATTCCTAATGAGAATGGCTAATATATTAATAATGGCTAAGTTGAGCCCTTAAGATTTAGTAATAAGGAATGAATTCAGTTGAAAGCTTAAAATGTAATATGAGCACATTAAGTAATAGAAGAAGGCTCAACATTAATAATAGAATAGGATAAGTTAGATTATCCATGAATAATTATTGAGCTTTTTAAGCTCATGAGTTAGTGGTTAAACCCGTAGGTAATGGATTGGCGAAAAGTATAAGGTCTAGTCTTAGGGGTTTTGCATCACATTTCACTTGAGGTTGTAAAGTATTTATACTAGTTGTTATTGTATAAGAACTTTGACTTGTACATAAGAACTTAATTTGGATATAGTATTTGTAAAATTAGAGTTGAAATTCAAATCGTTTTAATATAATTAATCAAGTTTTATTTTGTTATTTGACATAAATGTATTTATGCCTTATATTTTGAGTTTAAAAGAGTTTTGAAATTTATTTTAATGCTTTGGAATATATAGAAATGATTTAGATATGTTTTAGCATGATTTTCAAGAGCTTTTAGGCTATTTTTTAATTTCAAGGATCCAAGGTCTGGTACCTTTGCCTTAGGTATCGGACCGAAACAAGTCAGTAGTTAAAATGTATAGTACAGGGACTAGGTATCGACACCTAGAGTATAGGTACCAATACCTAACCCCTTGACAGTGCCCATGCATTGTTTTGATAATTTTGAGCTCCTTGAAGCTATGTGACCCCAAGCACCTCTGATCACCCGAAAAATATTTCTAAATGGTTTTTAGTTGATTTTAAAGCCTTAAAAAAGATTTTATAATAATTTTTTTATTATTTTCTTTAAAATTTTTAAAATTTTAATTTATAGTAAAATCTTTACCTATCTTCACTTGAAAAACTCGATTTAAGCCAATAAGCCCAAAAACTTGATTTGCAATTTAAATGGGTCTTAACATGTATTCAATAACTAAAATGATTTCAATTTGTATTTTATCCTTTCATGAAAATTTTAAAATAATTTAAAGAAATTTTATAAGGCTACTTAACAATATTTTTATTAAAACAAAATTTTGACTCTAGTTTGAAAATGCTCCATAACACCTCTCATACGAACAATTAAAATATTAAATCACTAACATTACAAACAATACTAACAAATTTTATCATTCTAAAATAAGATCCAACAAATAAAATACTAATTTACTATAATGACAATGGCAATAAAAATAATATAACATATTTAAGAATTTTAATAATACTAGTAACATAACATTGGCTCGAGTTACAGTAATTAGTGGTTAATTAAAAGAGTTTTAAAATATTTTCACAGGTTTATGGTTTGAATGTGAAAAAGGATAAGATGATAGGGAAGGAGTTACAGGATTTGTGAGAAGTTGGATGGACAAAATTGGAAGTATAATCTAATTGTAAAGTCGTATTAATTTAAATACAAAACTTTTGAAAATCACAATAATTTCGATACTTATATATGTCGAGATTTTAGTATTTATTTATATATTAAAGGATGAAAATTATATTTTGAGGTAATAACAACACCTCAACACTTACAAATTTAAGGTGAAGGAAGTAGATGTTGAAATCATTTAAAATTAAAAGAAAACATTAGTATTTGGATAAAAGTAAATAAAAGAGAATACTACAACGAATATCGGAGAATCTTAAAATTGTAGTGAAGATTTCTTTATATGTTTGTTTGATATAAGCAATGCTAGGATTAACCCTTTAGCACATTCTCAACGATGAAATGAAGATTTAATATAAATTGTTAATTACAACGAGTAATTGAGTATATAATCACCACTAAACAAAGAAGATAGAACAATTTCGATGTGGATACCATAAGTACTATAATAAATGAAGATTCTAAATAATTAACTAATCCAACTACTGCAATGTACAATTGCCCCACTAAATTTCTTGATAATCCTACTACCCTTAATATGGATAATTCCAGAAATTTTTATAACTTATAAAATTTTAAACTACATTTACACCTTTTAAAAGATAAAATTTTTGATTTAATTGTTGGAACATTGGCATTAAAACAAAGCAAAAATAGTAAAACAAAAGCAATGAAATCGAAGCAAAAAGGAAAGAAAAACAACAGTCAAAAATTGTAACTGAAGAACTATTATTTTTCATTCAAAAATTGAAAATATACATAAGTTACAAGCTTAACTTGATAGTTACCTAATGGCTTAACTGCTCCCACTAATACATGACTCATTAATAACTTGAATTACACACAAAAGGAGCTGACATAACAACCATTACATCAAAGATCAATCCTACCAACTTACTTGCATAAGTCACAAGTAAACTAAGCAAAATTACATTGAAACAAAATGGACCAAGCTCTTTGTTGCATTGGTTCACTTCAATGTCGCACTTCAAGTCGCTTTTCTTTGTTCTTGATCTTATTGTGAGCTAGCTGCTAGTTCCATGTTGCATTGCAGGCCAAAGTTTAACACTCCTCCTTGGACTGTATGCAACAAACACCAATTGCTCTTCTCAAAATTTCAAATCTAGTAGCTCCCAATGGCTTGGTCAGTATATCAGCCAATTGAGCTTCTAAGCTACAATGAACAAGGCTGACTTCCTTCGATTGTTCAGCTTCTTGAAAAAAATGGAATTTGATCTTAAAGTGTTTTGTCTAACCATAAATTGATTATCTACCCAAATCTCAGTTTCTTTAGCTTGATCTTCATTGAGATCATGTAGGAGCTTCCTGAGCCATATGGCTTGATTAACAGCTGCAGCAGCTGCAATGTACTCTACTTCAGCTGTGGACTGAGCAACAATTTGTTGCTTCTTTGAACTCCAGCAAAAAACACTTGATCCAAGTGTAAAAAAGTAACCAGAGGTGCTTTTCATGTCATCAACAGAACCAGCCCAATCACTATCTGAATATCCTTCTAGCTTCAGCTCCCTTGCTTTCTCAAACTTAACTCCATAATTTAAGGTTCCTTTAACATATATAAGGATCCTTTTTGCTGCTTTGAAATGAACCACATCACAGCAATGCATAAACCTTGATAAAAGACTAACACCAAACATGATATCAGGTCTAGTTGCTGTTAGATAGAGTAGACAGCCTACCAGGCTTCGATATTGCTTCTCATCAACCCTTTCCTGATCTCCACTACTGGTCAGCTTCTCCTCTTAAGCCACATGTGTGCTAACTATTTTGCAGTTCTGCATACAGAATTTATTGAGAATTTTCAAAGCAAAAACATGTTGGCTGATGAATATGCCTTGATCAGATTGATGCACTTCCATGCCAAGGAAGTATGTCATGACTCCCAAGTCTGTCATTTCAAACACTTCCTGCATTTGAACTTTGAATTCATCAATGAGCTCACTCTTGCTTCTAGTCACAAGCAAATCATCCACATAAAGAGAAACAATTAATAATGTCTCACATTCTGACCTCTTCACATAAAATGTAGCTTCACTAACACTTTTCTCAAACCCAATCCTTGACAGGTATGTGTCAACCTTGTCATACCAGGCCCTTGGTGCCTGCTTCAGGCCATAAAGTGCCTTTCTCAATCTGTACACTTTGTCTTCCTCTCCTACAGCTTTGAATCCTTCAGGTTGCTCGATGAAAATCTCTTCCTTGAGGAAACCATTTAGAAATGCTGACTTGACATCTAACTGGTGAATTTTCCATTGCTTTGAGTAGCTAAAGCAAACAGAAGTTTGATTGTGTCCAGCCTTGCCACTGGAGCAAATGTCTCCATGAAATCGATCCCATACTACTGACTATAGCCTTTCACCACAAGCCTTGCCTTGTGCTTGTTCAATGAGCCATCAACATTGTATTTGGCCCTAAACACCCATTTAACACCAATGATCTTCTTGTGATTAGGCCTGTTCACCAATTCCCAAGTCTGATTTTTATTAATCATCTCCAATTCTGCTTCCATTGCCTTCTTCCAGTATTTACCTTTGGTAGCTTCTTCATAGTCAGTGGGCTCAACTGCTGCAATATTGCACCTTTGGTAAATGTCAGCAATGGTTATGGTACCTTTTACAGGAGCATCATCAACAGCTTCATTATTTGGTCCCTCTTCTGTAGATTCAATAACAAAGTCCAACTGATCCTCTTCAATTAAGCTTGCTTCAGCACCATTCTAGCTCCAAACCTTCTCTTCATCAAATCTCACATCCCTGCTCACCAAAATTTTCTTTGTTGAAGGATCAAACACCCTATAGCCTTTCTTAGTACTACTATAGCCAACAAAGATCCCTGGAACAACCCTGTTTTCAAGCTTGGTTCTCTTTTCAACTGGAATGTGAGCATAACAGACACAACCAAACACTTTTAAGTGTGATACCACTGGCTTGAGTCCATGCCATGCTTCAAAAGGAGTCTTATCCTTGACAGCTCGAGTTGGCAATTTATTGAGCAAATACACTGAGGTATTGGCACCCTCAACCCAAAATATACTTGGAAGTTTGCTTTGAAATAACAGACACCTAGTCACATTCATCACTGTCCTGTTCTTCCTCTCACATACCCCATTTTGTTGAGGAGTATACACTGTAGTTCACTGATGATGGATCCCAGCCTGCTCACATAGCTTCTGAAATCTTTCAGACAAGTATTCAGTGCCATTATCTGTCCTCAAAGTTTTAATCTTGCAGCCTGCTTGATTCTCAACTAAGGCTTTGAATTTTCCAAAAGCCTCAAACACTTCTGACTTCTGTTTCAAAAAGTAAACCCAACAAAATATGGTTAAATCATCTATAAATAGCACAAAGTACTTACTGCCATTTAGTGAAGGGGTCTTCATTAGTCCATAGACATCAGAATGTACCAATTCGAGCTTCTCTCGAGCTTTTCATGCATTGTTTGCTGGAAAAGGCAATCTAGCTTGCTTACCAAGCTGACAAACTTCACAAACAGTATTATTGACTTCAACCTTGGACATGTTATCAACCAAGTTTAGCCTGTGTAATAGATCAAGTGATTTGAAGTTGGCATGTCCTAGTCTCTTATGCCAAAGACCAGTGCTATCAGCAAGACTAGTGTAAGCCTTTCTCTCAATTTGACTCACATCCAGCATGAAACACCTATCAGTTAGGGCTACTGTGACTAACTCATGACCAAGTGAGTCTTCGACAATGCAAGAACCATTTCTAAAGACCAAAGTGTATGCTTTTTCCACTAATTGACCAACACTAAGTAGGTTCTGGTCTATGTCAGGCACAAAAAGCACATTAGAAATTATTTTGTTACCCGAACAAGTGTTGATCATCACATTGCCTTTGCCTTTGGCTTCAATCAGGTTCCCATCTCCAATTCTGATTTTTTGAAGCAAAACTTTTGTCAAGATCTTTAAACAGCTTCTCATCAAATGCCATGTGGTGTGAGCAGCCACTGTCCACTAACCAGTCACTTCTGACTCTACTTGTGCTAGCAAAACAGGAGGCTGTAAAAACATGCTCCTCCTGAGCTCGAAGGTCCTCAGCAGCTTGAGCCTGTTGCTGAGTAGCTTCCTTTCCTTTGCCTTTGCACACTTTCTTAACATGACCAAACTGTTTACATCTTCTGCATTGAATGACTAGCCTATATCAACAATATCTTTCTGAATGTGTGGTCTTCTTGCAGTGAATGCATGGTGGAAATACTCTTTTGCCTTCTTTTTTCCTTGGTTTTTCCCTTCTGTTGTGCCAAGGCTTATTGCCTTTCTGATTTGAACTAGAGCCTTCATTGGCCCTTGCTTGGAAAGCACCTTCAGGATGATCTTCCTGCGTATTTCCTCTCCTTTGCTCAAGTGCATACAAAGAGTTGATCAATTCAGATAGTGAAATGGCTGACAAATCTCTCGAGTCCTCAAGTGATGAAATCTTTAACTCGAATTTCTCAGGGAGAGTAGTGATGACTTTTTCAACCACTCTACTCTCACTAAAGTTCTCTCTAAGGAGCCTTATGCTGTTAACAGTGGTCATGATTCTGTCAGAGTACTACTTAATGGTCTCAGACTCTTTCATCTTCAAATTCTCAAAGTCTGATACGAGTCACAAAGGCCCAATCCAAGTTTAAGAACGTGATGGGCTCAAATTACCACAAGGCCCAATAACGAGATCAAAGGCCCGACAAATGCGTTCCAAACTAAATGGGACCATTCAGGAGTTCGTTAGGAAGGCCTTAGATGCATACACGAAGGAACGAGAAAATCAAGATTCACTTTCTTGTTTTCAAGAAAATCAAGAAACCGAATCTTGGCCCAATTTTGCTGTTTGGAGCGATTTCAAGAATCAAGAAAATCAAGATTTCAAATCTTGGAAATCTTGGTCCAAGAAACTGAATCTTGCAGCTAAGATGCATTGGATCTCCGTTACGAGCATCAATGACACAATTTCGGTAGAAGATGGATCACAAGCCCAAATTCTTGAAGGCAAGACCCAATAAGAATATTCCAAGCCCAACCAAGAAATTCATACATACTTAGTTGAAAATCAGGCCAAAATGTCAAAGGGCCCAATTTGTAAACATTTTAATTGTTAATTTAATTTTTTAGGCTCTAGGAATATTACATGTTAAATTCGGATCAAAACAGTCCATTTAAGTGCCTGGTCGAAATTCCTTTATTATTTTATTAATTAGGGTTAATTTTTTAAGTTTCCTAATGAGATTAGGATTAGTATGAGGCCTATTTAAACGATGGCCGGCCACCCCTTGTATTCACTTCTCAATTAGATCAAAAATTTCAGATTTGTTTAAGTGCAGAATTCTCTTTGAGTTTTTCTCCAAGAATTGTCTCTTGAGTTTTATTTAGAAGTTGTTTTAACAGTCTTTTGATTGTGGGAGCCATCTTCAACCTTCTTCTTGCCATAGATATTCTTTGGAGGGGAGATTAGAGCCTTTTGAAGGGAGTTGTGAAATCTTTTGGGATTTCAAGGCTTCTTAGGACTTTTAATTTATTTTATTGCTGTTCAATTTGATCACGATGTTACACACCAAGGTAAACTTAATCGATACTCCCTTGTGTTTAAAGGTAGGAAATTCACTTTTGCTCCTTTAAATCCCACTGATGTATATAAAGATCAATTGAAGATGATGAAATTTTGTGAGGGGGTAAGGGAGAAAGGACAAGTACAAAAGACAGAGAGAAAAGAGGCTAGTAGTGGAAAAAGTCCAAATTTAAAAAGCCCAAAGGTGAGTGAATCCACAAGTGGTAAAATGAGCGGAAAAAATTTTTTGGCCACAAAAAAAGATGTGAGGAGATCCCTACTCAATAAACAGCCTTGTATCCTCGTGAGGTTTAGGCAAAATTATTTATCTTTATCTAACGTTAACGAAAATTTGCCTAGTATGTTTCAGTCTCTTTTGCAGGATTATGAGGATGTTTTTAGTGAGGCCCCTAAAGGTTTACCACCTTTACGAGGGATAGAACATCAAATTGACTTAGTACCCGGAGCATCAATCCCAAGTCGACCAGCCTATAGATGCAATCTCAAGGAGACAAAGGAATTGCAAAGGCAAGTTGAGGAGTTACTAGAAAAAGGGTACATTCGTGAGAGCCTAAGTCCTTGTGCCGTTCCTGTCTTATTGGTACCAAAGAAAGATGGTACGTATCGAATGTGTGTTGATTGCCATCCAATCAACAAAATAACGGTAAAGTATTGACACCCAATTCCTAGACTTGATGATATGCTTGATGAATTACATGGTTCAATCATAATTACTAAATTTGATTTAAAAAGCGGTTATCATCAAATTCGAATGAGGGAAGGGGATGAATGGAAAACAGCCTTTAAAACAAAATTTGGATTGTATGAATGGTTAGTTATGCCTTTCGGCCTTACTAATGCACCTAGTACATTTATGAGATTAATGAATCATGTTTTAAGGCTTCACTTGGGTAAATTTGTAGTAGTTTACTTGATGATATTTTAATTTACTCCAAGTCATTAGATGATCATGTTTTCCATGTTAGAACCGTTTTGGATATTCTACGAGCTGAAAAATTATTTGCCAACCTTGATAAATGCACATTCTGTTGTGATAAACTAATATTCTTAGGTTTCATAGTTAGTGCTCAAGGTATTCATGTCGATGAGGACAAAGTCAAGGCAATCAAGGAGTGGCTGACTCCTAAATCGGTAACTTAGGTGAGATCTTTCCATGGTTTAGCTAGTTTTTATAGACGATTTGTGAAAGATTTCTCTACTATTGCTGCCCCATTGACAGAAGTTATAAAGAAATCAGTGGGTTTCAAATGGGGTGAAACCCAAGAATTCAGACCTTAAAAAATAAGTTATGTTCTGCTCCTATTCTCAAATTACCTGATTTTTCTAATACTTTTGAGCTTGAATATGATGCTTCAGGAATTGGAATTGGCGCCATTTTAATGCAAGATAAGCAACCTATTGCTTATTTTAGTAAGAAATTGAATGGTGCACAGTTAAACTACTCGACTTATGACAAAGAATTATTGGCATTGGTTCGTGCACTTCAAGTATGGCAACATTATTTGCTGCCTAATGAGTTTGTCATACATACAGATCATGAATCCCTTAAATGGTTAAAGGGACAAGGTAAGTTGAGTAAACGACATGCCCGATGGGTAGAATTCATTGAAACATTCCCTTATGTGATTAAATATAAAACAGGTAAAGATAATGTAGTTGCAGATGCTTTGTCTAGACGATATACTTTAATAATTACATTGAATGCTAAAGTCTTAGGGTTTGAACATATTAAAGAATTATATGATGATGATACTGATTTCGGCCATATCTATAAGAATTGTGGACATACTACTTTTGAAAATTTTTATATTGTAGATGGTTTTCTTTTTCGTATGACTAGGTTATGCATACCAAAGTGTTCCATGAGAGACTTATTGATTCATAAGGCCCATAGTGGGGGTTTAATGGGACATTTTGGAGTCGCCAAAACACTAGATATCTTGCAAGAACACTTTCATTGGCCACATATAAAGAAGGATGTGGAAAAGGTATGTTCCAAGTGCATTACATGTAAACAAGCAAAATCTAAGGTAATGCCTCATGGCCTTTACACTCCTTTACCGATTCCTACTTCACCTTGGGTAGATTTATCCATGGATTTTATTCTAGGTTTGCCTCGAACTAAGAAAGGAAGAGATAGTATATTTGTTGTTGTTGACAGGTTTTCAAAGATGACACATTTTATTTCTTGTCACAAAACAGATGATGCTACACATGTGGCAAACTTATTCTTTAAAGAGGTGGTAAGACTTCATGGCATCCCTAAAACAATTGTTTCTGATAGAGATGTCAAATTCCTTAGCCACTTTTGGAAGGTATTGTGGGGTAAGCTTGGTACTAAATTACTTTATTCTACTACATGTCACCCCCAAACTGATGGCCAAACTGAAGTAGTTAATCGGATCTTAGGGACTTTATTACGATCTGTTGTGGGAAAGAACATTAGAAATTGGAAAGAATGCCTACCATTTGTTGAATTTGCATATAATAGATCTATTCATTCTACAACTGGTTATTCTCCATTTGAACTTGTTTATGGTTTTAACCCACTAACAGTACTTGATCTTGCGCCACTACCTCTTGAACATATTATTAATTTAGATGGCTAACAGAAAACTGAGTTGGTGAAATCCTTACATGAGAAGGCTAGGCAACGAATAGCCAAAACAAATGATGCCAACACCAACAAAGCAAACAAGGGGCGCAAACGGGTTGTACTAGAACCTGGAGATTGGGTTTGGGTCCATTTAAGGAAAGAACGATTTCTTACAAAAAGAAAGACCAAGTTGGACCCAAGGGGCGATGGGCCTTTCCAAGTACTCGAGTGGATCAACGACAATGCCTATAAAATTGATCTACCTGGTGAGTACAATGTAAGTTCTACTTTTAATGTGGCTGACTTGTCCCCATTTGATTTTTCAGATTCGAGGACGAAACTTTTTGAGGAAGGGGGAATGATACGAGTCACAAAGGCCCAATCAAAGTTCAAGAACGTGATGGGCTCAAATTACCACAAGGCCCAATAACGAGATCAAAGGCCCGACAAATGCGTTCCAAACTAAATTGGACCATTCAGGAGTTTGTTATCAAGGCCTTAGATGCGTACACGAAGGAACGAGAAAATCAAGATTCACTTTCTTGTTTTCAAGAAAATCAAGAAACCGAATCTTGGCCCAATTTTGCTGTTTGGAGCGATTTCAAGAATCAAGAAAATCAAGATTTCAAATCTTGGAAATCTTGGTCCAAGAAACCGAATCTTGTAGCTAAAACGCATTGGATCTCTGTTACGAGCATCAACGACCCAATTTCGGTAGGAGATGGATCACAAGCCCAAATTCTTGAAGGCAAGGCCCAATAAGAAGATTCCAAGCCAAATCAAGAAATCCATACATACTTAGTTGAAAATCAGGCCAAAATGTCAAAGGGCGCAATTTGTAAACATTTTAATTCTTAATTTAATTTTTTAGGCTCTAGGAATATTACATGTTAAATTCGGCCCAAAATAGTCCATTTAAGTGCCTGGCCGAAATTCCTTTATTATTTTATTAATTAGGGTTAATTTTTTAAGTTTCCTAATGAGATTAGGATTAGTATGAGGCCTATTTAAATGATGGCCAGCCACCCCTTGTATTCACTTCTCAATTAGATCAAAAATTTCAGATTTGTTTAAGTGCAGAATTCTCTTTGAGTTTTTCTCCAAGAATTGTCTCTTGAGTTTTCTTTAGAAGTTGTTTTAACAATCTTTTGATTGTGGGAGCCATCTTCAACCTTCGTCTTGCCATAGATATTCTTTGGATGGGAGATTAGAGTCGTTTGAAGGGAGTTGTGAAATCTTTTGGGATTTCAAGGCTTCTTAGGACTTTTAATTTAATTTCTTGCTGTTCAATTTCTCTTCTTTATATCTACTTGTGCCGAATCTTTATCTAATTTATTTGCTGTTCTTTTTGTGTTTCCAGCCCTCTTCCATCTTAAAGAATTGAATAATACTCCTCTTGTGGCAGCAAAGAATCGGTCAAAATCCTCAATTTCTAGGGTTCTTGCCTATTCATCTTTAATCTTCTTGGGTGCATTCGATTGCTGTAATTTGGGGAAAACTTTCTTGTTGTTCAATTGGGCAGATCGCAATCTTCTTTGGGGTTTCAAAGAGCCGTCTTATTCCATCAAGTTCTCTCTTTTCTTCTTATCGCAATAGCCCTTAGAATTCTATTAAAATCTGATCGTTTAATTTGCTTGCTGTTTTGGTTGTTTCTTGACAGATTCGGCTTGCTGAGAAGCAATATTGGAGATTGTTTTCGTGTTCTTGGTTTCAAGAAACCCCTTTAATAAGTGTTTCAATTCTTGATTATCTCTTGCTGTTCTAGGGTTCTTATTTCAGATCTGGAAATTTTTAAGTTTTAATTTTCTGCCTCTTTTCAGATCTGATTGTTTAAAGCTTTTCATAGGAGTTCCTCGTGACTTGGCAACTCGATCTTGGTCCGCGCACATCCCATATCAAAGTCTCTCCTGAGATTGATTACTTGCTACTGCCTTGTTTTGTCTGACCCCATGAACTTCTCCTTCAACTTCTCCCATGTCTGTTTAGGTGAATCACAGGCCATTATCCTAGTGAAGATTACATCTGATACTCCATTCTGCAAGCAGGACATTGCCTTATGCTTCTTGGAGCATTCTTCACTATGTTGCCTCATCTGAGCAACAGTGGGATTGGCCCTCAATGGAGGTGGTTCTATGTCATTTTCAATCACATTCCACAGATCGTGCGCCTGAAGGTAAGTTTTCATCTTGACTACCCAAATGTAGCAGTTCTCTCCAGTAAACACAGGTGGTCGAGGTGGTGTGAAACTCATCTTGTTGAACCAAGTTAAAAGGCTTCGATTTCTCTTTTTTAAGCTTTGTTTTGACTGAAAAACATGACCAACAACAGAGGCCCTCAAAGATGACAGGCTCTGATTACCATTTGTTGGAACATTGGCATTAAAACAAAAGCAAAAACAAAAAAACAAAAGCAATGAAATCGAAGCAAAAAGGAAATAAAAATAGCAGCCAAAAATTGTAACTGAAGAACTACTATTTTTCATTCAAAAATTGAAAATATACATAAGTTACAAGCTTAACTGCTCCCAGCCAACTGCTCCCACTAATATATGACTAATTAATAACTTGAATTACACACAAAAGGAGCTGACATAACAGCCATTACATCAAAGATCAAGCCTACCAACTTACTTGCATAAGTCACAAGTAAACTAAGCAAAATTACATTGAAACAAAATGGACCAAGCTATTGTTGCATTCGGTTCAGCTTCAATGCTGCACTTCAAGCTGCTTTGTTGTTGCTGATCTTGTTGTGAGCTAGCTGCTGGTTCCATGTTGCATTGCAGGCCAAAGTTTAACATTAATTTTTTATAAACTATAAAGATATATACTATTAAAAATAAAAATTACAATTTTACTATTATAAAAACATATAACTTAATTTCAATCCAAAATTCTTTTTCTTTTTAACTTTTTTGTGGCTCTAAGTTTTATGTTCCTTGGATTTAGATACAAACATCAGCATTTACAAGAGAACTTGGAATATTCCAGTGTCAATACATTATCTATATATACAAAATATTGGATAGCACGTGTTAATGGGTATGATTTTCTTTTTATGTATTTAAAAGATTTTTGGAGGTGACATCTTATATGACATGAATATCGGACATAAATATTTCAAACAAAAACACAGTGGATATATACAGGCCGGCTTGTGACATTGCCAGATAGTAAGTTCTGAATCCAGACAAGACATAATAGATGAAAACTAAAAATCTTGTAATCAATAACCTGTTGTTTGTGGCCATGGCCGGCACAAGTTCCATTAATAAACAAATTGAGAAAACACATTAAGGAAGAGAGGAACTTTTCCAATCCATTTAGAAACAATTTCTTCAGTTTTTCCCTCAATCTTGATCAATCTGACAGCTCCCCTTAATGCGCACTCTTAGACAAGTTATAGATAGAATTAGAAAGCAAAAATTTGTTTAATTAACAAGTACTAGAGATGGAAGCTCTTCAGGAGGAGCCTCTGTATCACCATTTCAGCCATCACCATCCAATGGTACGCACTACCAGTTCGATTTCGTCCAGGAATATTTTCTGTTCCGGTTGCAAGCTGAGTATATTGCCAGCTAAAGGCTATTACACCTGCAAAACCTGCCCTTCCTACCTTCACCAAGTGTGCTACAATATGCCAAGGAAAACTCGACATCCGAGCCACCCCGATCACCTTTTAACCCTCAATGTTGTGCCTTTGTCGAGCAACAGAACATTCGAGTGCAACGCTTGCGGACATGGTGTCAATGGGTTCTACTACAACTGTGCAGATTGTTGCATTTGCTACCATATCTTATGCTCAGCATTGCCACTTTCAGTATCCATCACTTCCCACCTTCATACATTGAAACTAGAATTTTCATCTCCTAGTGATTTGCAATGTGACATATGCAAAAAATTGGCTTGCTATAATGGGTGGCTTTATAGATGTCAAATTTGTGAGTTTGATGCACATCTAGCTTGTGCCATTTCCAATCACATAACACAATCTTTTCGGCATCCAACCCCACCATTACCGAACTCTTCGATGAGAAAGACAAAGCATTCTTCGGCATTGCTAATGGAAACGAAACAAAGAGAAGATTATGTCAACGAGGGCACTGAACTGATGCAATTGGTATCTCTGGGTGTCACTAGGAACATGAGTGACAACACAGTACAAGAAAATGGTATTAAAACAGTAGTTGGATGGGATGAGAGATTGCATAGTCCTAAAAGAAAACTTACAACAGGAAATGGGCAGGATGAACACTTTGGATCATCAAGTTCCAAACCAGATATGGCTAGCATTTCTCCGAGTCTGCTTTCGTCGGACTTGAGCACCGCGCAGAGTTACCAGTTCAGCGACGGATGTTTTTCGATTGACTTGGCAGGATCTTATTCAGGTTTAGATCATACAAATCAGGGAAGAAGCGAGTCTAAACATTCCGATGCTACAGCTCTCCAAAAAGTTAAAGAAACAAGAGATGAGAGGAATAACATTATGCTTCATAGAATTACAAGCAACTTAGAACCAACAAAACAAGGAACTATTTATGTTAAGAAGGAAAGTTTTGATAGCAGGATGAGTGAGGCTTTCTTAAACCGAAACTCCACTCATTCGGAGGAGCAAAGGAATCGAAAGAATATGTCAAATGAATCAAGGAACGTGTCTGAAAATGTAAGTTCAAGTAGTTGCTTTTTGTTTTTTTTAAAAGGGTGAAGTGAAGATTAATGCATGATATGATGATGTTAATTTGCAGGGAAGATCAGAGTTTTCATCCTGGTGGAACCCCTTCCAATGTTGCTTACCTCAAAAATATGAGAGAAGTACTATAGCTTTCAGTGGTGGAAGAAGTTGAAAGGAAGAAATGGCAAAATTGATTCAAAGTTTTTGGCTTTCATAATAATATCATTTCCCTTCAATTTGATTCAGAGTTCCATTATGGTTTGTTTTATACTTGGCAAGCATAATAATGATGAACAAATGTAAGATTTACCTAACTTAGATCTTATACTTTTAAGACCTTTCTATTGCTAGGTTCAATAGACTTTGCAATGTTAAAAGATGTTAATTAACTGTAAACAAAAACTTAATCCATTTTCTAAAATCTATATATAATATAAATTATTTTTTAACATTAATCTTTATTATCATATTTGCTTTTTCTACAGAATAATTAGAACTATCTATAGTCCATCCCAACTCTTAAATAGGAGGATAATACGTTTCAATGTACTCGAACTCACGTCCTCTTACCAATCGAGTTATATAATATAATTATTAACTATAAAATATTTTAAATATGGTTATGAGATAATAAAATATAAATATAAATCTAAACTAAAGTATAAGATAAAGTGAAACTCAAAACTCAAGCATTTAATCATCAAAGTGGCTAATTTAATGGAACAAGTGGTTAAAAGTCTATATCTCAACCTTAAAATTACCTTCCAACAATAATAGCAATAGTACCTCTCAATTTATAATGTAGCTAAAATAAACTAAACCACCGGTCATTCTTTGATATTCAATTTAATAATTGTAAAAATGAAATGTCGGTAGTGACAATATATCACAAAAAAAAAAGAGAAATAAAAATAAAGAATACACAGATTTTACGTGGAAACCTTTTCGGGAAAAAAATTATGGGCAGAGGAGAAGAAACGAATTCGAATAATTACAAGAGGAGTAGACTATGTCTATTTATAGGCTTCTAAAACTATATTCTAATAGGAGTGTAGTAAAATTGAAACATCTTATTCTAATCAATATCAAATAGATGGAGTTTAATAAGGTTTTTCTAAAATAAAATAAAAGAAGTATAATTTTATAGGAATTTTACTTTTATTTTATTTTACCACTATATTTAATTTAAATAAGGATTCGGTCACTTAATTCTAACAATGATAAATTTTATGTTATACAATTATGAAATCTTAACAAGCATTTATATAATATATTAGTTTGATCACAGGATACTAAATTAATTTAATAATTTGTATAAAAACAGTCTTGAACGTTACTATGAAAATTTAAATTTAAATTTAAATTCAAATAGCAAAAAAATTAAAATATAGCAGAAAATAAATATATAATTTTATTCTATTTGTATTTTGTATTTAGACATATCAATATTGCAATATTGTATAATCATATTTTATTAATTAATCTGATATAATATTTTGGAAATATATAATTGATAACTTAAATGAAAGTTATTATAAATATTTTTACTTAATAATTTTATTTAACAAAAGTTTCAGTTAAAATTTAAATATGAATTAATATAGTAATAAACAATTCAATTTAAAAGCATTTACTTGATAAATTTACGAGTTAAATAAGAAAAATTTATATTAAGATGTTTCTAAAATTTATAGTTTTATATACTAATAAAATAATGTCACATCTTCACTTTTAAATAAATACTTCTTAAATAAATATAAATTTTATATACACCCATACATATCTAATAACTTCTCTAATTTACTTTAATTTTAATTAAATAATTTAAAGGAATTAAAATTTTGAAAAACCATGAAATGCAAAAAAAAAAAAAAAAAGAAAAAGAAAGCAAATTGAGATTTGAAAAAGCTAAAATCAATAATTAAAAATTGAAAAAGAAACTGATAAAAAGCATAAGAAAAAATTAAAATGGAAAAAACTAAAATAAAAGATTATAAGCAGAAAATTGAAAAACCGGAATTATAATTGACGTGTTACCAAACTTTTGTATTCGATTAAAAATTCACTTAAAATACAATTAAAAATTAATAAACAAAAATTATTTGCCTTACAAAAGAAATTACTATTAGAATTTCGAAAGAAAAACTATAATGATTTATATTATATAAAAAACATGTTTGTTTATGTTTTTCCTCAAAAATTTAATTATATTTAAATAATTTAATTTAATTAAAAATATATAAAATATGGACAAACGTATAATAGTATATTAGTGTTTTTAAAATCGATGATCGGTACTATTTTATTTGCCTAAAACTAATGTTTTAGAACCATTTTAATATAAATTAAATATTATTTTTAAATGAAATATTATATTATAATACTTAAAAGAATAATTACACTTTCGTATTATAAAAATTATGGCATGTAATCAATAATTTATTCTTATGCCGTGAATCATGTACTATAATATCATCTTTACAATGATTTATCACTATCTATTAATAATTCCTTATTATGTTGCTCATTAAATACTATTATTTTAAAAGCATGAATTTTAGAATAAATTATCTAAATTATCATTCAATTGTTTAAGATATTTAAATTCGACTATTAGAAATATTAGTTTTGGCATTAACATCAAGAATATAAAATTTTGTTACCTAATCCTCAAAGATTAATGACATTAAATGGTACGTGGTATTACATCTTCTAGCATATATCATTGCTCACATGCTACTATAAGTTCATTTTATGTTTCTCAAAAATTATTGTATTAATATTTGATCTCCATTATCAATATGACTTTTACAATAATTTAATTATCAATAATTGTCGATTGAATTTTAGTTCAATTGACATTGTCACTATTAACTAGTATACGAGGACATGAGTTTGAGTGCACTCTATCAAAAAGTGAAGATTATTATTAAAAAGAAAAAAAACTATCAACAAAATTTATATTCACTATAATAAATTAATTCTTTACTTTTTATTATTTATATTAAAATATGTTAAGATAACACTTAAATAAGTATTTCAAATTTTATATAATTAACGTTAGCATTATTATTTTTACAAAATTAAGATTATATGTTAACTTTTTTGTATATTGTAATTATTTTCTTTAAATTTAAAGTTGGGATAAATAATTTTAGTTATCAAAACTATTAAAATTACTTAAATTATTTGATACTATTTCATCTAAATAAATTTAACTACTTATCAATTATTTTAAACTACATGAGTAACCGACAAATTCTAATTGAAATATGAAAAATCAATTATGTTAAATTAAAATATTAATATTTTGCAAATTTTGGTGATCAAATTGTAAATATTCTCAAGTTAGGTAACTAGACTACAAATTTTCAAAAAATTAAATGACTAAAATGTAATTTATTTTAAAACCATTTAAAAAATTCTTAATGATAATTGAAATTGCCACGCTGCATGTTAAATATTATAGCAATGACATGTAACATCCGATAAATATTGTTATATATTCATATCATCCATGCAAATTAGATATTTTAGATACTTTTTCAAACTTATTATTGATATTCAGTGGCAGTAAGAAATTTGTATCCATTTTTATAATATTATGCATGGATGAGATATATCATGGCTAATTCTTTAAAAGAATTGTGTCTTCCTCAATGGAATCAGTGAAATTTTTAGTAAGTATTTACGATCATATGTATAATTTAAAGCATAATATCTATAAAAAAATAAACATATAATTTTTAATTTTTTTCTATCTACATCTACACGTGAATGATTTAATATATAAGCATTATGATATTTTACAATAAAATTTATTAAATAATTTGATTTAATAATTTATAAACATATAATTGATAATGTAATTTTAAGTTAATTTTTTAAAATTACAATATTTAATATAAATATATTTTCAATCGGATATCATATATATATAATATAACAAGATATATACATTATATTTGTGTCAAGTGCAGAGGAGTAAGTAGGAAATTTTTAGGACAGATAAAATTAAATTGTATATTTTTACGATAATAAAAATATAAATTTACTATTTCAATAGCCTATAAATTTATAATTTTAAAAATCAAATTAATTTTTATCATTTTAAGGATAAAGTACATTTTACTATTACAAATTTAAAATTTTAAGGAGCCTAAATAAAAATTTTCTATTTTAATGGGCAGGACCTTTTCATCCCCCGCTGGTAGGGGTGAGCAAAACTCGATTCGACTCGAAAAAATCGAAAAAAAATTCGAATTTCGAGTTAAACGAATCGAGTTATTCGAGTTAATCGAGTTATTGAATCAACTCAATTTTTTTCAATTCGAGTTCGAATCGAGTTGAGTTTTCAATTGAATAACTCGAATAATTCGAATAATTCGAATATCAAACTATAATATTTTACATTTTTACCCCAAACTCCCAAACCTTTTTACTTTTCCCTCAAAACTTTTACTCCTTCCCACTTTCCCCCCAAAACTTTTACTCCCCTCCCCTCCCAACCCTTCAATCTACCCAAAATCCATTTCCCACCAAAATTTTACTCTCCCATTTATTTTTTCTCAAAATTTTACTCCCAAAAACCCTCAAAACCTTTTATTTTTCCCCAAAATTTTTACTCCCTCCCACTTTTCCCCTAAAACTTTTATTCCCTTCCCATCCCACCTCCCATCTATCCCAAACCCTCCCCCCTCCAATTTTGTTTTAATATTTTCCCTCCAAAATTTTACTCCCCCTATTTACTTTCCCTCAAATTTTTATTCCCCAAAACTTTTTATTTTTCCCCTAAACTTTTACTTATCACCCTTTACTCTCAAATAAAAAATCAAAATTATCCAAAAAATCACTAAACATAAATAGTAGTAATTTTATTTATACCTACTATTTATATTATTAAATTAAATTTCACATTTTATATTATTTTTATTATTAAATTGTTTAGTCATATTGAATATTTATATTAAAATTGAATTATTAATTATGCCATAAAATATTCGTGTTAAAATTTTATATTGGTATCAATTTCACATTTTATTTTTAAAATAACTTTTATTAAAAATCATATTTTTACATTTAATATATTTTTAATTCTAAAATACATAGTGACAAGAATTTGAAGATAATTGAAACAAATAAGCAAGCAAAGAAGCTAACCAAGTATATAAAAATTAATAAATAAATTATGAAGTGATGAAAGTTAATAAAAATTTGATTAAGGTGGACAAATTTTATTACGATGGGTGACAATGGTTACAAGGACCCAAAATTATTTTTTAAAATTTAACTCGAACAAATATATTCGATTCGATTCAATTCGAATTCCATCTCACTCGACTCGATTCGAGAAAACTTCAAATAAAGTTAGGATGATAAAATGAGATTCGAAAACTCGATTAACTCGAAAATTTTCGATTCGATTCGATTCGATTCGATTCGATCGAATGCTCACCCCTACCCGCTGGTCAAGCGATGCTCTCTCACTTTCTTTCCATTTAATTCCTATTTTTATTTAATACTTTTATCAATTATTAAAAAGAATTATCTATTTGATTTAACTCAAATATTTATTTATTATTTATATTATTTACATAAATTTTAAAAAAACTAATTATAATATTTTTAAAAGAAATTTAAGTACTTTATCTTTTCACTAAAATTTTAAATTTTAGATAACTATTTAAAATTTGATTTTAACATAAAAACTTAAAAATAATTATCACATTAAAAAAAGGATAATTTGAATAAAAAATATTTTACCTATTAAATTTTTTTGAGAAAAAAATATTTTAACACTAATTATCTTTTACTAACAATAATCATATATCTATTAAAATTATAAATTATAAATTTAAATAATAATTATCTTTAAATTTTAATAACATAACAACAACTCTATAAATACAGCAAAGTTTCGTGACGGCATCGAAGCGAAAGAAGATGGAAGGAATCAAAGGATGTAGATCTGATTGGGCGTTGAGAGAAAGCTGTTGACGGCTCTTCCCTTCGATCCTCAACCACCGTCGACAAACGAGGGAGCACCGTTTCCTGTCAGCTGGAGTAAGAGAGTGAAAAACGCAAGCTAAAAACGCTCGACGGGTAGATTCGAGATGAAATCAGATAATTTATTTATTGTCCCGCGGTCAATCACTTCAGATTCCTCAACTTGCATTGGAGAGATCAGAATCATTGATCTGGAGTTGGACCGTTGACTTTGATAAAAAATATCATTACCATTATTATTTTTTAACCAATCATTTATAAATGTCATGTTTTTAAATTATTTTAAGGTATAAATTTTACTTAACAGATTTTTAATTCAATATAATATATTATTATTTGTATTTACAATTCCTTTTGTGATACTTTCAAATTTTTTAAAATTTATAATTAACATATATATATTTTACCCATTTTATTGAAATGAAATGTTGTATTTTAAGGGTTACACTGATACAGTAAATAACGATATTATCCTATTTTTAAATTTAATTCTCTAATTTTAAATTAAAATATCATTTATGATATATTAGGAATAATGTAAAATATTTCTACTTTAAAAATATAAAATTTCAATGAAGTATTTAAGCTATTTACACTATTTAAATTATTTATACACTTCTTAATTTTAAATTTATATTTGTACTAATGATAAATAATAATAGAATAATAATTATAAGAGTCAAAATCATTAATCATATACCTACATCATCACATTATTTAAAAAAAATTCTTACTCATAATAATACAAAATATTTATTACCAATAAAAATATATGCAATTAGCTTGTGCATTGAGTAAGAAAACACATTTTAAATAGAATATATCACAAACAAAATTTTAAATCGATAAATAATTTATTACCAAATATATATTTTAAAAATTATAAACAACTTTAATCATATATTTTATTATAATTATTTTTTAGAAAATATGATTTTTATTGGTTAATTTATAAGAATATGATGAAAAAAATTTATTTGAGAAACTATGCTGAAATTCTACAAAGCCATCACCCAAGAAGTCAGATCGCATTGCAACTCAAGGTCCCAATTGACGGTGATTATACGGTTTGGGATTGAAATATAACTAGGGCTTCAAGTTTACAAAGGTTATCTTGTCAAAGGATGGAGTATAAATAAGCCCCCAGTTGACAGTGGTTATGCGAGCAGGACAACTAGTTTTTCCTCGTCAGAGGAGGATGGTGTATAAAATCCAAAAAGAAGTAAGAGGAAGAAAAGCACATTAGCGTTTTAGGATAATCAAGTATTTCATTTTATCCATGTCCACCAAAGGTAGTTACCTCGTTATTATAACCTCTGACATATTTGGGATGTAACAAGTTTTATTAATAGGGTCATTGTCTTTGGTGGACATGGACAACAAGAATTACTTGATTATACTGGAAGGCCCCTCCATTTTTCTTCTTTTCACTTTTGTGTGCCCGCATAACCACCATCAACTAGAGCCCCAGTTATGCTCCATCCTTTGACAACATAACATTTGTAACCTTGAAGCAGCCTTAGTTACACTTCAACATGAGGTGGTCACCGCCAACTTGGACCTCGAGTTGCAAAGCGATCTCGATTTCTTAAGTGATGGCACCATACTCCCACTGCAGGTGAAATTTGTAGGTCATCGAGCTCCATGACACCACCGTGAACCTAAACACAACTTAAAACTATGATTATGTCTCCTTTAAAGTGAGAGAGAAATAAATCTTTAAACCTCAAAAAATTTAACACCCAAGAAAAAAATAATTTCATTTGCTGAATTAAAGGGATGAGAATAT
The DNA here is from genome assembly GCF_025698545.1 of Gossypium raimondii. Taxonomy (NCBI): domain Eukaryota; kingdom Viridiplantae; phylum Streptophyta; class Magnoliopsida; order Malvales; family Malvaceae; genus Gossypium; species Gossypium raimondii. The sequence continues at coordinate 28,532,888 of NC_068568.1, forward strand.
GCATTTATATAGGGGATGGGGCGAGGTAAAATGAGAATTCTTTTATCTTGGGAATCCCGGGTTGCAAGGGTTCAGAGGTAGAAGCAACAAAGAACTCAGTGTTGTTGAAATGTTCAGAGAGAAAACGCACCCTGCAAGAGGCATTTTTGTCTGACATGTAGTGAAAGCACTTCTTGCGGGGAGCATTTTATTGCTATATGCCAGTTGAAAACGCTTCCTATAGGGAGCGTTTCCACTATTGTGTCAGATGAAAGTGCCTCTTGTAGGGAGCGTTTTCTCTTTGGCCATTTCAACCTCCACCCAACTCCATTGCTTCTGCCTTTGAGCCTCTACAACCCGAGATAGAAAAAGAAAACCTTTTTCCCCGCCCCATGCTTCTGTGGTGGTATGTTTTCTCCCTCACAAAAGAGCTCTATAAAAACAACTCAATATAGGCCTTTGATTTTCCATATCGACATTCGAAGAAAATAATTGATCTGAAAGATACTTGGCACTAGGAGTAATCGACATTGTTGTGAAAACTTGAATTTCGCCCCTACATTATTGTCGAAAACTTGAATTTCGCCCCTACATTATTGTCGAAGCAAAGATAATTCATTAATTTACGCGTAGTTTTCGCGACAACAATTTCGCCCCTACATTATTGTCGAAACAAAGATAATTCATTAATTAACACGTAGATTTAAGGTTTGGTTGATGAATACTATTTTTTTTACTATTTTCTCTATTTTAAACATGTGGAACATACTATTCCGTTGAAGATGAGCAAACGAGTGTGAAATTTTATCCATTACAATGGTCAAATTTGTGAGACCAAAATTGGCCCCGTTTTTGTATTAGCACAATCCGCAGATCTGGCATTCAACCGAACCAGTTAACGGAGCTTCGGACAAGGATTAGGCATAAAGTAGGGATCCAGAGAAGAATTTTGAGCTTCAAATGTAGATATCTTTCATCATTGGAACCCATTAGATATGCCATTTTTTTAGATCAAGCGAGACAACGATCTGGAGCAGATGATTGAATCCCATTGTGAGACCGACGTTGTCGTGAAAACTTAAATTTCGCCCCTACATTATTGTTAAAGCAAAGATAATTCATTAATTTACGCATAGATTTAGGGTTTGGTTGATGAATACTATTTTTTTACTATTTTCTCTATTTTAAACATGTGGAACATGCTATTTCGTTCAAGATGAGAAGACGAGTGTGAACTTTTATCCATTACAATGCTTAAATTTGTGAGACCAAAATTATCCCTGTTTTTGTATTAGCACAATCCGCAGATCTGGCATTCAACCGGACCAGTTGAAGGAGCTTCGGACAAGGATTAGGCGTAAAGTAGGGATCTAGAGAAGAATTTCGAGCTTCAAATGTAGATATCTTTCATCATTGGAACCCAATAGACATGCCATTTTTTTAGATCAAGCGAGACAACGATCTAGAGCAGGTGATTGAATCCCATTGTTCTAGTAGGAATGTTGTGTTGGAGTTGTATGTCGACTTCGTCGAGGAGGACAAATATGGTTCGAGCTCACAAACACCCTGTCCACCAAATCCCACACTCGATGAAAAAGCTAAAAGTCCCACCACACAGTTGTGTGATGGAATGACATCATTGCTACAAAGCTCATACCAAAACCCGTCGGAATCATCATCAATGCTGAGGCATTCATCGGTTTCGCCCCTCGATCACTAGGGTAAAGGAAAATGGGGGTATTTGGTCACTGGGCCTACGATACACCTGCACGACATTCTATCAATGCCATTGGTTTTAATTTTGGCACACCGATGTTGAACACCAGTAACACTCAGACAAGCATGCAAACAAGTTACTTTGGCAAGTTAAACAAAAGTGGTTCTGGGGTTGCTGGGGTTTACAAGAACGGATGATCTACTCTTGACAACCTCGAGTGGTGATGACACATCCAACCCAGGATTTGTACAGCAGGTTGATAACGAAGAGGGAGAAGAGAACGAAGACGACGAATAAATAGATAACGACCCAATAGAGGAGGCAGGGCCCGATGGTGCGAAAATTATTGTAATTTCAAAATTGGGTCCTATTCACATTGAACCTGAGGATGGTAGATTTGACAGTGAAGTTGCGGATATTGCTTGATGGGATGACCTGGGTTTCATGGCTTACCAACCCCCACCACACATATGAACTCTTGACTTGCTACTGAGAGAGGTTTAGAATTTCCAGTCCTTCCTCATAGAGGACCAGGGTATGCATGTAACACTCTCTACCCAACTTGAAATGCTAGATCTGGATATTGGATGTTTCAATACATAAACACTTAGCAAAAACTTTACAACTAACATATAACCATTTTAAAACATACTTTTTATTATTTTATTAATTGTCTTTAGAACAAAAGATTAAAGAAAGAAAATATTTAAGAATACATCAGAATTTCAAAAGTAGCATAAGACGTTACAACTTAAAACTTTGCTAAAGACAAACTCTTCATGGCGTAGTGTACTAAGCTCAATGCTTCTATGGTACCCTCTGTATGCATAATGACACAAGTTGAACTACTACCCTGGTTCAATCCTGGCCTGGTCCCTCTTGGTGTACCCACTCTTAAAGTGGAACCTGAAACATAAACAAACACTTGTAAGTTCAAAGGAACTTATTGAATTTTTAACCCATATTACCTTGTAGCATTTGTTGTTTAATTCCTCATGTTGAAGATTTTGGATTTCCTTTCTATCTTTGGCAGATACTTTCTTAATATCAGGCGTATACATATACGCCAACTTTCATACTCAACCTGTAACACTCCTTACCCATATTCGACACCAAAATAGGGTACGAGGCATTACCAGAACACAAACGCTTGTAAACATATTTAATCGTATTATAAAATTTCATCTAAATTAAAATTTTCAAATTTTTTAACATGCTTTTATAATTCTTCACAATATATCTTCAAAATATTATATTCATAATAAATAGGGCCTACGAGACCCGATACATACCCATGCAATTTAATGCTTCATTTCCATTTCATTCATTTTACAATTTCTCATTCTCACAATTCAAATCATATCACTAGCAATTTCCATTTAATTCACGTACAATTCAATATTATTAAGTTCAATACTAATACGTATTTACCATTTAACTCAACGTTTTTCGATTATACCATTCATTAAGACATTTATGAAATTATCAATTTTGCAATGAAAATATCACTTTATCTTAAATAACAACATCAATTCAACTCATCATCCCTTTTTCGTCATTTTTCACTTCAAATATGAACTTACTATTTCATTACCTTACCACACCCATTTCCTGTGCTTATAACACAAGACATAAACATATCGTTCAACCATAGTCGCAAGCTAGTGCATTTAAGCATAATTCTTTTTGGAACTAACCACATGATAAACCATTTCACTAGAGATTACATAATTTAAACCTTACCACCCCTGTCATGATCACAAGCATATTTCCATTTAGGCACTTACCATTTCAATGCATAACTTATAAGTTAACCAAATAAACATGTAGATCAAATATGTTAACCAGCCACAACTTGGTCAAAGCCTAAGCATGTACATCAAATATGTTAATCAAATAAACATATAGCATAAACATTATGAGCATGGATGAGCACAACATTTATTAATGTATCAAACTTACCAACATGTGTTAATTCATAAACCATTCATGACATTATTTCAAGCTAAATCATATTCCAAATATACAATACACACATACTATGAAACTTTATTTTCCCACATGAGCTTAAATCATGACCAATAATGCGCAAATATAAGCATCATTTTTATTTCATCGTTTATCAATTATAATCGAGTATATTACCAATTATAAACAAATCATTCATATATTTCCCAATTTTCCTCCTCCTCCTCCTCCTCTCCATTCCACATCATTAATGTGTATAACACACTTAAACAACATTATCCATACTTTCACTATTTTCCTGTAAGTAAATTCAAACTGTCTATCTGAGTTAGAGTCACTAATTTATTTATATCTCGAGCTACCAAGATCCAAATTAAGATCCATTAATTTTCCTTGAAACTAGACTCACATGTCTTCTTATCATAAAATTTTAGAATTTTTTCATAGCCAATAAGTACAATTTATTCTTTAAAATTTCCTCTATTTCATTGCTCAACAGTTCTGACCTTTCTTCACTAAAAATTAATTATTTCATAGCACATAATTAAGATAATGTTCTCGTTTGTTTCTTTTGAAAACATACTCATTCAGGATTCTAAAATATAAATTTTATCCCATAATTATTTTTGTAAAATGTTTAATGATTTTCCAAAGTCAGAACAGGGGATTCCGAAATCATTCTAGCCCTGTCTCACTAAAATTCAAATATCTCATAATATAAAACTCGTTTGCTTGCTTTGTCTCTTTTATATGAAAATATACTCATTCAGATTTAATTTCATATTTTATTCACTCTCTAATTAGATTTCCACCATTTTTGGTGATTTTTCAAAGTCACACAACTGCTGCTGTCCAAAATTGTTTTGTTGCTAAATTTATTCTTTCATAATTTCACTTACTCCATTGCATCTTACCGATGGTTTGATCAAATATCGAGTGCATTGTTCATAAGTTTTCACCCTTATACCTGTACTCATTCATCACATAGTCATATTCAATTACACTTAGTCGTTACATGATCTCATGTATTTTCACTTAGTCAATTTCCCGATGAACACTTCAGAATAATAACAAATACACGGTGGATCAGCACATAGCACCACCCTTATAGCCAATGATACTCGGTGGAATTAGCACATAGCAACCACCTTCATAATCAATAGTACCCGGTGGAATCAGCACACAGCAACCACCTTTATAATCAATGATACCCGGTGGAATCAGCACACAACAACCACCTTTATTATCAATGGTACCCGGTACACGTAGTAGCCTGCACATAGTACTACACATGTGACCATTACTATCTCTTTCACATAGTGGCCTGGACACAGCCCGTGCCACACATGTGATCGTTATTGTCACTTCATTCATATCTTTTCTATTCCGGAGGTTCAACTGGGAAATTTCTCACATTTCTTTTTCACTGATCAAAGTCAATTTCTCGTCTTTCCTGATTTATAATAACACATTTAACTTAACACTCACATTATTCAATTTAGTCCGAAAATCACACTTTGGAAAAATTACATTTTTGCCCCTAAAGTTTCACAAAATTACAATTTTTCCCCTAGGCTCGTAAAATAAATTTTATTCAATTTTCTAGCATTTTAGGCCTAGCCGAACCATTTTCATAAATATAGCAGTCCACAATTCTCACTTATTCATACACTTGTGACATATTTTATAACTTTTACAAATTAATCCTTTTAGGCATTTTCATCGAAAATCACTTAGTAAAAGACATTCATCACACTCCAAACATTCATATTCTTTCATAAAACATCAAAATACATGCATATAATTCATGGGTAAATTTTTAAACACAAACCCTAGTTCAAAATAATTTTAAAAATAGGTAAATCTTGTTACGAGGATTTCAAAAACGTAAAAATCATTTAAAACGGGGCTAGAACAGACTTACAATCGAGCTTGGAAGCTTGAAAAACCCTAGCCATGGTTTCTCCATGCAATTTTTGGCCTAGGAGTTGAAGATGGACAAAAATTGGCTTTTAATTTTGTTTTATAATTCATTTTAATAACTAAATGACCAAAATGCCCTTAATGAAAAACTTTGGAAACATGCCTAACCATGTCCATTTTTATCCACCAACTTAACCGATGGTCTAATTACCATATAAGGATCTCCAATTTAAAATTTCATAACAATTGGACACCTCTAACATGTAGATCTCAACTTTTGTACTTTTTACAATTTAGTCCTTTTGACTAAATTGAGTGCCCAAACGTCGAAATTTTCGAACGAAATTTTCACGAAATAACCTTGTGAAACTGTAGACCATAAAAATATAATAAAAATAAATGTTATCCTCGTCGGATTTGTGGTCCCAAAGCCACTGTTCTGACTAGGCCCAAAATCGGGCTGTTACACAACCATCCTACACATAGTTCACTTATTGAGCAGATTCTAGACTCCAACACTCAATACAAATCTTATTCCTTTTCAGAAAATGAATACACTTCTTAGAAGGATATCCATATAGAACTTACCTTCGGCGAATTCTCACTTAGTTGGATGTTGAATACCTCCCCCAAGATGGGGTACTTACAGATACTATTCTTGTCGAATACTTATACAAATTGATCTTTTAAGATGAACTTCATACAGATCCTACATTTGGTATATTCTCATACTGAATTGACAACTATCAGATTACTAGTAAGATTATGTCTTAAATCAACCCAGATCATAACATATTCTGACGGATGAAATATTGTAAGTCACCATGTAGAATCCTAGAAAAACATGTTACATATCATGAGAATGCTTTGATTTTATGGACAAGATGACCTTTTTATATACAATGTGAAACACTCAGATTTGGTGGATACCAGATTATTCAGATTACTTCCTTACATAGCTTAACCAAATTTAGATTTGACAAACTCTTCGATTACTCATAATTATGAATACGTCAAATTACCTATACTGATGGACTACTATGGTGGATTCACCCTTTAAAAATACTATTGATAACCCTTTTAGAAATACCATTAAGCAATATTCAATTTCATCACAAGGCTATCCAAACAGACATGTTTTGAAACTTATCCATACTCTACCAAAGAGTTATCTAGTGAAGAAGTCTCTAAACTTACCCTGATTTCACCACAAAGGTGATTATCCAAATATTGCCTCAAAGGCATTACAGAATACACCACATAGGCATCACAGTATACGTCATAAATGCTTTACAGAATAAACCAAAAATTCTTTACAAAATAAGCCACAAAGGCTTTATAGAACATTATGTGTTTACTGTCCCAACAGACTATCTCAGAGGGTGCCATGGGTTTCTCCCACACGATCTTGTACATATTTTTATGTCGTGCTTTGCTAGTCTAGTTTATATCTTACCAGATGCAACACCATGAGTATTTTTACTGTCATATGATGCCATGGGTCTCTACCACATGGTCTTACACATATTTTCATATCGTGATGTATCAATATGGTTAGCAATGTACCTGCCCTATCGGAGGCATCACAAATGGTTGTGTTATTCATTTAACACAAAACTACTTATCTAGATTCATTCATATGCTCCTGATAAATTCATACTCTTTCATACTTGATTTCACATTTGTACATACCACACATCATCTTATTCATGTAGTAACTCATAAAGCTCATTTGTTATCATGCAGTAACCTTATGGTACTTCATACACACATAAACTCATCAACTATCAGAGTAGACATCAATATATGAATAATCATGTATAAATTACCATTCATGAGCTAGGTTAGAGACTCACCTGAAGCTCACCTTTACTGTAGCTCGAGGTTCCAAATCTGACCATCCTTCTCGAACCAGCAGGAACAACTTCTTAAAAGAACATGAGATTAGCATTCAAACCCCATTTACAGATAGTTTACCACTATATCAATTACATACAACCCTCATGTAGAGCCTCCTATTCACTCTCTATTGTATTTTTTCTTCTTAACATCCTTAATCTTTCATAATCATAACATGAAGAGCTATCAGACTTACCAGGAGGTTGAAACATCCACCAATTACCCTAAAAATATTAACTTCTAGTTTAACGAAGAAGAAAAAATATTTTAGGTTTAAGAAGAAGAACTATAGTGTGGAATAGAAGGGAGAAAAACCATCTGGATGTTCCATTCATACCATATATATACTTAGTTTCCCTTAGTGGATCTTGACAAGTGTCATCTGTATACAAAAATTGTCCTTTAAATGCCTTACAAAATCTGGGAAAATATGAAAGAGAATCCGATACAAATGCTATATGACTAGTCAATCCATTCAATTGACTCCTAGCCAATTACGTTACAGGACCCACCTTGCACAACATTCGAGCAAACCAGACGTACCATACCTTTTGTGGTAACCTTATAAGGTGTGCTTTTAAAGATAATTACGTCTTCTACAGTTTCCTCATACACTTGATAGGTTCTCAATTTACAAAACTCTGGGGCATATCCCTTCATAGGTGCACACTCTCATGGGCGCACTCTTTCCTTTTTAAGAAACATCTTGAGATGAAATCCTCAAATTCTACACAGGCAGATACATTATGTTTTAGGATTTTAACTAGCCAAAATTCTGAGAAGTGAAGGACTATACTACAATAGTATGTCGAAATATGTAACTTTCTCATCTATTTACCTTCTACTCGGATCTGCCAAATTTGGGGTGTGAAAATGCATCTTTGTCAATAAATTTTGACCATTTAGAGGTTGGGATGGAGTTTGAATCCAAAGATGCTTTTGTAGTTGCTGTTAAATGGAATAGCATACAACTTGGTGCCAACTTCACTGTTAAATGCTTTCAGTCCAAGAAATATGAGGCGAAATGTGTAATATGTGCAACAAGATGTCCATGGTAAATCATGGCACCTGTAAGGAATAAGTCATCATTTTGGATGATCTGAAAGTTTACCACTCCATATGCATGTGTTGTAGCTGATATGTTGGTTACCAATATCGACTCAAATTTTGGCATTTTTCCCGACATTCTACTATGTATGGTGACCAATTTATTATTGTTCAGGTATGTCAAACGATTATATAAAATTGGATGTGGGTATGATATCTAACTTTATATTACCCATGATTAAAGCGAGTCCTAGGATTCTAGTCTTGTTTGGATTGCACACATCTGCAACGAGTTCGATTACACCGTATCCTACCACAAGGCATGGTTGACAAAGCAGAAAGTGTTGGACAAGATGCACAGCAAGTGGGAGAAATCCTACAATGAATTGTGGCAATAATGTCAAATACTGGAGCGATATGTACTAGGTTCCATAACCGAGCTGAAAACAGAGATTGCAAATTACGACATCGCTTGGTCCTTGGAAAAAGAGTTTTCCACCATTTTTTTGGACTTTCAAGCAATGCATAACTGCATTCCAGTAATGTAAGACACTTGTCCAAATTGATGGCACATTCCTGTACGAGAGATACAGACATAAGTTGTTAATAGCTATTGCATAGGATAGTAACCGAAGAATCCTGCCAATAGCTTTTGTAATAACTTTAGAAGAATCTGGTAATGACTGAGATTTCTTCTTAACTAACCTGAGAAGGCATGTTGTGCCGCAGCCCGATGTGTGCATCATTTCCTACAAGGGCATCAGAATATAGGCTACTTTCGAATGATGTTCAAGCCTATGGGATCATGCACACAATAGGTATTGTTTATGTCACATAAGGTTTAACTACATGAGCCGATACCATAAGGATGTGGAGCGGCAATGTAATGCCCTCGACCCAATCCAATTCGTCAAATCTAGAACTTGGGTGTTACACTCTGTTACCGTCTTTAATTAAACTTGTTCATACAAAATTTTCAAAATTATACATCTTATTAAGTAATGCTACCCAACCAACAAATCATCTAAGCGTACAATGTATACTTGCAACCATTTGACAAAACTTTTCACCCAATGAGAACTTACAGGTACAAATATATAGATGAAGATTTTCTTGCCCTTAAACAATATCACTGACATCATTTATTTGGCCAACACATTTTATCTACATTGCTAGGCTTATGAATAGTTTGCCTAGCCTAATCACAGTATTCTTGTCATACTCGAACACGTCGCTTCACTTACTCTATATGCATAATAGTTAAACGTGCCCCTCCTTAAGCGTAGCCTTGGCGTCGTTTGTAATGCCCCAAACCCAGCCTAGATGTCATGATCGAATCTCGAAAGTTACATTAACAATGCTTGAAATCATTCACTTAATTACTTATTGAAAGCCTGGTAGCATGAATGTCGCTTGGTAGCGCGAAATTTTTTTCCAAGATTTTGACGTTTTCCTTTCTTATTTTGTTTCTCATTTTGTGGTCCATCTTTATTCTCTCTTGAATAATTGGACGGTGGGTTTGGGGTATGTGGGTCCGTGGTGATCATCGATTCATTGTGTTTGTGTTGAGTGATGATGGGATTGTTGCTTCTTATCCATGTTTTTGGTTTACTTTTTCGAATTCTATGATTGAAAAGGGTGATTGGTATGATTAAAGTTTGTTTCCTGTTCTGTTGACGGTGCTTTCACAAGCGGTGATTTTTGTCTTTCCGATTCCTTCTCATAGGCGGTGTTATTTTCAAATGGTGATCTTTGTCTGTTTCTTGTCTTAATTTTATTTTGCTTTCATTCTCATCACTTATTTTTCCAATTCCTTTGCTAAGGTTGGCTCATTTTCTTGGAACTCAATCTTTATTGGAGCTTGTCATGGGATTAGGTGTTTTGCTCCTTTTGTTTTCAATTTTCTTTGTCCCGTGGCCTCGCTGGGTGATACTTTAAGATTGCTATCGAAGGGGTGTGGCTTTAGCGGAAGCGTCGCTAGTGGAGACTAAAGGGTAGGTGTTTTGGATTTTTTCTTGCTTATCGTGGCTGTGGACGGGACTCGGGCAAATATTCTGGTATCAATGATTGTGCAGTGTTTGGGCTGGCTGCGGGTACATAGAGTTGATTAGTGGGGGTGGTTGAATCCACGATTACGATCGTTGTGTATTGCTCGATCTTGGATAATGACTCTAGGTGGTGTCAGTCTTCTTCTTGTTTTCTTTTAGTTCGCCTTTATTTTTATTTTTTTATTTTCTTTGATATCGCTGTATCTTGTTTCTTGCATCTTTAGGTTTTTTACTTCATTTCTCTTGTATTTGAAGGGTCTATTTAAAGGGGTATTTTAAGTTTTATAATTGTGTTGCTTTTATTTCGGTTTTCCCATGCATGATTTAGGTTCTTTTCAATATAGTTGTTTAGGTTATTATCGCAGGTTTATTTTTTTACTCTACATTTATGTTTTCTTTTCTTTACGTCCAGTTTGTTTGATCTTTTCATCTTTCATTATCCTAAATTTTGTGATTCTGGAATTGGTTATTTTTTGGTTTGTATGAAGCTTTACAATTTGTAGGGGTGTTTTCTTTTTTGGTTTCTACGGTGGAGTGTGTAATTAGTTTTTTTTTCAGTCGCTGTTTGGCTCGGTGGGTTTGGACTGGCAAATTTTGTGCTAGGTTCTGTGCTATTGGGGTGATCTATTTGTGATAGGTGATGTTCGAGTTGGATATTATAGGTGGAAAAACTTTGAAAGGGATCTGAAGCTTGGGACATTGGGAAATTTATGTTGGAGGAAAAATAATAGAGAGTCGGTGTATTGGGTGCTAAAAACTCTATTGTACACTAAGGAACCGATTAATTTTGATGCTATTGATGAAAGCCTAGAAAGGTTGGTCCGTAGAAAATTATCGAAGGGAAGTTCTCCCTTCAAGACGGTGGCTGGCGATCAACCCCGCCTAGAGCCATAAAAATCTTATGTTGGAACTGTTGTGGGGACAGGAAACTTATGACAGTTTGCGAGTTGTGACAAGTTTTTGTTGTCAATGATCCTGATAGCATCTTTCTAAGTGAAACCAAGCTCTATGCTAATGAGTTTGAGCGTATTGGGGTTCGATGCAAAATGGATGGTTGCTTTGTTGGGGATCCTCATGGACGTAGAGGGGGTCTTGCTTTATTATGGAAGGATATGGTTCACGTGATTATTCAAAATTAATCTCAGCACCATGTGGGTTCTATGGTTAAAATGGATGGGAATGATCAGATTCGCTTTACGAGCTTTTATGGTCATATTGATCCTAATCTGAGGCATGTGTCCTAGAACACTCTTCTAAGGGTTAGGAATCTTACAAGTGGGGATTGGGTGGTAAGGGGATATCAATAAGATTATGGATGATTTGGAGAAACTTAGTGGGAGGCCTCGACCTACAGTCCCTATGGATAACTTTCAAAAAATTATGGATGATCTTGCTTTGGTTGATGTTAAGCCTGATAAGAGGTGGTTTACTTGGTCTAATAATCGTAACAGGAATCGGATGGTTAAGGAAAGACTCAACAGATACTTGGTTTCGGTGTCTTGGTTGGGTCGTGTTTCTTTCTTATCCACACAAGTGCTTTGTCAGACTAGCTCGAACCATGATGCCATTCTGCTTGATACTTTGGGTAGGAAGCCGAGGGATGATATGAAGGATCCAAGGCTTTCCTTTTGATTTGAAGCTTGTTGGACTAAGAAGGATGAGGCTAAGGATTTGATTAAAAGAGTGTGGGATCAGTGTAATGGGGATGTGTTAACTGGTTTTGGTCACATTTGTCTTCACCTTAGGAAATGGCAATTTTTGCATTTTAATAAAGGCCAAAATCGAAAGTGGAGTTTAATTGACCGGATTGATAAACTAATGGGCGGACCAATTATGGATTCCAATATTGAGAGGTTGAGAGCGTCTTGGGTGGATTTGGATCGCCTTTATGAGGAGAAGGAGCGATATTAGGCTTAGAGGTATCGTATTTAGTGGTTTAAAGAGAGGGATCGTAATACCCACTTCTTTCATGTTCAGGCATCTAGGAGAAAAAAAAAGGAATAAGATTGATGGTTTGCATGATGCTGAGGGTAATTGGGTTTCCGATTCGGGTGGGGTTCGTTAGGTGGCTTGGGATTACTTTCACTCTTTTTTTAAGATTGAGGCCTATGGTAACCTTAAGAGGGCATTAGGCTTGATTCCTAATTGCATCACCTCTAATATGAATAGTATTTTGGATTACGATGTGACTAATAAGGGGCTTGTTGAAGACTTTAATTAGATGGATCCTCGCAAGACCTCAGGTATTGATGGGCTTTCGAGTCTTTTCTATAAGGAAAATTAGGGGGTGGTTGGTAAGGATATGCTAAAGCTTTGTCATGAGATTCTAGATAGGTGAAAAGACATCAATGGTATCAATGAAACTGTTATTGTTCTCATTCCTAATATTGATGAGCCCAAGGATATGACTCACTTTCGTTCTATCAGCTTGTGTAGGGTTATCTACAAGATGATTTCTAAAGTCTTAGCTAATAGAATTAAAAATGTTCTTTCAGTCTGTATTAGCCAGAACCAGAGTGCTTTTGTGCTGGGGCGTATGGTTCATGATAATTTTCTCATGCTCATGAGCTTTTGTATTACCTCTAGAGTTCTAAAAATGGGCCAAATAAAGGGTTTGTGATCAAGCTCGACATGAGTAAAGCTTATGACCGTGTTGAATGGGACTTCTTAGAGAAAATGATGATCCGTATGAGGTTTTCTGCAGCTTGGGTTACTTTGGTTATGCAGTGTGTCTGATCAGTGAGATATGTTGTAAAGTGTAATACGTCCCTCATAGATGTGATTATCCCCGAAAGAGGGTTTCATCAGGGAAATCATCTTTTTCCCTATCTTTTCTTGTTTTGTATGGAAGCACTCTCTAGGTTGCTCTTGGGGGCCTAGACGGATAGGAATATTCGGGGATTTTAGGCTAGTCAGAATGGGCCAAGGATTAATCATTTGTTCTTTGCAGATGATGCTCTCCTTTTTGTTCTTAATAAAATAGAGGAGTTGAGATCCTTAAGGATATTCTCCACTATTTCGAGGCGATCTCTAGGGAAAAGATAAATCCTTCCAAATCCATTATCTATTTTAGCCCTAATACTCCGAAAGATCAGAGGGAGCAGTTGAGTGGTATCTTGGGTATGTGAGTTCTCAAGACCATGGATAACTATTTAGACTTGCCTTTGGTTATTGGAAAGAATAAGCGAGGGCATTACACATTATTGATCAGTTTTCTCTTAGGATAAAAGGCTGCTCTAAAAGTCTTTTATCCTATGGTGGTAAGGATATCTTCATTAAATTTGTTTTGCAATCTTTACCTACTTATGCATTGTCTATTTTTCTTGTTCCCAAGGGTAACCTTGATGTGATGATTTCGAGGATGAGGAGCATTTGGTGGGAAAAAAAGAATAAGGATCGAGGCTGGGTAATGATGGTGTGGGACTCTCTATGTACCCCTAAGGGCATGGGTGGTCTTAGTTTTAGGGACTTAAGGCTTTTCAATATTGCGCTTATCGGGAGACAAGTGTGGTGACTCATCAACAATAAAGATACCTTATGGAATTGTGTTCTGTTTTCCAAGTATTTTTCGGATGGGGATGTACTTCACTTGAAGGTTGTTGATAAGCCTTATTTCTTTTGGATGAGTATTGTGGATGCGGTTAAAGCTCTTGAGACTGGGTTTGGATGGAAATAGGGGATGGTAGGATAGCTAGGTATGGCTTTGATAGATGGGGCTTTGAGGGTCTTGATGGTAACTTGTTGAGGACTTCTTTTAGTGGCAACCAGGATGGTCGGGTGAGGGATTTATGGAGGACTAACTCATGTGAGTGGGATGGGGATCAGGTGGAGGACCTTTATGGTAAGGAGATGAGTGCTCATGTCTGTGCTTTATCGATTGTTCAGCATGGTCCTCTGGATCAAATTGTTTGGTTTCACAATAAGTCTGGGTCCTATTATTCAAAATCCGGGATTCTTGGCTTATCTTTAAGAAGATGGGTTTTGGACCGCATCGTTTGTATTGGAGAACTATTTGGAAACTTCGTGTGCTTCCCAAAATCCATATCTTTACTTGGAGATTGGTCACAACTTGTTACCGACTAATGTTAAAATAGCCTCAGTTCTTCACAAGTTCAACCGGGTTTTGCCATAGGTGTGGGACTGGGGATGAGAATATTATCCATGCTCTTCGGGACTGTCCTAAAGACTGTGCGGTTCTTTCTTTTGGTGGGTTGGATGGTCGTTTACTTGATCCCGCTTTTGAGAGGTGTATTGATTGGCTTGAGGATGCTACTTGCTTGTTGGACCTTAAGGCATTTGAGAACTTCATTACGGTCCTTTGCAATATTTGTAATAGCCTCAACAATGCTTTGTTTCGCGGGAAAGAGGAGGATGCTTGGTTGATTTGGGAGCATGCACGGGCTTTGGGTAATGATTTTAGGATTTTTAACTTGTCGCATGTTGCGATGAACCCTAGACCTCGTAGATCTCATAAGTGGGTTAAGCTCTTGATCGATGTCATTAGAATAAATGTTGATTCAACGATTCATGACACAGTGGTTGGTATCAGGATTATTATGTGTGACAGTGATGGTTTTGTCTTAGGTGGTCATGTGGTTTACCTGGATTATAAATTGGATATTCAGTGGGCTGAGGCGGAGGCCTTGAGAGAAGGTATTGTTTGGGCGCGTAACAATAATGTTGCAAGGGCCATCTTCGAGACTGACTATGCAGTGTTGGTTAATCGGTTTAAATTTTGTATAGAAGATATCTCGATTTATGGTTTTCGATTGAAAAATATTTTCGATTTGTTGGATTCTTCCAGCAAGTCTATGGTTGAGTGGGTCGCTTGCTCCAGTAATAGGGTGGTCGATGGCCTTTGTAAACTTTCTATTGATGAATGTTGTACCTTTTCTTTTAACATGGAGTATTCGAGCGATATCCATGGACTTGTACTCGCTGATGCTTGTTAATATTGAGGTAGTGGCCTTCGGGCCCATTTTGATAAAAAAATTATTTATTGAAAATAACTAGGTTTGAGTTGTTTGTGAAAACTTAAAATTTTGAATATTTAGTGATTTTTTTTCTCTGAGAAATACTTATTAAAATACAATCATTTGAAAAAAGCGACATTTTATTGTAATGTCATTTAAACTTTTTTAAAATAAAGAATTTGTTCTTTAATTATTTGTTAAAATGGTTTTGGGTAAAAATATTTTGCATTAGATGTTTTATAAAAGCGAGAAAATCACGAGTTAGAAACTTGTTTAAAAACCAAGTAAAATATGTAAACAAGTGAAATAAATCAATAAATAATAAAAAAATGCTTAAAAATCTCATAAGTTTTGCATGTATGCATGGCGTTCTAAAGTTATATGATAAACCAATAACACAAAATAAAAAGAATGTCCAAAGTCCAAAGTCCACAAAAAAAAAACCTAAATAGTTTTAAAATTTATTTAAACATCTATAAAATAAACCCATTCGAGAGACTCCACCGAATTCTGAATCCAAGCCTTATGTCTGAATATTACCTGAAATGTTATAACACTAAATGGGTGAGATCTTTAAGCCTAGTGTGAGTCATTTAACAAATAAATAACAATAAATACATAATCATCAATCAAATAAATATTTCACTTTATGCACATGATCATGGCAATGCTGTTTTTATAAAAAAATTATGCAGATTTATTTAAAACATCCTACCCATCACCACTACATTCCTCAATCGAATTCCCAAAACTTGTCTAGCTAAACATTCCAATTTGTGAACAATGTTACGAATGATGTAGGCAGTGCTGCCAGTATTGTGGTTGAGCCACCAATAATGCAAATAAACTGCCACTTAATAATATTATGGACTAACCACCACTTTTGCAAATAAACTGCCACATAAAAATATAGTGGACAAGGCACCTCAGTTTCAGATAAACTGCCACATCTTCTACTTTTCACATATCCCACCCTATGCATGTTGTAACACCCCTAACTCGTATCCGTCGTCAGATAAAGGTTACGGAGCATTACCGTACCAATAGAAAATTTAAACAAACATTACATATACTATCATAAACATATTATAAACCAATAATTCACATACATATCGTCCCTAAATCGAGCCCTCGAGGCCCTAAAAACACCTTACAAACAATTTAGGGCTAAATTGAAATCATTTGGAAAGTCTAGGAAAATGATACAAAAATTTGAATATAGAGGTCACACGGTCGTGTGGCCTGGCCATGTGCTTCACATGGCTGAGACATAAGCCCGTGTCTCAGGCCGTGTAACCTTTGAACTAGGGACAGATGACCGTGTCCCAGCTCGTTTCCTCACCTGTGTTACTCTCTGAGTAGGGTGACACACCCATGTGCCAAGCCGTGTAACTCTTGAAATTACCCCACACGCCAATGTGCCAAGCCGTGTGCTAGGCCTTGTAACTCACTGACTTGCATGCAAAGGAACCTTCAGGTGACACACGATCGTGTCGCTAGGCCATGTGCCACACAAGGTTGAGTCACACGCTCGTGTCTCAGGCCGTGTGGACATAAATTTGCCTAAATTCAAGCCATTTCCTATACCACTTCATGCATTATCCTTTAGATCTTTTGTACACATAGTCAAGGCATCAAGATCCTATCAAAATATACATATAATAACCATTTCAAGATTCCTAAATCAACTAACCTATATGCCATTCAAGGCACCTCAAACACACACAACAACACTTACCTAAACATGCATATTTGAGCACATTTCTATTATCATTTTCTAGCTCAGAGCTTACCAAACATGGCACAAAATGACCATTATTATACCTTTCAAAACATACCATATAAGCCTTTCCAAACATGCATCACAAGGTAATCAAAATGACACAATCCAACAAGGTATCAAATGGTACCAACCAAGATAACTTACACAACTTATACATACCAAAATATCCATTAAACATTCAACTAACATAATTATAAGTCCACCTATACATGCCATTATAACCTTGGCAAAACATTCAAAAACTACCGATATTTATGCTGGATAGTGTGATAAATCTCCGACAAGCTTCCAAACCGATTGAGCTTCTGATAATCTATAAAACATAGGAAAGAAAGTACGTAAGCACTTAATGCTTAGTAAGTTCATATATCATAAACACAACTTACCATTTCATTTGCATAATGTAAATAGCATAATTATAACACCAACTAATACCATAAGCTTAGTACAATGCCTATACAACATCACAAAATACACAAGTTAGTGCATTTATACATGGTTCAAATGAATTCATCGATAACAAATAACTTAGACATTTGTTCATCTCATTTAGGTCACCATTCCCTTTTCATAAGTACATGATACATTCCATTTGAACACTTACCATTTTCTTTCCTTTTCATACCTGTTGAACCATCTAGAATATCATCAGATACTCGGGAAATCTCACACGAAGTGTGCTTAAACATATAACAGTAACCTTTCCTTTACATCATTGATCACACGAGCTGTGAAATGGGCCTACTCATATGAGCTTTGGGTCGGAATGTAAGCTACACAATGCTGTTCACATAAGTGGTGGAGTATCCAAAAAAAATGCAAGACCTTAGCCATCGATAGGACATTCAAGCCCAGTACTTGAAACATGAAATCCCTAATGACATGTCATTTGTATCCTACGAATTCCTAATATTCAACTGGGACTCGACAACCGTCATAGCATTGATTTATTTACATATCAATCAATTCATATGATAAATAACAAATTAACATACGATTTGAAATAGCATTAAAATGATAACTATTCATACGAACTTACCTCGACGACTAGGGGCGTAGAAATGAAGTTGAATTAGTCTGAGGCTTTTGCTTTTCCCCAATCTAGGTTTGTACGTGGTTTATCTTGATCTAAATAAATAAGTATATTCAATTAAGTACTTCAATTAACCTCAATCATTCAAGTCAATCCATAATTCACATTTGTGCTTAATTACTATTTTACCCCTAACATTTTAAGTTTTCACAATTTAGTCCTTAAGCTCATAAATTGAAATCTAAGCATTTTAATCCCCCAATTAAGCTAACTGGATTCTTTAGGGACTTATATCAACCCAAATCAACCATCATTTCATAAATTTGCCATGAACTTTTACTATTTTTACAAATCAATCCCTAAATGCTAATTTAATCAAAAATCACTTTACAAAACTTGTTTATTTATCAACAAGGACTCATAATCTACAATTTAACATCAAGAATCATACAAGAACATCCATGGCATAACCCTCAATCTTTAACAGTTTTACAAATTGACCCCCAGGCTAGCTAGATTAAGCTAAAACGACCTCAAAAATATAAAAATCATTAAAAACTAACCTAAAAAATGGGCACATGAAAGAACAAAGCTAGTCAAACCTTCAAAGCACCAAAAGTGGTGTTTTTATACAATATTTTGGTGGGAGAAACTAATTAGAAAGATGATGCCATATTTACTTCTTTTTAATTTACTTTTATATATTAAATTACTAGTTTAACATTTGTTATTAACATAAGAATTCACATAATTCATGTCCATATTTGTCCACTACCCTTAAAAATGGTACAATTACCATTTAAATCCATTCAATTTAAAGTTTCATAGCCATTTGACCCTTTTAACTAATAGAACTCTACTTTTACACATTTTATGATTAAGTTCTTTTCACTTTATTAATCATGCAAACATCAAAATTTCTTAACGAAATTTTAACACAACTTTAATACAATCCCATAAAAATTAAAATAATAATAAAATAGAAATTTACTCGTCGATTTGTGGTCCCAAAATCACTATTATACATATGTGATATGGCCACAAAATCATTTTCACTTAAAATCAATTTTTACTTTGGCATGTAAGACATGCTTATTATATTACTTATCACTTAAAATCAAATAGGCATGCTTAACATGCAAATCACATATATTCATATTATATCAATATTTCTCATTCTATCATTCATGTGAAATTCACATAAACCATAACATCACATAACATGAGAATGAAATTTTCATGCATTTTGTAATAATAATAATCAAGATCATACATCATACATTTCATGAAAACAACGGTTTAGGTTCTCTTACTTGGATATTCCATTTCGATGGGTTTTTACTTCTGTTTTTGAATACGTAAAGTATTCTTGATGAGTACAATTTTAATAATACTAATAATTTTTAACAACATGAAACATAGATTTATTTTTGTTTAATGTTAAACCCACACCTAATCATAGATCCGATGTGCAACAACTCTTTAAGAATGCCCACACTTGGATCTAATCGATAGATTACCTATTCAACATCAAATGGCGATCTTTCATTAAGACGACCATTTTTAAGGTTGATACGATAAGTTAGTTATCAACTTCCATTAACACTTACCCTTAGACTAATCACTCAGATTAGTGATTTTGATCCTAACGTTAATGATCTCCCGGTTTGGTGTCGATCGACCCTTCAATTTAATATGAGATAAGAAATGTTAATATACAAAAGTAGCATGTGTAACAACATTTGGTCAAGAAGAAAATAAAGAGGAATGAGTGGTTTTCATCCAACCCTTACACGCACTCTTTCTTGGTTGGCAAGAGAATTAATAGATCACCTTGATTACGAGTCGGAGGGAAAAAGAGGATCTATAGAAAGGGTCATTTAATTGTAAGTCCATGAAATTAAGTTTTAGAAATGAAAACTAATAGAAGTAGATAGTGTAGAATTTTGATCACCAAAAAGAGTGATAAAGGTTGAAAACAAAGAAAAAGAGATGGGGAAACACAATCATTAGCGGTGGTGCTACGGTGGTTACAGTAATGGCAGTTTGATGGAGGAGAAAGAAAGGAGAAGGGTTTAGTCACTTGATAAAAGAAGAAGAAGAGATGAGAAGAGAGAAAGAATGAAAAATAAGTTGTGTATGTGGTGGCACACGGTGGTTGTCGTAGTGGTGGAGGTTGGCGCTAAAGGTGACGATGGAGAAAAAAGAGAAGATGAGTGGTGGCATGGTAGAGGTTCGGTGGTCTAGTGTTGGTGATTCAGTGCCAAGAAGCAGTGGAGGAGAGGAGAAAATAGAGTAAAAAGAGGGTGGTTGATGGCTAAACAAAGAGAAAAAAAGAGAGAGTAAGGAGGAGCTTATGGAGGTGTGGCAATGAGAGGGAGGAGAATGAGAAGATGGATGAAAAGGGGGTTCTCAAACAAGTCTAGGTTCAATGTATCTCATACATGGCATTGGTTGAGAGAAAGGTAAGTTAGGGGAACAAGACGAAAAGGGGATCATGCTTGCTCAAATAATGAAAGTTGACTAGAAAAGAAGGGAAATAATCTCCTTTAAGTATGGCAAGCATGAGTTGGACGATAAGGGAGTTTTTGGCCTATGGAAAATTCAAAAAATTAATTAAAAGATGGTGATGAGAAGACTTGAACTTAGGACCCTTAGGAAATTAATTAAACACTTAACCACTTGGCCACTTTATTCATTGTATTCAATTTAACAGAGAATATTTAAAACATGGGATGTGACCTTTGCTACTAACCCAATTTTTGGAATGTGACATCATCACTCATGGCTTAGCCTCGATCGACTTACCTGTGACATAAGAACATAGAGGTAAGTTCAATAGAAATTAGTGAGTAAACTTTCATTTACTTAATTCTCATCTGAGAACTCTTTTATCTAACTTCATATCTCTTAATCTTTAACTTAACTCTGGCGGATACATCCCTTAGATTCTATTCATTATACCATGGGTGTCACGCTTCGCACTGTGGTCATATTCTTTCCTTTCATATATTTTGTACCACTCTCGCATTCTTTGTCTTATTCTTTCATGATTCCTTAATCATTCCCGTTACACAGGGCCTTTTAGACAGAATGTTCTAGGTTCGCCACATACTTTGGTACACTCTAGTCTCGTTGTTCTTACCATTTTACTATACTGGGTTAGCCATAACCCTTCTTATAAAGCTTTTCTTTTAGAGTTCGTCATATTTATCGTTCCTCCAGAAGACTTCATATGCCGTTTTATCCAAGGTCACCATGGGTTCCTTTCTTTTCGTTCAAATTTCACTAATGTTTCTTTCATTTGGTTGCTGCAAGGGTTATTCTTTAGATGGCACCACGAAGACATTCCTTTTCAGAGATAACGAGAAAGGCTTCCTTATACAGAGATTGCTACAAAGGTGTCCTTTTCATTAAGTAGTTACCACAAAGGCTTTTCTTTTAGAGTCTCACAACAAATGCATCCTTTAATAGGTTCGCCACGAAGGCTTATCCTTCTAGAGTTTTTCCACAAATGCTATCCTTTTACGGTGTTTTAAATGATAGGGATTTACCTAAAGGTTTGCCCCTCATAATTCTGGGACACGCAGATAACCACATCAGGTAATAACCTTCTTTAAATTTTCCCATATGATGCTATAACCCACCAGTTACGATCTTAGACGATATGGTCTTCTTTAATGCCATGACCATGGACTTGTCCTTTTAGAGATTCGTGTTTTTAGTCCTAACGGACCCCTTTTATGAATCTGGGGATAGGCACGGACTCTTCATACTTAGACCCAAGAACTCATCATATCTTGAATTATAACAAATACATCCAAACCCTTCAGTCACATTAACACATTTCCATTATCCAGACACAAGCATCCTCTTTAACCTTGAGATTCATGTTTCATATTTTGACCACGAAACTTCATGTTATCCGTACATGCAAGTCCATGATCTTACGTTCCTCATGAGAATCATCACATCATATTGTACTAGTTCTATTTCAAGATTGGTTATTTAGCATAAAATTTTCTAGAAGGCACAAATAACTTGCCTTACACCAGATTGATAAACGCTCGCTTGTGAGCTTCCATATACTTTTTGCCCATGAATTTCATTTTAAAGGTTCTCAAGAAGAAATCCCACATTAAACAATTCGCAATAGTCCCTTGCTTCATAATGTTTCACCAATGATAAGCTTCATCAGTGAGTAAAGACATAGTGCATCCCAACTTCTCTTCATCAGTACACGCCATTTGCTCAAGGATTTTCTCCACATCCTTACGCCAATACTTTTCCTCTGTAGGATCAAACCCTTTAACACCACTAAACTCTTATCCACCCAGAGTTTGCAAACACTCCAATAGCGATCCTCTACTTGCGGAAGTAGTGTTGGCACTAGCAACTCACTGAAAAGCCTCAATCATAGACTGGGTATCATGATATCGCTGTCTGGCATAGAGAAAAATGATTACAGGGGGTAGTCTGTGTCCAACACAACACTAATCAAAATACAACATCTAGGGGCATTTTTGTCACTAAATATTGGGTTGTAATAAGCTATTTAAAGCCATTTTAACTGAGAACAAGATAAGGAAGTAGTTTTAGGTTAAAAAGCTCTTTAGTTTTAGGGTTTTTTTCATCTTTAAGATTAGGAGTAAGGTGGTTTTTTTCTCTATAGTTTTAGGATTTTAGTTTATGTTTCTTTATGGTTTTATTTAGCTTCATAGTTGTTAGTAGAGTTAGTTTTTATTATAGCTTAGTTTTGTTTTACATGTTAAAGACATTAAACTTAGTTGTAAGCACACTTTAATCATTGAGTTAGTGCTATTTGAGTTTTCTTTCTTTTTATCTGTTAAAGCTTTCATCTTTAGTGTTCTTGTTTCTTTATCTTTGTGTTAGTTGTTTTTAATTTAGGTTTATCAAGTTAAAAATCAAAGCTTTCATCTTTTTGTTCAAGTTGATACTTATGGATATATTAGTTGTTTCTTTCATGTTTGTTAGCTTTAATATAGTAATGGGTAACTGATCCCTAGGGGTTGGTTGATGGAGATGTGGATAAACTAAAATCTTTGGACTAAGGACTAAATCGTAACAAATTGGACTAATTTGAATAGAACTAGGAACTTAGGTAGCGATGCCCTTAAGGGAATATCAAGATAAAGTGAGACGAAAGGTAATCTTGTATCGCACTTGTTCTTTAGTCCCAAATTAACTGGAAATATTGAGAGATAAACCGAACCTAATTCGTCTATGTCGATAAAATTGAGATCGAGAGATAAAATGGTGCCACTTAGTAATTTAAGCGATTTATGTCCAAAGCTCGAGATTTAGTGAACCACATTGAAGTTAACCAACCCTCATTGCTAATTTGTTGGATAGTCCGTCTAGTTTAGCTTTCTTGCAATTTAATCCTTAGGGTAGAATATTTAATTTTCTTGCAAAATCTTCTTCTATGAATTGTTATACTATAAAACCGTGTTAATAACCACTTAGACTCTATTGTGTATAATAATCATTGCTCAATCGCCTCTTCCTTTGGTTTCAATCATTGGAATACTTCGATGTTTCATTATAACACTATAAATATTACAATCAACACTGTACACTTGTAATAAAATCAGAATTTAAAAATAGTTTCATAAATTTAGTGTTTTAACGTGTATGCATGTCGTCGATCAATGCGCAAAAGGGCTTTTGGGAGAATACTACTTCGTCAAACATTTTCTTTTTATCTATGCACTAGCCCTTATGTTCTACAATACTGAGGCGTCATATGCATGCTCAAGAAATACTAATTCTGTGTAAACTCCAAATACCATAAATGATCAGAACTTATCTTATCCATTGTATTTCCATAATCACTATTCAGTCACTAAGGCTTTATCGGGCAAGGTGTTACAAAATCTTTATTTATTAATTCAAGTTTGAATCAATCTTTGACTAACAAACCCCCAGTTCGCAACTCAATTGGCAAACACCAGTTCACCAAATAGACTGGTGAACCCACTTGCAATGAATTTGGCAAACTCCTTACCGCATCTTTTGGCGTATACTACTTTGCCAAAACACTTGGAGAACTCCTTGTTGATACTCTTTTGGCAAACTCCCTAGTTCACCAAAGCATTAGCAAATAGCTAGTTAGCTGAAACACTGGTGAACCCTTACTTGCAAAGCCAAAACATCCAAGCCTGATCTCAGGATGTTACAGGTGTACTCGAGGATGTATTGGTCAAGGTACAGGGATTTGTAATCCCCGTCTATTTTGTAGTCCTCAATTTTGAGGAAGATCGAGAAATCCCCATTTTGTTGGGTAGGCCATTTCTGGCTACTACTAAATTGACCATCCATCTCGATTGAAATGAACTAATTATAAAAATTAGGGACAAAATAGAAGTGTTCAAATGTGGCCACGATTCTCAAAGTGAGAGATCATTAAGGGAGGAGTGTTATGCCTTATTCAATTTATCCCCTAACAGTCTCGATCGAGGGTATCCTTTCAGTTATGCTAGTATAGGTAAGTAAATTATGAAAAATCAAGACAAATGGATAGACCCCGGATGGAATGGAATCGATTGGAAAGCCAATGATAGCCGTGAGATACAGATGAAGTTGTTGGAAAAATTTAAGGAACTATCAGACATGTCCGGTTGTGCAACCTAATTTTTAAAATTATTGGACTTCAATTAATTTATAAATATTGTATACTAATATGTTTTTTATTTCTTAGAATTAGGAATTATACTTGTTATTTTATATTATAATTAGAAGGAAACATGTTTCCAAGAACAATAGAGGAGCTAAATGTTAGTTGGGTGCAAGTACGTACAACTAAAGGCCTTTTACAAGTCCCGAGAAGGCCCATATCAAATCCATGGCATCACATAACAACATCATGGCACGACACAACCATTTAAACATTGAAAACACAAAGATTCATTATCATCTCATGCCATAGACACCCTATGACGCGACACACACACACCTAGAAGCACAAATAGGGCATAGATTCACCTTGTGTCGCGCCATGTCCCCTCTATAGACCGACAGGCAGACCATTTTTGACAAGTTCCCATTCTTGGTTGGACCCAATCTTCAAAGTTATTCTCTGATTTTGCATGGAAAGTAAAGCCCTAGATGGCCTCTATATATTGCTCTTACCAATAGCCACACCTTCCAAGCCATGCGAGAGATTGAGACTGTGTCAACCTAGAATCTCCCAAATTATAAAGAGCATACGACTGTGTCACATGCTCGTGTGTGACACACTGCCGTGTGTTAGCCCATGTCTGCTAATGAGTACCTTATAATGCAAGTTAAAAAACCACATTATCACATATACAATAAGTATGCATTTAACCAATCTTTACACCTATTCAAAATACACCAAAAGAATACCAAAACATATTATAATTTCTAATTCTAACCAATATGCCTCAAGGCACCATCACAAGCATGAATCAATATCAAAGTATATCTCATTTCATGCCAACATAGCTAATGACCAAACCATGCCTTATAAACAATCAAAATTCAACTTTTACTCACCTATTATTGACCAAAAATGCCAAATCCACTACCTATAAGTTTGATATCAAAACTATTCCACGTGTCATACTTAAAACATCTAATTCAATCATCAAAATTTAATGCCATATTCTCCAACACAATTTTAACCTATTCAAACATTATATATCGTAACCAAACATGCCACATATACATATAAATCTATCACATTTCTCATGCCTTATAATCTTCTTAACATTATCATATCAAGCCACAATCATACATTCAATCATCACATATACTTTTTATAACACAATTCACACTTTGCTATTACAAAACACTCATCTACAAGTCACTCGTATTACATGCCACATAACAAAATTAAACGATTAAAAGTTTGCCAAGATGGAGGTTGGATAGTGTGATATTTGAGATGATCCAATCGCCGAGTTCCGCAAAATATTAACTACAGGAAACAAAAAATGAAACAAAGTAAGCTTTAAATAAGCTTAGTAAGTTTATAGGGTCAAAATAATATAACTGACCTTAATTCCAACATTTACAAAATAACATACTTAACTAAGTAATTTTCCTTATTACCACAAATCAAATCATTAGGTTAGTTCATCGAGTATATAACGCATAAACCATTGAACATACGTACTTTTACATTATATAACTTACTTCATTTCATTTAATACTTTTACTATTCATCAAATATCAATAACAATGTTAGTTTAGACCGATGACCTATATAATAAATAGATACATATATGCGGTTATCCACCCAAAACACGCCTAATTGCTCAAACGGGCTGCCATCCAAAAACACGCCTGGGCACTAAATGCCAAGCCCGTAGGCTAAACATCCCTCCAAAACATGCCTGGGCACTAAGTGCCAAGCCTGTAGGCTACACATCCTCACCCAAAAACATGCCTGAATCATTATGGATATAACTAGATAATTTGTAAAAAAATGTTGGATCCTAGTACAATTAGTGAATAAATAGTACATCATCATCTCATCTCATGTCAAATCCGTATAACACACAAAATAACCCTATTAGTATGCAAAATTGAGGAGAGATTCTAACTTTTTTTTATTAAGCTAAGTTATTTGTTATTTCAATTCAGTTTAATCAAGATTTTAGTAGATTAAGTGATTTTAAGTTGATTTTTTTGAAAATATGGTGGATCCGTATTACTTATTTGAGTTTAGTTTAAAAGTGGTTTTAAACTCATTATGGTTTAATTAAAGGTTTTTACCCTTGATTTAACAAATCCTTTAGTAATTTAAAAATTGAACGTTTTCCCCTTCTTGATGTTCATATACTCTTAATTTTTCTAGAAAAATTGGCTCTATGTAATTAGATAAAATTGATATTTTAGATCTATAATTAGGTGATATTTAGGAGGTAAGAAGTTGAAATCTAAGCTTAGAAACGAGATTTGACTGGTTAAACATCTATTTCGGCAAAACTAGCTAAGTTTTTGGTATAGAGGTTAGGAGGTTGTGATATGTGATATTAGAGGGATTTAAATGTGCTTGATGTTCTTTATAATGCCTTTTAATTATGTTTAATGTGTATGTGAAGTTCCAACTCAATTGAGAGCCTCCACAAGCAAGGACAAAGGCAAGCAAAAGCTTACTTGAGCTTTGTTGTGCAAGCAAGTTGCTAAGGCGAGTGGTCTTGTGTGCTATAATTGATGTACAAATTAGTGAGTTAAAGGAGGCTTAGGTTGTCTACTCATCTAATCTAAGTCTTAAAAGTAAGTGTTCTCACTTGAACTTCGTTATTTTATAAGCAAGCTTACATGTGTTGTGATATGTACAAGTGTGTGATGTTAATATATGTGTTGAATATATGATTGTATATACCTTGTGACCAATGTGTTTTATGCATACACATTTGAAATGAAAGCGTATTTGTCTCATTGAGAAAAGTGTTTTCACATGAGCTGCATTATGTGAAAGTGATAAGTGATATGAATGTAAAGCGTGTGAGTGTGCATAAACTAGAAAATTAATGTGTGAACTAGATATATTGGCCTTGTGAACCTTTGAAAACATTGGATATAGTTTGCATGCCATAGGATTTGAGTACACATTTATGTTTTTGATGTTGTGACATGTGGAGAGATAATGGAATGTAGATTATTGCTCCATTCATGGGTCATGTTGATGTATTGAAGAGTGCTAGCTTCATTCTACACTTTATAGGTTTGATATAGATTCTATGAGTCAAGTACGAGGTGATGGAGATTCGTGTATCCAATGAGTGTTTTAACATGTATTTTCATTTTCACAAGGGGCCAATGTATATGTTATCATGTTGATGATGCCTTGTGATAAATGTGTCTAGCATGCTTGTTTAAACTCTTATGTTTGTGGATTATTGCTGCATCTCGAGTACTCACTGAGCTGGGTTAAGCTCACACTCTTTTGTGATTTTTTTTTTTGCAGTGATATAATTGGAGTGGAGTGAGGAGGTGAACAAGTTGGTGATCCAAAGGAAAAAGCATATTTAATTGTGCTTGTGAGATGGTTTTTGGTTCATAAAGATGGCAATGTGGGTGAAAACTTGAGGAACTAGAATTTAATTTTGATTTGGATTTGTTACCGGAATTTCTATGGACTGTTTAAGGACTTTTATAACTATTTGTATGTTTATACTGCTTGAATTATGCTTGAAAAATGCATCAATGGTAGATAGATTGATAAACTATCAAATTTATTTAGGGGTTTTCTGTAGGGTTTGCATGTATCAATGATAGGGGTTTGCACAGGTGAGTTCGCATAGGTAGTTCAGCAATAGGGCTTTACATAGGGGTTCGCATATTGTGAGGGTTCGGACACAAAATATTATGTTTGTATATACATATGAGCTCGCACTCATATAGGCTCACATGCATAGATGTAGACTCGCATATTACCTAGGTTCACATGACACATAGGGTTCACACATCTCAAGACTTGCATCCATATAGGCTTGCACATAATATAGGGCTCACTCAATGTAAGGGCTCGCATACATCATATGATAGTTATTCGCCAAGCGTAGTGTACGCATACATCATGTGATAGTGGTTCGCCAGTATGAGTTTTCCTTAGGGTCACTAGTGTGAGGTTGCCATAGGGTTTGCCAATGTGTGTTCGCCATAGAGGGTTCATCAACAATAGTGCTTGCCGAGCTTAGGGTATTGTTAGAAATTGGTGTTCACTAAGCTTAAGAGCTCGCCAGACTTAAGGGTCACGAACTGGGGGTTCATAGGTTTAGGGTTCATGAGCTAGGGTGTTCAAACATTAAGTGTCTTCTAGGTAAGCTACAAGCTAGTGCTCATATGGTAGGATGCGAGCTAGGTGCTCGTTGATTCGAGTGTGAGCTGCTAGGGTTTCTAAGTAAGGGTTGCCGATTTATATGTGTTTGTTCTTTTTCTAGTATAAATTGATTTTTCGTTGGATGTGATTAGAAAAGCCTGTTTTAGAACTTTCAAATCTTAATTTCATTCCTCGAATTTCAATATGGTAGCTTCAATTTTGTTAAAATAAATTTTCTGGATATTTTGGAAAAAATTATGATTTAGTCCTTAAACTTTGTTTTGGAATTAAGTGAGTTTTAAATATCGTTTTGAACCGAATTTTTCACAAATTCTTTAAATGAAAATACCGAGGACACTGGTTGGTCCAAATTTATTATTTAAGAACTTAACATTTACGTTATGCAAAAATGATGATTTTACCCTTGGTACTTTTCGTTGTATTATGATGATCAATGTATGCTTTAGGATTGTTTAACTAAAATTTCTTATGTGAGCATGTTTCAAATTGGTTTGATGGTTGGTTTGTGGCATGTTGGTTCACCGGTACGGAGAGTCACTTTGGTGGCTAATGTGATGTTCGAAATTCAGGTTGGATCGTCCTGGGCGGGTTTGGGCTACCACACACCCAATTGCGTATACAAAATAGAGAGAAAATTAGTATGCCAACTTACTTAACACATGGGCGTATACTGTGCGCCAACTTACTGAACACATTTGTATATTGTACACCAACTTACTTAACACAACTTTGACAACTCATCTTCATGCCAGCCACAATCCGAGAATTCAGAATTAGAAGCATATCATATAGTTTCATTCACATACATACTCCCTATTAACTCCTCATATCGTTTTCATTCAAATTAGCATGTTTTATCGTGATCTGTCAATCCAGTTTGCAAAATAGCTACCTTACTTGAGGCTACACAAACATATCACCTCTTCTCCATCACCACAGACCAAATCATATTTATCATATCAAAAGCGGATGGTAGTGGCTTAGGCATGAAGGATGGCGCTCACTTCATATCACAAACAGATTGAACTCAAATTGATGACACAGGATGACCATTAACAACCTATATGTCACTCATACATTACATGTAACACCCCAAACCAGACCAAGTCGTTATGGCCGAATTTGGAAAGCTACATTGGCCACCAAAAGGGCCTAGCAAAGCTTTCCTAATTTCAAACGTAGTTTTTAAACCATTTGGACAGTTTGTTCAAAACTAGTAAAATTGAGTGTTCAACTATACTTTCAATTCCATTTGTCCACAAAAATGGCCAAAATAATCTTTTGAAATTTTGAAAAATATTTTAAAACTATTGACGTATTAATTCAAAACAAATGAAGTAAAGTGTTTATTTTAATTTCGTAAAAACCGTGCAAATTTCAGGAATCGAAATGATAAATATCTCAATTGTAGACATTCAATCATTTATTCAAACTATTTTGGATTTTCAATCATACTTCTAAATCATTTGTATATTAACTTGAAATCAAAAGCCTTTAGAATTCTCATTTGTAAACATTTATAATTTTGAAAATTGTCTAATTTTATTAAAAACTCATTTTTTTAAAAATGCAGCGAAAAAATTTATTATTGACAGATTTTATTTTAAAAATCAAGTTTCATACGAAATCTTATCAAATACTAACTTATGCAGTTTTTAAAACATAATGTCATGCAATCAAGTCATGCAAATCAGAATAAAATCCTCAAAGTAAAAGTCCCGTGCCTCAATCCGCACTCAAACTTATTACAAACCCAAAATATGAAAATAAAATTTAATTACATTAATTTAAAAAAACTTCTGAAAAACTCCTCTAAATGTTGTCATCGAATCCTAACCTTAAGGTTATCTGAAAAATTAGAAAACTAAAGGGGGTGAGCTATAAATCTTGGTGTGAGATTAATATAAACGCAATCACATACATATAAAAATACACGTTATACAATCATCACAATCATATTAGTTTCATATAACTCAATATTTCACACGTTATACAATTATTTGTAAAACGATGCAAATTTTGTGAAAACAGTCCTACCCATCTCCACTACACACTAAAATCGAGTTCCCCAGATCTGTTCCATCCAATAACACATCAATTGAGAACAATGTCGCAGTAACAAAAATAAACTACCAATAATCAATATCGTGGATAACCCACCAAAATTGTAGATAAACTGCCATTAATCAATATCATGGAAAAGCAACCAAACTCACAGATAAACTACTGATAATCAATATCGTGGACAAGCCACCAAAATCGCAAATAAACTGCCAATAGCTTCAACCTTTCATACATCCCACCCCATACATGTGATATGGCTAAAATCACTTAGAATCACATAGGCATGTTTAACATGCAAATCATATATGTATAAATGGTACCAAAATTTCACATTTTATAAATCATGTGAAAATCACATATGCCCTAAGATTACATAACATGAGAATGAGATTTACATGCTTTTTAAATCAATAATAATCATCAATATCACAAAACATGTTGTTCACAACATATACGGTTTGGAATCACTTACTTGTCATAATCCATAACGATGGGTTTTATCTCTCTTAATGGACACATAAAGTATCCTCATCAAAAAAATATAATTCAAATAATAACATTTTTATCAATATAAAACAATTACTTAATTTTGTTTAGTCTTAAAACCCAGACCTGATCGAAGTAATTCCAATGCGGAAACTCTTTCTAACGCCCACTACAAGATTTAATTAGATTTATCTCGAATCTAAAAATAAAATGAATAATCCATCATTAAAACACCCTTGATAAATATTTGATAAATGATTACACTTTGAATTCTATGACAATACTTACTCTTTGTTAATCCAGTATTATTCCACTCTTTGAAACATATGAAATTACATGCTTGAAATCGATCCTTCAAACAGTAAACACCAAGTTAGGAAGATGTCATTTGGTCACCATATAGGGATTAAGAAGTTTTGAACAAAGTGAGTATTCCAAATACTTATGATCTCACTAATTGGGAATCGATATGGAAGAGAAGATGACTTAGAATTGGGAGCAATAACCATAATATCTAATATATCCAATACTAAAAAGAATTAATAGAAAATATTAAATAATCTTCCTATGATAAATAACAAAATCGCTATAGAAATGAAGGGAAAACACTATTATTTTATGGTTGTTTTCACAGTGGTGGTCATGACAGTGGACGGCGACGGTCACAACAGCGAACGACGAATAAGATAGAGGGTTTTGACACTTGAAGAAAAGAAGAGAAAAGAGAAGAAAGAGTATAAAAAATGAGTATTAAAATCGATGGTGCAAGGTGGTTGTCACGGTGGAGGAGGGCGACTTTAAGGGTGTGGTGGAGAAAATGGTGAAGAAAAGTGGCGGCAAGGTGGAGATCTGGTGGTGATGATGGTGGTTTAAGGCAAAGGAGTGGTGGAGGATAGGAGGAAAAATAATACAAATTGTGGTTAATGCCTAAAAAAAAAGAAAAATGGAGGAAAACAGGGAGGAGCAAAAGAGGAGGTGGCAAAAATGAATAGAAAAATAAATGATTTATAGCAAAAGGTGTTATTCACCTTGTCCAGGTTCGATGTATGCGATATAAGGTAAGGATGAAGAAAATAGGCATGTAGAGGGGACAGAGCAAAAAATGGATCCTGGGAGTGAAAAGGGGGCTTAATGAGGGACGATTGACTTACACACAAGGAAAGAATCTTTCCCCATGCATGGTAACTAGGTTGGACGGCAATGAGTGTTCATACTAGCTAAAGTTGTCAAAAGGATTAAATAAATATTTGGGAGCATGAGGAATTGAACATAGGACCTTTAGGAAATTAACTAAGCACTTAACCACTTGAACACATTACTCCTTATGATCATTTTAACAGAAAATATTTAAAAACTTGGGATGACCTTTGCTAAGGGTTTAAAACAAATTTGCACCAAATAGAAATTAATGAGAGAGAAATGATTGAAACTTAGATAATCAAGGATAGCTTCACAACTACTCAATCACTATAATTGATATTTATTATCAAATGAGCAAAACATCATCTAAAAAAAATTTTGGCATGACCACTATTGGTTCATTAACCCAATCTATTAACCTGAATTTTTGGATATGACATTACAAAAATTATAAAACAAAGAATTTTACAACACATGGAAGTAAGAAGGAACTCACTAGAAATTCTAGCACAAGCATACAAAGTAGGTCCTTTGCCTTTATCACTTGAACCCTTGTTAGCTTCTTGAGCTAAAAGAAGGATAATTGAACACATCAGATCATCAATCTATCAAATCTTAACATGCATGCAAAAATCGATAGCATAAAATCCAGAAACAAAAAGTTTTCTTCATCCTCACCATTTTGTTATCTATACATGAAACATATGAACATGTAAATGACTTCAATGATAACCTAAGCGTTCATCAATAATAACAGTGAATTGGTACTAACATAAAAGTTAGTTAGATACTATGAACCTTCACTCTGATGAAGTTTTCTTAGGTTTTCAAAAACTTTCATATGAAATCAAGAAAGAAGAAGAAGACGGAAAAGTGTTTAGAAAGACCACCGCTATCCTTATATACTTAAGCAATGGAGACAAAGATTAGTGGAAAATTCAGATCATTTCACTAACACTCTCAATCTTTGTGATTAAGTGAAGTTAGCAAAATTTAGGTCATATCATCTACAGTAGTCTAGTTCTGTTTTAAATAAATCTCAACTATACTAACCAAATCATCATACATTAAAATAATAAGCAAATCTAAAGAACTACGAACTGAACGAGTTCGCCCAAAGCATCTAGAGTAAGTGAATACTTAATAGAAGAGTTCGCCAAACCCTAGAGCTCACCAAAATTAAAAGTTCGCCAAATGACGAATTATACAGAATTCTATACTTAGCTAGTACAAATACTTTACTTGCTCAAATCTATCATTAATTTACAATCTATATGCCAAATAGAAACAAATTACAAAGACTCCATTTGGCGGGCTATTATATAACAATCTATTACAAATATATGTAAGCTCAATTTTATCTTTCGGTTATGTCTTCAAGTTTTACATTTTATTCAATTTAGTGCCCAAAATCAAACTTATTATAACTTCCAAATTTGGACTCCAAATTTTAAACCAACTTCAAATATATCCAATTCCATTCTCTTATTATAAAAATTATAGGAATTACATGCCAATTTCAAGATATTAACAATTTAATCCTTATGTTCAAAACTAACAATTATCAATTCACAAACTACTTCTTTTTAATTTATAAGAAAAAAATCGAACAACCTAACATTAAAAGCTTCAAATATCAACAATGGTAACATTTTCAAACCATAACAGTTTTAAAAATAAACATATGGATTAGTTAAAATGTGTTACAACAATCCCGAAAAGATAAAATTTACGAGAAACGAGTGAAAAATGGCTTACCATGCATAAAGCTAAAGTTGGTCAAATGATGGAGCTTTATAAATGGCTTCTTAAGGTTTCATTATTTCCATAGTGAAGAAGAAGAAAAAATAAATGGACGATGACTTTTAATGTTAACTTATATAATTAGTTTATTAATCATAATTTATCCTATTTAACTTAATTAATAATAATTTATTAACATTAACCTTAATTAACCATTTTGGTGGATGATAGTTGTCTATCACCACCGTCCACTATAAAAAAAGGGTCAAATTCCTCAATTGGTCGTTCAATTAATTAAAATTTCATAGCAATTAACTTTTACCACTTTTACAATTTAATTCTTTTACCTCAATTAGTCACTTATTCAACAAAATTACCTATACAAAATTCAATTCACCAATTAATCATTGTAAATATTTAATAAAATCATTTTCAAGCTCGGTTTACAAAAACAAGGTTTCGATACCTCATTTTCCAAAACCACTTGACTTTAGGACCAAACCACTTGTACTTAACTAATTATCCAAATAATAAAAATTATCATATTTAAATTCACTATATCATTTTACTTAACTTGTAACTATTAAATAATAATATTTACAGACTCACTCAGCGGAATTGTGATCCTGAAATTATTGTTTTCGATACCATTGAAAAATGGGTTATGATAGCTCCGTAGAGCCAATACATCATTTCCAACCAATCCTCCTTAAATCCCCTTTCAATCTATCTATTCCTCCATTACGTGAATTTTCTTATCTTCAATTAACCTGGCAAAATAATTCCCTTTGTACTCTGCATTTTAAAGACAAACTTTTCATGCACACCAATTCACTGTCATAACATGGAGTACACCATATAATAGTTCATTGATAAACAACCATGTCATACATTAAGAGAACAACTTGAAAACATTCATATAATTGTACAGCCATATGCAAGCATAACCTCTCCAGTCAGCCATGATAACATATGTAACACCCTAACCCTTATCCGTCGCTGGAATAGGGTTACGGAGCATTACTCCAAAAACATAACATAAAACATACATTCATGAACATTGATATACACATAGCATAGTTCGTTCATAAATATGCTTATCGCCCCATAATCGAGCCCTCGAGGCCTTAAAAACACTTTAAAAATGATTCGGGACTAAATCAGAAACATTTGAAACATTGAGGAAACAATTATAAAAATTCAAACTACAGGGGTCACATGGTCATGTGACTCACACGAGTGAGACACACGCCCGTGTCTTAGGTTGTGTAACGTTCGAAATAAGGACACATGGCTGTGTCCCAAACCGTATTCGTGCTGGTGTAACTTTCTGACTTGGGTTACATGGCCAAGCCACACGCCCATGTACCAGGTCGTGTAACTGTCTGACTTGCAACCATCAAAACCTATAGGGGACACACAGTTGTGTCACATGGCAGTGTGTTACGCTCGTGTCTTAGGCCGTGTGGACAAGAAATTCCCAAAAATCAAGCCATTTCTTTCACCCATTCAAACATGTACCTACAAGCCATTTGCACATATAACCAAGACATTCAAACATGCACAAAACATAATAAAATGACCAATTTCCTATACCAATAATTCAGACAACCAATATGCCAATAAGGCACCTCAAATACAATCCATCAAACCTATCTAAACATATGCATACTTGGCAGTTCATCAACCTTACTCATCTAACTTATTGCAACTCAATACATACCTTAATTGACCACATTGAAAATACACCATCACATACCAAATTGGTCATTCAAAACATGCATCATCTTGACCATAATAACACCAACCATCAAGGCATCAAAATGCCATAAGTACATCAACCATAATAACATGTCATTATAACCTTGACCAAAACATCAAAATCTACTGATATAATCGCTAGATAGTGTGATAGGCCTTTGACGAGCCTCCAAATCAATCGGGCTCTCGATAATCTATAAAACATAGGAAAGAAAACTACATAAGCATATAATGCTTAGTAAGTTTGTAAATCATGAACATAGCTTACCATTTCAATGAAAAACCTTATAAATTTAACATGAATCAATCCAACATAAGCTTGGCACAAGCCTAAGCATCATCAACAATACAAGTTAGTGCTTTAACACATAACTCAACAAAATCATCACATGGTAAGATAGATTTCATGAACATAGTACATTTGAATTTATACTTTCCATAACATAGTTATAGATACTCTGATCATTATCAATCCATACTCTGATAGATTTCATGAACATAGTACATTTGAATTCATACTCTGATCATTATCAGTTCATAACATAGTTAATGGAACACTTACCATTCTTTCCCTTTTCATGCTCGTTCAACCACTTAGAATAATATCGAATACGTGAGAAGCTCACACCAAATGTGCTAAACATATGGTCGAAACCATTCCTTTCCTTTTCCTTTACATCATTGCTCACTCAAGCCATAAATGGGTTTGCTCACACAAGATGACGGTCGGAATGTAGCTACACGATATGGCTCACACAAGCTGACAAGTATCTGCAACAAATAGCAGAACTAAGCCTTCGGTAGGAAATTCAGGACTAGCACCCGAAACATGGTAACTCTAATGACATGCCATTTGTATCCTATATATTCCTAAGGTTCAAATAGGGCTCGATAATTGTCGTACATCATTGGATTTCCATCGATTCGTGAAATGATACATAACATAATAGCATGCATATATCAAATAACATTAAAACGTTATTTAAACATATGAACTTACCTCGATTACAAAAACGTCGAAATAGGACCACTAATCTGAGACTTTAGCTTTTCCTCGATCTAGATCCGTACAAGGTTTATCTTGATCTAAATAAGAAAATTCAATCTATTTAATCCACATGCCATTCAATTTAGTCCAAAATTAATACTTTTGAAAATTTATATTTTTGCGCCTAATATTTTAACTTCTTTACAATTTGGTCCTTAATCTTTTAAATGGAAATTTATGCAATTTGATCCACATATCATGCTAGCCAATTTACCTAAGGACACATACTAACCCAAACAAATCATCATTTCAAAAATTTATCATGATATTTTACGATTTTTACAAATATGTCCCTAATTGAGAAATTCATCAAAAATCACTTTACAAAAGTTGTTTATTTAACAACAAGGACTCATAATATTTCATTAAACTTCAAAAACCATACAAGAATTTCCATGGAAAAACCCTAATCCTTTAAAAAAATTTCAAATTAGTCTCTAGGCTAGTTAGGTTAAGCTACAACGACTTAAAAAACATAGAAATCATTAAGAAACGGGACAAAAACCACTTACATGCAAGTAAGGAAAAGTAGTCGAATGTTTAAAGCTCTAAAATGGTGTTCTTGATTCTTCAATTCGATGGAGAGAAGAAGATGATTGAAAAATGGGATTTAATTTTGTTAAATTTTAACCTTAATTACCTATTTACCAAAATAACCTTTAAAATTATTCATAATTTCAATAATACCAAACTCATAAATGTCCACTACCACATAAATGCTCTAATTACCACTTAAGTAATCTTACATTAAATTTTTATAGCCATTTAAAACTTTTAGATACTAGAACTCTACTTTTGCACCTTTTACGATTTAGTCCTTTTCACGAAATTAAGTATGTAAACATTAAAATTTCTTAATGAAAATTTTATACGACCTTACTAATATTCCATAGACATTAAAATAATAATAAAATAAATATTTACTTGTCAGATTTTTGGTCCCAAAACCACTGTTTTGATTTTACCGAAAACGAGCTATTACAACTCTCTCCTATAAAGAAATTTTTGTCCTTGAAAATCTTACCAGAAAAGAGGTTTGGTATTGTACTTTCATAGCTTCTTTCAAATCCCAAGTAGCCTCTATTATACCGTGTCGTTGCCAAAGAACTTTCACTAAAGTTATGCTTTTATTTCTCAATTATTTAACCTCTCAAGCTAGAACTCTGATCAGTTCTTCACTGTACGTCATTCTGGCTTAATCTCAACGTCAATAGGTGAAATCACATGTGATGGATCTGATCAATACCATCGTAACATCGACACGTGAAAAATATTGTGGATCTTTTCTAATTTTGACGACAAAGTTAATCTGTATGCTACTTCTTTCAATAATCTCATATGGCCCAAAAGAGACTGTGGACTTAGCTTTCTTTTACAACCAAATCGAAGAACTTTTTTCTAGGGTGATACTTTCAAGAACACTTTTTCATCAACTTGAAATTCAATGTTTTTTTTTTTAAAATCCGTATAAGATTTTTGTCGATCTAAAGTTGCTTTTAAACTATCTCGAATTACTTTAACATTTTCTTTTGTTTCTTGTATCAAATCAACCCCGTGAAGCTTTTTCTCACTGAGCTTAATCCAATACAATGAAGTTCGACATTTCTGACCGTATAAAGCTTCATACGGAGCCATTTTGATGCTCAACTGATAACTGTTATTGTTTGCAAATTCAACTAATGGTAAAAATCTCTCCCAGTTACCTTTAAACTCTAAAACACAACATCGAAGCATATCCTTGAGTATCTAAATCATTCTGTCAAATTGACCATCGATCTGAGGATGAAACATGGTGTTAAAATGCAAAAGAGTACCTAGAGTATCATGTAACTTGCTCCTGAATCGAGATGTAAACTGCGAATCCCTATTAGAAATAATAGAAACTGGCACCCAATGCAATCTGACAATCTCAGCAACATATAACTCTGCTAATCTCTCAAGTGAAAATTTTGTACGCACTGGAATGAAATGCATGAATTTCATCAAACGATCAATAATGACCCAAACAACATCTTTCCTTCTCGGAGATAGAGGTAGTCCCAATATGAAATCTATCATGACCTGTTCCCATTTCCACTCTGGAATCATCACTGGCTGTAGCAAACTAGAAGTTACCTGATGTTCAGCTTTAACTTGCCAACAAACTAAACATCTCGATATGAACTTAGAAATCTCTCATTTCATACCTGGCCACCATTACATTTGTTTCAAATCACTATACATTTTATTGCTACCAGGATGAATAGACAAGCTACTACAATGAGCTTCCTACAAAATCTTTTGGATGACATCAGAATTTCTCGACACACAAATTCTCCCTTTAAAATACAAACTATCATCGGACCCAATCTGAAAGTCTAAATCAGCAGTTGTCTTAATCCATTTTCGTTTAGCTATCAACACATTATCGCATTTTCAAGCTTTACAAATCTCTTGCAACAACATCGGTCTAGCTTTTAACTCAGCTAAAATAGAACCATTATCAATCAACGTTAACTACATGTTCAAAGCTCGCAAAATAAATAGATATTTTTCACTCAAAGCATCCGCAACAACGTTAGCCTTTCCCAAATGATAATCAATGATCAATTCATAGTCTTTTAATAACTCGAGCTATCTGCACTATCTCAAATTTGAATCTTTCTACGACATTAAGTACTTCAGACTTTTATGATTTGTGAAGATATGACATTTTTCTCCGTACAAATGATGTTGCTAAATATTCAAAGCAAATACAATTGCTGCAAGCTCTAAATCGTGCGTTGAATAATTCGTTTCGTGTAGTTTAAACTATCTAGAAGCATGCACTATTACTTTTCCCTTTTGCATCAAAATACAGCCCAAACCATTTAATGAAGAATCACTATAAATACAAATTCTTTATCATAATCTGACTAAAATAACACTGGTGCCTCAGTTAGCAATGCTTGCAATTGATTAAAGATTTGCTGACATTTCTCAGACCACTCAAACTTAATATCTTTATCCAAAAGTCTCATCATTGGTGTAGTAATCATCAAGAATCCTTTGACGAATCTTCTGTAATATCCGGCTAAACCTAGAAAACTTCTAACTTCAGATACATTTCTCAGAGGCTTCCAATTTACGACAGCTGAGATTTTGCTTGGATCAACTCTAAAGCCATCTGCCGATACAATATGTCCCAGAAACGTAACTTCTCGAAATCATAATTCTGATTTGCAAAAGTTAGCGAATAATTATTTTTCGCGCAAAGTTTGTAAAACACTTCTCAAGGGCTCAGTATGCTCTGTTTCATCCCATGAATAAATCAAAATGTCATCAATGAATACCACCACGAATCTATCTAAATACAGTCTAAAAATTATGTTTATAAAATCTATAAATACTGTAGGTGCATTAGTCAAACCAAACAACATCATAAGAAATTCATAAAGCCCATACCTAGTCTTGAATGCGGTTTTCGACACATATGAGTCATTCAACTCGCAACTGATAATAACCAGTATGAAGATCAATCTTTGAGAACACTATCACACCTTTCAACTGATTAAATAGATTGTCAATACGCAACAATGGATACTTATTCTTAATCGTAACTTTTTTTAACTATCGATAGTCAATACATAATCGCATAGATCCATCCTTTATTTTAACAAATAGAACAGGTGCACCCTAAGGAGAAAAAACTAGGTCGAGTAAAACCCCTATGTGTCAACTCTTGCAACTACGCTTTCAACTCTTTCAATTCTGTAGGTGCCATTCTGTAAGGAGCTATCAATATTAGAGATGTTACCAACACTAACTCAATAGCAAACACAACCTCTCTGATCGACGGTAACCCGGGTAACCCTTCTGGAAACAGATTTGAATATTCACGTACCACTGGAATCGATTCTAGCTTCAACTTAGAAACTCTTGAATCAAATATGTAACAATATACCCTTCACATCCTTTTCTAACATATTTCTGTGCTAACATAGCTAATCTCACATTAGATACATTATCCGATCTATCTGATTCAATCTGAAGATTTTCACAGTTCTGGCACTTTACCACAATAAGCTTTTGTCTATAATTCATAATGGCATCATGAAAAGTTAACCAATTCATACCCAAAATCACGTCATACTCATCAAATGATAGTAACATTAAATCAGCTAGAAAGTTACAACCCCGAATCATCAAAGGACAATTTTTACAAACTTTATCAACTAACAGATACTGACCTTGGAGGTTTGTTACTTTAACCACAAACTCAGTAGACTTGAAAGGCAATTTCTTACTTAACACTAAAGTCGTGCATACATATGAATGTGTTGACCCCAGGTCAGTCAAAGCAATAACATCAGTATCAAAGATAGAAAATGTACCAGTGATAACATCTAGTGCTGATGCTACCTCTCTTTCACGGATCGCATAAGCTCTAGCTGGCGCTCATGCCTTAGATCTCATAGTAGGGTCTTTTGTCCCACTGCAGCTATCTCCAATATTTCTAGTGTTCCTTGGCACTCTACCTTTCGCAGTAGTGTTGCTGAGTCGAACAGTCTGAGCCTTTTCTTTTTCGGACCTCTCCGATCAATCTCTAATTAAATGTTCATACGAACCACATTAAAAAATGTCCTATCTTTCATCTTGCACTCACCAAGGTGTCGATGTCCACATTGTTGACATTTAGGTTTGTTACTCTTCGCACTACCTATGCTCGCTACAGACGTAGCCTGAGGTTTTGAAGCTGTATGTTGTTTTCCTCGATCTCTACCAGAGTAACCCACTGAAGCTGATGAACGGTTATGATATTCTTTTGGCTTCTTTGACGGAAATTGATATGATTTTACCACCAATCTCTTACTCGAATCACGAGACTCATAATTAGCGTTTCTTTTAGCTTTAGCTAATTCTTCAACTTTGTGCACTCGGTCAACTAATACAAATTCTTTAAATTCTAGAATCTCGACAAACAACTTTATGTCTTAATTCAGCCCATCTTCAAACTGTTTGCACATGGCAATCTCGCTCAATACACATTCTCAGGCATACTTGCTCAATTGAACAAATTCTCTCTCATACTCAGATACTGACATCCGACCCTGTTTAAGCTCGTGAAACTCTTTGCGTTTCTTGTCAAGGATGTAACACCCCTTACCCGTATTCAACTCCGGAATAGGGTATGAGGCATTACTAGAACACTTACACATGTAAACGTATTAAACTGAGTTACAAAATTTCATTCAAATTTAAACTCTTCAAATTTTTAACATGCTTTTATAATTCTTTATAACATATCCTCAAAATATTATATTCATAACAAATAGGGCCTACGAGACCCGATACTTACTTATGTAATTCAAAGCTCCATTTCCATTTTATTCAATTCACAATATTTCGTGTTCACAATTCAAATTAATTTCTC
Organism: Gossypium raimondii; assembly: GCF_025698545.1. Classification (NCBI taxonomy): domain Eukaryota; kingdom Viridiplantae; phylum Streptophyta; class Magnoliopsida; order Malvales; family Malvaceae; genus Gossypium; species Gossypium raimondii. Next base: position 28,575,729 of record NC_068568.1, read on the forward strand.
AATCCAATATATATATTTCAATACCACACTCTCATACTATGAAACTTTATTTTCCCATATGAGCTTAAACCATGATCATCACATATCAAAGACAAATGTTCTTGACATTTCCATGACATAAACCGAATTAATCAATGCAACTCGATGATATAATCATCCATATATCATTATTATCATATATATATATATCAAGACTAAATTTCTTATACATTTGGTCAATTGCTTTTCAAAACCGCAATAGTTCCTTCGGTACCAATACGTATTTACCATTCAATTTAACATTTACCGATTATAATCGGGCATATGACCATTATACACAATTATTTCCTACATTTTATTGTCCTCCTCCTCCTCCTACATTTTATTGTCCTCCTCCTCCTCCTCTCCATTCCACATCCTTTATGTGTATATCACATTTAAACAACATTAACTATAATTTCTCTATTCACTAACATGTATATTCAAAGCTGTCTATTCGAGTCATAGTCACTAAATTATTTTTATCTGGAGCTACAGAACTCCAAATTAAGATCCGTAAATTTTATCCGAAACTATATTCACATATATTCTTACCATAAAATTTTCATAATTTTTGGTTTAGCCAAATAGTACAGTTTATTCTTTAAAGTTTCCACTGTTTCACTGTTTGACAGTTCTGACCTCTCTTCACTAAAAATTAATTATCTCACTGTACAGAATTCGGATATAGTTTCCGTTTGTTTCTAATAAAATAGATTCACTGATAATTCTAAACATATAAACTTTATCCCATAATTATTTTTGTACAATTTTTACAATTTTCCAAAGTCAAAACAGGGATTCCAAACTCATTCTGACTCTGTCTAATTAAACTTCGAATATCTCAAAATATATAACTCTTTTGCTTTTCTATTTCTTTTATGTGAAAATAGACTCATTAAGCTTCAATTTCATATATTATTCAGCCTCTAATTAAATTTCCACCATTTTGGTGATTTTTCAAAGTCACACAACTGTTGCTGTCTAAACTGTTTTGTTGCTAAATGTACTCTTTCATAATTTCACTTTTCACTTTCAATCACAATTCAATTCAAAATTCACTTTTCCATTTCTAAGTCGATATTCAATTCGGTTCCACACCTATATTCATTATTCAATTACACTTAGTCAATTTCCGTTGAACACTCGGAATATACATAGATACGTGAGAATTAGCACATAAGTGCCACAGCGATATGTAGCCGGCTACCAGCGATACGTGGCGAAGCTACCAGCGACACGTGGCCGAAGCTACCAGCGATATGTAGCCGAAGCTACCAGCGATACGTGGCGAAGCTACCAGCGATACGTGCCGAAGCTACCACGATCAATAACACTGGAAATGTCCACGGGCTGCTCACAACAAGTCGTCAGTGTCGCAACACATGCTAGATCACCCAACACCGGGACTCACTGTAACAACTGTAACATCGATCTCTAGTGACATGTCACTTGTATCCACTTCTATTCCTAAGTTCAACCAGAATTTACACTTAACACTTTATTTTAAACACTTTATCACTTGAATAATTCATGAACAATTTTCCTTCCACATTCAATATTAATTCACATATCAAATATAATTCACAATTTATAAAAATATAACTATTATTTACAAGTAACTTACTTTGATGCAATAATATAAAAATTTAGCAATTTAGTCTTTAATCTTTCCTTTTCTCCGGTCAAGGTCGATTCCACTTCTTTCTTGATCTATAATAACACATTTGACTTATTTAGTACTCACATTTATCAAAACAGTCCTTGACTCAAACTTTGGTAAAATTATAATTTTGCCCTAAACTTTTACATATTTACACTTTTGCCCCAAAGCTCGTAAATTAAACTTCATCCCTTATTCTTATGTATTATGACATGTTGAACATTTTTCCCTTCTATAGAAACATCAAATTCCAACTCTAACACTTACTTATGAACATTTAGTATTTTTATCGATTATGTCGTTTTACTCGTTTTCACTCAAAATCGCTTAGCAAAAGTTGCTTAACATAATTCTAAGCTTCATATTCTATCATGAAACATCAAAATTCACACTTTTCATCTATGGGTAATTTTTGGACATAAATTCTAGCTCGAATTAATGGTAGAGATAGCTTAAGCAAGTTATCGGGATGCGAAAAATACAAAGAACAAGAAAAGCAGGGCTAGAAACGGACTTACCATGAAGCTTGGAAGATGAACAAACCCTAGCCATGGTGTTCCCTTGCTACATACTGACCATGAAGAAAAGAATTGAAGAAGACGATAATTTATTTCATGTTATTTTGTCTTTATTCATTAATTAAGGCATTTTACCAAAATGCCCTTAAATAGCTTACTTACTAACCATGTCTATTTTTGTCCATAAATAACCAATGGTCTAATTACCATTTAAGGACCTCCAATTTAAAATTTCATAATAATTAGACACCTCTAACTTGTAGAACTCAACTTTTGCACTTTTTTACAATTTAGTCCTTTTGACTAAATTGAGTGCCCAAACGTCGAAATTTTCGAACAAAATTTTTACAAAATAATTCCGTGAAATCGTAGACCATAAAAATATAAGAAAAATAATTTTTTTCCTTGTCAGATTTGTGGTCCCGAAACCACTATTCCGACTAGGCCCAAAATCGGGCTGTTACAACTCTCCCTCCCTTTAGGGATTTTCGTCCCCGAAAATCTTACCAGAAGAAGTTACTTCCAATTCTCATGAGACACTTTCACTAACTTCCCAAAATCACTAATCAATTTAATCTCGTATATCTCTATATCAATAAATATTTCTCTATAGCATATTTTCTGAAATATAGATTTTTCATTTCGACTATCCGTCTTCATACTCGTAAATACACATGCTTAAATACATACAACTCAAATCACATCTAGATAAATCAGTTCACTCTAGTAAAACAATTGAGTTGATTTCAACTATCGAACATTAACATATCAAAGTACTATTTTCTTCATGCTGAGAATACAACTCAAACACACAATCTTTCAACATTCTTTTAGCATGCAAATCACCTGAATCACCACATTTTAGCTCTGGAATTTCATCGTAGCAAAACAATACACTTTCTAAATATGCATGCAAAACAGAACAATAACCGGTCATAAACCAACTAGACCAACAAGACTTTTGTCTAACATCATAGTTAGCTAACATTCTCACAACATAAGAACTTTATCAAAACTGAACAATTATACACATATTTCTGAGGATAAAAGAATATATAGAATATCCAGAAAAGATCATCGTGTTCGTTTCGATTGTAATCGTCACACACAGGCATCTTTACCACTTAATTGTCATTTCTCTCACTAATTCTGTTATCACGAACCTCGCATTATTCCATTCACTAACAATCTGATATTTCTTTTAAAACTGAGTTCATTTATTACACTAGGCTCAACTCTGTTTGCATTACTAATTATTTGACCACTAAACTCTTTAGTTCACATTTATGAATTTATTCAACATGATTCTCATAAAAAATTTCGTCATAAAACAATATCGATAAGGGGGTGAGGTCGTAAAGCCTCTAACTTACTCTCATAAATACATATATATATATATAAGACTTAACATTCATCATCAATGTAATACCATCATAACCACTTAGTTCATTCATATATTTTCTCACATATAGGGGTCACACGCCCGTGTGTCTAACCGTATGGGCAAAAATCGGGCTAGTTTTCCAAGCTTTATTTCTCACCCATTTGATCTTTTAACTTCACCACTTGTTCACTTTATAGCCATATCAATAATCATCATTTTCTTGTATTTCAGATAAATACATATAACCATACATAAGCATGCAAATCACTATTTCTTCTTGTCAATCACAATTTCAAATGACTGATTCATGTAAATGAGCTCAATATCATTATCTGTTTAATTTACATCACTTAAATTCACATACACATAATTTATTAACATAACGACAAACATAATCTACGAATGGTGAGATCACATAATTGAGCTCAATTTCACTATTTAATATGTTTTATCACATAAAATTTGCCTAACACTTACCACAATTTGTCAAATTACGTAAGCATATACGAATTGAGTACTTCGTTTTCACATTGCCATATCCAACTATGGTCTTACATGTAATCACATATCACATACCGATGCCATAGCCCACTATAGTCTTACGGAATCACATATCACAATGATGCCATATTCGGATATGGTCTTACGGAAATTTCATAATCACATTTTCACATGTTGCATGGCCAAACCATGGTATTTTCCGTCAATTCATCACATATCAACGAGCGAAAGTACTCATTCTGCGTTCTACTCAATTTGATCTTCCAATTCAATTTTCATACTATTATAATATTCATGATTCAATAATAAATACACATAACAAAATATCATATTACCTCTAATTTAACAATTATACATAAGATTACATCATATGAACGCGTCTGAGTTCACTTATTCAAGCAAATATACATAACCACACATTCCATCTATTTAAGTAAATTCCGTTTCCATATTCACTTAATCAAATATGTTGAGCACATAGCATCATATGATCACTAACATACTTGAATGAGTTTATCACAACATAAACTTTCATTTCATTTTTTTATACATGAACACATATACATATCACAAATTTCTATTCTTACCTTTCTAAATTCTAACATAACGTGAGCATATTTCATTTATCTCAATATCATTTTTAGCATTCTCAAAAATAGCTTGGTTGAAAATCATCTCTGTCTTAACAAAACAATTTCGTTAGAGCAGGAGATATCACACCATTACAAGTAATAACATGGCATCTATAGCTAGACTCACATATGCTACGTTCGGTCCGAGAACCGACTAAACCGTAGCTCTGATACCACTAAATGTAACACCCCTTACCCGTATTCAACTCCGGAATAGGGTATGAGGCATTACTAGAACACTTACACATGTAAACGTATTAAACTGAGTTACAAAATTTCATTCAAATTTAAACTCTTCAAATTTTTAACATGCTTTTATAATTCTTTATAACATATCCTCAAAATATTATATTCATAACAAATAGGGCCTACGAGACCCGATACTTACTTATGTAATTCAAAGCTCCATTTCCATTTTATTCAATTCACAATATTTCGTGTTCACAATTCAAATTAATTTCTCAATCCAATATATATATTTCAATACCACACTCTCATACTATGAAACTTTATTTTCCCATATGAGCTTAAACCATGATCATCACATATCAAAGACAAATGTTCTTGACATTTCCATGACATAAACCGAATTAATCAATGCAACTCGATGATATAATCATCCATATATCATTATTATCATATATATATATCAAGACTAAATTTCTTATACATTTGGTCAATTGCTTTTCAAAACCGCAATAGTTCCTTCGGTACCAATACGTATTTACCATTCAATTTAACATTTACCGATTATAATCGGGCATATGACCATTATACACAATTATTTCCTACATTTTATTGTCCTCCTCCTCCTCTCCATTCCACATCCTTTATGTGTATATCACATTTAAACAACATTAACTATAATTTCTCTATTCACTAACATGTATATTCAAAGCTGTCTATTCGAGTCATAGTCACTAAATTATTTTTACCTGGAGCTACAGAACTCCAAATTAAGATCCGTAAATTTTATCCGAAACTAGATTCACATATATTCTTACCATAAAATTTTCATAATTTTTGGTTCAGCCAAATAGTACAGTTTATTCTTTAAAGTTTCCCCTATTTTACTGTTTGACAGTTCTGACCTCTCTTCACTAAAAATTAATTATCTCACTGTACAGAATTCGGATATAGTTTCCGTTTGTTTCTAATAAAAATAGATTCACTGATAATTCTAAACATATAAACTTTATCCCATAATTATTTTTTACAATTTTTACAATTTTCCAAAGTCAAAACAGGGATTCCAAACTCATTCTGACTCTGTCTAATTAAACTTCAAATATCTAAAATATATAACTCTTTTGCTTTTTCTATTTATTTTATGTGAAAATAGACTCATTAAGCTTCAATTTCATATATTATTCAGCCTCTAATTAAATTTCCACCATTTTTGGTGATTTTTCAAAGTCACACAACTGTTGCTATCTAAACTGTTTTGTTGCTAAATGTACTCTTTCATAATTTCACTTTTTCACTTTCAATCACAATTCAATTCAAAATTCACTTTTCCATTTCTAAGTCGATATTCAATTCAGTTCCACACCTATATTCATTATTCAATTACACTTAGTCAATTTCCCGTTGAACACTCGGAATATACATAGATACGTAGAGAATTAGCACATAAGTGCCACACTGATATGTAGCCGAAGCTACCACTGATACGTAGCCGAAGCTACCACTGATACGTAGCCGAAGCTACCACTGATATGTAGCCGAAGCTACCACTGATACGTAGCCGAAGCTACCACTGATACGTAGCCGAAGCTACCACTGATCAATAACACTGGAAATGTCCACGGGCCTGCTCACACAAGGTGTCGGTGTGCGCAACACATGCTAGATCACCCAGCACCCGGGACTCACTGTAACACTGTAACACTGATCTCTAGTGACATGTCACTTGTATCCACTTCTATTCCTAAGTTCAACCGGGAATTTACACTTAACACTTTATTTTAAACACTTTATCACTTGAATAATTCATGAACAATTTTCCTTCCACATTCAATATTAATTCACATATCAAATATAATTCACAATTTATAAAAATATAACTATTATTTACACGTAACTTACTTTGATGCAATAATATAAAAATTTAGCAATTTAGTCTTTAATCTTTCCTTTTCTCCGGTCAAGGTCGATTCCACTTCTTTCTTGATCTATAATAACACATTTGACTTATTTAGTACTCACATTTATCAAAACAGTCCTTGACTCAAACTTTGGTAAAATTATAATTTTGCCCTAAACTTTTACATATTTACACTTTTGCCCCAAAGCTCGTAAATTAAACTTCATCCCTTATTCTTATGTATTATGACATGTTGAACATTTTTCCCTTCTATAGAAACATCAAATTCCAACTCTAACACTTACTTATGAACATTTAGTATTTTTATCGATTATGTCGTTTTACTCGTTTTCACTCAAAATCGCTTAGCAAAAGTTGCTTAACATAATTCTAAGCTTCATATTCTATCATGAAACATCAAAATTCACACTTTTCATCTATGGGTAATTTTTGGACATAAATTCTAGCTCGAATTAATGGTAGAGATAGCTTAAGCAAGTTATCGGGATGCTGAAAAATACAAAGAACAAGAAAAGCGGGCTAGAACGGACTTACCATGAAGCTTGGAAGATGAACAAACCCTAGCCATGGTGTTCCCTTGCTACATACTGCCATGAAGAAAAGAATTGAAGAAGATGATAATTTATTTCATGTTATTTTGTCTTTATTCATTAATTAAGGCATTTTACCAAAATGCCCTTAAATAGCTTACTTACTAACCATGTCTATTTTTGTCCATAAATAACCAATGGTCTAATTACCATTTAAGGACCTCCAATTTAAAATTTCATAATAATTAGACACCTCTAACTTGTAGAACTCAACTTTTGCACTTTTTACAATTTAGTCCTTTTGACTAAATTGAGTGCCCAAACGTCGAAATTTTAGAACAAAATTTTTACAAAATAATTCCATGAAATCGTAGACCATAAAAATATAAGAAAAATAAATTTTTTCCTTGTCAGATTTGTGGTCCCGAAACCACTGTTCCGACTAGGCCCAAAATCGGGCTGTTACAAAGGAACCTTTGACTCACATACTTCTTTCGAAATTCAATTTGAAAGAATTCCCAGTCTACTCGCTCTCTTTGCACAACATAAATCAATGCGTTCTACCACTGATAGGCTAAGTCTTTCAATAAGAAAACAATACATTTCATGCATTCTGCAGGTGTACAATATAACTCATCGAAAACCCTAATTGTATTTTCTAACCAGAACTCGACTCTCTTCGGATCATCTTTAGACATAGCTCTGAAATCTTCAGCCCTATATTTATAGATTTTATCGATCGGAGACTTACTCAATCGTACTGGATCCAAACCCTAAGGAACTACGGAGATATTTAGGGGATAGGTGGGAGTGGAGGTTATTGAGCCATCGGGTTCGTTCGTATGAACTCGGTAAACCACTCATTCATCATCTGGAAGAAGGTGTCCTTAGCCTCTCCTCCCTAACCCTCAGATATGGCATACTACAACTTGACGCTACACCATGAACGGAGGCTTACATGTTACTTTCACCCGCATCGGAATTGGCTCAATTGGATGACATTATCTATATAAAAGCATAGTTCAAATTGAGTCAGGAGTTATCACACTATCATAGGTTATATAATGGCATGTATTTCTAGACTAGTATATGTTACGTTCAATCAGAGAACAGACTACCTAGCTCTGATACCACTAAATGTAACACCCTTAACCCATATTCGTCGTCAAAATAAGGTTACAGAGCATTACCGTAAAATCATAACATAAAACATACATCACCAAACATTGATATATACATAGCATAATTCATTCATAAATATGCGTGTCATCCCTTAATCGAGCCATCGAGGCCTTAAAAACACTTTAGAAATGATTTGAGACTAAATTAGAAACATTGAGGAAAAAGTTAGCAAAATTCAAACTCCACGGGTCACACGGTCATGTGACTCACACAGCTTAGACACACGCCCGTGTCTCTGGCTGTGTAACATTCAAAATGGGGACACATGGTCGTGTCCCAGCCCGTGTCCGTGCCCGTGTAACTCTCTGACTTGGATCACATGGCCAAGCTACACGCCCGTGTAACTTTCAAAATGTCTCACACGCTCGTGTGTTAGGCCGTGTGTTAGGCCGTGTAACTACCTGACATGCAACCCTGTCTTAGGCCATGTGGACAAAAAATTGCCAAAAATCAAGCCATTTCTTTCACCAATTCAAACACGTACCCACAAGCCATTTGCACATATAACCAAGACCTTAAAACATGCCCAAAACAAACATAAAATGACTAGTTTCCCATACCAATAATTCATACAACCAAGATGCCAATAAGGCACCCCAAATACAATCCACCAAACCTATCTAAACATATGCATACATGGCCATTCATCAACCTTACACATCTAAAATATTTGAACTCAATAAATACCTTAATTGACCATATTGAAAATACAACCATCACATACCAAATTGGTCATTCAAAACATGCATCATCTTGACCATAATAACACCAACCATCAAGGCATAAAAATACCATACGTATATCAACCATAATAACACTTATACATTCCATAAACAGCTAGATCATAACACAAGTCCACCTATACATGCAGTATAACCTTGACCAAAACATCAAAATCTATCGATATAATCGTTGGATAGTGTGATAGGTCTCCGACGAGCTTCTAAACTGATCGAGCTCTCGATAATCTATAAAACATAGGAAAGAAACTACGTAAGCATATAATGCTTAGTAAGTTCATAAATCATGAACATAGCTTATAAATTTAACATGAATCAATCCAACATAAGCTTGGCACAAGCCTAAGCATCATCATCAACACTAGTGCTTTAATACATAACTCAACAAAATTATCACATGGTAAGATAGATTTCATGAACATAGTAAATTTGAATTCATAGTTTCCACAACATAGTTATACATACTTTGACCATTATCAATTCATACCTTTCCATAAGTTCATAACATAGTTAATGGTTTCCATTCTTTCTCATGCCCGTTGAAACACTTAGAATAATATTGAATATGCGGGAAGCTCACACAAAGTGTGCTAAATATATGGTCGATATCATTCGTTTCCTTTTCCTTTACATCATTTCTCACTCGAACCATAAATGGGTCTGCTCACACAAGCTGACGGTTGGAATATAGCTACACGATGCTGCTCACACAAGCTGACGAGTAACCGCAAAAATTGTCAAAACTTAGCCATCGGTAGGACATTCAGGACCAACGCCTGAAATATGGTAACCCTAATGACATGTCATTTGTGTCCTATATATTTCTAAGGTTCAAACAGGGCTTGATAATCATCGTACATCGTTGGATTTTCATCGTTTCATGACAAGATAAGTAACACAATAGCATGCATATATCAAATAACATTAAAATGTTATTTAAACATATGAACTTACCTCGATTACAAAATCGTTGAAATAGGATCACTAATCTGAGACTTTAGCTTTTCCTCGATCTAAATCTATATGAGGTTTATCTTGATCTAAATAAGCAAATTCAATCTGTTTAATACACATACCATTAAATTTAGTCCATAATTAATACATTTGCAAATTTACATTTTTGCCCCTAATATTTTAACTTATTTACAATTTGGTCCTTAATCTCGTAAATGGAACTTTATGCAATTTGATCCATATAACATACTAGTTGGTTTACCTAAGGACTCATATAAACCCAAACAAATCATCACTTCAAAAATTTATCATGATATTTTACGATTTTTACAAATATGTTTCTAATTGATAAATTCATCAAAAATCATTTTACAAAAGTAGTTTATTTAAAAATAATGACCCATAATCTTTCATTAAACTTCAAAAACCATACAAACATGTTCATGGAAAAACCCTAATCCTTTAACATTTTTACAAAATAGTCCCTGGGCTAGCTAGATTAAGCTACAACGACTTCAAAAACATAGAAATCATTAAAAAAGGAAGAAAAACCACTTAAATGCAAGCAAGGAGATGTAGCCGAATGTTTAAAGCCCTAAAATGGTGTTCTTATCTCTTCAATTCGCTTGAGTGAAGAAGACGAATGGAAAATGGGATTTAATTTTGTTAAATTTTAACCTTAATTAGCTATTTACCAAAATAACCTTTAAAATTATTCATAATTTCAATAATACCAAACTCATAAATGTCCACTACCACATAAATGGTCTAATTACCACCTAAATACTCTTACATTAATGTTCTATAGCCATTTAATACCTTTAGCAACTAGAACTCTACTTTTGCACCTTTTATGATTTAGTCCTTTTCACAAAATTAAGCTTGCAAAAATTAAAATTTCTTATCAGAAATTTTATACGACCTTACAAATATTCCATAGACATTATAATAATAAAATAAATATTTACTCGTCAGTTTTGTGGTCTCAACTACTGTTCTGATTTTACCGAAAGCGAGCTGTTACAATACATATATGGCCAAAAGACTCAAACTGAAGGTAGTGTAGAACATAAAACCAAAGAAACACCCAAATAGAGGAGTATAGAAACTCACTTGCTATCATTCATCCTCGCTAGCTTAGCTTTCCCAAATGCCAAAGTCCCTTTCTTGGTAGCTAAGGATGACAACCCATATACCAATTAAACCCAATGTATTAAAACAAAAAAAAAAACCAAAAATCCAATATTAAGAAGAAGCTTTTTTTTCAAAGATTTCAAAAATCTTTACTTCTTTTTTCTCAAATTCATGAATACAAAGAGATAAAGAAGTTTATCAGCTCACCAAATTCTCTAGTTTTCAGACTCAAACCTCACGCTCACTGCCCCATGCAGAGCATTCCTCAACTTTCTCTTCTTCAAAGCAACTGAAGAAGATGATGCAGGAGAGAAGAATATAAAATAGAAATGAGAAGAATGCTACTTACATGCACAATCACCAAAGTCCTAAATAAACCATTCTTCATTAATCATTTTGTTTCCCACTAAGGATTTAGCCAATCCCAATTTAACTGAACCAGTTAAGATCAATCCATGCTCTAGATAGCCTTATGGTTATGTAACGACCCGAAACTCACTGGAGTGAAAAACGTTGGTTTCAGAATTTTGTTTTCCAATGATAGAGTGAGTAAATATTATTTATTAATATTTATTATGCTATTATAGTATTACACTAAAGTCTAATAATTTTGGTTATTTGGAAAGTTAGACAAGGTATAAGTGTATCGGTTCTAAATTTAATGGTTTTGAAAATTGAGGTATTGAGACCTAATTTTAGTAAATTAGACTCATAAATATTTTTATTAAATATTTACAGAGTTTTATAAGATTTGAATTGAATTTTAGTTAGACAATTTTGTCGAATAAGTGATAAATTAATGTACATAGACTAAATTGTAAAAGTGTTAAAAGTTCAATTCATATGGAATCTTTAATTATATTAAGACTAAGGACTTTTATAGTAATTAAACCGTCATAATAATAATCTTGGATGATAATGAATCTTATTATAAATGAAAATTTGATAATTTATAATAAAATTAACAAAAATAAATGATAAGCAATAAAAGATACATTAGTGGAATGGGAGAGAAAAATAAGCATTCTTTCAACCTTACATACTGTTAAAGTTTGAGGATGTTAACATTGTTGAATAGTTGAAGTTTTAGGGACCAGTTTGATAAATTTTAAGTTGAGTATTAAAAAAGGAGTAAATTGTAAAGTCAATTGATGATTTTGTGCAATAGGGGTTAAATTGCATAAATTTTGAAATTTGTGGTAGAAATGAAAAATAGAAGGTTAAATTAGGCCTAGAGTGAAATTGAAAAAAAATGAGGCTAAATTTGAAAGTTATCTCTATTTTAGGGACTAAATTGAATAAAATGCAAAAGTTACATAAATTAGCAATTGAATGTGAAAATGATTATATATTGATAAGATAAAGTCGTTGACAAATGATTGAATGAGCTGTGTTTATTTAGTTTGTTAGTTTGTATTTATGTTAGTCTCTATTTGGTTTATATGTCATAACTTTGAACCTTTTCAATTGCTACAATTATGAACTGTGTTGCATGGTGATAATATAAGGTAAGATGGAAATGATTGAATGAGCTGAATTTAATCAATTTGAATTAGTTGGTTGTGATAATGACTAAATTGAATAGATTTGAAAATATGATATATATTTATATTTGTGTAATTGAATTAAGTTGTTGTTGAATTATGTTGTCACGTATGTGATTTGGTGATTTGGTGATGAAATTATGTTGTGGCATTAAGATTTATGATATAAATGAAATTGGAATAAGGGTGGATAGTGGGTATTAGTTTATAAGCTCGAAATTATGGACTTGACATTGTACGATTGAAATAGGGAAAAAATGTATATGCTACAACTATGACAGCTTGGTTTTAGATACATAAATAGATTTCATATTTAGGTGATGTATTATGATTTGTAGATTGACATGTTAAAATGCAGTATAAACTTTATATTATGTTTTAATGTTCGATTATAAAAATACCACTTAGTATACTCAACGTACGATTTTGTTTTTGATCGCCTCCGTTTTGTTTTTGATCGCCTCTGAACGTACCAACGTCAAGAGTAGAAATCCTACACAAAAGATATAAAAGTCAGTATCTGCAAGTATATGGGTCAGGTTGTAATATAGTTACAATGGATAGGTGAGTACTCCGAGGATCATACCCAAGGGAGGCAAACACTAAATTAATTCTCACCTAAACATAAATATATCTAATTATTACTTTAAATGGATTATATTACGATGAATAAAAAGAAAGGTTTTAGTAATCTATACTAATAATAAAAATAAGAGAAATAGAATAAAATAAATAAGTAAATCACAAGAAATCAAATAATAAAATATATATCAAATCTGGGCATGGGTGATTAGATCACTTCAGTAATCATAACAAACTGTTATTTTGGGTTTTCTTGTTCAATCAACTAGTCAATACCCCAATAGGATCTTCCGATATTCCACTAAAATACTCAGTCGATAACAACTATTTATCTCTCAACCTCAAAGTCCAGACCGATTCAGGGTTAAGGCATTTACGGATAAGCCATACCAAATTTGGGTTAATTCCCACATTAATGACTTCTTAGGGTTGTCAAACCTAGGGTTTAGGTTCTTCCTTTCCTGAACAGTTGATCTGCTTAGAAAACCTTACAAAACAATTAATTAGCCATAACTCTACTCCCTAATCTGCAACAGAAGGAGTAGTTCCTTATAGATCTCATAAATAATATAAACTTGATAGAAAGTATAGACATGATGAATAATTCAAGAGAATAAAGTTTATAAGAAGCCTAATTTGTATTAGAATTAAGCGTAAAATCCTTACAGGGTTTGGTTGTGTTTCACAAATTTGATTTCCCTCACAAAAGTAAATAATAAGAACTGAAATAAAACCTAAGCCTTAAAAAGAAAGAAAAACTAAAAACTAAATCTAGGAAGAAAATTATACAATATGAAAGTTGTCCATCACATGTGTTAAATGAGCCTATTTATAGACTTTTGAGTGGTCGTCGTTCTTAACCCTAGGTCAGTTTTCATCCTCGTGCATAACATTTGATTGTGTGGGAAAAAATGCCCAGGGATCATAATTATTTCTTGTACAGAGGTGATATCGTGACACACCAAGTCCTATCTCGCGACATCGAGGGCAATATGCTGATCTTTAGGGTATCTTTAGGGTGTGTCGCGACATCCTCAGGCTGTGTCACAACACCAAAAGTAGTCTTGGAATTCTTCTATTCTTCTCACTATGTTGCGACATCCCATGCTCCATGCTAGAACACCACAACAAGTATCGAGTTAGCACGCCTTCTAGTGGTCTCTTGTACGCTTATCAAGTATATTAGCTCATCCTTATGCCTCGTTTGGCCCCTAAGGGCAATAAAAGACTCAAATTAAATACTTTATTGAATTTAACTAAACTTAATAAAACATAATTAAAACTTAACTAAAATGTTTATGTTCAAGCTCCTAAACTGCGAAAACTAGTTTAATCTGCTACACTGAATTATGACAGATGAAACTCCCCATACTTAAGTCATTAATTGTCCTCAAGCAACGCAAACAAAAATAGTAAATGAAAATATCACCCTTGAGCAAGTATGGTACAAATGTTAGCTTTGGAGCATATGAATAATCATTTCATATTCAGACATAATCTTGGCCTGATATATATCTAACTTACCACTTTTCGTACCAAACACCTAAGTTCAATGTATTACAAAGCTTACAAGTATTAAGGGTCTCAAATGTAGGAGCTCATTAAGAAATTATACCATTAATTTTATTATCCTAGCAGAATACAAATAGTCATAAATACAATTATTCAATATGGTTCCAAATTGTGAATAAGTCCACTTAGATCACATAGGGCTTTTCGACTTGTAATGTTTTGAGGCTTAGGATAGGTATGGAAATCAAGAATAGTAAGCATCAAATGGTTTCAAGTACGAAAATAGTTTGGCACATCAAATTGTCCCCTATTCTCCCCCTTAGCAACCCTTTCCCACTCACCGCCTTATTTCTTATTCTCTCACATTCCTTTTATCTCCTTATAGGAAATCTCAGCATCATTTATTAACTACGGCTAGCTCACGAATTTTTGTTACATTGATGAATGAAGTTTTCTATTGTTGTGAGTTTGTCACTGCTCTTTATTTTTCTACTCGTGTAATTTTCCTTTTTGAATTTTCCTT
Source organism: Gossypium raimondii (assembly GCF_025698545.1). Lineage (NCBI taxonomy): Eukaryota > Viridiplantae > Streptophyta > Magnoliopsida > Malvales > Malvaceae > Gossypium > Gossypium raimondii. The sequence continues at coordinate 28,591,253 of NC_068568.1, forward strand.
TTGCAATTTTTAAGCTAACCTATAATCACTATACTCTACTACTCTTTCCTATCACTCTGTTTTTACAAAACCACTGTAATGTATCTACTTAACCCACAATATGTTTGGCTAAACGTCTATAATCATTGAGTTTGGAACCAAAGAAAATGGTAAGCACAAATTATCATTTTTAGTTCGGGTTTTGCCTAGAGGTTCATCAAAAAGTGTTTTCTAGATCAAAATAGGTACTAAGGATGAATAAATAGGGTTAGTTTTTTAGCTCATGGGTGTATACCAAAAAATAAATTAGGTCATCCCTAGGTATCTCAATATTAACAATTTGAGTCAACCAAACAATCACAAATTCAACAATTTATCATTCCTACTAGCATGCTCGATTCCCTGTATTTTCTGTATCATTTGGTACATTCAATTGCTTAATAACTATATACAATGTAATGTATAGAACTTAATAGTCTAATAAAAAATTAAAATCAACTATCCTCATGCCAAATTTACTATGAATACAATCAATCTATGTACATGCTCCTAACCAATCACTTGTATTTCTATAAGATCAAACACACAATTGACCAGAAAAATCAAAGAAAAGCATACAATTTTAAAACAAAATTTCTTTGTTACCCTTCATACTTTAGATAACACATCGTCCTCAATGTGTAGCCCTGTAAAAGATAAGGAACAAAGTTTCCCAATTGATCATGATAGCGTCCCAAACAATTGGTGGTTGCCTCCTCTTTTTATCATTGAAAGCTCAGAATCACTGTGTTTCTTCCATATGGGGTCCTACACAAAAAATTTAAACACAAAACAACTACTAGTCTATTATTACTTCTACTCCTAACAATTTAAATAAATTAAAAATCATCATAAATGTAATACAATCTTTAAAAACAAAAACTAAAAGTTCAATAATCCTCTTCAAAATCCATCTCATCATCTTCTTCCCCTCCTCAGTTCATTCTTCTTCTTCACTCTCATGGTCCACTTCTTTTTGCTCTAGATGTGTCGGCCCAAACATATCCGATGTATAATTACGCACCCTAATATTGTTTTATTTCACAAATTCTTGAAAAATTGGGCCTGACTCCTGCATCCAGTGTATCATCCAGTCTAACTTGGGATGACTACTCTCGCCAATTTCTTGTTGAGTGATCAATTTTGCTTTCCTTTGCGACGAAGCTAGAGCGAACATCATCTCTTGCTGGCATTTGTTCCACTCCTTAATCTGTTTAGCCCGAAGTTTGGTGTGCTGTGTATACAGAGTGTCACCAATTATGCTTCACGATGGCTTTATTGATTACTCCGTAGATGCGATTGGAACACCTACTATTTTGCCTAAGGTTGCCACTAAGTGGGGAAATAAGACTCCCACTATCTACCCACTAACACATCACTTCATATTTTGGTATATCCATGTTCCAATGCATACCTATTTTTTCTGAAAAATAGCGTAAAGTAAAACTGCTCGAAAAATATTGGCATTAAAAACATTCAAAGTAGAAGCTATTTTAGTGCACAGAAATTGAATCCACATTTTTGCTTTAGGAAACATTATTTCTTGCTTAAAGGAGGTTGGAATATCAGTACCTGGGTGACATTTCCATTCACCCCTCCCCTCTATTAGGAAGTTTATAATGTTGTCCATATTTATATCCAAAAATATTTCAAATAAGTTTCTTCTATAAAATCTTCTTCATAAAATGAAACATTATAAAGTTCACAAATAACTCGAGGGGTAATTTGTACATCTTTCCCTCGCACATGTATTGTTTCCTATGTACGACCTTTAGCCTTTTTAGACTCTTGGACCCGTAAATATGCATAAAATTCCTGAAGTAAAGGGACTATGGTAGAGTCTTTTAGGATCATACAAAAACGTTTCCATTTATCATATCAAACTAAAGCCATATCTCCTGACAGAAAACCATCGATGGTTCAAATCCTCTCTCTTGAATAAATGTTTTTCCCTCAAGTTCTAGAAAATATTTCTCTATGTTGGGATTTGGGAAATTAGAGGGATTGGAAACAGTGGGAAGTTTTGGTTCATTAGTTCTTCTAACCTTTTGTCGAGGCACTTTGAATGTTGTTTATGTTCAATAACTAATGAACTAACAAGCAAAGTTTCCAATGGAACAATAAAAATAGGAGTTAGGAACCCTTAACCTTAAATGGAGATTCGTTAGATTCCCTTAAGAAATCTTATTGTTCTATCTATAAATCCTTGCACCGAGTAAGTTTATTCTGAAAATAAGATCTGTAAAACAAAGATTTGGAAACAAAAGGAGATTTGGAGGTTTTAAGAATTTTAGGATTTTCAAAATTTAGAGGATTTTGAGAGAATTAAAGGTTAAAAAGGTTTTAAGTAATGGTTAAGAGTATTTTGAAGTTTGAAAATAAAGATTTTTGAGCTTACAACTTGGTATAATTAGGTTTAGTGATTCGAGCTGCGTAATTGGGTTGGGTCAACCTTGCAGAAAATTGCAGCGATGTCGCGACACAAGGGTTCTGTGTCAGGACACCCCTGGCAGTTTACTATTGTTGTGACATTGGGGTTCGATGTTGCAACACAGTCTAGAATTTTATAATTCTGGGAATATTGTCTTTGGTGTCGCGATACACAGAGTCCGTGTCACGACATCGAGTTGTTTTTCTCAATTCCATTGATTCTGGCCTTGGTGTTGTGACACGGGGTTGCCGTGTGGTGATACTGGCTTTGTATATACCCACCATTCCAATTTATTGAGTGTCACGATTTCTACAAAATATAAATTTGATAAAAATTCAAATCTAGACTAAACAATTAGCTAAATATAAAATAATTTACAAAGAGTTAAATATCAATTTAAATAATCAAGTTTTATTATTGGATTTATCTGACAGCACCATTAATTCATATAAGGATGATTCTCTGGTTCTTTGAGTATTAGTCCATCGCCTGTCATGCTACTCCACCTTCTTCCGTTTATCTTTTTCCCTAAACCTGGTCATTTGACCTAAATTGATTGTAGGAAGTATGTCCTTTGATTTGAGATTATTAAGGTTAAAGATAGATAATTCATTACAATTCTCCCTAAGTCCCTTTTATTTTTCCCACTCTGTTAGTGACCATATTTAAAAAATTTAGTTTCATCTTAGTCCTCATTGTTAACTCATTATTTTCCAGATAAATGGTGTACATTGAAGTGGCTAGAAAAGGTCTACTTAACAGGAATGATAAAGTCCACCGGAATGATAAAGTTGTGCACTTTGACTAACACATCTTCCAGTGCCCCTTTCGGATGCACTGAAGACCTGTCAGCCAAATATAGTGTAATTTATGTATTCTTGAGGTCCCCTAACCCGAGTTTTCATAAATAGATAAAGGCATTAGATTGATACTGGCTCCTAAGTCACATAAAGCTCTATTAAATGAATTTTCCTTATCTCTAGGGGAATTGTAAAGCTTCCCAGGTCTTTTAGCTTTTGGGGAACCTATCTAGAAATAATAGCGCTATAGGAACTGCTCATATTAACTTATTCTCCTACCGTAACTTTCCTACGCCTAGACATAATTTCCTTTAAAATTTTGGCATACTTACGAACTTTCTCAATTAGTTCAATTAAAGGTAGGTTAACATTTAATGTTTTGAACAAGTTTGGAAAGCTTACAAACTCGTCTTCATCCCATTTTTGTTTCTCTTCCAACCATGAAGGGAACAATCATCAACTTCTAAGTTTTCAACTACCGGTGCCACTACTTCCTTTAGTTCTGGTTCATCATCAGCTTCTAAGGGTTCTTCATGAAAATCATCAATATTCTCCTTATTTACCATTTGAGTTGGGTTCTCTGGGCTACTCAGTACTTTACCCAATCGGAGAGCAATTTCTTTCACGTGCTCCTTCCCTTCTCTCTGAGGACTATCTTTGGTGTTGCTAGGAATGCATATTCCAATTTATCTTTTTATATCACCCATCATGCTCATCAATTGGCTCATCTGATCTTTGAGCTTAGTAAATGTTTTTGCTAAATTGGTGCACTCATAGTGCACTTACTTCACGTCTATTTTCATTGACTTCATTTCCCCCATTAATTTGATCCAACCGTTGACCACATACATTATGGTCATTTAGGTTGGCCCTTTTCTGAGGTTTCTATAAATAAGGACGTTGATAGTTAGTATTTTTAACCTGATTTGAAGTATTACCTCCTCCTTCATTTCTTCCCCATCTCAGATTTGGGTGATTTCTGTATCCGAGATTATAATAATTCAATAAGGGTTTCCACCCCTATTCCCTGTGTAGTTCACATCCTCAGTAGGATTGTCAATAAAGTGGAAGAACGATTTGTTTCCTCCATATATAGAGTGTACATTTTTCTCAGGCTCTATTCGTTTAATTCTGTCCACTAATTGTTGATATCTATCATCCTTCTGGACAGCCTTTACCGTAGATGGTCTTTGGCCATATGTGTGTCATTCAATTGGCCACTGGTCAGACTTCATTTCCATATTTTCAATTAATTTGTACGCATCCTCGTACCTCTGTTCATTAAGGCACCTCCTGCTGCACCATCTAATCCTAACCTTGAATGCACATCCAACCCATTCCAAAAAATTTGTAGTCCTAACCATGCAAGCAATCCATGGTGTAGGCATTTCTAAATTAGCATCTTAAAATGCTCCCATGCTTCGTGAAAATTTTCCCCTCTAATTGTTTTATCTTGGAAATTTCCCTTCTTAGTTGGACCGTCTTGCTAATGGGGAAAAACATTTGTAGGAATTTTCCCACGAGTTCATCCCATGTCGTGATTGATTCTGGTGCCTGCGAATCTAACCATGAAAAGGTGTTATCAATGAATGAAAAGGGGAACAATTGAAGAATAATTGCGTCATTAGTGACCTTATTATATTTGAAGGTATTACAAAGTTGGAGGAATGGTTTTAGATGTTGACTCGAATCTTATGTCATCGTTCCTTGACACTACAAATTATTCTGAATCATCTTGATCATAGTTGGCTTGATCTAAAAATTATTGGTCGTGATGGTCGTCCTCGTTATACTCCTTTAAACCATATCTAGATTCGGAAGGGCATATTTCCTTAGAGTCCTTTCACTATGCGCCATGAAATTGTTTGCAGGTAGTTGTGGCGGTGGTGATGGGTCTTTTAGGTTTTATTGCTAGCTTCGTCGAATAGTGGATTCTCGCGTGGTGTTAAATTACCTTCAGCAGGTAGCTAATTCTGCATTGGCTACTGCTATTTCTGTTGTTGTTGCTGTCGACTATTTCTTTGGATTATTCTTTCTAGCCTTGTGACTGGGTCTATAGGTGTTCCCCTACTACAAGTCATACACTAAACCTAAAGACACAAGATTAGTAGAAAATAAGAAACATAAATTCGTAGCTATAATCCAAATATTTCCTAATTATTCTATTAATATGCAAAAATTGCAATTCATATAGTGACATTGCCTCCCCAGCAACAGCGCCAACAACTTGACTACCTCTGGATGTAGCAATGTCCAGAGTAGAAATCTTACAAAAAAGATATAAAAGGAGGTATCCACAAGTTTATGGGTAAGGTTGTAATATAGTTACAATGGAGTAGATGAGTACTCCGAGAATTGTACCCAAGGGAGGAGATCACTAAATTAATTCTAACCTAAATATAAATAGATCTAATTAGTACTTTAAATGGATTATATTACGATGAATAAAAAGAAAGGTTTTAGTGATCTATACTAATAATAACAATAAAAGAAAGAAAATAAAATAAAGAAATAAATCACAAGAAATCAAATAATAAAGTATATATCAAATCTGGGCATGGGTGATTAGCTCGCTTTAGTAATCAAAACCAACTATTGTTTTGGGTTTTCTTGTTCAATCAATTAGAAAATACCCTAACAGGATCTTCCATTGAAATACTGAGTCATCAAGAACTAATTATCTTTCGACCTCATAGTCCAAATCGATTTAGGGTTAGGGTGTTCACGGATAGGCCGTAAAAAATTTTGGTTAATTCCCACCTTAATGAATTCCTAGGATTGTTAGGCCTAGGGTTTAGGTTCTTCCTTTCTTGAACAACTAATCTACTAAGAAAATCCTACAAAAAGTTAATTAATCATACATCCACTCGCTAATCCCCTACAGGAGGATTAGTTCCTCATGGATCTCATAAACAATAAAAACTTGATAGAAAGAAAAGACATGATGAATAATTCAAGAGAATAAAGTTTAGACGAACCCTGATTTGTATTAGAATTAAGTGTAGAATCCTCACAGAGTTTGATTATTTTTCACAAATCTGATTTCTTCCAAAAAAGCAAATAACAATAATTGAAATACAACCTAAGGCTAAGAAAAGAGAAAAAACTAAAGAATAAATCTAGGAAGAAAATTACAGAATATGAAAGTTTTCCATCACATGTGTTAAATAAGTCTATTTATAAACTTTTGAGTGGTTGTCATCCTTTACCCTAGGTCAGCTGCCATCCTTGTGCTTAACATTTGATTGTCCAGACCAAAACGCCTCTGGCTCGTAATTATTTCTCGTATAGAGCTGTTATCGCGACACACCAGGTCTTGTGTCGCGACATCGCGGGTAGTATGCTCATCTATAGGGTATCTTCAGAGGTGTGTCGCAACATCTTTAAGCTGTGTCGTGACATTAAATAAATTCTTCTATCTTGCTCCCTATGTTGCGACATCCCATGCTCTATGTTGCAACACTGCGACAAATATAGAGTTAGCACTCCTTCTAGTGGTCTCCTGCACACTCGTAAAGTATATTAGCTCATCCTTAGGCCTTATTCGACCCCTATGGTCAATAAAAGATTCAAATTACACACTTTATTAAATTTAACTAAACTTACTTAAATGTAATTAAAACTTAACTAAAATGCTTATGTTCAAGCTTCTAAAGTGAGAAAATTAGTTTAATTTGCTACACCGAATTACGACAAATTAATTTTCCATGCTCGAGTTAGGTACTTAAAGAATTTATTGTTGATCCAGCTTCTAGCGACAATCTCGAACTCAAGTGTTGGTGAATTGTTCTTTTTGGTTTTGGCATGTACCTAAGATGTTTTAAACTTAAAATGGCCATTTTGTGGCTTGTTAGCATTTGAAGACTATGTATTTATGTATAAATGTAATGGCTTTAGTCATGTTGTTAATGACTTGATAGGTTGCTTGGATTACATGTCTAATATCTTTATGGTTGAGGAAGTATCATGCTAAGTGATATATCTTGAAAAGAGTTATATTTCATGCCTTTAGACCTAGCTAATTGTTTGTACTCAAGTACATTTTGTTGCATTTTTAGACATTTTTGTTAGTATTTGTAATATTGCATTAGGACTTGGATTGTGTGGGAATTGGGTGCTTTTTATGGTAGAGTTTTTTGTGTTGGTGTGGTAGGACCTGGTTTTGGAACGAGGAAATAAAGGTGTAAAGTTGTGTCAGGCAAAGTGCAGAAAGTTTGCCATCACAGATGCCGTGGCAATATCGGGAAGACCAAGTCAACATTTTTTGTGTAGCAGTTCAAACTTAAGTTCAAACTTGTACCAGATAAACCCCTAAAAGTGGAGAAGATAATCATGAGCAGTTAGCCAACCCTAGCCTAATCTTTCTATAAAAATTGATGAAGGAGATCTCACAAAGGGCGACAAACAGGTGGGAGAGATCCTTAGGCGTGAATAAGGGTTAAACTGCGTAAAGGAAGAAAAGTCGAAGGCAGTCCTTCTTAGCCATCACAAGGACGTTGTGCTGCTGAATTATGGGCTGGGCAAGCGAAAAATGCTTCCTGAAGTTCTTCCATTATTTCCTTCGAAAGATTGAATTGTAATAGTTGAACACAATGTCAAATAATATTTTGGTTTGGAATTTTATTCCCCAGCTCATGAGCTAAATCTCATAGGGTTGGGATTACTTTCAATGAACCCTTAATTGTTTTATGAATGCCGTATATATCTCATTTACTTCAAGGTTTCATTTGATTGTTCTTATTTCTTAATTAAAATGCAACGATCTCTAGATATAAAAGGCTGTTTGCATTTTAAAAACTAAGTCTAATCCCGGAAGGGTTGGATTGGTTGGATTAAAATTAAATGAAATAAGCAAGTATTCAATAGACACTTGTATTCAACTTTAGAAATAGAGTCACAATTATACAGAAGGAACCCATGCAAGATATCTAAGAAGCCTATAGACACGGGCAAGGTAACTTGAGGTTTTGTCCTTACGAGAGGTAGGCCATTTTAGAACTCTTATGTGCAGTAAAGTAGATATGGTTTTGCCAAGGCATTATTGACAGTAAAGTTCAATTCTGGGTAATCCCAACCTTTCTAAATCAATATCACTCCATCCTTATTCTTTGTCGTAGTAACTTTTCCACAACATATTTTTTTGTTTATTTCTTTTTTCACAGTCTATTCAAATAATCACTCTCGTTATTGCCATTAAATTTCTGCTTTCACTGTTTCCATAGCATTTCCAAGTATTCATTAATTCTTCATATTACATGCATCACTATTTCTTTAATTGCCACTACATACTTATCATTGATTTTGCAATTAATGACGCTCTTGCAGTGGACTCTGTGCTATGTAATTGGCGTATCCTACATTGTCCCTAAATGCAAATAGTAGGACCAGTTAGTATAAGACGTATCCAAGAGTATAAAAGTAAGGTATTTAAAATGATTAAGATTTGTACAGGATATAGGAAATTAAAGAGATATAGCAAAGTAATGAAAATATATTCTTGAAGTGAATGTAAACATGGTATTTTCTAAAGGAAATATCAATCATCTATGTATGGGTCTCTTTCTGAAACTCGATGGAGCCACGGCTTAGTGATTGAAGAATGTAGGTAAGGTCTCAAATATACTAAAGAGATGGAAAAAGGCCTTAGGGTCAGGTATAGAAATGAATATGAGTATAAGAATGGCAATTGAGGAAGTAATTGTAACAACCCGTTTTTCAATGGTGTCGAAAATAGTGGTTTTGGAGCCACCAAATCTGATGAGTAAGTTCTTAAATATTATTATTTAATATTTACGAGTCAAACATGGTTTAAAAAGGTTTTTGATTTGATAATTTATGTTATATAAATGATTTATTAAGTTCAAGTGGTATGACCCTAAGGTCAAGTGATTTCAAAAAATGAGGTATTAGGATCTCGTTTCTATAAATCAAGCCGTAAATATTTTTATAAATATTTACGAAGTGTCGTTAAGGTGGTATTAAAGTCTCGTTGAAAAATTTTAACGTTTCGATAGTTAATTAATTAAAAAGGACTAAATCGTAAAATATGTAAAATTTGATCACTATTTGATTGAGTGATTAAATGGTTATTTGAATAAAGGAAAAGGGAATTAAATGGTAATTAGACCATTCAAGGTGTTAGTGGACAATAATGGACATGAATTTGATGCTTTATTTAATTATTAACTAAGGTTAATTTGGTAAATTGATAACTATATTAAAATAAAATAAAACCAAAATGTTTTATCATCATCTTAATGTCTTCTTCATCGGTTTTGAATGGAGAAAAACTCCATGGAAGACCTTGAAGCTTCAACTTACCTTGTAATGCTGCATGTAAGTTCGTTTTAGTCCCGTTTTCAATAATTTTATGTTTTTGAGATTGTTGCAACTAGGTCAAGCTAGCTCGTACCTTCGATTTTGAAACTATTAAAGATTTTTAATGTTTCCATTGATGAACCTTGTGGTTTTAGATGTTAAATGATGAATTTGAGATATTATTTGTTATTTAAAAGTATTTTATTTAGTGATTTTTTGATAAAATTTTTGATTCGGGACTAAATTATTAAAATAGTAAAAGTAAAAGGATTTGATGTGAAATTATTGCATGAATGGACTATTTTTGATGCCATAAGTATTCAAATAGGCTCAATTTTGGGTAAAAATGGTTAATTTGCATGTTTTAGGCTCAGGGACTAAATTGAATAAAAGTAAAACTTTAGGGCCAAATTTGTAAAAATGTCAAAAATGACCAAATTCCATGAAATACATTTTTTACTGTCTAAGTTGATAAATTGGATGAAATTATTAATTTAGATCAAGTTCGAGTGGAAAAATCGAGGAGAATAAAAAATTACCAAAATGCCCCTGAACTTTAGTATTTCTGCAAATTATCCAGGTAAGTTCGTTTGAACTATAAACACTTAAATGTGAGTTAAATTGACTGTTTAGTGTGTTATTCTATTGTACATGAATTAATATATAGATGCTATTATGCAATTTATTATGTCATGAAACGATAGAAATTCAACAATGTACGATGACTACCGAGCTTGTTTGAACCTTAAGAATTCATAGGATACAAATGAACTGTCATTAGGGTTTACATGATTCAGGTGCTGATCTTGAACATCCTACCGATGGCTGAGGCTCGGCATGTGTTGCGGATACTACATAGCTGGTGTGAGCAGTATCGTGTAGCTATGTTCCGACCCATAGCTCGTGTGAGTAGGCCCATTTTCACAACTCATGTGAGCATTCTGATTCACAGCTCGTGTGAGCGTACATGCACAAAAATTGACGGATTACAATTATATGAGTTAGCACACTATGTGTGAGCTATCCCGGGGTATCCAACAATATTCTAAACGGTTCAACGGGTATGATTTGAAAGAGAATGGTAAGAGTTCCATACAAACTAAGACATGAACACATGTGAATTACATTAAATTGGTGATACATGGATAAATGTAAGTGAGATGGATGATATATTCATATGTTACATGTATAAATGTTGTGATCATCCATGAGTAAATTGCCTATGTCTTATTCTTATATTGCTCAAATGGAAATATGCTTGTGTTCATGAAAGAGTGGTAAGGTTTAAATTATGTAATTTCTTATAAAATGGTTTATCATGTGGTTAATTTCAAAAGAATTATGCTTAAATGCTCTAGCTTGTGGCTCTGGTTGATGATATGCTTATGTCTTGTGTGTTAAGCATATGAATGAGTGTGGAATGGTAATGAAATAGTAAGTTCATACTTGAAGTGTAAAATGATGAAAAAGGGAATGATGAGTTGAATTGATTTTGTTATTTAAGCTTAAGAAAGTAAATAAAATGGAAAGTAATGAAATGAAAATGAAAGTAAGAAAATTTGAAAGGGTTTAAAGTTTTATAAAATCCTACTATGCTAGGGATGATATGTATATGTGATACTGCTGATTTTTTCTTGATATGTATAAATTTCATACTTGAAATGGATTGATATAACAAAAGTTTAAACGAGCATACTAAGCATTCATTGCTTACATAGTTTTTTTTTTTACTTTTCAGATTATCGAAAGCTCGATCGGGTTGGAAGCTTGTCGGAGATCTATTACACTATCCACCGATTATATCAGTACATTTTGATGTCTTGGTTAAGATTATAATGGCATGTATAGGTGGACTATGTCTAATGTTTAATTGATGAGTTTGGTATATATATGTTATTTTGGTTGATGATTATGGCATGAAATGTTGCCTTGGATTTGAGGTACTTAAGGTACTATTGATAGCTTGTTGGTTGTGGTTAATATGGTCAAATTGGTGTATGTTTTGAAGTGACCAAAATTGGTATGGTTGTTATGTATCAATTATTGTATGTTTTTGCATGAAAACAAGTTAAGTGATATTTGGTTAAATATGCACATGTATAGATGTTTTGGTTGATGTTATAGCCATTATGTTTTGGCTTGTAATTATGGTGTATATATGTGACCTTATGATGGTTGATTTTATAGTCTTTATGATGTTTAAATGATGAAAGTTGAAATGGTATTCAAAATGTGTATAATGAAATGTTTTTTGACATGCTTAAATGGTGAAGTAAACTGCAAGAGGCTCTGGTTACTAAGCTTAATTTCAACAGAGCATTTCATCCTCAGATTGACGGGCAATCAGAATGAGTGCTTCAAATTCTTGAAGATATGTTGAGATGTTGTATACTCAAATTTAAAGGTAGCTGGGAAAGGTATTTACCGTTGGCTGAATTTGCATATAAAAAAAATTATCAATCCAGTATAAAATGGCACCATTTGAAGCTCATTATGGAAGGAAATGTAAGACACAATTATATTGGTCTGAACTGAGCGAATCTCAACTAGTAGGAGTTGAATTGATTTGAGAGACTAAGGATAAAGTTAAGATTCTTCGAGACAGTTTGAAAGTTGCTTTTGATCGTCAGAAACCGTATATAGATTTGAAAAGAAAAGATATAGAATTTTTTGTTGGTGATCGAGTATTCTTAAAAGTCTCTCCATGGAAGAAAGTGTTACTGTTCGGTAGAGAAGGGAAACTGAATTTGAGATTTATCGGATCATATGAAATTTTTAAAAGAATCAACCCTGTAGCTTATAGATTAACTTTACCTCCTGAACTTGAGAAAATTCATAATGTGTTCCACGTATCGATGCTGAGATGGTACATATCTGATCCTTCACACATGATTCCTCGTAGTGAGATTGAGCTACAGTCAAATATGACATATCCGGAATAACCAGTGAGAATTTTAGCTCGAGAGGTTAAAGAGTTGCAGAATAAACGAGTACTATTGGTAAAAGTCTTGTGGCATCGACATGGTTCAGAGGAAGCTACCTGGGAAACCGAAGAATTAATAAGATTACAATATCCGAATATATTCTCAGGTAACAAATTTTAAGGACGAAATTTCTTAAGGGGGAGAGTTCTAACAGCTCGATTTTCAGTGGTGTCAAAAATAGTGGTCCGAGGCCACCAAATTCAATGAGTAAGCTCATAAATTTTATTATTAAGTATTTACGAGTCAAATGTTATTTCAGAAAGATTTTGAATTGGTAATTGGTGTTTTATAATAATTTATTAGGTAAGTGGTTTTAGAAAATGAGGTATCAAGACCTCGTTTCTATAAATCGAGCCATAAATATTTTTATGAATATTTACAGAATTTCATTAAGATAGTATTAAAATTTCGTTAGAAAATTTTAACGTTTTGATAGAATTAATTAAAAGGACTAAATTCAAAAAGATACAAACTTGCTAATTATAGGAAATAAGTAATGAGTAATTAAGCCCAAAGTAAAGGCATGAGGCGACACAAGCGAAAATAAAATAAAATAAAATGAATTAATGGAAAAATGGAAATTTAGTTGAAATTAAAATAAAACAAATGACCAATTGATTTCTAGACATTTTTCTCTAAAATTCGGACTAAAAACACCATAAGAGAGAACTTCATAACTGGTTTCATATTTTGCTTCAAGTGAGTTTATCTCTTGCCCTTTTCTTGTAATTTTATGTTTTTGTGATTGTTACAATTAAGTCTAACTAAATCTTACCTTAGTTTTTAATTTTATTGAAAATTTTGAAAGTTACCATTGATGAGTATATGATTTTTTGATGAATAACATGGATTTAAAGCTTTAATTTTGTTGTATTATGATTTTATAAAGTGATTTTGTTAAATATTGATTTTAGGACCGATTGTGAAAAGATTAAAATATTAGGGTTTAGTAATAAATTTCTATTTATCAAAGCCCGTATGATAGCCTAGAATATTTAGATGAATTATTAATTGAGAAAATAGTTAATTTGATAGATTAATTAGTTAAAGGACTAAATTAAAAAGTTGTAAAAGTTTGGGGTAATTGTGTAAATAAAAATTAAAGGGTATTAATTATGAAACAATTGGAACTGAAATATATGCTAATGAATGAAAAATTTTATATTTTAGATCAAGATCACGTATATACTCGTGAAAAAGGGAAATAAGAGAATAGTCCCTGAACTTCTACAAAAATTACAAATTTAACCCAGGTAAGTTTGTACGGTTAAACTTAATATTTATATTGATTTGGTGAATGGTATATTATGTAATTATTTTATTGTTGAGAAATGAATTATTGTTAAAGTTATAATTTTGAAATGGATATATTCGGGAACGCAGGATTTGAGTACATTCAAGAATTGGAGCATTGGTAACATTGGAGGAAGATATTGGCAAATTACCCAAGTAAATCGGGGTTCATCATTTGGTACGAACTCTCATATTTTACTTTCTTTTTAGCTCTTTCGAGCTTCTATTTAACCCTTATAAGTTTTCGTTTAGCTCTTTCGAGCTTCTGTTTAACCCTTATGGGTTTCTGTTTAGCTCTTACGAGCTTTTGTTCAACCCTTATGGGTTTTTGTTTAGCTCTCATGAGCTTCTATTCAGCCTCCGGGCTTCTAAAAATGGAGTACTCATATCCGTAAGTCATTCTTCGATCTAGGAAAGATTGGTAAGATGATTTATAAATTGAAATTGAATAATTTATCATTTATTATTGGTATTGATTTGAAACAAGTGTATTCATCAATTGAAGTTGTGATTGACAAGGAAATTGCATGAATAATTTTGTTTATTTGATTTATTATAGTAGATTCGGTAAGAATTATGTTTAACCCATCAAATTTACTAAGCTTTATTAAGCTTACTCGTATTGTTAAATGTCTTTGTAGATTTTTGAGAGGTCAGAATATCAGATCAGCACATCAAGTCACACTATCCAGTTTATTCCGGTAGTTTTTCAATTGTTAAATATGGTTTATATGGCATGTAAAGGGATTGATGTGGATTATATAAAAGTTGGCTTGTATAGATGTTATGAATGATGTTTTGTTTACAGAATCAACTTAGAAATATATTTTGATTTGGTAATAAAGTAAATTTGTGATGTGGGTGTGTATAATATATGCTTATAGGTATTCAATTAGTAGTAAACCTTAGTAAAATTTATTAAATGGACTAAATAGGTAAGTTTGAGTATTTACAGTATATGAGATGATATATTGTGTATAAAACATGACTTTAGCTTGTTTTGATTGCTTTGTTGTGGTATATTGATGTGTTAAAATGTTGTGTTTAGGTTGATACCTCAATGGGTGAGAAATGTGGCCTTGAAATGACCTATTTTCGTCCAGATGGGCAGAGACACGGGCATGTGTCTTGGCCACGGCCTAGCACATGGGCGTGTGGTTTGGTCGTGTATCCCCTACATCTATTAAATTGCAAAATGGAATACCCAGGATTTTTCACATGGCCTAGCACACGGGCGTGTGGCTTGGCCGTGTGACCCAAGTCAGAGAGCACCCAAGTTTGGACACGGGATGGGAAAAGGCCGTGTGCCCATATTTTGAATGCCTACACTGCCTGAGACACGGGTGTGTCTTCTGGCCTTGTGAGCCACACGGCCTGGCCACACGGGCGTGTGTCCCCTACACCTTTGAAATTTTTTGATGTTTCTAAAAAATTTTCTGAGTAGCCGGTTTAGTCCTAATTTATTCTAATGTGTAATTTGGGCCTCGAGGGCTCATATAAGAGACTTTATGAATGATTTAAGATATATTTGCTAGATAATATGAAATGTCTGTTATTTAACCTGTAAATCCCAGTAATGCTTCGTAACCCTGTTCTAGCAACAGATACGGGTTACGGGTGTTATAATTCTATTGTAAATTAATTAATATATAGATGTGATTATTCAATTTATTATGTAATGAAACGATAGAAATTCAAAAACATATGATGACTACCGAGCCTCGTTTGAACCTAAGGAATTCGTAGAATACAAATGACATGTCATTAGGGTTATGATTTTTATCGATGGCTGAGGTCCAACATGTGTTACAGATACTCCACAGCTCGTGTGAGCAGCATCATGAAGCTAGGTTTTGACCCACAGCTCATGTAAGCAGACCCATTTTCACAGCTCGTGTGAGCATACATGTACAAGAATTGATAGATTACAGTTGTATGAGTTATCACACTATGTGTGAGCTATCTCAGGTATCTAACAATATTCTAAACAGTTTAACAAGCATAATTTGAAAGAGAATAGCAAGAGTTCCATACAAACTAAGACATAAACACTTGTGAATTACATTAAATTGGTCATACATGGATAAATGTAAGCGAGATGGATGATATATTCATATGTTACATGTTTAAATGTTGTGATCATCCATGAGTAAATTGCCTATGTCTTATGCTTATATTGCTAACATGTTTGGTGTGTATTCTTAGGCTTTGGCCAAGCTATTGGATGGATTTTATTATGCTTACTTATAAGTTATGCATTGAAATGGTAAGTGCTCAAATGGAAATATGCTTGTGTTCATGAAAGAGTGGTAAGGTTTAAATTATGGAATTTTTTATGAAATGGTTTATCATGTGGTTAATTTCAAAAGAACTATGCTTAAATGCTCTAGCTTGTAGCTATGATTGATGATATGCTTATGTCTTGTGTGTTAAGCATATGAAACAGGTGTGGAATGGTAATGAAATAGTAAGTTCATACTTTAAGTGTAAAATGATGAAAAAGAGAATGATGAGTTGAATTGATATTGGTAGTTAAGCTTTAGAAAGTAAATAAAATGGAAAGTAATGAAATGCAAATGAAAGTAAGAAAACTTGAAAGGGTTTAAAGTTTTATAAAATCCTACTATGCTAGGGATGATATGTATATGTGATACTGGAGATTTTTTTTCTTAATATGTATAAATTTCATACTTGAAATGGATTGATATGACTAAAATTTATACAAGCTTACTAAGCAGTCATAACTTACGTAGTTTTTTTTCCTTTACTTTTCAGATTATCGGAAGCTCGATCGGGTTGGAAGCTCGTTGGAGATCTCGCAACAAGTATGGTAACAACTTCAACCTCAGTGCGTCTTCAGTCACACTGGCTATCTTGAATGAATCAGTCACCTCCATAAACAATCGAAGATGGAGATGTGGATCTTCCTTGGGCATACCACTAAATTGGCCCACTGTTTGTAGCATTTGAAACATCACTAGTTTCAATTCAAATTAGGTTGCCTCAATATCTGGCCTTTTAATTCCTGGGTTTAACTCATTGAAAAGGGGCACAGCATATTGTCTGATGCAACGATCCCTATCATCAGCAATGAGGATAGTATTTCGTACATTATCGGCTTCATTACCTTGGTCTTGATTCTGATTTCCAAGCTTCATCTCGACTTATCTTTGATATGTTCATTCACGTCTTCTTTGTCTAAAAGTTCGCTCAATTTCAGGTCTACAGGGAGTAAATTGATAATTCAATCTATGCTCATAAACACCTAACAAGAAAATCACAAAAATTAAAAAGAATAAGTTAGAAATGTTAGAAATAAATCAAATTGAAAATAAATAATTTCACGAAAAAAATGATTATGGCAACGATTGACAATCCCCGACAACGGTGCCAAAAACTTGTAATAGTGGGGTTTGTGCAAGTGTACACAGTCATTATCAAGTAATAAGTAAGTATCGAGTTATCGTCTCCATAGGGATTGTATTTGTGCTAAGTCACTTAATTTGTAAAATTATATTAACAATTTTGTAAATAAAAACACAATATAGTTGAGAGGTGGTGATTAAAATATATTAAACTGAATACAATGATCCCTAATGCAAATTATACCAAGTATGCAAACTATATGAATGAAATAGATTTTAGTAAAATTAAACACAATTTGCAATAATTACAACATAAATAAACTCGGACAATTACTTTAATTAAACTCAATTTATTATCAATATGCTTAATAACATTCGAAAAAACATTCCATGTAAACTCAATCTTTCATGGGTTTGGAAACCACATTAGGTCCTTTCGGAATCCTTTACTTAGCAAATACGCATTTTACTAATCCTTATTTACTAAGGGTTTCTTAGCATTCATGTGAGGTAACAGGGACGTGTTAGGTTTGAAACAATTTAATCACACAAATCTAAAAACTATGCAAATAACAGAGCTTGGTTAGGGTTGTGATGCAACCTACAATTCAATCGGGTTAGGATCTAAATTGAGCATACACATTTCAATTATGCATCCATTGGCCGTCGTCTGGTTAGGGTCGCTCAGCTAATTAAGGTTCATTTCAATCACGTATGAACGAAACACAGACTTGATTTTAATTGAAAACATGATCGATTGAGGCAAAAACATTATATGCATGAATCAAATAAATATTATTTAATCAAAATAATCATTCTAGCTTAAATAAAATCAAGCTATCATTGTTGTAAACAAGAACAAAGAACATATAGCAAACATATTTAAATTAAATTTAAAGAAAGGAAGGATTAAACCCAATTCAAAGTGGCTATCACCCAAGACTCTAACTGACAAGGCTCTTTCGCTTCTTTGCGTTGCTCCTTTACTGATGGCTCTCCAAGGTGGCCGACCAAGGGTTTTTAAGAGGCTTAATTGCTAAAATCCTTATGCAAGGATGATGAAGGGGAGAGATAGCTAAAAGAGTTGAGAGAATGATGAATGAGTGAGAGATGATGGGATGAGAAATGATTGAAAAAGTGAGAAATGAGCTCTTATTTATAGGTGAGGTAAGGGAGCTAGTTTGCTAAAATAGGAGTATCCATCCTTTGAAACTTCCTCCAAGAGTGGGCGACCATGAATTGTGGAAATGTGGCAGATTTTTCCGTGATTTTTGGTCAATTTGAGTGTCACAACAACTCAGAGTCACAACAACTCAGAACTAAGACTCGGTCATCAGAAAATCTTTGGGAAAATCTCCAATTTCTTTAACTCTTCAAGGACTTTGTATATTTAAACCAAAAAATGGTTTATAACATCCATGTGCAGCCGAAAATTGGGTTGACTTGGTTCCAAATTTGGATGGTTTTGCAATTAGAAGAAAGCTCTCAGACTTGTCAAAAAATTGTAGATAGTTTAGAGGACCAAATAATATAATTTAACCACTTTAATTAATCAATTTACTTAATTAATTATAACCCAATTTGTTAATTAATTATTAAAATTGAATTATTGAATATAACTTTATATTTTATTATTTAATTTAATCATGCATGGCCCACTTTATAGCTTAAAAATATAATATGCTCAAATTAACATAAAATAAGCCATTTTATGCATGAAAACTATATAATAAAGTATAAAATCACATTTTAATAATTTCTATGTCCTAATTTTATATTTTCACATATTTCATTAATTTATTAAACAATTACTTGGTTTTAACAACAAATTTAAGTAAAAATGTGATGAATTATAAAGGAAAAATCCTATATATTTTTCAATTTACATGTGTCCCTACTTCGAATGCCGACATGGCTTGAAAGACGAGCGTGTGTCTCAATCATGTGACCCTTACAGTTTTAAAATTTTCATCTTTTGCCAAAAAAATCTTTATGTTCCCGATTTAGTCCCAATGTTTTTCTAATGTGTTTTTAGGGCCTCGAGGGCTTGTATAAAGGAAAATATGTATGTTAGTAATGGAGTTTGCGATGATTGATGTTGTGAAATATATTATTTAATTTTTTATTTTTTTGAAATGTAGTCTCTGGAAATGCTCTGTAACCCTATTCTGGCGATAGAAATGGGTTAAGGGTGTTACAGTAATCGTTAAAGGAAAAATGCAAAATAAGGGTGACGAGACGATAATTGAAACATTGAATGTAACTCGTAAGTATGATTCAAGTAAATAAGTGTTTGACTCACTAATTTCTTTCGAACTTACCTCGATGTGTTATGTTTTAGGTGGGTTTTTAGGGTCTTAGTCTGGAGGAACAATGCCAAGACTGTGCTGAAGGAGTGGCGTATTGGGATAAATGTATATAGAGCGAGCTTGATGGCCAGATCAAGTCTGAGTTGATACATTTTTATAGAAACCTTCTTTGCAGGAGAGCTATATTAGGCCAGGGCCTCAATTTGGTCGTATATGTAACAAAATTCTCAATATTTTCTAGCAAGATTTATTCATTGTTTATACTTACTTATTTTATGTAAACCCCTAAACCCGACCTAGATGTTATCACCGAATCTCAAAGATCACATTGGCCATATTGATGGAATAGAAAATCATTTAGCAATTCTATCTTAAAAATCGTCATTGCTAAAAATATCCTTGTTGATAAAACCGAATTTTGTTTGAAATTTTTTATCTTTAGAAAACTCAAGTTTTTATATTTTTCAGAAAGTGTCGTACTTCAATTAAAACATCGTAGCGGATAATTTGCATATCTAAAACTAGTTTTTCATTTTCAAAACGTAGATTTAATATGTCTCATAAAATATGAATTTTGTGAACAGAAAGTGTTGAGTTTTGAAAACAATGTATTAAATTTTGAAAACACCATTGTTGGGCCTTGTTTAACCTAGTTATGAAAATCCATTATAAATTGTGAAATTCACAATCTTTTAAATGATAATTTTAAAACCTAAATCATGCAGAAAAATCCAAAATCCAAATAATCCTAAGTCCAAAAGAAAATCCAAAGAAAAAGTCCACAGTAATAAAAACACACCCCCGAAATGTCGAGTACCAAAGTAATATATTTTTCTAAAAATGACTAAGAGCACCTCCATAAGCCGAGCCCGTCCTAACCTCGACTATTGTCTGAAAAGTCAGAATTAAAAATGGGTGAGCTTTAAAATCCTAGTGTGAGATCAACACATATATAATCACATAGATATCAAAATATCAATCTCATCATATCAATCATCATAATAATCACAAGTTTTAATATTGATACTTATGCATGAATATGCCGATGCATTCTTTAAAAATGATGCACATTTTATAAAATTTCCTACCCATCTCCAATACACACGATATATCGAGTTCTCTGGAACTCGGCCATCCAATAACACACCTTTTGTGGACAAGCCATGACATAAATGTCGATAAACGACCATATAAAACATTATGGACAAACCACCACATATTCGATGATAACGACCACATAATCGCAGATAAACTACCACATAACTTCCACCTTTCACAAAACCCCACCCCATGCATGTGATATGACAATTTCACTTTTTAACACATATTATTCACTTTTACACTTAGGCATGTAAACATGCTCTCATAATCACATCACTTATTGATCACTTATAATCATCTTAACATGTTAAACATGCTTTTCACATTAGATCATAGATTTCAATTTTCACATACACAGATATAAGTCTCACATGCTTAAATCATCACATATATCACATAAGCCATACGTCACATATCATGAGTGTCACATCCCATTTTTTTAATTAATTTAATTTAGTAAAGAGGGTGAATCTGCTAGCTTTTATGTCTTAAAATTATTCGCACATTATTGTATAGAAGGAAGTCTTGTGGCTTAGTGGTAGGAAGCTCATTAGTTATCTTTGAGGTCTCT
This sequence comes from Gossypium raimondii, assembly GCF_025698545.1. Classification (NCBI taxonomy): domain Eukaryota; kingdom Viridiplantae; phylum Streptophyta; class Magnoliopsida; order Malvales; family Malvaceae; genus Gossypium; species Gossypium raimondii. The sequence goes on from NC_068568.1 coordinate 28,612,443, forward strand.
CTAGGTCGAACCCCTTTGTGCACATATTTTTCTATTTATTTAATATTTTCATATTTTTAGCATGTGCTAGCTAGACTTGTCGTCCACCTATGTTACCATATAGGCACGATTCTTTTCCTTCATTAGCAAGTCAAACTTACCTTTTTAAAATGAAACACATCCCCCTTTTCCCTCATTGTCTCACTCCCTTGCCAAAAGCTCTTCTATTGCCATAAGCTTGTGAGGCATTGAACTTGGTCATGGTTGACCAAGCTACACCACCCTTTGTACCATCCATCACCCCCATTTTCACTCTAGTTTCCATTTTTTTCATTTTCTTCCCCTATTTTTTCTCTCTTTTTGGCCACCACAACCACCACCCATTTCTTTCCACCACCGGGAGTTTATTTACACGACCACCTCACCACCATCCACAACAAATATTCCCTCTCTTTTCCTTTCGGTTTCCCCTCCCTTCTTCCATTATGCGCCACCGTGAGCTATCGTGTCCACTGCCGCAACCACTGCGGGTCACCATTTCCTCTAATTTTCTTCTCTTCCTTTTTTTCTCTTTCAATTAAAAGTGACTGAACCCTTCTCCCTACTTTTATTTCACACCACCACCGGACAAGTGCACCCCCATAGTCAGACCACCACTGAGTCACCACCATCACCGTCGGACCACTATCGCCACTGCCAGTGACTGATTTCTTCCTTTTTGTTTTCTCTTTCTTTTTTTGATTACCTTGGTGACTAAAAAACAATTTTTATTTTCTTTTATTTGATTATTTTAGATTATCCAACCATCTTTTTTGCTTCATTTTCATTCCTTCGATCAACTCGTAACAAAATAAGTGTAAGTGACGTTTTGGGATTGAAAATCCTTCATTTTAAAATTTTGTGACATGGCCGAATGGTATAGGGTCTAAATAATTTGTATTTTATTTTTATTATTTCAAAAATCATTAGTACTTGTGTTAACATGAAGGACTGATTAACAACCCTTTGAGAAATCGATAGTGAAACATCGCGAGAGTGACAAATTTGAGCATTCAAATTGAGGGTAAGTATTGGTGAGATTTTCACATTCAATCTCGAAATAAAAACCATTTTATTCGAATAGATCATGACTAAAATGGGTTAATCGTGTGTTTAGATTTACGATCAAGACTAGACTTAAATGAAACTTTTACTAGGGAGCAAACAATTTAGATCTACATTAAGGTATGAGATTTAATTCTCGTTTTAAGTGAAGTTTAATATTAATAATTAATTAATTAATGTGTGAGTACCTTATGTACTCGTGTGGAGTTGAAAAACTCAATCAAAGAGGAAACCAAGTAAGTGACCTAAACTATTAAGTGTTGTGAAAATCCATGATTGTGATATGTGATGTATGTAATGTTAATCTCAACTCTATGTTATCTGATTTATGGCTAGATTGATATGTGATGATCTAAACATGTGATATATGTGTATGTGTATTTTAAGATCCATGTTTTAGTATAAATATGTATATTAAAGCATGCTAAAGTGAAAACTATGTGATATGTGAAAATGTGAAAAAAATACTTGCATATGCGTAAAAACCGAGAAATATGAATTATGAGCATGAATATGTGAAAAATGTGAAAAGTGAAACATATGTGTTTAAATGGCCATATTACATGCATGTGGTGGGATTGTAAAATGAGGAATCTATGTGGCAGTTTAACTTCAATTATGTGCCTGTTATCTGCAATTATGTGGTGGTTTATCCACGATGTGTTATGTGATCGTTCATCAGTACCTATATGGTGGCTTGTCCACCAGCTGGTGTGTTATTGGATGGACGAGTTTTGCGGACCTCGATATTGGTCTGTAGTGGAGATGGGTAGGAAATCCTATATTTCTGCATTGTTCATAAGCTTGCCATGTTTGGTTCAATAAATGAGATAATATGTAAATTTTGTGAAAAATGCCTTGTGATATTTTGATGTGTTATTTTTTAAAATAAGTTTTTGTTTTGATATCACAACGTTGAGCCTTTTTTCATCCACAACTATGTCTATTGGCAGCTTGTCTGCAAATTTGGTGGCTTTGTCCACATATGTGCTGGTGTGTTATGGATGGATGAGTTATAGGGAACTCCTTTTGTTCTGTAGCAGTGACGGGTAGAATGTTTTAAAAAATTATACATAATCGTTTTTATGAAAAATTTGCATTGACAATATCACATGCATAAAAGTTTGCATATTTGATTAATATGTGTTTGAAAATAATTTTGATATGTTTTAAATGATATTTGATATTTATCTTGGTATAAAAATCGCACTAAGCTTATTAGCTCAACCCTTAGTTTTCATAAAATTTTTAGATAATACACATAGTAGGACTTAAATGTAGCCTATGGATGAGTCTCTGGATACAATTTTAATAAAATACATTTTTGGGTTATTTATACTTTTGATATATTAATTGCTTTGCATGCATAATTGATGAACTTATAAATGTTTTAATTCTTTTTTTAGAACTTATATGTTTTACTGTTTTAAATAAATTAAAACATAAAGTTTTCTAAGTACTTTTAAGTCCGCTACAAATTATTTATATTTAGATTGTTGTAAGTAATGTTTTGAAATTGATATTGCAAATTTCCTTCTTAAAATGATTAAAAGCGATAATTTGTTTATTAAGAGAACTTTCACGAAACTAAATATTTTTCGATGATAATAAATTATTTTGAAATAATTCTATATTTTTAAAGAACGATTGAAACTTAAAATTTTTTTAATAAGAAAAAGTTTTACAATGAAATTAATGTAGCTTTCAAAATTTGGTCATAATGTCTAGGCTAGGTTTAGGGGGTTACATAATGTATGTATATTGTTTTTGACCTATGAACTTACTAAGCTCTTTGAAGCTTGCTCATGTCGTTTTTCCCGTTTTCTTGTAGATATTGTTTTTTCGAAACCAGGCAATTGGATCAAGTCGAAGATCACACTATCTAGTTATCTTTCGGTAGACTGTGAAAACATTTATTTTGGGATATGTTGTAACACCCTTTACCCAACATGAATCGCCAGATCCAAATATCATTATTTTACCATTCGGACATTATTATTTACATGTTACACTTCAAACATAATAAATTTCAACATTTGAACATCCTTTAACTACGTATCGAACATCACGATCAACAACATATAACGATTAACTTCTCACTAATCAATCCCTTTTTAAATTACATAAGCATTTAACAATATTTTGTTAACAACAATAAGATTCATCGTGCAACTCATATTAATGGGCTAAAGATATCAACCGTATGCACACAAGTTGCATGCATTTGTAGCTTCCTTGATAACCAAAGGATTTTACCCATATTCTCGTAATACCATCACTCTTAACAACTTAAACATATAGTAAAACAACTAAGGAAGAAAATAGAGAACTTACCAATACTTATTATATCCAGCAAGTAGTGTATACCAATGTAGCATTTTCTAGCAAGCTTGAAATATCTTTAAAACATAGAATTTAAATTTTGAAAATCCAACAATAAAATACCCTATGGACAACATCAAAATGTTATTTTAGGATAGTATAATTAACACAAACTAGAAAACATGTTAAGCTCATTTCGAAATAGCATAAATACCACAAAATGGGAAACATTTTAACAACATTTGGAACGACATGATTATAACAATTTAAACACATTAAAGCAACACTTTTACACACTATAATATCAAACTTAAACAACCCAATTAACACCGTAAACTCATTTAAGAAACTTAATTTTTCAACTATGTTTGAAATCATTATATGTAACAGCCCGTTTTCAATGAAATTGAAACAGTCATTTCAGGAACACAAATCTGACATCAAAATATTTATTTTATTAATATTTTAATGTCTATAGCATGTTAGTAGTGTTGTATAAAAATTTTCTTAAGAAATTTTTTCGTTTACATGCTAAATTTGATAAAAATGACTAAATTGCATAAGGTGAAAAATTAGAGATCTATAGTAAAAGGTGTCAAATTACTATGAATTTTGAATATGAGTGGCCTTAAATAGTAATTATACCATTAGCATAATTGGTGGACAAATTTGGACATCGTTAATATAATTTATAAGGTTAATGTATAAGGTTAATTTGGTAAATTAATAAATTCTACTTAAAATAAAATAAGTAAAATAAAGATATAATCTTTCTTCTTCTTCATCAACAAAATTTTTTTCGCCTAAGGAAGCCATTAAAGACCTTTCAAGGTTCGGCCATAGTCCATCTATGCATGTAAGTGCGTTTTTGTTCCATTTTTAATGAGTCTTATGTTTTTGGAATCGTTGTATCTTTATCTAGCTAGCCCGGGGACTAATTTGAAAAAATGTCAAAAGTATAGGGTTTTACCATGAATGCATATGTATTGTTTGTGATGTTTGATGGAAGAAAATGAATGTTTGTTGTTAGTTAAACAACTTTTGTTAAGAGATTTTTTATGAATATGTCAATTAGGGATTAAATTGAAAAATAGAAAAATATTCATGGTGAAATTGTGAAAAAAATGAAATGTAAGGCTTCCTAAGGACTTAAGTAAAATTTAGTTATAGTGGGTTGGCACCAAATTGCATGAATTTCATTTTATAAGTTTAGGGACTAAATGTAAAGAATTCAAAATTGTAGGGGCAAAAACATAATTTTACCAAAAATATGATTTTTTGGATTGAATTGAATAGATTTATTTTTGAATGAGTTGAAATTAATTATTTAGATCAAGAAAAGCATCATACGGATTTAGATCGGGGAAAGGAAAAAGTGTTGGATTAGTCGATCGTATTTCTTCATTTGTGATCAAGGTAAGTACATATGAACTGAATTCTGTATAATGTTGATTAATTGAATGTTAGCATGTGATTCTATTGTGATTGAATCAATATATATATTATTTAGCAATTTATCTTGTCAAGAAACGATGAAAATTCAACAACGTATGACGATTATTGAGCCCAGTTTGAACCTTAGGAATATATAGGATACAAATCACATGTCATTAGGGTTACCATGTTTTGGGTGCTGGTCCTGAACATCCTACTGATGGCTGAGTTTTTGACGTGTGTTGCGATTACTTGACAGCTTGTGTGAGTACCACCGTGTAGCTACGTTTCGACCGACAACTTGTGCGAGCAGACCCACTTATGGCTCAAGAGAGCATATATATGAGAAAAGAGAAAGTAATGGTTTTTAACATATTTTAGCACATAGTGTGTGAGATTCCCATGTATTCGATATTATTCTAATGGTTCAACAAGTATACAAAGGGAAGGATCAATAAATGCTTCAACTAGTAATGCCATGAAAGCATGAACAAGATATGATATGTTGGTGATTACTGATTTGCTAGCTATGTTCATAATAGTATGGATGCTTATATGCTAAGAACATGAAAGCTTTATTGTTGTATGATCAACTTGGCTAAGTTATGTGTTTATCACTAATTTGAGTTGTAGTTGGTGCTTAGGCTTGTGTAAAGCTATGTTTGATTAATTCAAACTTATTTTTAAGCTTATATATTGAAATGGTAAGCATTGTTTATGATTTACGAACTCACTAAGCATTATATGCTTACTTTGTGTTATTTCTCTCATTTTTTTGAGAACCGGAAGCTCGTTCGATTTAGAAGCTTGTCAGAGATCCATCACACTATCCATCGGCTATATCGGTAGATTTTGATGATTTTGAATCAATGTTATAATGACATGTATAGGTGTCTTTGTTTGATGAAATTAGCCGTTATGTGTGTCTTGTAAATTTGTTATTTTGGTTGATGAAATAGTTGATATGATATCATGTATATATGGTATTTTAAATGGTTGTTATTTTGGCATCTAGGTACTAAAATGATGGTTGTGAAATGGTGATTATAGTGGTTTGCTATAAAATGTTGATTGGTATGGAATGAGGTAGTACATTAAGTTGTTAATGGCTAGTTTTGGAGATGGCCTACCTTTCATCCACACGGCCAAAGACACGGGTGTGGGTCTCAGCCGTGTGTCCCCTGTAGCTTACAAAGGGTTGCAAGTCAGGCTGTTACACGGCCTGGCACATGGGCATGTGGCTTGGTCATGTGACCCAAGTCAGAGAGGGCACAGACACGAGCTGAGACACGACCGTGTGTCCCTACTACGAATGCCCACACGGCCAGAGACACGGGCATGTGTCTTAGTCGTGTGAGTCACACGGCCTGGTACACGCCCGTGTAACCCTTGCAATTTCAAATTTTGTATCTTTTTTCAAAAAATTCTATATGTTTTCGATTTCATCCCGACTTGCTTCTAATGTGTTTTTAGGGCCTTGAAGCCTCGAAAAAGGGACTATATGCATGAGTTTGAATAACATTGCTATGTTTTATGTTTTGTTTTGAATAAGGTGAATAATTTTTTATTGCATGATGTTATCTTCCAATAATGCTCCGTAGCCCTAATCTGGCGATGGATACGAGCTAGGGGTCTTACGTTATAAGCATAATTGAGTAGACATAATTGGACATCATTAAGTCAAATAGCAGCAGCTTCATTCAACACCAACAAATATTTTAAAATCGAAATGACCAACTAAATGTGAAGTTGAATCAAGATGCTCTATAATCGAGAGATGTGTGCTAATTAGATAGGGATTTAGGTAGGAAATTGGAGTTAAAACCTCAAAACTTACCTTTAGGTGCTTTTACTTTAACATCCACAAGCTGATACCACAAGTATTCGGTAGCATTTTTCAGCAACCAAATTAAGCATTTGTTTACCAATTCTTCTTCTTCGTCACTTCTCACAGCAATTGTTAAATGAGAATAACATATTCTTAAACCGTAAAAACTTGGTTTAATAGCATGTATAACCGAAACTTACCAACATACAGTAATAAGAATTATTTAAAGCATGAGAGCTACATAGTTACCACTAGGAAGACTTATCAAAATTGACCCTCAAACCCATCCTAATCTCATGCAATTTCTTCACTTTCTTGTTACCAGTTTCCTATCATTAACAGTTTACCAAAGTGCTTTTTACACAAAGGTCCTTAGCTTGCTTGAGGGACTAAGTCAAGTTTAATGAATTATACATACAGGGCTGACTCTCACTTAATTGTCATAGGATTAGCTAAACCAAAAGCACTGCTACCAATTAATTGTAACACCCTTTACCCAACCTGAACCACTAGATTCAGATACCAGATGTTACACCCCAAAAACATGACAAAATTCTTACAATTGGCGTGCAAGTATTTTAGAGCAATTATTTATTATTTCTTTTCTAATGTTCTTGAAATGAAAGAATATATTATATAATTACGTCAAAGTTTAAAAGCAGTAAAGTACTTGACAACTTAACCCTTGTTACAGATAGACTCTATATGGCATGGTGAACTAAACACGATACTTCTTGACGCCCTCAATATGTATAATATCGCAACTCGAACCACTACCTGGCTCACTCCTAACTTGGTCCCTCTTGAAGTACCCATTCGTTAAATAGAACCTGCGTTATAACAAACACTTATAAGTTCAAGTGAACTTAGTGAGTCTTAACCCAGATTACCTTGAAACATTTCTAGATGAATTCCTAATCATGAAGGTTTCAAATTTCATTTTTGTCTTTGGTGGATACTTTCTTATATCGGCGAATACATATTCACCAACTTCTATATTTGGACTGATTCCAGATTTCACTAGTCCCTATTTGGACTGATTCTAGATTTCATCAATCACTATAGATCTCATTTCTTTTTTAGAAAATCAAATGTACTTCTTAGAAGAATATCCATACTGAGCCTACTTTCAATAAATTCTCCTTCAAACAAACATTGAATACCTTTCCCCCAAGATGGGTACTCACAAATACCATTCTTGGCAAATAAATAACTAACTGATCTTTTATGAAGAACTCCATATTGATCTTACCCTCTACAGATCATCATTCAGATGATTGTTGAACAGAGATTTCTCTTGGTGGAGACTCATACTAGTAGATTCTGAAGACAAACTTTATGCGGATTATACCTTTGGCGAATTCTCGTAGTGAAATGATAGTTTTCAAATGTACCAATTAGATCACGTCTTAATTGGCCCAGATCAATATTCTGATGGATGATACATTTTAAATCATTCCAAGGAATCCCAAACAACCATTATACGAATCAAGAGTACGCCCAACTTCGCGAATAGAATAGAATCCAAATAACCTTTATACTTGAGACATAAAATTCTCATATTTGGAAGATGCTAGATATGATGTAATCTCTCGAACTTGGGTTGTTTGAAAATTTACTTGAATTGGAAGGGTCGTCTTGAATGGTTCAACAATGGATGGAAACCTTGACCCGAAGCACTTGAATTCTTTAAGGAACTAAAGTTATAAGAGAACTCGACTCACTTAAACTTGACAAATACTCAAACCTTGGTATAATAGAAGTCGCCACACCCCAGGATGGGTTATGGGATGATAAGACAATTGGTGAACGCCACAAACTCATGAAAGTTTGATAAGTTTGAATTAAGTTCGTTTAAGAACCTTAAAGTGAAAATCTCAAAAAGATAAATTTAATTCAAAAGTATGGTAACCTCACAAATGACCTTTAAAACATTTTATATAGCACCTAGGATGGCCATTCAAATTCGGACCTATTGTGTTCACACACATCATAAACATGTTCAAACTTAACATCAATATGTTCACACATAATTAATAAATTTGGTTCATGCTTTGGTTGAATAGACATATTGTTTCCCTTGGTGCATTCATGCTTGCTTAGTTAAGAAGAAAACTCCATGTTCCTTGAATGTTCAGTGATTAATGCTTTCCATCCCCCCTTAGCTGAGTGCTTCTAGCATGGGACATGCATCCCCTTAATTATGTCTATTACTGATTGGCTTGTTCATGAATTTGCAGCATGTATCATGGAAATTCATCCTCCCTTTTGTTCATGCATATTAACAATTCAATGTGTTGAATTTATGTAGCACTTCCCTCCTTGGATGTTTATGAATCCTTCCATCTTAAGAAAGGCATGGGACATGAACTTGAGCACCATTTGAACGGTCAAAATGCACCCACAATGAAAGTTGATTCTTGAAGGTTCTAGGAGCTTACTTTGTGCATGAATTTGGCAAATGAACGGTCACTCAATGGTCCATACAAATGGTGACCTACACATATAAATAGAAATTAGTCATTTGCTATAATCGCCATCCACAATCAGTTAAGACACTTAACTAAACTAGACATTTGAATTATACTCTAGACACATACACACATGACACACATATGAACGAATGCTAAAATAATTCACATCATACTATAAAATCAATAACATAAGATAAACACTCCATGTGCATGTAAATATGAACACAACTCATGCTAAAACTATGAAACACATAAACATATAATGCATGACAAATATGTGGATAAAACAAAATAATAGTAACTCGACACCCAATCATGTTAAAACATCAAAACATGAAAATATTAGACAAAACACTCGTTTAAAGAATTTCATTTTAACTTTGGGCCCCTCTCGCTTGGGCCAATCTTAAGTCTTTTGATTTGAAACACATGATGTGACAGGAATCACATCAAGATAACTCAAATTAAATTCATACATATCATAGGCAAATTCAAATCTGACAACTATTAGACTATTCAATACTTTGAACATGCCAAATCACTTATGTTGATAGACTACTATGGCAGATTCACCCTTCAGATAACGCTCCTAAGAACTCTTTTGGAAGTATCCCTTAGGTCATATTCAAATTCTGCCATAAGACTAACCAAACTGAGATACCTTTACTCTTACTAGATCTTTATCATAGTATCAATTAACTGAAAAGTCTATGAATTTATCTAGATCATGACCCATAAACATTTCTCTAGACTTCACCTCTAGGGAGTTATAGAATACGTCAAACGAATGTCATTGAATATGCCACACAGACTCCACCGTATATGCTAAAAAGGCCTTATAGAACACGCCATAAAGGCATTATAGAGAATTACGTGTTTACTGTCCCATCAGACTGACTTAGAAGATTCCATGAGGCTTCTCCCACATGGTCTTATGCATATTTTCATGTTGTGATTTACCAATCTAGTCCACATCTCACTAAAGGCATCACCATGAGTATTTTTGTTGTCGTATAATGTCAGAGGTCTCTGGCACATGGTCTTACACATTTCATCCTCATGTCGTGTTCTACCAGTTCGATTTACATCTCATTAGAGGCTACACGATAATTGTTCTTATTGTCATTGTGATCTTCTTGTCCGGTTAGCAATATAACTTCCATATCGAAGGCATCACAAATGTATATTTATTTAACTAACACAAAATGCACTTACCCTAATTTGGTCACATGCCTGAGTAACAGATTCATACTCTTTCATATCAAAATTTTCATGCCTACCTACCACACATTATCTTATTCTCATTTATAGACATGCAACATCTTTATGATACTACAACCCATATATACTCACCAAATTTTCAAGATGTTATCATCACACAAATTTCTACTTGAACAGTTAACATGCAGGAGCCAGAATAAAGACACACCTAATACTCACCAAATTGTAGCTCGAAGATCAAAACTCAATCATCGTTCGCAGAAAATAGCAACAACTGCTTAAAGAAACATGGAATAACCATTAAAAACTCATTTACAGACAAATTGCTAACATCTCAATTTCAGACGACCCCTACGCAGGGCCTATTATTCATATCTTATTGTTTATATATTGCTTACATCATTACTCTTTCAAAATCCTAACCTGTAGAGTTACTAGACTTACCCGGAGGCTGAAACTTTCATTGATAATCCCAGAAACCATAACTTCCAATTTAGCGAAGAAGAAGAGAATATTTAAATCTTTAAGAAAGCTCAAACGAAGAATGAAAAATATAAAAATGCAACAGCTCATTTTCCAATGGTTTTGGAACCATAATTTTGACATGTCAGTTCGTAAATTTTATTTATTTATTAATTACGAGGACATTAGTGTCGTGTTAAAAATTGGTTTAGAAATTTTAATGTTTGATATGTTAATTAAAGAAAAATGACAAAATTATAAAAGTTATCAAACTTAATTGTTATTAAGCTATAAGTGTTAAATGAGTATTAAAACATGATTGGGAGGCTTTATATGGAAATTAGCCATATTTTGTAGTGGGTGGACGGTTCATGCATGTTTTTAGTGAAATTCTTATTAAATTACAAGGGTAATATGGTACATAAATAAATAAAATCATAAAGAAATAGGAAAAACAAGTGATCATCTTCTCCATTTAGCCTTTCCATCAATCGAAACCCCATTGTTAAAGCTTGAAGATTTGGTCACTTGTCTCTCTTGCATGTAAGTGTATTTAATACCTGTTTTTCACAAATTTTATGTTTTTGAGCTCATTTTAGTCATATCTAGCTAACCCAAGGTCAATTTATAAAATTTTTAAATGTTTTGGTAGATACCATTGATGAATTTAGTGTGTTTTTGAAGTGTACTAGTGAAGTACCATGTTTGGTTGTTAAATAGAAATATTTTCTTAAGTAATTTTGAATGATTTTAAGTTTAGGGATTTAAGCGAAAATAAAATTAAATTAAGCAATGTTTTCTTGTGAAATTTTAGGATGGATGAATTGATTTAGTATATTTAAAGATTTGGTTCTATGGGAATAGGGTTTAATTTTGGAAAATAATATTATTTTAGGTTTAGGATTAAATCGAATAAAGTGTAAAGTTTGGGGCAAATGTGAAAATTAGTTAATTTGAAATCATTTGTACTAAATTGAATACTATATGAAAATTGAGGTTGATAAATTGAAATAAACTATTTTATAGATCAAGATCAAGTAAAGAATCGAGGAAAAGAGAAAGTTGTTCATTAGTCCCTAAACATTAGTTGTCTCTACATTTTAGCCTTGGTAAGTTCGTCTGGTTTAATTTAGTATAATTTCAAATATTATTGACTGTGGAATTGGTAGTTGAATATTTTTGGCATATTGGTTTTGTTATAGACTGTTATGAGTAGAGAAAGATATTGTTCAAAGGTTGTTAAACAATGATGTGATTTGAGCCAGATGAATGTAGGATAAAGTACAATTGGCATGCCAATAGGTTATATTGCTCGTGGTACAAGATTGGATTGTGATGAAATTATTATTATTGACTTGTTACTGTCCACTGAATATATCGATGTCCACCATTTGTTGTGAACTATCGTGTTATATTTACAGTGATTCTAACGTATTACCGGGGTCGATTGTAAAGCCTTCGAGTTTAACACTTGGTGTCTAGGCGTGTTTTCGGAGGGATGATAGCCTATGGGCTAGGTACTTGGTACTAAGGTGTGTTTTCGATTGGATTGGCTTGTTTAAGCTTTCTGGTGTATTTTGGGTGGATGACCGCATATGCGTATCTGTTATATGCTCATCAGGCAAACTTTCCAATGATCAATGACTTGTTACTGCTTTGCATAGTGAATTTCATGATTTATCAATATTATCAAAACTTGATATTGGATGATTTCATATGATTTATTATATTATGTTACTTGTGTATGGATATGAATAAACTCACATGTTAAATGACTATGGTTGATAGGAATTAATGTTTGTTAATCTTGTTAATGTAATTGCTATGTTTCTCTTGTTAAGTTTTATTATTTTAACTGTTGAACTTACTAAGCTCTATTGAAGCTTACTCATGTATTTTTTCTTATTTTCTTATAGATACGTTTTATGAAATCGGGCGATCGGTTCAACTCAAAGAATCACACTATCTAGATATCTTTTTGGTAGTTTTTTATATGTTTATGTTTGGGTTATATGGCATGTAATAGATATGTTTTGTATCGATGTTGAATACATATTTTATTTGTTGCATAGTTGGTTGATGTAAAGTTGCTTAAACTTGGTTTCAAATTACTTATGTATGTGCTTTTGGTGTTTGGAAAGAAATGTGTATATAACTATGGTTTTTAGCTAGTTGGTATAAATTTTTTGGAAAGGTTTGAATTATGGTAGGATTGAGTGTGAATAGATTGAATGAAATGGTAAGTTTGGTAAGTGTTTTTATGTATGAATCTATAAGTTTGAATGCAACTTATTTAGTATGAATTGTGGATCAATTTATTAATTAAATTGTGGTGCCAATGAGGCACATTGGTTAGGCACTTAGGTTGGACATTTTCGGCATGTTTCAAGCCTGTTTAATTGTGTTTCGAGTAGGTTTAATTGCTGGTAAACGAGTTTCTTGATGCCCAAGGAAATTTTTTTTGGTAAACTTGCATCTCAAGGCCCATTTGGAGGCACACGACCTGGGACACGGACTGCCACACGACCGTGTGCTGGACACAGTCTAGCTCACGGCCAGCGACAGGCCGTGTGGAGGTATTTTGAGTATACACATGGTATCTGTCGTCGGAATAAGGTTACGAAAAATTTAAAAATAAGTTTCACAGATTACCATAATCATATCATAAACCAACCACTCACATACATGTATTCCCTAATCGAGCCCTCGAGATCTTAAAAATAGCTTAGAAACAAATCAAGGCTAATTTGAAACAATTTGGAAAGTTTAGGAAAAAGATGCAAAGTTTGCAAAACAGGGGTCACACGATCGTGTGGCCAGGTTCTGTGCCTCACACAATTGAGACATACGCCCGTGTCTTAGGCTGTGTAACCTTTGAACTAGGGACACACAGTCGTGTCTCAGCCTATGTCCTCACCCGTGTAAGTCTCTGAATAGGGTCACACGGCCGTGTCAGGTCGTGTAACTCTCAAAATTGCCCCACACTCTCGTGTGTCAGGCCGTGTGCTAGGCTGTGTAAATCACTAACTTTCATACAAAGGAACCTACAGGAGACACATGACCGTGTAGCCAGACACACGGCTAAGTCACATGCCCGTGTCTCAGGCCGTGTGGACCTAAAATTTTCCTATAATCAAGCCATTCCCAACACCAACTAATGCATAATCCTTTAGGCCTTTTTGTGCACATAATTAAGGCATCAAAACCCTATCAAAACATACATATGATGACTAATTCAAGAGTCCTAAATAGACTAACCAATATGTCATTCAAGGCACCTCAAATGAAATCATCAAGACTTACCTAAACATGCATTTGTTACCAACTTTCAATCATCAATTACTAGCTCAATGCCTTTCAAAACATACCATAACTTAACCATATTCATGCTACCTCAAACATACCACATAAGCCATTCCAAAACATGCATCATAAGATAGCTATAACAACATAATCTGGCAAGCATCGAATGGTATCAACCAAGACAACATATACATACCCAATCATCAACTAAACATTTAGCTAAATACCATTACAAGTACACCTATGCATGTGATTATAACCTTGGCCAAAACATCAAAAACTACTGATATCATGCTGGATAGTGTGATAGATCTTCGGTAGCTTCCAAATCGATCGAGCTTTTGACAATCTATAAAACAGAGGAAAGAAGCAACGTGAGCACATAATGCTTAGTAAGTTCGTAGAACATGAAACATAACTTACCATATTATTTATATAACATTAAGTGTAAGCATCATGTAACCCAAACCACAAGCCTGGCACAAGCCTATGCTTCATCATCAATACACAAGTTAGTTCGTTTATACATAACTCACTTGGATTAAACATATGATAAGTCATTTCCACATGAACATGCATCATTTAATTCATTCTTCTTTTCATGAGAATATGCATAATTCCATTTGGAAATTACCATTTCAATCAATTTTCTTGCCCGTTGAACCATTTAGAATATCATCGAATACTCGAGAAAGCTCACATGAAGTGTGCTTAAACATATAAGCATAACCTTTCATTTACATCATTGCTCACACGAGCTGTGAAATGGGCCTGCTCACACGAATTGTAGGTCAGAATGGAAGCTACACAATGGTGCTCACACGAGCTGTGGAGAATTCACAACAAATGTAGGACCTCGGCCATTGGTAGGACATTCAAGACCAACACTCAAAACATGAAATCCCTAATGACATGTCATATGTATCCTACGAATTCATATGGTTCAACCGGGACTCGATAGCTGTCATAGCATCATAACATTCATAAAATTATATACAATTATACGTTAATCCATTTACATTAAAAATAACATAGTAAACATTCAAACTAAACAACATTCATTTGATAACCATTCATACAAACTTATCTCGACGACTAGGGGCATAGAAACGATGTCGAACTAATCTGATGCTTTAGCTTTTCCCCGATCTAGATCCGTATGTGGTCTATCTTGATCTAAATAGAAAATTTCAATCCATTTAATATTTCTATTACTCAATTCAGTCCACATTTCAAACTTATGAAAAATTACTATTTTACCCCTAACATTTTAACTTTTCACAATTTAGTCCTTAAGCTCATAAATTGAAATCTAAGCTAGCAAAATTAATTAGGGACTTATATCAACCCGTACAAACCATCATTTCAGAAATTTAACATGAAATTTTACTAATTTTACAAATAAGTCCCTAAATGTAATTTTCATCAAAATTCACTTTACAAAACTTGTTTATTTATCAACAAGGACACATAATCTATCATTAAACATCACGAATAATAAAAAATCATTCATGGCATAACCTTCAATCTTTAAAAAATTTTCAAATTGATCCCTAGGCTAGCTAGATTAAGCTAAAACGATTTCAAAAAAATAAAAATCATTAAAAATGGGACAAAATTACATACCATGAAAGTGAAACTAAGCTTGGCTGAACCTTAGATATCTCCAATGGTGAATTTCAATTGAGAAGAAACAAATGGGAGGAAGATTATGATTTTTACTTCTTTGTTTTTATCTTTATTTACCATTTACCATTTTACCCTTTAAAAACATTCAAAATTTCAATAAAACCTTGCCATGAATATCCATTAACTATAAGAATGGTCTAATTACCATCTAAATCAACTCACTTTAAAGTTTCATATCCATTTGACCCTTTTAACTAATGGAACTCTACTTTTACACTTTTTACGATTTAGTCCTTTTCACTTAATTTATCATGCAAACATCAAAATTTCTTAACGAAATTTTAATGCAACCTCACTAACAACCAATAAACATTAAAATAATAATTTATTCATAAGATTTGTGGTCTTAAAACCACTATTCCAATTTCACTAAAAATTAGTTGTTGCATGAATAGTAATATCTCGAGTAATGAACAAGAAGCAAGTCATAGTTTATCATTGCCACAAATGTCTAAAAATAAAGTTAAAATGTTTTCTTTGGTTTAATGGGTCAATGGTTCATAGAATTTATGCGAACCAACCCCATGGCTCAACAACCTCCATCTCCTCAAACAACTGAAACAAGTAGACGGATTCCTATTGACAAAGTTAGAAAATGTGGTGCTGAGGAGTTTCAGGGTAGAATGGAAGATGATCCGATTAAAGCTAAGTATTGGCTCAAAAATATTCAGCGAGTCATTGATGAAATGGCCTACTCTCCTAGTGATTATCTTCGATGTGTTGTGTCTTTAATTAAGGACAAAGCTTACAGGTGGTGGTCAACGTTAACAGTAGTGGTACCCAGAGACTGTATGAATTGAGACTTCTTCAATACTGGACTTTAAAAGAAGTATGTCAACAAATGATACCTGGATCAGAAAAAGAAAGAATTTCTTGAATTAAAGTAAGGAAATAAATCGGTAGTAGAATACAAAAGAGAGTTTGTATATCTCAGCAAGTATGCTCGTGAAATTATGCCAAACGAGGAAGAAATGTGTGTCCATTTTGAATATGGATTAAATGACGAAATTAAAATGATGACTAGAGGGACAAAAATATGATAGTTTCTGGTTCTATCTGGTCAGGCTCAAAAGATGGAGGAAGTTTATAATAATAAGAAGCAAAGAGAAAGGAAGGCTCGAGAATTTGGAAAAAGAAGTTTTTCTAAGTCATTTTTCGCACCGCCGTCAAAGAAAACAGAAGAAGAATTTAGTCAAACACTTCAGCATCTAGGTTTCCATGTAGAAACAAATCATTCAACATGATTCTAAAAATCCGGCTGTCGATAGTGTAGAAAGTGTTCGGAATGCTCCAAATTTAGTTTGTAAGCATTGTGGAAAACTTCACGCTGGTAAATGCAGAACATTTAACTTGATGCGTGTTACAAATGTGGTCCAATCGATCATTTTTTGTGAAATTGCCTAAGAATAGTAGGAGACAATGATGATAGAAGTGATAAACAAATGTCGACACCTCAGAAAGGTAGACGTCTTGGTCAAAATAGAATATTAGAGCAAATCGCAGCGGGACCAAAGATATAGCTGCTCAATCTAAATTTAAAGTGTCTGTGCGAACATACGCTATTCAAGCTAGGGAGGAAGCTATCGCGCCTGATGTTATTGCTGGTATATTCTATCTATTTGATGTTACTGTATATGCACTGATTGACCCTAGGTCAACTCACTCATATATTTTCATTGCATTAGTAATGGGTAATAATTTCCTTATTAAGTCAACAGAGTTTGATGTTCAAGTTAGAAATCCATTGGGTCAGAGAGTGATAGTTAATTTAATATGTCGTAAGTGTCCTTTGAAAATTCAGGGTTGTGAATTTATTACTGATCTGATGTTGTTACCCTTTCAGGAATTTGATATTATTCTGGGGATGGATTGGTTGACATTACATGATGCAATGGTAAACTATAGATTAAAATGAATTGGTTTAAGATGTCAAACGGGTGAAATGATTTTAGTGAGTCTAATAGATCAAATAGTGTTACCAAAGTTATGTCAGCAATTACGACACAAAAGCTGATTCGTAAAGTTTATGAGGCATTTTTGGCTTATATACTTGATAGTCGAGATTCAGAGTCGAAGCTAGATCAGGTCCTGATTCTAAAAGATTTTACGGACGTGTTTCCGAAACGTGAAGTTGAATTTGTTATTGATTTGACACTTGGAACTACACCGATATCGAACTCACTATATCAAATGGCACCAACTGAGATGAAAGAATTTAAAGCACAATTGCAAGAATTATTAGACAGAGGTTTTATTCGACCGAGTGTGTCTCCTGGGGTGCACCTATGTTACTTGTGAAAAATAAAAACAAGTCATTGAGATTATGTATTGGTTACATGTAGCTGTATAAGGTTATAATAAAAAATAAATATCTTTTGCCTCGCATCAACAATTTATTTGATCAGTTGAAGGTGCAACCATGTTTTCAAAATAGATCTCAATTATGGATATTATTAGTTGAAGGTGCAACCATGTTTTCAAAATAGATCTCAATTATGGATATTATTAGTTGCGAGTAAAATATTGTTGTAACCCCCTAAACCTAGCCTAGACGTTATCACCGAATCTCGAAGATCACATTGGCCATATTGATGGCACAGGAAATCATTTAGCTATTTTCTCTTAAAAATTTTCGTTGCCAAAAACGTCATTTGTTGAGAAAACCGAATTTTCTTTGAAAATGTTTATCTTTAGAAAACTCAAGTTTTTATATTTTATTCAGAAAGTGTCATACTTCAGTTAAAACATTGTAGTGGATAATTTGCATATCTAAAACTCGTTTGTCATTTTTAAAAAGTAGATTTAATATATATCTCATAAAATTTCAATTTTGTGAGCAGATAGTGTTGAGTTATGAAAACAAAGTATTGAATTTTGAAAACATCCTTGTTGGTCCTTATTTGACTTAGTTATGAAAAATCCATCATAAATTCTCAATTTCACAATCTTTTAAATGATAATTTTAAAACGTAAATCATGCAGAAAAATCCAAAATCAAGATAATCCAAAGTCCAAAAGAAAATCCCAAGTAAAGTCCACAATAATAAAAACACATCCCCAAAATATCGAGTACCAAAATAATATATTTTTCTGAATATGACCAAGAGCATGTCCATAAGCCAAGCCCGCCCTAAACTCAATTATTATCTGAAAAGTTAGAATTAAAAAGGGGTGAGCTTTAAAAGCCCAGTGTGGGGTCAACACAAATATAATCACATACATATCAAAATATAAATCTCATCATATCAATCATCATAATAATCATAACCTCTAATACTAATACTTATGCATGAACATGTCGAGCATAATTTAGAAATGATGCAATTTTATAAAAATTTCTCACCCATCTCTGCTACACACCATATGTTGGGTTTCCCAGAACTCGTCCATCCACTAACACACTATTTGTAGACAAGCCACCACATAAATGTCGATAAACAACCACATAACACATTGTGGACAAACCACCACATATTTGCCGATAACGGCCACACAATCGCAGATAAACTACTACATAACTTCTACTTTTAACAAAACCCCACCCCAAGCATGTGATATGGTAATTCAACTTTTTAACACATATTATTCACTTTTACACTTAGGCATGTAAACATGCTCTCATAATCACATATCACTTATTGATCACTTATAATCACTTTAACATGTTAAACATGCTTTTCACATTAGATCATGGATCTCAATTATCACATACACATATATAAGTATTACATTCTTAAAACATCAGATATATCACATATACATCACATAACATGAGGATGAGATTTACACATACATCATAATCACAAGCATAATCATATCGATTATCATGCGTTTCATAGAATCCCTCGATTATCATGAGATTTAGTGTATTCATGTTTTAATATAATTAAATTATTAATGTAATAAAATAATTATATCACACAAACAAATGGTAATGATCCCACACCTTATATTGTAGATCCGATTTGACACAATCCTTAATAACGATCTCACTTTGATCTAACTCGAAAGCTGAATCAAACACGTGAATAACATTTATTAGTTAGGATTCGTTTGAAAAATATTCATCACTAATAGATTGATTACCAAACTCCTCACCAACACTTACCCCACGAATTTGGACTTTTGAAAAGATGATTCCCAATGTGAAACTAGGGGTCTCCCCTATGATTATCCTTTCGTCCTTCAAGATTGATACGGCCACGTCTCAAGTCCTACCTAGCTCAAGCAAGGAGCCTTTGGAGATGCCTCAAGGTCCTATCACCCGATCACGAGCCAAACGATTCAAGGAGGCTGTTTCGGCCTTAGTAGACAAAGTTTGGGGCAAGATTTTGGTTGGGCACATTGAAGAAGCTTGGAACAACTCGATGAGCACTCCGTGCACTCTAATACGAGCTGAATTAACTTCCATTCCAGCTCAATGAGCTCGAATCAGCTCAATTTCAGCTCAAACACTTACAATTCAGCTCAATATCAACTAGACATTAATATAGTAGCTGAAATATTTATTTGAGTCAACTAAATTAGTTTATTAAAGCTTATTAATATGTTTTATGCATGTTTTTAATATGTCAAGTTTTATTACATGATTTAATTTTGAATTAAGGTTGTCGAATTTAATGAACTGATTTTAGTGTCATTGTTGACCGAATTAATGTGTCAAGGTTTTATTCTTAATTTTGTTCAACTAAATATCACATTAATATTAGTTTATCCTATTTATGTAGGTTGGCCGAACGTGGGGGTTCATTTAGCAAGGTTAGCCGAATGTGGAGATCCATTTAGCAAGGTGCATGCATGATAGGTACATTGCACCTGGCGATACATGCATCAAATTGGTGAGCTGAATTTAACATTCCTAGGTGACTATTCGCCCAAGAGAGCTAATGTTTCCAACTCCAAAGCTACCCATTAATCCATTCACATTTGCTGGATGCATCTTGGCCATTCGGCTCCATGTGTTCACACTCCATGACTCTTCATTGTTGAGTTTTCACATTTGGATTGACTGCTCATTACCCTCTTAATTGCTGGTCACTTTTCAGCCAAAAGTTGCAACATAAATGAGCTAATTTATTCCCATTGGCCGAACCTAGCAATCCATGCATCATCCAAGTTCTTCCAAGTCCATTGTTCCATCTAGAATGTGACTATTGGAGCTCCATGTTCAGTCGAATCTAGCTAGTTCAATTAAGTGATTCATTTGCTTAATTTTTAAGGAATGTAAGTAACCATTCGGCTATCTTAGGTGTTGGTTATAAATAGCTAAATTTTTACTTCGTAAAGGACTTTTGGCCATTTTATTAATGAATTGCTACCGAATTTGTGAGGCATTTTCTCTCAAATTTCATTCGAGACCCGTAAGACTTATCTAGCTTCTAGTGGCGTCTTTCTGAGTCTTTTCCGAACTTATCACTCCCTAAACCCAAGTGTGGCGTTCACCTTCATACCTTTGGTTCATACTGCCATAAGTATCGGGTGAAGTTCCTAAATTGCCAATTTTGACTCTTTTTGGTCTTATAAGTTTCGAGTCAACACTCCTCTTTAGTGTTGGTTCATCCTTGACCTCTTTGAGCCAATTTGGTTCATTTCGTACCAAAAATATCATACCTTTTCGTACCAATTATCCATTGCCGAATCTTACCAAAACCAACTCCATTTCTTCATTTCTACTTAAACCGAATTTAACCAACCTATTCACATCTTTCTAACTAGACCAATTCCATATCCCTCTTTAAACGAACCTATTTGACTTCTTTTAAATCAATTATATTTTATTTTCTCACTTGAATCGATATTTCTAAATATACTTCTTCATTTACAATCGGGAACTAAAACGACTCAGATTCAACTACTAAACTGAGGTCGTATCATTTGGTATCAGAGTTGGTTAAAACGAGAAGTACGAGCACTCGAAGACATTTCGAAATAGGTACGTAAAAAAAAGTTCGAAAAAAAATTTCGAAAGTTAAAATATATATATATATATATACGAAATTAAAAAATAGTGAATTGAAATTAAAAAAAATTCGTGAATTAAAAAAAAGGTGTTGTGATTCAAGTGTTGAAATTGAGAAAGTGTTTTGAGTCTGAAATTCTGATTATTCTTCCTACTCATCTTCTATTCTTCTATGCCACATTTAACTTAAAGCTTTTCTTATTTCTTTAGCCTATCCATAACCTATCATCGACCATTGTAAAACCTTTTGAAGCCGACCCACTGAACTACGATAAAGTCACGACGAGTCACTTACGAAATCCCGAGAGGAAATTGAGTGGAAAAAGGTACGAGAGTTACATCAAGTTAAAAGCCTAAATTGAGTGCAAACACGAGTGTGAGTGACACCATCTTTTCTTTTCGAGAGATTTGTGAGGTTTTTGTTGTGAGGTTTTATTTTCATGTCTCAAATTCCTGAACAAAATATGGAGGAAGGAGGTGGAAGGCAACCAATCCGAAACGTTGCGCCTGGAGGTGGAGTGCCGGATTTGGCTCAACAAGCCATGTTGTGAGAAATTCAACGCATGATCCGAGGCGAGTTAGAATCCATTAACGAATGATTGGATCGAGTTGAAGTAAGGACTCAACGGGAACGTACACCCCAAGGGCCACAAAGAGAGCGAGGCCAATTGGAAGTCAATCAAGACGACCTCTATGATCCAAGTGGAGCCGAAAGTGATCAAGGGTCAAACCAAAGTGAAAGACGAAGAGATCCAAGAAACCGAGGCAATCGGGATCAAAGACGTATGGATGATGACTTAAGGAACATTAAACTTTCTATTCCATCTTTTCAAGGAAAGTCTGATCCGGGAGCCTACTTGGAGTGGGAAAAGAAGATTGAGTTGGTCTTTGATTGTCACAATTATATCAAGATCAAAAAGGTGAAGTTGGCAGCCATAGAGTTTTCCGATTACACTATGATTTGGTGGGATCAACTCACCATGAGTCGGAGGAGGAATGGGGAAAGGCCAATATCTACTTAGGCCGAAATGAAGGCTGTGATGCGACAACGTTTCATTCCCTCCTATTACCATCGGGAACTCTATCAAAAACTTCAAAATCTCACTCAAGGTTCAAGGAGTGTTGAGGATTATTTCAAAGAGATGGAGATTGCGATGATCCGCGCCGATGTCCAAGAAGATCGTGAAGCAACGATGGCACGTTTTCTTGCTGGTCTCAATCGAGACATTGCCAACGTTGTGGAACTGCAACATTACATCAAGATCGTGGACATGGTACATATGGCCATTAAGGTGGAGAAGCAACTTAAACGAAAGAGTATCGCTCGAAGTTATCCTACCACAAGCACAACTAGA
The DNA here is from genome assembly GCF_025698545.1 of Gossypium raimondii. Lineage (NCBI taxonomy): Eukaryota > Viridiplantae > Streptophyta > Magnoliopsida > Malvales > Malvaceae > Gossypium > Gossypium raimondii. The sequence goes on from NC_068568.1 coordinate 28,635,573, forward strand.
TGGGGGCAAAGCTCGAGTAAAACTAATCCACCAAGTCATGCCAAAGAGCCAATGGTGCCTGCCAAAACAAGCAAACCTATGGGCGACACGAGCAAAGGTAAGGTAACCGATTCATTTGCTAATCGTTAAAGGGATATTAAGTGTTTTAAGTGCCTTGGAAGGGGCATATAGCGAGTGAATGTCCCAACCGCAACATAATGGTGGTTCGTGCAAATGGAGAAATAGAATCGGAGGAAGAAGAACTTGAAGATGAGGCCGAAAACGCTTCTGACAACGAAGAAGAAGTTGAACACGCCCTTGACGGAGAACTCCTCATTTTTAAAAGAAGTCTAAGCATCCAAAGTGTCTAAGATGAACAACAACGAGAGAACATCTTCCATACGCGTTGTCATGTACAAGGGAAACTTTGTAGTGTCATTATCGATGGAGGAAGTTGTACGAACGTGGCGAGTACTCTCATGGTAGAAAAGTTGAATCTACTGACCACCAAGCATCCAAATCCGTACAAACTTCAATGGCTCAACGATGGAGGAGAGCTAAAGGTGACAAAACAAGTTTTAGTTTCATTCTCCATTGGAAAATATTCCGATGAAGTGCTATGCGATGTTGTTCCAATGCACATGGGTCATTTGTTATTAGGCCGTCCATGGCAATTTGATCGTCGAGTCATGCATGATGGTTACTCAAATTGTTATTCTTTCAAGCATATAGGGAGAAATGTAACCTTAGCCCCATTGACGCCAAAGCAAGTTTATGAGGATCAACTTAAGTTGAAAAATTCCGTAGATCAAATGATAGAAAAAGAAAAGAGCGAAAATAAAAAAGAAAAGAAAAATGAAAAAAAGAAAGAAAACTCAAAAAAGAGAGTGAAAAGAAAGTGAGAAAAGAAAAAGATGAAAAAGAAAAAGTGAGTGAAAAATTGAATGTATTTGCAAAAGAAAGTGATGTTCGAAAGGCGTTTTTGGCAAGACAACCGATCCTTGTACTTATGTATAAGGAAAACTTGTTTAATACTAATGACTTAACCGAAGATCCCCCTTCTTCTGTTTTGACTCTCTTGCAGGATTTCAAAGACGTCTTTCTGGATGAAGTGCCAAGTGGGTTGCCACCACTTCGTGGGATTGAGCACCAAATTGATTTTGTGCCCGGAGCCATTATTCCGAACCGGCCAGCGTACCAAACCAATCCCAAAGAAACCAAAGAACTTCAACGTCAAGTTAATGAACTCATGGAAAAAGGCTATATTTGAGAGAGCCTTAGCCCATGCGTCGTACCGGTTTTGTTGGTACCAAAGAAGGACGGAACATGGCGCATGTGTGTCGATTGCCGCACTATAAGTAAAATTACTATTAAGTATAGGCATCCAATATCGCGCTTAGACGACATGCTAGATGAGTTAAATGGTGCGAAATTGTTCTCAAAAATTGATCTCAAAAGCGGATACCATCAGATTCGAATGCGCGAAGGTGATGAGTGGAAACCGCTTTTAAAATGAAACATGGTTTGTATGAATGGTTGGTCATGCCATTCGGCTTAACCAACGCCCCTCATACTTTTATGAGACTTATGAACTATGTTTTACGAAATTTCATTGGTAAGTTTTGCGTTGTGAATTTCGATGATATTCTCATATATAGTAAATCGTTGGATGAGCATATAATGCATTTGCGATCTGTTTTGGAAGTACTTAGGAATGAGACTTTGTATGCTAATCTTAAGAAGTGTACATTTTGTTCTAACAAAGTGATTTTCTTAGGTTTCGTGGTCAGATCGGAGGGCCTTGAAGTCGATAGCGAAAAGATTAAGGCGATTCAGGAATGGCTGAGACCGACGAGTATAAGTCAAGTGCGAAGCTTCCACGGCCTAGCAAGTTTCTATAGGCGTTTCGTACCCAATTTTAGCATGTTGGTTGCACCGTTGACAAGCACCATCAAGAAGAATTCAACTTTTCATTAGGGCGAAGAGCAAGAAATTTCTTTTAACATTATTAAAGATTATCTTACTAAAGCTCCATTGTTAGCATTGCCTGATTTTTCTAAGACATTTGAAATTGAGTGTGATGCCTCAGGTGTTGGAATAGGTGCCGTGCTAACTCAAGATGGGAGACCGATCGCTTATTTTAGCGAAAAGTTGAATGGAGCCACTTTGAACTATCCCATCTATGACAAGGAGATGTATGCACTCATTCGTGCTCTCGAGACTTAGCAGCACTATTTGTGGCCGAAGGAGTTCGTGATCCATTCGGATCATTAAGCGTTAAAGCACATTAAAGGTCAACACAAATTAAACAAACGCCATGCTAAGTGGGTAGAGTATTTGGAATCATTTCCCTATGTCATAAAATATAAAAAGGGTAAGGAAAATATCGTAGCTGATGCTCTTTCAAGAACGTATACCCTTTTGTCGTATTTGGACTCTAAACTGCTTGGTTTTACATTATTAAAAGATTTATATCCTACCGACGATGACTTTGGAGAAATATTTGTTGCGTGTGAAAATGTTGCTATTGATAAGTTTTATAGGTGCGACGGTTTCCTTTTTAGAGAGGGAAAATTATGTGTGCCGCGGAGTTCCGTACGAGACTTATTAGTACTTGAGGCACATAGCGGAGGCCTCATGGGGCATTTCGGCGTTGGAAAAACCTTAGCAACTCTCCAAGAGCATTTCTATTGGCTGAAAATGAAAAGGGATGTTGAGCGGATTTGTGCACGATGTGTGACGTGCAAGAAGGCCAAATCCAAGGTTAAACTGCATGGACTGTATATGCCGCTCCCTATACCCGACGCACCTTGGGAAGACATTTCCATGGACTTTGTCCTTGGATTGCCTAGGACTAAAACGGGGAAAGACCCGATCTTTGTTGTTGTTGATCGTTTCTCAAAAATGTCTCATTTTATTTCATGTACAAAAACTGATGATGCCGTTCACATTGCTAATCTTTTCTTTAAGGAAATTGTTCGTTTGCATGGTATCCCAAGGAAGATTGTTTTTGATCGAGACGCAAAGTTTTTGAGTCACTTTTGGAGGTCGTTGTGGGGAAAGCTCGGAACTAAGTTGCTGTTCTCAACCACCTGCCACCCCCAAACGGATGGCCAAATGGAAGTGGTCAACCGAGTGCTATCAACCATATTGCGGGCCATTATACGGAAAAATATCAAGTCATGGGAAGAGTGTTTACTGCATATTGAATTTACGTATAATCGATTCGTTCACTCAGCAACTAAGCACTCTCCTTTTGAAATTGTTTATGGATTTAATCCGTTAACTCCTTTAGATTTAGCATCTTTATCTAACGATCAACTTATCCATGGAGATGCTAGAAAAAAGGCAGAATATGTAAAGGAATTACATCGAAAAGTTCGAGCCAACATTGAAGCAAGAACCGAAAGTTATGCTCGAAAGGCGAACAAGGGTCGTAAAAGAGTTATTTTTAAACCTGGTGATTGGGTTTGGGTTCACATGAGAAAGGAACGTTTCCCAACCCAACATAGATCAAAGCTACTACCGCGTGGTGACGGACCTTTTCAAGTCTTGGAATGAATCAACGAAAACTCCTATCGGCTTGATCTACCAGGTGAGTATAACATAAGTGCGAGTTTTAATGTTTCTGACTTATCCCTTTTTGATGCAGATTCTGATTTGAGGGCAAATCGCTTTGAAGAGGGGGAGGATGATACGGCCACGTCTCAAGTCCTACCTAGCTCAAGCAAGGAGCCTTTGGAGATACCTCAAGGTCCTATCACCCGATCATGAGCCAAACGATTCAAGGAGGCTGTTTCGGCCTTAGTAGAAAAAGTTTGGGGCGAGCTTTTGGTTGGGCACATTGAAGAAGCTTGGACCAACTCGATGAGCACTCCGTGCACTCTAATACGAGCTGAATTAACTTCCATTCCAGCTCAATGAGCTCGAATCAGCTCAATTTCAGCTCAAACACTTACAATTCAGCTCAATATCAACTAGACATTAATATAGTAGCTGAAATATTTATTTGAGTCAACTAAATTAGTTTATTACAGCTTATTAATATGTTTTATGCATGTTTTTAATATGTCAAGTTTTATTACATGATTTATTTTTGAATTAAGGCTGTCGAATTTAATGAACTGATTTTAGTGTCATTATTGACCGAATTAATGTGTCAAGGTTTTATTCTTAATTTTGTTCAAATAAATATCACATTAATATTATTTCATCCTATTTATGTAGGTTGGCCGAATGTGGGGGTTCATTTAGCAAGGTTAGCCAAATGTGGAGATCCATTTAGCAAGGTGCATGCATGATAGGTACATTGCACCTAGCGATACATGCATCAAATTGGTGAGTTGAATTTAACATTCCTAGGTGACTATTCGCCCAAGAGAGCTAATGTTTCCAACTCCAAAGCTACCCATTAATCCATTCACATTTGCTGGATGCATCTTGGCTATTCGGCTCCATGTGTTCACACTCCATGACTCTTTATTGTTGAGTTTTCACATTTGAATTGGCTGCTCATTACCCTCTTAATTGCTGGTCACTTTTCAGCCAAAAGTTGCAATATAAATGAGCTAATTTATTCCCATTGGCCGAACCTAGCAATCCATGCATCATCCAAGTTCTTCCAAGTCCATTGTTCCATCTAGAATGTGACTATTGGAGCTCCATGTTCAGCCGAATCTAGCTAGTTCAATTAAGTGATTCATTTGCTTAATTTTTAAGGAATGTAAGTGACCATTCGGCTAGCTTAGGTGTTGATTATAAATAGCTGAATTTTTACTTTGTAAAGGACTTTTGGCCATTTTATTAATGAATTGCTGCCAAATTTGTGAGGCATTTTCTCTCAATATATTTTGAACAATATATATCATGTTTTATTGTAAGAGGCAACCTATTCCTAAAGATTTTTGTTAAAATTTTTCTCAAACCCAACCCACCAAGTGTTTGATAAAATTCCTTAAAGAGATTTTTTTTTTTGGTTTTATTATTTTTCTAAGTGGTTCATAGTTAGAATGGCCCCAGAGAAACGTTCTAGGACTAGTGCATCTTCTTCTAATCCATCTAGTGAGTTGGAGTTATGGTTTAGCACATGCTTTCAAAATTCACACTTTCAATATACTTTTAACTCATATTTTGCGTCAAAACGTGTTTGGGAGGCTAGGAAAGTTGATACAACCATGTTAGAGGCTATTAGCTTTGCTTATCTCCATATTTTAAAAAATTGGGAATGGATGACATTTTTATGTATTTCTTCACCAACTTATTTAAATATTGTTTGAGCTTTCTTTTCAAATGCCATCACCTCATTTTAATTGGGAACTCCTATTCGCCTCACTCTCGAAGAGTTTTGCGATTATCTTCACTTACCTTCTAGAGGTTCCTCCGATGAAAAAGGGCATTTTGATCCCTCCCTTTTTATCCAGTCTGGATCAGCATCCGAACTCAATTTTCATGTTCGTGTCCACCATTTAATTCTCACTTGGAACCTAAGACCTATCAAATAGCATGACAAGCTTCGAAACACTAATTATTGGTGGCTCGATTGTTTTAAATCTAATAGGCGTCCTGACCTTGCACTTATCTTGTTTAATGACATTATGAAAGCTATTGGAAGGGGGATGAATAAAAATGTCACTCTTCCTCATTGCACATATTTGTCATACGTTTTTAGGCAATTAGGTATTAGCACCCATAGAGACTCCCCTGTTACTTCTAAACAACCTATTAGTTATGGGGCCCTACATCATGTAGGATATCATTTCGATGCTGCCACTAATACTTGGATTAAACATAACCATCCAGTGGATAATGAACATGACGTGCCGGTGCTACTTTTGACGATGTTTTAACACTGAGCCCACTGCTCCACTGGCTTCTTCTTTGCATGCTGCTCAGCCCTCCTTCGATGTTAATAGTGCTATCTTTGGTGTTATCTATTCCTTAAGGAACAACGTTTGAGATCTTAGGGAAGATGTTAACTCTCGTATCTCGACTTTAGAGACATAAATGGCATCTCTCTTACCCTGTTTCCCTTCGACGCCTCCTTTTTTCCCCTCATCATGATGATTAGACCAGCTCTAGAACATACATTTCATTTTCATAACATTTACACCTTTATTTATATATTTATGCCTATATCTTTTTATTTCACTTTATTGCTTTCTTTGTATTTTAAGATACATTTTTTTTTAAATTTCTCATTCAATTTTATCTATCTTTTGATGAGCTAACTTCTTTTCTCCTTTAGCTTTATTTGTCTTTTGATATAACAAAAAGGGAGAGGAAAAGGTAAGTCAAGGTAAATTGATTGATTACTCTTTCATGATAACTAAATGCAAATTTTTGTTACCAATTTTTTAAAGTAAAAGTGAATGACAAATTTTATTTTGGCCTCAAATTTAAAATGTCTTTTATTAAGGAGAGCAATTATTCAAAAAAATTTACGAATGTTTTGTTATAACAAAAGGGAAGATTGTTAAACTAAGCTTTATTTGATAACAGACTTTGGTATAATAAATTAAAAGTGTTTTTGAATATAAGTTAAAATTGACAAAATAATTTTAAATTTGAAGTCTAAGAGATAAAACTTTGAAATAATTTGAAATTCAAGTGCAAATGATTTTAAAATGATTTTCAAACAAGTCAAATTTACTCTAAGACAAAAGGTATCGATACATTATGGACAAGTATCTATAATTTTGGAAATATTGGTACCGTTAGAAAAATTGAGACCAAAAAGGCATTTTATTTTTAAAAACCTTTTGAAAATAATCGATACCCTTCTTAAAAACGACACCAAAATAGCATTTTGTTTATCATAAACCCTAAGAAGTATTGATCCGATATCGATACCTATTTCAGGAAGTATCGATAAAATATTTTTTAAGTATTGATTATTTTATTCCAACAGTCACTGAATTTGCATTCATGAAAAAAAATATCGATACTCTTTTTGGAGGTATCGATTCTCGTAGTTGCAGGTGAAATAAATGCTCTACGACCATATTAACTTCACTAATAGCCTCAATGGTTGGAAATCTATTAGGTCTTTCAAAGTCCTACAACATCAAAGAAAGCACTTTCAAGAAAAAACCACCAATCAAACAACATTAGAGCTTAAATTTTCGTATTCTTCTTACATACACTTGTGAGTTTTATCTCTATTCTTTTGCTCAAGTGTATCTCATTGTATTTGTACTTCAATTTGCAAACAATTTTATCTTGTAAGGATTGTTTCTTTGTTTTCTCATTTGTATCTCTTTGAGAGGGTTTGAAACTTAAGATTTGGGGTAGAAATCTTAAGAAGTTGTAAGGTTAAACCTTGTCCTCAAAGGTTGAACAAATTAGTGAATTTGGGAAATTCCTTAGTGGTGGAAAGTTGAAGTAGTCGAGTAGGCAATTGGGGCTGAACCACTCTAAATTCTTTGTGTTCATTGTTTCATTCTTGCCTTTGCTTTCACCAAATTTTTTAAAGGCCAATACACCCCTTTCATGGCATTTTTGGATTGCTTCATCGAGCTAACAAAAATTGAGTCAGAGGTTTATCGAGTCGTACAAGGTTATTGAAAGAATCATTTATGTAGCTTATAGATTAGCTTTGCCTCTTGAACTTGAGGAGATTCACAATGTTTTTCATGTTTCGATGCTGAGACGGTATAGATCAGATCCTTCACATGTGATTACTCCCAATGAAATTTAATTGTAGTCAGATTTATCGTATTCTGAAGAACCAATAAGAATTTTTTCTCATGAAGTTAAAGAACTCTAGAATAAACAGGTATCGCTAGTAAAATTTTTTTGGAATCAGAACAGTATTGAGGAAGCTACCTGGGAAACTGAAGAATCGATGAAATCATAATATGGAAATTAGCCATATTTTGTAGTGGGTGGACAGTTCATGCATGTTTTTAGTGAAATTCTTATTAAATTACAAAGGTAATATGGTAATTAAATAAATAAAATCATAAACAAATAGGAAAACCAAGTGATCATATTTTCCATTAAGCATTTTCATCAACCGAAACCCTATTGTTATAGCTTGAAGCTTCAGTCACTTTTCTCTCTTGCATGTAAGTGTATTTAATACCCGTTTTGCACAAATTTTATATTTTTGAGCTCGTTTTGGTAGATGACATTCATGAATTTAGTGTGTTCTTGAAGTTAAATAGTGAATTAATGTGTTTGGGTGTTAAATAAAAATATTTTGGTAAGTAATTTTGTATAATTTTAAGTTTAGGGATTTAATTGAAAATTATATTAAATTAAGCAAGGTTTTGTTTTGAAATTTCAGCATGTATGAATTGATTTAGTATAGTTAAAATTTGGTTCTATGGCAATAGGATTTAATTTTGGAAAATAATCTTGTTTCGGGTTTAGGGATTAAATCGAATAAAGTGTAAAGTTTTGGGAAAATGTAAACATTATTAAATAGGAAATCATTTGCACTAAATTGAAAACTATATGAAAATTGAGGTTGATAAATTTAAATAAACTATTTATAGATCAAGATTAAGTAGATAACCGAGGAAAAGAGAAAGTTGTTGAGTAGTCCTTGAACTTTCATTGTCTCTGCAGTTTAGCCCTAGTAAGTTCATTAGGTTTAATTTAGTATAATTTTACATATTATTGATTGCGAAATCAGCTGTTGAATATTTTTGGTATAATTGTTCTGTTATAGACTATTATGAGTAGAGAAAGAAATTGTGCGAACGTTGTTAAACGATAATGTGATTTAAGCCAAATGAACGTAGGATAGAGTATAATTGGCATGACAATAGGTTATACTACGCGCGGTACGGGATTGGATTGTGATGAGATGATAATTATTAACTTGTTACTGTCTACTGAATATACCAATGTCCAGCATTTCTTGCGAACTATCATGTTATATTTACACAGATTTTGGCGCGTTACTGGGGGCAAATGTAAAGCCTTCAGGCTAGGAACTTGGTGTCAAGGCCTATTTTCGGTTGGATTGTCTCATTTGAGCTTTTTGACATGTTTTGGGTGGATAACTGCGTACTCGTATCTGTTATATCGTTCATTAGGCAAACTTCCAGTGATCAAATGACTTGTTACTATTTTGCATAGTGAATTTCATGATTTATCGATATTATCGAAACTTGATATTGGATGATCTCATATAATTTATTATATTATGTTACTTGTGTATGGATATAAATAAACTCACCTGTTAAATGACTGTGGTTGATAGGAATTAATGTTTTTTAATCTTGTTAATGTAATTGCTATGTTTCTACGGTAAGTTTTATTATTTTAACCATTGAACTTACTAAGCTCTGTTGAAGCTTACTCGTGTATTTTTCATTTATTTTCTTGTAGATACATTTTGTGTAATCGAGCGATCAGATTAACTCAAAGAATCACACTATCTAGATATTTGTTTGTTGGTTTTGATATGTTTATCTTTAGGTTATATGGCATATAATAGATGTGTTTTGTATTGATGTTGAATACATATTTTATGTGTTACATATTTGGTTTATTTAAAGTTGATTAAACTTGGTTTTAAATTACTTATGTATGTGCTTTTGGTGTTTGAGATGAAATGTGTATATAACTATGGTTTTTGGCTAGTTGGTATAAATATTTTGGAATGGTTTGAATTATGGTAGCATTGAGTGTGAATAGATAGAATGAAATGATAAGTTTGGTAAGTGTATTTATGTATAAATCAATAAGTTTGACTGAAACTTATTGAGTATGTGATACGAGCTCGCCCAAGAAGTTAGATGCCGAATCCATGGAATTGCCTTTGGGGCCAATCACTCGAGCACGTGCCAAGAAGTTCCAAGATGTCGTAGCAAGCTATATTGCTCGAGTGTGGAGTGATGGGTTGGCTGCACATAAAACGCCCAGCTCAACTAGCTTGATTCGCACCTTCCTACAAGTTGATTTTAGCTCGTGTCAGCTCAATTCGGCACTTAACTAGTTCAATGAGCTGATTACATTTATTTTGAATAAATTAAATGTGTAGTGTTAAGTTAGATTCATCTCAAATCATTTAATTAAATAAATATGTTTAAATCTGGACATTTTAATTTAACTTATTAAATATGTCTTATATTAGTACATGTCTTTAATATGTCCCTATTAAGTCATAAATTAAATATTTTTAGTTTAATTACAAAGTTTTAATGTGTCTAGACTAAGACAAATTTATTAGGAGTTGCTAATTAATTTGTCTTAGCCGATTTGATGTGCAGAATTTTTATGTGTTTTAGCTGCTGATTTTTTAGCCTTAAATATGTCTTAGCTGAATGTATTTGATATTTTTTTTAGATGAATCATCTAGCTTAAATACAAAGGAATTCAATTAAGGAGGAGCATGTATTTGGGCACATGCATGGACGACAATTAAAGTGCAGCTGCCTTGTGACTTTTCATGCAGCTCAATGGACTTCCAGCTGCTATTTTGAGCTTCTCCAAGGGTCAATTTTGTGGAGAGCAATGGCCAAAGGTTGCTTCATCAATTCCAACAACTATTTAACTTGGTGGCTGCTCATATTCGGTCAAATAAGCATGTCTTTTTAAGCTAGCCATTTCTCTTCTCCAAAGCAGCAATTAAGCTCTTTCAAACCATTATTTGAATCTGAATTTTCACCATCAAAAGGGCCAGCCGAATCATCTCTTCTAGAATGCTAATATTCAGATTTTTATTTCATGAATGTATCTAGGAAATTTCTAGGAAGTTTCCTAAAGAAACTTAAGGCATAAGAATCTGATTGAATAGGCTATTCGGCTGCCTTAGTCTAACCTATAAATAGACCATGTAATTCACATTTGAAGGTTAATGAACAATTTTAGAACTTTGTTAATTTGTGAGTTTGTTTTCAACTCTCGTTTTTCTCCAAAGACTTGTGAGATTCATCAAACATCTTTGTGACGTCAAACCTGTCTTTGTTTCTATCTGAACTTATCACTTTAAACCCAAAAGTGTGGCGTTCGAATTCATACTGAGGTTTCTATCATCTTTGATAGCGGTTTGAAGTTTCTAATCATTTATCCTATACTTCCATCAACACCTTACCGATCTAAGCATTCTCACAAGTTACGGGTTAACACACTCCTATTGTGTTAGTTCGACTTTTGAATCCTTAGCCAAATTACATCCATTGTTTTTTGCTTTATTTCTTAAACTATCAAACCCTTTGAGCCTAAATAATTTTTCTTTTAACCCATCTTGTAAAGCCTTCAACTTACTCCTTATTCACGATCGGGCAAATCCTACGACTCAATTCATTAAATGAGGCGAGTGCGTATCAGTATGAATTGTGGATAAATTTATTTATTGAATTGCGGTATCAATGATGGCACATTGGTTAGGCACTTAGGTTGGACATTTTTGTCATGTTTCAAGCTTGTTTAGTTGTGTTTTTAGTAGGTTTAATTGCGGGTAAATGGACTGCTTATTGTCTAAGTAAACATATTTAGATAAACTTGCATTTAAAGGCACAATTAGGTGGCACACGGCTTGGGACACTAGCCGCCACACAGCTGTGTACTGCACACAGTTTCTTTACACGGTCATCTATTTCAAGTCAGTATGTAAGACGGCCTACGACACGACCTTGTGACCCAACATCGAATTGAACACGGTCTAGCTCACAGACAGCGATAGAGTCGTGTGAAAGTATTTCGAGTATACACACGGGCTGGCACAAGACCTATGACATGATCGTGTAAGGGTATTACGAAAGTTACACGGTCTATCACACGGTTGGCCATACCCATGTCTCCGTGCCACATGCCCGCCTGTTTTCACAATTTTTTGATTTTTCCAAAATTTTCTAATTTTTTTCATAATGATCTCCGGATGTTCCCAAACTTTTTTAGGGCCCCATAGGCTCGATTTAAGGCCCACAAGTGTATTTCTGTCTTGATTAAAATGAGTTATTGAATGTTATTATATAATTTGCATAATTGTTTCCATTTGAAGTTAAATGTTCTAAATTATATTGTAATACTCTATAACCCCCTAATTTGGCGACAGAGACAGGCTAGGGGTGTTATAAAAAAAATCCACACGTTCCCTTCTTACCACATATATATACCAAGTATCGCTTAGTGGGTCATGAGAAGTGTCAAAATACATATAGAAATCATCCATTAGATATCCTACAAAAATCGAAGAGAGTATATAAAGAAGATTTAAAGAATTTCAGCAAAATCCAATTATGTTGCACTGATGAGATAGAAATTAATGTCTCGGCTTTCAAATAGGAAGTAAGTCATAATCTGCTAGTTTTGAAAATGTCTGAAATGATGTTAGGAATGCCTTTTTCGGCATGATGGGTCAATGGTTCACAGAATTAGTGCGAGTCAGTCCTACAGCTCTGCAACCTCCACCCCCTGTTGTACCTCCTGTGGCATCCTCGTGTCCACAAACGACTGAAATACTTCGACTGCCCCTAATTGATAAGATTAGAAAGTATGGTGTCGAGGAATTTAGGGGTAAAACAAATAACAACCTAGCTAGGGTAGAATACTAGCTTGAAAACATTCAGAGAGTTTTCGATGAAATGACATGTACCCCTAATGATTATCTCAGATGTGCCATGTTGTTGCTTACAGATGAAGCTTATAACTGGTGGTTGATGTTAACAACGATAGTACTGAGTGACAGGATTAACTAGGAATTCTTCAAATCCAAGTTTCAAAAGAAATATATTAGCAAATGATATATGGACATGAAAAAGAAAGAATTTCTTCAATTGAAGCAAGGAAATAAATCTATAGTCGAGTACGAGCACGAATTTGTACATCTTAGTAAATATGTTTGAAAAATTGTGTTGCCTGATGAAGAAATGTGTATCCGTTTTAAAGATGGGTTAAATGATGAGATTAAAATGTTAGTTGGTACGATGGAATTGCGAGGGTTTGTGGTGTTATCTGGTTGGGCTTAAAATATGGAAAAGATATGTAACAACAAGAAAAAGAATGAAAGAAAAGCTCAGGGATTCAGTAAACAGAGTTCCCCTAGACCATTTTCTGCTCCACCATCAAAGAAATCGAAAGAACCTTTCAGTCAATTTACTTCATCATCTGGATTCTCGGGTAGAAATAAGTTAAGACAAAATGATTCAAGATTTCAGTCAGCACCTATGGATAGAGTCGACAATGCCTGTAATCCTCCAAGACATGTATGTGAACATTGTGGAATATTTCGTACTAGTGAATACAAGACCAAGTTAGATGCATGTTTCAAATGTGGATCAATGGATCATTTCATTAGAAATTTCCTGAGAAAAGTAAGAGATAATGATGAGCTAGTGTAAAGTAGTTGTGTACGCCTAAAAAAGGTAGATGTCCTAGTCAGAGCAGTAATATTAGAGCTAACCTAAGTGGGACCAATGAAATAGTTGTTAGATCAGAAGTTAGAGGACCTGCTCGAGCGTATGCCATACAAGCTAGGGAGGAAGCAGACGATGTTATTGGCGGTACATTCTATTTCTTTGATATTACTATGTATGCACTGGTTGACCCTAGGTCAACTCATTCACATATTTTCACTGCATTAGTAATGGATAAGAATTTACCTATTGAGTCAATTGTGTTTGATGTCCGAGTTACAAATCCTCTATGTCTAAGTGTTATAGTTAACTTAATATGTCAAAAGTGTCTGTTAAGAATACAGGGTTGTGACTTTCCTGCTGATTTGATGTTGTTAACATTTCACGAATTTGATATCACGATGCTATGGTGAACTGTAGATTGAAATGAATTGATCTGAAATGTCAGACCGATGAAATGATTATAGTTGAGTACGATAGATTAGACAGCGCTGCTAGAGTTATTCCAGCAATCTCTGCTCAAAAATTGATTTGAAATGGTTGTGAAGCATTTCTGGCATATATACTTGATACTTGAGAATTGGGATTAAAGATTGATCAAGTACAAATTGTTAATAAGTTTATTGATGTGTTCCCCGAAGAGTTACCGAGATTACCGCCTGAGCGAGAAGTTGAGTTTGTGATTAACTTGATGCTTGGTACTGCTTTAATATCTATTTCACAGTATCGAATGGCACCAACTGAGTTGAAAGAACTTAAAGCACACTTGCAGGAATTGTCAGACAGAGGATTTATTCAGCCGAGTGTATCTCCCTTGGGTGCACCAATATTGTTTGTGAAAAAGAAAGACGGGTCCATGAGGCTATGTATCGATTATCGATAATTGAATAAATTCATGATAAAGAATAAATATCCTTTACCCCGTATTGATGATTTGTTTGACCAGTTGAAAGGCGCAATAGTATTTTCGAAAATAGACCTGAAATCTAGTTATTATCAATTGCGAGTTAAGAATATCGATGTGCCGAAAATTGTTTTTCAAACTTGTTACGACCATTATGAATTTCTGGTAATGTTTTTTGAATTAACTAATGCTCCTACTGCTTTTATGGATTTTACAAATGATTCGTTAAGAATATTTCGATAATTGCTTTGCCGATTATGAAGTTGCTTCCAAAAAATGTTGAATTTCTTTGGTTGGATATATGTCAGCAAAGTTTTGATCAGCTGAAATTTTTATTGACAGAAGCTCTTCTATTGACTCAGCCTAAATCTGGGAAAGAATATGTTGTTTATAGTGATGTGTAGCTCAGTGGGTTAGGTTGAGTATTAATCCAAGATAGAAAGGTTATATCCTATGTTTCTCGATAGTTAAAACCACATGAGAGAAACTACCCAACTCATGATTTAGAACTGGCCGCGATTATTTTTGCTTTGAAGATTTGGTGACATTACTTGTATGGTGAGAAATGCCATGTATATATCATCATAAAAGCTTGAAATATTTAATAACTCAAAAAGAAATGAACTTGAGACAACGATGGTGACTTGAGTTATTGAAATATTTTTTTGATAATTGATTATCACCGAGGAAAAGCTAACGTTGCTACTGACACGTTAATCCATAAATCACTGTTTGCCTTGAGAGCGGTGAATGTTCAGTTGAATTTTAATTGTATGGTTCTGTTTTAGTTAAACTGAAAGCTAGGCCATTGTTTCTTTAGAGAATTCGAGAGTTGTAAAATGATGACCTGAAATTGATAGCTAAATGAGAACATATTTGGAATGATCAGTTCGCAAGGTTCAGTGTTGGTGTCGATAGTATGTTGTACTTTCACAGTAGATTGTGTGTTCTGAATGATCAGTCCCAACCTCATGGATTATCTGAAATGAAATCAGAAACTAAGAAGTGAGCTAATAAGCTCAGTGTGAGTCATAACTCCTGTAAATAGTAATATATAGTAAATATAAAACTCGAGTCAGTGAATATATAGAATATTAAAAATTGTACATAATTCACAGTTTATGCCATGAATAACATGTCAGTGCAAATTTTTCAAAAAAGTTTCTACTCAACTCCGCTACACACCATAATAAGATGTCCCCAAAACTCAGCCAGCCAATAACACACCAGATTGTGGACAAGCCACCAGAATTGTAGACAAGTTGCTAGTATTATGGACAAGCCACCAGTATTGCAGATATACTGCTAGTATTGCAAACAAGCGAACAGAATTGTAAACAAACTGCCAGTACTTTTGTTTTACATAATTGTCCCAACCCTAATGCAATATGACATGCTTTAACAATAACAGAAACAATATAGTATGCATGATTAAAACACGCGATCAATGGCAGAAATAGTAGGCATGATTAAAACATGAGATCAATGGTAGAAACAGTAGACATGAATTGTCATTCGATCAATATTTCAGTTTCAGTAATCATGATTTTATCATGTAATCAATTTTTTAACAGAAATTGTGGCATGTTTTAAATATACAATCTTATGTATCAGTTTCAGTGAACATGGTTTATCATGCTATTAGTATTAATAATAGAATAATGGCATGCTTAAATATCACAAAACATACGAACATTCTCAAATCATATACACACATTTTTGGTAACACGAATTTCTTAGATCAGATATACTTACTTGTAGCAATCCTTTATAAAGGATTTATTTTCCACCAAGATCACTTATGCAAACGATTAGTCATAAGTATAATCAATATTTTAAATGAAAATTATTATTAAATATACTCTTAATTTATTTATGAATAAATCATCCACAATCCTTTAATGGTTAGAACCCACATCTAAAATAAAGGTCCCACAGTACTAGATCTAATCCTCCACTCTTCAACGTTACAAATCTAATCAGATCTTGCCTTGATCGAATCATAGAATGATATTACATACATCAAAAACACATATGTGTCAATTTCGGCTTAACAGTCTAATAAGGTCCTCTTATGAAATCAAATGAAATCAACATACTCTCTCACCCTTTCAACGAAGATCCAATAATCTTTTTGTTCTAATGCAAATTTAAGTGATCCGAATTGAGGCCTTCAAGAAAACACAATATTCATGAGTTGAACATATAAGATTTGGCCCTAATAATTAAAGAGAAAGAATTGAGATACAATTGGGCAATTCATCACTTACGCTTTACCGTTTAGATTGAAAACTACGATTCAACAAAGATCTTGAGTAGGGGGAAGAATAATGGGTATAGAGAAGAAAAACATGAAGATAAGTTGAGTATGAAAAGTAAATAAAATATATATATCCACTTGAAAAAAGGGATAATGAATAAAAGAGATTCATTTACAATCAAAGAAAAAGAAGAGAGGAGAAGAAAGGAAGAAAACAGATGGCAACAGTGGCGGCGTAGAGGTGATGGAGGTCCGGTGATGGAGCAATAGAGGCACAAGAGGGGGAAAAGTGAAGGGAAACGGTGCAAGTGTGGTTATGCAATGGTGGACGGTGACAAAATGAAATAAAAGTGGTGGCACAAAAAGGTGAAGTAGAGAAAATGGGAGAGAAAATATAGAAAACCAAAATGAAAAAAAAATAAAGATTCTTTGGTGGTAAGGGCAAGAAAAACAAGTCAAATGGGAGGAAAATGGAAAGGAGAGAAACAAGTGGGGGAACAGGAAAGGAGGGGAAAATTGTTAGTAAAAATGAGAGTAAGTATGGAAGGAATGAGGAATCATGATTATATGGCAAGTAGTTTGGGCTATAATGAGTTTTGACTAAGGGGTGTGCTGAAATTAAAATAAAATGTAGGAGAAGGGACTCGAACTTGTGTCCCAAGGGTAGATATACTTGTTCTTAACTACTAGGCTAGCACTCGATCTTGTTCATAGACTAACAATAACTAAATAAAACTAGGGCGTGAAAGGGTGACACCGTGACGATGGTTATCATCTTGTCCTTCAAGACAACATCGTGACTACGATATATAGGTCCTTCGAGGCAAAACCATGTAAATAGTATATAAGTTCTTGGGGGTGACACCTTGTAAATGTTATATAGTTCCTTCGAAGTGACACCATGTAAGCAGTATATAAGTCCTACAATACGACACCTCTAAAGAGGTTTACTGATTCTTTGGAATCAAAAGTCCATCTTTAGACATGACATGATCCAATGGTGAACAGGTACACTTTATGGCAAAGTGGAGTCTGACAGGATAGTAAACATGAAAGCCTATCAGGGCATAAAAAGGGAAGTCACTGTATGACTCGCGTAGTGAGCAGTCTGACATGATGAACATGGCATGTCTAAAAACACTGAAAAGTATGTCAATAAGAGGATCCTCCAATAATGCAAAAGTAAAAGGAATCAGTAAAAGCATTTTTAATGCGATATATGTGAAAGGAAGGGGTATTTTCTTCAAAGTATGTAAGTGTCTGCCATCTAAGTCTGCTAGTGTTTGGCAAGTAAACCAACATTGGATGAGCTAAAGCTAATCGATGAGGTAGATTTTAATCCTAAGAATCTGTGGTAAAAACTACCAGAAACCGGGAAAGTTCGCCAAGGACCTTCTTAAGAATGGAGTTTGCCAAAGACTATATGTTAGATATATTGCCTTAAGTGTAGTATTTTCATCTAAGTACACTTGTAATTTTTTGAACAGATTGGTTAATAAAATTTTTCACGAATTAAATTAATATACTTTGTATTATTGTCCTCACATGGTTTTTCACGTAAAGCAAAATGGAAGCAATTGTTTCTTACTGGTTTTCTAATGTTTAACTAATATTAAGAGATATTACGTAGTCGGATCGTAATACATAAAGATTTCTTATATTAGTAAATGAACCTAAACATGTCCTTAGTGTAATTGGAAATGAGCAAACTAATTGAAAGATTAATATGTCATCTATCAAGTCCAATTGGGAGATGTTTTGTCTTGGGCATCGGAGCGGATGACTCCCAGAAGATAGAGACATAAATGTGATTGGTTAGACTGAAAGTATATCAGACAGGACCTAAGCATAATAGATCCTAAATTTTTTATGGATTTATTCACCTTTTATGGTCATAGTGTGGCATACCTAAATCCTGAGTGGATAGGTGACTATGCTCATAGTGTGGCATACCTAAATCCTGAGTGGATGGGTGACTATGTATGCGTAACTCGTACACTTTTATGTAAGTAAAAGCCTGAGTTCAAATAGATAAGGAACCAAAAGCTAGTGCATTGGGTGTATGACTTCTGCAGTATGTAGCGTCATTCAAAATAGTGGAATTCATAGCCCAACACATGGGTATATGATATGATCTCATCGGCATTATATGGTTGATGAAAAAACAAACGTGGCCACGGGTCGTCTGTCTTTGAGATGGATGAATTTATTACTATTTGATAGTGATTGACTTTTCATGAAGGAAGGTGTAATGGTTACCATGAGATAAAATAGGATCATATTGGGAGAATGGTTATCATCCCAAAGAGATCAATGATATCTTATAAAGGTAACATACTTATGACAAGGTCATTGGATGAGCACTGAGTAGTTGCTTTCGTAATGGTATGTCGTTGGGGAGAGCTTGGTCATGATACTATTGTGGAATGACTTTGTGATAAATGAGTTTATAATTAATAGGTGAAAATACAAAACTTAATTATAAATCATTTGAATCTCAACTACATAAGTCTAATCAGTCCCTCCGCTGGCTCATTGAAACCAAAAATGAATTGCGTATTTGAATAGAAATGAACAAAATGAATAGGAAAATAGAAATGATAAACATTCAGGAATGATTATGGTTTTCTCCGAAATGGAGAAATGGAATCATTTGGAAATGAATGTAGGTTTCCAAAAATGGAAATGAAAATGAAAATGATCTATTTGAAATCCTATATGGATTACATAAAAATGATCGAAAGAATGAGTTTATATTTTTAAACTATTTTGAAGCCCGAAAATGAAAATAACTCATTTGGTCATAGTGAACATGTTGAGTTGTGAAATATTGAACATATTTTCTCAAAATTTTACCAATGGCAAAATCATTAAAATTTTACTAGGGGTAAATTCGTCAAAATTTTGCTGGAAGAAAATAGGGATAAAAAAATTGTTTTATATATAAATATTAAAGTTTATTTTGGGAAAATAGAAAAACTAAATCAGGTTGGATCACATTACAAAGTACCGGGTCAAAAATGCCCAAGAAGTACTCGTAATTGGACCCAATGTGAGAGAAGCCCAAAAACCCCTCATAAACATGAAGGGGTTGCAACCCTAGTAGAAATACTAGGGTGTGTCATCCACTCTAGTCCTATTTTAAGTAGGATGTTATTTTTCTATTTGAAATAAACCACTACAACTCAAAAAGGGTTCTGCCTTCTCTTCCTATAAATAGATGGCACTGGTAGAGCTATGAACACAACTTTGAGAGATTGTTTTTCTATCGAAAAATAGAGAGAATTTATTCTCAACTATTATATTACATATACTTTTTCAGAATAACAATTCTACCGATTTCTATTAAGAAGAGGGAATTTTTGTTTTCACCCTAAAGTAAGAGAAAAAAATTTCTAGTTTTATTTTTCAATTCAATTTGTTCGAGCCCACACTCAAAGTAGTTTGTGGTATGAGAATAGTGAAGAATATTGTTTGGTTGAAAGCCAAGAACAACGAACATCCACTAAGCTGAAAACACAAGCACAAATTCGATTAAGGTTTATTGTTACAAATATCACAAACCAGGTCGATTTTTAAAATTTTAATTTTCTGTTGTGTAAGAAAACTATTTTCAAACCGTGATTTGTCAAGCACTATCTTGGGTGGGAAGTCTGCCAGGGAGAATCTAAGAAAGAGGTAGTCTACCGGGAACCATCTGTTAATGGGAGTTCCTGGTATTTGGTCTGAAGTGGGAAAAGTCCTATGAGACTATCTTATATGTACAAGTCCGCAAAAGAAAAGGTGCTTAATCATTAGTCGAATCGCATATTTAGGGTCGCGAATGAGGGTATCATTAAATGGATTTCCTTAAAATGAGAGTTCTATGCAATAGGCTAAGTCCTCAAAAGGTAATTGTCGGGGGAATGCAATAGGTCCATATTAAGTCAATATGGAATGAAGAGGTTAAGGTAAGAATCCGCAGTTGTGGCGAGATATATGCTAATCCGCCAATAACAATTATCGATTTGTATAATTGTGTATATAGTCATCTTCAATTAGTCAAACTAAGAAAAGTAAATTGGGAATCTAAGATGAAGCGGGACAAGGTCAAGTCCCAAAAGGAATTGTTATTAGAATAGCAGGCCTATGTCTAAATCAGGAGATGTGTCCACCATTAGTTTGCTCAGAGAATGCAATACGTCAGCTAAGCTAGAAAATCAGTGGAACCTCCTAATATACTCAGGGAGTTTGAAATTCTGCGATTTTATTTTTATTCCTGAAAATATATAGAGCTTTTTATGAGTACTGTTGTACAGAATCTCATTAAATTCACTTGAACTTATATGAGTTTTTACCTTGAATGCAGGGTCAAGGATTGAATCAAGGGTTGTGTGAAGGGGACAAGCCAGACACTGTCAGGCTCGCATGAATGGTGTAACATCTCAAACCTGATCCGATGAACCAGATCCAAATCTAAGGTGTTACCACTAAAATACAATGCACTTAAACCTATTTATTCAAGTTGCAAACGATTACAACTACTAAATTTCAAACATCTTAATAAAATACATATGTAACACCCCAAACCCAGTCTAAACGTTATGACTGAATCTAGTGATGTCACATTGTAACACCCCTTACCCGTATTCGACGCTGAAATAGGGTACGATGCATTACTAGAAGACATACATTTGCATACGTATTAATCCAAGTTACAAAATTTCATCTGGATTAAAACTTTCAAATTGTTAACGTGAGTTTATAATTCTTTACAACATATCCTCGAAATATTATATTCATAACAAATAGGGCCTACAAGACCCAATAATTACTCATGTAATTCAAAGTTTCATTTCCATTTCATTCAATTCACAATTAAAATAATTTCTCAATCCAATATATATATTTCAATCATCTAAGAATATAATTCAAGTTACACGAACTTACGAGGCTAAATTGCGAAATACCAAAATTCGTGGACATTTTGGTAATTTTCTATTTTCCTCAATTTCCACTCAATCTTGATATAAATTAATATTTCATTCAATTTATTAATTTAAATAATAAAACAATTAATTTCATGCAATTTGGTCACTTTTGACATTTTTACAAATTTACCCTTAAAATATTACTTTTATTCAATTTAGTCTCGAACCTAAAACATGCAAATTAGCCATTTTAATGAAAACTCATGCTAGTTGAATAATCATATATTTTCCTCCTCCTTCTCTCCATTCCACATCCGTAATGCATATAACATGCTTATATGTAACATTATCTATAATTTCACTATTTATTTATTTGTGCATTCAAAGCTGTTCACTTGAGTAATTGTCACAAAATTATTTATATCTTGATCTATGTAAATCCGAATTGAGATACGTTAATTTTCTATGAAACTAGACTCACATATCTTTTTACTATTAAATTTTCAGAATTATTAGTTTAGTCAATAAGTACAGTTTATTCTTTAAAGTCATCTTTGTTCTGTTGTCTGACAGTTCCGCCCCTTCTTCACTAAAAATTAATTATCTTCTTTTACAGGATTCGGATGATGTTCCTGTTTGTTTCTCTTGAAAATATACTTATTTAGGATTTTAAACATATAAATTTAAGCCCATAATTATTTTTCTCCATTTTTTTATAATTTTCCAAAGTCAGAATAGGGGAACCCGTATTCATTCTGACCTTTTCTCACATAATTTATTATATCTCATGATTTACGATTCCGTTACTTACACCGTTTCTTCTATGAGAAAATATACTTAATAAGATTTAATTCCATATTTTTTTCATCCTCTAATTCGATTTTCATAATTTATGGTGATTTTTCGAAGTTAGCCTACTGTTTCCGTCCAAAACTATTTTAGTGCAAAATGTTGATTACTAAGTTTATAACTTCCTTATTCATTTTCTCTATAATATTTTCCATCACTTTCTCTTATTTCCTTCACTAATATATCAAGAACATAAGAAATTATTTAAGAAAACTCTACTATAACATCATTTCCATGCTTTTTCAATAATAACAAACATAAAAATATGTTGAAATCTTGATGTTCTTACCTTGTCCTATTGATTTCAATCTTTAACTTGATTTTCTCTCTCCTCCAGCTTCTATTTCTTGAATCTAACTTGATATTCAAGCTTCCCATTGTCTCCTTGTTATCTTTCTCTCTTGATGGATATGAAAATTCTTTTGATTTCTAAGTGAAAAGGGTGAATTTTTGGTGAAAGGACCAAATTGTAAAGAAAAGAAAGTTTCTTTATTTCATTTCTCTTCATACGTTGGATGCATGGGAAGAAGATGAAGATTCTTCATCTTTCCTTCCATATATATACTAAATAGAATAATAATAAAATAATAAAATATCATTTAAAAATCAAATTAAAATATTAATAAACCAATATTTATTTAATTAATTAATCTAAAATATCACCAACATCATCATTGCCTTCTAGATTTCTCTCTCTTCTAATTAACCATTTTGCCCTTTATAATCTTTAAAAATTCCATCCTTGAGTCATCACTTAATTTTGTAAAATTATGATTTAGTCCCTCAAAATTCTTCACGTTTTCAATTTGGTCCTAATTCATCCATTTTCCTTAGTTTCTAGATTATTCCACCCTTAAAATATTTACACAATTGGTCCTTCAAATTTTTTATATTTACACTTTAATCCCTCAAATTTTGAGTATTTACTCTTGGGCAATAAAACTTTTCTCACTTTTGCGATTTAATCCTCTCTTAAATTAATATGTCATAATATAATTCCCAATGTTGCCATAACTCAAAATTTCCCTTTTTGTCACTTTATTTCCTTATTTTACTATCAAAGATACCTACTTTCTTACTGTAGTAATTTTCGAGGTATTACAGTAGTAATTTTCGGGATATTACAACATACTTGTAAGCAATGAAAAAATTCAAATGGTATACATAGAGAATTTAATTACAATTAGGACTAAACTAATGCCCTAGTCTACATTGTTATCATTGTAGAAGTTTCTATAATTATTAGCTCAGACTTAATCTCACCATCAAGCTCGCTCTGTATGCATAATAGCCCAATATGACACTCCTTTGGCACAATCCTAGCGTCGTCTCTCCAAGATAAGACCCTAAAAAAACCCACCTGAAACATAACACACAAAAGTAAGATCGAAAGAACTTAGTGAGTCAAACACTCATTTTACTTGCGCACTACATTTAGTGTTTCAATTATCTTCTCTTCACCTTTATTCTTCATTTTCCCTTTGACGATTACTTCCTCAATTTCCTTTCTTATACTCATGTTCACTTCCATACCTTACCCTAAGGCCTTTTTCCATCTCTACAGTGTCTTTGAAACCTTACCTACATTCTTCAATCACTAAGCCATGACTCCATTGAGTTTCAAAAAGAGACCCATAAACCGATGATTGGTATTTCATTTAGAGCTGACCATGTTTACATTTATTCCAAAAATATATTTTAATTACTTTGCTATATCTCTTTAATTCCCTATCTCTATACAAGTCTCAATCATATTAAATACCTTACTGTTATACCTATGGACACGTCTCGTACTTCCTAGTCTTAGGTTATACCTATGCACACGTCTCGTACTTACTAGTCTTACCGTTAGCTTTTAGGGACAATGTAGGATACGCCAATTGCATAGCACAAAGTCCACTATAAGAGCGTTCTTCATGGTTCATCATTAGAAGCCCTTCCAAATTACGCCACGAGAGTAGCCCATCCTATGCGTGCCATAAAAACCTTCTTTGTAGAATTTGCCATAGAGATTGTTTCTTCATAATCTACTACAAGGGCATTTCCTTCATACATTGCTGCTAAGACTTTCATTTTAGAGATTTCCTTTCATACTGTTTCTTCAAATTTTTCCAAAAGTTCCATTCTTTTAGAGTTCTTCATACATTTCATTTCTTTCATTCAAGGTTCGTCATAGTGGCGTTCCCTTTAGATGGTTGCCACAAGGGCCATTCTTTTAGAAAATGCCACAAAGGCTTCCATTTCAGATACACCACAAAGGCTTCCATTTCAAATATGCCACAAATGTTTTCATTATCTAGAGTGTTCATGATAGGCATTCGCCTAGACTCATGTTTCGTAAGGTTTGCCCCTCATCATCTTGGGTCACGCAAAAAACCCCATTAAGTAATAACCTTCCTTTAAATCATCCCATATGATGCCATAACCCACCAATCATGGTCTTACACAATATAGTGTCATGGAATTTTCCTTTCATAGATTGTTATTAAAGTCTCGACAGACCCCTTTAAACAACTTCACGGAGACAGAGACAGACTCACTAGCAAACCTTTCATATATTGACACCATTTAAGCTTAACACACTATTCTTCTCATACGTTCAAAACATGCCCATGCAATCAAGCTTTAACTTCAAATTATTTATCACGTACTCTATACATGTAAGGTTCAGACGAATCATACATGTAATCCTTAATTAATATTCACACATCAGCATATTCATCATACCATCATTTTCTAGTTTTAGTTCACAGTTCATATGGTTATTCATGGAAGCATCTAGAATAAACAATATACAAACATGATTCAATTTAGAGACTCACCTGATTCTCACCTACAGCAGTTCCAAACTCCAGACCCAGACTTCCCTTGTAATATTAGCAGCAACTACTTGACATGGAGCATCCATAGGTAAAGATCAAAATCTATAACTTAGCTTAAGTGAAAGAAGGAAATACTCTAGGTTTCTTTAGATATAAACAAAAGTACTTCTTGAAGAAGGAAGAAGAAAAACTCCCATTTTCTAATCCTGATTATCTAGATATTCAACCATTATTCCTATGGAAACTTGACATGTAACACCCTGTCCGGCAAAGTCCTTGAGACTGGGTAGGGTCCAAAGAAGAGAGAGATTTAGGGGATATGCTTTAACTAAGTAAAGTGTTGTAATTGACTACATGATTTGTCTGTGAG
The DNA here is from genome assembly GCF_025698545.1 of Gossypium raimondii. NCBI lineage: Eukaryota > Viridiplantae > Streptophyta > Magnoliopsida > Malvales > Malvaceae > Gossypium > Gossypium raimondii. The sequence goes on from NC_068568.1 coordinate 28,660,977, forward strand.
CACACCCTTTTGGCGAAGCCTTCGTTGTAGGAACAAGTCAGAAGAAAAATGAAGTGATGTGGTTCTATCTATCCAATGGTGTTCATGGTGGAACCATAAGGAGAACAATTCAAATGGGAGTAATAAAGGATCATGCTTCAGGAAACTAGGAACCTTGAAAGGTGATATATGCCAAGTTTGTTTGACTAACAGTTCCAATTGTATTCTAACGAGTAGTCAGGAACAAGTCATGTATCGAGGTCACATGTACATAGATATGTGTGGGGATAGATTGTCATGCATGTCTCCATACAACTGTAAACCACCGACCCATACAGCTTAATGAATAGGATTGTAACAAGTGTCAAGTTAACATAACGACAAGGGTTGTATAAATCGAAAGTATCAAATACAAAGAGAAGAGTCTTCCTCTTCCTCTTCGATGAGCATTTCAGCTTAGATCAAAGGAAAACCAAGATAGATACTTGAGTTGAGGCTAGGGAATGGATCTAAGCTTTGATATGCCCCTTTTCAAGGTAAGATTCATGATCTTACACGCTATGCTACCTAAGAGAAGATCTGTTTAGCTTGGCGAAGCAAGTATGACAAAGTTCTACTTAGTAATTCTAGTGCTCAAAGAGCAAGAAAATGAGTTAGATGAACAGGTCTTGATAAGTTCTCATAAATTATCATTTAGGGCCTGTCGATCTACTCGATGGAAACCTAGGTCTAATGTCTGAAGTTGCTGATAGTGAGTAGTAGAAGCTTAAAAGTGAGTACTTCATGAACTCCTTATGAACACTTTGAGTGTTTCTAATTATCTGTTGCACATATGTTTACATACATGTTTCATCAATAATAAATGGCCTTCTATGCAATGGAAATGTGAATGATGTATGTGTGATATGCTATCCTTGTGAAATATTTATGCTTGATGGGCTCGAGTGTGATGCCTAAGTAACAATGCGCCTCTAATATGAAAAAAAGGTATGAAAATAATGAATGAGTCTGAAAGCATCTATGTGCATTAGTTGCATGAGTTGCATAAGTCTTCATGTTGATTTTTCTTGTGTAGGAGTCCGTTGGGAGAGTAAACACGAATTCTGATAAGGAAAGACCATGACCATGGAAAGCGAAGACCACATAGTGTAAGACCTAGTCTAGGACCATAGCGTCATATGGAAATAAAAAAAAGGACGGTTGGGTGAGTACTAGGTGATGAGGGGCAAACCTCATAACGATGAGTTTAGGCAAATCTCTATCATCAAAAACACCATTCCCTATTAAAGTGATGCCTTTTTGGCTGATTTTGTTATATGAGAGCCTTTGATGTTGTATTTGTTAAATGTGCCTTCGTGGTGAAGTCTGTTATATGAGGACACATTTGTGGCTATCTATCTATTGTGCAAGAATGCCTCTGTGACTATCTATGTCAAAGGGAAGATTCTTTGGAGTTATCGTCAATGAAGTACGCCTTGATGTCGTAGTTTGTAGAGTGGCCTTCGTGGTAATGTTTTGAAGACAACACTAATTGGGCGGATTCTAAGGAAGAAAGTCTGGGACACGAATACAAGTAAATAGGGGATAGTCTCACTAAGTTCTGTTGAACTTACCCATTCATGTTTTATGTCTTAGGTATGAATGATGCCATGAGGGATAATGCCAAGGCTGCACTGAGAAAATGGCAAAGTAGGACACTTATGCATACAGAGTGGAACTGCACAGGCATGATCGAGCTTTAGGAGTCATATAATTAAATTAAGAAAACTATTGTGCGAGCCATTGTTGTACGTATAGAATGGGTTAACCACGTAATAATAGTCAATGTCATAGCCCCGAACAATATGAAAAAGAGTTATGCTGAATAGTTACATATATACGTATGTATTTCTTTTGTAAAACTCTGCCAATTGTAAGGGTGTGATAAGAGTTTGAAAGTATTGGTATTCTTAGACTGGAGTTATTTAGTATTAATAAAAGGAAAGGTATTATTCGATATGAAATGTGATAGCATGTATGAAATTTGTACGAGTCTAAAATTGAGTAGTAACACTTGAGATTCGGATTCAGTTGATCATGTCGAGTAGAGGGCGTTACATGACACGTGTCATAATCCTGTTCAATCTATCGTATAGGTGGTTTATTGCTATAGAGAAACGTGTACAAAAACCCAACATTTATATATATATCAATTTCATTGTTTGTTTCTAACCACCCTGTTAGAACATAACTGGCACCGTGACTAACCAAACTTGGCATACCATACTTTTCAATGATTACCCAATTACCTAAAATTCCATAATACATCACCAAGCTTCTTTCTTAATAATTCATCCTTTCTAAGACAATTCCTCACAATAATCCAATGTCTACTACACGCCCACTTTTACAGGCTAAGAATATTGATTGGGCGGATAGCACTACTGATGCGATTTCCTGAGACTTGGAATGTTTGGAAAATTTCTTGAATGAAAGGATCATCTTGAATCGTTCAAAATAAGGTGGAAACCTTAACCCGAAGCACTTGAATGCTTTAAGGACCCGAAGTTATAATAGAGCTCGACCCGCTTAAACTTGACAAATACTCGAACCTTGGAATGATAGAAGTGGCCACACCCTAGGATGGATTACAGGATGATAAGGCAATTGGTGAATGCGACAAACTCATAAAAAGTTTGTTAAGTTCAAGAAGTTCGGTTAAGAACCTTAGAGAGAAAATCTCACAAATAAGTTTTGTATTAAAATGGTCTTCAACCTTACAAATGACAAGACTCAAGCTATTTATAGAATCCTAAATGGCTAATGAAATTTGACATCTAATGTGTTCATACTAGTCCTAAACTTGTTCACACTTGTATTTAACATGTTCACACACATAGCATTAAAATTCGATGCATGCTTAAGGATGGTGCATGTTTTGGCCGGATAGTGATGTTCTTTTACTTGGTGAGTTCATGCATTCATAGCCTTAAACGAAACTCCTTATTCCATAAATTGTTTAGCCATTTAATTCCCTTAAACCTCTATGGTTGAATTCTCCTTACATGGGACACACATGTTCTTAAATGATGCTTTAATTGAGATTGTGGTGCATGGATGGAAAAATGCTTCTAGAAATTCCTTCCTCCACCGTCAATGCATCTTCATTAAATGTTGGAATTCTTCACCTTTAAGGAATGCATATGAAATGAATTTGAGCATCCATGTGATCGGGTACAATGCATCTCCATTGATGGTTGAATCTTGAACATTCTAGAAGCTCTTTTTATTTGGGACACCAATTGGTCACCTACAACCAATATAAATATGAATCACTTGAGCCCAATTCCATCACTCAAAATTCAGCTAAGACTATAAAAACACCAAACTAGACACTTTACTTGACTCTCACACCTAAATCATATAACATACTATGACACACGCACATATGCAATATTTAAAAAAAAAAAAACTCAAACATGGTATAAATAACACATGCATGAAAACTAACTTAGCATCTTAGAAGTAAAGACATACGAACACATACATAATACAATCTGTAGACAAAACAAAATTAATAATAATCTTGACACATGACATATTAAGACAACAAACATGAAAATATCAAACAAAACACTCGTTTGATGCTTTGGGCCCCTCTCGCTTAGGCCAATTTTGAGTCCTTCGATTTGAAACACATAATGTGACTAAAATCACATCAACTATGCCACTCAACGTACTACTTGGTTTACCCACCAATTTCAGAACCCACCAAAATCGAGTGTTACAAATGGCGTCATAACTATATCATGCATATAATGGGGCACCCCTAGAGGCCATACCTCGGGGGTTATTTTAGTGCACCTATAGTAAAGTATTCAGTTATAATTTGTAAATAGTTATTATGCCTAATTAGGTAAAATGTTTGTAACAATTTAGTGCTTATATGATAATGAATATAATAAAAGTTTAAATTTTGGAATCTAACGTTAATCTTGAAATTGAATAAGATTGATTAGTATCAATTTATGTATAAGTTCATATTGTCTAAGCCTGTAAGTGATACGGCCACGTCTCAAGTCCTACCTAGCTCAAGCAAGGAGCCTTTGGAGATGCCTCAAGGTCCTATCACCCGATCATGAGCCAAACGATTCAAGGAGGCTGTTTCGGCCTTAGTAGACAAAGTTTGGGGCGAGATTTTGGTTGGGCACATTGAAGAAGCTTGGACCAACTCGATGAGCACTCCGTGCACTCTAATACGAGCTGAATTAACTTCCATTCCAGCTCAATGAGCTCGAATCAGCTCAATTTCAGCTCAAACACTTACAATTCAGCTCAATATCAACTAGACATTAATATAGTAGTTGAAATATTTATTTGAGTCAACTAAATTAGTTTATTACAGCTTATTAATATGTTTTATGCATGTTTTTAATATGTCAAGTTTTATTACATGATTTAATTTTGAATTAAGGCTGTCGAATTTAATGAACTGATTTTAGTGTCATTGTTGACCAAATTAATGTGTCAAGGTTTTATTCTTAATTTTGTTCAACTAAATATCACATAATATTAGTTCATCCTATTTATGTAGGTTGGCCGAATGTGGGGGTTCATTTAGCAAGGTTAGCCGAATGTGGAGATCCATTTAGTAAGGTGCACGCATGATAGGTACATTGCACCTAGCGATACATGCATCAAATTGGTGAGCTGAATTTAACATTCCTAGGTGACTATTCGGCCAAGAGAGCTAATGTTTCCAACTCCAAAGCTGCCCATTAATCCATTCACATTTGTTGGATGCATCTTGGCTATTCGGCTCCATGTGTTCACACTCCATGACTCTTCATTGTTGAGTTTTCACATTTTAATTGGCTGCTCATTACCCTCTTAATTGCTGGTCACTTTTTAGCCAAAAGTTGCAACATAAATGAGCTAATTTATTCCCATTGGCCGAACCTAGCAATCCATGCATCATCCAAGTTCTTCCAAGTCCATTGTTCCATCTAGAAGGTGACTATTGGAGCTCCATGTTCAGCCGAATCTAGCTAGTTCAATTAAGTGATTCATTTGCTTAATTTTTAAGGAATGTAAGTGACCATTCGGCTAGCTTAGGTGTTGATTATAAATAGCTAAATTTTTACTTTGTTGTTATCTCGTTTTAATCAGGTTAGAAATTTTGTTAAGTTACTCTAGTTATTTGTAACGCTTGGTACCCGGGATCCAATGATCGGATCGGATATAGGGTGTTACGAGTAATTATCTACTTAGTTATTATATTCAACACCTTCTTTAAAAAATTTGAATTAAATGAAATTTTATTATCATTATCAAGCAAATTTAATAAATTAAATGTTTAATTTTTTTTCAAGGAATGAAAAATTTTGAATGACTTATCAAAACAAATCATTTGAGTATTTAAAATATATCAGGTACATGTAATAAGATGAGCTGAAAAATAAGATCCCTACTAAACATATTAAAAATGTAAATGTAAATAATAATTTTTTCTTTTGAACCCATATTATTTGGATGTTTGACCAAAACTCTAATCACTATTATATATATAATTTTATAAAATATATAAATATATACACAAATTTTGTATTGAATATAAATTTATCGAGAGTAAGGGATTCACTTATACCATTGCAAAACTTAAGTAGTTTTATGCTATTCCATAATATTTTATACGATTAATATTTTAATAATTTAACTGTTGAATTTATCATGATATTTTTATTTATCATGTTTGCAAGTTTTTCAACGATATAATATCTCTACCATATCAATTTAAAATATTGCCTATACTAATATATATTTAATAGCCTGAAAGTTTTATACCTAAAATGAATAATTAATTTTTTATTTATGTTAAACTTTACATGATCTCAAATAAACGAAAAATAAATGAAAAACAAGGAAATGTTTGTGCTTGCTTATATATAATTGTAGTCGAAAAGATCCCACGCTTTTATGGTTAGAGTTATTAATTTACATGTGGATAGCATCTGCCTTTTATTATGTAACCAAATCGGTCATCAAACTTGTTAGATAATCAGTTCTTGATCCGATTAGTTTGATTAATTTCATCATCGATTCAATTTTAATTAGATTAATTATTAAATATTTATAAAAATAACAATTTAATTGATTTTATGATATTTAAAATTCATTAACAATTTATTAAGCAATCAAAATGTAAATTTTTCTTAAATATAAAATATATAATTTCATAGTAAATAAAAAGATAGACGATTTTTATAAAAATCATTAAGTTAATTATAAATATTAGGATATAATTATGAATATAATTATGATAAGTCATAATTCTCATATTAAAATATACAATTTTTTAACAAGGAAAACTTTATCTTAGGAATAGATGGAATTACAAATATTAGGATTCAAACTAATATCTACAAGATGCTATCTTTTAAATTTAAATGTAAAAACCAAATGGATTAAGCTTATGTCTATTGCTATTTAAATATTGTGTTAAAGAAAAAATATTTTAGATTAGATATATTTAGGATGTAAGTGAAAATTTATATAATAAATATATTTTAAAAATTAACATAACAATCAAACGAGATTTTGATTAAAATGGTAAAGGTATTAAACATTGCATTTTAGGTTTAAATTTTATTATGTACATTTTTTAGATTTTGCCACTATTTTCATTAAAGGTATAATTTTAATCTCACATTAACTAGAGAATACTCCCATATCTCACATATACCTTATAAATAAGTACATTAACTAGAGAATACTCTCATAGCTCACACCTCTTCACTATTTTCATTGGAAATTAATTAATTAGCTAGAGAACACTCTTATGCTCACACTTACTCTATAAATAAATGTCAATTCCTTCACTATATTCATTAAAAAGTTAATTAATCCCACATTAATTAGAGAATATCTCATAGCTAACTTCTTCACTATTTTCATTAAAAAGTTTAGACTAGAGAATACTCTCATAACTCACTTCTTCATTATTTTCATTAAAAATATTTTAATCTCTTAAATAGTTAATTTTATCTCTTAATGGCTAGAGAACATTCTCATGCCACACTTATCTTATAAATAAATGTCAATTTCTTCATTATTTTTATTTAAAAGTTCATTTCAATCCTAGATTGACTAAAGAGCACTCTTATATCTCACATTTACCTTATAAATAAGTGTCAATTTCTTCATTAGTTTTATTAAAAGTTAATTTTAATCCTACATTGACCAGAGAATACTCTCATAGCTCAATTATTCACTATTTTCATTAAAAGGTTAATTTTAATCACACATTAACTAGAGAATACTCTCATAGTTCACTTAGTTAATTTTATCCTCGTTGACTAAAAAACACTCCCATGCTCACACTTACCCAATAAATAAGTGTTAAGTTTTTTTACTATTTTCATTAAAAGTTAATTTTAATATCACATTAACAAGAGAACACTCTCATGTCATACATTTACCTTATAAATAAGCACATTGACGAGAGGATACTCTAATAGTTCATCTTTTCACTATTTTTATTACAAAAGTTAATTTTAATCCCACATTGACTAGAAAGTACTCTCGAGCTCACTTCTTCACTGTTTTCATTAAAATTAATTTTAACTCCTTAAAAGTTAATCTTAATCCTACATTGGTTAGAGAACACTCTCGTACTCACACTTCTTGTAAAAATAACTGTCAATTTCTTCATTATTTTCACTAAAAAATTAATTTTAATCCCACATTGAATAGAGAATACTCGAATAGCTCACTTTTCACTATTTTTAATAAAAATAATTTTGATCTCGCATTAACTAGAGAATACTTTCATAGCTCACTTATTCAATATTTTCATAAAAATAATTTTAAACCCTTAAAAATTTAATTTTAATCCCACATGTACTAGAGAACACTCTCATACTCACACTTATCCTATAAATAAGTACTAATTTCTTCACTGTTTTCATTAAAAGTTAATTTTGATGCCACATTAACTAGAAAATACTCTCATGGCTCACTTCTTTACTATTTCCATTAAGAGTAAATTTTAGTCCCTTAAAACGTTAATTCCAATCCCACATTGATTATAGAACACTTCTCTGCTCACACTTGAAGTCATAATTTCTTCACTATTTTTATTAAAAATAATTTAAATTTAAATTTAATTAAATCTTAGTATACGCACTTAAATGATAGCATCTGTAAAAATTTATATTATAAAATAGAATTAATTAAATGTATCTTTTAATTTAAATACAATAAGCTCGTACATTGATTGTTTTATAATTATAATCAATATTACCATTTACACAAATCAACTTATTAGAATTTACTTATTAAATAACTTAGTATTAGATTCAAATTTTGACAAATTTTTATAGCTCTTAAAATTTAATTTATACACTAAGTCCGTCCCAGCGTCACGTAGATAAAAAACTAATTATAATATATGTTCTAAATAAGAAATGTAACAGTAAATATTAAAAATATAACTAATATTAACAATATTTGATAAAACAAAATAATTTATATAAATTATAAACTTATGCATCGCTTCATATTAAAATAATTCTATCTTTATTTCAAAATGCAAAATGCTATCTTCTTAAGATTAAAATATTATATGTTCAAATAAATGATCAAAATTTTAAACAATAATTATATATATAGTAATGATACATGAAAAGGATGACAATTTAATTGATTTTTATGATATATAAGATTCATTAACAATTCATTAAGAAACTTAAAATACTAATTATGAATAATAATGTGTAAATTCTACTTAATTATAAAACATATAATTTTATAATAGATAACAAAAATAGATAATTTTTCATATAAAAATAATTAAATTAATTATAAATATTATTATAATAAGTCATAATTCTCATACAAAAATAACAAAGAAAATTTTATCTTAGGAATAGGTGGAATTACAAATGTTGGGAGTTGGGACTCAAATTTGATATCCACGATATGCTATGTTTTAATTTTAGATGTATGAACCAAATTAACTAAGCTTCAACTCTATTGCTTGATAAATATTTGTGTTAAAGAGAAAAATATTTTGGATTAGAATTATATAATTAATATGTGAGTAAGAAATATATTTTACAAAATTAACATAGCAAGATGTTATTTGAAATGGTAAAATATTAAACATTGCATTTTAGGTTTAAATTTTATTATGCATATTTTTAAAATTTTAGATAAATATAAAATAACATAGATACTACTATATTATAAAAATATATAATTACTCTTATAATAATTTTTGTTATTTTTAAAAGAAATGAATTTTCAATAATTTCTTAATTGAGTTGAAACTTATTTGATGAGTACTCTCAATTTAGTTATCTTTTAAATAATAGTATACATATAATTTACTATAGCTGAAATCTTTTGGATCAAAATAAGAAACAAGTCTTCACTTATATGAAGTGATGATTAAAACTCATACAAGGATTCAAACCTATCACACCATCCCACCACAATATAAATATATAAGGAACACAATTTTTACCCATGCAATAACGTGATGATAGTTATACCATATATTTTACCTCTATTTCTAATTCTTATTCAAGGCACACATAATTATCCAAAAAGGAAAAAAATATTTAAAATAAAGAATAAGGTTCAATTTCCATGTTATAAGCAGAAGTCAATAATTCTAACTGAACATGCTTTCAGATTCAATAGCTCTTCCTTCGATCAAACCTTGTGTTGCGCAGCCATGACCGTGACTGCATTCTCATGCACTTTTATTGGTCAAAAGATGCACAGTAACTATATTTATGTGTTTATATAATAATATCATTTGTTAAAGTACTTTTAGACCAGGAAATCCACATCCTACAATCAACGGGAAAAAAGAAGGCTCCATTCTATTTATTTAACATTAAGCCCATCATCATGCCTGAACAGAAGATTTAAAAAAGAAAAGGAAAAGATTAAAAACATTTGATCAAGCACCAGTCCATTAAGAATCTCAAATAAAAACGAAGTTGGGAACAGTTGCACCAGGTATATAATAATAATAATAATAATAATAATAATAATAATAATAATAATAATAACTGTAACCTCAAACCTTTTATTTATTTATTTTCATACACTCTCAGGCTCAGCTAGTTATTATCATCTGCTACTGCAATTGCATTGTCGTTTTGGCCCAGCAAACTACTTATGGATCGAGCTTTAACCATTCCAAGCTTCGCTCTCTTCTTTGTCATCATCAATGGCTTCTGATCCTCTCCTTCTGCATCATTCCCACCACTTTCACCATGCAATTCACGCTTTGCTAATTGTTGGGACGAAGAAGAAAGATTGGACAACATCAGACCTTGATTATCACCATTATTAGGCTGTCCCTCCTCCTTTGATGCTAAAGATCGGCTTCGAACACTAGTCATGCTCCTCAACCTACCTTTGCCCAAATGATGCTCGCAAAGAGAGTAACCAACGAGTGTTTGTTGGCAACATCTCCATCCCCTTCCATTAACTCGACTGCACCGCGACCCTTCCATGAGTGCACCACCTCGACCTCTCTTTTTTGCACCACTAGAATTGTTATTATTATAAACACTAGTGCAAGCAATGTCTTTGCTCTCTTGTTCTTCACCATTGCTTTGCTGCTGCTGCAGCACAAGTTTCTTGTTCAGCTTAGTCTTCATCTTGCTGGTACTGCTCTTCATCGGCCGCTTATTATTTGTATCTTTCGCCATTATCGTATCATCATCGTCCCCTGTTGTTTCAACGCTCCCTCTTCTCTTCTTCAATGGAAATTCTTTTTCTCCCTCACCCCATCTCCCAACAGCTTTTAGTTTAAGTGCAATCAAAACAACAACAACAACAAAGTGCAACCACCTTCAAATACTACATCGATCAAACACTAGTGGTTTCATTCTTCCGTTTTGATTAACATATGCAGAAGATTCTTACCTTGATGATGGGAAGAACTCGACTGTGGAGGAGACCCAGTTCCTAGTTTTGCACCCAAAACATTTTTCTCCCTAGCAAACCAACCCAACCCAGAAGATCCACAACCACAAACATAAATTTTTATTAAAGAAAAAAAATGGAAAAAAATGAATGAAATTAGTGCAAAACATGGAGCAAGATGTAAATAACATTGGTTGAGAGTTGAGACGGGGACCAGCATCCGATGCTAACGTGCACCGCATGGACATATATATTAGTTAACCAAAATTGAAGATAAAAGAAAAAAGAAAAAAAGATTAGATTAGATAGGAAGGTATGGTTGCTAGCCAAAGCTGAAATAAAAACACCTAAAAACAGTATTTCCAGTTACAGTATTATTTTCATTTTAGTAGAATTCTTTCATTTTAGTGCTGGTGTTGGTTAAAAAGTTAAGATCAAGACCCTTCTTCTTTTTTTCACCGTTTTACTACAAGATTTTATGAAATAACAGAAGAAATTTGGTTTTTGTTTTTAATTTAAACTTTTTTAGCCCTTCAGTTCTTACCTGGTGTCATTAATCTTCTCCTCTTCTTCTTCTCCTCCAGGCTTCAAAACCTACAAAAAGAAATAAAAAAGATCCCACTTAGCAAGTTTGTAATTTTACCTGATGCAACTTTCATGGGTGCAAATTAATCAAAGTAAAAAGAGAATTCAAACAAGAGATGCTTTATTTCTTTTTGTTACGTTGAACACTAGTGCAGTCTCAGAAACAAAGTTAAAACTATGATAAAAATGAAAGAAAGAAAATAAGATGTACTATTTAGTTGTTTGTAAGGATTGAATCATTGAACTAACTAACCAAGTAGTCTTGTTTGTTCTTCGTGAGTTGTTCTCCATGTGTTGTTCCATCACGGGGTTGGGTTGGTAGTGCTTGGCCGATCGGATGATCAGATTGAGAAGGGTAGTGAGGATCAAAGCAGCAAGGAGTGGGTGGTTGTTGCTGCCGTAGCGGGAGTTGCACCACCGCTACCGGAGGGCGGTTAAAGTTGGGATCTGATGAAAGAGGTACTGGTGAAATGGAAGAGAAAGGTAGCGGAGCCTGTCTTTTCCTGATCCTCATCGATGCAAGATAAGATTTTCCCTTTCTTTCTCTCTCGAGAAAATAAAAAAACAAAACACTCAAGGAAACCAAACCAAAGCTAAGCAAGATATAATCAATCTTTACAAGGCAAAGACAAGAGAAAAAAAAAGTCAGATTTTGCTTTGAGAGAGAAATAAAAGAGAGGAGAATATATGGAAAAATAAATGCAAAACCCAAATATTTATAATAATTACTACTAATTTTTTTAATATTATTCAGTAATTTGTTTCTCTCTCTAACTTTTATTTGTTGCACCACAGAAAGGGGAAGAAGGGGTGATGCACGTGGGGAGCACGTGGGAAGGTGGTGACCGGTTGAGAAGGTAAACGGTGGAGGAATCGGGAGGGGAAGGCCAGGGTGGAAATGAGGGGAGAAACCAAATGATGGGAGTGGGTAGTTTTATCGTTTATACTTTTTGGATGAGATTGGTGGGTCCCTCTCTTCTCCTCTCTAACAGCAACGACTCTGATCTGTTAATTGATGCCCCCCTTTTTATTTTTAAAAAATTATATTAACTCTACCTTTTTTTTTCTATTCTATTTTTTATTCTTCTCGATATATCCTAGATAAATAAAGTGTTTCAATTCCTATATTTTTTAATCATTTTTTCTAATTTTAAAGGGTAAATTATACTGCAAGTCATCTTAAATTACCGTTGTTCCTATTTTGGCAACTTTAATTTCTTTTCAATTTAGTCACTTTAATTAATATAATTATTTGAATTAGTCATAGATGTTAAAAATTTCGTTAATCCATCGAGTTGTTAACTTAATATTTTTTTAACTTTGACAAAAGTTAGAGACCTCTCTATATTAGTCAAAACCACTTTTTTTTTTTATTTGTAACATATGTGTTGGGGATAGACCTGATTAAGCAACGAATAAGTAAAAATAGCAGAAGAAATTGAGAATTTGAACACACAAATTTAACGTGGAAAAATCTCTCCAAAGAAGATAAAAAATCACGAATAAAGATAATTTTACTATAATGGCAAAAGAACGAAGACTACAAAAGATAGAGATAAAAACTAAACCGCGAAACTCAAAAATAAAGAACCCTCTAAACGTAAACACAAAATTCACCAAAAGTGTTATGAGTTTTAATTTTTTAATGGATGTCTTTTCTAAGGTTGTAAAAGAGCCTCGTTATAGGCTAAATTCGTAGGTCAAATAATAAACTAATCTAGACTAATTAAAGTTCGACTGAAACAAATAAATAGAGTTTAACTGGGAGATTATCTCTCCAATTTGACTGAAATATGAGGCATACTCAACAAATCTCCACCTTGACTCGTATTTCCACAACACCATCTTTGCCAAAACTCGTCATCGGCCTATCTTGAACAATGTAGGGAATTAACTGAGTCGAATTTGTGCTTAAAAGCAAGAAGACCTCTAGCCTTTGACTTGTGCACTGCCAAATCAAAACTAACTCGGGTTTGATTTTCACGAACACAACGCCTTAACTTTTCAAAACCTGTATCTGAAAGAGAACATCTCTTCAACAAAATGGTCATACATTTTTCCCTCCTATGACTAAGTTGCCTCCGCTCCAAACTAGTTGACTTCGACTCTGTAATGGACGAGAGACGTTCGATTTCACCGGTCAGTGTTGAACCTTCCAAAATATAAAGGTTGTTGGTCCTTTTACCTTTTAACAAAACGAGAGCCCCATGAGACACCTTAATGTTGCTCGACTCAATGTTGATTCTGCAACCTTTCGAGTCTAAAATACTCAAGGAGATGAGATTCTTTCGTAAATCAGGTACAAACCTAACATCTAAGAGTGTCCTAATCATCCTTTCGTACATCTTAATTTTAATAGTCCAATATCGATTACCTTACTGGATGAATCGTTTCTCATGCACACAACTCCATCTTCAACTGAATTGTATATGGAGAACCATTCTCTATTGGGACACATATAGAAAGAACATCCCGAATCTAGGATTGACTCAGACGTAAGCTCGGAGCTATCACTCGTTGACACTAATAAGAAATCATCACCGCTTTTGTAGACCAAATTAACACCAGCTACATCTTCCTTGTTACTCTCAACAACCCTTTTATTTCACATTTTATAATAATCTACTTTGACGTGACCTAACTTCTTACAATAGTGAAACCTTTTGTCTCGCTTCTTTGATGCTACCAAAATGGAAGTTTACCTATCTGCCTTACTATCCGAACCAAACTCATTGTTGAGTTTTTCTTTACTCAATAAAGGACCCTTCACATCTTTAAATGCGAGTTTGTCTCTACTATAAATCAAGATCTACTTGAAAGACTTGTATAAAGAGGGTAAAGAGCACAATAGTAGAGTAATAAATTGACCAATGTGATCTCTAATAAGCTCACATTCATTCATGCAAAACGTAAATAGACGTTGTTTCAACACTAAACGGTTAGCTAGAGACTTGGTCGTATAAAGAGTTCCTAACCTTCTAATGTGATCCCACCCTTTTTTATGAGCCCACTTGCTAGCATGACATCACTAACCACCCTTTCTAATGTAGAAATGTCTGAAATTTATTCATGATTTGTTTCCAGTATTGAGGTTTCCTTTTTTTTTTTGTTCCCTGTTTTGTTGCTGAAAAACTAAGAGAAAAATGAAACTCTGATCTTGTGTTCTAAACTTGTTTTAGTCTTATCATAAAAGTGAGTTAGCTAAAACTAGGTTCAATCAAGGTTATTATTTTACCTTTTCCATGTTCCATGCTTCTTAAGAACAAATAGAAAATAAAAATCCTAACATCAAAATTAAATTTTAAAAGGAAAAGGAAAAAAGAAAAAAAATTACTTTACACTTATATTTTAAAGAGAAAATTTGAGTTTAGAAAGTTCATTTTTTTCTTTTAAGTAAAAAATAATATTTAGTGTAGTTTTCTTGGTCAATTTTCTATAATTCCTAAACTATTTTAATGGTTGGTGACTGCTTTATTATTCATTCTAGTACCCTTTTATCGAATAATTCTATGATATAAGGTTATGGTGGAAAATATGTATATTTGGACAACAAAATATAAAAAAAATGAAGCTTAATTGGTTGTGTGATATGAATGATTTTCATTTTTTTTGTTAACAAATGATGCATTAATAACATTAGCTTCATCAAAAACTTTAGCCTAGTTGTGGTAGTTGGTGGTCGTAGGGTGGTCGCTAGTGTCATGCTGGTAAGTAGGGTCATGATCATGGTTCATTGTTGCTATCATTTGATTCCTTCTTCTTAAACAGGATTTAAATGTTGATTATGCCACCATTGAAATCTTCATGTTGCAAATAAACTAAAAAATAATGTATTAGACTAATTATAGAGAGCTCCCTGGCTTTAGTCAAAAGTAAAAAACAAAAACAAAAATGCCATGTCAGCAATCCATTAGTAGATTAATGAAATTTTTAACAGAAGTGAGCAATCCAAATAATTATCTTAATTAAAGGGACTAAATTGACAAAAAAAATTACCATCACTTAAATAAGAATGACACTATTTTAGGGTGACTTGCGAGCTATTTACCCAATTTTAAATTATTTTGTAATTGAACTTATATAAAAAATATTCTCAATGGAAAGAAAATGATACTAATTAAACTGAGAAGAACAAAATTTAATTATAAAAATTATGTGTTTGATTGAATTAATAATCAAGTTGTTGTTTACTTAAATTGAGATATGTTAATTCCCTACACTATTGAGACATGTGTCAGCATCCAAGGCATCGATAATTTCCCCGTTGACTCCATATAAAGTAATGTCTTGATGGGCCATCTGTCATCAACTTCTTTGGGTACGACCACCTATTCTTCTCAAAAGGAGCCATCCACCTGCTTTTTTAAGTATGAACACTCCTCAAGTGTGAGCACACCATGATATGATAAGGAGTGTACCGGGAATGATACAAATTCGTCTTACATAAAGCACATGTACTTTTCGAGAAAAGGTTTATTGTTATAAATATCATAAACTGGCTTAATTTCCAAAACTTTTAAACTTCTGTTGCAATTGAAAATCGTTTTGTTAACCGAATTTTCCAATAATTGGTATCAAAGTAAGGTTGTGCTATATTTATAATATAAATCGATACTAAATTCTCTCTTATTCATGTTGGATTATTTTTATAAGGTGTGTCATTCTTTGATAATATGCATAATTTAGGATTAAGTATATGAATGAATATATTTTATTATTTTAATAAATATATGTGATAAATAATTTTTCCAAAATTGTGATTTCTAGAAATTGATTGGGTGCAAATTTAGGCTTTGTTAATTTTTTGGATATGTAATTAGATTGTGACTATCATCTATACATAAATTTTATTTTTTTTTTGAATAATTCATGTGAACTAGAAAAAGACTTAGGGTTTTTGTAACCAATTTTTTTCGACGAATCTCGGATAACCGAGACATATCCAAAACTGTTCGAGACGACGCAAAATTAACCTAGCCAATAAAAAAAGACCAGTAGTGGGCCGAATGGAGAAAGTCGGGGGTGGCCGATAATAGGCCGATTGATGGTGGCAAGTAGTGGTTTGGCCGGCGACAGTGACGACGTTAATGATAGTGCCATTGGTGGCAGCGACAACAGTAACCTATGATGGGGACGACATTTCAATGGTAGACCCCTTCGGTGATTTTCCAAGTCTTTTGGATTTTGGAAAATCCAAAACCAGAATATTTGACTTTCACATAGAAGACCCAAATATGCTTCAAGATAATAAATGTAAATTTATTTATTTTTTTAGGATGAAATCATGGAAACTTTGGGTAGTCAGAATCATTTAATCCATGCCTTTTGTGATAGCATGATATTTAAATTAACTAAAAAGTATGTTCATGCATATATATGATAAGCATGCCATATATTTTAGGAAAAGTATAACACCCCTAACCTGTCTCCGTTATCGAATTAATGTTACGAAATGTTACTAAGAAAAATAGGACATTTCACTTCACTTCAAAATAATTAAACAAATAATTTATAACCATATAACAAAAAAAATCAATTCATGGTATATATACACTTATGGGCCTTAAGCTCATTCTGGGAGTTCAAAAAATTCATGTAATTTCAATGCTGTAACAAACACTCAAATTTCATCATTCAAGCCATCTTCAAATCTAATGGACATCTCTTATTCATTTGATACGATATTATGAGCATACTTGCTTAACTGCATAAACTCCAGTTCACACTCAGCTACAGATCAATTCCCCTATTTCAACTCAAGAAACTCTTTCTTTTTCTAATCGAGGTACAACTAACTAACATATCTCTTCCTGAATTCTGTTTTAAAGATGTGCTAGTTAATACGATCACTGGATGTCATTGTAGTTAAATTATCCCACCATGAATATGCCTCGTCTTTCAATAACAAAACCATACATATTAAACAATCTTCTAGAGTACACATCAATTCTGAGAAAACTCTCTTCGTATTTACTAACCAAAACCCAGCTTTTGAACGATCATCATCAACTTTACCTCTAAATTCTTCCACTCCACATTTCCAAATTTTATCTACCGAAAGGCGAGGGACTATAGGAGACACAGGGTTTTGAGGACATAGAGGTACTGACGGAGGCACAGTAGGGGGTAAAGGTTGTGAAGTCATAGGGTTTGCTCGTTTAAACTCATTGAATCATTGATTCATCATACTAAAAAATGCACTTTTCATTTCATCACCAAATGATTGCGGAATTGATGCACTATGACATGCTTCTGGGTTGAAAGCTTGAACATTACTCTCAGCTTCATTAACTATGGTCTAATTTGATCTGACCGACATCTTTTATCTATAAAAAATACAATGTTAGAACGGATGAAAAGCATCACACTATCATAGGGTATATGTGGCATGTATATTCTTGAACCATTACAAGCCACGTTAGTCTTAGAATCGACTAAATCATAGCTCTTACACCACTAAATGCAACACCCCTAACCTATCTCCGTTATTGAATTAAGGTTACAAAATGTTACTAAGAAAAATAGGACATTTCACTTCATTTGAAAACAATTAAACTTATAACTTATAAACATATAACAAACAAAATCAATTCATGGTATATATACACTTATGAGCCCTAAATTGGGCCAAAAACTAGTTTAAGAACAATCCAGGGCAAAAGGAAACAAACAGAAAATTTCAAGAAAACTTGAAAATTTAAGAAACAGGAGTCACACAGCTGTGTGACACAATCCAGACCGTGTGAACATTCGAAGTCAAGACACATGGTTGTGTCCCAGCCCATGTGTCCGCCCGTGTGAGTATTCAAAAAGGGTCATACGACCGTGTGCCAAACCGTGTAACCAATTATTTTTGCCCACATGTTTGTGTCACAGGCCATGTGGATACTGCACCTAAAATCAATAAGTACACACGATCGTACGTAGTGACCGTGTGTGGCATAGGGCCATGTGGCAACCCGTGTCCCAGATTGTGTGCACCATTTTTTACCCCTAAATCAAACAATCTCATCCATTAATTGTTGCACTACAAGACATGCCACATCTAGATTAATTCCTAGGTTCAAAAACACATTTAAATCATCAATTACATGCCAAAATTTAATTCATCTCATGCTTATCCAATATGCCATTCAAAGACACCACAATTAAAGCTCAATCATTCAACTATCCTAGATAAGAAATAACATAACATTAACTTTCCATTTATGCACAAACCATTAATCTAATTGGCCAAATATAAACACACCCATAATTTAAGCATACCAAAATATTACCAACAAATTTTGACATCAGGAATCAACCACCCAAAAACACTGCAAACATGTACATTCAAAACTAAGGATATCACTAGGAAGACCATTATAGCATAACATTTCATATTTACAACAAAACACCTATATACATGCCACATTTGAAAACAAAATACAAAACTATCAACATGGTTGGATAGTGTGAGCTTTCTATCGGTCCATCCGATCAATCAACAAATTTGGTAACAATAAAAGAACCAAAATCGAAACAAGTAAACTAATAGAGCTTTGTAAGCTCATAATTTAAATTATCAAACTTAACTGACCTTAATTAATATAAAAACAATAAAGAGATAACACACAATTCCTGATATCCAACAACACATTCATCAATCTCATTAGTTCATGATTACATATCAACGTAAACATGATAATTCATGTCACAATTAACCTATCAATTCCTTAGTCAACATATCATCTATATAAATATGCTCATATATAAACAAATATTTCATTAAATATTTAACACTTTCAAATATATTGAATATGTATCACATTTAAATCCACAAGTCAACTATACATTTCATTAACATTAGCCCGATGAACTAAGTAACTCCACTCGGATACTCGAGTAACTACACCGTAGTAGAGGAATCATAGATGCATAATAGAGGCATTGAAGTGCAGACAGAGGTACAAATGTGCAAGCAGAGGCACTGAAACAGAGGTACGGATGTGTGATCAGAGGCATCGAAGTACAAATAGAGGCACAAATGTGCAATCAGAGGCAACAGAGTGCAAACAAAGACACCGAAGTGCAAATCCCATACAAGTGTGAATACTAACCCTATTGGCATGCCTATCGTATTCTACATGATTACTATGTTCAACTGGGTAATAAACATAATTTCATTTCTTTTCCATCTATTCAGAGGCATTTTGTCATTTCCATACTCATACTGTAATTCTATTATAATTATGCCCATAATGTAAATTCACTAGAAATACTGTCATCATTTATACATTTCCATATGTACTTAATTACACATTCCAAAATTTTTATATAACTATAGAAGTTTCACATATTTATCTGCTATTACATAGAAAAAATAAATAATTTCAAGCAACTTAGATTTATATATTGAAATACTATGAACATACCTACGATTCACTTTCGGTTTAAACACAAGGACTACTCCACAATTTTTCCCTTTCTTGGTTATTATCTTTTTGGTTCGATTTTTGATCTATATAATAATTTAAAGATAATTATTAAATTCACATACATTTCACACTCAATTTATTGCATACGATCTCTAAATTTTCATTAATTAAACATTTTCCTAAACTTTTACATTTATCATAATTTAGTCCTTAAGCTAAAAATTCCAATTTTAATAAGATTCATAAATATCCCAATCTAACCGAATGTTATTCTAAACTAGAGCAGTCCACCATTATTGACTAATTATACAATTTTCATGAAATTTTAAATATTTTATCACTTAACTCCATTTACTAAAACTATAAAAAATTCAATTAATAAACTAATCAAAATCAACAACTAACTCTTCAATTTCATCTCTTAACATAAAAATAACAAAAACTTATCATTGGTACAATCCAAAATGCTTAACAGTTTTAAAAATGAAGGTACAGGTTAGCAGGACCTAGTTGCAACGATCTCACAAACGTAAAAATTATTAAAAATGGGTTAGAAAAACACTTACATGTAATGAAATAGGGTTAACTAAAGTTTGAAGGAATTTTTTGTGCTGGTTTCGATAGAGGACAAAAATAATTGAGGAAGATGACACAAATTTTATTTTTGTTTTCTTTCATTTATTAATTCAATTATTATTTTACCCTTAAAATTTTAACTAAATAATTAACATAGCATGTGCATACTTGTCCATTAACCACCATTTAGGTTTAATTACTAACCATGTTCATTAATTTGGTTTTTGCTTAGCAATCAAGTAGATTTAACTAATAAAAGCTACTTTAGCATCTTTTACAATTTAGTCCTTTTACTTTACTAAAACTTAAAACGACCCTAATGTAACTCCATAAACATTGACTAAACCATAAAACAACACTTCACATATCGGATTTGTGGTCCTAAAATTGCCATTTTCGACACCACTAAAAATGGGATGTTACCAAAAGAATGCCACATGTACTTGTCATGACATATTAATCATTGAAACAAAAAGTAAAAGCCTTACATGTTAAAAGATTGAGTGAGAGAAGGTCCTTAAACAAGACCTGTGAAATCCAGAAATGGTCTCTTGTGATAGCATGACAATTTGTCGACCTTAAGGGAGGCATTGTCGTGTGGATTTCACTGAGGAGATTTCCTTAAAAGAGATAACTATTTTATGATAACATATTATATGATAACATATTATAATTTACCGAAGCAGTTTTCTTTTTTATAGAAGACAACTAGTTATACATGTTACTCGTTGAGATTGTCCTAAGAAAACTCATTCGTGGTACATGTAATGATAAACGTTGAGTTGATGGTTATACACCCAAGATTATTGTAGTCAAGTAACTTTCCATGAAACTCTATTTAAGTTAGAATGGTGGCCAAACGTGAAATGATTATTACTATGTGTGATCACCTAAGGGATTAAGTTCACATATTAATTTGAAGGAAATTCATGCTTTACTAGTTGATTAAGATTGCCCCAAGGTGACATAATTCAGTGGATGTAGGAATTATCATTGCAACGACTTATAAATATTTTTAAGGTTTAATGTAAGATACATGCATCATCTTAATACATATTTTTTTTTTTGCAATTTGTTTTTCAAATATTTGCTTAATACAATGATATTAATGAATGGATGGTTTTATTTCCAGTTCGAAATGACACCTACTCCTTTAGTAAACATACTCACTAAGAACAAACTGAACGAAAGTAACTACATTGAATGGAAAAGGAACCTCATGATTGTACTAAGTTATGAGAATCTAAAGACAATTCTTGATAAGAAAAATGCCTTTTAGCCAACCTAGCCGAGGCTAAAAATCATTGGAAAGAATCTGAAGAGATAGCTTATTGCTATATGTTGGAAATGTGACCAATACTCTTTATAAGCAACTAGAAAGTTGTGATTTTGCCAAAGCGATATTGGACAAACTAGAGGACATGCTCAAAGGCCAAGCTGCCTTGGCTCAATAGTAAGCTATAACTAGTTTGATGAATGCCCAATAAAAACTTGATACTCTAGTTAGAGACCATATAATTACTCTTATGGGTTACTTTTTCAAGGCAGCGAATAATAAGGCCAATCTAGACCAGAACACACAAATTGAAATGGTGTTCAAAAGCTTGTTTAAGGACTTTGCTGGCTTTAGGGCCGTATATTGTTCAATCTAGTGCCCTGAGTATAGTATATTAATTTGTAAAGTTATAAATTTTTTCCGAATAGATTGGTTAATAAAACAAATTCATAGATTACATTAATATACTTTGCATGACTATCCTTATATGATTTCTGCACGCAAAGCATAATGGAAGCAAATATTGCTCATTGATTGTGTAATGTTTAGACTAATACTAAGCGGTATTACGTGGTCGGATCGTAATATGAAAAAACAACTTATATTAGTAGAAAAACCTAAACATGTCCTTAGTATAATCAGAAATGAGCAAATCGATTGAAAGACTAATATATCGTCTATCAAGTCCAATTAGAGAGATGTTTTATCTTGGGCATCGGAGTGGTTGACTACTAGAAGATAGTGATAAGCCATAAAAGTAACATATTTTTAATCCCATTTTTGATGTGTTTTTGGATGATTAATTATGTAAATTAGTGAATTTGTTGCTCTTAATCCTTTAAATTCTTGTTTCTATACTTAGGAGAGCATTTGGGAGCAAAATGAGTGAAAAACGAGCCAAAATCAGACAAATAGAGCTATTTTTAGGATCCACACGTCCTGGGCATTTTCACACAGGCTGGCCACACGCTTGTGTGAGCCACACGGGCTGACTTTAAGCTTATGTGCCAACCCGTGTCGATATCGCACCCTGCTTCCCAGATACGTGAAAAAACCCAATTTTTAGGCTTTCTGAGCATTCTAAAGTCTATAAATACCAATTAGAAGAAGACATAAGGGGGTAGTCAGAGAAGATTGAAGAAATCACTCGAAGAACACCATCGGAGCCAACTCAGAAATAGATCTCCTTCAAGATTGAAGATCTCCTTTTAACTTCTTTCGAAGTTTTATTGAATTTCTTTATGTCTTGTGGTTTTTCTGTATTTGAGATGTTTTCATTTCAGATTATGAACTAAATTCCCTAGATACTTAGGGAAGATGAAACCTATGATGAATCTTATTATTTGACTTTTGATATATATCATAAATACTTGATTCTTGTTCTCAATTATGTATGCTTATTCTTTGTTTTAATATTTTTGAGATATTAATTCATGTTTAATGTGCTTATTTCAGTGGAGAAAAAGTCCATGTTTAAGAGTATATCTAGCATAATTGAGTGGGGGTTGCATGCAATCCTAGAAATAAGATGACATAAATCTACTGAATTAGAGTCAAATCTAATAGGAGAATCCATAGATCAAGTTAATGTGATTTCAATTAATCAACCTAGAGTAGTTTGTTCTTACTCTTGAAAGTGATATTAACATAATTTAGGAATTTCTACAGATTAAGACAGAAGTGAATAAACCGTTTAATTCAGATTCAGAGTAATAGGTGAAGTCTAGGTAGATTCTTTCCTGGGTATTGTCTATCTCATTGATTATCTTCGATTATTTTCCTATTTCACTCTCTGCTGCGTTCTTAGTAAATTAGTTTAGTTAATTTTAGATTAAAAAAATCATTTCAATTTATTAGTTAAATAATAGAAAAACCATAATTACTAGTACTTTTAGTCCTCGTAGATACGATATTCCCTACTCACCATAGCTATACTATTGCTCGATAGGTGCAATTGGCTTTGTCGTAATTATAGTTAGTTTAGTGATCATCAAGTTTTTGGTGTCGTTGTCGGGGACTAAAATATTAGGAACAGTTGATTTATATTAATTTAGTCATTTGTTTTTATTGCATTTTATTTTTGTTTTTAGTTTAAGTTTTGTTTTCTAATTTTCCTTTAATTTGCTTCTGGTAGGTTCCTTTAGTTTATGACTAGAAGAAACTCATCGGGACCATTACTATTTGACAGCGAAATTGAGAGTACAGGGCGTAGAAACCATAGAGAAGCAAGGAAGAGTCAATAGAGTATAGTGGAGGAGCAAGAGGATGTTATTATTATTACTGAGGAGATGGGTGATAATGAGAATAATCAGCTAACTCCTGTGGTTGCTGCAAATCTAGCAAATTCGAATCCTGCTCCTTGTACTATGTATGATTACGTCAAGCCCACTCTAACTGGGGCTGAATCGAGTATTGTGAGACCCACCATTGCTGTGAATAATTTCGAACTGAAGCCGAACACTATTCAAATGGTACAACAATTTGTTATGTCTAGGGTTTGCAAGATAAAGATCCAAATACTCATTTGGCTAGTTTTCTGGAAGTTTGTGATACTTTCAAGATAAACGGCGTTTTTGGCGATGCCATTTGCCTACGGTTATTTCCTTTCTTGTTGAGGAATAAAGCTAAACAGTGGTTGAATTCCTTACCACGAGGTTCTATCACTATATGGGATCAAATGACCGATAAATTCTTACTGAAGTACTTCCTACCGGCTAAGACAACCAAATTAAGGAATGATATCTCTTCATTCAGATTGACTTAGAGACCCTATGTGATGCATGGGAGAGGTATAAGGGCTTATTGAGACGGTGCTTGCACCATGGGTTACCTCTATGGCTATAGATTCAAACCTTCTACAACGGTTTGAATCCCTCAACTAGGCAGTTAATCAATGTAGCAGCCGATAGTACTCTGAACAATAAAACACCTAAAGCGGCTTATGAGTTTATAGAGGAGATGTCACTGAATAATTATCAGTGGCAAGTCATGAGGACAAAGCCGATGAAAGCAGCCAGTGTTTTTAACTTAGATGCGGTCACCATGTTATCGAATCAGGTATAACTTTTAAATTAAAAAAATTTGATGGTTTATATGTTTCTATGCAGGTACATCCGGTGATGCAATGTGATGAAAATGGAGGTGAATAAATAATCCAAAATATTTACCCTTCAGTCCTATCATGGAGAATGAGCAAATAAATTATATGGGTAATAATTCTAGACCTTAAAATAATGCTTATAGTAATAACTATAATACAGGATGGAGGAACCACCCGAATTTCTCATGGGGTGGTCAAGGAAACCAAAGACCACAACCCTCTCCAGACTTTCAACAACCCTATCAGCATGAGAAGAAACTGAACCTTGAAGAGATGTTGACAAAATTTATTTCGGTGTCAAAGACTCATTTTCAAAACACCGAGACAACTTTGAAAAATCAGCAAGCGTCAATTCATAAGCTCGAAAATAAAATTGGACAGCTTGCTAATTGGTTTCAGAAAGGCAGAAGGTAGTTTACCTAGTAACACCGAACCTAACCCGAAAGAGCACGTGAAAGCGGTTACACTAAGGAAAGGGAAACTGTTGGCTAAACTTGAAAAAAAGCTGCAACAGGAATCTGATAAGGAAAATGACGAGGGGGTAAATCCTGAAGTGATCCAAACACCGGTACTTCAAGAATACAATCCACCGATTCTATATCCGACAAAGTTGAAGAAAGACGCCATGGATGCATAATTTGGTAAATTTCTTGAACTTTTCAAACAACTGCATATTAACTTACCTTTTGTTAAAGCTATTTCATAGATGCCCACATATGCAAAATTTTTGAAGGAGCTATTAACAAATAAAAGGAAGTTTGAAGAGTTATCCACTGTGGAACTCAATGAGGAAATTTTAGCTATTCTCCAAAATAAACTACCAACTAAACTAAAAGATCCAAGAATTTTTACTATTCCCTATTTTATTGGTAGTTTAAACATTGAGAAAGCATTAGCTGATTTGGGTGCTAGCATTAATTTGATGCCTTATAAAATGTTCAAGCAGCTTGGTCTTGGGAAACCAAAACCCACTAGGATGAGTATTCAATTAGCTGATAGACCTGTTAAATATCCTAGAGGTATTATTGAAGATGTCCTTGTAAAAGTAGATAAATTAATATTCCCTGTTGATTTTGTTGTGCTTGATATGGATAAGGATGTTGAGGTGCCTTTAATTTTAGGTCGCCCTTTTTTAGCCACTGCTAGGGCTATCATTGTTGTGGGTGATGGTAAACTTGTGCTTAGGGTAGGAAATGAAGAGATTATTTTAAAAATCTATGATGCCATGCGATTCTCTAGAGAACAAGATGATTCCTTTTATTTTATTGACTATATTAACCATGTTATTCAAGATTCATTACAAAAAATTGTTCATAAGGACACATTGGAACTGATGCGAACTCGGTCGCATCATGTCAAAATACAACTCGGTGATGTCAGAATTGGCCAAAGCACGAGAGGCCCAAGTGCAAAATAAAGTTCCAATTTCAGTTCGTTAATCTAATTGCTGGATTTATCGAACAATCAAGGACTTCGATTCGAGCATTCCATGCGATTCCAAGCTCAATTCAAGCTCAATTTAGTTCGTTTTAGCTTAAAGTTCACTTGCTGGAATAAAAGAATTAATTCGGTTTAGTTAGCAACTTAGTTAATTAGTTAATTAGTTAATTAAGTTTCATAAATATGTCATGATTTAAACATCAATAATTAGAGTTTAAATGTGTCAAAATTTGGACATTTTAAATGTGTTTTAAACTTATTAATTTTGTCCAATTTCATACAGCTTTATTTTTTGTTTAATTGGGACAACATTCATACATGTTATTTTCGGACAGATTTATTACATGTTAAAAAGTCAGATTTCTTAAATGTGTATTAGCTTATTACATATTTATTTATGTGTTTAAATCAAGTGTTTATTGTGTTCTTGCAGGTTGACTCACATTCGGCTGAACCTCTAGATTCATTGAAGTCATTTAATGCACGACAATGTACCTGAACGTTCATGCATTTGAAGCTGATCCATGCACTTTCTTAAGTGCCTGTTCGGTTAGGGAAATGATGAATCAGCTGCTCATTTACAAGTACATTGGATGGCAACTAAGGGAGGATTTGTACCTAGACGTTGCTAGATACATTGGTTGCTCAATAAAACATTCAGTGGATAACAATTAAAGAGAGCATGAACCCGATCATACATGCATCAAAGAGCTGCTGCTTTCTTTTACCCAAGCACATCTTCGTGGAAGCCAATGGTCAAGAGTGTCCTAACTTGATTCACCAACTGAGTAAATTCAGTTCACACCTACTTTTCCAACCAACTCCAACCGTTCACACTTAAATGTCCATTCCTTGCCGGATGTTCACTTATGGTGGCTGTTTGTACGCCACAATCAACATTAATTCAATAAGCTTGTTCGGCTGTCCAAGGAGGAATAATTGATATTCACACCTCTTAGCTGATTAGCTATTTTTTTGATTCAGCTCATCTTCAAAATTCATTTGTTACCAACTGTTCGGGTAATGTAAAAGCCATGTCCAATTATTTCTCCATGCTAGAAGCCTTCATTGCTGATTCGTGCACCAAAAATTCAATTCCTTCAGCTTTTTATGCAAGGGCTGAATAATTAGATGAATTTATCAGCTTAGCTATTAAGACAACTCCATGGCTGTTTGTGCACACCAGTAGGCATCTCACCAAGACTGTTCGTGGATCTCAATAGGTTTGCTGACTAATTAAGTCATTCAATGAATTTCTCAGCTGAACTAAGTTAATTGATTTCACTTTAATTGCATTTATTGTTATGTCGATTCGGCTAGCTCTATGGCAGCTTATAAATAGCTTTCCTGTAAACTTTTTTAAGGTTACTTTTACTTGATTTTGACATTTTATGAATATTAAGCTTAGTGAGTTATTCAACTCTCTTTGTTCGTTGGAGACTTGATTGACTTATCTAGCTCCGTCTAGTGGCGTCAACCCGATTCTTATTCTGAACTTATCACTTTTCAAACAAAATGTGGCATTCATCCTATACCGTAGGTTCCTATCACTCTTGATAGCGGGTCTCGGTTTATCATCTTTTAACCAAATTTTGTTACCAAGTTTTGATATAAGAGTAGGGTCGATATTCACCTTTAATATCGGTTTATTTTTCAAACTTGTTTTAACCTAAACTTAGTCGAACTAGCACCAACTATTCCTTTACAAACCAAACAACTTCAAAGCCTATTTTTTTAGCCTTCAATTACGACGCTTCTCAATTTACGATCGGCCATTTATGCAACTCGTAATCATCTCTGAGCACGGGTTCCCATCATTTAGTATCAGAGCTAGCCAAATTGAGTATGTAAAGTCATTCTTGAAGCTCCTGGGATTGTAAAAAAATTGAAAAAAAAAGAAAAAAATTGAAATTAAAAAAAGTTGCAATTACAATTCTGAAAATACAACAAGGGAGACGTGATTTGAGTTAAAAAAAGAAGAAAGAAAGAGTTAGCTTGAAAGTGTTGAATTTTTTTTCCAGAGAACAAATTCTATCACTTTATCACCTTTTTCAGCCACACTTTCCCAATTTATTTTCTTTCTAAGCCTACCTTGTTAACCCGACATCTTCCGACCTTCACATTAAATTTTGACGATGACGCCACCAAGATCGTGCTGTTAAGACAAAGTAGTCTCTTATGAACTTTGGGAGGCGAATTCTAGTGGTAAAAAGGCAAGAGTGAGTATGAGAGCATTAGAGAGACGAAAAAGCCAAAGATTGGGTGAAAACACAAGAGGAGTGTTTATTTCTCTGTGAGTGAACTTGTGAGTTTTGTGGTAAGGTATATCTTCTATTTACTTCGTCTTTTATTTATTAACCCTTTGCTGAAATCATGTCCCAAGAATTTTCTAAGTTTGAATTACAGCAAGCTATCGAAGATGCAGGCCTCGTTATCAAAAGGAGTTTAAACCTTCAAAATTTGGAAAACGAGTAGCAACGAGAACATATCTTTCATACCCGCTGCCATGTACAAGGTAAGGTTTGTAGAGTCATTATTGAAGGTGAGAGTTGCACTAATGTGGCCAGCACAATGATGGTGGAAAAACTTGGCCTAATGACTACCAAGCACCCACACCCTTATAAGCTGTAAGGGTTCAATGACGGAGGCGAGTTCAAGGTTACCAAACAAGTGGTCATTTCCTTTTCAATCGACAAGTATTAAGACGAGGTTGTGTGCGACATGGTGCCTATGCACGCCTACATTTTGCTACTAAGAAGGCCATGGCAATTGGATCGAAGAGCTACTAATGACGACCATACCAGTAGGTATATGTTTAAGCATCAAGGGAGGAAAATAACTTTAGTCCCACTCACTTCGAAACAAGTCCATGAGAACCAATCTAAATTGAAAAATTTCGTTGTAAAAATAAGTGAGGTAAAAGAAAGAGAAGTGCAAAAACGAGAAGAGAAAAATTAAAATGAAAGAGAAATTGAAAGAAAAGAGAAAGAGAAAGAGGCTTGAGGATGAAAAAGAGAAAAAAATGAGTGAAAGAAAAGAAAATGTGAATGAAATGATTGTCAAAAAAGAAAGAATGGAAAAAGAAAGAGAGATAGAAAAAGAAACGAGTGAAGAACAAGAGAGAGTTCGAACAAAGGAAATGATTATTTCTACTAACCCATATTCAAGTATGCCTTTTGATTATTCTCCATTTCAGGTTTATAAGATTCCACCCAAGGATGAACTCCAACTTTACTACCTTACCGACAAGAGACTATTCCAATTGATCGAGAAAGGTAAGTTGAAGGGTGATAATATTTTTCACATTTTCAAAGGTAAGCAAGGTAAGGAACTTATCAAGGCTTATTTAGATTGGAACCTTATGATTTCCGTTGCCAAGTTTGTCTATATTGTTAACTTTAAAGAAATTTTATATAATGACTTGTTTAGTTGTTATGCATTGATTGGAGATGTTGAATTTGATTTGGACAGAGTTTTGAAGTGTTTCATTCATCGTTTGTTTCTTGTTGATTAAAATAACCACAAATTACCCGATGATTTGAGCCTTGTTGCTGAATCTGTTTTGAACTTGATTGCCATATATGATTCACAATTGACACAAGAAGATTTTAATCCATTCGATTTAGGATGCCATGAGAGTTCTTTAATTCCATGTGCAAAAATTTTGCTGATATCGTTTTCTGTTCGAAAGAATTTTAAAAGTTTTGATTGTTTGTACATACATGTGCCTAAATCTAATTTGTTTAACTTTTGTGAATTGTTGCTGAACGAAAAGTTTTCATTGCATTCAAAAACAAGCAATCAGAACCATGTGTTTAATCTTGGAGCATGTTTTCCTAGGTTGTTATTACGAGAAGGTGAGCATCATAGTTTGATCTTTTATAAACATGTTGGTCTCTTTCATTTGCTCCGTGACTTAACATCATTTTTGAAAACAAAGGATGAGAACTCTGATGCTGGTGTGCAAAGTCAAAATCACTTCTTTGATTTTCTAGATTATTTCTTTATAATATTGTTCAAGGGATTTAAGCGATGGAACTTTGCTTTCCAAGATTCTAACTTTCGAATGCTTTGTGATTCTGATTTGTTGCCATCGATGAAATTTTTGATTCAATCTAAAAAGGTGAGACCCATTTATAACTTATACTCTGGTATTGGGTCATGCGTTCCATTCTTGAGTTGAACATCAACAAGTTATTTTGTGCCAATAACTTATAATGTCACTAATTGGTTTCAATTTTTTGTAGGTGACAATTCAAATTGGTTTCCATTTAAAGAGGGAGGGCGTGCAAGTAATCTTCTTTCTTTTCGGACCCTTTGTGATTCTCACGCTTTTGGAAATGATTTTGTCAGGTTCATAAACATAAGGGTTCGTGATCTTGAAAGATTTTTCACGAGAAAATGCCCGATTTGAGGACAAATCATTTTCAAGAGGGAGGGGATGATGCGAACTCAGTCGCATCATGTCATAATACAACTCGGCGACATCAGAATTGGCCTAAGCATGAGGGGCCCAAGTGCAAAATGAAGTTCCAATTTTAGTTTGTTAATCTAATTTTAGGATTTTTCGAACAATCAAGGACTTAATTCCAAGCTCAATTCTAGCTCAATTTAGTTCGTTTTAGCTTAAAGTTCACTTGCTGGAATAAAAGGATTAATTCAGTTTAGCTAGCTACTTAGTTAATTAGTTAATTAGTTAATTAAGTTTCATAAATAGGTCATGATTTAAACATCAATAATTAGAGTTTAAATGTGTCAAAATTTGGACATTTTAAATGTGTTTTAAACTTATTAATTTTGTCCAATTTCATACAGCTTTATTTCTTGTTTAATTGGGACATCATTCATACATGTTACTTTCAGACAGATTTATTACATGTTAAAAAGTCAAATTTCTTAAATGTGTATTAGCTTATTACATATTTATTTATTTGTTTGAATAAAGTGTTTATTGTGTTCTTACAGGTTGACTCAACAGTCGGCTGAACCTCTAGATTCATTGAAGTCATTTAATGCAAGAAAATGTACCTGAACGTTCATGCATTTGAAGCTGATCCATGCACTCTTTTAGGTGCCTGTTCGGTTAGGGCAACAATGAATCAGCTGCTCATTTACAAGTACATTGGAAAGAAATTAAGGGAGGATTTGCACCTGGACGTTGTTGGATACATTGGTTGTTCAATAACACATTCAGTGGACAACAATTAAGGAGAGCATGAACCCGGTCATACATGCATCAAAGAGCTACTGCTTACTTTTCCCCAAGCACCTCTTCGTGGAAGCTAATGGTCAAGAGTGTCCTAACTTGATTCACTAGCTGAGTAAATTCAATTCACACCTACTTGTCCAACCAACTCTACCCGTTCACACCTAAATGTCCATTCCTTACCGGATGTTCACATATGGTGGCTGTTCGTGCGCCACAATCAAACATTAATTCAAGAAGCTTGTTCGGCTGTCCAAGGAGGAATAATTGATATTCACACCTCCTAGCTGATCAGCTATTTGTTTGATTCTGCTTATCTTTAAAATTCATTTGTTACCAACTGTTCGGGTAATGTAAAAGCCATGTCTAATGGTGTCTCCATGCTAGAAGCCTTCATTGCTGATTCGTGCACCAAGAATTCAATTCCTTCAGATTTCCATACAAGGGCCAAATAGTTAGATGAATTTATCAGCTTAGCTATTAAGACAACTCCACGGCTATTCGTGCACATAATAGGCTTCTTACCAAGACTGTTCGTGGATCTTAATTGGTTTGCTAACTAATTAAGTCACTCAATGAATTTCTCAGCTGAACTAAGTTAATTGATTTCACTTTAATTAAATCTTTTGGTCATAGTGGTCCGTGGAATGCAAAAATATTAAATATATTTTCTCGTTGATTCTTTTACGGTAAAGTCATCGTGATTTTAACGAAATTAGAATTTGGTTGAGAAAATTATTTAATTGGTAATATATTAAAGTTTATTTTTGAGAGATAGAAAAGCAAATATTAAGTAGGACCAAATTATAAAGTATTGGGTTAAAAGCCTGAGAAGTAATTGTAATTGGACGTGATATGGAAGAGGCCCAAAAGCCCCTTATGTTATAAGGTGGGACGACAAACCCTAGTATTATTAACTAGGGTTGCTGCCCCTTACATCCTAGTTGAACTAGGATTTCGTTTTTCTAGTTCAAATAAACTTCTATAATTCAACGAGCGTTCTACCTTCTCTCCCTATAAATAGATGACATCGGTAGGGGTATTCACACACAACTTAAAGA
Source organism: Gossypium raimondii (assembly GCF_025698545.1). Classification (NCBI taxonomy): domain Eukaryota; kingdom Viridiplantae; phylum Streptophyta; class Magnoliopsida; order Malvales; family Malvaceae; genus Gossypium; species Gossypium raimondii. Next base: position 28,693,543 of record NC_068568.1, read on the forward strand.
CATTGTTACTCTGCTAATAAGTAGAACAACTTATTTTGAACTATTTAATATATTTTTTTGGAATAACAATTTTTCGGTTTCTATTTTGAAGAGAGAATTTTCGTTTTCACCCTAAAACAAAAGAGAATAACAGAGAATTTTTCTGGAACACACTTAATGGCAATATTTAATTCATTTTGTTCAATCCTACACTCAATGCAATTCATGGTAAGAGAATAACGGAGAAGATCATTTGGTGGAAAACTGGGAACAAAAAAGGTCTATCTATCCGAAAACACAGGTACGATTTCAGTCTAATGTTTATTGCTATAAATATCACATATTGGGTCAATTTTAAAAATTCTTATTTTTCACTGTGCAAGAAAACCATTTTCGAATTAGATTTTTTCCAACACATATAACCTTGGAAATAAGAAACTGGCGCTTACACAACTCAAGTAGGAGTTACAATCCTATGAATTGATATTGATTGGCGGTCAACTAGTCTGAAAAGCAAGAGTAAACTTAGTGACTGCTTCGTTTTCCAAATAGAAGCAAAAGCATGCTGAGAGGAACAAGGCTAAGTACTCTAGGCCACCTAAAGTGGAAAGGAAGAAAACTAGGAAGCCTAAAGACTTAACTAAGTCTAAGTGTTAAATCCCTTTTATCGCACCATTTTTATTTTTATTTTCAAATTTTGCATCAAACCCTAGTATAGGACACGCCTTGTTTTAAAAATTAATATTGCAAAATTATTTCAAGAATAAGGAAATATTCCAGTGGTTAATTGATAAATGAAAAATCATGGAAGTTAAATTAAGGTCCCAAGTTCGAATCCTTTCCCTTGCAAGATAATTAAGTTTTGCAAAATCTTTTTTTTGATGTGTGTGACGTCCATACCATTGAACCCTGGGTATAAATACAACTTTTTCATATATTTTTCAGCCTTTAAGTAAAATTTCCCTTACCCTAGCCATTCATCCTCTTCCTCTCCTCTTTTCTCTTCAATTTTCTTTCTTCCTTCCCTTGTGTGCTCCCCCTTTCACCTAACTTGTGCAAGTTCTTGTTTTCTTTCAATTTCGTAATGAATCTTGTAAGTTAAAAACTCAAACTTCCAGATCTTGAATTTGGGGTATTTTTAAACATTTAAAGGGTAATTTTCATAATTTTAAGTGATCTTAAAAGTGATTTCAAATCAGCCTCGATTTGGCCACCGTTGGTGGTGATACACGCGCCTATGGGCAAGAAAGAGGGTTGTTTTTCTTTAATTCTTTCCCATATTTTTCCAGCATGATTTTGGGTTCTTGCAACCCTCCTAATAATCCTTGAAACTTGTCTTAATTAGGGAAATCATTCTTGATCAATTGACAATTCAAGAAGCGTGTGGGTAATCGTAAACTAGTTTGTTGTTTTAACATATATTTTGGGAAAATGTTATGGATTGATTAAATGAAGGATTTTAATCAATATTAGATACTGATTTGCTAGTAATTAAATCTGTTAAATGTGTTAGGTGCTGATCCGAACACTCCAAATCAATAGTAAAGCCGAAAGATGTTTGTGCGTATGATTCGCATCAAAACAGTGTAAGAAATCTAACTAGTTTGGATTCGAAAAGTAGGTGTAGTTTTGACGATTGGATTGGACCCCTAAGTGTGTGTTTATGGGATGTTTAAGAGGTGTATTAATTTATTTCTATACTAATTTTTTTAATTTAATTTAATGCATGTATGTTTTAAAGTTTATTAGAGAAACTGCAAGATTCGCTAGTGTGTAGCGAAAAAGTGTAAAATAGGGAGTGGGTCCTAAACTCAAAAACTTTGTTGATAATGATAATTATTTTGATATAATTGATGTTTTAGCTTGATGATTGAGCTTGGATTAATAGATAAGTAATTAAATTTGAAAGTGGCTAAATCAGGTACGTTTCGAGCCCTAACTTTTTGGCATGGTAGCACTGTTGCTAGTTTGACTGAATGATTGAATGATTGACATTGTTATGAATGGTTGGTTGATTTGATATATGTTTGGGTTGTATGTATAGTATAATTATGAATGAAATAAGGCTTATGTATGATGTATTTGTACAAATGATCTATTATGATATGTTTGAAAGACTCTTGTACATGCACAAAAAGAAAAGTTGTAAATGAACATGAAATTAAGATTTGTTGAATGATACCATTTTATTGGTAAATTGAAAAGTGGAATATTATTTCCATTCATTGAAAGTATTTGATAATTGAGGGCATATATTGAAAATGCAAATTAAATGTGAAAGTATTGATTTATGGCTATGTATAAGATTGTATGACATATTGCATGTGCATTGGAGCGGGTGTAACAACTCGTTTTTCAGTGGTGTCAGAAACAGTGGTTTTAGGGCCACTAATCTGACGAGTAAGTTCGTAAATATTATTATTTAATATTTACAAGTCAAATATGATTTTTATAAAGGCTTTTGATGTGGTAATTTATGTTATATAAATGATTAATTAAGTTCAAGTTGTAAGACCCTAAAGTCAAATGGTTTTAGAAAATGAGGTATTCAGACCTCGTTTCTATAAACTGAACCCTAAATATTTTTATAAATATTTACAAAGTGTTATTAAGGTTGTATTAAAGTTTCGTTATACACTACTTACTATGAACTTTACATAGAATTAGGATTAGTTTTTATTATAGTTTACTTAATAGTTTTTATTTTAATAAATTAATAGCGAATAATATTTTAATATGTATCATATTAATTATTAATTGTTATTGACTTTGTGTAGAATTAGAACTTATAATATTTTAATTATTAATTTGTTCTAAGAATTCAAATTGAACTACTACCCTCTTCTCTATAAATTCCATCCACCCTCTCCATCATTCACCATCCATCAAACCAATCTCCATTCACCCGTTCCACCGTCGATCGTAGCATCCAAAAACCACCAAGTACCGCAGATCCTAACCACAAGTAGTAGCACCACCCAGTAGCCCTGGTTCGGCCAACAGCTCACACATGCCTTTGCACGACACACTTGTGCCCAGCAGTTCACCCTGTCGCTCACGCCAGGCCCTACTTCTCACTCGTACACCTGCTCGTGCACCAGCCCTATTGCCCCGTGCTTACCACTGTTGCTTCCAGCTCCAGCTCGCACGCGCCAACATTGTCGCACCTCATGCTTACCTTGCACGCTACTACCATGCGTTGTTGTGGTTCTTTGCTTCAAGCATGTGCGCACCCTTGCTATCCACACACCCTTGCTTTGCGCAAACCGTAAAATCAAGACACCCTCCAACCATCCCTAAACCAACTTGTTTTGATTTATATTTATTTTCCTTGAGTTCTTAATTTTTATATAATGGTGGTATTGAATTACCTGATTTCTAAAATGATGAATATTACCTGATTTCGAAAATGACGAATACTGTTCCTTGAGAAATATTGAGATTGAAAATTTGCAAGAAATTCTTGAGGAACTTACAGTTCCAGGTTATAGGTGGATTGTGTCAAAGCAAGGCATTCACACTTGTCACAAAGAATATTTGACACTACTACCGAAGGCATGGTTCTATTTCATTCGGTTTAGCCTTACACCTATTTCACATGGGACTACAATTTCATTAGAGTGAATGATCTTATTATACTCGATTTTAACTACAAAGACCATTGATGTGGGAAAAATTATTCTGAGAGAAATACGGAATTGTGCTGCTAGACGTTCTGGCCTAGCTTACTTTCCCTTTACAATAATAATTTTGTGCTTGAAAGCTAAAATTCTTGCAAACGTAAAGAAGGCAGGTTATAGCCAAGGCACAATCACAGATTGGGACCTTTACTGAATAGCCGGAGACTCTATTCTCTAGCAATGAGTTGAAGAGAGCGAGGATCCCGAAGAAGAAAAAGAACAAAAAGATCCCACAGAGATCGAACCAATGCAGTCAGCTGAAATCCCTAATAAGGCAGAACCAATGGGACCAGAAATCAAACTTGACATGACAACCTTAATGGTTAGAACTCAATCACCTCGCCCGGATCTTCGAGATGAGCTGTCAAAGTTGATGGACATAATGAAACATATGCAGTCGCAGCAACAAGCTTACTGGAGATATTAAAAAATATGGGATGACTCAATGAGAAGCGCTCTTACGAAAATATTCATTGACTCATTTATTTTTGTGCCTGAGTTTCCAGATTTTATAGTTGAACCATGGAGTTCAGTATCGAAGAGGGAGCGAAGCGATTCATGCAAAGACAAAGATGATGGAGCCAAAGATGAGTCAGATTTTGAGGGATCTACAAATAAATAAGAAATAGGGGATCTTTACCTTATTTTATTTTCTTTCCTAGGTTATTTTAGGATTAGGATTTTTAATTTTTCACATAATAAAACAAGATATGGAAATCATGAATAGAAATTAACAAGTTTTTATAATAAGAAGTGTGGCAATAGATATATACATGTCTAGGATTGGATTTAGAAAGAGCTTGGTACTAAGCAGTCAAATTGACTCACCTCCTCTTTTCTAGAGTCCCACCTGGTGTATAGTATCTATTCACTTCTAACAATGAGAACATTGTTCATCTTAAGTAGGGGGATCAAAAAATTGAAAGTATTTCCTTTCAGAATAAAATTTTCTTTTAATTATGATTAGGTTATATTTTGTTCAAAAATATGAAATTTTGTTAAGTATGCTAAACTTCAGTATGAATTAAGTTCCATTATTTCAAATAATTGTTATGTTAGCTGAATTATGACATAAATGTACTTTTAATAAAGCATGTAAATCCTACCATAAAATTTTGGTTCCTTAGGAAAGTTAGGCATGCATGAAAGTTTAAGTATCTAGAATTGACTTAGTGATTTCTTGCGGCGAAATCCTAGGAAGCATGGAATGTTAAAAATGATTTAGGCAACTTTTGTTTGGACCGTTTGAGCCTTTCAAGCCAACCTTGATGAATTTTTACCCCTTGAAACCAAACTTTGAGACTATATGGCCTAATTTTATTTGAACCCTTGCAATACTTACCCATCACTTTTCTCTTAATTATCTTTAAATTGTCCCAAACGCTAGACTCGGTTCTATTTAGAACATTCTTTAAAAATAAGTTTGGGGGAGTTGAAAAGAAGTATCAAATGCTCAAAAAAAATTGTAGTACATACAGAAAAATGCTCGTGAAAAGAAAAAAAAGAGAGAAAAGAGAGCTTATGTACTCGAAAGAAATAGATGTAGAAAAGAGCATGTGAAAGCAAAATAAGTTGGTGTATTGAATGTAATTATTCTGAAGGTCCGATTCAAGCTGAGTCTAATGTTTTTAGCCTAAATTTATCTATTTTTTACGTACCCCTAGCCTAGCGACATTACAACCTATTTAAAAGACCTATTGATTTAAGTTTCTGTGCTACCTACATTAGTGGAGAGAAATTGCTATGTTCAACATATGGAGGCATAAATTAAACTTAATGATTGCAGTTTAATCTTGAATAATGAAATAAAATCAAATTAGTAGGGGTTTAACATGTTTTTATCGAGTAAGCATTTAGTATATTTTTCTATCATAATAATAATTGAGATTAATTTGAACGAAATGCATACTTAAGTAACATAAATCTCAAAATTCTTGTTCTTGAGCATAAGTATACTAAATTCATAATTTTGGGAAGAATGTTGTTCTGAAGGAAATTTTCCAAGGTGTTTCCGAGAAATTATTTTCAATTTGTGCATTATTCGGGATGAGTAATGAATTAAGTTTGGGGATGTGGAAACACAAAATATATACAAACTTTTCCTGCCCTTTTTAACTCAAATTCATGTAGTTTCGCAGTAATTCTTGTCAAAAAAAATATATAATTATATAATAATTAAATTGTACTTAAATTATTAACATGTTGAATTTTAATTAATTTTATAATAAATTTTTATTAATTTTGATAATTTTCGATAGATTCGCACAAAGGGCGAAAATTGGCTCGGTAAACACTACTAGAAGCGCAAAACCGAGAAGTAATTTTTTAAGCATTGAGGCGAATTAATTTTTCAGCCAAAGATGGTCCAAATTATGAATATTAATTCATGATAGACTTAATTTTAATTTTAATCCAATTTATTTTGGGTTAAATAATTATTGATAATTAATTATGAAAGGAGGCCCAGTTGTGCTAAACCGAGAAGACTGATCCAACCGAGCAATGGGCTACCCAAAACTATCCCACATGCTAACCCAATTAGCTTATTGAGCTGATTTGTAACACCCCTAACCGGTATTCATCACCGGAACAGGGTTACAGAGCATTACTAGAGTTACAATTCAAATGGACAGAAAAATTCAAACATTTCATAACATATCAATAAGCGTATTAAAACCAAGTCATATCATACATATTTCCCCTTAAATGAGCCTTCGAGGCCCTAAATACGTGTTAGAAACAAGTTGGGACTAAATCGAAAAATTAAAGAATTTTTTAGGAAATAGTAAAAATTTTAACACTACAAGGGCCACACGGCTGTGTGAGTCACACAACCAAGAGACACGCCCCTGGCTCAGGCCAAGTGGGCATTCAAAATAGCGACACACAGCCGTGTCCTAGCTCGTGTCCGTGCCCGTGTCACTCACTGACTTGGGCCACAAATTCAAGCCACACATCCATGTACCAAGCCGTGTTCAAGGCCATGTAATAGCCTGACTTGTAACCCTTTGAAAGCTACAGGGGACACATGGTCGTGTCATCTAGCTGTGTGCCACACACGGCTGAGACACACGCCCGTGTCTCTACCCGTCTGGATGAAAATAGGCAATTTTTCAAGCCATTTTTAACACCCAAATGGACATGTACCTACAAACACCAATGCACATATACACAAACCATTACAAAGTACCAAAATCATGCACAATCCATCTTTATTCATATGGTATAATCGCATATTACTAATATGCCCTTAGGAACCTCAAATGACAATATATAAAACATGTATAATAATAAACTCATTTCGATCAAATGATCAACTAATTTCCAACTAGATTTGCATCAATACAAACCATTGAATTAACTTACCATATGATACCAAATATACTATTCAATTACTAGCCTCAATGTACTTATATGTTTTCCATAGCAAAGTACCAATTCGCATCAAGTTATAAAACTTATACAATATGCACATTCAACTACCATTTCACCTTTCAAACACATTAAGCAAATCATCAACCATTTCAAGGCTAATACCTATAAATGCCATTATAACCAAAATTAAGCATCCAAAAGTACCAAAAGAGCCGATGGATAGTGTGATATAGCTCTGACAATCTTTCAACCAGAACGAGCTTCTGATTCACTATAAAACACGAAAAAATAACACACAGTAAGCATTTAAGCTTAGTAAGTTCGTATAACTTAGACTTGAACTTACCATTTAATCAAGTAATAGGTAAGTAACAAAACATATTCCAACACATTTAGGCCAAATGCCTAAGCACAAAGATACCAACCATATTAGCCATGTAAATACATATATGAACCAATAATCGTGGATGAGCTCAACAATTAATCAAGTTCCATATACATGTATCATCCATGTCATATATCTATAAATCATGTAACATCATTTCCATGCATTTCATGTGTATACCTGTAATAGTTCATATCAAACTCATATCATTTCTTATCAGAACATTGCTCGTTGAACTGTTTAGAATACTGTTGGATACCTGGGATAACTCACGCATAGCGTGCTACCTCATGTAACTGTAATCTTTCAATTCATGTACAAGTATGCTCATATGAGCTGTGAATAGGTATGCTCATTTGAGCTGTAGATCGGTACGCTCTCATAAGCTATAAGTCGGTATGCTCTCATGAGCTATAAATTGGTATGCTCTCACAAGTGGTGGAGTATCCGCAACACATGCAGGACCTCAGCCAGATTGGTAACCGTAATGACATGTCATTTGTATCCTACGGATTCCTATGGTTCAAACAGTGCTCAATATTTGTCGTACGTCGTTGGATATAGATTCGGTAATTATATAAGAAAAATCATAAAATTTATATATTTTAAATAAAAACATATAAATACAATTTAATTACACGAACTTACCTCGACGAGTATTCGTAGATACGGAGGCGATTAATCTGAGACTTTCTCTTTGCCCCGATCTAACTTTGTATGAGGTCTAACTGGATCTATATGAATAAATTTAACTCAATTTAAAATATAATTCATTAAATTTAATCCAAAATATATTTTTTTGAAAATTTACCATTTTGCCCCTATACTTTTAATTTCTTAGCAATTTAGTCCCTAGCTCATAAAAATGGAAATTTACACAATTTCACCACAACCCACTATGGCTGAATATCAATTAGGTCCCTAGCATTCCCTATACTTTAAGTATTTCACAATTTCACCATGTAATATTTTCTAATTTTCAATTTAGTCCCTAATTGACAATTTCATCAAAAATCTCTTTACAATAGTTGTTTATCTAACAACCATTCATTTTCTATCATCAAAATTCAAAACTCAAGTATATTAAACAATGGTCAAACTCTAATAATTTAACAATTTTTTAAATTAGTCCCCAGGCTAGCTAGAATAAGCTGCAACGATCCCGGAAACATAGAGATCATCAAAAAGGGACAGAAATGCATACCTAATTGAGCAAAATAAGCTTGCCAAAACTTCAAGCTTCTATGGCTAGGTTTTCTCTTTAAATTCAGTGGAAGATGTTGATAATGAATGATAATAGTTTGTTTTATATAATTAATTATCACTTTAATTACTAATTTCCAAAATTAACCTTAATAATTCATTCAAATTTCAATAATGCCGAACCATTAAGATCATCAACTCTAATAGTCTAATTACCACATAAGAACCTCCACTTACTAGTTCTATAGCTATTTAATACCTTTAGCTATTAGAACTCAACTTTTGCACTTTACGTGATTTCGTCCTTTTTTATCAAATTAAGCATGTAAACGGTAAAATTTCTAAACAAAATTTTTATACAGTATTTCTATCATGCTGTATGCAATAAAATAATAATAAAATAAAATTTTTGACTTCAAATTCGTAGTCCCGAAACCACTGTTCTGATTTCACTGAAAATGGGCTGTTACAACTCTCCCCCTGAAGGGATTTACGTCCCTGAAAATCTTAACAGAAAACAGGTTTGGATATTGCTTTCTCATAGCTTCCTCAGGTTCCCAGGTGGCTTCTCCTATTTCGTGTCGCTGCCATATAACTTTTACTAAAGCTATGCTTTTGTTTCTTAATTGGTTCATCTCTCGAGCCAAAATTCTGATTGGTTTCGTACTGTATGTCATATCAGATTGAATCTCGACATCCATCATGTCAAGGGTCAGATCGGTACCGTTGTAACATAAACACGTGAAAGACATTATGAATTTTTTTCTAGTTCTGACGGTAGAGCTAATCGATACGCAACAGGTTTGATTCTTTCAGTAATCTCATACGTCTTGATAAATAGGAGGCACAGCTTTCCTTTGCGACCAAACCGAAGAACTTTCTTCTAGAGGATACTTTCAGAAACACTCTATCACTGACTTGAAATTATATGTCTTTACGTTTAAGATCCGTATATGATTTTTGACAATCTGAAGCTGCTTTCAAACTATTTCGGATCAGTTTACATTTTCTTCAGTCTCACAAATCAAATCAACCTTGTGTATCTTTTTCTCACTGAGCTCTGTCCAGTATAATGAAGTTTGACATTTACGACCATACAGAGCCTCAAATGGTGCCATCTTTATACTCGATTGAAAACTATTGTTGTATACGATTCAACCAATGGTAAAATTTCTCCCAGTTGCCTTCAAACTCTAAAACACAACAACGAAGCATATCCTCGAGAATCTAAACTACTCGATCAAATTGACCATCGGTCTGGGTATGAAATCCAGTGCTAAAATCCAACCGCGTACCAAGAGTTTCCTGTAACTTTCTTCAAAATCGTTATGTAAACCGTAGATCTCTATCCGAAATAATGGAGACTGGCACTCCGTGTAATCTGACAATCTCAAAAACATATAACTTAGCTAATCTGTGAAGAGAGAAATCTGTACATACCAGAATAAAATGTGCAGACTTTATCAAACGATCAATGATAAACCAGATGACATCTTTGTTTCTCGATGATAGGGGTAAACCCGATACTAAATCCATAGTGACTCTGTCCCATTTCCACTCCGTACCATCACTGGTTGTAACAGTCCTGAAGGTACCTGATGTTCAGCTTTAATTTCCTGACATATCATACATCTTGATACAAAATTAGAAATCTCACGTTTAATTCCCGGCCACTAGTACATCTGTCTCAAATCATTGTACATTTTATTACTTCATGGATGAACAAACAAGCTATCACTATGAGCTTCGTGTAAGATTCTCTGAATGAGCTCTGGATTCTTCGGTACACAAACTCTACCTCTGAATAATAAACAATCATCAAGTCCTATCTGAAATTCTGAATCAAAAGTTGACTCACATTGACCTGTTTAGCTAACAAATTGTCATCACATTTCTGAGCTTCATAGATCTGTTGTAAAAACAATGGTTTAGCTTTTAACTCGGCTAAGATCGAGCCATCATCAGATAATGTCAATTGTGTATTCATCACTCGCAGGGAAAATATAGATAATCAATGATAATGTCAATTGTGTACTCAAAGCGTTAGCAACTACATTTGTTTTTCCCGAATGATAATCAATGATTAACTCATAATCTTTTAACAGTTTGAGCCACCTACGCTGTCTCAGGTTCAAATCATTCTGCGGCATCAAATACTTCAAAATTTTATGATCGGTAAATATATAACATTTTTCGCCGAACAAATGGTGTCGCCAAATTTTCAATGCAAACACGATAGCTGCCAACTCTAGGTCATGTGTTGGATAGTTCTTTTCATGTGGCTTTAACTGTCTGGAAGCAAAAAATATTACTTTGCCTTCCTACATCAAAACACAACCTAAACCATTTAAAGTTGCGTCACTAAAAATTAAAAATTCTTTACCCGATTTAGGCTAAACCAGAATTGGTGCTTCAGTTAACAGTGCTTTCAACTGATTGAAACTTTATTGACATTTCTCGGACCATTCAAATTTCACATCTTTCTATAAAAGTTCTGTCATCAGTGTAGCTATCATCGAAAACCCTTTAACAAACCTTTGGTAATAACTAGCTAATCCCAAAAAAATTCTGACCTCAGATACATTTTTTGATGGTTTCTAGTCAATAACTGCCGAAATTTTACTCAGATCAACTCTAATGCCTTCTGCCAATACTATATGTCCCAAAAAACCAACTTCTCGAAGCCAAAACTCACATTTTCTAAATTTAGCAAACAATTGTTTATCTTGTTGAGTTTGCAACATAATCCTCAAGTGTTCAGCATGTTCTGACTCATCTCGAGAATAGATCAGAATGTTGTCAATAAAAACCACAACAAATCTGTCTAAATATGGTCTGAAGATGTTGTTCATCAAATCCATAAATACTAAAGGTGCATTAGTTAAACCAAACAACATCACAAGAAATTCATAGTGTCTGTACCTGGTTCTAAATGCAGTGTTCGGTACATCTGAATCTTTCACCCGTAGTTGATAGTAACCAGAACGAAAATCAATCTTCAAGAATACTGTGACACCTTTCAACTAATCAAACAAATCATCAATACAAGGCAGTGGATATTTGTTCTTGATTGTAACTTTTTTGAGCTAACAGTAATCTATACACAAACTCATCAATTTGTCATTTTTCTTAATGAACAGAACCCTTGCACCCCAAAGTAAAAATCTGGGTCAAGTAAAACCCCTATTTGTCAATTCTTGCAGCTGTGCTTTCAACTCTTTTAACTCGGTAGGAGCCACTCTGTAAGGTGCTATCGATATCGGTGATGTCCCAAGTACCAGCTCAATAGCAAACTCAACTTCTCTGATCGGCGGTAACCGAGGTAACTCCTTTGGAAATAAATCAGGATACTCACAAGCCATTGGTACTTATTCAAGCTTCAATTTAGATACTTTAATGTCCAGTACATATGCAAGGTAAGCATTGCAACCTTTCCTCACATATTTCTGCGCCGACATAGCTGATACAACCATTGGCAACCCACTCGAATTATCTGATTCAATACAAAGTGTCTCACCGTTCTGACATTTCGATACAATAAGCTTTTGTCTACAGTTTATAACAGTGTCATGTAGAGTAAGCCAATCCATGCCTAGAATCACATCAAATTCATCAAACGGTAACAGCATCAAATAAATTGGAAAATTGTAACCCCGAGTCATTAAAGGACAATTCTTGCAGACTTTATCAACTAGCACATACCGACCTAGAGGGTTCGATACTTTAACCACGAATTCAGTGGACTCAACAGGTAAATTCTTACTAGACACAAATTCATTTACACATATGAATGAGTGGATCCCGAATCAATCAAACACTACAGCAAAATAGGTTTTTAGCGGCATCTTTTTGGGCCTAGCTGCAAAAAATGCCTCTATAGCTAACGCCGCTAAATTTTATAGCATTTATGTGGAAAAACGCCACTATAGAACATGACCTTTAGCCGCGGTTTTCCCATAAACGCCGCTATAAAACATGACCTTTAGCAACTAGCGGCGCTTTTCCTACAAACGCTTCTATAGAACAGACCTTTAGCGACGCTTTTCCCACAAACACCGCTATAGAACATAATCTTTAGTGGTGTTTTTCTCACAAACGCCATTAAATAACATGACCTTTATTTTAATTAAATAATATTTATTTATATAATTAATATTTTATTTTATTTTATTTTTGAAATTTGAACTTTAAACTATATACTTTTAAGGATAAATAAAAAAATATTAATTAAATTAAATTTTCTATTAAAATTTTAAATTTAAAACTAAATATAAAAATTAATGAATTTAAATTTAGAATTTAAATATTATGTTTTTAATTCAAGTTGAACTTTTGGCTGTCCTTACAAACATGGGCTCTAAACAGGGAGAAAGATTGCATCTCGGGCAACAAAAATCAAAACAGTACAAAGGTAATATCTTCAATAATTTTATCAATATCGATACGGTACAATAACCCTGCTCACAAGTTACAATCATTGTTATGCCCAACTCATAATATTTATATACCGACAATGAAGGATTCAACCTCATAATCAATGAACCTAATCTGGTTTGGAGCTACAATTTCCTCTATATCTTCAAATTCCCAAATGACTTACTCTCCAAAATTTCAAAATCCCTGAGGTTAAAGAGTGCAAACCATGCATCGTACAGGGTCCATACAAAAGTATGTCATGCAAAAATCGAGAAATGAAATCTTTTAAGTAGCAGGTTCAAAGGCTGAAGCAAATATATTGAGTGTGGCAACCACAACTTAGATATTTCTAACAAAGAAATGTTCTTTTGAGCACCTATCTATAGAAAGGAAACCGAACTCTATTCAATCCATTCGAATTTGAACAACATAAGACATACTAGACTTTTGTATAAATGCTGGAAAACTTGTCCTTACCAGGCTGCTTAAACGACATAAACAAGGTAAAATCATGAGATTTAATCGGGCTTTTACTTATTAATTTTATTCAAAGTTGAACGGCATCCTTCATGGCCCAAAAATCATAAATTTAACATGCAGTATCACCGAGATATTGTCCAAAATTTTGAACAGCTACATGGCAGAGAAAACCAAACCTTAACCACCTTTACATACAAGTAGGTAAAAAAAACACTCAATTTAGGACATTTAAGCAGCATGAATAACACAAATTGAATAGCTTATTAATGTCATTTAGGACAGGATCAATGTCGTCATATCATTTTCGGACATCCAAAGAAAACTAGGAAACACATTCAACCGAATAAGTGAAGGTTTAATTCATTGTACTCCACAGCCGAAAGTTGCCTGTTAATTTAGCAATAATTAAAGCATGAAGTTTGAAGACAAAAACCTCAAGAACTTACCTCACTTAAACACATATAACAAATAAGTTTATGAACAAAATTTTTGCGGAACCATGCATGTCAATTTAGTCACTTAGCAAGCCTAAAAGAAATTTAAGGAGCTTACTAGAACTACAACTTCCCAAGTCGGTTTCCTACATCAGTTCAAATATGGCATTAAATTAGTAAATTTCCCTTTCATTCGAACAGCAACCACAACAGTGGCATGGAATTAAACCGAAAAAGTTTTCTCTTCAATTTAAACAGCAGCATAAGGCAATTAAACCATAATTTTTCCTCCTCAATTGGTAGTACAAACAGCAGTCATTTCACTATTCTGTAACTACCAAAACTTGGTTTAAATTGCTCCTAAAGGCCGTGTAATACATGCAAAACTAACCATTAAATAAGCATGATAGTTTAGGCATACCTCCTTTGAAAACTTACCAAAACTCCTCCAAGTTGTCAATCGACTACCCGACTTGCTCCCTCCTATCTCCTTGGCATTTAAAAGTCCGTAAATTGTATTCTAAAATGTAAAAGTAAGTTTGAGCATCAAATATTTCAACAAAACCTTCCTCAACTTTTGCCTAATAAATAGCCCAAAATATGCAGTATTATATGGTATTGAAGGAGAATAATTACAAAACAATCATCAAGACAAGCTTCAAGATTTATATATTGCCTTAGTTGCGTTAAGAGCATCTTCTACTCTCAATTTCTTTTCTTTAAGCTTTGTTTCAGTTTGAGCTCCAACCTTTAAATTTTCAAAAGAACATCACATCAAAAATTGGATAGAATGGATAAACTACATAGAATGTCCCTTCACAAACACATTGATACAAACCTAACATTGATCAATAGGGCTTTCCGAACAATCTTTCAACTAGGAATTTTCTCCCCACAATCCTAGTACAATAATTTTCGGATTAAAAACAATGCATTAAGAGCATGTTAAAATCTCTGTAAGCAAAATAAAATAAAATTCAAATCACTAAATAAAGTACAACATGCTGAATGATATAATTCATGTGTGTTAAACATGAACAACAGGCCTGAGGGAGATGAGTGCTTTCTTAATTCTCTCAAAAGAAGCTTGTAAGGTGGTGAGGGATGCTGCATATGATATCTGGATGCAGCTATAGTCCCCGAATGCATCTCCAGGGACTAGTGCAACCTGTCAATCATTACAACCACTCTTTGTTGTTTGATCATCTTCAATATTAAAAACAATATTCAGCCACTCCTAGGGGTGAGCATTCGATCGAATCGAATCGAATCGAATCAAAATTTTTTGCGTTAATCGAGTTTTCGAATCTCATTTTATCATCCTAACTTTATTTGAAGTTTTATCGAATCGAATTGAGTGAGATAGAAATCGAATCGAATCGAATCGAATTATTTGTTCGAGTTAAGTTTAAAAATAAAATAAATTTATTGTTGTTTATTTTTATGTAATTTTTCAAAAAATAATTTTCTTTAAAGTTTTAAACATAATCATACAACAAAAAATTGAAGTAAATAAGTGAATAAATAAAAGTAACACAACATCAACCCAAATAAACAACATGATTCCAAATAAACAACATAAGTAAAAGTCCAAGTAAATAGCATGAGTCGAAATAAACAACATTATAATAAAAAACAAAACATAAGCAAAAGTCCAAAATACAATAGAAACCTACACCAAAAGAACACAACAAAAATCCAATTAACCAACAACAATAACAAACCAAACCAACAAAAGTCCAATTAACCAACAACAATAACAAACCAAACCAAACTAATAACAATAACATATCAGTTCAAAAACCATTATAGAAATGTTTAAGTTTTTTCTTGTGCTTCGAACACCGTTGATAATCTTGAAACATCTAGTAAAAGTATTGAATGATTTAGTTAAATAATAAAAAAATTTTGCAAAAATAAATTAAATAAACATTTAACTTTATAAACTAATACTAAGTATGTTACCTTCTTGATCTTCGGTATTTTGGATAAGTCTAGCAAATTTAAAAACAAAAGTGTTAGTTAAATTATGGGAATGCTTACTATTACTAATATAAAGAATACAAAAGCTTATTTCATAAATTAAAATTTATATATTATCATCTTCCATTGTTTGAAGTTCATCAAAATAATCTTCAAGATTGATGGCATCATTAGATTTCCGAAGCCAATCTTTTGTGCAAACCAAAGCTTTGACCATGAGAGGAGTTAGAGAACTTCTAAAACTATTGAGAACACATCCACCCGTGCTAAATGCACTTTCCGAGGCAACTATTGAGATAGGAATAGCAAGAATATCTCGAGCCATTTGTGCAAGAATAGGGAATCTAGGACTGTTCATTTTCCACCATAATAGTAAATCAAATGAACTTGAATTGTTTACTTCTTCATCCTCACCCAAATATCTATCCAACTCAGATTTGCTTTCTAATCCAACTTGTTTCTTCTTCTTAACGTTTTTTGTTTGGCCAAGCCCATTTTCATTTCTGACTGATCTATTTCCATTGAACTACAAAGATTTATCGAATAACTAGATCTACCTTCAAACAATTCAATTCTCCCGGCATTAGAAGAATACTCATTGAACAAGCAATGCAAATATTTATCAATCATTTTCATAATGTCATTAGCAACATTAGGAAAAAGCAAGTTGAACGCAAAGTCCAAAAAACTCATTTTACATCGCGGATCAAAGATGACCGCCAAGTAAACTAGCATGTTGATCTTGTTTCCTTCACCCCAATACTTATTATATTTCTCTCTCATTTTGGAAGTCATAGAAATTATGTCTAGATCTCCACAATCTTGCCACCCATCAAAAAGACAATGCGCATCCGTCAATACTTCAAAAAGTGAATGAGAGGTAACATGCAAAGATCCGAACACCTTCAATGTAAGATGATAAAAAGGCTCTAATACTTTTATAATTTTTCAAACAATTTCCCAATCATCAAATGTAGGAACTCCATCTCCAGCAGTAAGGTCAAGAAAAAAATTATGGTCATCAGGTACATATGAATCAAATGCACGCTCATATTTTTTGGCCACCTTTAACATCATATATGTTGAGTTCCATCTAGTAGGCACATCTAAACACAATTGAGCCTTACTATCTATCATTTGTTCTTTTACCCTTTGGTTGAATTTTGTCAACCTCGATGGTGATGCTCTTATATACCTCACAACACCTCTAACTCGATCCACAGACATAGAAGCATCCTTAATACCGTATTGCACAATGAGATTAAGAATGTGTGCAACACATCTCATATGAATAAATCTTCCATTTGCAATAGAAACATTTCGATGATTCAATTTCTTTCTCAAATATTCAATGGCAACACTATTGGCGGATGCATTATCAACTGTAATAGTGAAGACCCTCTCAATCCCCCAATCTCGAAGACATTTTTCAATGGCTTGACCTATGCTTTCACCTCTATGAGTGGATATTGGGCAAAAATTTATAATCCTTTTTTGCAACCTCCACTCATCATCCACCCAATGTGCTGTTAAAACCATATAAGATATCCTCTGTAATAAAGTCCAAGTCTCTGTCGTCAAACAAACTCTACTTATATCTTTTTCAAAACAATTCTTCATCACACTCTTCATGGAGTTAAATAAATGAAGACAATCCCTTCTAATTGTCCAACGAGATGGAAGACTAAATCGTGGGCATGCTATAGAAAGAAAGTATTTGAAACCCTCTCCCTCTAAAATTTTAAAAGGTAGATCATCCATAATTATCATACGAACCAATGCTTTTCTAACAACATCTTTATCAAACACCCAAGTTGATAAATCCGTTGTTTCTTGGCTAACCTCACAAATGTTAATTCTGATTGCTTCGGATTAGAAGTATTACCTCGAGGTCTTTTTAGGCATGCTTTCAAATGGTTATTCAAATTCATTGTAGAACCCGAAGTTGATTCCCTTGTGTAAATAACATCACATGCATTGCACCTTGCTCTCTTCTCCCCCTCTTCAGTCACAAATTTGGTGAAATGGTTCTAACAAGCTGACTTGGAATAAACTTTTTTCGAACATTTTCCTGGGTTGTTGTTTCGTCATCTCTACTTGGGGAAGAATTTTGTGAACTTTGAGTTGAACCATCTCGCTTTGAATCACTCATCTACAAGTAAACATTTGTTGCAATCAGTAACCATGACCAAAAATTGGTTTAAAATCAAACTTAATAAATATGAAAATGTCTAGACTTATTTGGTAGAACATCTAATTTGGCCAGCATTTGCATGCAATGAAGAACAAAACAAGCATTGGATGTATAAAATAAGCAGACGATAGAGAAATGAATTACATTTAATTTCCTATTAAGTTGCATCATACCAAATCAAAGTTTGTATCAAATTGCACCTTGGATCAAAGTTCATATGTAGTTTTGAGATTTATCCCTAAATAAAATTGTAATGATCAAACTTTGTTGTGAAAATCATACATTTTATGCAGTACATGAGTAATGTAAAATACAAAAAATGCCTATTCCAGTGTATTCATTTCAAAAGAATAAAAGGAAAAACACATTGCAGTGCACAAATAAAATTCTCACCATTCTAAGAAATTTAATAAACTCAATAATGACACTAGCAGCAGCACATCAGCCATCAGCAAACAATTGCACATGATGATAAAATATAGATGAATATAAACCAAATCCCAATTACAAAAGAAATTCAACAAAAGAAGGGTGATATCGGTTTGCAAGATACGAATTTGCAGGCTCATGGAAACATATGTGTGTGCGTGAGAGAGAGACACATAGAGAGAGCTAATGTGCTGCTTTGGGCAGCTAAGCAGGATTTTCTGGACAAAGAAGGCATTACAAACCAGCATGATCTTGTTGTGTTCCCTATTTTATACATCTTCAGGTACTCGCTCATTGGTGAAGGCAGAGAGTAGAAACTAATGACATCCTGAACTAGACATTTAGGGTAACACATAGGCCATGAATATTAACTTTTAAAATGGTACCAAACCTGTTTTTTTTTACTTTTTCTGCATTTCTTTCTCCTTTTATTTTCATTTGTTAAAAAGGAAATGAAGAAAAAAAAATTTGAAGCTAAAATATTGCCAAATCTGCAGGCTGCAGCAGTGCCACTAAATACATGATGAAACATGGAAAAAGTAAAAATTAAAATTCTGATGCGTTTAGCAAGTTGTAACCTTTGCAACAAACTTCAAGCAGCTAAAGCTGAGTCCATTAAGCAGAAGGAAACTAATCGACGGGTAGGTTGAATATCATTTCCTGCATAATAAGAAAACTGGATTATTATTTCGCTAGGTTATATAGAATAATTCCTACTGACTTATAAGAGATGAATGTAGTTTTAAGATAAACGTTATCACAGACAGGACATGTGTCACTTCTTTCCATCCATTCAAGAATACATGCAAGGTGAAAATGATGCTCGCATTTTGAGATAATTTTTGGATTTTCTACATCATACTCTAACAGGAAAGAAGAAAAAACTACTCAATATTAAAATTTTAACTCATAACCAACAAGCTACAAGTGAACACAGTATCAAAATTTTTGACAATCATCATAATATATAAAAGGGCAGATTAGAAAATATGCGCAAAAACATTGACTAATCATTGAGTAGATAATAATATTATTCCTTTATAACTAATCAAAGTTTCAGATTACCAACTTAGCAAACAGGTTAGGAAAGAAGACAACTTTATTGGGTTAAAGTAACTCCAGAAGGATTAAAAAAGTAAGTCATTGAAAAGAAAAGAAAAAAACCCGCCTTTTTTCGATGGACTTGCTGCATTTCGTTAAAAAAGTATCTCAACAGAGAATTTAAACAAAAAAAAAAACAAATGAATAAAAAAAGTGAATTTTTTTATACAAAAACATAGCTCTTTTCTTTAAAGAATTAAACCATGAAAATTGAAATTTGAGAAGAAAGAATCTGACTTTTTGCGTTTAGTCAAATTACAAAGACAAAATTTTAAACACACAAAGAACAACAATTTCTGACTTTCTGCTGTTTACCAAGACTTGGATCAACCGATCAAGTGTATAGCAGTATAGGTAATTGGGAGACTCCATTTATTAATGTATGTACGAACAAATAAAAAACAGAAGACAATCAAACCTTAAACCTATTTTGTATGTTTTTGTTTCTAAAGGTACCATACAAATAAAAGCATCAATTAAAATGAAAGGCATGCTTGTGCAATACAGGTTTTCCAACTTTAGCTTGAGAGTTGAGAGTAGTCTTCTAAACCACAAGCTGACAAGTGCAACTCCAACAAAGAGGGAAGTTTGAATGTTACCTGTACCCAACCAATTGCTTTAGAAAGATTCACAGAGGCAGAGCTCAAATCAAGGTACTGCAAGGAAGAAAGTCCAGAAACTAAGAAACCTATTGAAGACTTTTGAGACCGTATATAAATACAGGGTAAGGAAAGGAATAAAATTGAACATACCTCTGATTTTGGAATTGGGTGGAGTCGTCAGCCGTGGAGGACCGAAGGTGGATCGGTGGAGGAGGGTGGACCGGAGGTGAAGATTTTTGAATTGGGGAAAAAAGGGAGGAGGGAGGGCACGTGCTTAGTTAGGGATTTCGGAAGTGATTTTGTTTTAACTTTTAATTTTTAAATGTAGTGTTTTTTAAAAATAAAAAATATATGTGGTGTATTTGAAAAATAAAAAATATAGTTTCTATTCGAATTATTCAAATTATTCGAGTTATTCAAATTTTAAAATTCAACTCGATTCAAACTCGAAATTCAAAAAAAAATTCGAATTGATTCGATTAACTCGATTCGAATAATTCAAAAGTCGAATTTTTTTTCAATTTTTTCGAATCGAATCGAATTTTGCTCACCCCTAGCCACTCCCTATAATATTGACAAAACCAGGCCTAGCCATTTTTAATTAATTTAAAAAGAAGTGCCCTGGAACAGTATTCAATGAAGCATACCTGACCCTTGTCCAAGAGGTATCGACAGAGTGATTCTGAATTTTCAATTCTACCAGAACCTTCAACTTCTACTCCGTAGTACTGAAATCAATGAATAGATAGAAAGCTCCTTGCAAACCAGAAGTAGTGCAAGTAAGAAGTATGTTAGTCGAACTTGAAGAGCTAAAACATTGAAGCATTGACGAAAATGGGAAGCACATAAACGAGTTTTTTTCGAGGCCTTAATAAGTAGGGTTTGCCCAATAAGAGATTTTGCGCCAATTCACTTACCTGAGGCTCAGATATCTTAACACCTTCCAATTCCCCAAAGCTTTTAACCAAGAAATCTTAACGTTCCCTGAAGGCTTTCACCATGGTGGAAACCACTTCCCCACCAGCATAATCCAAGCCTAATGCAGGAACTCCTGCTTTTTGTGCTATACTACTAGCTCCTGAAGTGGACTGAAAAACATAAACCAAATTAAGGTATTGTTTTCAACATATCGATTAAAGTACTGAAATTACACTAACTAATACAATAATTCTTTGATATGCATAACATACATAAGTACAGTAATAGATATATCAACCTATTGGCACTCATTCAGAAATAATATTTGCTCTCTAGAACGACATTCCTGCCTTTTGGTCCAAGAGTGACTCCAACCAAATCAGCAAGCTTGTTCACACCAGTTTACAACAAAAGAACATGAAGTAAGCTAGAGCAAACATATAAAGGCTTTGAAGTTCAGTTGAATACTTAACCAGTTAGGCAACTTTTTAGCATTTGAAACAAAGACTCACTTGTAATTTCTTTATGGCTGACCCATCCTTATTGAAATGTAGCTCTTTTACTGCAGAAATCTTGGGCAGACGAGATCTTCTAAGAACAACATTTCGTCTACTAAGAAATGAAGATGAAGAAATGGATGCTAAAGATGACAACCAGTTGGAAGAAGATGAAAGCTTCTTATCCATGACAAGACCATTAGGTGCAACGAATGAGCCAACTGATGACGTGGTTGTGAAAGTGGATGCCATCTTACTCTTTTACTAAGCTGAAAAAATTCAAAACCATGGTTTTAGAATCAAGGTTATCTCAAATGTAAATTGATGAATAAGAAATTTTTTTTCAAATATTTTAATTTCTACAACTAAAACACAATAAAAAAACAAATGAAGGTCAAATTCACAAGTAAAACCAATAATTTTTGAAGCATTTCAAGTTTTAACAAAGTTCAAATATAAACCAAGGGATTTTTCTAATATTTTCATTTTCTAAAACTCAAAAATAATAATTAAAATATAAAGATAAAATATAACCATAAAAATTTAAACAATTCGAGATGTTTTTTAAAAAACTAGTGAGGGAAACATAGGAATAAATACCTTAAATTTGCTCAAATTCAAGCAAACTTCTAAAATAAAAAGAAGTAAATTTGTACCGTAAACGAATAAAAGATAAACAAAGATAAAGGCATAAAATCATATTCTTTTTCCTATCACAAATATTCTAGCATGCAATTATATTATCAACCACACGAAAAATACATAAAAGAACTAAAAAGGAAAAAAAAATTAGCACCAAGCATTCATAATTCAACAAAATTCAGAAATCAAAATATCAAATCAGCATTCAAAAATTTCTAAAAGTTCAAACATCGTTATCATCATCATCATCATAATTTTGAATGAATAGAGAAAGTAAATTATTTACCGATGCTACTGAATCTTCCGAAATCGAGTAAAAAACCTTTGGCCTTAAGGAATTCATAAGCCACGCCAACAAGTCTCATATCATCAGCATTAAGGCAGGTATCTAAGACCTCCCATTCCCTCACAGACCCACCAAAACAACCCAGATCGCAAATTCATGATCGAGCTGACCGGGTGGAGAAGGAACCATTTTCTTCAACAGAGTCATCGCTATTGTCTTTTTCAATCGATATAAGGAACCTTAGACTAGTAGCTAAGTCCTTCTTCTTCACTGCTTCCTCGTATTCTTGCCATTCCTTCAGAGGTCTTAGTGGGTGGTAATGGATGCTTTTTGGTGGTGGTGTTTGGAAGGAAATTGGATGACACTGAGAGAGAGGAAGCGAATGGGAAGTGACAAAGTGTAAGAAATTTTAGGTAAATGATAAAGACGAAAGAGAAATAGAGAGAGCCATATGAATTAAAAATAAAATAATAAAAAAATTGTTTTAAGAACACTTGATCTAAAAAAATGGTAACTAAAAACAAAACTAAGGGTCATTGCCAAATCCAAATTTACCATTATTATGTAATAACAAGATAAACGACGTTAAAGTGGAGGTAGATAGTGTCTAGGGGAACGGACAAGGCCAAGGTAAGTGAGTGAGATTTTGCAATGACGAGCAAGGAGAGGCGATAAGAGGTCGCCGGATGAAGGAGCGGACCACCGTAAGGATGGGAAGCTTGCGGCAGCTGATGGGAAAGAGAGGATAAAGGAAACAGAGTACTTTACCTTTTAGGTTTTTGTGGAGGATGGAGGTTTATAAATTCTCCAATACTTTTATTAAAACCTAAGGCTGATACCAGTTCTGAGAAAAAAGAACCAAAGTTAATGAATACTATCATCGCGTAAAAAATATTTGCGGTGTTTATGTAAAAATGCCGCTATTGCTTTGCCTTTAGCAGCGTTTATGAGAAAAACGCCGCTATTGATTTACCTTTTACGGTGTTTATGAGAAAAATGCCGCTATTGCTTTACTTTTTGCGGCGTTTATGCAAAAATGTCGCTAATACTTTACCTTTTACGACATTTTCAATCCAAACGCCGCTAAAAACCTGTTTTGCTGTAGTGAAAGTAGTAATATCAATATGAAAAATAGAGAAAGTACCAGTAATAACATCTAGCGCAGAAGCATCCTCTCGTGCGCGAATAGCATAAGCCTTAGGTAGTGCTCGTGCCTCAAATCTCACAGCAGAATCTTTTGTAACACCATGGCTATCACTCACATTTTTGTGATTACGAGGTGGTCTACCTCTCGTAGTAGTGTTGCTCGGCCTCGTAGTCTAAGCTTTCTCTTTCTCAGAATTCTCTGGACAATCTCTAAGATAGTGGTCTAAAGAACCACACCTGAAACACGTTCCGTTCTTTAATCAACACTCGCTATATTGTCGTTTCTTATAGTGCTTACACTCGGGCCATACATCTCTAACACTACCCACACTTGCTACAGATGTAGCTTGAGGTTTTGATACCGTCTGCTATGATTTCCCCGTCAATCTCTTTCTCGAGTCTCTAGCTTCAAAATCAACACGTCTTTTCTCTTTACTGAGCTCCTCGCTGTATGTGCTCGATCAACCAATACCACGAATTCCTTTAGCTCAAGAATTCCAACTAGAAGCTTTATGTCTTTGTTCAGCCCTTCTTCAAACCTCTTACACATAGCAGTCTCGGTTGGAATACACTCACGAGCATATTTACTCAGTTTGACAAATTCTTGCTCGTATTCTGACACAGCCATAAGACCCTGTTTGAGCTCAAGAGATTCTTTACATTTTTTATTTAGAAACCTCTGACTAATATATTTCTTTCAGAACTCGGTTTGGAAGAATTCCTAGGTGACTCGCTCTCTCAGCACAAGAGAAATTAATGTGTTCCACCACTGGTAAGTCGAAATTTCAATAGCGACACCGCATATTTAACACATTTAGCCAATGAACAGGATAACTCATCAAAAACCTTGATTTTATTCTCTAACCAGAATTCAGCTTTTTCGGGATCATCTTCAGTAGTAGCTCGAAATTCGTCAGCCCCGTACTTATGAATCTTATCTATAGGTGGCTTACTAACTCGGGTTGGTTCCATACCTTGAGAAATAACGGGAACCGGTTGGGGAGCATGAGTGGTTGGTTTCTGTTGAGCAGCCGGGTTCGTCCATACGAACCCAATAAACCATTCATTCATCATCTAGAAGAAGGCTTCTTTAGCCTCTCCTCTCCGGCCCTCAATACAGGCTTTGTACCGCTTGAAGCTACTCCGTGAACGAAGGCTTGAACGTTATCCTCTTCTTTATCAAAGACGACTCGGTTGGATGTCATTGCTATATGAAAACATGTTTTAAAGTAGTCAAGAGATATCACATTATCACAGGTTATATAATGGCATGTATAGCTAGACTCACACACGCTACGTTCAATCTGAGAATCGACTAAATCGCAGCTCTGATACCAATAAATGTAACACCCCTAACCCGTATCCGTCACCGAAACAAGGTTACAGAGCATTACCAGAGTTTACAATTTAAACGGATAGAAAAATTCAAACATTTTATAACATATCAATAAGCGTATTATAACCAAGTCATTCATACATATTGCCCCTTAAACAAGCCTTCGAGGCCCTAAATATGTGATAGAAACAAGTCGGGACTAAACTTCCATATGCCAGGCTGTGTACCATTCGAAGTAACCTCACACGCCCGTGTGCCAGGCCGTGTGCTAGGCCGTGTAACAACCTAACTTGCAACCCTTTGAAAGCTACAGGGGACACTTGGTTCTGTCATCTGGCCATGTGTCACGCACGGCTGAGACACACGCCCGTGTTTCTACCCATGTAGACGAAAAATAGGCTATTTTTCAAGCATTTTTCTCACTCAAATTGACATTTACCTACAAACACCAATGCACATATACACAAACCATTACAAAGTACTAAAATCATACACAATCCATTTTCATTCATATGGTATAATCATGTACAACCAATATGCCCTTAGGCACCTCAAATGACAATATATATAACATGTATAATCATAAACTCATTTTGGTCAAGTGATCAACTAATTTCCAACTTAATTTGCATCAATACAAACCATTGAATTAACTTACCAAATGGTACCAAATATACTATTCAATTACTAGCCTCAATATACTTATATGTGTTCCATAGGAAAGTACCAATTCACATCAAGTTATAAAACATATACAATATGCACATTCAACTACCATTTCACCTTTCAAACACATTAAGCAAATCATCAACCATTTCAAGGCTAATACCTACATGCCAAAACTAAGTTCATTACAACACCAAAAAAACCACAACCCAAGCCAAACCAAATGGCAATTTCAACAATTAAACACATAGGCCAACATTAATCAAAATACCTATACATGCCATTATAACAAAAATTAAACATTTAAAAGTACCAAAAGAGTTTATGGATAGTGTGATATAGCTCTGACAAGCTTCCAACCTAAACGAGCTTCCAATTTACTATAAAACACAAAAAATAACACAAAGTAAGCATTTAAGCTTAATAAGTTCGTATAACTTAGAATTTAACTTACCATTTAATCAAGTAATAGGTAAGTAACAAAGCATGTTCCAACCCATTTTGGCCAAATGCCTAAGCACAAATATACCAACCATATTAGCCATGTAAATACATATATGAACCAATAATCATGGATGAGCTTAACAATTAATCAAGTTCCATATACATGTATCATCCATTTCATATATCTATAAATCATGTAACATCATTTCTATGCATTTCATGTGTATACCTGTAATAGTTCATATCAAACTCATATAATTTCGTATCAGAACATTGCCTGTTGAACTGTTTAGAATACTTCTGGATACCGAGATAGCTCACACATAACGTGCTAGCTCATATAATTGTAATCCATCAATTTATGTACAAGTATGCTCATACGTGCTGTGAATCGGTTTGCTCATTTAAGCTGTAGATCGGTATGCTTTAACAAGCGGTGGAGTATCTGCAACACATGCAAGACCTCAACCAAATCGGTAACCCTAATGACATGTCATTTTTATCCTACGGATTTCCATGGTTCAAACGAGGCTCAATAACCGTCGTACATCATTGGATATGCATTCGATAATTTTATTTGACAAATAATAACATTTATATATTTCAATTGCAAATATATAAACATAATTTAATTACACGAACTTACCTCGGCGAGTATTCGTAGATACGGAGGCAATTAATCCTAGACATTCTCTTTGCCCCGATCTAACTCTGTACGAGGTCTAGTTAGATCTATACGGATAAATTTAACTCAATTTAACATATGATTCATTAAATTTAATCCAAAATATATTTTGGGAAAATTACCATTTTGCCCCTATACTTTTATTTTCTTAGCAATTTAGTCCCTAACTCATAAAAATGGAAATTTACACAATTTCACCACAACCCATTATGGTCGAATATCAATTAGGTCCCTAGCATGCCCTATACTTCAAGTATTTCACAATTTCACCATGTAATATTTTTATTTTTCAATTTAGTCCCTAATTGACAATTTCATAAAAAATCTCTTTACAAAAGTTGTTTATCTAACAACAACCATTCATTTTTCTATCATCAAACTTAAAAACTCAAGTATATTCAACAATGGTAAAACTCTAATAGTCCCTGTGTAACGGCCCAATTTTGGGCCTAGTCGAAACAGTGGTTTTGGGCCACAAATTCGACGAGGAAAATTTTTATTTTTATTATATTTTTATGGTCTGCAATTTCACGGAATAATTTTTTAAAAATTTCGTTCAAAAATTTCGACGTTTGGGCACTTAATTTAGTCAAAAGGACTAAATTGTAAAAAGTGTAAAAGTTGAGTTCTATATGTTAGGAGTGTCTAATTGTTATCAAATTTTAAATTGGAGGTCCTTAAATGGTAATTAGACCATTGGTTACATTATGGACAAAAATGGACATGAAATAGGTGAAATACGATATTTTTAAGTTAAGGGTATTTTGGTAATTTGGTAATTAAAACATATTAAAAAGACAAAATAAGCCAACTTTCATCATCTTCTCCATGGGGGGCTGCCAAATGTGTCATGGAGCCATAGCTAGGGTTTTTTCAAGCTTCCAAGCTTTATGGTAAGTCCGTTCTAGCCTCGTTTTTCTTATTCTTTATATTTTTAGAATCCTGGTAACTAGCTTAAGCTACTTTTACCATTAATTCGAGAAAGAATTTATGTTTGGAAAATTACCCATAGATGAAAAGTGTGAATTTTGATGTTTTGTGATGGAATATGAAGCTTAGAATTGTGTTATATGATTTTGGCTAAGCGATTTTCAGTGAAACCGAGTAAATTGACATAATCGATAATAATACTAAATGTTCATAAGTGCACTATAGAGCAAGAATTTGATGTATTCATTGGAGGGAAAAATGTTTAGCATGTCATAAAACATAGGAAAAAGAATAAAGTTTAATTTCCGAGCCTAGGGGCAAAATCGTAATTTTGTGAAACTTTAGGGGCAAAAATGTAAGTTTTCCAAAATGTGATTTTTGGACTGGATTGAATAATGTGAATGTTAAATAAGTTAAATGTGTTATTATAAGTCAAGAAAGACATGGAATTGACTTCGATTAGTGAAAAAAAAGAATGTGATAAAGTGAGAAAATTTTTGATTGAATATTCGGAATAAAAAAAGGGATAGGAATGAAGTGACATAAATGCTTTCACATGTGGCACGGACTGTGTGTAGGCCACTATTTGAAAGTGAAAGTGTTGGTCAC
Source organism: Gossypium raimondii (assembly GCF_025698545.1). Classification (NCBI taxonomy): domain Eukaryota; kingdom Viridiplantae; phylum Streptophyta; class Magnoliopsida; order Malvales; family Malvaceae; genus Gossypium; species Gossypium raimondii. The sequence continues at coordinate 28,721,963 of NC_068568.1, forward strand.
GTGTGTAGTACTGTGTGAAGGCTACTACGTGAATCAATAAATAATGGTCACATGTGTAGTACTAAGTGAAGGCTACAATATGTACCGAGAAGCTTTGGTCACGTGTGTAGTACTGTGTGAAGGCTACTACGTGAATCGATAAATAATGGTCACATGTGTAGTACTAAGTGAAGCTACAATATGTACCCAGAAGCTTTGGTCACGTGTGTAGTACTGTGTGAAGGCTACTACGTGAATTGATAAATGATGGTCACATGTGTAGTACTAAGTGAAGGATACTATGTGTACCGAAAAGCTTTAGTCACGTATGTAGTACTATGTGAAGGCTACTACGTGAACCGTAAAACTTGATCACGTGTGTAGTACTATGTGAAGGCTATTACGTGAACCGTAAAAATTGATCACGTGTGTAGTACTATGTGAAGGCTACTACGAGTATCGAATGATAATAGTAACATGGGTGGTACTATGTGAAAAGCCCCAAATATTTGTTGTTATACCAACATGTTTAACGAGATATGAGTATGTGATTGAAATGTGATAAGTTACGAAAGAGTGACTGAAGTGATAAAGTCTTGCATTGTGTTATAAAATAAATGGTTATAGTGCTATGTGAATGAGAGATGTTGGAATAGAATAGATTTGGACAGTGACGGTGATGTTAGTTTAAAAAATCACCAAAAGTTTTAGAAATTGATTTAATGGTTGAATGAGATATGGAATTAAAGATTATTTAGTCTACTTTCATATAAAAGAAACAGAGTAAGCAAAAGAGTTGTATATTTTGATATATTTGAATTTTAGTGAGATAGAGTCGGAATGATTTCGGAATCCCCTGTTCTGACTTTGGAAAATTACTAAAAATTGTAAAAGAATAATTATGAGTTATAATTTATATGCTTAGTATCCTTGATGAGTCTATTTTTAAATGAAATAAACAAAATTATCATCCAAATTACATACAGTGATATAATTCATTTTTTAGTGAAGAGAGGTCAGAAATGTAAAGTAGTGAAACAGGGGAAACTTTAGAGAATAAATTGTACTAATTGGCTAAACCAAAAATTCTTAAAATTTTATGGTAAGAAGATATGTGAGTCTAGTTTCGGAAAAAATTTAGTGGAACTTAATTTGGAGCTCCGTAGCTCCGGATAAAAATAATTTAGTGACTATAACTCGACTAGATAGTTTTGAATTTAAATATAAGTGAATAGTGAAATTATGTATAATGCCAATTAAGTGTGTTATATGTATCAAGGATGTGGAATGGAGAGGAGGAGGAGGAAATTAAATTATATGAATGAATTGTGTATAATTGGTTGTAAATATGAATGCTTGATGAAATGGAATGGAATGGAATGGAATGGTATGAAATGGAATAGTATGGAATGAAATGGTATGGAATGGAATATATATATACGAATGACTTGTGTGTGAATGGGTCATATGCTCGATCATAATTGATAAACGTTGAGTTAAATGGTAAATGCGTATTAGTAATGAACTAAATGATATTGGATTATATGTGAATTAAATGGAAACTTCCATTGCTAGTGATATGATTTGAATTAAAACAACTATTGTGGTACTGAGAAGTATAATGGATTGAGAAATTGATTTGAATTGTGAACAGAGAAATTGCGAATTGAATGAAATGGAAATGAAGCATTGAATTACATGAGTAAGTATCGATTCTCGTAGGCTCTATTTATTATGAATATAATATTTCAAGCATATGTTGTAAAGAATTATAAAAGCACGTTAGTAATTTAAAAAGTTTTAATTCGGATAAAATCTTGTAACTCAGTTTAAATAAGTATACAATTGTATGTGTTCTAGTAATGTCTCGTACCCTATTCCAGCATCGAATACGGGTTTGGGGTGTTACACCCCGGGTTAGCTAGACTAAGTTACAATGATCTCGGAAACATAGAAATCGTCAAAAAGGAACAAAAATACATACCTAGTTTAGCAAAATAAGCTTGCCGAAACTTCAAGCTCCTATGGCTAGGTTTTCTCTTCAAATTCGGTGGAAGATGATGATAATGAATGATAATAGTTTGTTTTGTATAAGTAATTCTAACTTTAATTACTAAGTTCCAAAATTAACCTTAATAATTCATTCAAATTTCAATAATGCCAAACCATTAAAATCCATTATCAACTCCAACAGACTAATTACCATATAAGAACCTCCACTTAATAGTTCTATAGCTATTTAATACCTTTAGCTATTAGAACTCAACTTTTGCACTTTATGCGATTTAGTTCTTTTTATCAAATTAAGCATGTAAACGGTAAAATTTCTTAACAAAATTTTTATACGGTATTTCTATCATGCTGTAGGAAATAAAATAATATTAAAATAAATTTTTTGGCTTCAGATTGATGGTCCCGAAACCACTGTTCTGATTTTATGAAATATGGGTTGTTACATGATTATTTGGCTTACAAAACAGCCTTTGAAGTCTCATTGATTTTGCATCAAACCCGTCCATTTACAAGCTTTTCTTAATTTGCCCCTAGCTAAATTTTGCAAGTTTCAAACCTTGAAACTTGCCATATGTGTGGCCGACCATAGTGGAGTCTATGGTTTCTGAATTTTACTATTTTAGTAGCCTACTCAACCTATAAATACCTCCGTTGGCTGCTCATTTGAAAGACACCTCTCATCCTTTCATTCTTTGCTTCTCTCTCACTTTCTCTCTTGAAAACCCCTTCCTTTGTTCTTCTTTTCCCCTTTCATTCCCTTTTTGATTTCCCCTCTTGGAAAAGAACCTTTCAACCACAGTTGGAAGTAGTATTCAAGTGCTCATAGAAGCCTCAGTTCAACAAGAACAAGCGAAGAAGGAGGAGTGGAGCAAACTAGTCAAGCTTTGAAGAAACACCGGATTTGATTCTAGTTCCCTATCATTTAATTTTTATTGTTGTTGTTATGAACATGTCTATGAATACTTGTGATGTTGATATGTTTAATTTAATTCATATGGATTAAATTTAAGTTGTGTTAGGTTGATTGCATTTCATCCATTTAAGTTATTAAAATTGTGTTTGTGTTGTTTTAGGCCTTGGTAAGTTGTTTGATTAACTTATTCTTGCATTACAATTGTAAGGTAACTAATGAATTAATTATTTAATCATGTTGAAATTGTAATTAATTGACACAATACTTAATTAGTGCATGTTTAATCTTCTAAGGTAGTTGAGGGTTAAATTAGCAATGGTATTAGACGATACATTAGCCTTGCATAACTTGCAAGATTATTGTGATTAAACTGTTTCAAGGTAGGAATACATTGTTACCTCACTTAATGTTTTATGTGGTCATGAAGATTGATTAATTGTTTGAATTGGCATTGGAAAATGTTCAAGAGATTAGTTAACTTAATAAGTATGCATGAGCAGTAGTTAGCAAATTATCGAGTTGCCGTGAATTTATTTGTAACAACATGAACATGAGTTTAGCAATTCTAAGTTAAGAAATGTAATTAATCTAACACAATTATGTCATCTTGATTAAAATTATCTTTTGAAATCGTGCATTGGAACTTTTATTTTTATTTTATTTTATTTACTTGGTTTTTAATCACTTCTTGAAAATCAAAATATTTCTCTTCACAAGTGTTTTAATTGCATTCATAAATAAATTCTTTTCACAGTCCTTGTGGGCACAATAACTCGACATTTACTTTTTACTTTATTACATGTTGCAATTGTGTACATTTGCACATTTCCATCATTCTAATATGCTATACCAAATTTGGGTTAATTCCCACCTTAATAACTTCCTATGGTTGTCAGGCCTAGGGTTTAGGTTCTTCCTTTCCTGAACAGCTAATCTACTAAAAAAACTGACTACCCCCAGACTTACTAACGTCCAAAGTGTGAATACTACAGTAAAAGATATATCAATGAGGCGGTATCCCCAAGTATACGGGTCTAGTTGTAATATAGTTACAACGAGGTAGGTGAGTACTCTGAATATCGTACCGAAGAGAGGCTTGTGCTAGATAGATTTTAACCTAAACATTGGAATATCTAATTGGTATTTTAATTAAGTTATCGTATGAAAGTAAAATAGAATGAGTTTTTTTAATGGTTTTGATAATAATAAAATAAAATAACATAAACAAATAAAATTCAATAGATCAAAGAATAGAAAAAATCAAATCTACTAATGGGTGATTAGCTTGCTTTGGTAATCCTCATCAACTGTCGCTTTCGATTCCTCATCAACCAACTAGTCGTTATCCCAGCAGGATCTTCTGATCTTCCACTTAAATAATGAGTTAGCAATGACTACTTATCTTTCGACCTCACAGTCTAGACTGGTTTGGGGTGAAGGTGCTCACAGGTAGGCCATACCAATTTTGGGCTAATTCCCACCTTGATGACTTCCTAGGGTTGTAAGGCCTAGGGTTTTAAGTTCTTCCTTTCTCAAACAATTGATTCATTAAGTAATCCCTACAAAACAATTAATAGATCATACCTCCACTTGCTAATCCCCATAAAAGGATTAGTTCCATATGACTGTCATAAACAATATGAAAGTGATGTAAAGAGAAAACATGAAAGATGAATTGAAGTGTAGAGTTTAAGAAAATGTCTGATTTGTATTAAAAGATGAAATGAATCCATAAAGTTTAACTATCTCCACAAATCAGATCTCTTGAGATCAAAATAAGAGCAAACTAAAAATAAACCTAAACCCTAAGAAAAAAGAAAAGCTAAACTGAATTTAAGAGCAAAATTCTAGGCTAAGTATATGGTGTCTTTTACATGTGACAAAGAAGCCTATTTATAGATCCCAGGTGGTCGTCATCTTTAACCCTAGGTTAGCTAACATTTTTGAGCTTTAAGTTTGATTGTGCAGACCAAAACGCCCCTTGCCTCATGTTAATTGCCATCCAGAGTCGATGTTACGACACACAATGGCCTGTGTCACGAAATAGGAGTCAGTGTACTCCTCTTGGGATATCTATGTCGCAACACCATTAGTTTGTGTCGCGACATCGAAGGCAGTTTCGTAATTTTTTCATTCTACTCCTTATGTTGCAACATTGAGCATTCTGTGTTCTGACATAGCGGCCAGTATATGTTTAAAATGCCTTCTAGTGGTCTCTTGCACACTTACAAAGTTCATTAGCGCACCCTTAGGCCTCATTCGACCCATAAGGTCAATAAAAGACTCAATTTGCAGATTAAATCCTAATGATAATGCTTAATTTCAAGCTCCTAAAGTGCGAAAACTAGTTTAATCTGTTACACTGAATTATGACAGATCAAACTCCCCCACACTTAAGTCACATCTTGTCATCAAGCAACATGAATAAAGGCAAGAAGTAAAAGCGACAACCCTTGAGCAAATACGATACAAGTATTGACTTCGGAGCACATGACCTAGGCATTTCATATTCACTAACAACTTTAACAAGATGAATAATTGACTTACCACTTTTGACCACAAACATCTAAATTCGGTATATTACAAAGTATCCAAACATTAAGGGTTTCACCTGTAGAGATTCATCAATAAATCATACAAGTAATTTGATTATTCAAGCATAATACAAATAGTTGTTTATACGATTGCTTAATATAATGTCAATTCATGCATAAGTATATTTAGGTCGGATAGGACTTTTTGGCTTGTAACATTCTGATGCTTAGGACAGGTATGGAATTTAAAGACAGTATGCATCAAAAGGGCTTACAAAAATGAAAATAGTTTAGCACGTCTTATCGATCCCTATTTTTCCCCCCTTAGTGACCCTTACCTACTCACTGTCTTATTTCTCCTTCTTTCGCCTTCCTTGTTTCTGCATATAGGAAATCATAGCATAACATAGTAAGTACAGGTAGCCTACGAGTTTCTACGCAGTAGTGAACAAGTTTTTATTTCTTTTGTGACTTTGTCACTTTCTTTTTCAGATCATCTCACTCACAAATGCTTTTTTGCTATTTGAAGACTTTTTTCTATTCATTATGATTTTATTTTTTGATTTTTCTTTTTGATTCGCAGTTTAGGCTAACCTATAGTTCCTATATCACACAAATTTTTCGTATTTCATTCTATTTTTCCAAACTCCATCGTGATGTATCTACTTAACCCTCAATGCGTATGGTCAGGCATCTATAGTCGTGTAGTGCAGGACCAAAGAAAAAGGGCAAATACAAACTAACATTTTAGGCTTGGGGTTTGTAATGAGGCTCATCAAAAAGTGTCAACAGGCTCAAAAATCGGTACTAAAGGTGAATATAAATAGATCAACTTTTTGGCTCTTGATTTGTTCCAAACAATGCCTTAGGTCATCCCTAAATATCTTAATATGCATAAATTTAATTAACCAAACAAACTCAAATTCAACCATTTATCATTCATACTAGCATGCTCGTTTCCTTATATTTTCTATATCATTTGGTACAATTGATTGCTTAATGCCTATTTATAATGTAACATATAGAACTTAGTAATCTAATAATAAAAAAATTAAATTCACTTATCATCATGCCAATTTTATTTGTAAACACAAGAAACCTATGCACATGCTCCTAACCACTCGTATTTCTACAAGCTCAAGCACACAAAAGACAAGATAATTAAAAAAACCATAAAAATTTAAAGAAAATTTTCTATGTTACCATCACACTTTAGTTGACACATTGTCCTCAATGTGTAGCCCATAAAAAGATAAGGAAAAAAGTTACTCGATTGATCGTGGTTCCTCCAACTACTAATGGTGGGTGTTTCCTCCTTTGTTCGTGTAAAGCTCGAATTGTTTATGTATCCTTTGTGTTGGGTTCCTGTATTGAAAACTTAAACAAAATGAAACATAACTAAGAGTTTACTATTAATCTTACTCCTACAAAGTTAAATTACAATAATCCAAAAATTAATACACATCTTTTGAGAACAAAATTAAAAAAATGTTTGATTTTCTTCCTCAAACTTCATCTCGCTTCCGTCTCCCTCTCCTTCCTTTTCGCTTTCATGCACCTCTTCTTCCTACTCTAGATTTGTTGGCCCAAACTTGTTAGGTGTATATTTGGGGACCTAGATGTCTTTTTGCCTAGCAAATTCTTGAAAAATTGGTCCCAACTCTTGCATCCAATCTAGCTTTGGACGAATACTATCACCCACATCTTGTTGAGCTCGTATCAACCTCTATGATGAAGTTGGTGTAGTTGTCGCTTCTTGTTGTCGCTTGTTCCAATTTTTTAGTTGTTTGGCTTTAAGCTTTGTGTATTATTAGAACAAAGTATCATCGATAATACTTTAGAAAGGTTTCAATAATTGCTCAGTGGATGTCATGGGTACACTTGCCTTTTTTCACAAGGCCATCACTAAGTGGAGAAAGAAAACTCCCACTTTCTGGCCACTAACACATCTTTGCATGTTTTGGTGGATCCATCTACCAATACATACCTATTTTTTCTACCAACTTGAAAAGTATTAATGTTAGAGATGTTCAAATCAGGGATGAGGCATGTGCATACAAATTGGATCCACATATTAGCCTCTGGAAACATAATAACTTGATGAAAAGATGTTGGGATATTAGTACCTGGGTGATATTTCCATTCGCCCCTTCTTTTAGTTAAAAAGTTTATAATGTTATAAATATCTATATCTCAAAAATACTCTAAATTCATTTCATCAATAAAATCTTTTTCATAATATATAGCATTATAAAAATCACAAATAATTTGAAGGGTTACTCGCACTTCCTTCCCTCGCACATATATTATTTCCCACATATGGTCTTCAGTGTTTCTAGACTCTTCCTCCTTTAAGGATGCATAAAACTCTTGAACAATACAGACCTCATCATTATCTTTCAGGATCATCCAGAAATGCTCCAACCTATGATATCTAACCAAAGTCCATATTTCATTACAAAGAATCATTGATAGATCAAATCTCCTCTCTTGAATGAATGTCTTTCCTTGAAGTTCATTAAAATATTTTTCAACATTTGGATTTGAAAAACTAGAGGGATTTTCGTAATACCCCTAACTCATATCCGTTGCTAGAATAGGGTTACAGAGCATTACCAAAAAATCGTAAGATCGAAACATTAATTTCAAAACATTTCATTAATCATATCATATTCCATTCAAACACATGCATATCATCCCTTATTTGAGCCCTTGAGGCCATAGAAACACTTTAGAAATGATTCAGGACTGAATCAAAAACATTTAAAACTTTATGGAAAAAGATGGAAAATTCACACTGCAAGGGTCACGCGACCGTGTGGCCAAGCCATGTGACTCACACGGTTGAGACACACGCCTGTGTCTTAGGCTGCGTGGACATTCAAAGTAGGGACACACGACCGTGTCCCAACCCGTGTTTGTGCCCATGTAACTCTCTAACTTGGGTCACATGGCCAAGCCACACACGCCCGTGTGCCAGGCCATGTAACTATTTAAATGCAACCTTTAAAATATCTACAGGGGACACATGGCCGTGTAGCAGGGTCGTTTGTCACACACGGCTGAGACACAAGCCCGTGTTTTAGGTCGTGTGGACAAGAAATAGGCCAATTTCAAGCCATTCCTTTCACCCAATACAAGCTCACACTTACAAGACATTTGTACATAAAATCAAGCTTTCAAACATACCAAAGCATGCATAATAAGACCAAATCATTAGGTCATTTATCTATACAACCAAATGCCATTTAGGCACCTCAAATGGAAACATACCGTTTATCTAAACATGTGTATATTTAACCTTCTTTTTTCCATACCAAAACATACCACTTTTGACATATACCAACCTTACCAATTTAGATTCATACCATAACAAAATAACTTTACCATTTGAACCACTTCTCTTATATATCAAAACCATATAAATGACACAAAACTAGCCATTACCAAATAGTTCCAACATCAAATATATATACATGCCAAATTTAGGTCAAATGGTCATAATTCAACCAAACATATTTCATTAAATCCTAGATCAAAACATGCTCTAAATGATCACTTTGTAAACATGCCAACACATACCACCTTGGCCATAAAACCATGCATCAATTTGATCATATAAAGCCAAACATTAAGCATCAAAGTGCCAAAAGCACACCAACCATCAAGGCATCAAAATTACTTAAGTTTCACAAATTCAAATCAACATTACATGCCAATATCATACACAATCATACCAATTTGGCCATTCAAAACATATCATCACTAAACCATTTCAACATTAGCCATCAAGCCTAAAAATGCCAAAATGCCATCAATCATAAAACCATATTTACAAGCCAAACATAGTGGCCATATCCTCAAGCACAAAACACCTATACATGCCACTATAATCGATACCAAAGCATAAAAATCTACAGAAAAAATTAATGGATAGTGTGATGGATCTCCGACTAGCTTCCAATTCGATCGAGCTTATGATAATCTATAAAGTAAGAGAAAGATAACTACGTAAGCAATGAATGCATAGTAAGCTCGTGTAAACCATAAGCATAATGTTACATTTCAATAATGAAATTTATAGGTTAAAAATAAACCTATACCATTGCCTCAAGATTTATCACCATAATCACCAACTCACAAATGTCGCATATATATTGACCATTCATAACATGATGGGCTTGATCACACGAGCTGTGGGTCAGAACGTAGCTACACGATGTTGCTCACACAAGCTATGGAGTATCCGTTACAAATGCCGGAACTCAACCATCAGTAAAACCTTCAAGACCAGCACCCAAAACATGAAAACCCTAATGGCATGTCATTTGTATCCTACGAATTCCTAAGGTTCAAACGGGACTCGATAATCGTCGTACATCGTTGGATTTACGTTGACTCACAACATGATAACTTGTATAATAACATATGTATATTGATTAATTTTCAATAAAATCATATATTAAGATTCAATTTAATCAACATTATACATAATACAGTTTATACGAACTTACCTAACTAAATTGCAAAAATGTCAAAGTATAGGGGCATTTTGGTACTTTTTGATTCTCAATTTTCCACCTAATCTTGAACAAATCACCAAACCAAAGTTGGCCAAATATGTTTTCTTCTCCTTTAGGGTTTCGATGGTGGATTTCAAATGAAGAAGATGATAATGGATTTTATCATGTTTTTATTATAATATACTTATTTAATAATTTACTCTTTTACCCTTATAATAATCAAACTTTAACAATTTATAAGCCCACTAAGGTCCACCAATTCTCATCATGGTTTAATTGCCATTTAATCACTCAAATCAAAAGTGATAAATTTTACATCTTTTACGATTTAGTCCTTTTTAATTAATTAACTATCGAAACGTTAAAATTTTTAAACGAAACTTTAATACCACCTTAATGAAACTTTGTAAATATTTATAAAAATATTTACGGCTCGGTTTATAGAAATGAGGTCTCAATACCTCATTTTTTAAAATCACTTGACCTTAAGGCCTTACCACTCGAACTTAATAAATCGTATAAATAACATAAGTTGTCAAATCGAAAACCTTTTCAAAGTCACATTTGACTCGTAAATATTAAATAATAATGTTTACAAACTTACTCGTCAGATTTGCTGGCATTGAAACCACTTTTTTGACACCACTAAAAAATGGGCTGTTATAATTTTGACTCATCGATGGCTCCGTTTCCATAGTTCATCTAACTTTTCTAGGAGTTATTATTACAAAACTAAGAATGAGAATAAAATATTAATAATTTCAATGGAACAGTAAAAGTATTAAGTTAGGAACCCTTAACCTTGTACAATTCGTTGACTTCCTCATTTCGTGCGGCATCTATCGTTTTGTGATTCCTCGTTTCGTGTGGCGTGTCTATCGTTCCGTGAGTGTTCCCATTCTTTGTGGCACCGATTGAGGTATGGAGGTTTTTAAAGAAATAAAGATTCAGGGTTTAGGGTTTAAAGAGTTGTAAGAGATTTTGCGAGGGTCGAAAGAATATGGGGTTAAAATGTGTTTTCTAGAGGGAAATAATGTGGTTTTAGGTTAAAAATAGGTGTTTTGATGGTTAAAAATTGGGTAAAGAGTGGTTTAATTTGTCGGGTTATGTGAATGGGTCGGGTCAACCCTACAAAAAAATTATAGTGATGTCGCAACACTGGGGTTCAGTGTCACGACACACTTTAGGCTTTTGGATTTTTGAGTGTACTGACTTCAGTGTCGCGACATTGAAAGTCCATGTCGCAACATCGAAAGAATATTTTCAATTTTGTTAAAAATTCCATTAGTGTTGTGACACAGTATGGTTCTGTGTTGAGACACTGGTTCTTTTTTCACTTGAAATTCCATTTTCTAGAGTGCTACGGTTTCTGTAAAATACAAAGTTAGTGAAAATTAAAATCTATACTAAATAGTTAGCTAAATATACAATATTATACAAAATTTTTGCATTAATTTAAATAGTTTAAGACTTATTGCTGGATTCATCCGACAGTATCATTAATTCACTAATGGAAGATTTTTTATCTCTATTAGTATCAGCCCATCGTCCGTCATGCCATTCCACCTTTGTCCGCTTGTCCCTTTCCTTAAACCTTTTTTTTACCTACATTCATTAAGTAATGTGTGTCCCTTGACTTGGGAGTGTTAGAAACAAATAATTATTTGTACTGCTCTCCTAACTCCTTTATTACTTCTTTGCTTGGACGATTACCAGATTTAGAAATTTTAATTTCACCATTAATTTTCATAGGTAATTCTTTTTTTTCCAAATCAATGGTGGACCTAGAAGTGGCTAGAAAAGGTGTACCTAATAAGATTGGTATCACTTGATCTTCTTCAAATTCTAGAACCATAAAATTTGCCAGAATGATGACGCTGTGCACTTTGACTAACACATCCTCCAATACACCTTTTTGATGTACTAAAGATCTGTTGACCAACTATAATGTTATTTGAGTATTCTTGAGGTCCCCTAATTTGAGTTTTTCAAAAATAGATAAAGACATTAGATTAATACTAGCTCCTAAGTCACATGGAGCTCTATTAAAATGAATTGCCCTATCTCTATAGGAATAGTAAAGCTATCCAGGTCTTTAAATTTTTGGGGAACCCATCTTAAGATAATAGCAGTATAGGAAGCACTTATACTAACTTTCTTATGCCTAGAAATAATTTCCTTTAAAAAATTGGCATACATAGGAACCTTTTCAATTAACTCGATTAAAAGCAGGTTAACATTTAATGTTTTGAACAAGTTTAAGAAACTTACAAACTCATCTTCATCTCTCTCTTTTTTCGTCTAATCTTGACGGGCGTGGGATCTTTGCAATGGCAGCATCTTTATTTGTTTCTTTCTTTGGCTCAACTGTTGGTGCAGTTACCTCCTCTAACTCCGGTTCATATTCAGTCTTTAGGGATCCTTCTTGAGGATCATCAGTATTCTCCATATTTACCTCTAGAGTAGGGGTTTTTGGGCTACTCAGTACTCTGCCCGATCAAAGTGCTATTAGTTTCACGTGCTCCTTACCTTCCCTCTAAGGATTATTTTCCATATTGCTGGGAATACCAGTGCCAATTTTTCTTTTGAGGTCGCCAGTCATGCTCATCAATTGGCTCATCTGATCCTCAAGTTTAGTCAATGTTCTGGTTGAATTAGTGCACTCAAACTACACCTGCTTTATGTTCGTTCTCATTGACTGCATTTCTCCCTCAATTTTATCCAGATGTTGACCACATGTAGTATGGTCACCTTAGTTGACCCTATCCTAAGGTTTCTACAAATAAGGAGGTTGATAGTAAGTATTTTCAGCTTAATTTAAATTATTACTTCTTCCTTAGATTCCTCCCTATCTCAGATTCGAGTGATCTTTCCATTCAAGATTGTAGGTATTTGAATAAGAATTTCCACCCTTATTTCTGATATAGTTCATATCCTCGACAAGATTGTTGATCTAGTGGAAGAGCAATTTTTCTTCTCCACACATATATGATTTATTAGTAGATTCGATACGGTTAAGTTTATCCATTAATTGTTGATACTTGTCATCCTCCTGGATAGCTTTTACTGTAGCAGTTTTCTGGCCATATACAAATCGTTCAATTGGCCATTGACATGAGTTTAACGCCATGTTCTCAATGATTTCGTATGCGTCTTTGTATGTTCTGTTCATAAGGACTCCTCTTGCTCCTAGTCTTGCTTTTGCATCCAACCTATTATAAAACACTTGCAATCGCATCCACTCAAGGAATCCATAGTGCGGGCATTTCTGAATCAACATTTTAAAATGTTCCCAAGCCTTGCAAATACTTTCTCCTTCAATTTGTCTAAAAACATCAATTTCTCTTCTTAGTTGAACTGCTTTACTAATAAGGAAGAACTTCTGTAAGAATTTCCCAGCAAGCTCATCCTACGTCATGATATACCTTAGTGTTTGTGAGTCTAACAATGAAAAGGTGTTACCAATCAAGGAAAAGCAGAACAACTGAAGACGAATAGCATCATCAATTATCCCATTGTATTTGAAAGTATAACAAAGTTGGAGAAACCATATTAAGTGTTTATTCAAATCTTCTGTCATTGTGCCCCTAAATTGTTGATTATTCTGGATCATCTGAATCATTTCTGGTTTGATCTCAAAATTATTCGTTGTAATAGCCAGCCTTGTTATGCTTTCTTGAACCATGTCAAGACTTGGTAACGCGTAGTCCCTTAGGGTTCTCTCGTTATGAGCCATATGCAAGTTCACAAGTAGTTGTGGTGGTGTTGGTGAATCTCCTAAAATGTTATCGTTAATGTCGCCAAACAATGCGTTCTCACGTAGTACGTTACCTACAACAGGTGATTGTGGATCTTGCATCTGTTGCTGCTACTATTGTTGTCGATGATTCCTTCAAAATATTCTTTCCAGATCTATGGCTGCTACTATAAGTGTTCCCCTACTACGAGTCATACACTAAACCCATAAATAAAATATTAGTAAAAAGATAAAATCGTAATTTCCTAATAAAATCGTAATTTCCAAATTATTTTTTTTAAAGTGCAAAAATTAAAATCAAACTAGTGACGTTGCCTCCACAACGATGGGGCCAATAACTTGACCACCCCCAGACGTACTAACATCTAGAGTGTGAATGTTGTAGTAAAAAATAAATCAATGAGGCGGTATCCGCAAGTATAGTCGTCCAGTTGTAATATAGTTACAACGGAGAATATAAGTACTCCAAGGATCGTACGGAAGGGAGGCTCATGCTAGATCGATTTTAACTTAAACACTGGAATATATAATTAGTACTTTAATTCAATTATAGTAAAAAGGTAAAATAAAAGGAGTTTATTAAGGTTTTGATAATAATAAAATAAAATAACATAAAGAAATAAAATTCAATAGATAAAGAATAGAATAAGTCAAATCTGCTTATGGGTGATTAGCTTGTGTTGGCAATCCTAATCAATTGTCCCTTCGGGCTCCTCTTCAATCCACAAGACATTATCCCAGTAGGATCTTTTGGTCTTCCACTCAAATAATGAGTCAGTAAGGACTACTTATCTTCTGTCCTTACAGTCCAGACTGGTTTGGGGTGAAGGTGTTCACGGATAGGCCATACAAATTTTAGGTTAATTCCCACCTTGATGACTTCCTAGGGTTGTTAGGCCTAGGTTTTTAAGCTCTTCCTTTCCCAAACAATTGATTTATTGAGTAATGCCTACAAAATAGTTAATAGTTCATACCTCCACTCGCTAATCGCCCATAGCAGGATGAGTTCCTCATGGCTTTCATAAACAATATGGAAGTGATGTAAAGAGAAAACATGATAGATGAATTGAAGTGTAGAGTTTAAGAAAACATTTAATTTGTATTAAAATATGAAATGAATCCACAAAGTTTAATTGTCTCCACAAATTAGATCTCTTGAGATCAAACAAAGAGCAAACTAAAAATAAATCTAAAAGCCCAAGAAGAAAGAAAAGTTGAACTTAATTTAAAAGTGAAATTTTAGGCTAAGCAAATGGTGTCTTTTACATGTGACAAAGGAGCCTATTTATTGATCTTAGGTGGTTGTCGTCCTCAACCTTAGGTTAACTGACGTTTCTTACCTCTACATTTGATTGTGCAGACTAAAATGCCCCATGGCTCGTGTTAATTGCCGTCCAAAGTCGATGTCGTAACACCCCAAGGCATGTGTTGTGACATAGAAGTCGGTGTACTCCTCTTGGGATATCTTCAGGGGTATGTCATGACACCATTAGCCTGTGCTGCGACAACAAAGGTAGTTTCATAATTTCTTCATTCTACTCCCTATGTTGTGACATTGAGCATTCCATATCACAACATAGCGACCAATATATGTTTAAAATGCCTTTTAATTGTCTCCTGCACATTTATACAGTACATTAGCTCACCCTTAGGCCTCATTCGGTCCATAAGGTCAATAAAAGACATAATTTGCACATGTTATTAAATTTAACAAAACTTACTAAAACATAAGTAAATCGTAATGATAATGATTAATTTCAAGCTCCTATAGTGTGAAAACTAGTTTAATTTGCTACACCAAATTACGAAAGACCAAGAACCCTACAAAATAGTTAATTGATCATACCTCCACTCACTAATGCCCCACAGGAGAATTAGTTCTTCATAGATCCCATAAACAATATAAACGTGATAGAAAGAGTATAACTGAATAATAATTCAAGAGTGTAAAGTTTAGGAGAAGCTTGATTTGTATTAGAACTAAATGCATAATCCTAATAGAGTTTGATTACGTTTCACAAATCTAATTTCTTCCAGAAAGCAGAAATAAATCTAACACCTTCAAAAAGAGAAAAACTAAAGAAAGTTATACAATATAAAAATTGTGTATAACATGTGTTAATTGAGCTTATTTATAGACTTTAGAGTGGCTGCTATCCTTAGCCCTAGGTCAGCTGCCATCCTCTTGCTTAATGTTTGAATATGCAGACCAAAATGCCCTTGGCTCGTAATTATTTCTCATACAAAAGTGATGTCGCAACACACCAGGTCCTATGCCATGACAGTGTAGGCAGTATGCTTTATCTTCTGGGTGTCTTCAAAGGTGTGTCGCAACATCCTCAAGCTATGTCGCGACACTAAAGGTAGTCTTGAAATTCTTCTATTCTGCTCCCTATGTTGTGACATCCAACTGTCCTTGTTGCAACACAGTGACCAATATTTAGTTAGCTTACAAAGTATATTAGCTCACCTTTAGGCTTCATTTGGCTCCTAAGTTCAATAAAAGACTCAAATTACACACATTATTGAATTTAACTAAAATTGAGAAAACGTAATTAAAATATAACCAAAATGCTTGTGTTCAAGCTCATAAAGTGTGAAAAGTTTAATCTGCTACATTGAATTACGACAGATCACTAACAATGTTCGATTTCTTCTCTCCACCATGCCATTCCGTTGTGGACTGCCCAGCATGATTAATTGGGATAGAATCTCATTCTCTATGAGGTACCCTAAGAACTGATCAGATAAATGTTTCCCACCTAGATGACCCCGAAGTGCCTTTATGGGTAAACTTATTATTTCTCCACTTCTACAGAAAACTTTTTGAATTTATCGAAGGTTTCACTTTTGCGGTGCATCAGGTATACATACCCATATCTAGAATAGTCATCAATAAGGTTATAAAAAATTCATAACCACCTCTTGCACTAACGTTTGCGGGACCACACACGTTAATGTGCACAGGTTTTAGGGGTTTTTCGGCCCTCGTTCCTTTTGCATGAAAATATCGCTTAGTCATTTTACCTTTCAAGCAAGATTCACATTATGGAAAATCAAATTATTTAAGTGAATTTAAGATGTCGTCTTTCACAAGTCTAGTGATTCTTTTTCGATTAATATGACTATGTCTCAAATTCCAAAGGTACGCATCATTAGAGTGAGAAGTTTTATGTTTTTTATACAATATTTTAATCTCAAGTAGTGTGTACATATTTGATTTGATAAAATAGAGATTTTTTGACTTGTCGATGCAATATTCTTTCATCTGAATGTGATTCATCCATTGGGGATTTAGAGGGTTCAAGTTGCTAGAATGATCATTTCCCTTAGTAAAAATATCTTTAGCCTTGGTAGTTTTTGTTTTACTTGAGGACAAGTAAAAACTCAAGTTTGGGGGTGTGATAGCACTAGAAAAAACATAGGTTTTCCCCCTTACTTATTGCTTAAATTGTTCCCATTTAGTTATCCTTAGCATATATTTTAGCATTTTCAGTTCAGTAAATTGCATTTTATAACTCATTAAATCCTAGCCTATTTTATCCTAATTTTGCAATCTTATTGCATTAATGTCGCTGCATGAGTTAATTCCAGATTGCGTCCAGAATTGTCGCTGTACCTAACAGCTATCCAGATAAGAACTAAAATTGCATGAGCTGTCTAGTCTGGTATAACCAATATGTACGTACAAGGACAAAATAATTATGAGGAAATGACACTTGTACTGTTGGAGAAGGACATAAAAGGTGGACGTGAGAAGAAAATGAGAGCATTTTTTTCCAGATCATCATCTTCATAATCTTACCTTGAAGCTTGCGGCCATGGCAGCTTAAGCCTCTCACGGTTGAGCCATCGTGAAAACCAGATGCAGACTAGCTACTGACGAGGAGACCTAAGTACGAGACAAGAGGGAATAGAGAGATTCAGTCGAGTTGCCTAGGAATAGAATTCTCCACACGTTTCTTATTTGTTTCTAAATGTTGGCTATTACACTCTGTTTTTTATTTGTATGGAAGTACACATGAATTCTTGGTGAATTGTTATCTTACTCAATCTTGCTTTTATTGTATAATCTTGGGGTTTGAATTTTTTTAACACGGAAGTGTTATTACAGTCACTAGCAAAGTACAGTGACAGTCTGATCCAACAAGCATTACAATGGATGCTGAGTGAGGATTAGAGGAATTTAGTCCACTTGTTCTTAATAGTGCCATATTTCCATCATCAGAATGTGGGGTTAGTATGCATGTTTAAGTCTCAAATTAAGTAGAGGAGTGACGCTGGGTAAGATATTCATTGAATTGTATTACCTCGACAATCACCTATTTTTTTATACCTCATAAGCACTTAGTATTCAACTGAAGATTCATGTTGAAAATCCCAGTTTATCATTATCATATTTTATTTTATTCTTTTCAAGTTATTGTATCGACAACTATTCTCACAATTTATCTCGTTTCTATCTAGTTGTTGCACTGACAGTAATAGACAAAGACTTGCATTGACAGTGTACGCTTGCACATTAAACAGTCGATTAGCGGTGTTTAATGTTGCTAGGAGATCACTTGACGCAGGTGGAAGGGTTGGTTGTGGTGGTTGAAGAACAAAAATTAAAGGAAGATGGTGGTGGCTCTTTTTCAAACTAAAAGAGAAAGAAGATGAAGTAAATGAGAAAAAAATGAAAGAATATGGTGAAAAGGTTCATTGTATCACAAAAATTTGGCAAGAAATGAGGTTTTGTGTAACACCCGTATCCGTTGTCGAAATAGGGTTACGGAGCATTACCGAATAAATGTAACCTGAAATCATTCACTTTCAAACATTTCATTAAACATATCATTATCCATTTATAAACATGTATATCGTCCCTTAATCCAGCCCTCGAGGCCTTAGAATCACTTTTGAAATGATTCGGTACTAATCGAGATCATTTGAAACATTAATGAAAAAGATGAAGATTTTTAAATTGTAGGGGTCACATGGCTAAGACACACACTCGTGTCTCTGGCCATGTAACAATTGAAATAGGGACACATGACCGTGTCCTAGCTCATGTCCCTGCCCGTGAAACTCTCTGAGTGTAAACAGGGGCACATATGTGCACTTTAGTGTCACTAAAGCACAAAAAGGGGCACGTATGTGCAATTCAGGGGTATCAAAGTACAAACGGGGCATATATGTGCAATTCAGGGGTATCGAATTACAAATAGGGGCACGTATGTGCAATTCAGGGGTATAATTAATTATAAGTGTTTAATTTCATAACTATAATGTAAAATATACCAATAGAAATTCAATTACGTATTGAAATACTATGAACTTAAATTGACAAATAGAGCGTTGAAATGCGATCAAACTAATCCGTGATTTTCGCCTTTCTTCGATTCAGTTCCGGTTCAAATTTATCTTGATCTAAATAAATAATTATATTCAATTAAGTATTTCAATCAATCTCGAACATTCAAATCAATCCATGATCCACATTTATGAATAGTTTTGCCCCTAACATTTTAACTTTTCACACTTTAGTCCTCAAGCTCATAAAATAAGATTTAAGTAATTTCATTCACATTTCATACTAGACGAATTCACTAAGGACTTCTCGCAATCAATACAAATCAGTATTTTCACAAATTTACCATGGTATTTCATTACTTTTACAAATAAGCCCCTAAATGACATTTTCATCAAAAATCCCTTTACAAAACTTGTTAATTTAACAACAAGGACTTATAATCTTTCATTAAAATACAAGAAACATGCGAACATGTTCATGGTAAGACTCTAAACCTTTCACAATTTTTCAAATTAGTCCCTGGGCTAGTTAGATTAAGCTACAACGATCCCAAAAACATAGAAATCAATAAAAACGTGACAAATTTCACTTACATCCAAGCATTAGAAGTTGCCAAACCAAGAAACCTAGCTATGGCCTTTCTCTCCTCTAATTTTTGGTGGAAAATTCACTCGAAGAAGATGATACTTTGTCTTTCACATATTTTACTTTATTTATTTATCAAATTACTTAATTAACCGTAAACTAATTAAAACATCTATCTCATGCCCATCTTTGTTTGCTACTACTAATAATGATCGAATTACCATTTAAGTCCACTCATTTTAAAAATTCATAGCAATTCACACCTTTAACTTATAGAACTCTTCTTTGGCACCTTTACGATTTAGTCCTTTTCACTTAATTAAATATGCAAACATCAAAATTTCTTAATGAAATTTTTATGCGACCTTAGTAGCATACCGTAGACATTAAAATAATGAATAATAATAATTTACTCACTGAACTTGTGGTCCCAAAACCACTATTTCAATTTTACTAAAAACGGGATATTACATTTTGGCTAGGGAGTGAGACAAGTAAAAAAGGGAATGTGTCTAACAACTTATAACAAGTTTAACCTTCTAAAGGAGGAAGGGAATCACACCATTTGGGGAAATTATAGCGATGGACGGTAAGGCTTAAATGCACATGTTAAATATGTGCAAAATTTTAATTACAAAAATGAGAACAAGGGGATTCGAACGAGGGAACTCTAGGATAGCTAAGGAGCTTCCTACCACTGAGTCACAACCCTTCCTTCTTTTCATTCTTGTGCATAAATTAATAAATTATGGGATGTGACATCATCAATCTCTCTACCAGAGTTAATCAATGCTTTGTATACTCAAGAGTAAAGAATAGCATCAAGATAGGAGGAGCGTGCTGAGGGAGCCTTTCAAGCAAGAGACAAAGAAGGCTTGAGGTCCACAAATTAGAAAGGAAAGAAGGGTTTGATAGAGAAGATATAAAATCCAAAGAGATATGGTGGGAAGAAGAAATATCCACCATGCTCTCATTAAAAGAAAACATGTCATTTGGAGAGGTTTTTCTAGTTAGGGATTGATGTTCAATGTAGAGCTTGCAAGCAACTTGGCCATATGAAGAGGGTGTGCAAGAATAATGGGCAACCACAATAGCAAAATGATCAGGCACAAGCAGCTTAAAGGGACCGAGCTTAGGAGGAGTTGATGTTCACTACCTTCTACGTAGTACCAATAATAGCTTTGGAAAGCACTGGCTCATTGACAGTGCTTGTACAAATCACGTGACCTCATATGCAAGAATCTTCAAGAGCATTAATAGAAGCTTCAAGTCCAAGATTAAAGTTGGAAGTGTCCAATATATCAAAGCAGAGGAAAAAGTAGATGTGTTGATTGACACTCTATCAGGTATGAAACTATTGTCAGATGTTCTTTTTGTACCTAAAATTGATCTAAATCTGCTAAGTGTTGTTTAGGTGCTTGTAAAAGGCTATTCTATTGTGTTCAAGAATAAAGAATGTTTTGTTTTTGATACAAATGGATGTGAACTTCATTTGGTTGTTATGTCTCACAGAAGTTTTGTTGTGGACTAGAAATTAGCGACCTCTAAAGCCTATACAACTTAGTAGATGAATCTGAGTTGTCGCATAGGAGAATGGGTCATGTTAATTACCAATCATTATCTCAATTGTTCGAGAATGATTTGGTTGAGAAGTTCTCAAAAATGGTTGAGCATATAGATGTTTGTGAAGTATGTCAGTTTGGAAAGCAGAGTAGGTTGTCATTTTCTACGAACAAGGCCTGGACAACGACTAAAAAATTTTACTTAGTTCACACTAATGTGTGTGGACCTATGAGAAATATATCATTATATGGCAGAAGGTATTTTATTTTGTTTATTAATGATTTCACAAGGTTTTATTGGGTTTTATTTCCTAAAAATAAAGTATGAGGTTGTACATTTATTTTGGAAGTTCAAGTCTGCAATTGAAACTAAAACCAGTTGCAAGCTCAAGATCATCAGACCTAACAATAGGACTAAATACACCCCAGGCTGTTTGAGAAGTGATCGCTTGTGGACGTACTAACTTCTAGAGTTTGAATACTGTAGTAAAAGATATATCGAAGAGGCGATATCCGTAAGTATACGGGTTCAGTTGTAATATAGTTACAACAGATTAGGTGAGTACTCTGAGGATCGTACCCATAAGAAGCTAGTGCTACTTCAATTTAAAATGGGTACTTAAAGATCTATGTAGTACTCTAAATCAATTATAGTATGAAAACATAATAAAATAAGTTTTTTAGAAATAAAAAATTGTAATAGAGAAAGAAATAATAAATCGATAGATCGAAAAATAGAATAAATCAAATATGATAATGGGTGATTACCTTGCTTTGGTAATCCCTGTCAACTGTCACTTTGGGTTCCTTGTCAATCAATTATTCGTTATCCCAGCAAGATCTTTCGATCTTCCACTCAAATAATGAGTGGGCAAGGACTACTTATCTTCAGACCTCACAGTCCAGACCGGCTTAGGAAGAAGGTGTGCACAGATAAGCAATACCAATTTTAGGTTAATTCCCACCTTAATGACCTTCGACGTTTGTCAGGACTAGGGTTTTAGGTTTTTCCTTTCCTAAACAATTGATCTGTTGAGCAACCCTACAAAATAGAAAATGGATCATACCTCCACTCACTAATCCCCCATAGAAGGATTATTTCCTCATAGCTTTCATAAACAATATAAAGATAGAACATGAAGAATAAATCGAAGTATATAGTTTAGGAAAATGTCTAATTTTTATTAAGAATAAAGTGAATCCACAAGTTTTATTGTCACCAAAAATCATCTCTCGAGATAACCAAAGAACAACATGAAAATAAATCTAAAACCTCAGAAGAAAAAAAAGCTAAACTAAAATTAAAAGCAGAATTCTAGACTAAGTAATTGGTGTCTGTAATGTGTGATGAATGAGCCTATTTATATATTTCAAGTGGTCGCTATCCTTAACCTTAGGTTAGCTAATGTTCCAGAGTTTTAAGTTTGATTGTGTAGACAAAAATGCCCCCTGGCTCATGTTTGTTTTCGTCCAGAGTCGATGTCATGACACACCAGAACCTATGTTGCGACAAAGGAGTTAGTATACTCCTTTTAGGTTATCTTCAGGGGTATGTCGTGACACCTTGAGGACGTGTCGCAAAATCAAAGGAAATTTCTCGATTTTGCTCCTTATGTTGCGACATTGATCATTTCGTGTTGCAGCATAGTGACCAGTATCGATTTATTACACCTTCTAATAGTCTCCTGCATGCTTACCAAGTTCATTAGCTCACCCTTAGGCCTCATTTGGCCTCTAAGGTTAGTGAAAGACTCAATTTGGACATTTTATTAACTTTAGGAAAACTTAAAAAAAATAACTAAAACTTAATGAAAATACTTGCTTTCAAGGTCCTAAAGTGCGAAAATGAGTTTAATCTGCTACACCAAATTACAACAT
Organism: Gossypium raimondii; assembly: GCF_025698545.1. NCBI lineage: Eukaryota > Viridiplantae > Streptophyta > Magnoliopsida > Malvales > Malvaceae > Gossypium > Gossypium raimondii. Next base: position 28,745,003 of record NC_068568.1, read on the forward strand.
GTTTCTCCATATAGGAAATCATAGCATGACATAGTAACTACAGCTAGCCTACGAGTTTTTGTGCACTAATGGATGAGTCTTTCTTATTCTCGTGACTATGTCACTTTCTTTTTCAATTCATCTCACTCACGAATGCTTTTAATTTTTAAGAACTTTTTCTACTTGTATTGATTTTTTTTAAAAAATTTCTCTTGTTTTGCACTTTTAGGCTAACCTATAGTTCTTATATCACACAAATCTTTCCTATTTCACTCTATTTTTACAAAATCTGCCCTGATGTATCTACTTAACCCTCAATACGTATGGCCAGACGACTATAGTTGTGTTGTGCAAGACCAAAGAAAAAGGGTAAATACAAATTAATGTTTCAGGCTCATGTTTTGTAATAAGATCCATCAAGAAGTGCTAATAAGCTCAAAAATCAGAACTAAAGGTGACTAAATATAGGTTAGCTTTTTAAGTCTAGATATGTTTCAAATAATGCCTTTGGTCATCCCTTAAATATCTCAATATGCACAAATTTAATCAGCGAAACAAACTCAAGTTCAACCATTTATCATTCGTACTAGCATGCTCGTTTCCTTGTATTTTCCAAATAATGCCTTTTGTCATCCCTTAATGCCTACTTAGAGTGTAACATATAGAACTTAGTAGTCTAATAATCAAAAATTCAAAATCACCTATCATTATGCTAGCTTTATTTGTGAACACAAGTGTAACAACCTATTTTCAGTGAAATCAAAATAGTGGTTTCGGGATCACAAATTTGAAGTTGAAAAAAATTATTTTATCATTATTTTATTGCCTACGTCATGATAGTAATACCGTATAAAAATTTCGTTAAGAAATTTTACCGTTTACATGCTCAATTTGATACAAATGACTAAATCGCCTATAGTGCAAAAGTTGAGTTCTAGTAGCTAAAAGTATTAAATAGCTATAGAACCTTAAAGTAAGAGACCTCAAATGGTAACTAGACCAAAAATGTGTTAGTGGATGAGCATGTTTTGGCATTATTGAAATTTTGATTAATTTTAAAGGTTAATTATGTAATTTTGTAAATAATGACAAAATAAAATAAAACAACAATTAGGTTATCATCTTTAGCCATTCTTTCTACCGAAAATCAAAGAAAACGAAATCCATGGAAGCTCAGCATTTAGCCATTCTTGTTTTCCTTTATTGGTAAGATATTTTGTCCCGTTTTTAATTATTTCTACGTTTTTGAGATTGTTCTAGCTTAATCTAGCTAGCCCGAGGACTAATTTGTGAAATTATTAAACTATTAGGGTTTTAACATTAATGAATATATATAATTTTTATGTTTGATGATAGAAAATGTATGGTTGTTGTTAGATAAACAATTTTTTAAGAGATTTTTATGAAATTGTCAAATAGGGACTAAATTGAAAAATAGAAAATTATACATGGTGAAATTATGAAAGAACTAAAATATAGGGCATGCTAGAAACCTAATTGATATTCAGCCATAGTGGGTTGTGGTGGAATTTCATGAATTTCAATTTTTATGAGATAAAGACTAAATTGCAAAGAAATTAAAAGTATAAGGGCAATATGGTAATTTTGAATTGAGTTCAATTTATCCGTATTATACGGCTTTAGATCGGAGAAAAGAGAAAATCTCAAATTAATCGCCTCCATATCAACATATTCTCGTCGAGGTAAGTTCATGTAATTAAATTGTGTTTATATGCTTCAATTGAATTATACATGTGTTGTAAAATGTTGTACATATATATATACTGATTGCATATCCACTAACGTACGACGATTACCGAGTCCCATTTAAACCTTAGGAATATGTATGATACAAATGACATGTCAGTAGGGTTTACATGATTCAAGTGCTGGTCCTGAACGTCCTACCAATGGCTGAGGTCCGACATGTGTTGCGGATACTCCATAGCTCGTGTGAGCAGCATCGTGTAGCTAGGTTTCGAACCACACGTTGTGAGAGTATACCGATTTATAGCTCGTGTGAGGATACATGTACAAGATTTGACGGATTATAATTATATGATTTAGCACACTATGTGTGAGCTATCTCAAGTATCCGACAATATTCTAAATGGTTTAACGGGCATTACATTGATACAAAATGGTGAGAGTTTGATACGAAATAATACAGGGACATGTGAATTACATTGAATTAGTACTACATGTCATATTGAGAATTGAAATGGATGATACATGTATATGAGATATAATTATATGTTGTGTTCATTCTTTATTACATAGCCTATGTTATATGATTAAATGGCTAACATGTTTGGTGTACATATTTAGGCTTTGGCCAAGTGTAGTTGGATTATACCATATTATCTTACCTATTATGTATTGAAATGGTAAGATATGTTCTATGTTATACGAACTTACTAAGCTTATATGTTCACTCTATGTTATTTTTTGTGTTTTTTCTACTGAATCCGAAGCTCGTTCGGGTTAGAAGCTTGTCGGAGCTATATCACACTATCCATCAGCTCTTTTGGTACTTTTGGTTGTTTTGATTTCGGTTATAATGGCATGTATAGGTATTTTTACTAATTTTGGCCATGTGTTTGGTTGTTGAAAATGATCATTTAGTTTGGCTTGTGGTATAGCACTTTGATTATGATAGTAAATACTATCCTTATAATGGTTGATGAATGAATTAATATGGTTGAATGATGGAAGATGAAATGATAGATGAATATACATTATATATTTGGCTTGTGACTTGTTGAGAACCGAAACTTTATTTGAATGAATTATATGACTATTGATGTTATTTGTCGAATGGTATATTTGGCACCATTTGGTATGTTTTGGAAAGAAAATTCATTGGTATGTAATGATACAAACTTAGTTGGAAGTTAGTTAATCATTTTGGCCAAATAGAGTACACAGTTATACATGTTTTCATATTGTCATTTGAGGTGCCTAAGGGCATATTGGTTGTATGTGATTATACCATATGAATGAAGCTAGAATATGCATGATTTTGATAAATTGTTATGACTTGTATATATGTGCATTTTTGGTTGTAGGTACATGCCTAGTTGGGTGAAAAAATGGCTTGTAAAATGGCCTATTTTCTTCCACACGAGCAGAGACATAGGCGTGTGTCTCAGCCGTATGTGACACACAACCAGGTGACATAGCCGTGTATTCCCTATAGCTTTCAAAGGGCTACAAGTCAGGCTGTTACACAGCCTAGCACACGGGCGTGTGGGGTTACTATGAATGGTACACAGCCTAACACACGGACATGTGGCTTGGCCTTGTGACCCAAGTCAGTGAGTTACATGGGTTCAGACACGGGCTGGGACACGACCATGTGACCTTTGCAGTGTTGAAAATTTTCATTATTTTTTAAAAAATTCTCTAAGTTTCCAATTTAGTCTTGACTTGTTTCTAATGCGTATTTAGGGCCTCGAGGGCTCGTGTGAGGGGCAATATGTATGTTTTGACTTGGTTTTAATAAGTTTTTTGATATGATATGAAATGTTCATAAATATGTGTTCATATGATTTGAAAACTTCGGTAAAGCTCCGTACTCGATTTCGATGACAAATACAAGTTAGGAGTGTTACATTTATTGGTATCAGAGCTATGGTTTAGTTGATTCTCAGACTGAACATAGCGCGTACGAGTCTAGCTGACTCTGATAGTGTGATATCTCCTAACAATTTTAAAACATGATTTCATATAGCAATGACATCCAACCGAGATGACTCTGATGAAGTAGAGAGTAACACTCAAGCCTCTATTCACGGAGCAGCATCAAGTGGTACAAGTCCTGTATCTGAGGGTCGGGGAGGAGAGGCTAAGGAAGCCTTCTTCCAGATGATGAACGAGTGGTTTACCGAGTTCATACAGATGAATCGGGCTACTCAACAGCCTCCTTCCCTTTCAGCTCCCCAACCAGTTCCCGTTATTCCTTAAGGTTTGGAACCTACACGAGTTAGTAAGCCACATGTTGATCGAATTCGTAAGTACAGGGTTGAAGAATTCAGAGCTACTGCTGAAGATGATCCTAAGATAGTAGAATTCTAGTTACAAAACACAATCAGGGTTTTTGACGAACTATCTTGTTCACTGGCTAAATGTGTTAAATGTGCGGTATCCTTGTTGAAAGATTCGGTTTATCAATGGTGGAATACATTGATTTCTATTGTGCCGAGAGGGCAGATTACCTAGAAATTTTTTAAAATTGAGTTCCGAAAGAAATACATTAGTAAGAGGTTTTTGGATAAAAAACGTAAAGAATTTCTTGAGCTCAAATAGGGTCGTATAATTGTGTCACAGTACGAGCGAGAATTTGTCAGACTGAGGAAATATGCCTGAGAATGTATTCTGACCGAGACCGCTATGTGTAAAATATTTGAAGAAGGGTTAAATGAAGACATAAGGCTTCTAGTTTTAATTATTGAAGTAAAAGAATTGGTTGTATTGGTTGATCGAGCACTTAAGGCCAAAGAGCTGGGTAAAGAGAAAAGACATGTTGATTTTGAAGCTAAAGACTTGAGAAAGAGATCGACGGGAAAGTCGTATCAATCGGTATCAAAGAGATCTAAAGAACATCACAACCGTTCTACAACTTCAGTGTGGTACTCCTATAGAGACAGAGACAACCAGCGTTCAAGTCCTAAACCTCAGGCTACATCAGTAGTAAGTGTAGGTAGTGTCAGAGATGTTTGGCCTGAGTGCAAGCACTGTAATAGACCATATTATGGTGAGTGTCAACTAAATAACGGAGCATGTTTCAGGTGTGGTTCCCTCGATCACTATCTTATAGATTGCCTAGAGAAATCTGAGAAAGAGAAAGCTTACACCACAAGGCCAAGCAATACTACTGGGAGAGGTAAACCACCTCGTAATTCCGAAAGTGTGAGTGGTAGTTGTGGTGTAATGAAAGACTCTAGTGTGAGATCTGAGGCATGAGCGCCAGCTAGGCCTTATGTTATTCGTGCACGAGAGGATGCTTCTAGGCCAGATGTTATTACCGGTACTTTCTCTATTTTTTATACTAATGTAACTACTTTAATTGATCAGGGATCGACCCATTCGTATATTTGCACGAATTTTGTATCTAGTAAGAATTTACTAGTTAAGCCCACTGAATTCATGGTTAAAGTACTGAACCCCTTAGGTTAGTATGTGTTAGTTGATAAAGTCTGTAAGAATTGTCTTTTGATGATACGGGGTTACAATTTTTTGGCTGATTTAATGCTATTACCGTTTGATGAATTTGATGTGATTTTGGGCATGGATTGGCTAACTCTACATGACGCTATTACAAACTGTAGACAAAAGCTTATTGTATTAAAGTGTTTGAGCAGTGAAACGTTTCGTATTGAATCAGAGAGTCAGAGTGGGTTGCCTATTGTTATATCAGCTATTTCAGCGCAAAAATATGTGAGAAAAGGTTGCAATGCTTACCTTGCATATGTGTTTCATACTAAAGTGTTTGAATCGAATCTTCAAATAGTGCCAGTGGTTTGTGAGTATCCTGATGTGTTCCCAGAGGAGTTACTTGGATTACCGTTGATCAAAGAGATTGAGTTTGCTATTGAGCTTGTACTGGGGACATCACTGATATTGATAGCACTTTATAGAATGGCTCCTATCGAGTTGAAAGAGTTGAAAGCATAGCTGCAATAATTGAAAGATAGGGCTTTTGCTCGACTCAATTTTTCACCTTGGGGTGCATCAGTTCTATTCATTAAGGAAAAAGGATGGATCGGTGAGATTATGTATTGATTTTCATCAGTTTAACAAAGTTACACTCAAGAACAAGTTTCCATTGCCTCGAATTGACGATCTATTCTATCAGTTGAAAGGTGCCAAAGTATTTTCAAAAATTAATCTCTACTCTGGCTACTATCAGTTACGAGTTAAAGATTCAGACGTGCCTAAAAATACATTCAAAACCAGGTACAGACATTATGAATTTCTTGTGATTCCGTTTGGTTTAACTAATTCACCAACAGTGTTTATGGATTTGATGAACAAAATCTTCAGACCGTATTTAGACAGATTTGTTGTGGTATTTATTGACGACATTCTGATTTATTCACGAGACGCGTCCGAGCATGTTGAACATTCAACAATTGTGTTGCAAACCTTGCAAGACAAACAGATTTTTGCTAAATTTATCAAATGTGAGTTTTGGCTCCGAGAAGTTAGATTTCTAGGACATATAGTATTGATTGAAGGCATTAGAGTTTATCCGAGTAAAATTTCAGTAGTTGTTGACTGAAAACTACAGAGAAACGTATCCAAAGTCAGAAGTTTTGTAGGATTAGCTAGTTATTACCGAAGATTCATCAAACGATTTTCAATTATAGCTACATCAATGACGCAAGATTATTATAGAAAGATGTAAAGTTTGAATGGCCAAAAAAATGTCAACAAAGTTTCAATCAATTGAACGCACTGTTGACTGAGGCACCAGTTTTGGTTTAGCCTAAATTGGGTAAAGTGTTTGTGATTTTCAGTCATGTATCTTTAAATAGTTTAGGCTGCATTTTGATGTAGGAAGGTAAAGTAATAGCTTATGCTTCCAAACGGTTAAAGCTGAACGAAAAGAATTATCTGACAAATGACCTAGTGTTTGCGTTGAAAATTTAGTGACACAATTTATTTGGTGAAAACTGTCATATATTTACCAATCATAAGAGTTTGAAGTATGTAATGCCAGAGAACGATTTGAATCTGAAACAGTGCAGATGACTCAAACTGTTAAAAGATTATGAGTTGATCATTGATTATCATCTGGGAAAAGTGAATGTGGTTACTAATGCTTTGAGCAGAAAGTCGTTACCTGCTCTTCGAGCAATGAATACGAGAATGATATTTTCTGATGATGGATTGATCTTAGTTGTGTTGAAAGCTAGACCGATGTTTTTACAGCAGATTTGCAAAGCTAAAAAATGTGATGTTGAATTGCTAGCTAAACGGGCACAGTGTGAATCGACTTCTGATTTAGAATTTCAGATAGGACCCGATAATTGCTTACTATTCAGAGGTAGAATTATGTATCGAAGAATCCAAAGCTCATTCAGAGAATCTTGCACGAAGCCCACAGTGGTAGCCTGTCTGTTCATCGGGGAAGTAATAAGATGTAAAGTGATTTGAAATAGATGTACTAGTGGCCCAGAATGAAACGCAAGATTTCTAATTTTGTATATAGATGTTCGATATGTCAGCAAGTTAAAGCTGAACATCAAGTACCTTTTAGATTGTTACAGCTAGTGATGATACCGGACTGGAAATGGGATCGAGTTACTATGGACTTCGTATTGGGTTTACCCCTATCTCTGAGAAAGAAAGATATTATTGCGGTTGTCGTTGATCGGTTGACGAAGTTAGCACATTTTATTCTTGTGCATACAGATTACTCCCTTGTCAAATTCATTGAGTTATATGTTTCTAAGATTGTTAGATTACACGGGGTGCCAGTTTCTATCATTTTGGATATAGATCCGCGGTTTACATCACAATTTTGGAGAAAGTTACAGGAAGCTCTTGGTACGCGGTTGCATTTTAGCACTGCATTTAATCCTTAGACTGATCTCTTGGTACGCGGTTGCATTTTAGCACTGCATTTAATCCTCAGACTGATGATCAGTCCGAGTGAGTGATTCAGATTCTCGAGGATATGCTTCACTGTTGCGTATTAGGGTTTGAAGGCAACTGGGAAAAATATTTGCCACTGGTTGAATTTGCGTATAATAACAATTATCAGTCAAGCATAAAGATGGCACCGTATGAAGTCTTGTATTGTCGTAAATGTCGAACACCGTTATATTAGGCCGAGCTCAGTGAGAGAAAGATACACGGGGTTGATTTGATTCGTGAGACTCAAGAAAAAGTAAAACTGATCCGAGATAGTTTTAAAGTAGCTTTGTAATATCCCGAAAATTACTACTGTAATACCCCAAAAATTCCTACAGTGAGAAAGTAGGTATCCTTGATAGTAAAATAAGGAAATAAAGTGAAAAAAGGGAAATTTTGAGTTATGGCAACATTGGGAATTATATTATGACATATTAATTCAAGAAATGATTAAATCGCAAAAGTGAGAAAAGATTTGTTGCCCAAGAGTAAATACTCAAACTTTGAGGGATTAAAAGTGTAAATACAAAAAAGTTAAAGGGCCAATAGTGTAAATATTTTAAGGGTGGAATAATCTAGAAACTAAGGAAAATGGATGAATTAAGACCAAATTGAAAAGGTGAATAATTTTGAGGGACTAAATCACAATTTTACCAAATTAAGTGATGACTCAAGGATGGAATTTTTAAAGATTATAAAGGGCAAAATGGTCAATTAGAAGAGAGAGAAATCTAGAAGGCAATGATGATGTTGGTGATATTTTAGATTAATTAATTAAATAAATAATAGTTTATTAATATTTTAATTTGAGTTTTAAATGATATTTTATTATTTTATTATTATTCTATTTAGTATATATATGGAAGGAAAGATGAAAAATCTTCATCTTCTTCCCATGCATCCAACGTATGAAGAGAAAAGAAATAAATAAACTTTCTTTTCTTTACAATTTGGTCTTTTCACCAAAAATTCACCATTTTCACTAAGAAATCAAAAGAATTTTCATATCCTTTAAGAGAGAAAGATAACAAGCAGACAATGAGGAGCTTGAATATCAAGTTAGATTCAAGAAATAGAAGCTAGAGGAGAGAGAAAATCAAATTAAAGATTGAAATCAATAGGACAAGGTAAGAACATCAAGATTTCAATATATTTTTAAGTTTGTTATTATTGAAAAGTATGGAAATGATGTTATCGAGAGTTTTATTAAATAAAGTCTTATGTTCTTGATATATTAGTAAAAGGAAATAAGAGAAAGTGATGGAAAATATTATAGAGAAAATGAATAAAGAAGTTATAAACTTAGTAATCAACATTTTGCACTAAAAAAGCTTTTGGACAGCAGCAGTAGGTTAACTTCGAAAAATCACCATAAATTATGGAAATTGAATTAGAGGATGAAAAAAATATGATTAAATATTATTCAGTCTAGTTTCTCATTGAAGAAACGGTGTAAATAATGGAATAGTAAATCATCAAATATAATAAATTATATGAGACAAGGTTAGAATGAATTCGGGTTCCCTTGTTCTGAATTTCGAAAATTATCAAAAATTGGATAAAAATAATTATGGGCTTAAATTTATATATTTAAAATTTTGAATGAGTCTATTTTCAAGAGAAACAAGCGGGAACATCATCTAAATCCTGTACGAGGAGATAATTAATTTTTAGTGAAGAAGGGTCGAAACTATCAGATAGCAGAATAGGGATGACTTTAAAGAATAAAATGTACTTATTGGCTAAACAAAAAATTCTGAAAATTTTATAGTAAGAAGATATGTGATTCTAGTTTCAGATAAAGTTAACGGATCTAAATTCGGAGTTAGATAACTCAAGATATAAATAATTTTGTGACAATGACTCAAATCGATGACTTTGCATGAACAAATAAATAAATAGTGAAATTATAGATAATGTTACATATAAGCATGTTATATACATTAAAGATGTGGAATGGAGAGGAGGAGGAAAATATATGATTATTCAACTAGCATGAGTTTTCATTAAAATGGCTAATTTGCATGTTTTAGGTTCAATGACTAAATTGAATAAAAGTATTATTTTAAGGGTAAATTTGTAAAATGTCAAAAAGTGACCAAATTTCATGAAATGAATTTTTTATTATTTAAATTAATAAATTGAATGAAATATTAATTTATATCAAGATTGGGTGGAAATTCGAGGAAAATAGAAAATTACCAAAATGTCCCGAATTTTGATATTTCGCAATTTAGCTTGGTAAGTTTGTGTAACTTGAATTATATTCTTAGATGATTGAAATGAGAAATTACTCATTTATTTGAATTGTGAACATGAGAAATTGTGAATTGAATGAAATGGAAATGAATGTTTGAATTACATGAGTAAATATCGAGTCTCGTAGGCCCTATTTGTTATGAATATAATATTTCGAGGATATGTTGTAAAGAATTATAAAAGCACGTTAATAATTTGAAAGTTTTAATTCGGATGAAATTTTGTAACTCAGTTTAGTACGTATGCAAATGTATGTTTTCTAGTAATGCCTCGTACCCTATTCCGGCGTCGAATACGGGTAAGGGGCGTTACAATGTGACATCGCCAGATTCAGTCATAACGTTTAGACCGGGTTTGGGGTGTTACATTTAGTTTAGATCGTTAGCAATCATATGCGAATCTTAAACGTAAAGACATAGAGTTTCAAGTCGGTGATAGAGCGTTCTTGAAAGTATCACCATGGGAGAAAGTTCTTTGGTTCGATCGTAAAGGAAAGTTAAGTCTACAATTTATCGGGCCATATGAGATTACTAAAAGAATCAAACCTGTTGTATATCGATTAGATTTACCGTCAAGACTAGAAAATATTCAAAATGTCTTTCACGTGTCTATGTTATGAATCTTCGATTTGACCTTTCATATGTTATCTCCTCGATGGATGTCGTGATTCAGCCTGATATGTCATACACTGAGGAACCAACCAGAATTCTGGCAGAACAGGTGAAAGAATTGAGAAACAAGAACATAACTTGAGTAAAAGTTCTCTGGTAATGACACAGAATAGAAGAAGCCACTTGGGATCTCGAAGAAGCTAAAGGTAAGATTTCTAGGGACAAAAATCCCTTTAGGGGGAGAGTTGTAACAGCCTGTTTTCAGTGAAATCAGAACAGTGGTTTTGGGACCACAAATTTGAAGTTGAAAAAAATTTATTTTATTATTATCCTACAGAATGATAGTAATACCGTATAAAAATTTCATTAAGAAATTTTACCGTTTACATGCTCAATTTGATAAAAAGGACTAAATCGCGTATAGTACAAATTTTGAGTTCTAGTAGCTAAAAGTATTAAATAGCTATAGAACCTTAAAATATTAAAAGTATTAAAGGACATTAACGTTAGAAATATTTAATCTGGGTGCAATTCTGGAGCCGATGAATTACAACCGCATCTTGGTGACTGGAAACAAAATCGTCTGATTGAAATTTGTTGGCAGCCTAGTATCTGGCCTATAGTTCCAACTACCCGTACCCTGAGTCAAATATTTTATAACATCCTCCATATCAATGTTTGGCAATTTATCAAAATCTACACTATCAATAAAATCTTTTTCATAATACGAAATGTTATAAAATTCGCAAATATCACTAAGGCATATAGTAACTTCCTCCCCTCATACTGTTAACTCTCTTAAAACTTCACCATACCTGCCCTTAATTATTTGATCCTTGAGGGATGCATAAAATTCCTGCACTACGGGTATGACTGCGTTTTCAGTGGGAGTGACACAGAACTGCTCACATTGATGGTATGGCACTAGAGTCCAAATTTGTTAGCAATGGACCATGGAGGGTTCGAACCCTCGTTCTTGAATTAATGGTCTCCCTTGTAATTCCAGGAGATATATTTCCATATTTAGATTATGGAACCGTTTCGGGTCCAAAACATTCGGTGTTTTCTAGTTCATAATTCTCTTACTCTTACATAGAGGCATTCTTTAATCAAGGTTTCTAACAAGCATGTAGATGAATAATAATAAATGGAACAGTAAAATAGAATCGGGAATACTTAATCTCAACCTCCTTGAACCCGTATGTGCTTGCTCTTCGATCTGTTGATGACGACATCCTCCAATGTGGTCTTTGGATTTTGGAATGAATGATTGAAAACCTAGGTTTTTAGTAAAAGGGGCTTTGTAATTAGAGGTTTTAAAATTTTTTTAAAATAGTTTGGATGTTAAAATTAGGTTAGGCTATATTAGTAAAGGGATTTTATGTTTAAAATGATTGTTTTTGGGGTTAAAATTTTAGTATTGTAAAGGTTAAAACATTGGGTCACGCGAATGGGTCGGGTCGGCCCAGTAGAAAATTGCAGCGATGTCACGACACAGGGGTTTCGTGTCATGACATCCCTTGTAGATTTCTCACGTCGTGACACACCCTATAGTTTCAAAATTATGAGAAACTATCTATCATCTCAAGACGCAGGTCAGTGGTGTCACGACCTCCACATATTTTTTTAATTTTTCACTATTTACCATGGTGTTGAGACACGAAGTGTTCGTGTCACGACGTCGACCCTATCTTCCCAAATTCCCAATTTCAGAGTGCTTTCAAAAGCCCGTTAACCCTATTTTTGATTTACTTGTAATATTGTTTAGTGAAATATACAATTTTGAACAATTAGTAACAATTTTTACATAAAAATATTAGGTCTTGTTGCTAGACTCGTCTGCCAGCTAAGTCAATATACATCGAGGTTCTCCCTGTAAATTATCTTTGTCTGTATTGGTCCAACACCCATCGTGTCATTCCATTCGTCTGTGATTGTCTCTCTTTGGACTTGCCTTTTCTACCTTTTTTAACCACTAACAATTTTTTTCTCAGATCATAACTATTAATTATGTGTAGGACAACATAACCACTTTAGTTTGTGCTTAGTGTTCTTGCTTCATAAGAAGGTTGAGAATTGTGGTCCATACTTGTCACTCATTGTGTTTCTGTCCTTCTCATCGATCAAGAATGGCTTTTCAGGAGTACTTTTTGAGGTGATTGGCAAAGAGATTGACAAAGAATTTTTCACTATGTCACTTAGATTCTAATTCTGCAGGCTTTTAAATTCATCCATTTGTTTGTAGATAATTCTATTGAATGGTTATTGTAAGAATTGAATATTCTGCGGCGCCCACAACTCAATGCCTATGCTTATCAATTGTCCAGCTTGATTGAGGCTTGCTATATAATCATAAGTCCAGCATATATATATTTTTCCAATTCTTGTTAACATCTGGAAAATTCTGAAACCATTGAATTTCTTGGGTGCCTGGTTTAGAACTAATGACCTGTAAAGTATAGTCAATCCAGGCTTATCATATGGGACTGCTGGTTTCTCTTGAATTTTCTTTTTGAATTCCTGAATCGACAGACATTCTTCCACGAAATCAATCATGAATATCATTGTCTCTATTCATTTTGCTCTGTAGTCCTTATTCGGAATGTGCACTAAGGTCTTTCTAAGAAAAGCAGATAAGTAATAGTAAAGATAATTAGTTGAATAAATTAAAGATCATATCTATAACCTAAAAATTTCCTAATTAGTCTTTTTGAAGTGCAACAATTAAAATCAAACTAGTGACATTGCCTATCTGGTAATGGTGCCAACAACTTACGGGTCTCGCCTTACTGATATCTCTTTTACTACAGTATTCACACTCTCACATCCCAAAAATTGGGTTAGTAGAAATTGGGTTAATGAATCGAGAGTGGTCACAATCGAATTTTTATTTAGATAATCTTTTTCTTATTTGATAATAAATAAATATCAATTATAGAGATTGAGTAGTGGTGGAGTTGTCCTTGATGATATGAGTTCGAATCCCTTCGCTCTCATTAATTTCTATTTGGTGCAAATTTGTTTCAAACCCTTAGCAAATGTCATCCCATATTTTTATTTTTATCACTCCAAGTTTGAGCATAAAGAAGTGAGTAGTCAAGTGGTTTATTAACTTCTTAGCTATCCTAGTGGTCAAAGGTTCAAGTCCTAATGTTCACACTCTTCTATTTAATTTTTTTACAATTTTTCCATGTGATTTAAGTGTTTTCTGTCCACCCCTTTTTCACCATAAATAGGAGGATTTCTTTAGGCCAATATAGGTCAAACTTACCTTAAGTTGAGGGTGCATGATCCCTTTTTTACTCCATGTCTTCCTCCATTGCCAAAACTTCTAATCCTTGCCATAGAATAGGTTCATTGAACATAGACCTAGTTGGCCAACCTGTTACCACTATCCTAACCTCACTTTGCCATCCCTACCTTCCACTTACTCCCATTTTCTCTCTTTTTCATTTCTATTCTCATCCATTTTCTCTCAATTTTGCAAAATAACAACCACATTTCTTTTAATCTTTGCTCATTTCTTCCACCATGATGAAACCCGCCTCCACCATTCACCAAAACTTGTTCCCACAACACCTCCTCTCCTCTCTTTTTTTTGCTCTTCTCATTGCCACCGTGGTCGCCACTGCACGCCACGGTGAGTATCATTTGTCCTCCCTATTATGTCGAAACCCCATAACCCTCCCTCATTGGACCACAACTCCATCATCGTCTGGTCACCGCTAAGCCACCGTCAGACCACTGTCGCTGCCACTGCTGATGACAAAAAATTATTCCTTTCTCTTCATCTTTCACTTGTCAATTCTTTAATTAATTAAACTTACATATTCCCTTCATTCTATCAATATTTTTAGATCACTTGATTCATCGACTTCGTTCCTTTCTCAATTCATCAACCATTCCGTATTGAATCAAGTTGTAAGTGTGATTATTTGGATTGTAAAATCCTTCTCTTAGTGGTTTCATATCATAGTCAAATGGTATAGTGGCCATAGCACAATGTTACATTTTTTATCATTTATTTATTATCATACTAATACTACTCCTTACCATCTTGAAGGACCAAATATAATCTTAGGGGAGACCCTTAGTTTCACATTGGGAATCATCTTTTCAATAGTCCAAAACCGTGGGGTAAGTGTTGGTGAGAACTTTGGTATTTGATCTATTAGTGATGAATATTTTTCAAACAAATCCTAACTAATAAACATAGTTCATGTGTTAGATTGATCTTTTGAGGTAGATCAAAGTGAGATCGTTATTAAGGATTGTGGTAAATCGGATCTACAACATAGGTGTGGAATTGTTACCATTTGTTTGAGTGATATAGTTATTTTATTACAATAATAATTTAATTATATTAAAACATGAGTACACTAAATATTCTTGAAGAGTTGAAAAACTTAACAAGATGAACACCAAGTGACTCTAGCCAAGTGATTCTATGAAACAAATGATAATTGATGTGATTATGATTGTGACTATGATGTATGTGTAAATCTCATCCTCGTGGTATGTGATGTATGGCTTATATGATATATGGGATGATTTAAGCATGTGAGACTTATATATTTGTATATGAAAATTGAGATCCATGATCTAATGTGAAAAGCATGTTTAACATGTTAAAGTGATTATAAGTGATCAATAAATGATATGTGATTATGGGAGCATGTTTACATGCCTAAATGTAAAAGTGAATAATATGTGTTAAAAAGTGAAATTGCCATATCACATGCATGGATTGGGTTTTTTGAAAGATGGAACTTATGTGGCAGTTTATCTATGATTGTATGGTTGTTATCGACAAATATGTCGTGGTTTGTTCTCAATGTGTTATAAGGCCCTTTATCAACATTTATGTGAAGGCTGGTCCACAAATGGTGTCTTATTGGATGGACGAGTTCTGGAGAACTCGATATATGGTGTGTAGTAGAGATGGGTAGGAAATTTTATAAAATGTGCATCATTTTTAAAGTATGAATCGACATGTTTATGCATAAGTATCAGTATTAGAACTTATGCTTATTATGATGATTGATACGAACTCGGTTGTATCATGTCACGATACAACTCGATGGCATCAGCATTGGCCCAAACACGAGGGTCCCAAGCGCAAAATGAAGTGTCAATTCCAGTTTGTTAGTTTGGTTGCTGGAAAAATAAAGATCTCATCACTTCCAGTTCACTTAGATATAGTTTAATTTCTGGAATAAAATTTAATTTAGTTTTAGTTAAATTAGTTAAATTATGTTTCAGTTTGGACATTACTAATTGGGGTTTGAAATGTGTCAAAATCTGGACATTTTAAGTGTGTTTTAAGTTCATTAATTCTGACCAATTTCATACAACTTTAGTTCTTGTTGGGACTACATTTATATTGACTTATTCAACATGTTCTTGTTTGGACATAATTAATACATGTTAAAAGTCAGATTAATTAAGTTTGAATTAATCTATTACATCTTAATTGTGTGTTTAATCAAGTGTCTATTGCTTTCCCATAGATTCGACTGAACATACATTGGACAAATTCGGCTGAACATACATTGGAGCCAATTAATTGAGAGGCATGAACCTAGATATTCATGTATTTGTAGCTATTGCTTACTCTCTCCCAAGCTGTTCTTCGTGGAGACCAATGGCCAAAAGTGTGCAACTTGAATTCATCATCCATTTCCAATCATTTCCAACCGTTCACACCTAGATGACTATTCGAGTATTGCAAAGGTTAAGGCTGTTGGTGTCACCCATTATTAGATACATCCATTAGTTGACTTATTTACTATAGCCCAAGAATGAAACATGTCAAGGTGAATTGTCCAGCTACTAATTCAGCTCCATGGCTGTTCGTGGACTCCAAGAGACAAGCACAAAGTCTGTTCATGTACAGTAAGGGATAGCTAATCATTAAGTCATTCATTGGGTCATTCTAGCTAAAGTTTAAGTCAACATTAATGTTAATTAATTGCAAACGATTGAGGCCATTCGGCTGGAGCTAAGTGAGCTTATAAATAGCTCATTGTAAACTATTTTAGGGTTACTTAACTTTGATATTTTTATGAATATTAAGCTTAGTGAGTTTTTCAACTCCTGCTGTTCGTTTGAGACTCGAGTGACTTATCTAGCACTATCTAGTGGTGTCATCCCGAATCTTGTTTTGAACTTATCACCTCCTGCAAAGTGTGGCGTTCAACCTTTTATACTGTAGGCTCCTATCTCTCTAGATAGCGGGTCTCGGTTCGTTGTCTTTTAGCCGAATTTCATTACAAGTGTTGATATAAGAGTAGGGTCGATATTCACTATTATATCATTTCATTCTTCAAACTTGTTTAACTTAAAAACTTAACCGAAATTATCACTTATTATTCTTACAAACCAGCCAACCTAAAGCCTTCTTGTTTTAGCCTTCAAATTACGATACTTTTCAATTTACATTCGGGCAATTACGCAACTCATAATCAACTTCGAGCACGTGCTCGGATCATTTGGTAGCAGAGCTAGCCAAATTGAGTAAGTAAATTCATTCTTGAAGCTCCCGAGATTGTAAATAAAAATTGAAATTTAAAAAAAAAGAAAGAGTTAGGTCGAAACTGTTGAATTTTTCCCAAGAACGAATTATGTCACTTTAACACCTTTTCAGCCACACTTTCCCAATTTGTTTTCTTTCTAAGCCTACCTTGTTAACTCGACATCTTCCCACCTTCACATTAAATTTTGAAGCCGACACCACCAAGATCGTGCTATTAAGACAATGTAGTCTCTTAAGAACTTTGGGAGGCGAATTCGAGTGGTAAAAGGCAAGAGTGTGTGTAAGTTCAGTAGAGAGAAGAAAAAGCCTATATTCGAGTGAAAACACAAGTTTTGAGTGTTAGTTTTTTTTTGTGAGTGAACTTGTGAGGTAATACGATGTCCCGTAGTCCAAAAAGAAACATGACCGAAGGAGCTGGTGCACGCCCCGTGCGAAATGTCCCTATGGGAGAGGGTGTACCTGATTTAACATATCAAACATTACTTCGTGAGATGGATCGAATGCTCCAACAACGACTAGAGCCTGTACAAGAACATCTAGATAAGTTGGAAGAATGCGTCCAACGTGAATTAACTCCACCAAATTCGAGGCGAGAGCATGGACGACCAAGACCCCATCAAGACGACCTCTACAATCCTAGTGATGTGGAGAGAGATCAAGCATCAAATTAAAGCGAAAGGCAGTGAAATAATAGAAACTGAGGGCATCGGGAACGTGATCGAGTAGATGATGACCTCAAGAACATTAAGATGGCCATCGCTCCTTTCCAAGGCAGAACTGATCCGGAGGCATACCTTGAATTGGAAAAGAAAATATAGCTCATCTTCGAGTGCAACAATTACTTGGAGAGAAAGAAAGTTAAGCTTGCAGCCATAGAGTTCTCCGATTATGCGGTTATATGGTGGACCAATTAACTACAAGCCAAAGACAAAACGGTAAACGACCCATCTCCACATGGGCTGAAATGAAGGCCGTCATGCAAAAATGATTCATTCCTACGTACTACCACTGAGAGCTCTACCAAAAGCTACAACACCTTACACAAGTTAATCGTAGCGTGGCAGATCATTTCAAGGAAATGGAGATTGCAATGATTTAAGCCGACATCGAGGAGGACTAGAAGGCCATCATGGCAAGATTTTTAGCCGAGTTGAATAGAGACATTGCCAACATAGTCGAACTTCAACACTACCTTGAAATTGAAGATATGGTGCATATGGCCATTAAAGTGGAGAAACAGCTCAACAGAAAAGGTGATGTTCAGGGAGCCTATCCAAACTCCACTTCTACCACAAAATGGGGCCAAGGAACCGACAAGAAGGAAACTTTCAATTGGGCACGAGAACCTGTTGCAATTCTGAAGGTCAATAAGCCGAGTGGAGAAACAAGTAAGGGCACAAATGAAGCTGTGCGCAATTCCACCTAAGACATCAAATGCTTCAAGTGTCTTGGTTGAGGCCATATTACAAGTCAATGCCCAAATCGATGAGTAATGATTGTGAGACCTGATGGTGATATCGAATCTGAAGATGAGAAAGAAAATGATTCTGATTCTCCCACCAAAGAAGAAAAGGAAGAAGATCTTGTATATGTCGTTGATGGTAAACTATTTGTTATGAAGCGAAGTTTGAGCATTCAAAGTGCTGAAGATGAGCAGCAACATGAGAACATCTGCCACACACAATGCCACGTTCAAGACAAAGTGTGTAGCATGATTATCGATAGAGGAAGCTGGACAAATGTTGCTAGCAGTATGCCAGTAGAGAAGTTCGGGCTGCCAATGAAGAAAAATCCTCAACCATACAAGTTACAATGGCTCAACGATGGAGGCGAGTTGAAAGTCACCAAACAAGCCGTTGTTGCTTTTTCCATCCGCAAATACATCGATGAGGTCTTATGCGACGTGGTGCCGATGCATGCGGGCCATTTGCTTTTGGGGAGGCATTGGCAGTTTGATAGAAAGGTTATTCACGATGGATTCAACAATCAATACTCATTTAAGTATCAAAGGAAGAGTATAACCTTAGCACCCTTTACACCGAAACAGGTCCATGAGGACCAAATTTAGTTGAAAAATTCTTTTGAAAATTTGAGAGAAAGGAGAAAAATAGAAAAACAAAAAGAGTCAATGAAAGAATTGAGTGAAGAGAGCTTTCAAACAAAAGGGAGGATAATTTTTGCTAACCGACATTTCAATGTTCCTCTTGGTTTTTCTTCGTTTCAGGGTTTGTAGAGCTCCAACAAAAGACAAGTTCCAACTCCACTATCTACCCGAGGAACAATGATTTCAATTGATTGGAAAGGGTAAGTTGGAAAATACACATGTTCTTGACATTCCCAATGGAAATAAAGGTAAGGAACTTATTCAGATTCAATCAGATTGGAACTTTGTAACTTCCAATGGCATGTTCGCCCATGAGGTTTGCTTCAAAGAAGTCTTTTATAATGATTTGTTTAGTTGTTATATGTTGAAAAGAAATGTTGAATCTGATTCGGATAATGTTTTGAAATACTTTCTTAATAGTTTGTTTTGTGTTAAATTTCAAGATGATTTGATCTTTACTGCTGAATCTAATTTGGATAGTGCTTTGAATTTGTTTGTCATATATAATACACCATCGACACAAACAGGTTTCAATCTTTTCAATTTAGAGTGTCATACGAATTCTTTAATTCCATGCAAACCAATTTTGAGGTTACCTCTGCCTGCTCAATGGGATTTTGAAAGTTCTGATCGATCACACATACCTATGACTAAATCCCATTTCGCTAACACGTTTGCATTGTTGATGAACGAAAAGCTTACATTTTATTTGAGAATGAGCCAACACCACCGTGTGTTCTAACCTGAAGAGAGTTTTCATAAGATATTGCTGAAAGAAGACGATGGTTCGTTCCAATTGATGGAGCCAAATGTTGATGATTCATATCGTTTGGACCTACCAAGTGCGATCATTTCCATGAGAATGTTAACGTCTTTAATTTGTCTCTTCTTAATGCAGTCGCTAATTTGAGGACAAACCATTTTCAAGAGCGAAGAGATGATACGAAATCGATCGAATCATGTCACGATACAACTCGATGGCATCGACATTGGCCCAAACACGAGGGTCCCAAGTGCAAAATGAAATGTTAATTCCAGTTTGTTAGTTTGGTTGCTGGAAAAACAAAGATGTTATCACTTCCAGTTCTCTTAGCTATAGTTTAATTTCTGGAATAAAAGTTAATTTAGTTTTAGTTAAATTAGTTAAATTATGTTTCGGTTTGGACATTAATAATTTGGGTTTTAAATGTGTCAAAATCTTAACATTTTAAATGTGTTTTAAGTTCATTAATTCTGTCCAATTTCATACAGCATTAATTCTTGTTGGGACGACATTTATATTGACCTATTAATCATGTTCTTGTTTTGACAGAATTAATACATGTTAAAAGTTAGATTAATTAAGTTTGTATTGATTTATTACATCTTAATTGTGTGTTTAATCAAGTTTCTATTGCTTTTCTACAGATTCGACTGAACATACATTGGATAGATTCGGCTGAACTTACATTGGAACCAATTAATTGAGAGGCATGAACCTCGATATTCATGTATTTGTAGTTGTTGTTTACTCTCTCCCAAGCAGCTCTTCGTGGAGACCAATGGCCAAAAGTGTTCAACTTGAATTCATTAGCTGGTTAAATTGGGTTCACACTTAATTGTCCACCCATTTCCAGCCGTTCACACCTAGATGACCATTCGGGTATGGCAAAGGTTAAGGTTGTTGGTGTCACTCATTTTTAGATACATCCATTAGTTGACTTAATTACTACAACCCAAGAACTGAACATGTCAAGGTGAATTGTCCAGCTACTAATTCAGCTCCATGGCTGTTCGTGGACTCCAAGAGACAAGCACAAAGTCTATTCGTGTACAGCAAGGGACAGCTAACCATTAAGTCATTCATTTGGTCATTCTAGCTGAAGTTTAAGTCAGCATTAGTGTTAATTAATTGCAAACAATTGAGGCTATTTGGCTGGAGCTAAGTGAGCTTATAAATGCCTCATTGTAAACTGTTTTGGGGTTACTTAACTTTGATATTTTTCTAAATATTAAGCTTAGCAAGTTTTTCAACTCCTGCTATTCGTTTGAGACTCGAGTACTTATCTAGCACTGTCTAGTGGTGTCATCCTGAATCTTTTTTTGAACTTATCACTTCCTGCAAAGTGTGACGTTCAACCTTTTATACCGTAGGTTCCTATCTCTCTAGATAGCGGGTCTTAGTTCATTGTCTTTCAGCCGAATTTCATTACAAGTGTTGATATAAGAGGAGGGTCGATATTCACCTTAATATCGGTTCATTCTTCAAACTTGTTTAAGCCAAAAACTTAACCTAAACTATCACTAATTATTCTTACAAAGTAGCCAACCTAAAGCCTTCTTATTTTAGCCTTCAAATTACGATACTTCTCAATTTACGATTGGGCAACTCTGCAACTCGTAATTAACTTCAAGCACAGGTTCGCATCAATGATTGATATGATGAGAGTGATATTTTGATATATATGTGATTATATTTGTGTTGATCTCACATTGGGCTTTTAAAGCTCGCCTCTTTTTAATTTTCACATTGGGCTTTTAAAGCTCGCCTCTTTTTAATTTTGACTTTTAGATAATAATCGAGGTTAGGACGGACTCGACTTATGGAGGTGCTCTCGGTCATTTTTAGAAAATTATATAATTTTGGTACTCAATATTTTGGGGATGCATTTTTATTACTATGGGCTTTTGCTTGGGATTTTCTTTTGGACTTTAGATTATTTTGATTTTGGACTTTTCTGCATGATTTAGGTTTTTAAGTTATCATTTAAAAGATAGTGAAATTGACAAATTTATGATGAATTTTTCATATCTAAGTCAAACAAGGCCCAACAAGGATGTTTTTAGAATTCAATACTTTGATTTTGAAACTCAACACTATCTGCTCACAAAATTGATATTTTATAATATATATTAAATCTACATTTTAAAATTGACAAACGAGTTTTAGATATTCAAATTATCCACTGTGATGCTTTGATTGAAGTATGACACTTTCTTAAAAATATATCAAAACTTGAGTTTTCTAAAGATAAACAATTTTAAACAAATTTTGGTTTTTTCAACAAGGATATTTTTAGCAATAACGATTTTTGAGAGAAAATAGCTAAATGATTTTCTACACCATCAATCTGACCAATGTGATCTTCGAGATTTGGCCATAATGTATAGGTCGGGTTTAGGGGGTTACACACACTATGGATGTTAGTACGTCTGGAGGCGATCAAGTTTTAATATAGTTACAATAGAGTAAGTGAGTACTCCAAGGATCATACCCAAGGGAGGCTAGCGCTAGATCAATTTTAACTTGAACACTTAATGATGTAATTAGTATTCTAAATCAATTATAGTACAAAAACATAATAAAAAAGTTTTGAGGAATAAAAAAGTATAATAGGGAAGGAAATAATAAATCAAGAGATCGAAGAATAGAATAAATTAAATCTGATTATAGGTGATTAGCTTGCTTTGGTAATCCCCGTCAAGTGTCGTTTCAGGTTCCTCGTCAGTTAACTAGTCGTTATCCCAATAGGATCTTCTGATCTTCTACTAAAATAATGAGTTGAAAAGGACTACTTATCTTCTGACCTCACAGTCTAGACCGGCTTGGGGTGAATGTGTTCACGGATAGGCCATAACATTTTTTGGTTAATTCTCACATTAATTACTTCCTAGGCTTGTCAGGCCTAGGGTTTTAGGTTCTTCCTTTCCCAAACATTTGACCCGTTGAGTAACCCTACAAAAAAGTTAATGGATGATACCTCCACTCGCTAATCCCTCATAGAAGAATTAGTTCCTCATGGTTTTCATAAGAATTATAAAAATAATATAAAGATAGAACATGAAGAATGAATTGAAGTATAGAGTTTAGGAAAATACTTGATTTGTTTTAAGAATGAAGTGAATCCACAAGTTTTATTGTCTCCACAAATCAGATCTCTCGAGATAAACAAATAACAACCTGAAAATAAATCTAAAAATCTAAGAAGAAAGAAAAGCTACACTAAAATTAAAAGAAGAATTCTAGACTAAGTAATTGGTGTCTGTAATGTGTGACAAATGAGCCTATTTATAGATTTCAGGTGGTCGTTTTCCTTAACCCTAGGTTAGCTAACATTCTCAAGTTTTAAGTATTATTATGCAAACCAAAACGCCCATTAGCTCGTGTTAGTTTCCATCCAGAGTCGATTTTGCGACACACCAGGACCTTTGTCACGACATAGGACTAAGTATACTTCTCTTGGGTTATCTTCAGAGGTATGCCATGACACCCTTAGGCTATAACACCCCTAACCTATCTCTATTACCGAATTAAAGTTATGGAGTGTTACCGAGAAGAAAAGAACTTTTCACTTCATTTCAGGACAATTATACAAATAATTTATAACATATAACAAATAGATAAATTCATGCTATAAATACACCTATGGGTCTTAAAACGGGCTTAATGGGCCCTAAAAATAGTTTCAGGACGATCCGGGATGAAGTCGGAACAAATTCAAAAATTTCACAAAAACTTAAAAATTTTCAAAACAAGGGTCACACGGCCATATGACTAAGCCCTGACTGTGTGGACATTTGAAGTCATAAGGCCGTGTCTCAGCCCATATGTCCACCCGTTTGAATATTCAAAATAGGGTCACATGGCCCTATCACAGGTCGTGTGCCAGACCGTGTGTATATTTGAAGTTGGGTCACATGGCAGTGTCATTGGTCGTGTGCTAGACCATGTAACAATCTGTTTTCGCTCCAATGACTGTGTCATAGGCCATGTGCTAGGCCAGTTGGATACTGCACCTAAAATCAATAATTACACATGACTGTGCATGGTGTAACACCCGTAACCCGTCTCTGTTGCCGGATTTGGGTACGGAGCGTCACTGTACAATAAAAAAACATTTAAATATTTTACCATTCAATAATTTAAATCATATCATAAATCATTCATATACATGCATATTGTCCCTAAATCGAGCCCTCGAGGCCTTAAAAATAACTTAGAAGCAAATCGGGACTAATTTGAAACAATATGGAAAGTTTAGGAAAAAGTTGCAAAATTTACAGCCACAAGGTTGAGACACACGACCGTGTCTTAGGTCGTATAACCTTCGAATTAAGGACACACAGTCGTGTCCCATCCCATGTCCTTACCCGTGTAACTCTCTGAGTAGTGTCACATAACCGTGTGTCAGGCCATGTGATGTGATCCCGGCTGCATCATGTTTTGATACAACTCGACGACCTCAGAATTAGCCTAAGCTCAAGGGGCCTAAGTGCAAAATGAAGCTTAATTTTAGCTCAATGAGCTCAATTCTAGCTTCTTCAAGCTCGTCTAGTTCAACCCAAGCTCATTTAGCTTAACTTCAACACATTTTTAATTTGCTGGAATAAGTATTTAGTTGCTGGAATAAATTACTCATCTTAGTTAATTGAGTTCATCTTAATTAATTAAGTTGCTAGAATAAATTACTCATCTTAGTTAATTAAGTTCATCTTAGTTAATTTAGTTGCTGGAATAATTTATTGTTGCATGTGTTTTTAGTTTATTAAATTAAGTTAAGTGTTAAATGTGTTTATTTACAATTTATTTGTAGAGCCCCGGAATTTGGTCCTAGAAGTATTGGGCCTTAAGCAAGGAAATGGTTAGGAAACTTTGCATAAATGAATGTCTGCTTCAGTGGTTAAGTGATTTAGGAGTGTTTGGAAGTGTTTGAGAAGTCTTGGGTTTAAACCTGGGCCTTAGTTTTAAGTGGATAAAACCATGGATGCTTGGATGTAGGCCTTTTAAATTATTGTGTTAAAACATGTCATAAGGAAGCATGTGGTCTAGTGGTTGTGGCATCATTAAGGTTACAAGGGAGCTTGGGTTCAAGTCTTGGCTTTTGCAATTTATTTTAGTTTTTCTTTTAAAGGGACTTGGACTTTGGCCTTTAGACCTTTTAATTAATTGAAGAAAAAATGTGACACAAAAAGAGCTTGTGGATAGGAGGCAAGTGGTGTGAATTGGCTGATGCGAGAGCTTGGATTCGAATCCCATTGCAAATAATAAGGATATTTATTTTGCTAGCATGAGGTGGCAGGACTTTGAGGTGGTTTCGAACTCTGTTAGGTGAGAGTTTGAATGGGTATTGGAGGTTGTCATGGAGGATATCAAGGAGATATTTGAGGAGATTTTCAAGGGATTTGGAGGAGAGGAGTGCTGTAGCAGAATTGTACAACTTTTATGTGCAAATTTGGCTTGGGGAATTCATTTGGTGCATTTTGGCAATTGGTGAGTGTATAGGTTCCGAATTTCTTCTCTAACATTTGGGGTTTTAAACTTTTCTTTCTTTTTCTCTAGTGCCGAAACTAAAACTGACAACTCGTGCATCTTTTTGTCGGGTTCCCTCTAGTCCTTTTTGTGCTAACAAACTGACCATTCGTGTTATTCCTTCTCTGCATCTTTGCTATTCTCTTTTTCTCTTCTTGGCTGAACCTAACATCTATTTTTACTTACCTCTTTTCTTCTGCAATTTGATTCTTTCATAGCCTAGCCGAACTTTCCTTTTCTCTTCTTTTAACTTCTATTCACCTTCTATTCTGGGCTGGCCAAATATCACTGTTGTTAATCCTTCTATGCATTGATCTACTGCAAAGGTTCTAACTATCGATAAGAAATCAAAAGCTATTCTCTGCTTTTCTTTATCAAAATTGAATAACCTTACTGACCGATTGTTATTTCTTTTCTCACGTACTGCACTCATTGCGATTTAAGAGGGTTCCTCGGGAGTGCTGAGGCATTCAAGATTCTTCTTTCATTTTTCAATAGTATAATTGAAGGGGGTAAGTTGGCTTGTTCGTCGATGGTGCTGCGTTTTAATATTGGGGCCTTAAGTCTTATTTTTTTGTAAACAACCCAGTCATATAGGTTTCTTTGTTCAGGAAAATAATCGGCAAGATCGTGTGATCGTTTCATATTTGGCGATCTAAGGGCATTAAGCAATTCTCATACGTTGAAGGTGAGTAGTGAGTGACGATTTGGGTTTAAGTATTGTGAATGTTAATGATGGGAAAACTAACAGTATACCTTGAATGAATGTAGACCTTGGCGGCGAATTGTCCACTCGATTTCGCAGTCAGGTGTGTATCTGTACACAGTAAATCATTACTGTCGTAAAGCCGAAATAGTGTGTAATCAAACTATCTCTTCTGTGAATCAGCAAAAGTTGAAAAGACAAAAAGCCAGAAATACGGCGATTGAGGCCCGATGGGTATACGAACGCTCGTGTGGTGAATCGAGCCCACGAAACATGGTGTTAGACTATAAAGGCCACCATGAGCGTTCTCCTGCTCTTGGGCCATTATGGGCCTCTTTAGACTGAAATGGGTCGTGTAGGCCCAATGGGCTCGTAAGCCCCACACGGATACAATCCACGTTATGTGACAATTACTGGATTGGGCTATGTAGTTTGCATAGCCGTTACGGAATTTGGGCTAAATGGGCCACACGAGCATGTAGGCCCACTTAGGCCGAATATGGGCGTTTAGCCCATTTACACTGTTATGACCATTTAGATTACCTGAGTCGCTCGAGGCGACTACAGACCTTTCGAAAGGTCGATAAATGATCAAAATACCCTCATAGGATAGAATAACTGAAATAGCCCTATAGCGTAAAATGATCGAAATCCCTCAAAGGGTAAAATTATCGAAATACCCCTGAAGGGGAAAATGACCGAAATACCCATGGAGTTAAATGACCGTTATGCCCCTAGGAGATGAAATGACTGTTAAGGCCTTTTGCTATGTATGACCGTTTTGCTTTATGATATTTATATGACTGTTACTGAGTATGACATATGGCATACACGTATGATTTATGACGTGTCAACATGCATGGGGTTGGGTTAATATTGACGGATGAAGTGTATGCATTGTAGTTGTTCTGTTCAAGGCTTTCTGCCTTTCTGCTTATGGCTTTTAGCCGTTCTATTAACTGGCAGCATTGCTGCGATACTTATGGCTTTTAGTCATTCTGTCTACGGTGCCGAGCTGTTCTGTTGACTTAGTGCCAGAACCAGTGCTAAGCTTGGTGTGTTGGCTGGGTGGGTCGTTTTATCCCCACATGGTGTGTTGGTTGGTACAGGTGGTGTATTGGTTGGATTGGGCTGGATTTCTGTTTGCATATTTGCATCTGATACTGATTCTGTAATGGGCTTAGGTCCACCTGGTTCTGTTAATGGGCTAAGGCTCACTTGATACTATGCCTGTGTTGGGCTTAGGCCCAATTTGTTTCTGCATACCGTATATCTGACTGTTTGTGTTATAAGGGATTACATACTGAGTTTTCGCAAACTCACCCTTCTGTCTAACTGTCCAGGTAATCCCCAGCTTTAGGCGATTTGGAGCCGCGAGAGACTTAGAGAGGGCCACATAACTACACATGTTTTATTCTGTTCTGCTCATTGACTTAAGCAATTTGATTTTGATTCGGGTTGTAATAAGGCCTCTATGATTTCTAGATTTTAAATTTGGGTTTTGATGTGATTGTGATTTATATCTGCTAGAAGTAGAATACAGTTTTCCAAAACAATAACTATTTTTTTACACTACGTTTTTGCACCTCAATTTCTAAATATCACGTTTTCGTAAATTATTTATTTTAAATTAAGCTTCCACAACAATACGGTTTTGAAGGTAATAACTTTTTAATAAACCTCGATTGAAAATAAACAAACGCAAACTGAGGTTTTATACAAGTCTTAAATGACAAGAAGTTTGAAATTTCAAGAAGGGTTTTAATGAAAACATGGTTTTCGAAAAACACTTCAATGTGACACGCAAGATTCGGCCATAACGTCTAGGCTGGGTTTGGGGTGTTACATTATTAATTAAACTTATTAAGTCTAATATGTGTTTAAATGTGTTTTAACGTGTTTGTTAATAAATGCTTGCAGGTGACTATTTAGTTGCTTATTAAGTTTAGTTTGTTTTAATGTGTTTTAATGTGTTTGTTCATAAATATTTGCAGGTGCCTATTTAGTTGGAATCAGTTAAGTACAAGGGTTGTTAAACAGTGTTAATTGTGACTATTCAGTTGGAACCGGTTACATACAAGGGGCTGTTACATCAATTAAAAGAGAGCATTACACATCATTCAAAGGAGCTGTTACATTATTTAAAGGAAAGCATTATACATCTTTTAAATTCAGCAGCCTATTCTTCTTCTCCATGGAGTCTATTTGGTTGTCCAATGGAGAATTTAAAGCTCTTCCTAAACTCTTTGGCTGTTCAAGAATGAAACCTAAGCATCCAAGATCATTTAATTAGCTGAATTGGAATATTAAAGTTGTTGTTACTTAGGCCTGGAAATTCAAGAGTTTGTGCTTAATGATTAAGTTAATTTCAGCTCATTATTAGCTCATTTAAGTTGAATAGTTGTGACTTTTCAACTAGGACTTATTTAGCATTATAAATACTTGTAATCAACTTATTGTAAGGAACTTTTGTTGAATTTATGTTAAATTTGAAACTTGTGAGATTTCCAATTCTCCTTGCTCTTTTCAGGACTGAATTGACTTATCAAGTTATCTTATGGCGTCATTCCTTCCTTTGCTAAACCGAACTTATCACCTTTGGTGTGGCATTTATATACCTTTGGTTCCTATCACTTTTAATAGCGGGTCATGGTCCTTGCTATTTGTTTTCACCTAAGAGCCATTTTGAGACTTAGGTCAACAATCCAATATTGTTGGTTCATTCTCGGTCTTAGCCAAATTATCCATTATGTACTTAACCATTTTTACCTACTTCCATTTTTTGAAGCCATTTATCCTATTTTGTTTCATTTATCCCCGAGACGAACTTATCCTTACTCAATTGATGATTGGGCAATTTGAACGACTCGAATCATTTCGAAACGAGTTCGTATTATTTGGTATCAGAGCTAGCAAATTTGGAGTAAGAATCGACGCTTTCGACACTACGGTATTGTAATTCAATCAAAAAAATTTTGTGCAAAAAGAAAGGTATTCATTTGAATTCATTTGTATTTAGCATTTTTTTTTTAAAAATTTGAAATTACAAAAAAAGTGTTCAAGTTCTTTGATTCTGAGTTTTAAAAACTCTGTTTGCTGTCCGAATTAGTCTTATTGTTTTCTTCTACTATTTGGCCACACCTAAACTAATATCTTTAGTTTCTAGCCCGCCTATTGGTCCTAACATCAATCCTACCCTAACCTGTCAACTCTATTGCAAGCCGACCCACCTTAGATTGCTTTTAAGTCTAACTAGTCTCCTTAAAGAACTTAAAGAGGCATATTGAGATGAAAAAGGCACGAGGGTTGTGAGCAACCGAATGAAGAAAAAGCCAAGTTTGTGTGCTTTCTTTGAGAGAGAACTTGTGAGGTTTTGTTGAGAGTACTCAATATGACACAAAATCTAAAAAAATCCAAATGAGGGAGTTGGATTCTGTCCTGTAAGAATTGTTGGAGGAAGTGTGCCAGATTTTACACTCTAAGCCTTTACGCGTAAAATGGAGCATCTATTTGATCGAAAACTCGAAACCATAAAGAAATGATTGGATCATGTAGAAGAGCGGGGCCAGTGAGCAAGAGCCCAACGGGAGCAAATTTCACCAAGTCGAGGAATGGAGACAAGATCCTCACGAAGACAAGCATCCCATGAATATTCAAGAAGAGATCCATATCGCGAGTCTTATATGCCGATGAGTTCAAGACAAAGTAAAGCAAACTTCGATTTTCAGTCTTTCCGAGATGACAAACGAAAAGGTAGATATGTCTCTACAAATGCATCAATATATTCATCCATTGGGGATCACTTATGAAGACGCGAACGTGTTTCAAAAGTGTCAAAGTACTCGGCCACGGAGGATCTATCACGAAGAGATGATCGTCTTTTGTATGAAGAACCCTTCTCTTATTCTCAATGAAAGGTTTCTTATTCTGATGATTCCTTTTTGTTGTCCTCCTTTTGTATTGAAAGGAAGCGAGAAAAAGAAAGTGAAAAAGAAAAAGAGAGTGAGAGAATGCAAAAAGAGATTGAAAATGAAATAAAAAGTAAGAAAGAATCTACAAAAGAGACGATTGAAAAAGAGAGCAAGAATGCGAAAGAAACGAATGAAAGAGATGAAAGTGAGTAAGAAAATGTGAGCAATGTTTAACCAACATGTGAATCTTTCTTGTATTGTTTCTTTTCAGGTTTTCGAAGATTTGATTAACAAGTTCCGGCTTCATTACCTTCCTAACGAGAGGCGATTTCGATTGATCGAGAAAGGTAAGAATCAAAATGACCCTAGTCTACCAGCGAATAAAGGTTAGCACAGTAAGGGTTCCATGTTAATCGAGTCTCAACAATTTTTCGTGTATATTAATGGCGTGCTTGTCAAAAACTTAGCTTGTGAAAGAGTTCTTCATCTTGATTTGGTTGAAAATCATAATCTGATTATTGAAGATTTTATTTTGAATCATGGTTTGAAGAACTCTTCTGTTGTTGAGAATGGCGTTGGCAAGCTTGTTGTTGATGAAGTATTAATTCAGCACAAACAACATCTGATCTCATGTAATAAAAAGTTGATACACAAAATACCTAATATGTTTGTTTGTGATGTTATTGAATATCCTCTAAGTTGTGCGAAATTCACATGTTTGTGCAAGTTTGTTCACATGAGATCTAAGAGGCTCGATTGTTTGAGTATATTTGTGCTTAATTTCTCTTTGCCTAGCATGTGTAACTTCTTGATGAAAAAGGATTTCTTGCTGCATTTTGGAAAGAATGATCAAAATCATGTGTTTAATCCTGGAGTTTGTTATTATGAATCATTCATGAGAGAAATCAAGCATCGTAAATTTTGTTTGAATGAATGTGTCAATAATTTTTGCTTGTGTGATGTTTTGTTTTTAAATCTGAAAATAAAGTTGTTGAATTGTGATAAGATGCAAATGCAAATTCTAACCTTTGATCCCGAAGATTGTTCTATGACATGGTTCAAAGGATTCACATATTCTTTGCACGGTTACAAGTTTCACTTGCTTCATGTTCCTTCCATGATACCGGTCATGAAATTTTCGAGTCAGATTGAAATGGTAAGAGAGAACTTTGTTTTTTCTCTTGGAAAATATTGTTCTGTGATATTGTTCAAGGGATTTGAGTTATGGAACTTGGTTTCCCAAGACTATAACTTTCAAATGTTCTGTGATTCTGATTTGATGCCATCAATGAAATTTTCAATCCATCATGAGAAGGTAATGCCAACTCAAGTTTTTGATTTCGGTATTGGGTTATGCATCCCAATTTTGTGTAAGATTTTGAAAAGCTCTTCTGAGCTTATAATTTCTAGTATCACTAATCTATTTCTCTTTTGTGTAGATGATACATTGAAACGGTTGCCTCGTAAAGAGAGAGGGTATTCAAATAACCTACTTCCTTCTCGAACCATTTGTGGTTCTTGTGCTTTTGGAAATGATTTTGTTAGACTTATGAAAAAAAGGGTTTGTGATTTTGAGAGTTTTTTCATGAGCAAATGACCTGATTTGAGGACAAATCATCTTCAAGAAAAAAGGTACGATGCGATCTCGGCCACATCATGTTTCGATACAACTCGGCTACCTCAGAATTGGCCTAAGCTCGAGGGGCCCAAGTGTAAAATGAAGCTTAATTTCAGTTCAATGAGCTCAATTCTAGCTTCTTCAAGCTCGTCTAGTTCAACTCAAGCTCATTTAGCTTAACTTCAACACATTTTTAATTTGCTGGAATAAATTTCTCATCTTAGTTAATTGAGTTCATCTTAGTTAATTTAGTTGTTGGAATAATTTATTGTTGCATGTCTTTTTAGTTTATTAAATTAAGTGTTAAATGTGTTTATTTACAATTTATTAATTAAACTTATTAAGTCTAATATGTGTTTAAATGTATTTAATGTGTTTAAATGTGTTTTAATGTGTTTGCTAATAAATGCTTGCAGGTGACTATTTAGTTGCTTATTAAGTTTAGTGTGTTTAAATGTGTTTAAAGGTGTTTGTTAATAAATATTTTCAGGTGACTATTTAGTTGGAATCAGTTAAGTACAAGGGCTGTTACAAAGTGTTAATTGTGACTATTCAGTTGGAACCGGTTACATACAAGGGGCTGTTACATCAATTAAAGGAGAGCATTATACATCATTCAAAGGAGTTGTTACATTATTTAAAGGAAAGCATTATAAATCTTTTAAATTCAGCAGCCTATTCTTCTTCTACATGGTGTCTATTTGGTTGTCCAATAGAGAATTTAAAGCTCTGCCTAAACTCTTTGGCTGCTCAAGAATGAAACCTAAGCATTCAAGATCATTTAATCAGCTCAATTGGAATATTAAAGTTACTGTTACTTAGGCCTGGAATTTCAAGAGCTTATGCTTAATGATTAAGTTAATTTCAGCTTATTATTAGCTCATTTAAGTTGAATAATTGTGACTTTTCAACTAGGCCTTATTCAGCATTATAAATACTTGTAATCAGCTCATTGTAAGGAACTTTTGCTAAATTTATGTTAAATTTGAAACTTGTGAGATTTCCAATTCTCCTTGTTCTTTTCGGGACTGAATTGACTTATCACGTTATCTTGTGGCGTCATTCCTTCCTTTGCTAAACCAAACTTATCACCTTTGCTGTGGCGTTCATATACCCTTGGTTCCTATCATGTTTTATAGCGGGTCAAGGTCCTTGCTGTTTGTTTTCACTTAAGAGCCATTTTGTGACTCGAGTCAACAATCCAATATTATTTGTTCATTCTCGGTCTTAGCCAAATTATCCATTATTTACTTAACCATTTTTACCTACTTCCATTTTTTGAAGTCATTTATCCTATTTTGTTTCATTTATCCCCGAGACAAACTTATCCTTACTCAATTCACGATCGGGAAATTTGAACGAATCGAATCGTTCCAAAATGAGTTCGTATCACTGTGTAACTAACTGACTTGCACCCTTCGAAAACCTCAAATGACACAGGACTATGTCACCAAGCCATGTGTCTCACACGACTGAGTCACACGCCTATCTGTCAGACCTTGTGGACCCAAAAATTTACCTAAATCAAGCCATTACAATACCATTTAATGTGTACAGTGACGAGGTACCTAAAGATTATTCAAACATGCATAAATATGCCATTTCAAACAAACTAATTCACCTAACCAATATGCAATTCAAATGCACCTCAATATGTATACAAACATCAAAACTTAAACTAAAGCAATTTAACCATTTCACATTTACCCAACCTAATGCATTTTAACCATCACATGCCAACATAAATGACTAATTCTATGCCATGACAATATCCCAATGGGTGACATACACTATCACTTAAAGGTACCAAAATGACATGGTTTAACAAACACTTCCAAGTCCATAAACCAAACATACTTTTCCAAACATAACATACCAATTACCAATTACATAACTTCCTATACATATTAATAAGGCTATTTTCATCCATAATAACCTAGTTCAAATATGAACTAAAACATGTCATAATTAACCATTTTCTTACCATTATCAACATGCCAAGAGAACCATATCAACAAGCATTTTAAAGTAACCAAAATCACATAATTTGGTAAGGCATCAAGGTGAACCAAACCAACACACCATTAACACATGCATCATAATACCATTTCAAATAACCCTATACATGACATTATAAAACATAGTCAAATTACTCAAAAACTACAAAATTGTCCACTAAATAGTGTGATAGATCTCCGGCGAACTTCCAACCGATCGAGCATCCAATAATCTGTTAAGTAAAGGAAAATAACTATGTAAGCAATGAATGCTTAGTAAGCTTATATAAACTTTAAGCATAATATATCATTTCAGTAATGAACTTTAGAAAATTGTATAACCCTTTACCGATGCCATAAGATTAATAAAGCCTATATAACACCATCAAACTCACAAGTTAGCATACTTGTACATGATACATATGAAATCAACCATATATATATAAACATAACATTTAATTCATTATCGTTACCATACGATCATGTTTCATTCCATTTGCTTGCTTATCATTTCCAATACCATGAGTTTACTATAAAAGCCTATTCAACCACCATCAAGCTCACATGTTAGTAGATTCATTGACAATTATACAAAATCATTTATAGCATAAATAGTTTTCATAAGATACATTACATAAACATCAACCTTTTCATATAGTTATGAACCTTTCCATTAAGTCACTTACCGTTCCATATCTTTTTCTTACCCGTTACATTCCTTTTCTTACCCGTTTCATTTGCATAGTACAAAACATAAGCATAAAAATCAACCATAACCACAAGCTTGGCATAAGCCTAAACAACATCATCAATCTACAAGTTAATACACTTGTTCACATATATATATGATACCATCCATAAAACATGTGTTCATCATGTATAAAAATAACCTTTGCACCTTTAATGTTCCATCATTTCATGATTCAACACAATTGCATACTTACCTTTCTGTTCTCTTTTCTTTCTTGTTGAACCATCTAGAATTTCATAGTATACTCGAGAAAGCTCACACGAAGTGTGCCTTACATATAATCGTAATATTTCATTTACATCATTGCTCACATCAGCAAGGAAACGGGCCTGCTCACACGAGCTGTGAGTCGGAATGTAAGCTACACGATACTGCTCACACAAGTTGTGGAGTACCGCAACAAATGCAGGACCTCAACCATCGGTAGGATATTCAAGACCAGCACTCGAAACATGAAATCCCTAATGACATGTCATTTGTATCTTAAGAATTTATAAGGTTCAACCATGACTTGATATCCGTCGATTCATCATAATGTGGATATATACTCATATATATTGAATCATTTACATTAATAACAACATAGTAAACAATTAATTTAATAAACATTACAATGATTACAGTTCATACGAACTTACCTAACTAAATTGCATCAATGACTAAGTACAGGGGCTATTTGATAATTTTCTCTTCTCCTCGATTTTTCCACTCATTCTTGATCTAAAATAATAATTTCATTCAATTCACTATTTCTAACAAAAATATCAACTCATTTTATACAATTAAGTCCTTTATATATTTTCACAAAATTGCCCCCAAAGTTTACCCTTTTTGTAATTTAGTCCCTAAACCCGAAACTTGCAATTTCATCATTTCTAAATAAAATTCATGCAAATCGATTTTTATCTATTTTATAACATTCCATATTTATCTTCCATTTAAAATATTTTCCTTTAATTTTACCATTTTCATAAATAAGTTCTTATACCTTAAAATCATCAAATTTTACTTAATAAAACATGTATATTTAACAATTAAACTTAACAATCTATCATAAAACTTCAAAAACATATCAAATCCATTCATAGCATAATGTGCAACATTTAGCAGTTTTACAAATTGACCCCTAGGTTAGCTGGATCTAGTTGCAACGATCTCAAAAACATAAAAATTATTAAAAACAAACCTTAATAGCACAACCATGCAAGGAAGAAAGTTTGCTGAAACTCCATTGGTTCTCCAATTGTGTTTTGTTGGTTCAAAAAGCATGAATACAAAAAAAAAATAATAAAGGTAATATGTTTGTTTATTTCTTTTAACATACTTTTCCTGTAGTTAAAATATTAATTTATACCTTATAATTAACTAAAAAAATACTCACTAGCCGTGTATTTCTTTTTAAATATGGAATAATTGCTAAATAAACCTTTGTACCTTGATTTACTAACCATTTAACAACTTTTAGCCAATACAAACTAACTTTTGCACCTTTACAAATTAGTCCTTTTTAATTAATTAACAAATTAAACGTTAAATTTTCTTAATGAAACTTTAATACAACCTTAATAACACTCCATAAATATTTAATAAAATATTTATGGCTTGGTTTATAGAAACGAGGTCCCGATACCTCATTTTCTAAAAACACTTGACTTTGAGGCCATACCACTTGAACATAATTATTCATTCAAATAACATAAATTGTCAAATCAACATTTATTTTAATACCATATTTGACTCGTAAATATTAAATAATAATATTTATGAACT
The DNA here is from genome assembly GCF_025698545.1 of Gossypium raimondii. NCBI lineage: Eukaryota > Viridiplantae > Streptophyta > Magnoliopsida > Malvales > Malvaceae > Gossypium > Gossypium raimondii. The sequence goes on from NC_068568.1 coordinate 28,781,174, forward strand.
TACTCATCGAATTTGTGGCCCCGAAACCACTATTTCCAACACCACTAAAAATAAGTTGTTACATATGGTGACCATGTGTGGCACACGACTGTGTGACAGCCCATGTCCCAGGCCATGTGCACCATTTTTACCTCTAAATCAAGAAATTTTATAAACCATTCCATGCATAACAAGACATACCATATCTATGTCAATTCCTAGGTTCAAAAACACATTCAAATCATCAATTACATGCTAAAGTTTCATCCATAATATACCTAAGGAATATGTCATTCAAAGGCACCACAATCAAAGATTATTAATTCAAATAACCAAGCTAAAAATAACACATGACATTAACCACCTATTCATAATCAAACTTCAACGAAAATGACACAAACATGAACACTTTCATCAAGTTATCATTATAGGCATCATGACCTAAAACATAGTCTTAAGGCTTACAACCCAAGCACATTAAATACATACCTTCAAAATAACCGTTTCACTAGCATAACCAGTATAAAATAACATTTACATATTCACAACAGAAAACCTATATATATACATGAGACATCTCAAAACGAAATATAAAAGCTACCAAATAGTTGGATAGTGTGGGCTTTCTTTCGATCCGTCCAGTTAGTTCGCAACTTAAACAACTACAAAAGAACATAAATGGAACAAGTAAGCTTAAGAAGCTTAGTAAGTTCATTTAAAACCTCAAACTAAACATACCTTAACGAACATCAAAATTTAAAGAGATAACATACAATTCCTAATTGCCAAATACACATTCACATTAGTTCGTGATCTCATATCAACATATAACTTAATAACCCTCATCAGAAATAAATTATCAATTCCATAATCCATATATCATTGACATGGATGTGCTCATATCTAAACAAGTAATTCATAGGTCAACTATACATTCCATTAACATTTACGCCGATGAACTAAGTAACTCGACTCAGATACTTCGGTAACTACACCACACTAGAGGTATCATAGATGCATAACAGAGAAATCGAAGTGCAGACAGAAGTAAAAATGTGTGATTAGAGGCACCAAAGTGCAAATCCCGTACAAGCGTGCATACTAACCCTATTGAAAAGACAATATTCTACACGATTACTAAGTTCGACAAGGCAATAACCAAAATCCCATTTCTTTTATATCAATTCAAAGGCACTTCGTCATTCTTCATACACCTATGGTACTTCTATTATAAACACGTTCATAATAGGAAATCATTAAAATACCACCATCAATTGTATATTTCCATACATATTCGGTTGTATATTGCAATCATATATTCCAATCTATTGAATTTTCATAAGATTGCCTACTAAAAATGATAAATAATCACAAGCAACATACATTTTCATATTGAAATCTTATGAACTTACCTACGATCACTCCCAATTTCATAGTAGGGACTGCTATGCAATTTTTCCTTTTCCACGATTATTATCTTTTTATTCAAGTCTTTCTTTGAAATAATGATTACATATCCTCTATTAATTTATACACAATTCATACTTAATTCAATTCATATGACTTTTAAATTTTCATTAATTACACATTTTCCTAATCTTTTACATCATTCACAATTTAGTCTCAACCTCCAAATACCAAAATTAATAAAAGTTTATAACATAACTTGTTAGCGAATTTTTACCTTATCATAGTCAACCCACATTTATTCTAAATTCACAAAATTCCCTATAAATTCTAATATTTAATCAATTTAATCATTACTTAAAACTAACAAAACCACTTTATAAAATACTCATAATCAACAACTAATAACTCAAATCTATTATTTAACATCATGAACATCAAGAAGTCATCAACGGTGAAATAAAAATTCTTAAAAACTTCAAACACTAAGGCTCGAGTTAGATGGACTTAGTTGCAACGATCTTAAAAATGTAAAAATTATTAAAAATGGTTAGGAAAATACTTACATGCAATGGTTATGGTGACCGAACCTTCAAAGACCAAGAAAAATGGTGTTCTTCCTTTTCAATTTTCAGCTAAAAAAATTTGGAAGATGATGATACCAATTTTTCTATTATTTTACTTTAGATTCAATTTATTAAATTACCAATTTGCCATTAATTCATAAACTTACAATTTCATTTTATAAGGCCACTAACTGTCCAAATACATATCTATTTGACTAATTACCTTATAAGTCTTATTTCTTTTAATAATTAAGCTATCAAATCCATATAGTTCAATTATTCTAGTTTTATATCTCTTACAATTTGATCCTTTTTCTTAAATTAACCAAGTAAACATCAAAATTTCTTCACCAAAACTTAATACAACCCTAATGTAACTCCATAAACATTGACTAAACCATAAAACACGACTTCACATATCAGATTTGTGGTCTCAAAACTACTATTTCTGACAACACTGAAAAACAACACATTACAACTCTCCCCCTCAAGAAATTTTCATCCTCGAAAATCTTACCAGAGAAAAGGTTTGGATATTGATTTTTCATAATTTCTTCTGTCTCTGACATAGCTTCCTCTATTACATGCCATCTTCAAAGAAATTTAACTATTGACATATATTTATTTCTCAATTCTTTAATTTCCCGAGCTACAATCTTCACCGGTTCCTCATCACAAGTCAGATCAAGCTATAACTCAATTTCATATGTAGTCAAAACATGTAACAATCCGAACGATAACGTTGAAGTATCGAAACGTGAAAAAATCATGAATTCGATCAAGTTTCGGAGGTAATGCCATGCGACACATTACGGGTTCGATTCTTTCTAACACTTCATACGGTCTAAGAAATCTAGGACTGAGTTTTCCTTTTCATCCAAAACGTAACACTTTTTTTAGGGAAAAACTTTCAGAAACACTTTCCCACCGACAGAAAGTTCTATATCTTTACATTTTAAATCATCATAAGATTTCTAACAATCAGATGTAGCTTTCACATTATCTCGGATAACTCAAACTTTTTCTTCAGTTTCCTTAACTAAATCAACCCCAGCCATTTTTCTTTCATTCACTTCACACTAATATATCGGACTTCTACATTTACGCCCGTAAAGAGCTTTGTACGGAGCCATCCTTATGCTCAGCTAATAACTGTTATTATACGCGAATTCAGCTAATGACAAATACTTTTCACAATTGCCTTCGAAATAAAAAATACAACATTGTAATGTATCTTCTAAAATTAGTATTATTTGCTTTGGCTGGCCATCTATTTGCTAATGAAAAGCAGTACTGAAATTCAACTTGGAACCCAGAGCATCGTGTAATTTACCCTAAAATCTAGAATAAACCACGGATCACGATCGTATATAATCGATAGTGGTACACCGTGATATCACAATTTATGAAAAATACAATTCGGCCAATTTCTCTAGTTAATAATCAGCTCGAACAGGAATAAAATGAGCTATTTTCGTTAATCTATCCACGATAACCCAAATCGAGTCTTTTCCTTTCAGAGTTAGGTAACCCTAAAATAAAATCCATTGTGACTCAATCCCACTTCTACTTAGGAATCATTACTGGTAGCAACAAACCCGACGGAACCTGGAGTTCAGCTTTCACCTGCTAACAAACTAAATATTTGGATTCAAGCGCTGTTATTTCACGCTTCTTTCCAGACCACCAATAACGTTGTTTCAAATCATTATACATTTTTGTAGTCCCATTGTGAATTGAATAAACACTAGTATGCGCTTCATTCAACAATTCTCGCTTTAACTCGAAATCGTTCAATACAAAAATTTGATCTCAGAAATATAAACAATCATCATTCCCGATATGAAAACCAAATTTTTGGCCACTTTTCACTAGATTGAGCCTTGAAAATAATTTTGAATGAACTTTCTGAAGTTTTTGAATTTTTGATAAAAAGCACTAGCTTTGCTATTAACTCTGCCAATATAGAACCATCACACTCTAAAGTTAAATTTGCATTCATAGCTTTCAGAGCAAACAAAGATTTCTGACTCAGTGCATCTGCAACAATATTAGCTTTCCTAGGGTGATAATCAATTACCAAATCATAATCCTTTAATAATTCAAGCCACCTATGCTAACGTAGATTCAAATCTTTATGAGTCATTAGGTATTTCAAGCACTTATGATCGGCAAACATACAACATTTCTCACCTTATAAATAATGTCGCCAGATGTTCAAAGCCAAAACCACTGTTGCCAATTTCAAATCATGTACCGGGTAGTTTCACTTGTGAGGCTTCAACTGTCTCGAGGCATAGGCAATCACTTTACCACTTTGCATCAGAAAACAACCTATACAATAAAGGGCAACACCACTACAAACAATAAATTCTTTTTCAGTTTCAGGTTGAGTCAAAGTTGGAGCTTTAGTTAACATGTTCTTCAATTGCTCGAAACTATTATGACATTTATCAGTCAAGACAAAATTAACATCTTTTTCCAACAGTTTAGCCATCGGAGATGCTATAATGGAGAATTTTTTGACAAAACACCATAATATCCCGGCAAGCCCAAGAAACTACGAACCTCGAAAACATTCTTTGGAGCTTTCCAATCAACAATCACAATTATTTTATTCGGATCAATACATATACCATCAGTAGAGATGACATGACCTAGAAATCTAACCTCTCGCAACCAAAATTCACATTGTTGAATTTCACATAAAGTTGTTTTTCACACAGAGTTTGCAACACAATTTTCAAATGCTCGGCATGATCTGACTCGTTCAGCAAATAAATCAGAATATCATAAATGAATACTACAACAAATCGATCTAAATACGGCTAAAATACTCGATTCATCAAATCCATAAATGTTGTAGTGGCGTTTTTCAAACCAAATAGCATCACTTAAAATTCGTAATGACCATATCGAGTTCTAAATGCAGTCTTTGGTACATCAGGCTCCTTAACTCGCAACTGGTAATATCTGGATCAAAAATCAATCTTTGAAAATACCGTAACTCCTTTCAACTAGTCGAACAAATCATCAATATGAGGTAATAGATATTTATTATTGATAGTGGCTCGAATCAACTGTTGATAATCTATGCATAATCTCATCAATCCATATTTCTTTTTCACAAACAAAATAGGAGCACCCCAAGGTGACACACTCGGTCGAATAAATCTGTGATCTAATTATTCTTGAAATTGTGTTTTCAACTCTTTCAACTCTGTAGGAGCCATTCTGTATGAGGCTATTGAAATTGGAGTTGTTCCTGGCACAAGTTCAATTACAAATTCAACTTCTCGAGTCGGTGGTAACCCAAGCAATTCTTTAAGGAAAGCATAAGCATATTTTGTAACTATCGGTACTTGATCGATTTTAGATTCTGCCACTATCGTGTCAATAATATAAGCTACATGAGCTTTGAACCCTTTTCTGATCAACTTATAAGTTGGAATTGTCGAAATCACGTTTGTTGCACAATCTGTCACATCTGCATAGACAGAAATAAATTCACCACTCGGACGTTTCAAATTAACTTGTTTTCTTCAGAAACTCACCATCGCATCATGTTCAGACAACCAATCCATTCTCAAAATAAGATCAAATTCATCAAATGGTAATAACATCAAATTATCAGGAAAGTCATAACCCTAAACTTCTAGTGGACATAATTTGCAAATATGATTAACTAAAACACACTGACCATGTAACCCCTCAAACCGAACCTAAACGTTATGGCCCAATCTAAGTGATGACAGGGGCCATGGAAATGGCCAAAAAGTAATTTGAAATAAACGGATTTAATTTTGAAAATATGTATTTAATATTTCTTTAAAATTCATTTTTTAAAATATAACTTGAGAAGTAATCTTGTTTGTTATTTGAAAGATGATATAATTGTTTTAAAATTTTAGTTTCGCCAAAATGAGTTTGTGGAAAATAAATTTTATTAAGAAAACGATAAAACATTTCATCCTTATTAAAAACCTATGCAAAATGTCCAATGTCCACAATTTAAAACAAAGTACCCATGCCATAGTTCAATAGTAATCCACAAAATAAAATCCAAAAATAAAAGTTAAAATCCACGAAAGTTCCAAAAATATAAAATAGAAAATAACCATAAAAAACATTTAAATTTGAGAGCCTCTCCAATGTTCGAATTCGAGTCCTAACCATGAGGATTATCTGAAACACATAAGCAATAGAGGGTGAGCATAAAAAGGCTCAGTGAGAGATCAACACATAATAAATATACTTGCATACATATAAATATACATATGACAATCACAACATAATCATACATCATCAAGATCATGGAATTTAACACTGATTGTTATGCGTGAACATATCGATGCATTTTTAAAATCAGTGCACATTTTATAAAATTCCTACCCATCTCTGCTATACACCAATATTGAGTTCCACAGAACTCTCCATCCAAAACACCATTTGTGGACATGCCACCACTGATTTGCAGATTTACAACCATTGCTTCCACCTTTCACAAGATCACACCCTATGCATGTGACATGGCAATTACAATTTTAACACATGTGGATCGCTTTAACACTTAGGCATATAGATATGCTCACATAATCATTTTTCACTAGTCATCACTTTTACATGTTTAATCATGCTTGTCACATTAGATAATAGATCTGAATATTCACATATTCATATATATAAATATATCACATACTTGAATCACCAAATATAACACATAAGCCATGCAACACATGTCATGAGAACGAGATTTACACATACATCATTATTATAATGATAGTCACATCACATCACATATCTCATACATTTCAGAAAAAGTATTTTGGTTATAGTAACTTGGGTCCTTTGCAGTGAGTTTTTTAACAACTTCACTTCGAAAACGTAATATACTCACCATTATTTATAATTTAATTATTAATATAATAAAAATAACTATGCTACACATGAAAAGTATAATCGATCCCACACCTTAGATTGTAGATTCGATTTGCTTCAACCTTTATTAATAGGTTTCACTCAATCTACCTCACAATACAATCTATCACATAATTAACAGATATTAGTATGGATCTTTGAAGACATTTCATCAATTCAGAGATATATAACTAATAGTCTCATCGCTTACCTTCACGATATAAGACTCTTGAAAGGAGAATTTTTATTACAAGGTTAGGGATCTCCCCTACGATTATTGTTTGGTCCTTCAAAATGATATAATATAGCATTAGTTCTATAGTACATAAATAATTAATATTAACAAAATACCCCTATGGCTTATGGTACTATACCATTCGACCATATCAAGAAAATACTAGAGAAGGATTTTTTTGACTTAAAAAGGATCCATATTACACTTAATCAATTCGTACCGAATGATGAACTGAAAAGGGGCGATTTCAGAGTATTGAGTAATCTAAAGAATATCATTAAGATAAAAGAATAAGTTCGATTAATTGAAAATGTGAATCAACATAAGGAGACAAAAAAAACTAAAAGAAAGGTTTTGATCATCGATAGCAATGATGGTGGTCATCCGATGGTGGCTTGGCGGCAGTCCGATGATGGTCTAATGGTGGTGGATTTTGGAGGTTCGGTTAAAGAGAGGAGAAAATAAGTAGTAGGAGAAGAAAATAAAAGAAAATTTAAAGGAGGTGGACTTACGGTGACGCACGGCGATGATGGGAAGAGGGAGATGAAAAGAGAAGAGGAGCGATGGTCACAAGTGGTGGTGATCGGCGAAAGGTTGCTCAGATCATGGTGGATAAAGAAAAGTGTTTAGGAGGAAAAATGGTGATTGTTTGCAAAAATAGAGAGAAATATGGTGAGAAAAATGAAAAATAGAAGAAAGTGAAAGGGGGAGGGGGTATGGACGGCAAAAGTAAGGGGGAAGCTTGGTCAACTATGGCCAGGTTGTATGTATCAATCTACAAGGTAAGATGTGAGGTTATGAAAAAAGAGGGGGACATGGAGAAAAAAGGTATCATGTACCCCCTAACTATGGTAAGTTTGACCATCAAATGGAGGAAACAAATCCTCTCATTATGGTGCACGAGGTGGACGGCGAGTACATTAAACAAGGGGGAAAAATTGTCAAAAAAATAAATGTAAGAGTGTAAACAATGAGGCTAGGGCCTTGGACCACTAGGATAGATAGTTAGTTACTAATCCACTTGACCATTAATTCCCTTGTGTCCAATCTTGTGCATTTAATTTAAAACATAGGAGATGACTGTTTCACTTTTGTTTAATTAATCAAAAAGCGGGATGTGATAGACCAAGTGGATTTGTTACTTTAACAGTGTACTCAGTTAATATAATAGGTAATTTCTTTTTGTCTATTGATGCAGTGTATATATAAGACTGTGTTGACCCAAGGTCAATCAATACATATACATCAATATAGAAAAGGGAGAAAGTGCCAGCGAGTAAAAGCTTCTTCTCAAGCTCTAATTGTATACATTATAGCAGGTGCTCTAGCTTCAGATCAATCAGTTACATCATTAGTCTTTCCTCGACCAGCAGTAGCATTCCTACCGTTTCCTAGCCTCCTGCCTCTTTGTGATGTAGCTTCAGGCTTACAAGATTAATTTCCTGAATCACCATGATGCTTTGGACTGTCCCTAAGAAAATGATCAAGATATCCACACTGAAAACAGGTTCCTAACTTAGATCGACATTCACTGAAATGCCTTTTTCCGCATTCTTTACATGTAGTCTTCTCAAAATTTCTCACGCTACCAACACTAGCAGTCAGTGAATTAAAAGATTTCAAGTTACTCTATCTTGGTCTATCTCTACCAGTGAACTCTATAGAAACAGTTGATCGATTTGCATCATTTCTGAACTCCTTTGATGAAAATGTCTAAGTTGATTTAGATGACCCCCTCATTTGTTGAAATCTTGAGATCTTAAATCAAATTCTCATTTACTCTTGTAGATTTCTTTCATTTTTTGAGCTCATTCTGAAAGTTCTACAAATACACGTAATTTCAATACTGCAACGGACATCTGAATTTCATCATTCAAGCCATCTTTAGATCTAATGTGCATATTTTCTTCATTTGATATGATATTACGGGCATACTTGCTTAACTGTATAAACTCTCATTCATACTTAGCTACAGATTGATTCCACTATTTCAACTCAAGAAACATTTTCTTTTCCTTGTCGAGGTATAACTAGCTAACACATTTCTTCTTGATTAAGTCTGAAAGAAGTCCCAGTTAATACGATCACTAGATGTCATTGTAGTTAAAGAATCCCACCAAGAATATGCCTCATCTTTCAACAACAAAACTGCACATTTTAAACTATCTTCTGGAGTACACATCAATTTTAAGAAAACTTTCTTCGAATTTACTAACCAGAACTCGACTTTTGTAGGATCATCATCAACTTTACCTCTAAATTTTTCTGCTCCACATTTCTGAATTTTATCTACTCAAAGGCGAGAAACTGTTGTAGACACAGGGTTTTGATGACATGGAGGTACCGGAGGAGGCACAGTAGAGGGTGGAGGTTTTAGAGTCACAGGGTTTGCTTGTTTAAACTCACTGAACCATTGATTCATCATTACGAAAAATACACTTTTCATTTCATCACCAAAAGATTGCGAAACTAACGTATTTTGACTTGCTTCTAGGTTAGAAGCTTAAATGTTATTATTAGCTTCATTAACTACGAACTGGTTTAATTCTCCCAAGATCTTTTATCTATAAGAAAATACAATGTTAGAACAAATCAAAAGCATCACACTATCACAGGGTATATATGGCATGTATATTCTAGACTCAGTACATGCTACATTAGTCTTATAATCGACTAAACCGTAGCTTTGATACCACTAAATGTAACACCCCTAACCCATCTCCGTTACCAAATTAGAGTTATGGAGTGTTACTGAGAAGAACAAAACATTTCACTTCATTTTAGAACAATTATACAAATAATTTATAACATATAACAAATAGATTAATTCATGGTATAAATACACCTATGGGTCTCAAAATAGGCTTACGGGGCCCTAAACAGTTTGAGGATGATCTAGGTTCAAGTCAGAAAAAATCAAAAAATTTCAAAAAAACCTAAAAATTTTCAAAACAGGGGTCACACAGTTGTGTGACTATGCCCAAACCGTGTGGACATTCAAAGTTTGGAAACACAGACGTGTCCCAGCCCGTGTGTTGGCCCGTGTGAATATTCAAAATAGTGCCACACGACCGTATCCCAGCCCATGTGCTAGGCCGTGTGGATACTGCACCTAAAATCAATTATTACACACAGTTGTGCGTGGTGACTATGTGTGGCACACAGCCGTGTTATAGCCCATGTGCTCAAATTTTGACCCCTAAATCAAGCAATTTCATACACCATTCCTTACACAACAAGACATACCATATCTATATCAATTCCTAGGTTCAAAACAACATTCAAACCATCAATTCCATGCTAAAATTTCATCCATATATGCCTAACGAATATGCCATTAAAAGGCATCACAATCAAATATTATTAATTCAAATAACCAGGCTAAAAACAACACATGAAATTAACTACCTATTCATAATCAAACATAAACTAAAATGACACAAGATGAACACTTTCATCAAGTTATCATTACAGGCATCATGACCTAAAACATAGTCTTAAGGCTTACAACCCAAACACATTAAATACATACCTTCAAAATAACCATTTCGCTCGCATAACCTGTATAGAATAACATTTACATATTCACAACAAAACACCTATATATATACATAAGACATCTCAAAATGAAATATGAAAGCTACCAAATAGCTGGATAGTGTGGGCTTTCTTCCGATCCTTCCAGTTAGTTTGCAACTTAGACAACTACAAAAGAACATAAATGGAACAAGTAAGCTTAAGAAGTTTAGTAAGTTCATAGTTTAAAACATCAAACTAAACTTACCTTAATGGACATCAAAATTGAAAGGGATAACATACAATTCTTGATTGCCAAATACATATTCACATTAGTTCGTGATCTCATATCAATATATAACATAATAACCCTCATAAAAAATAAATTATCAATTCCATAATCCATATATCATTGACATATATGTGCTTATATCTAAACAAGCAATTCATAGGTCAACTATACATTCCATTAACATTTAGGCTGATGAACTAAGTAACTTGATTCGGATACTTCGGTAACTACACCACACTAGAGGCATTATAGATGCATAACAGAAAAATTAAAGTTCAGACAGGAGCAAAAATGTGTGATTAGAGGCACCAAAGTGCTAATCCCGTACAAGCGTGCATACTAACCCTATTGACATGCCAATCGTATTCTACACGACTACTAAGTTCAAAAAGGCAATAACCAAAATCCCATTTCTTTGATATCAATTTAGAGGCACTTCGTCAAGTTTCATACACATATGGTATTTCTGTTATAAACACATTCATAATATGAAATCATCAAAATACCACCATCAATTGTATATTTCCATACATATTTATTTGTATATTGCAATCATATATCCCTATCTATGAACTTACCTACTGTCACTCCCGATTTCATAGTAGGGACTCTGCAATTTATCATTTTCCACGATTATTGTCTTTTCTATTCTAGTATTGATCTATAATAATAATTATTAAATTTCATCTATTAATTTCTTATACAATTCATACTTAATTCAAGGTTTATGACCTTAGACATTTTATTAATTACACATTTTCCTAAACTTTTACATCCTTCATAATTTAGTCCCAACCTCAAAATACCAAAATTAACAAAACTTTATAACATAACTTGCTAGCCAAAATTTTACCCTAACATATTCAGCCCACATTTTTCTAAATTCTCAAAAATTCCTATCAATTCTAACATTTAATCAATTTAATCCTTTACTCAAAAACTAATAAATACCACTTTATAAAATACTCATAATCAACCACTAATAACTCAAATATATTGTTTAACATCAAGAACTCATCAATGGTGAAATCTAAAATTCTTAACAACTTCAAAAACTAAGGACCGAGTTAGTTGGACTTAGTTGCAATGATCTCAAAAATGTAAAAATTATTAAAAATGGTTTGGAAAATACCTACATGCAATGGCTATGGTGACCGAACCTTCAAACACAAAGAAAAATGGTATTCTTCCATTTCAATTTCTGGCTAAAACATTCTGGAAGATGATGATACCAATTTTTCTATTATTTTACTTTAGATGTAATTTATTAAATTATCGATTTGCCATTAATTCATAAACTTACAATTTAATTTTATAAGGCCACTAACCATCCATATACATATCTATTTGACTAATTACCTCATAAGTCCTATTTCTTTTAATAATTAAGCTATCAAATCCATATAGTTCAATTATGGCTAGTTTTACATCACTTACAATTTGATTTTTTTCTTAAATTAACCAAGTAAACATCAAAATTTCTTCACCAAAACTTAATATGACCTTAATGTGACTCCATAAACATTGACTAAACCATAAAACACGACTTCACATATCAGATTTGTAGTCCCAAAACCACCATTTTTGACACCACTGGGAAACGAGATATTACAAAGGTTGTGTCGCGACATTAACGGCAGGCTCATGATTTCTCAATTATGCTCCCTATGTTGCAACATTGATCATTTTTTGTTGCGACATAGTAACCAATGTCGATTTATTACGCCTTCTAATGGTCTCCTACACACTTACCAAGTTCATTAGCACACCCTTAGGCCTCATTTGGCCCCTAAGGTCAATAAAACTCAATTTGCGGAAATGAATTTAATCAGCTACACCGAATTACAATAGATCAAGAAGTTTTGTGAAGAGTCAAGGATTGAAAACCAACTTATTTACACTTATACAACTCAACAAAACAGTGTAAGTGAGAGGAAAAATAGAACTGTTATGGATATGGCCAGGTAACTCATGTTTAAGAGAAAGGTGCCTTGAAGTTTTTGGGCTGAAGTTGTGAATACAGGAATTTATCTTTAAAATAGGTTATCAACCAAGACCGTGAAGGAGAATACTTTGTTTGAAGCTTGGTTTGGCTTCAAACTTTCAGTTTCTCACTTGAAGATCTTTGGTTGCATCTATTATGCACATGTATTAGTGGTCAAAAGGGACAAGGTAGAGAATAAGGCACAGCCTGGTATTTTTATGGGCTATAGCAGTAACAAAGATGGCTATAGAGTTTTTGATCCATCATCCTAGAAAGTGTTTACGGATTTTATGTTTGATGAGAATACAACTTAGAATTGGGAAAAGTCACCTGAGTAAGTCAAAGAAAGGAAATTCGTTGTGCCAAATGAAGTTGAAGTACTTGAGCAAGAAGAGGTTGATGATGATGGTTTTCTAGTGGGGGGACTTGACCTATCAATGAAATTTATGAAAGAAATGATGTAGCAATTCTTCAACCAGCAAGCTTCGAAGAGGCTAAAGCAATAGAAGGCTGGATGGAAGCAATGCGAGCTGAGCTGAGCATGATTCGCAAGAACCAAACTTGAAAGCTTGTTGATAGGCCATTACACAAAAGAGTTATTGGTGTCAAGTGGGTTTCTAGAACCAAACTCAATGTTGATGGTTCACTCAACATGTTGCAAGAGACGCTGGTTGTGAAAGGGTTCAATCAATAATATGCAATTGATTATTTAAAGACATTTGGACCAGCAGCAGGACTGGATACAATCAAATTGTTGATGGAAATTGCAGCACAAGTTGGATGGAAAATTCATGAGTTAGATGTTAAATCAGCTTTTTTGAATGGTTATTTCCAAAAAGAGATCTATGTGGAATAACCACCTAGTTTCATAGTTAAAGGAAGTGAAGAAAAGGTTTACAAGCTTAAAAAGGCCTTGTACGGGCTCAAATAGGCTCTAAGGGCCTGGTATGAAAGGATCGATGAGTACCTGCTAAGCTTGGGATTTGAGAAGAACCTTAATGAACTAAATCTTTATGTGAAGAAGATTGAAAAGGTCACAACATTGATTGTTTCGTTATATGTTGATGACCTGTTGATAATTGGGAGAGATGCTGAATTGGTGGAAAAATTTAATTTGCAGATGGAGAAAGTATTTGAGATGTCAAACCTTAGTGAAATGAGGTATTTAACACCTTACCTGACCCGATCGCCAAATTCGAGTACCAAGTGTCACAATTTACCATAGTTGCAAATTTGCCTTTCGAATTAATCATAATTAAAAATTCAGACAATAGTGAATGGTGGATCCACCTTTAATGCATAATTTAATTTAAAATCTTGATTATCTACATGATTCAAGACATACTTCAAAAAAACTTCCTATTATACAAGTACTAAATGTTTTACAATCAATTTGTTGTACAAGGCCCTAATATTACACTCACTATGACTCCAAACGTAATCCGCACCCATATATTAGTCCAACCCACCCCTCCTGAGACATAGCCTCTAAGGGTTCCCCTCTCTACACATAAACAACTTCAGTACCCATCGCATGCATCTAGTGAAGTTTAGCTTGGTCTGTTCTCATAAAGTCCCAACAGACCTTGTTCCTACATACGAAGCAACATAATCGTAAGTTTAGAATGAACTTAGTGAGCTCTATGCTGTAGTGCATCATAAAAATACTATATTTTTAGAGAATAAGAATAAAGGCATAGGATTTAAACTCCATGTGTGTCATTAAGTTTTCCAGATATTTTTTGGCGGACCTACCCACTGATTTAATCGTATACGTGCTCTTCCAAAATAACAATTCTTCCTAGAACTTGACCTTGTTCTGCTTCATCTCAAATCCTCATTTTACCTTCGTTGGTTCAAATTTTATGTATAATCTTACACATGAATATACAAATTGTTGATTACTACTTAGAATTTAACTTGAAGAATCATTTCGTTACCTTGTAGCCCGTGATGGTTTATAATTCAACCCTAGTGGACTTATAATGGCAGATATTAGCTTGCGAATAAGTTAAAGGAATTTCCCTTTCTTCTCACATATACCTGCTTTAAGATGCTTTATCAATCCTCTTACCGTTGTATTTTGGCAGATTCTCTATTATCGCGTTTGCTAACGTTCTCAGATGTGCCACGATCATTCTGTCATACTGCCCATCACATGAGTAATTCAACTTTCCTTTTTTTTGTACCTTGACATGTTTACCCTATTTACCATCTTGGTGGACTCCATATCACCATAAATCGTACCTGCTCATCATTAGATCATTCCATGGCTAACCATGGACTTTTGTTTTGAAGAATCATTAAAACCCTTTTCGAGGTATCACCCTGAATAACCTGTATACCATTTACACAGTGTCGTCCCAAAGGATGTATATACCATTTACACGGTGTCACCCTAAAGAAACTATATAACATCGTCACAGTGTCACCCCGATGGACAAATAGATAACCGATTCACAATGATACCCAACTCTCTTGGATCCTATAACAATCTGCCCAATACTCTATTACACCAATTTTCCTAACTCCATCTAACCCGTCAAGGTAACTCCTTATGTACTTCGCATATTAGAAACATGCATTCCAAGCATACCATTTCAAATACTATTACACCAAGGAGTACGACATACTTCACTACATCAACACATAGTTCTGTCTTACAAAACATACTTGCAATACTTCATGAACTTATACAACATTAAACACACATGTCATGGTCATCCACCATAGTCATGCACTATCAAACACTCACCGTTCACGTTTTTGGCTAGTCATCGAAAGCTTAAACTAGTTTTTCCTTACCTTTCGCTTTACTCGTAGAAGGTCTTAACGGTTCTAAAACTTCATTGAAAAAAATCACACCACAATCATATTTAACATCAAGCCAAAGACTCATCAAAATCAAACTAAAAACACAAGCCTAAGCTAGTTCCTCATTAAACTAAAATTTTGACAAGCTTAGTCGCAACATAAAAATCTCAACACTTAATCGCTCTTAACACATGAAACTGATTCCAATCGACTAATTAAACATCTAAGAACAATTCCCAACCTTTAAACTACTCAAAAATATATAGATTCATGGTTCTGAAATTTTGACATATTATGACAATTTTCACGAAAATATAATAAAACATTGGAATTTTTAACGAAAATTTAAGGAATGTTTAGAAACTTTCTAATCATATCAAAACTATTTGAAATACACTTTGAAATCTATTTTATTCAAAATCTCGATATCCACTGTTAACGATCCAATTTTCAATATTTATTCAAAATATTTGATTCAACAGTAAAAACCTAGTTTTAAAGGCTAGATAACATTCAAAACTAATAAGAAGTTGAAACATTACCTTATTTGAAGGAGAAAAGATCGTTTATTTAAAAATCTAATAAACTCAAAAGTTTGAAAGATGATGAAATCAATTGTGTTTTTGATGGTTTTTAAGGATTTCTATGGAGGTTTAATGTTATGAGAATAAAAGAAATCAAAGGGATGAAGTTTGGAAATCAAATTGGAAGATTAGTTCTTAGAAAACTCAAGGGATGACACAAAACAAAGAAAATGAAGAACTATCGTGAATAACCTATAGTGGGGGGAGGGGAAATATTAGGTTGATATTAAAGTTTTTGACTATTTGCTTTTGAACCACTCCTAACTTTGACCCTTTTTCAAAATAGTCCCTATTTCAAAACTAAAGATCTTTTCAACCTTATTTCCAAAAATTGATTTAATTTTCTAAAATCCATAGACGAAGACATTTCCAATTTAGCATGCTACTAAATTGTTGAGCACGTTAGAGCTAAATTTCCTAAATTATCTTCAAACTTCTAGGTCTAATTTTGGGGTGTGACAGGTATTTTCTTGGGATAGAGGTGCAACAAATTCAAGAGGGAATATTTATCAGTCAGCAAAGCTTTGCCTAGAAGATCTTGAAGAGGTTTTGCATGGAGAGATGTAAACCTATCAGTACACTTGTGGGACTTGGAGAAAAGCTTCGCAACAATAGAGATTTTGAGAGGATCGATGAGAAGAATTACAAAAGTCTCATTGGTTGCTTGTTGTATTTAACAGCAACAAGACTCAATATCATATATGTAGTTGGCATGTTATCAAGGTTCATGCACTACTGCAATATATCACATTTTAAATCTGCTAAGAGAGTACTGAGATGCATCAAGGGAACTGCTAACCTTGGTGTTTAGTTTAAGAAGGCAGAAGCATTGAAGCTGGTTGGCTACACCGATACTGATTGGGCAGGACCAGTGGGTGTTATGAAGAGCACTTTTGTTTACCTCTTCTCACTTGGATTTGGTGTAGTCTCCTAGAGTTCTAAGAAGCAAAAGACTGTTGCTCAATTGATAGTTGCAGCAGCGGTCAACCAAGCAATTTGGTTAAAAACACTTCATAATGACTTGAATCTTGTACAAGTTAAAGCAACATAGATTTTGTGTGACAATCAATCTATTGTTGCAACTGTAAAAAACCCCATTTTTCATGGCAGCACAAAGCACTTCAAGATAAAGTATCACTTTGTGAGAGAAGTTGAACAAAGCAAGGAAGTGACATTGGTTCATTGTATTTCTGAATATCAGTTTGCAAATATTCTAACTAGGTCTCTTGGAAAGGTGAGGTTCGAAAAGCTCAAAAATGAAATTGGTTGTTCATAGCATGGCGGCCAAGGAGGAGTGCTACGAAATGGCCAACCATGCAACAGCTCGCCCAAATGGCGTGCGAACTTCCATGCGAACAACCAAGATGCAAATAGCCATGCAGATTGTTCATCCGCGAGAATGTTGGCGGACCCTCCATCCTCAATAATGTTGACGAACTCACCACCCACGAGAATGATGGCGGATTGTCCATATATGAGATGTCCTGCGAACTGTGAATTCATTCAAGTGAGTTGTGCATGCAAGTTGAGGACCTGCAAAGTGTACCTGCGAATCGAGCCTGATGATTGCATGGAAATATTTTGTGAATGTCGCAAGTGTTACTTTCTTGTTTTTTAGTGTGTTTTTAATAAAACTAATCTTAATTGGTAGGATTTGTGATGTGTTTAGGTGCTGATTGACACCAATCACCCTATATACAAGTTATGCTTTACAGTGTCAAGAGTGTTTTTAATGGGATTAGTTGAGTTTTGATAAGAAAAAACTCTTATATATTGTATAACTTGTAAATTGAAAAGCTAAAGAAATATAGCAAGTTCAAAAATAAACTTGGCCGAAAATTTTAAATCTAAATCTAACTCGGCTTCTAGGAACAGATCTCATGGCTTCATCTTTGTTCAGCTAAATTAAAACCAGGTCATCATATTAATAATATCTCGAATGTTATAGGTGTTCAGTTTGGTTAATTCTTGATTATATAAAATTTCAATACCTTTGCTGAATGCTTGGTTAGCGGCAATATTGATGGAAGTATGTGTTGTCGGAACTGGTTAGAAAACTAAATTCCAAAGACATAATTAGCACATCAAAGGGAGTGGTGGTCCACCAATCTTAATTTTCAAGCAATGAAGATTATATTTTGTAGCCAAATTCAACTAAATGTCCAAGTCCATCTTTGCTTTTCATTCCCATTTAACTGTCGCCACACTCGCCAGTCAATTTCCTATGATGATTGGAGGATCAACTGCAGCTGATTGATTCCGTTGAATATTTTGATTCTCCTAATTAACAAAGAATGAATGTCTTAATTTTCACTTGTTCACCACTTGCATCTTTCATCCAAGCTGTAAACACTATCTACTCAGATACTTGGATTAGGTATGAGTTTGAAGCATGGGTATACTAATATGAAGCTGGTTTCCTGTAGTCCTATTACTTTTATTGTGATTCAGTTTTGCTGAAAGGAGCCTACCGAGCCAGATATAAAAAAAGTTCAAACCCTTTGAATATAGGCTCGTGCAGTCAATATAACATATTCAGTAAATTTGGGTTATTCAAATATGGATGTAAAATAAAATAGTCCATCCATTTATTGCCCACATTTACTACTATCAGATATGATTCTCTAACTCGGGTCTTATTCATATGGCAAAGCTCCAATCCATCTTCTCACCTAAATCTTCCCGCTGAGTTAATTAGTAATGTTACATAATATATAGGTAGCCGTCGTCTTCCTCTTGATCTGCCACTGTTTGGGCTCTGAATTTTCTCATCTTCTTCTGTTACTCTCTTCCTGTGTAGTTGCACTAGCTTATTATAAACCATGCACTTAACTCATACTCTTTATCGAACTAGAAGCAGCAAAGGCAAATGTACATATCAAATTTTTTAAGTCTTTATCGGTTAAGCCCTTAGAAACTGCACCCTGATGCTCCATAACTTAATGCATTTTGACTGCTTTAATTCTAGAAAAAGCTGCAAATTTTATACTAAGCTATATATATCATATTATGTTCCAAATTATATACTAAACGATTTTAAAGAACCGCTGGGCCTTGCTCTCCCTTTCCTTCCCATTCAGAATATTTGTTATCCGGTCGATTTACTTTTACAGTAACCTATATATATCATATTATGTTCCCAAAGCTTCCCATTTCTCTTTTTCTTAATCTTTTTCCTTAACAGCTGCTTCATGGCTTCCATATATCAGATTACGCCTCCATCTCCAGTTGGATAATTTTTGAATAATGATGTTTGATATTGTGAAGAACCCCTTGCTCCTCTTACTCTCTCAGTTTAAAATTATCTGCTTCTGAGATGTTTTGGCTGCATTATCATCTCTAGCTAACATCTATTTATCATCCCACAACCAAGCTGTTGGCTTTGGTAAGATGCACATCAAAGGGGGAGCTATAAAGGTATCCGCAATACCTAATTTTGTATTCGCATATCCAATAAACTGGACCAGGGAAAAGATTGCACCAATGGCAGAGATGATAATGGGTTGCACATTATGCTAAAATGAAAATAAAACAGAAAATTGACGGGGACCATCAACACGTGCTAATGTGCACCGCCTAAGCATGAAGCCAAATTTCGAGTTAAATGAAGAAAGGGAAACCCAAAACCAAAAGAATCTTATCAAATAAAAATATGTGTATATAGAAATCTATCCTTTGTAGAGTTGCTAGGGTAAATATAAACTGGTATATTGAGATTACTTACCACTTAATTTCATTTCTTTTTCTTTTTACCTTTCTTATGAATTCCAAGTCCTTGAAACAAAAATCAACCAAAAAGACTTGGTCTACTGCATTATTGGTATATGCTAACAAGCGCGCCTTTTACACCCCACTGGAGGCCCTGCAGTTCTTAGCCTCATACCTCATAATTAAAGAAACTTTCCTGTCGTTTTCCTTTCCCCATTGTTTAAAGACTTGAAAAGAAGACTGGAATTCAAAAAAAAAAAAAAACCATAATTAATGTACCCAACCACAATATTACCTTAGCCAATAATAAAGATTTAAGATCAAAGTAGCTGAAGATTTACGGCAGTGATTTTAGAGAGAAATGGGTACGAAAATACAAAATTTTACAGTTCTTTGACAGATTATTTTTTGCTAGACTTTTCAAGATTTGATGAGGAAGGAACAGTAAGAAACGTAGAAGGCGACGGATGGTGCGAGGGATGGAAAAGGTGAAGCACATGTGGCTGAGCTTGTAGTTGCAGTTGCACTGATCAATGGCCATTGGCCAAAGGCACAAAAGGATACGTAATAACTGGCAACCGACGCAGCCAGTTCAAAGAAGCTTTGTCCCAAGTGGATTGGTTTGTTTTGTAGTAAAACGAAGAAAATACTATCTTTAGAATTTAGATCCTTTGCAGTCCACCTAAAGCAAACAGCATAGTAGGCTTTAATCTCATGGGTATGCGGTTACGGGCTCATTTCATTATTGGTTTAATCTATTTTTCTATTTTCCTTGTTATGAAAATTAGAATTACTAACAGGTTTTTTTAACGTTGAGTTATAGTAAATTAAGCTGCAACTAAATCAACAAATAAAAGTGAAAGGTAATAGAAATGCAATAAAATTGATTATATAGTTTAGAATTCTTTCTTACGGGACATTATGTAAAGAGTAATTTACTATAAATCAATAGTATAAGTAGTGATTTAAGTTTATTTCACTCCTATACATTTAACTAAAATCACATTTTCATTAAATCTTTTCCTTGAAAGTTTAATTACAAATTGAACATGAAAATTATTTGTTTACAACCAAAATGCACTTTAACTCGTTTTTTAAATGAATATAATAGTGATCTCTAATTCATACATCAAACTGATAATCAATTCAATGTGAACATTAAGATCCAATCATAAACCCATGAGCGTAATAAGCTTAGTTTTCTATAAGGTTAAATAACTCAATCCAAGTCCAAACTGTTGAAAGACCAACTTATATGTGTTGGTTCAACATTTGGTTCCAAAAGACTTTCAAGAAAGAGAATTTGAAGATCCAAATAGTCAAGACTTCATTTCATGTTACATGGGGTCTAATGACACAAACCTAGACATAAAACTAGATGAAAGGTTTTAATAAGCTTGTAAGAGACCAAGTTATGAAGAGAAAAGCCCAAACACACACCCAATAAAGATCGATTTATTTAGTTCAGTAGAGTTTTGCTAGTTTTCATTTAGGCCTTATTTGTTGTTAGGCCCAACATAATTTATCTTGAGTTTATTTTTAGCGTCATTTAATGTTTAAATTGTTATAAATTCTGTCCATCATCCATTCTTATTCAAAATGATGGAATTTGACTAGTTCTTAGCTGTTAGTTTTAATTTAGTTCTTAGTTCTTAGTTGTTAGTTTTAATTTTGTTTTAAAATTTTTTAAGTGAATGGTTTCTGAGTTAATTTAAATTCTTTTGGATATATGTTATCTTTATTCATAAAACTTTTGTACTCTTTGGCCATGTGAGCCTATAAATAAGGCTAGCCTCTCCATTTTGTAACTAGCTTTTCACTTTGAAAAATTTTAAACACTCTTTGAGTTTCATTTTGTTGAAAGAACTCTTTTCTTGTACTTTTCAAAGAAGAAGTTTTCAACTTTGTTCTTTCGAATTATTGGCGAAAATTCTTCAATTTTTCAATTGCTAAGAGTGTTCCTTGAGAATTAAATGCCATTTTCTCATCTTGGTTGATTTTAGTAAAATTTATATTTCAAGGGGATCGATTTTCCATCCTTTATTTCTTCAATTTCTATTCTATTTTGTTTAGTTATCCTGTCATTTTAGGTGCCTTCCATCTTTACCTCAAGAGACTGATAGTGATCCTCATCCAAATATCCAAACTACCATTTCCTTTCTCTTATTCTTATCTTTCAGTTTAAATCTTATCTTTTATCCTTAGCTTATTAAACCGTTTCATCTTTTTACTTACAGATTCCCAACAACTAGAAATCAATCCTTATTCACTGCCTTATCACAATCTTTAATGTGACATCTTAAAAATCTGGCTAGTAGAATCTTGATAGTAAATTGGGGGTTAGTGAATCAAAAACCGTAATTGGGTTAGATAATTAAAATAATTAAAATTAATTAATTAAAATAATTAAAATAATTAGAATTAATAATTTTTTGTTAGGAAATTAAAATTAGGTGCTCGAGAACTAATTTGGTTAAAACAGATTTTTAAAATCGAGATTTGTTTTGAAAATAATTTTGAAATTGATTTTAATTGAAAAATAAGGACTTATTTGAAAAAGGAAAGAAATTGGAGGTTGTTAAATGGGCAATGTCCCAATTTTTAAAAATGGGTTGCCTATTTAACAATCTCCACATCTCATTCCCTCCTATTCTTCATCTTCTTCAAAAATTTTCCAAACACCAAATCAAAGTTTTTCTTTCGAAATTAGTTCATCCTTTTTTATTCCTAAGCTCTCTAAACACAAAATCTCTTTTCAATTTTGAAGAACACTCATGTTCTCATCGCTAAAAT
Source organism: Gossypium raimondii (assembly GCF_025698545.1). Taxonomy (NCBI): domain Eukaryota; kingdom Viridiplantae; phylum Streptophyta; class Magnoliopsida; order Malvales; family Malvaceae; genus Gossypium; species Gossypium raimondii. Next base: position 28,803,969 of record NC_068568.1, read on the forward strand.
CCTTAAGAGATCTTCACACATTTTAGTTCCATAGCTCGTCGATTTTGCAAAATTGAGGTGAGATTCTTACTTTTTATGACTAAACTAAGTGAGTTATCATTTCAATTTGAGATTTAAATGATTTAATCAAGATCTCAGTATATCACTTGATTTTAAGTTGATTTTTGACTTGGAAATGGTAGATCTCGTATTTCTTGGTTAAGCTTTGGTTTTAAAGTGATTTTTAACTCATTTTGATCTAATTAAAAGGCATTGATTTTAATTTGACAAATCCTTAATGAAATTAAGCAAACTAAATGTTTTCCCCTTTTAAAAGTCACATAAGCTTAATTATTCTAAAAAAATTAGATCGGTGTAATTGGGTAAAATTGATGGTTTAGATCTACAATTATATGATATTTATGGTGTATGAAGTTGAAATCCAAGCTTAGAAACAAGATTTGAGTGGTTAAACACCTATTTCGACAAAACTAGTTAAATTTTCGGTATAGAAGTTAAGACGCTTGGGTCTGTGATTTTGGAATAATTTGATTATTCAACTTGCTTGATGTGTATGTAAAATGCCAAGTCATTTTGGAGCCTTTATAACCATGAACAAAGGCAAACAAAGGCTTATTTAAGGTTTTTCCATTAAATTCAAGGTTGCAATCAAGAATCAATCAATAATAAAAACAAACAATTTTGATTCTCCACAAATTTTCTTTTAATGGAAAAACTGAAAAAGTGAATGTGAACCGTGCACTAAGTAGGGTCCTAGGAAAGGGAGGTGAATCAAATTTGACCGCTTAAAAACCAAGTCTTACCTAGCTTGAGAACCAATCCTAGATATGCATCTTCTCATTACCACAGTTCTCATAGTTATCGAATTACCCAAAGAAGTGAATAGAACAATACAACATATGTATTTTCTCATTACCACACTTCTTATTTTTTTTAATTGATCAATTGTGGATCTTCCCATATATATATCACAATTATAATATTACATAATATAAATATTATAAATAATTATAAAACAGATATATAATGAGATAAGTAATTAAAATAAAATTGTCAGCCAAAGTTTCAATGGTTCTATTTCTAGAAAATAAAATTATATAATTTTTCGCCACAAGGCATTCCTTGGTTCTTCAACTACTATCGCATATTTTCCTCGTCATAGACTCTTTTTTGAAAAAAAATATTTAAGTCCTATGTTTGATTCCAGCTCACAAGAATTCTATGAATTTTAAAAAAATAGCCTTATCTGGAGATGATAGTCCATGGTTTATTTCTTAAGAACCACAACCTCGGTAATAGAAAACAATTATATAACAAATATATAATATCGCATCCATTCCCATATAAAACTCAAAACATGCATAAGATCTAAAGAATGTCACTTTCTAAGTAATCAAATCATTCAAGAAGAAAAGACATTTATTTTGATTATCTGTTTATACTTATAGATCGAATACAACCTAGTTCTGATACCAATTGTTAGAAAAATGGATTTAGAAAATGCAACGAAAAATAAATTTAGGGAAAAACCAAAGTTTTAAGTTTTTTTTCCAAAACAATATCTTTGTTGTGATATCTAAAGTAATAAACACTTAATCAAATTTTTACCTTTCCGATTCGTCTAGGATGAGTGCTTTGACTGAGTAGTCTTCTCTGATATCCTTAAGCTCACATCTACTGAGTGTGGGCTCACTTTGAATCAGAAAATTTTTTACAAAAATTACCAGTGGGGTAATTTCGCAATTTCTATAAACTTTTTACCTTTCCTCACCCGTTTCATATGCATAACACACAAGATATACTCATAATATCAACCATGACTACAAGCTATTACATTTAAACGTAGCTCATTTTGAAATCAATTACATAATAAACAATTTCATAAAAAATTACATACTTTTGTTTATACCACATTTTCATGTACATAAGCATATTACCAATTGAACACTTACCGAATTGATGTATTTCATTAAGACTAAACATGATATAATCCAATAATAAGCTTAGCACAAGCCTAAGCACATCAACAACACATGTTAGCATACTTGAACATAATTCATGTGAACTTAACATAGATAAGCATTATACTTGAACATGATCCAATTGGATTTATCACCTTTCATCACATATCATGTTTTCCATGAATCACTTAATAAGTTTCATACACACCTATCTTGGTTCATATTGAACACTTACCATTTCATTTGCATAACACAAAAGAAATAAACATAACATTTACCATTGTCACAAGCTAGTGATCAAACACATAACTTAGCAATATCATCACATGGTAAAATATGGTACATAAACATAGTATCACTTAAATCATACCTTTCATAACCATAAATATTCGTACTTAGATTATTGGTACATCATACCTTTCCATATTTGTCGTAGTAAAGTCAAACAAAACCTTTACCGGAGCTCACACAAGTGTGCTAAACGATGGTCGTAAACATCCCTTTTCTTTAATCAACGGTCGAAACCATCCCTTTTCATATTCGATGGTCGTCACCATATCTTTTCATAGTTGATGGTCGTCACCATCCCTTTTCATAATCGATAGCCGAAGCTATCCCTTTTTATATTCGATAGCCGAAGCTATCCCTTTTCATATTCGATAGCTGAAGTTATCTCTTTTCATATTCGATAACCGAAGCTATCCCTTTTCATTATCTGAGGGTTGTCGATACATTGTTGGATTTTTTGTCGAGGCATGATATGATAATATAACATAATAGCATTTAAAACAACAATTTAAAATGTTATTTAAATGTAAGAACTTACCTGGCTAAATTGCAGAGATGACAAAGTATATGGGTATTTTGGTAATTTCTTATTCTACTCGATTTTCCACTCGATCTTGATCTAAATTAATAATTTCATTCAATCTATTAATTTAGACAATAAAAAAATGTATTTTATGCAATTTATTCATTTTTGAAATTTTTACAAAATTGCCCTTAAAGTTTTATTTTATTTAATTTAGTCTTTGAGCCCAAAACATGCAAATTAACCATTTTTAATGCTAAATTATAACAGCCGAATATTCATGGCACCCATTTCAGCTCATTTCTACAACAATTTCACAGCAAATCCTTGTACTTTTAGTATTTTAACAATTTAGTCCCTAATCAGAAAATTCATCAAAGTTACTTAACAAAATACTTTTAAATATCAACCAACATCTCAAATTCATCGTTTAATAACTAAAATCACATAAATTCATCAATGGCAACATTCACAATCTTTAACAGTTTCAAAATCGAAGGTACTGGTTAGCTAGACATAGTTGCAACGATCTCAAAAACATAAAAATTATTAAAAACGAGCAAAAATTGCTTACCATGCATGAGAAAATCACCATGGCCGAACATAGCTTAAGGTTTTCCATGGACATTCGGGTTGTTGAAGATGCAAACAAAAAGATGATAAGAATTTAGCCTTTTGTTTTTTTATTTTAATTTAATATACCAAATTACCATTTTAACCTTGGTTAATAATTAAATAAAACACCAAATCCATGCCCATAATTGTCCACTAACTCCTTGAATAGTCTAATTACCATTTAAGTCCCTTTTCATTTATTCAATAATCCATTTAATCACTCAGATCAAGTAGTGATCAAATTTTACATCTTTTACAATTTAGTCCTTTTTAATTAATTAACTATCGAAACGTTAAAATTTTTCAACGAAACTTTAATACCTCCTTAAAGACACTCCGTAAATATTTATAAAAATATTTAAGGCTCGGTTTACAGAAATGAGGTCTCGATACCTAATTTTCTAAAACCACTTAACCTTAAGGTTTTACCACTCGAACTTAATAAATCGCTTAAATAACATAACTTATCAAATCAAAAACCTTTCCAAAATCATAACTAACTCGTAAATATTAAATAATAATATTTAGAAACTTACTCGTCGAATTTAGTGGCCCCGAAACCACTGTTTCTGACACCACTGAAAAACGGGCTATTACAATATCGGCCCAGTTCAACCAGTTTTTGGGTATTGGTTTTTGACTCCTACACCCAATTTACGATCTCAAGTCCAATTTTCAAGTTCAATTACCCATTGGGCCAATTTTTTGACTTGAAAATTAATTTCCAAAATTATTATATTAATTTTAATTAATTTGATTAATTTAATTTTACTTGACCAAAATTAATTTTTCCAAAAATCACTTAGATTTTCCAAATAAAATTTTCAAGAAAATTCTTTAATCAAATTCTCTAGTTGAACAATTATTACTACCACCTGATTGAATTTCACATCGAATAAGTCGACTCAATTAAATTATTTCTAAAGTCGTAGAATTTTCTTCTAATTCAAATGCTGTCTGGTCGAACTTTTGTTGAGCTAGTGGAGGAACCAATCAGACATATACAATTAGACTTTAGTAATTGCAATTATGTCGAAAAGCATCGTTATGATAATTCACAAATATTTAATCATGGAGTAAGTCCACAAGAAGTACCATAATTGAAAACTCCTTATTGTATACTGTGCACAAAAGCAATTCATCAAATTGTTTTGTCCAATGATCTCATCATGTGTGTGTTACCCTCATTGATATCCTTAATTCCTTTGAGTTAAATCCGCTCACTCAATACAATCCTATTTTATCTCATTGTCACCATTGGGTCTTCTGATTGATTAATATGATTATTGTCAACAAATGACTATGATAAATTGCTCGTTCGAGAACTAGCAACCCGTGGCCACGTTCCATATTTATCAATCCACACAATGCCAAAAAGAAGATATCATTAAATCTTTAATTGAACTATGAATTCCATTGTTGTTAGTAAATCCATGCTATACACAAGTCATGTACCCAACATACTGGCTATGGGCTCGATCATCTTTAGAGCATAAGCCTCCACTTATATCAAAGCACATGAGTTGCATACGCACGGTTAGTAACTAACTCAGGATTTAGGTAAATCACACCATGAATGTCACAAGTGAATTAATTCACAAACGGATTCAAAATTAATTCTTCTTAGGTCAAGTCCAATGTATCATTCTACCAATGAATACATCTATATCTCTACTCGTGGAGTCAACTACTCCGGTAGCCAAGACTAGTCATCCCCCCAATTCAATTCTTATAGGATTACAGACTTATTTAGATTATCTACTAAAGTAAGTTGTCTTTCTCGCAATGTAAACGTTCTTACAATTCAACTTACCTTCATTTTGCACTTAGACTATCAATGAGCTAATATTTGCTTGTCACAATTTTGCTATGCATGCAAAATATAAAAGACAGAAATACAAAAGGCGTAATAGTGAAATGTGAAATTAACTTTATTTATCGTTCAAATAAATAGAAAATAGTTACATGTTTACGAAAATATGGACACATTTCCCAACAGATGATAACTTCATCTTTCTTTCCACTTAGTTGCTTATATGCTTGGATTAAGGTTTAATTGATATTAATTAATTATGTTTAATATACTAGTCTAATATATACATACTTCTTAATTACAATTATAACATTTGAATGTCTATCATGATCACTTCCCACTATCCCATAGAAAAACAATGCTTTATTAACCATTTTGGTCCCTCGAATAATTGCTAACTAGGTCCTCAAGCATTTTCTAATTTAAAATTTAATAGCGATTGGACTTTTACAATTTATTCCCTGAACTTTAATTAATAATTTTTTCAGTTCAATTACTTAATTGATCTTTAATGTATTTTCATACTAACTCTAAGTATTCCTTTTATATCCTTACAAACTCAGTTTGCTGAACACCTCTAGACGTACGAACGTCCAGAGTAGAAATCTTGCATAAAAGATAGGAAAAGAGGTATCCGCAAGTATATGAGTTAGATAATATAGTTACAACGGAGTAGGTAAGTACTCCGGGGATCGTACCCAATGGAGGCGAGCACTAAATTAATTCTAATCTAAACATAAATAGATCTAATTAGTATTTTAATCGAATTATAGTACGAAGAATTAAAAGAAAGGTTTGTGATAAACTATACTAAAAATAATAAGAAATGAAATAAAATAAAAGTAAATAAATGAGAAACGAGAAATCAAATAATCGAATAAGAATCAAATCTGGGCATGGGTGAATAGCTCACTTTGGTAGTCATAATCAACTATCGTCTCGAGCTTTCTTGTTCAATCAACTAGTCAATACCCTAGCAGGATCTTTCGATACGTCCACTGGAATACTGAGTCGACAAGAACTACTTATCTTCGACCTCACAGTTCAGACCGATTCAGGGTTAAGGTGTTCACAAATAGACCATACCAAATTTGGGTTAATTTCCACCTTGATGACTTCCTAAGGTTTTCAGGCCTAGGGTTTAAATTCTTCCTTTCCTAAACAGCTGATCCATTAAGAAACCCCTACAAAATAGTTAATTATTCATACCTCCACTCGCTAATCCTCCACAGGAGGATTAGTTTCTCATGGATCTAATAAATGATATAAACTTGAATGAAAGGATGAACATAAAGAACAATTCAAGAATAGAGCTTAGAAGAAGCCTGATTTGTACTTGAATTTAAGCGTAGGATTCTCACAGAGTTTGATTGTAAGGCCTTGAAAATAGGTCTAGTAGTTTCGGGTAAGTCTACTTGGTTTCGAGTGAAAATTAGGAGTTAATCAGGTTTATTAGTGATTTTTAAATTTAGTTAGCTTAATTTTATTAAAAAAATCAGTAAATAATATTCCAGAAAATAAAAATATTTTTAGAAAAATTAATTTTATGGTTTGAAATAATTTTTGGATAAAATAAATATTTTGGGTCTCATTAGAATTGAAAAATAAATTAAAATGGGGTTTAATTGAGAGAATTTAAAATATTAACTAAATAGGACCATTTTGTAAAACAATGGAAATGTGCGAGTGATTTTATAGCAAATTATCCTTATTTTTTGAATTTTGGAGGGAAAGGAGTATTTTGTAAAACAAGGAAAATGTGGGAGTGACCTGATGGCAATTTCCCTAGTTTTTGAAAATTAGGTGGGGTTTTTCAGTTTTAAAATCATTGCAACTACCTCACTTTGTACACCATTTTCACCCGAATTAAGAGTTTTTTCTCTCGTTTTTTTGCTCATTTTCATAGACCACATATCTGAGAATATATCTAAACTTTTACTCTCTCAAAATTCTCTCCAAAATCTCCATAAAAGTTTTCCAAAGTTGAGCAAAAGTCATCCGAAATTTCTTCAAGGATCTTGATTCAATCTTCTAAATTGATGATTTTAGATCAATTGAAGGTAATTCTCAACATTAATTATTTTTTGCTATTTAAATAGATTAAAATAGATTTTCAAGTTTTGATTTCTTCTATCTTGAACATGGAACTTAACAATGGTGAATCCATGATTTTGATTTGGAATCCAAGTTTTAATGGATGTTTAAGTTTGAAATAAGTTTATTAAGAGGTTTTTAATCATAAAACAATAGATCAAACTCGTTTGGTTGATCAATTTTGATAAATTCATTTTTAATCAATAAGATAAGTTGATTTTCTGGAAAATTTGAAAACGATTTAATATATGAAATTAACACTTAGGTTTTCTGTTAATGGAGTAGGAATAAAGTTTAGAAGTGGTTTGTGGTGCTGAGAAGGTCGTTTAGTTGATGAGTTTTATGTTTCGACTTAATTGTGCAATTTTGATAAGGTAGATTAGAGAAATGATTTAGATATGTATAGTTTATGAAATTTCGACTTTCTTGATGTTAATGCTAGATTGTAAAGCATATTTTGTCTCTATTAAAGCTTCACATCGAGATTTGTAAAACAAAGTGTGGAGGTGAGTGATTTTAAAGGCTACTGGTAAATTTTTTTGGTTTTGTGTTAAATTGAAGTTGTAAATAGTATTTTTAATGACTTAATCGCATCTTATTTTGTTGGATTTGCAAAAATTAATTTTAGTTTTCAAGAGCATTATTGTAATTGGTTTTTTGAAAGTTGTGTGTTAAGATTTTTGCATGATTAATTTGGATTGAATAGATTGTTAATTAGAATATGAGCTACTAAATTTTTGAGCACTTGATGTTGGTGTTATGATTGGTTTAAGACACACGAACAAAGGCATTTGTTGTGCTTAATTATATTGATGTTGAAATTGATAAGCTACATGCTTTTAATGGCATTTTTACATATTAATTTATGTGCTTATGTAACACCCCTAACCCATATCCGTCACCGGAATAGGGTTACGGAGCATTTTAGAGTTTTCATTTCAAAACGAACAAAACTTTTAAACATTTCAATTCATTTCATTAATCATATCAAAACCAACCCATAACATGCATATTGTCTCTTATACGAGCCCTCGAGGCTTTAAAAACAAATTAGAAACAATCGGGACTAAATCGAAAATATATAGAACTTTTTAGAAAACAATGAAAATTTTCAAAACTGCAAGGGTCACATCGCCGTGTGACTCACACGGCCAAGAGACACGCCCCTGTCCCAGGCTGTTTGGACATTTGAAGTAGGGACATACGGTCGTGTCCTAGCCCGTGTTTGTGCCCATGCAACTCACTAACTTGGGTCACATGGCCACGCCACACGGCCGTGTGATAGGCCGTGCACCCTTCGAAATGACGTCACACGCCTGTGTGCCAAGCCATTTGGTAGGCCTGTAACAGCCTGACTTGCAAGCCTTTGAAAGCTACAAGGGACACATGGTTGTGACACACGGCTAAGACACACGTTCGTGTCTCTGCCCTTATGGACGAAAAATAGGCCATTTCCAAGTCATTTTTCTCACCCATTCATATATGTACGTACAATCACTTTTAGACAATTAAACAAGCCATAAATATGCATCAAAATCATGCATAATCAAGCTAATTAAATATGATACATTTACATACAACCAATATGCGAAAAGGCACCTCAATGACAACATATAAACATATATAACCATGTGCATATTTTAAGAAAAAATTATCACTTTGATCACATACCAAATTCACATCCACAAATACCAAATTTACCATTTAGCAAATAGCATCATAACTCATTTATGCCAAATACATTTTCATACCAAAATGACTATATTCACTTCCATTATCTGAGCATCCATAAACTATAAATTCAACCATTATAAGGCCACATACACATAACAACCTATTCAACCATTTCAAACATTCAAAATACCAAATTCACAAGCTAGAACACATTGGCTAAAACAAGTGGCTACTTCAATAACCAAAAGTACCTATACATGCCATTATAACTAAACTTAAAAACATCCAAAAGTACCGATATAGCCAATGGATAGTGTGATATAACTCCGACAAACTTCCAACCAGATCTAGCTTCTGATTCACTATAAACACGAAAAATTACACAGAGTAAACAGAAATGCTTAGTAAGTTCATATAATGTAAAACAGAACTTACCATTTCAACACATAATAAGTAATTTAAATATGGCATAATCCAACCACAACTTGGCCAAAGCCTAAGCATATACACCAAACATGTTAGCCATTTAATCATATAACATAGGAAATATAATCATGGATGAGCACAACATTTAATCATGTATCATATGCATATATCATTCATTTCACTCTCGATATACCATGTATCACCATTTCAATGAAATTCACATATGTCCATGTCTTAGTTCATATCTAACTCTTACCATTTCGTTTCTGAATAATGCTCATTGAACCATTTAGAATACCGTTGGAAACCTAGGATAGCTCACACATAGTGTGCTAAATCATATAACTATAATTCATCAATTCCTATACATGTATGCTCACACGAGCTGTGAATTAGAATGCTCACACGAGCTGTGAAAATGGGTCTGCTCACACGAGCTGTGGGTCGGAACGTAGCTACACGATGCTGCTCACATGAGCTGTGAAGTATCTACAACACATGCTGGACATCATCCATCGGTAGAATGTTCAAGACTAGCACCTGAATCATGTAAACCCTAATGACATGTCATTTGTATCCTGTGAACTCCTAAGGTTCAAATGGGGATCGGTAGTCAACGTAACATTGTTGGATTTGTGATCACAGTATATATATGGAAATTCACAATACATGTATAATCAATGAAAAACATATGAATACAATTTAATTGTACAAACTTACCTCGACAATTAATCGTAGATACAGAGGCAACTAATTCGAAACTTTATCTTTGCCCCGATCTAAAGCCGTATGAGGTTTGTCTTGATTTAAACGGATAAATGTAGCTCAATTTAATATTTAATTTATTCAATTTAACCCAAATTTATATTTTAGCAAAATTAAAATTTTTCCCTTGTATTTTTTATTTCTTTTTAATTTAGTATCTAGCTAATAAAAATGGAAATTCATGCAATTTTCCTATACCCCATCATACCCGAATATCACATAGGTCCCTAGCAAGCCTTATATTTCCTTTATTTCCTAATTTCACCAAGTAAAATTTTATATTTTTCAATTTAATCATTATTTCACAATTTCACCAAAAATCTCTTAACAAAATTTATTTATCTATCAACAATTAACCATTTTCTTCCATAAATTATCAAAACTCGTACACATTCATTCATGGCAAAACTCTAATATTTTAACAATTTCACAAGTTAGTCCCTAGGCTAGCTAGATTAAGCTACAACGATCCCGAAAACATAGAAATCATTAAAAACATGACTAAGATACATACCATCCACACAAAGACACCATTGCCAAACCTAGCAAGCTCCCATGAATTCTTTTTCTTTGAAATTTTGGTGGTGTTTAGTTTAGGAAGATGATACTTTAATTTTTTTATTTAATATATCATTATTTACCAATTTACTAGTATAACCCTTTTAAAACATTAAAATATCCATAATACCAAGCCATCACATTCCACTATCAACATGAATGGTCTAATTTAATACCTTTAGCTACTAGAACACAACTTTTGCACTTTATGCATTTAGTCTTTTTTGTTAAATTAAGTAGGCAAACGGTAAAATTTCTTAATAAAATTTTTATATGACTATCATCCTGTAGATAATAAAATAAATATTTCGACGTCGAATTTGTGGTCCCGAAACCACTATTTTGATTTCACTAAAAATGGGCTGTTATAGCTTAAACATCAGATTTTATGCCTTGTATGTATGATTATATTAGCAACATTGCTTGTTGGATCTGTTAGATATAGTTGGAATGTGATAGGATTTATGGGTACTGACCATTATATTTGTTATTTTTTAGCATATGGCTCAAGAAAATTTGATTTTGTGAGTAAATAAGGGAGTGTTGAAATTGTGTCTTCACTCAACGGGACTGTGAGGCGATATAAGGGAGCGTGTGGCTTCGGTCCACTCAACTCGAGACAGTTTCTGATATGTAGGAGTTTGGTGATCCGTTTATCCAATGTATGATTACATGTTTAAATATTTCCATGGATGTTTTCTGCCAATATAAGTGTATGTTTATAAGTTAAATTATGATTTCATATGCCATATTAAATTGGAACTTTATTCATGGAATATCATATGTTTTTATGATTATAATATGTGATATTGTGACTGAAATTTTAATGCTTAATTTGCCTAGATTTATGAATGAATTGGGTGCAATTTACTTACTGTTTTTACTATCATTCATTGAGCTTTTTAAGCTCACACCATCACACCTTTGTGCAGAGACTTTTTTGGCTTGAGGAGTTGAAGAGCGAGTGCAAGGCCGATCCAAGATAAAGGCTCGGTAGTAGCTTAAGTATTCTTTTTTAGAAATAATAGCGGACATTGGACATTTATTTGGGCTTTTATTTTGGTGATGTTATAATTACTTTAATGCTTGATTTTTATGCTTAATTGTTTTGTGGTTTATAGTATGTTGATGAGAGTTCATATGGTGATTAAAAACATGGTGTTTGAAGCATGTAATTTATACTAACATAGTTTAATTGTAGCTTGCCAAGGAGTGGAATGCTTCTGGCTAAGTTATGTACCTTGTGTGATGTAATTGATGGTTGCTAAGTATGATTATAATTTAGTCCTAAAACTTGATTAGATTAATTAGAGCCTTTAACGATAGGGAAACTCGATAATATTTTAGAATTAGACTTGTAAGTGTTAAAATTAGGTAGAAATATTCTTACATAATATTTTGGGTATTGTATTAAAAGTTTATAAAATTTACGTTTTAGTTCTTATTAATAAAATAATAATTAGACTTAGTAAATGACCTCGATTGAAAATGAAAATTTTAGGGCTTTCCATAAATTGACTAAAAGAAGGCTGGTAATCATTTAGAACAAAATGGCTATTTAACTTTACATGGTAAAATGAACAAAATAACCTTAGGGTTAAATAATTAGAAATAGTTTTAAAATGGTTCACAAAATCGCTTTCGCATTAAAATTAGATAGTTAATTAATTAGAATTGAGGTGTTATAAGGTTGGGGTGTGTTTTGGGTGATCTCGAGCTGGAGAGTCACTTCGGTGGCCATTGTGTCGTTTTCGATTTGGGTTTGTAATAGCCCGATTTTGGGCCTAGTCGAAACAGTGGTTTCAGGGCCACTAATCCGATGAGGAAAAATTTAATATTCATATAGTTTTATGATATAAAGATGTATAGAATGATTTTGTGAAAATTTCGTTCAAAAATTTTGACGTTTGAGCACTCAATTAGTCGAAAGGACTAAATTGTAAAAAAATGCAAAACTTGAGTTCTAGAAGCTAGAGGTGTCTAATTGCTATTAAATTTTAAATTGGAGGTTCTTAAAAGGTAATTAGACCATTGGTTAATTTGTTGGACAAAAATGGAAATGAAATAGGTGAAATAGAATATTTTTAAGTTAATCGCATTTTAGTAATTTGGTGATTAAATGAATTAAAAAGCCAATTTTTGCTCATCTTCAACCCCTTGGCTGAATTTCACATGAGGAAGACATAGCTAGGGATTTTCAAGCTTCCAATCTCGATTGTAAGTCCGTTTTAGCCCCGTTTTTAATGTTCTTCACATTTTTAAGATCCTCATAGCTCGATTTAGCTATTTCTACCATTATTTTGAGCTAGGGTTTGTGTTTAAAAATTTACCCATGGATGAATTGCATGTTTTTTGATGTTTTATGGTAGAATATGAAAGTTTAAAGTGTAATAAACAACTTTACTAAGTGATTTTTAGTGAAATTGCATAAAAGGACTTATTTGTAAAAGTTGTAAAATATGTGTAAAAAAAGAGAAAAAAATGTGATTTAGTGAAAATTGTGGGCTGCAATAAGAGGGAATATGAATTGGCTAGGCTAGAGTAATGAGAAAAATGAGTTCTTTTCATTTTATGAGCATAGGGGCAAAATTGTAAATATGTGAAAAGTTAGGGGTAAAAATTTAATTTTTGCCATAAGGTGTTTTTGGTGCTGAATTGAAAATTTGTGTATTAAATGAGTTGACTGTGTTATTATAGATCAAGAAAGACGAAGAATTGACCTTGACCGGGGAAAAGACAAGGTTGTGGACTAAGACGCAAACATTTGATATTTTGGACTGAGGTAAGTTTGTATGTAAATAATGCATCACTTTTACTTACGCTTTCATATTTTGATATATTTTGTGAATGTGGCTGAATATTTGATGTATTTGACAAAATATCGACAAGTGAGAAATTTCCTAGTTGAACCTTAAGAATAGAGTAGGATACAAGTGACATGTCACTAGGAACCTATATAAAAACTATGTGAAATTGTGACTAAGTGAATCCGAGTGCTGGTCTTATAAGTTCTACTAGTGACTGGGTAATCCGGCATGTGTTATGGATACTTGACAGCTTGCGTGAGCAACACTGAGTAGTTACGAATGACCAACAACTTGTGTGAGCAGACCCGCGAATGTGAATAGCTAGAGAATGAGCCTATGTGTGATAAGTGATGTGAAGTAGCTTTGGCTAAAAGTGTGGCACTATGTGCAATATTTCAATGTATCCATTAATATTCTGATGTGTTCAACTGGAAATGACTAAGTGTAAATGATTGTGATTATGTGATGAATGAGTGCTGGTACACGTGTATATGTATATTCATGAGCAATGTGCTCGATATGTGATCGAATTTTGGTAAGGTTGATGTGGAGTATGTATGACTATGAAGACTTGTAAATATTTGATAATGACTAGCAATGGACATGCTTGGTGTTATGTGTTTGTAAATGAAAGTTAATACAAAGAAAACATGAAAGAGTAAAATTAGTAATAAAACAGATTTGGACAGCAGTCGTTGTATAACTTTGAAAAATCACCAAAAATTGTGAAAATCGAATTAGAGGTTGAATAAGATATGAAATTAAAGCTTATTGAGTCTAGTTTTACATAGAAGAAATGGTGTAAGTAAAATAATTTCATATTATGAGATATTTTAATTTTACGAGATAGGATCAGAGTGATTTCAAAATTCCTGTTATAACTTTGGAAACCCATTAAAATTGTATAAAAATAATAATGGGTTAGAATTTATATGTTTAAAATTATTAATGAGTCTATTTTCAATAAAATCAAATTCTAACATCATCCAAATACCGTACGAGGAGATAATTAATTTTTAGTGAAGAAGGGTCGAAACTGTCAGACAGCAGAACAATGATAACTTTAAAAAATAAAATGTACTTATTGGCTTAACCATAAATTCTGAAAATTTTATGGTAAGAATATATGTGAGTCTAGTTTCATAGAAATTTAGGGATCTTAATTTGGAGTTTCTTAGCTCAAGATATAAATAATTTATTGACTATGACTCGCGTAGACAGCTTGATATGAACATGAGTGAATAGTGAAACTATGTGCAAATATGATTGTATTATCTTGAGAACACATTATGAGGATTGATAAAAGCATGTTAATAAATTATTTATTATTTACATACCAACTTACTAAGCTATATGCTTACTCCATTTTCTTTCCCTTGTCTTATAGTGTCACCAAGCTAGCTTGGGCTACGGAGATCGTCAGAGATGCATCCTCACTATCAACACTCTTTTGGTATTTTGAAAGCAATATTTTGAATTATGGCATGTATAGAGGACTTGATTATTTTGTTATGTGTCATAATTGATTTGGCCTAAAATGTTGGGCTATGTTATTTGATAGTTCATTTTGTATAAGGCCATTGATGTTGGCTATTATTGGTTAAGTTGTATGTTTATGATAATGCCATGTTGTATGTTGATAAATTTGGTATAAGTATGTAAATATTTGGATGGAAAAAGGCTTGGTAAATAGCCTAACTTTCATCCACATGACTCGCCACATGGCCATGTGCTCAGGGCGTGTGCCCCTGTTTTTCAAGAAATTTTTCAAAGTTTTCAAAAGTTCTTGGTTTGGTCCCGAACCACTTTAAAAGTATGTATTGGGTCTCGTAAGCCCATATTAGGGACTTTATGATGAAATATGAAAAAAATTAATTTGGATGAAATTTCATGACTCTGTTTTGTATGATTAGTTATGTTTAAGTCTGGTAATGCCTCATACCCTGTCCCGGTGTCACATTGATAATATTTCTATAATCTGAATTCTTAGGACTTCTCAGACACTCCTAAACACTCCTAAATCACTTAACCACCAGATATTCATCTATGTCATTTTCTTGCACACATAAATTTTTATGTGTTCCCACACTCAAGACCTATTTCCATCTAGGACCAAATTCGGGGCGATACATTAAAGGCTTGTTGTTTTACAATGAGCCTACACTATAAGCTAATTATCATCTTTTTAAAGCTATCCTAAATTTGTTCACCTATCTTAACTAAAGTTGTCTTGGGAATCAACGTTTGAGGAAATTTTCATAAAGATGTATGTGCTTATGCTAAAAAAAAAAGTGAAGAAAAGTTCGCTCAGTCTTAAAAAAAAGGAAAAATGTATGAGTTCGCATTCAAAGTATGTTTGGGCGTGTTCCAAAGGTTCACTTAAAGAAAAAGGTTGTATTACGAGAAAACTAAGACAAAGTTAAAGGTTAAGATTTTTAAATCGAAGTGTCCCATCTCTTAAAATCCCTACCTTTAACCGAGCCCTATTACAACCTTATAAAAGCCCTATTGATTTGATGATTATGTCACCTACATTAGTGGAAAGGAAGTCCTAAGTTCAACATATGAAGATCATAAATAAGCCTTGTGATTGTTTGCTTGATTGATAGAATATTATGTTGAATGAAGAATGTTATCTATCGCTGTGACATACATGCAGACTATGATTCATGTTTGCATATTTTGAAGCTTAGAAGAATTTTAAGGAATGATTGCATATGAATTACTTGTTAATAAAGAAGATCCATAAGCATGAAGTTATTAATGCATGATTATGGGACAAAGATTGATGCTGGTTACACAATTAGCAATTTTGCCTTAGCAAGACCTTTTGCTGTGCATAAACATTACTCGGGACGAGCAATGATTTAAGTTTGGGGGTGGGTAAACGAATAAATATATATGATTTTTCCTATGTAATTTATCACCTTTTTACTTAAATACGTTGTTAAAACTAAGTAATTGTTTAATAAATTAATGAAATAGGTGAAAATATGAACTTAGGACATAGAAATTTTTAAAATGTGATTTTATGCTTTATTATATAGTTTTCATACAATAAATGGCTTATTTTATACTAATTTGAATACATTGTATTTTTTTAAGACCTAAAGTGGGCCATACATGATTAAATTAAATAATAAAAATGAAATTATATTTAATAATTCATTTTAAAATATTTCATTAATAATTTAGGTTTTAATTAATTAATTAAATTGGATAAATTTAATTCTTTGGTCCTCTACCTTGATGATTTATTTTGGACAGGTCTGATAGCTTTGTTGGATTACAAAATCGGCCAAATTAGAGACCAAGTCAACCCAAAATTCAGCTGCACATGGCTGTCCATAAACCACTTTTTGGTTTAATTGTACAAGGTCCTTGAAGAGTTGAAGAAATTAGAGATTTACCCAAAATTCAGTCCTGAGTTGTTGTGGCACTTAAATTGACCAAAAATTAAGGAAAAATAAGCTCAACTTACTAAAATTATGGCCGACCACCCATGGAAGATGCTTCAAAGGATGGAAACTCCTATTTTTAGCAAACTATCTCTCTCTCCTCACCTATAAATAAGACCCTCTCATTCTTTCATGCATCATCCCTCAAGCATCCATCAAACATCAGTGTCACTTTTTCTCTTAGCCTTTTTCATTCCCATGCCTAGCATCGTCTCTTCATAGAGATTTTAGCAATTAAGCCTCTTAAAGAACCCTTGGTCGGCCACATTGGAGAAGCATCAGCAAAGGAGCAAAGCAAAGGAATGAAGGAGTCTCGTTAGTCAGAGTCTTGGGTGACAGCCACTCCGAATTAGGTTTAATCTTTCTTTTCTTTAACTTAATATAAAGATGTTTGCTATGTGTTCTTTGTTCTTGTTTACAACAATGTTAGCTTAATTTTATTTAAGCTAGGATGATTGCTTTGATTAAATAATATTTATTTGATTCATGCTTATAATGTTTGTGCCTCAATCGATCATGTTTTCAATTAAAATCAAGTTTGTATTTCGTTCTTACATGATTGAAATGCACCTGAATTAGCTGAGCGATCCTAACCAAACGACGGCTAATGGACACATAATTGAAATGTACATGCTCAATTTAGATCCTAACACGATTAAATTGTAGGTTGCATAACAACTCTAACCAAGCTCTGTTATCTGCATAGTTTTTAGATTTGTGTGATTAAACTGTTTCAAACCTAACATGTCCCTGTTACCTCACATGAATGCTAAGAAACCCTTAGTAAATAAAGATTATTAAAATGCGTATTTACTAAGTAAAGGATTCCGAAAGGACCTAATGTGGTTTCCAAACTCATGAAAGATCGAGTTGCCATGGAATGTTTTTTCGAATGTTATTAAGCATTTTGATAATAAATTGAGTTTAATTAAAGTAATTATCCTAGTTTATTTATGTTATAATTGTTGGAAATTGTGTTTAATTTTACTAAAATCTATTTCAATCATATATTTTGCATACTTAGGATAATTGGCATTAGGGATCATTGCATTTAGTTTAATATATTTTAATCACCACTTCACAACTATATTGTGTTTTTAATTACCAAATTGTTAATATAATTTTACAAATTAAGTGACTTAGCAGAAATACAATCCCTGTGGAGACGATAACTCGATACTTACTTATTACTTGATAACGACCGTGTACACTTGGACAAACCTAAGCGTTACACCCCCTTTTTATTTGTTTGCAGGTCCCTCAGAATCTAACTCATCGTTTGCTCCATCATCATTGTTTTTGCATGAATCGCTTCATTCACTTTTCGATATTGGACTCCATGGTTCAAATATAAAATCTGGAAACTCAGGCACAAAAATAAACGAGTCATTGGATATTTTTGTAAGAGCGCTTCTCATTGAGTCATCCTATATTTTTGAATATCTCTTTTGAGCTTGTTGCTACCACTGCATATGTTGCATTATGTCCATCAACTTTGACAGCTCATCTCGAAGATCTGGGCAAGGCAATTGCGTTCTAAATGTTGTGGTTGCCATGTCGAGTTCAGTTATTGGTTCCAGTGGTTCTAACTTATCAGGGATTTTAGCTGACTGCATTGGTTTGATCTTTGTGGGATCTTCTTCTTCTTCTTTGGGATCCTCGCTCTCTTCAACTCGTTACTGCAGAACAGAATCTTTGGCTATTTGGTAGAGGTCCCAATCTGTGATTGTGCCCTGGCTATAACTTGTCTTCTTTATGTTTGCAAGAAATTTAGCTTTCAAGCAAAAAATTTTTATCGTAAAGAGGAAGTAAGTTGGGCCAGAACGTCTAGTGGCAGAATTTTGCATTTCTCTCAGAATGATTTTTCCTACAACAATGGTCTTTGCGGATAAAATCGAGTATAACAAGACTATTCGCTCTAATGAAATTGTGGTTCCACGTGAAATAGGCATAAGGCTGAACTGAATGAAATAAAACCATACCTTCGCTAGTGTGTCAAATATTCTCTACGACAAGTGTGAATTCCATGCTTTGACACAGTCAACTTAAAACTTGGCCTCAAGAATTTCAAGCAAATTTTCAGCCTCAATATTTCTCATCAAGGAAGAATATTCATCATCTTCAAAATCAGGTAATTCAAAGAATTCATTAATAGTGTTTGAGCTTATTGGTACCTTGATTCCTCAGACAAAACTTTTGTTAATTCGTTTGAGGTCAAATTCGCATAAAATTAACGAACTAACACTTCATCTGCACTAAGTCTTTTTTCACAAACAACTCCCAATTGAGAGCTTCAACAATTTGACGAATGTGCGCCATGAAATCGATATAGTTTTTTCTTTCAGTGTGAAGCCATTTTCAGGGAGCACTTGCTAATTTTTGAATATGCTATCGTGTCTCTCTTTGGCTTTTTTATAGTGGAAATTGTTTTTTGATTCTTCAACTTGGAAACAAATTTTCAGGGAGCACGAACTCTTTTCCAAGGCATGATTAAGCTAAACATAAGATGGAAACAAATTTTCTCAAAAATTTAATTTGCATAAAATATTAATAATTCAATAAATTGAAAAATTAAATAATTAAATAAAATTGAAATTTAGGAGAAAATTTTTCTTACCACCTTGTATAAAAATTAAGTACTCAATAAATAAAATTAGAAGCAAAAGACTTTAATTGAGGGTTGGTTGGAAAGGTGATCGATTTGTGGCTAAATTAGATGGAAGTTTGGTGAAAAGGTAACAAGGGCGTGCGGGTTGTGCAAGGGTGCACGCGGGATTGAAGTAAAGAACCGCAGCAACGCCTGGGGATGGTGCGCAAGCAAGGCACGAGCAAGGATGATGCGTACAGAGGCAACAAGGCTAATGTGTGGGTAGTAGGTAGGTGCGTCAAGTGAGACTTGACGTAAGTGGCAGTAACAGGTGCAGGAGCTACTGTCAGAGTTGCTGGGCAGGTGCATCAAGTGCATGTACAGTTGTTGGCCGAATGGGAGCTACTAGGTGGTGTTGTTGCTGGTGGTTAGGAGCTGTGGCACTTGGTGGTTTTTGGATGCTAGGGTCAACGGTGAAACGAGTGAATGGAGGTTGGTTTGATGGATGGTGAATGATGGAGAAGGTTGGTAGAATTTATAGTGAAGGGAGAAAGCAATTCAATTAGAATTCTTAGAACAATTTAATAGTCAAATATTCTAAGTCCTAATTCCACATAAAGTTAATAACAATTAATAATTAATATGATGTATATTAAAATATTATTTTCTATTATTTTATTTATTAAGATAAATTTTACTAAAATATGATAAAGTTTAAACTAATCCCAATTCTATATAAAGTTGATAATAATTAATATACATTATAATAACTATAATTATATATTAATTATTATCACCTTATTTATCAAAAATTAAATTAAAACCTTTATGTTAGTTGCCTTTAAAAATATTTACATAAACTTAAAGAAAATTTTCAAATAATTCAATTAAGTACCTAAACTTAAAGAAAATTTGATAAATGAGTTGCAATTAAAACTTGGATCAAAATTAACCCTTTTATTTGAAAAACTAAAATTATTTTTCCATTTAGGATTAATTTCTAGGAAGATTATGTTAAAATCAATTCTTAGGAAAGATTAGAGGGTCACAAGTAGTCCCGCTTAAGTTCCAATCTCCTAGACAGAATTTATTTAAACATATTAATCCCAAAAATATACCTTAAATAATTTATTAAAAAGAAAACGAGAAAAATTAAGTATCTAATAAAATGAACAAGACTTTATCCCGCCCAATTTTATCCCCCCAGTATTGTTTTAAGCGCGGAGCATTAACTCAAAAATTACCTTCCTTACTTTGAAGTTCGACAATTTGATATGGGAAAACCTGATGAATAGTAAATGGACCGAACCAACGTGATTTTAATTTACCTGGAAAGAACCTTAATCTGGAATTGAATAACAAGACTTGCTGACCTACTTCAAATTCTCGAACTTGAATGTGCTTGTCATGCCATCTTTTAAGTCTTCCCTTGAATAGATTGACATTCTCGTATGAAAACATTCGAAACTCTTCTAACTCAATAAGTTGAGCTTAAGATCCAAGTTGAGCTGTTTGAGAGCCCAGTAAGCTTTGTGTTCTAACTCCAAAGGCAGATGACAGGCTTTCCCAAAAACCAACCTATAGGGTGACATCCCTAAATGTGTCTTGTTTGTTGTCCTGTAAGCCCATAAAGCATCGCCCAGTCTTTTGGACCAATCTCGTCAGTTAGGACAAATTACCTTATCGAATATGCCTTTTATCTCTTTGTTTGCTAGTTTAGCTTGCCCATTCTTCTGTAGATGGTAAGCTGTGGCAACCTTGTGCTTCACTCCATGTTTATCGAGTAACCATTTCAACCATTTGTTCACAAAATGCGACCCCTCATCACTGATGATGGCCCTAGGAGTACCAAACCTTGTGAACACATGTTTCTGCAAAAACTTCATCACAACATTGGCATCGTTCATCGGATATACCTTGACCTCAACCCACTTAGACACGTAGTCTACTGCTACCAATATGTACTTGTGACCAAAAGACAGAGGGAAAGGACCAAGGATGCCAATACCCCAAACATCAAATAATTCTACCTTAATGATGTTTTTCTAGGGAATTTCATTTTTGTTGGTGATGTTTCCAACCCTCTGGCATCGATCACAACTCTTTATGTAGGCATATCCATCTTTGAATAGCGTTGGACAAAAAAATCTCCCTTGCAATACTTTGGTTGTAATACGTGTACCTCCGACGTATCCCCTACTTAGAGCTATGTGGCAATGATATAAAATCTCATGTACTTTATCTTCTGCCATGCATCTCCTAATCAATTGATTTGCACACTTTCTAAACAAGTATGGTTTTTCCCAAATATAGTTCTTCACATCGTGAAAAAACTTTTTCTTTTGTTAATATGACTTATCAAGAGGCATCAAACCACAAGCTAGTTAGTTAGCAAGATCAGCAAACTAAGGAGCATTATGGATATGATTTACCTTAAGTATATGTTCATCTGGAAATGTCTCTTGAATGGGTATAAGTGGAGAAGTCCCTTTTTACGGTTCTAATCTGGACAACTAGTCTGCTACTTGGTTTTCTACTCCCTTTCGATCCTAAATTCCTAGATCGAACTCTTGGAGTAGGAGTACCCATCAAATTAATCTTAGATTAGCGTCTTTCTTAGCAAGTAAATACTTAATTGCTGAATGATCCATATAGATCGTCAATTTGGTACTTACAAGATAAGATCGAAACCTGTCAAAAGAAAACACAATAGCAAGTAACTCTCTCTGTTACCATATAATTCAATTGAGCTCTAGCCAGAGTCCTACTTGCATAATATATGGGGTGAAAAACTTTGTTCCTTCACTGGCCCATCACAGCTCCTATCGCGAAGTCATTAGCGTCGCACACCAATTCAAATGGCAATTCCCAATCCAGTGTGTCGATGATGGGTGATGAAACTAATCGACTCTTCAAATCATTGAAAGCTTTTAAACACTCCTCATCAAATTTGAACATTGTGTCATTCTTCAATAATTTTCATAAGGGTTTAGCAATTTTAGAGAAGTCCTTGATAAATCTCTAATAGAAACTGGCATGAACCAAAAAGCTCCCAACACCCTTTACAGATGTTGGAGGTGGGAGTTTCTCAATAAGATCTACCTTTGCTTTATCTTCCTCAATACCATGTCTCCTTATCTGATGCCCTAGAGCAATACCTTCTCTTACCGTGAAATGACACTTTTCCCAATTGTGTACGAGATTTGTTTCTTCGAATTACCTTAGTACCTTGGCTAGACTGGATAGGAAATCATCATATGTATCTCTGAGTACTGAAAAATCATCCATAAATACTTCCAAACACTTTTCAACCATGTCAGTAAAAATAGACATCATACATCTTTCAAATGTAGCAGGTGCATTACATAAACCAAATGGCAAGCGTATAAATGCAAACGTACCATACGGGCATGTGAATGTTGTTTTGTGTTGATCTTCTGGTGCTACTGTAATATGATTATACCCGGAGTGTCCATCAAGAAAATAGTAATAGTCTCACCCTATGAGTCTATCTAGCATTTGGTCCAAGAACAACAAAGGAAAATGATCTTTTCTAGTCGCCTTGTTCAACTTACGGTAATATATGCAAATTTTCCATCCTGTAATTGTTTTAGTTGGTATTAGCTCGTTATTCTCATTCTCAACAATCGTCATACCTTTTTTTTTGGCACGTACTGGACCAGACTTACCCAAGAACTATCTGAGATGGGGTAAATTATATCTGTATCTAAACACTTAATGATTTTTTCTTACCGCGTCCTTCATGATGGGGTTCAGTCTTCGTTGTCCATCAATCATCCCTTTCTCGCCATCTTCCAGGATGATCTTGTGCATGCATACAGATAAACTAATTCATGAATTTTGGCTATAGTCCATCCGATAGGCTTCTTGAATTATTTCAATAATAGAATAAGTTTCTCTTCTTGCTTTTTGGTCAACTCTACTAAAACAAATCATAGGCAAAGTAAAAGTGTTTCATAAATAAACATATTTTAAATTTGATGGAAGTACCTTAAGTTCTAATTTAGGCGGCTCCTCCATTGACACTTTTGGCTAGGCATAATCTCTACTTTCTAACTCCAAAGATTCAAAGCGGGATTGTGGATTAAATCCCCTTTGATTAGGTTATAGCAAAGCTAAGTATTCTTCCCCCTATTCATCACTTGGAGGGTAAATTTGCTTTAATGGGTCCTCAACATAGTTGAGTTCCTTTTCCATGACTAATTCCTCTAACTCAGATATTGCAGAACAATTGTCAACTATGTTCGGAAATCGCATAGACTTAAAAACATTAAATGTTACTTGATCGTCTTGAACATGCATGGTAAGTTCGTCCTTCTGCACATTAATAAGGGTCCTTCTAGTTGCTAGGAAAGGCCTTCCTAGGATGACTGGCACCTCTTTATCTGTTTCAAAGTCTAGAATAACAAAGTCAGCAGGAAAAATAAACTTGTCTACACATACCAATACATCCTCAATTTTTTTGTCTAGATTTGCTAAGGATCGATCTGCTAATTGAAGTGTAATTGTAGTAGGTCTAACTTCACCTAACCCCAACTTCCTAAATATGGACATGGGCATCAAGTTGAGGCGTGCACCCAAATCACATAGTGCCTTACACAATACGTTGCTCTAATGTTCCAATGTTTTGACCATCAAATATGATAAGGGATGGTTTGACCATCGAATATGAAAAGGGATGGTGATGACTTAAAAAGGGATGGTGACAACCATCGAATATGAAAAAGGATGGTGATGACCATCAAAAATGAAAAAGGATGGTGACGACTATCAAATGTGAAAAGGGATGGTTTCAACCATCGAATATAAAAAGGGATGGTGACGACCATCAAATATGAAAAGGGGATGGTTTCGACCATCATTTAGCACACTTTGTGTAAGCTTCAGTAAGGTGTTCGATGAAATTCACTTTGATATTATGGAATGGTATGAAGTATGTATATTCATATTTATGGAAAGTATGAGTTCATATGAATTATGTTTATGAAATCTATCTTATCATGTGATGATATTGTTAAGTTATGTGATTAAGCACTAATTTGTGTTGTTGGTGATGCTTAGGCTTGTCCCAAGCTTGTGTTAGATTGATTCATCTTTATTTTTAATCTTATGCATTAAAATGGTAAGCATTGTTGATGATTTACAAACTTACTAAGCATTATATGCTTACTTTATGTTTTTTTCTATGTTTTATAGTTAATCAGAAGCTCGTTCAGGTTGGAAGATCATCGGATACCTATCACACTATCCATCGGCTATATCGGTAGATTTTTATGTTTTTAAGTCATGGTTATAATGGCATGTATAGGTGTTTTGTACTTGACAAAATAGACAATATGTTTAGTTTGTAAATAAGGTACTTTGGTTGATGACATTTTGGCATTTTTGTGCTTGTTGGCTAATGCTGAAATGGTTAGTGATGATATGTATTGAATGACACTTTTGGTATGTTTGAATGTGATTTTGGTATGTGGCTATTATGATAGGATTTGGTATGGAATTAGGTTGCAAATGTTGAGTTGGTAATTGGATAAGTAATGCTTATGTTTAAGTATATTTGATGTTATGTGAATTCAGGTGGCTTTTGGCATATTGGTTGTATGAATAGGTACCATATGGATCTAGTTTGATTATGCATGTTTTAGGTACATTTTGAATGCTTGAAATGGGTGCAAATGGCTTGTATGTGTGTGCATGATCTGGGTGAAGGAAATGGCTTTCAAGTGGCGTATTTCTTGTCCACATGGCCTAAGACACGGGCGTGTGTCTCAGCCGTGTGTGACACACGGCCTTGCGACACAACCGTGTGACACACGGCTGAGCTCGATTAAAAGACGATTTGCATGTGTTTGGATGAATTATGCTATGAATTATGAAATGTTTGAAATCAAATGTTTTAAGTTACGAATTATCCGGTAACACTCTATAGCCCTATTTTGGTGACGAATACGGGTTAAGGGTGTTACATTTAGTAGTATTAGAGTTACGGTTTAGTCGATTCTCAAACTGAACGTAGCGTGTACGAGTCTAAAAATACATGCCCTTATATAACCTGTGATAGTGTGATAACTCCTGACTCGTTTGAAATATGTTTTCATATAGTAATGACATCCAACCAAGTCGAATCTGATGAAGTTGAAAGTAACGCGCAAGCCTCCGTTCACGGAGCAACATCGAGTGGCACTAGGCCCGTATCTAAGGGCCGGGGAGGAGAGGCTAAGGAAGCCTTCTTCCAAATGATGAGTGAATGGTTTACCAAGTTCGTACGAATAAACCTGGTGGTTCAATGACCTCCACCCCCACCTGTTCCCCAACCGATCCCCGTAGTTCCTTAGGGTTTGGAACCAATGCGAGTTAATAAACCACTAGTCGACAAAATTCTTAAATATTGGGCGAAAGAATTTAGAGCTACAATTAATGATGATCCGGAGAGAGCCAAATTCTGGTTAGAAAATACTATTAGAGTTTTTGATGAGTTATCGTGTACACCGGCAAAGTGTGTAAAATGTGTCGTATCTCTACTAAAATATTCAGCTTATGAATGGTGGAACACTTTGGTTTCAATTGTACCAAGAAAGCGTATCGATTGGGAATTCTTCCAAACAAAGTTCCGAAAGAAATATATAATTCAAAGATTTCTTGATAAAAAAACGTAAAGAATTTCTTGAGCTTAAATAGGGCCGAATGTTAGTGTCCGAGTATGAAAGGTAGTTTGTTAGATTGAGCAAGTATGCCCGACAATGTATTCCATCCGAAGTTGCTATGTGTAAGCAGTTCGAAGACGGGTTAAATGAAGACATAAAGTTGTTGGTCGGGATACTTGAACTGAAAGCATTTATTATTTTGGTTGATTGAGCATACAGAGCCGAAGAACTTAGCAGAGAAAAGAGAAAAGCTAATTTTGAAGCTAGAGATTAAGAAAGAGATCATCGGGAAGTCATATCAGTCGTCATTGAAGAAATCGAGAGAACATTATAATCGTTCGATTGCTTCAGTAGAATGTTCTGTTAGAGACCGAGGTAAACAATATGCGAGTTCAAAAAGTCAAGCTACGTCTGTAGCGATCGTAGGCAGTGTTAAAGACAATAAACCCAATTGTCAATAGTGTGGAAGTCGACACTTTGGTGAGTGTAGGGTGAAAGATGGTGCGTGTTTCAAATGTGGATCATATAAGCATTCTATTCGAGATTGCCCAAAAGTACCCGAAAAAGAAAAGGTTCAGACTATTCGACCGAGCAACACGGCTGTGAGAGGTAGACCTCCTGGAAATGCGAGTAATATCCGTGTTGGAACAAAACACTCTGCTATGAGATCTAGGGCACGGGCACCAGCTAGAACTTACACGATCCTCGTATGAGAGGAAGCTTCAGCGTCAGATATTATTACTGGTACATTTTTTATCTTTGATATTGATGTTACTGCTTTGACTGATCCGGGATCAACACGTTCGTATGTATGCATGAACCTAGTGTCAAGTAAAAATTTACCTATTGTGTCCACTGAATTCGTGGTTAAAGTATTGAACCCCCTAGATCGGTATGTGCTAGTTGATAAAGTCAGCAAGAACTGTCTTTTGATGATTTGGGGTTGTAATTTTTCGGTCGATTTGAAGCTATTCTCATTTGATGAGTTTGACGTGATTTTGGGCATGGATTGGCTGACTCTGCATAATGCTATTTTGAACGTAGATGAAAGCTTATTTTTTTAAAGTGTCAGAAAGTTGAAAAAATTCATATTGAATCAAATAGTTTGAGTGGTATGCCTAATGTTATTTCGCTATGTCAACACAGAGATATGTGAGAAAAGGCTGTGATGCGTACCTTGCATATGAATTTGATTCCAAAGTTTCTGAGTTGAAGTTAAAATCAATTCCAGTGGTTTGCGAGTACCCAGATATGTTTCTAGAGGAGTTACCTGGGTTACCGCCGATCAGAGAGGTTGAGTTTGCGATTGAATTAGTACTGAAACATCTCCGACATTGATAGCTCCTTACAGAATAGCTCCTATAGAGTTGAAAGAGTTGAAAGTGCAGTTGCAAGAGTTGATAGATAGGGGTTTTGCTCAACCCAGTTTTTCACCTTGGGGTGTACCTGTTCTATTCGTTAAGAAAAAGGACGAGTCTATGAGATTATGTATTGATTACCATCATCTCAACAAAGCTACAATCAAGAATAAGTATCCATTGCCACGTATTGATGATTTGTTTGATCATTTGAAAGTTGAAATAGTATTTTCGAACATTGATCTTCGTTCTGGTTACTATCAGCTGTGAGTTAAAGATTTTGATGTGCCGAAAACTACGTTCAGGACTAGGTAAGGACATTATGAATTTCTTCTGATGCCCGTTTGGTTTAACTAATGCACCTACAGTATTTAATGGATTTAATTAACAGATTTTTTAGACAGTATTTGGACCGATTTGTTGTGGTATTCATCGATGATATTTTAATATATTTAGGGGAGGAGACCGAACATGGTGAGCATTTGAGAATTATTTTGCAAACTCTGAGCGAAAGGCAATTATTCGCCAATTTTAGTAAATATGAATTTTGGCTTCAAGAAGTCAGATTTCTGGGACATGTTGTATCAGCCGCGGGCATCAGAGTTTATCCGAGCAAGATTTCAACTGTTGTTGACCAGAAACCTCTGAGAAATGTATCTGAGGTTAAAAGCTTTTTGGGATTAGCCAGGTATTTCAGAAGGTTTGTTAAGGGAATTTTGATGATTGCTACGCCGATGAAGAGATTATTGCAAAAAGATGTGAAATTTGAGTGGTCTAAGAAATGCCAGCAAAGTTTCAATCAGTTGAAAGCGTTATTGACCAAGGCACCAGTGTTAGTTCATCCTGAGTTGGGTAAAGAGTTTGTAATTTTTAGTGATGCATCTTTAAATGGTTTAGGCTATGTCTTGATGCAGGAAGGCAAAGTGATAGCTTATGCTTCTAGACAGTTGAAGTCGCACGAAAAGAATTATCCGACAGATGATTTTGAAGTTGTAGCTGTTGTGTTTGCATTGAAGATTTGGCAAAACCATTTGTACAGCGAAAATGTCACATCTTTACAGATCATAAAAGTTTGAAGTATTTAATGTCATAGAAATATTTGAATTTGAGACAGCGCAAATGGCTTGAGATATTGAAAGACTATGACTTGATCATTGATTATCATCCGAGTAAAGCGAATGTAGTTGCTGATGCTTTGAGTAGAAAGTCTCTATTTGCTTTGCAAGTGTTGAATACGTGATTGACGTTGCCTGGTGATTGTTCGATCTTAGCTGAGTTGAAAGCTAGACCGATGTTTTTACAACAGATTTGTGAAGCTGAGAAATGTGATGTTGTCTTATTAGCTAAACGAAAATAGTATGAGTCAACTTTTGATTCAACTTTTTAGATTGGATCCAATGATTGTTTATACTTCAGAGGTAGAATTTGCATTTTGAGAAATTCAGATCTCATTCTGAAGATTTTGTATGAAGCTCATAGTGGTAGCTTATCTGTTCATCCCGGTAGCAAAAAAATGTATGGTGATTTGAAACAAATGTACTGGTGGCCAGGTATGAAACGAGAGATTTCTAAGTTTGTATCAAAATGTTTAGCATGTCAGCAAGCTAAAGCTGAACATCAGGTACCATTTGGTTTGTTACAGTCAGTGATGATTCCGAAATGGAAGTGGGAGCGTGTCACCATGGATTTTGCATCGGGATTACCCTTGTCTCCGAGAAAGAAGGATGCAATTTGGGTTGTTGTTGATTGTCTGACGTAGTTTTCACATTTTATTCCAGTGTGTACAAATTATTCTCTTAGGAAATTAGTGGAGCTTTATGTTACTGAGATTGTTAGATTGCACGGGGCACCGATTTCTATTATTTCTAATAGAGATCTGCGATTTACATCACAATTCTAGAGCAAGTTACATGAGGCTCTAGGTACACATTTTTATTTTAGCACTGCATTTCATCCTCAGACCGATGGTCAGTTCGAGTGAGTAATTCAGGTACTTGAAGACATGCTTCGATGTTGTGTTTTAGAGTTCGAAGGCAACTGGGAAAAATATTTATCGTTAGTTTAGTTCGCGTACATTAACAATTATCAATCGATCATAAAAATAGCACCATACGAAGCTTTTTATGGTCGTGTATGTTGAACTCCATTCTATTGGACTGAGCTCAGTGAGAAAAAGATTCACGAGGTTGATTTGATATGAGAAATTGAAGAAAAAGAAAAAGTAATCCGAGATAGTTTGAAAGTAGCTTCAGATCGACAAAAATTGTATGCAAATTTAAAAGGTAAAAATATTGAATTTCAATTCAGTGATAAAGTGTTCTTGAAAGTATCACTTTGGAAGAAAGTTCTTAGTTTCGGTCGTAAAGGAAAACTAAGTCCGCGATTTATTGGGTCGTATGAGACTATTGAAAGAATCGGACTAGTAGCTTATCATTAAGCTTTTCCGTCGGAGTTAGAAAAGATTCATAATGTGTTTCACATATCTATGTTACGACGCTACCAATCAGACCCTTAGCATGTTATATCACCAGTGGATGTCGAGATTCAACCTGATATGTTGTATAGCGAACAATCGATCCAAATCTTAGCTCGAGAGGTTAAAGAATTGAGAAATAAAAGCATATCTTTAGTCAAAGTTCTTTCGCAACGACACGGGATAGAGGAGGCCACTTGGGAACCGGAAGAAGCTATGAGAAAGCAATATCCAAACCTCTTTTCTGGTAAGATTTTCAGGGACGAAAATTTCTTTAGGGGGAGAGTTGTAAGAGCCCGTTTTTAGTGAAATCAAAATAGTGGTTTCGAGACCACAAATCTAATGTGTGAATAATTATTTTATTATTATTTTCATGTTCACAACATGTTAGTATTATCGTATAAAAATTTTGTTAAGAAGTTCTATTATTTGATTGCTTAAGTTGGTAAAAAGGACTAAATTGTAAAGCGGTACAAAACTTGAGTTCTATAAGCTAAAGGGACCTAATAGTTATGATATTAAATGGTTAGAGGGTTTGTGTTTTAACTAAACTATTGACATTATGAGTGGACTTTTATGGACATCACTTAAATGATTTGAAATGTTATATACCAAGGTTAATTAAGTAAATTGTTAAATAAATAAATAAAAACACATGGATATCATCATTTTACACATCATCTTCACTGAAATTAACCTAACAAAAAGCCATTAATGGACCTTGAAGGTTTGACTATGTATTAACCTTGCACGTAAGTGTATTTTCATCCTATTTTTAATGATTTTTATATTTTTGGGGTCTTTGTAGCTTAATCCATCTAGTCCAAAGACTAATTTGCAAAATTGTTAAAAGATTAGGGTTTTTCCATGAATGTATATATGTTGTTTGTGATGTTTGGTGGAAGAAAATGAACCTTTGTTGTTAGATAAACAACTTTTGTAAAATGATTGTTGATGGATTTGTCAACTAAGGATTTAATTGAAAAATATGAAATATTCTTAGTGAAAATTATGAAATAATGAAATGTATGAGTTGCTATAGATGCATATGAAATTTGGCTAGCTTGACTAAGGATGAAATTGCATGAATTTTGATTTACGAGCTTAAGGACTAAATTGAAATGAAATCAAGATATTAGGGGAAAAAGTGTAATTTTGCAAAAATATGAATTGGGATTGAATTGAATAGAATGATTATTAAATAGGTTGAATTTATTCATTTAGATCAAGATATACGACTTTAGATCACGGCAAAGATAAAGCTTCGGATTAATCGACTCCGTTTCTACGTTTTATCGTCGAGGTAAGTTCGTACGTTTAAATAGCGTCTTAATGTGTTATTTTAAATGCTATTATTTTATATTACCAGATCATGTCTCGACGGAAAAATCCAAGGACATATCGACACCCATCAAATATGAAAAGGGACGGTTCGACAATCGAATATGAAAAGGGATAGTGACGACCATCAAATATGCAAAAGGATAGTTTCGACCCTAAAATATGAAAAGGGATGGTGACGACCATCAAATATGAAAAGGGATGGTGATGACCATCAAATATGAAAAAGGATGGTTTCGACCATCGAATATGAAAAAGGATGGTTTCGACCATCGTTTAGCACATGGTGACGACCATCAAATATGCAAAGAGATGGTTCCAACCATCAAATATGAAAAGGGATGGTGATGACCATCGACTATGAAAAGGGATTCTGACGACCATCAAATATGAAAAGGGATGGTGACGACCATCAAATATGAAAAGGGATGGTTTCGACCATTGAATATGAAAAAGGATAGTGACGACCATTGAATACGAAAAGGGATAGTGACGACCATTTAATATGAAAAGGGATGGTTTCACCATCGTTTAGCACACTTCGTGTAAACTTCGATTAGGGTTCGATGAAATTCACTTTTATATTATTGAATGGTATGAAGTACATATTTATGGAAAGTATGAGTTCATATGAATTATGTTTATGAAATCTATCTTATCATGTGATGATATTGTTAAGTTATGTGATTAAGCACTAATTTGTGTTGTTGGTGAGGCTTAGGCTTGTGCCAAGCTTGTCTTGGATTGATTCGTGTTAATTTTTAAGATTATGCATTAAAATGGTAAGCATTGTTGATGAGTTACAAAATTACTAAGCATTAAATGGTTAGTTTGTGTTCCTTTTCTATGTTTTATAGTTAATCAGAAGGTCGTTCGGGTTGGAAAATCGTCGGAGACCTATCACACTATCCATCGGCTATATCGGTATATTTTGATGTTTTTAAGTCATGGTTATAATGACATGTATAGGTGTTTTGTACTTGACAAAATAGCCAATATGTTTAGTTTGTAAATAAGGTACTTTGGTTGATGACATTTTGGCATTTTTGTGCGTGTTGGCTAATGTTAAAATGGTTAGTGATGATATATATTGAATGACTCTTTTGGTATGTGGCCATTATGATAGGATTTGGTATAGAATTAGATTGCAAATGTTGAGTTGGTAATTGGCTAAGTTATGCTTATGTTTAAGTATATTTGATGTTATGTGAATTCAGGTGGCTTTTGGCATATTGGTTGTATGAATAGGTACCATATGGATCTAGTTTCATTATGCATGTTTTAGGTACATTTTGAATGCTTGAAATGGGTGCAAATGGCTTGTATGTGTGTGCATGATTTGCGTGAAGGAAATGGCTTTAAAATGGTCTATTTCTTGTCCACATGGCCTAAGACATGGGCATGTGTCTCAACCGTGTGTGACACATGGTCGTGTGTCCGTTGTAGGTTCGAGAGGGTTGCAAGTCAAGTAGTTACACGGCCTAGGACACGGGCGTGTGAGGTCATTTCAAGAGTTACACGGCTTGGTACACGGAAGTGTGGCTTGGGCGTGTGACACAAGTCAGAGAGCTACACGGGTACGGACATGGACTTTGACACGGTCGTGTGTCCCTACTTCGAATGTCCACATGGCCTAAAACACTAGCGTGTGTCTCAGTTGGGTGAGTCACAAGACCTGGCTACATGGCTATGTGACCCCTACAGTGTGAAAATTTTCAAATTTTTCCATGAAATTCTATTTGATCCCGATTTAGTCCCAAATCATTTCTAAAGTGGTTCTTTGGCCTCGAGGGCTCAATTAAGATATGATTATCATGTGTTTGGATGAATTATGCTATGAATTATGCAATGTTTGAAATCAAATGTTTTAAGTTATGAATTATCCGGTAATGTTCCATAACCCTATTCTGGCGTCGGGTGTAGGTTAAGGGTGTTACATCTTGCTTTTGCTTCTTAAGTCTTTGAGGGTAGGGTGGTGGAGGATTCTTTATTAGAACTGGTTGATTCGTCTTTTTTGGAAATTATGCATCTAACAAAGTTGTTAGTTTATCAAAATTGATTGGTTCAAAATTACCTTATCGAGTTTTGCAGATTCTAGTTTTGGTTCTGGTTCTAGTGAGATTGGAGTTTCAACACTTGGTTGAACTTCCACTAGATCTTGAGCATCAGTTGGCTCCTCTTCAACTTCAACGGTGTTAGCCTCTAATGTCTTTCCTCTCCTCAATTTCAATGGTGTACAATGCTCTTTCCCCAAATTTCTTGGATTTTTCGTATCACTAAGAAGAGCACCTTGTGGCCGTTTACTAAGTTCAGTAGCAAGTTAACCCACTTATTTCTAAATTCCTTAAACCGGCATCACTTTCTGCCATATATGCCTTCAATAGGTTCTCTAAGTGATTGGAAGGTTTAGCTTGAGTTTGTTTCTGAACTTGTTTGGTAAAAACAGGTGGCTGGGTCGGACTAAGTTATGCATAAGTGCTATTGGTTTTAGCCCTTTGGTTACTCCAGGAAAGGTTAAGGTGGTTTCGCCAAGATGGGTTATAAAAATTGGATTGCAGTCTGTACCTTCCTCGGCTCTAGTTCTGATTACCCATGTAATATAAGGATTCTGGGTTTGATGGACATTCTTCGAGCAAATGTCCTTCCCTACAATAAACACAAGCTATATTTTCAAATTGATTGGGTGATTGTGCTGCAAAACTATTAAACTCATTAGTAGTAAAATTTTTAAGCAGCGATGATATTGAGGATACCTAAGATGCAAGTGAAGCGAGAGCGTCCACTTCATGTACTCCAGCAACTCGTCTTCCTAACGTTACTCGATTGGTTGGCCATTGATAATTGTTGTTGGAAATCCTCTCAATGATTTCATAAGCCTCGTTATAAGACTTAGAAACGTCCACTACCATTCTCGTGTGAGCATTGAGACCATTATAGAATGTCTCAAGTTGATGCAATACGAGATTCCATGATGAAGGCACTTTCGTAATATTTTTTTGTACCTTTCTAATGCCTCATACAAGGACTCGTCATGCATTTGTTGGAAAGTAGTGATCTCGTTCCTTAACTTAGCATTCTTGCTAGGTGGGAAATACTTCATAAGGAATCTTTTTGCTAACTCTTGCCATGTGGTAATGGAATGTGGTGGTAATGAGTTCAACCAGGCTCGAGCTCTGTCCCTTAGTGAATATGGGACCAACTTTAATCATAGTGCATCTTCAGATACTCCAGCTAACTTGAAAGAATTGCTCACCTCCATAAAAAGTCTTTAGTCAAGGTGAGGATCTTCGATAGGCATTCCACTAAATTGGCCCACTGTCTGAAGCTTTTGGAACATAACCAGCTTTAGCTCAAACTGTTGTGCCTCAATCTCAAGTATCCTAATACCCAAATTAAGATCATGAAACACTGGCATGACATACTGTCTTAGAGCTCTATCCCTATCATCAGCAATAAGGACAGGATTTTGAGCAGGGTTTGCTCTGTTTTCTTGATTCGGATATTCAAAGTTCATCTCTTCAGTCCTTCTTTGAGCTCCTTGTCTTCTTATTTGTCGAAAAGTTCTTTCAATTTTAGGATCTACGGGGAGTAAATTGATAATTCGATCAATACTTAAAAAAAAATTAACTAAGTTAAAATTGAACAAAAAAATAAACCAAAATGCAAAATTAACAATTTCACAAATACTGATTTTTAAAACAGTCCCAGACAACTGCGCCAAAAACTTGGAACAATGGAAATGTGTAAGTGTACACAATCGCAACAAGTAATAAACTAACAGTAATAAACTAACAAGTAAATGTCGAGTTATCGTACCAACAGTGACTGTTTAAGAAAATTATTTATGAAATGAAATCTAAACACTTTGGTGATTAAAAATATTTTGATTTTGAGGAAGTGATTAAAAACTAAAATTTAACTAAGTAAAATAAAGTAAAATAAAATAAAAGTTCCAATGCACGACTTCAAAATATGATTTTAATCAAGATGGCATAATTGTGTTAGATTAATTACATTTCTTAACTAAATATTACCAAAACAATATTCATGTTGTTACGAATAAATTCACAAGCAACTTGGTAATTTGTTAACTATAGCACATACTGTAATTACTAAATTAACTAATCTCTTGAACATATCACTATGTCAATTCAAACAATTAATCAATTTTAATAAGCAAGTAAAAGATTAAGTGAAGTAACAATATATACCTACATTGAAACAGTTTAATCATAATAATCTCGCAAGTTAAGCAAGGCTAATGTACCGTTTAATATCGTCGCTAATTTAACCCTCAGCTACCTTAGAAGATTAAACATGCATTGATTAAGTATTATGTCAAGTAATTACAATTTCAATACGATCAATAATTAATTCATTAGTTACCTTACAATTCTAATGCAAGAATAACATAATCATGGTTTTACTTAATGAAACAATTTACCAAGACCTATCAAAACACAAACATAATTTTAATAATTTAAGTGGACAAAATGCAATCAACCTCACACAAATTAAATTTAAGCCATGTTAATTAAATTAAGAATAACAACATAAAAAATATTCATAGACATGTTCATAACAACAACAATAAAAGTTAAAGGATAGGAAACTAGAATCAAATCTCGTGTTTCTCCGAAGCCTAACTAGTTTGCTCCGCGCCTCCTTCTCTTCTCATTCTTGTTGAACTGAGGCTTCTACAATCACTTGAATGCTACTACCCAAGGTGGTTGAAGGCTCTTCTCCAAGAGGGAAATCACCAAGGAAGGGACAAGAAAGAAAATGGGAAACAATAAAAGAAACTAAGTGAAAGTGAGAAAGATGTGAGGAATGAAAGGTGTGATAAATTAAGAGGGGGAGGGGGATATTTTTAGCTGGTATTGGCTGCTAAAAAGAACAAAAAATGAGCACCCATATACCCCCTTGGCCTGCCACACATGTGGCAAGTTTGAATGTTTCAAACTTGGTAAATTTAGCTTGGGGTGAATCATTAAAAGCACAGAAAGTGGAGGGGTTTGAACGCAATTTCAAGAAATTTCAAGGTCTGACTTGCAGGTCAAATAATCAGCATGTTCGACGGTTTTGGGCAGCCCATTTGCTCGATTGGATCAATCTTTCGATTTAGCACAACTGGGCGGCCTCCTTTCACAATATAATTAATAATAATTTTTTTACCCAAAATAAATTGGATATAATTATAATTAATTATATCATGTATTAATATTCATCATTTGGACCATCTTTGGTTGAAAAATTAATTCACCTCGATGCTTCAAAAATCACTTCATAGTTTTGTGCTTCTAAAAGTGTCTGACGAGCCAATTTTCACCCTTTGTGCAAATCTTTCAAAAATAAATAAAAAATTATGAAAATTTATTATAAAATTAATTAAAATTAAATATTTTTATAATTTGAGTACAATTTAATTATTTTATAATTATATTATATTTTTTGACAAGAATTACTACGAAACTGCATGAATTTAAGTTAAAAAAGGCATGAAAAGGTCTATATATTTTCGTGTTCCTAGTCTCTCCATCTGGGATTGTATGTATTTAAATAGGGATTTCCACCCCTATTTCCAATATAGTTTACATCCTCAGTAGGATTATTAATATAGTGGAAGAGTGGTTTGTCTCCTCTATACACAGACGCTGCATTCTTTTCAGCCTCTATTCAGTTGATTTTGTCCACTAACTGTTGATATCTAGAATCCTCCTGAACAACCTTCACCGTAGATAGTCTTTGGCCATATGTATATCGTTTAGTTGGCCACTGGCAGGAGTTCATTGCCATACTTTCTATTAATTCATATGCATCCTTGTATGTTCTGTTCATTAAGGCTCATCTTACTGCTCCATCTAATCCTGACCTCGAATACGCATCCAACCCATTGTAGAAAATTTGTAGTCTTAACCACTCAGTCAAGTCGTGGTGTGGGCATTTTTGAATCAACATTTTAAAATGCTCCCATGCTGCATGAAAAATTTCCCCTTATAACTTCTTAAACATCAAAATTTCCCTTCTTAATTGGACCGTCTTGCTAATAGGAAAGAACTTTTCTAGGAATTTCCATGTGAGTTTGTCCCATGTCGTGATTGATCCTGGTACTTATGAATCTAAACAAGAGAAGGCATTATCGATTAATGAAAAGGGGGACAACTGAAGATGAATGGCGTCATCAGTAACCCCATTATACTTGAAAGTATCACAAAGTTGTAAGAATTGTTTTAAATGTTGACTTAGATCCTCTGTCATTGTTCTGTGAAATTGAAAATTATTCTAGATCATCTAGATCATAGCTAGTTTAATCTCAAAATTATTAGCCGTGATAGTTGGCCTCGTTATACTCCCTTGAACCATATCTAGATTTGGTAGCACATACTCTCTCAAAGTGCTCTAGTTACGTGCCATATTTATATTTGTAGATAGTTGTGATGGTGGTGGATCTTCTAGATTGTTATTGTTAGCTTTGTCGAACAATAGATTCTCATGTGGTGGCAAATTCCATTTAGCAGGTAATTGATTCTACATTGGCTTTTGTTGTTGTTCCTATGTTGTCCACGATTTCTTCGGATTATTCTCTCTAGATTTGTGACTGGCTCTATAGGTGTTCCTCTACTACGAGTCATACACTAAACCAAAAAGATAAAATTTGTAGAAAATAAGGAAAATTAAATTATTAACTATAACCTAAAAATTTCCTCAGTATTCTATTAGTATGCAAAAATTAAAACTAATATAGTGACGTTGCCTCCCCGGCAACGGCGACAACAACTTAATCGCCTCTGAACATACCAACGTCCAGAGTAGAAATCCTGCACAAAAGATGGGAAAAGCGGTATCTGCAAGTATACACGTTAGGTTGTAATATAGTTACAATGGAGTAGGTAAGTCCTCTAAGGATCATACCCAAAGCGGACAAGCAATAAATTAATTATAATCTAAATATAAATAGACCTAACCAATACTTTAATCAAATTATAGTACGAGGAATTAAAAAAAAGGTTTGTGATAAACTATACTAAAAATAATAAGAAAGAAAATAAAATAAAAGTAAATAAATGAGAAACGAGAAATCAAATAATTGAATAAGAATCAAATCTAGGCATTGGTATTTAGCCCGCTTTGGTAGTCATAATCAACTGTCGTCTCAGGCTTTCTTGTTCAATCAACTAGTTAATACCCCAGTAGGATCTTTCGATATGTCTAGTGGAATAGTGAGTAGACAAGAACTACTTATCTTCCGAACTCACAATCCAGACCGGTTCAAGGTTAAGGTGTTCCCAGATAGGCTCTACCAAATTTGGGTTAATTCCTACCATAATGACATCCTAGGGGTTGTCAGGCCTAGGGTTTAGATTCTTCCTTTACTAAATAGCTGATCTGTTAAGAAATCCCTACAAAATAGTTAATTAATCATACCTCCACTCGCTAATCCCCCATGGGAGGATCAGATCCTCATGGATCTAATAAACGATATAAATTTGAATGAAAGGATAAACATAAAGAATGTAACACCCCAAAATTGGGCCTAGAATTTTTTAGGATATTTTAGGAATTTTAGCTTACATGTGCTTGGAATTTCATAAGGTTCGTAATCGATATTGTTTTTGACAATGGCTATTAGGAAATTAAGAAAATTTCTAAAAATAAGTTTTAAATACCTTTAATTTTGAAAAAGGGAATGAGTTGCAAATGTGTCAAAACTGAGAGTTTTTATGATGTAGTTTAACCAAAATTTTAAATTGAACCTAAAAACCTCCATCTAGCATGCTTCAAGTTATTTCTCACCTCTTTGCTAGTTGTGCCATCCCTTTGCTCTCCCATCTCTCCCAATCAATTTTCTTTCCAAATCCTAATTTCTCTAGATTTCCAGTATCCTTTGAACTATAAACCTCCATTCAAACTAAGAAAACACGAACAAAATCTATTTAATTTCATCATCTTCTTCAAGAGTGAGTTTTCCTAATTTTTGCCAAAGCTCTTTTTCCTTCCATTCAAGGTAACCATTCATCTTGCTAATATTTTTAAATGTTATTTAGTTCTTTAAATCGAATTATTAGCCATTAAAATGCATGTTTTAAATAAAATCTAAAAATTTGGTTGTTCATCGTGAATTTTGGGATTGTTGTTAAAATGTGGTTTCAAAGTATTTTTCAACTTGTTTTAACATGGTTAGAAAGTTTCTAAAGTTAATTTAAGGTTTCATTAAGAATTTTTTTGAGTTTCAATGAATTTTCGTCATAATGGCTAAAACTTGTCGAAAAATGTCGATACCTTAAAATGTGTAGTTTAAAGGTTAGGAATTAGTCATAGATGAATATGTAGATGAACAAAATTTGTTTCGTGCAAAAAGATTAAGTGTAAGTTGAGATATTTGAATTTAAAGTTTTCAATGTCAAAGGTTTCGATTAATAGTGAACGTAGCTTAGGCTATTAATTTTGATTATTTAATGTGAGTCGATGAATAATTGTTGGCTTTGTGGGTTGTGTTGTTGAAGTGTTAGAGCCAATAGGACCTTCAACCAGTAGAGACAAAGGCAAAAGAAAACTTGTCTAAGCTTTCAACTTTCTGGCAAAAGAGTATTTTTCTGGTGAGTATTTTGGAAAAGCTGCTCGTAGATGATTCATTGTGTAATTGGCAATTTAAAGGTAGCCTAAAACCCTACTCTAAATTTTGAAAGTAAGTGTTCTCACACCTATGATAAAATATGATATATGTATGCTTGTGAAATTGTGAACATATATGAGATGCTAAGACATATGCTATAAGCTTATGATGACCGATGTGAAACTAAATATGAGGGTATGTTATTCATGCCATGTGACAGTGATTATATTGTGCTACAAATGTGAATATGCAGTGAATATGTGCTAAAAATCGGTAAGTAAATATGTGATAATAATGTGGATATTTTGGCCTTGTGATCTTATGAGGTCATTGGATATAGTTGGCATGCTATAGGATACAATTTTAGGAGAGATAAGGGAATGTGAACTAAGCTTCATTCACCAGGATATGTCTGTTAGGTGTGTTGGAGAGTGTTGGCTATATGCTTCATTTACGGGACATGTTCGACTCTTTGAGTCATTTTGGTGTGATGGAGATCCGTGTATCCAATATGTGGTGATAGAGTCCACATTATTTTTCATATCCTAAAGAGCCAAACTATCATAAAATGTGACTGAAAGTGATTAAATATGATTAATATGTGTTGTAATATATGCTTAAATATTCATGTGATTAATGTGTAAATATTCATGAAAGATGATTAAATGTGTAAAAAATGACATAGGAGTAGAAGATGTTATGATTATGTTGCATGTTTGCTTTGTTGATACATAATGACTTGCTTGTGTAATGGTTGTTCTAAACACTCACTGAGCTTGGTAAGCTCACCCACTTCTTTTTAACCATTGTAGATAAGTAGTTCCAGTGTGAGCAGTGTGGTCTCAAGTGGTGATCCAAGCTAGAGTTTTAGTTTCAATTAGTAGGTGTTCTTTTATTATTTGTGTTTTTGGGAATACAAGGCAATGTGGTAGATTTTATATTGGTTTCGCTCTTGTTTTTAGTTGATTGCATGCCTATTAAGCTTAATGATTTGTGGACTTAAAATATGATGTTTGGGATTGCTATATGGAACATTTTGGTGTTTATTTTATGAGGTAACTAATGCATGTCATTTAGAACTATTCTGGTATAATTTGTATGTTGATATATGTTGTGTTTTTAAGGTCTGGAGTAGAGGTATCGATATTCGGGTTTTAAAAATGATACCTCTAAAATTTTTGAAGTGTAGGAAGTCATTTTTGCTGGTATCGATATTTTATCACGAGTATCGATACTCGGGGTGAAATTATTGATACATGTTCAGTAGTACCGATATTTTTCAATTGTTGAGATTTTAAAACAAGAAATTGTAAGCTAGTTTGGTATCGGTTTTTCAAGTGGTATCGATACCACTTGACAGAAGTATTGATACATATGTAACAATTTTGGGAAATTTTCCTAAGTGGTCCTAATGCAAGTTTAGTATTTATTTTATGTTTATTTAACGAATTCTTGACATGTTTTATCAATAAAAAGTAAATTTATTACTTACAACTTATGTGAATGCTATGTTAATATAAAAAAAAGGTACATGTGTAATAATGTGACGATTTGAAATGAACATGATGCGAGACAATGGTGTTGCGTCCTAGTATTCGGGCTAGACGACCGGATCGGGTATAGGGTGTTACAAAGAACAATTCAAGAATACAGTTTAGAAGAAGCCTAATTTGTATTTAAACTTAAGCACAGAATCCTCATAGAGTTTGGTAGTAATTCCAGAACTCGATTTCTCCACAAAAGTAAATAACAAGAGAAAAAATCTAAAACCTAAGAAAAGAGAAAATCTAAAGACTAAATCTGAAAAGAAAATTATTTAATATGAAAAGGTGTCTGTAACATGTGCTAAATTAGCTTATTTATAGACATTAGGGTGGTCATCGTCCTCAACCCTAGGTCAACTACCATCTTCATGCTAACATTTGATTGTGCGAACCAAAATGCCCCTGGCTCATAATTATTTATTGCATAGAGGCGATGTCGCGACACACTAGGTCCTCTTTCGTGAAATCAAGGGTAGTATGCTCAGCATCAGGGTGTCTCTAGGGGTATGTCACGACATCCTCAAGCTGTGTGGTGACATTTAAGGCAGTCTTGGAATTCTTTTATTCTGCTCTCTAGGTTCCAACATCCCATGCTCCATGTTGCAACCTAGCGACCAATATTCATTTAATACGCCTCCTAATGGTCTCCTGCACACTCATAAAGTATATTAGCTCACCCTTAGGCCTTATTCGGCCCCTAAGGTCAATAAAAGAGTCAAATTACACATTTTATTAATTTAACTAATACCTAAAGAAATGTAATTAAAACTTAATTAAAATACTTATATTCAAGCTTCTAAAGTGCGAACACTAGTTTAATTGGCTACATCGAATTACAATAGATCATTTATAGAGCCACATTTTTCGAAATAGCCCAAAATTGAGTCATTATAGTATACCAACAAGTAGTTGAAAGAAGTGGAAGTGAACTTTCCTAAGCATTTGGACCAAGTTTGCTTCTTGGAGTTGACATTTTTTGGAGGGGTTTACTGATACGAGTCACAGAGGCCCAACCCAAATTCTTGAGGGCAAGGCCCAATAAGAAGATTCCAAGCCCAATCAAGAAATCCACCCATACTTAGTTGAAAATCAGGCCAAATTGTCAAAGTGGCCCAAGTTGTAAAGTTTTATTTTTATTTATTTATTTATTTATTTATTTATTTTACTTAGTTTAAATTTTTATATTCAGTCTAAGAGTCTCAAATAAAAGACCCTTGGCCGAATTTCCATATTAAAATAATTAGGAGTTTTTTTTTTAGTTTTAGTTTTAGTGTTCTAATTAAATTAGGAAAACATTTGAAAGGCCTATTTATATGGCTTGGCCACCACCCTACATTACATTACAATTACATTGAAAATTTCAGATTTGATTTGAGTGAAAATTCTCTTTGAGTTCTCCAAGGATTTTCTCTTGAGTTTTCTTTAGAAGTTGTTTTAACAATCTTTTTGATTGTGGGAGCCATCTTCAACCTTTTTCTTGCCATTGATATTCTTTGGAGGGGAGATTAGAGCCGTTTGAAGGGAGTTGTGAGATCTTTCGGGATTTCAAGGCTTCTTAGGACTTATCTTTTAATTTCTTACTGTCAATTCTTTCTTTATTTCTGCTTGTGCTGAATCTTTATCTAATTTATTTTCTGTTTTTATTGTGTTTTCAGCCTTTTTTCTATCTTAAGGAATCAGCCCAAAAAAAATCCCCAATTTCTAGGGTTCTTCCATACTCTTTTTGGGTGAAATCAGATTGTCGAAATTTGGGGAAAACTATCTTGGTGTTCAATTGGGCGAATCGCAATCTCCTCTAGGGTTTCAAGATTCCTTATTAACACTTATTTCTATTCTCAATTTGATTCTTTCTTGTTTTGGGGATTTTATTTGGATCTGAAAATTCAAAAATCTAATCTTTTAATTTTCTGTTTCATTTCAGATCTAATGGTTTAGGGTTTTCGTAGGAGTTTCTCGTGACTTGGCAACTCGATCTTGGTCCGTCTGAAACCCGTATCATTTGGTATCGATTTTGGGCGTTTTAGGTGTTCTTGGTTGATTTCTAAACTGATCTCTATTTTTAAATTACAAACAGCAGTTTTACCCAAAAAATTTTCAAAAAAAATTCATTTGAGTGGGTAAACGTTTTCGATTGATCTGAAATTTTACATACATATTTGTGGCACTGTTATTGAATATAAAAAATATTTCCCAAAAAAATAAGTCGAAAAAGTCAAAAATTGAAAAAGACGAAATCCAATAAAAATTAAAAAATTCAGCGGGTTGAATTTGGTGCCCAAATTTTCCAGATCAAAATTCAATATTTGAAGACATTCCAGATTTAATTTCGTGATTTTTGAGATCGGGAACACCTCGAACGAAGTTGTCAAGTTACTCGCATGCTTTTTCGGGTTTTCTGTTTTCAACAATTTTTATTGATTCTTAGCTGTAGGTTTTCATTTGTTTGCTTTTATTCTCCTTTACAATATCTAACACCTTCTTGTTTCTTGTGTTAGTAGGATTTAAACGTGTGCACAATCCTTCCTCGGTGCAACACAAATCAATTGGTGTCTCGTCGCTTTTGGCATCCTAGTGCAAATTAGGATTCTTTGGTAGTTTGGTTCACACTCTCTAATTGGTTGATATAAACTCCGATAAAGAACTCACAAGATTGAATTCTACCTCATTGAGAATTTGAATTTTTCTTTTTGAGTGATTAACGGTGAGGTTTGCTAATTTTTCTTTTTGAGTGTTGAGTGTTTGTTTTGCAGGTAGTCCAAAAAATAATAATAATAAGATGCTCCGCCGCACCTTTAACATCCAAGTGGGAGACGATTGTGATAACCAAAGGACCAATATTTTCCATTCTAGGTGTTTTATAAAAGGTAACTTATGTTCACTTATGATTGATAGTGGAGTTGTTCAAATGTAGTTAGCAGTTATTTGGTGGATTCCTTAAAGTTACCTTGTATCGAGCACCCTAAGCCGTATCACCTTCAGTGGCTTAATGAATGCTCAGAAGTTAAGGTTACAAAACAGTCCTTGATCACTTTTAAGCTCGGGAATTACGAGGATGAGGTATGGTGTGATGTGGTCCCAATGCATGTGGCACACTTGCTCCTTGGACTGACCTTGGCAATTTGATCGTGATGTTACACACCAAGGCAAGCTCAATAGATACTCTCTTGTGTTTAAAGGCCGAAAATTCACTCTTGCTCCTTTAAATCCCAATGATGTATATAAAGATAAATTAA
Organism: Gossypium raimondii; assembly: GCF_025698545.1. Classification (NCBI taxonomy): domain Eukaryota; kingdom Viridiplantae; phylum Streptophyta; class Magnoliopsida; order Malvales; family Malvaceae; genus Gossypium; species Gossypium raimondii. The sequence goes on from NC_068568.1 coordinate 28,848,766, forward strand.
AAATGATGAAATTTTGTGAGGGGTGAGGGAGAAAGGAAAAATAAAAAAGACAGAGAGAAAAGAGGCTAGTAGTGAAAAAGTCAAAATTTAAATGGCCCAAAGGTGAGTGAATCCAAGTGGAAAAACTAGAGAGAAAAAATTGATTACAACAAAAAAAGATGTGCGGAGAGCCCTACTCAATAAACAACCTTGTATCCTTGTGAGGTTTAGGCAAAACTATTTATCTCTATCTAACATTAATGGATATTTGCCTAGTGTGTTTCAATGTCTTTTGCAGGATTATGTGGATGTTTTTAGTGAGTCCCCTAAAGGTTTACCACCTTTACGTGGGATAGAACACTTCCATTGGCCACATATGAAGAAGGATGTCGAAAAGGTATGTTCTAAGTGCATCAAATGTAAACAAGCAAAATCTAAGGTAATGCCTCATGGCCTTTACACTCCTTTGCCGATTCCTACTTCACCATGGGTAGACTTATCCATGGATTTTATTCTAGGATTGCCACGAACTAAGAAAGGAAGCGTGAGTTGTTATTCTCTTGATTTGCCTTGTGTAAAATCTGAATTTGTGCAAATCTATTTTGGTGAATAAAAAAAGTTTTGAATGTAAGTTGGTATGTATGCGAAAACCCTCATGGTTTAACTTGATTGGTTTAATGAAATCTTTGTTACACTTCGGCATGACTAATCAAAATCAAGTTTTTAAACCTGGAATCTATTTTGGTATATTTTGTTGGAAAATCAAGCATCATCTATTGTGTGCAAATACTTTCTATTGTTTTGATACTTGGTTTTTGAATAAGGTAACGAAATTTACCAAATTTGTTTTCAATTTATATTCGTGCCTTAAACAGTTTCTATGGTTATACATGAAGTTTGAGTTGCATTTGACAAAGGTTAACTCAACAACGGAGTTTCGACTACACTATGCCCCCGATGAGCGAAGGTTTGTATTAAATGGAAAAGGTAAAATCGACCCTTATTCTTCTCATTATAAAGGTAAGATGCTTGAAACTTTTGAAACACCTTTGTACTCCTCGGATAGTGACAAAGATCATGTTGATGATTTAATTTTTGTAAAACACTTAGATCGAAACATGCTTGACTGTCCTATTTTATTTATTGATGATCTATCTGTTTTGATGGTTGATAAAAAGATTATTGTTTTTCATAATTTTTATGATGCATGTGTGAGTGAATCTATAGTCCGTCAATTAATGCATGGTATGATTGTGCAACTCTGTGAACCGTGTGAACCTTTTCAAATACCTACTTGTGACGATTACGTTTACCATTTAATTTATTACTCGCGATTTATTCGGGGTTTGTGGAAACAATTTGAGAGGATTGAATGCTTTAAAACATGTCAATCTTTCAATGTGGTGACTTGTCCCCATTTGATTTTTCAGATTCGAGGACTAATCTTTTTGAGGAAGGGGAATGATACGAGTCACAGAGGCCCAACCCAAATTCTTGAGGCAAGGCCCAATAAGAAGATTCCAAGCCCAATCAAGAAATCCACCCATACTTAGTTGAAAATCAGGCCAAATTGTCAAAGTGGCCCAAGTTGTAAAGTTTTATTTTATTTATTTATTTATTTATTTATTTATTTTACTTAGTTTAAATTTTTATATTCAGGTCTAAGAGTCTCAAATAAAAGACCCTTGGCCGAATTTCCATATTAAAATAATTAGGAGTTTTTTTTTTAGTTTTAGTTTTAGTGTTCTAATTAAATTAGGAAAACATTTGAAAGGCCTATTTATATGGCTTGGCCAGCCACCCTACATTACATTACAATTACATTGAAAATTTCAGATTTGATTTGAGTGAAAATTCTCTTTGAGTTCTCCAAGGATTTTCTCTTGAGTTTTCTTTAGAAGTTGTTTTAACAATCTTTTTGATTGTGGGAGCCATCTTCAACCTTTTTCTTGCCATTGATATTCTTTGGAGGGGAGATTAGAGCCGTTTGAAGGGAGTTGTGAGATCTTTCGGGATTTCAAGGCTTCTTAGGACTTATCTTTTAATTTCTTACTGTCAATTCTTTCTTTATTTCTGCTTGTGCTGAATCTTTATCTAATTTATTTTCTGTTTTTATTGTGTTTTCAGCCTTTTTCTATCTTAAGGAATCAGCCCAAAAAAATCCCCAATTTCTAGGGTTCTTCCATACTCTTTTTGGGTGAAATCAGATTGTCGAAATTTGGGGAAAACTATCTTGGTGTTCAATTGGGCAGAATCGCAATCTCCTCTAGGGTTTCAAGATTCCTTATTAACACTTATTTCTATTCTCAATTTGATTCTTTACTGTTTTGGGGATTTTATTTCAGATCTGAAAATTCAAAAATCTAATCTTTTAATTTTCTGTTTCATTTCAGATCTAATGGTTTAGGGTTTTCGTAGGAGTTTCTCGTGACTTGGCAACTCGATCTTGGTCCGTGCGAAACCCCGTATCATTTACCTAAATACCACTCTTAAGTCGAGCAAGATTATGTTAAGATTGTATAACAGAAGAGAAAACTTGTGGTTATTAACCTATCACCAAATGAGGTGGTAGTTTTGGTACATTTTGACATTTTAGGGGCTTGTTTTCTAGGTATTTTAGGATTAATTGTGCTATTTTTAGTGCTAGTAGCTTAAGTATAAAATAAGCATTTTTATGCATAAATTGACCTTTATTGACCTATTAGGCCAATTTGGGCCTTAGGTAGTTCTAATGTGTTTAATTAAGTGTGCAGGATGATTCTTTAACAACCCAAATGTCTCATGGATGACACCCGAGTAGAGCACAAGACACGTGAAGTTGGAAGACTCATCACAACATGTCGATGTCATGTCGCAACACAAGCATTGGGAAGGCTAAAATCGTTCGCACAATCGATATATTCTGAGATTAGGGCTCCCAATTGACCTAGTAAGGGTTTCTAAATGTTTCTATAAATAGAAAGGTTATTCCTAAGTTAGAGGAGGTGATTAGGAATCGTAGTTAGTAAATTTAGGTTTTTATTGCATTTTTATTTCGTTTCCAAAACTCTTTGTTCTGTTCCACTAGCTTCGGTTCGTACTAAGTCTTTTCTATTGAATATTCAATTTTATTTTGTTGTTCTTATCTAAATAACGAAGATCAAGCTAACGATTACGAGATTACGCAACTCCAAATTCATCCAATTCAATTGATTGAGCGATTTCTTACCTTTCTCTTATTTAATTTATTTGTGTTCTATTGCATATTTAAATTAAATCTAAGAGTTATGACATATAGATCTATGAGAGGCTAAATCTCTAAGATGACTAACGAGTAGATGTGGGAGTAGTTAAAGGATGGATTAGATTTCCTAAGATGAATTAACTAGTAATAGATTATGTATGCTTAAACCCTAAGAGTGACGACCCTGGAAAGTAATCTAGGATAAACAAGGTTGAGAGATAAGTTTACTGAGTAAACCATAGTTTATCTCGGTGGGGAAAGTGAGGTCTAGAGATAAGCGAGTACCTGTCGATTAATTAATTCGTAGAGGCCGAGAGCTAAAACTAGTTAGTTAATAGTTAATTCCACCTAAAACCTAATTCTGAAGTTAATTACGACCATTGAAACAAGTTAATCTTCTACATGTTATTCTGATTTGGTTGTTTTATTATTTTCTGTTAATTTAGTTAATTAATTTATTTTATGTACGATTCTTTCTATTTAATTGTTCATCATGATATATTTTAATTATTACTATTTAGACTTATTATTGTGGAAATATTTTTTGGTTTAATTCATCCTACCTTGGGTACAAGTGTTTTTTGTAACACATCAATACTATAATTTGACTCATATAATTGTAGACAACGCTAATATTTTTGGTGTCGTTATTATACTCTAAACGATAACACATTTAGAGCGGTCAATTATATAAAAAACCATTAATCATGTTTCAATTTAATTTGGAAATTACTAAAACCCAATTCCATTCATAAAGTAAAAATAATAGGATGAGGATGTTTATGTAATTTTTTATAAGATTTGAAAATGAAAGTACTATGGTATTTGAATTTCAGATAACATCATTTTTAACATTTCAATTTTATCTTCTTAACTACAATTCCATTTTATCAACTTTTATAAATATATTTATTATAGAAATTTTACATGGTAAAAATATTATTAAGGCCCCTTATACTAATAGTTGATTACATTTTGCTCCCCCTACTAAAAAATGGACAAATTATGTAACAGCCTGATTTTTAGTGGGGTCGAAAATAATGATTTCGGGTCACCAAATTCGACGAGTAAGTTTTTAAATATTATTATTTAATATTTATGAGTCAAATATGGTTTTAAAAAGGTTTTTGATTTGATAATTTATGTTATTTAAGTGATTTATTAAGTTCAAGTGGTAAGACCCTAAGGTCAAGTGGTAAGACCCCAAGGTCAAGTGATTTTAGAAAATGAGATATCGGGACCTTGTTTCTACAAACCGAGTCGTAAATATTTTTATAAATATTTAAGGAGTGTCATTAAGGTGTTATTAAAGTTTCGTTGAAAATTTTTAATGTTTCGATAGTTAATTAAGCAAAAAGGACTAAATCGTAAATTTGGAAAAAGTCAATCACTGATAGTTTCAAGGTGTTAAATTGACTAAAGAAATATAATTGGATGGCCTTAATCGGTAAATTACCCAGTCTTAAGTTGGTGGATGGTTAGTGGGGTTTTTTAGTTAAAAAAACTATATTTATTAATTTATGAAAACATTATATTATGTTATAATGTTATTAGTATAATCAAAAGAAATTAAAAGATGATTCACTCATCTTCTTCAACATTGTAGTCCAAAAACAAAAAGGGGCACAACCTTCAAGCTTTGGTCAAGCTTCAATGGATGCATGTGAGTCCATTTTTCACCCGTTTCTTTTAATTTTTAAGTTTTTGAGATCGTTGTAACTAGGTCTAGCTAGCTCGTACCTTCGATTTTGAAACTGTTAAATATATTGAATGTTGCCATTGATGAACCTTGTGATTTTTTATGTTAAATGATGAATTTGAAATATTGATTGATATTTAAAAGTATTTTATTAAGTGATTTTTGATTAATTTTCCGATTAGGGACTAAATTGTTAAAATAGAAAAAGTACATGGATTTAATGTGAAATTTTTGCAATAATGGGCTGTATTAGATACTATAAGTATTCGGTTAGGCTCAAATTTGGGTAAAAATTGTTAATTTACATGTTTTAGGCTCAGGGACTAAATTGAATAAAAGTAAAACTTTAGGGGAAATTTTGTAAAAATGTTAAAAATGTCTAAATTGCATAAAATACATTGTTTTACTTTCTAAATTAATAGATTGAGTGAAATTATTAATTTAGGTCAAGATCAGGTGGAAAATCGAGAAGAATGGAAAATTACCAAAATTCCCCTGTACTTTGACATTTTTGCAATTTAGCCAGGTAAGCTCATAGTGTTTCAATACATAAATAAATTTCTACTTAACTTTTTATAATATATTTCTTTAATAAATTTCCATAGTTAATTATTGAATGATTGCACTTACATGCCCCTGTTTGTATTTTAATACCCTTAATTGCTTACCTGCCCCTGTTTCTACTTCGACCCCCTGATTGGACGTGCATGCCCTTGTTTGTACTTTGGTACCCCTGATTTCAGTTACGTGCCCTTGTTGGTGCTTCGGTACCCCTGATTACACTTACGTGCCCCTGTTTGTACTTCAGTACCCCTAAATGCACATTTATGCCCCTGTTTGTACTTTGGTGCCCCTGGTCACACATTTGTTCTCCTGATTGCACTTTGGTGCCCCTATTATCCATCTATGATGCCCTTGGTATGGTCTAGTTACCCGATTATCCAAGTCAAGTTACTAGATCAAAGGGCATGAAAAGGGAAAGAACGATATCGAAAGATAAGTTAAAAACCTATGAAAAGGTATGAATTGTTGATGATCAAAGTATGAATATTCATGATTATGAAAAGTATGATTTATGTGATGCTATATTTATGTACCTTATCTTCCCCTGTGATGATATTGCTAAGTTGTGTATTTAATCACTAACTTGTGTTGTTAATGATGCTTAGGTTTGTGCCAAGCTAGTAGTTGAATTAAATTATGTTAGTTTTAAAGTTATGCATTGAAATAGTAAATGGCCAAATGAAAACAAGTTTATGTTCATGAAAAAGTGGTAAGAATCAAAGTATGTAATTTATTATGAAATGGTTTACCATGAAGTTGATTCTAAAAGGGTTATGTTTAAATGCACAAACTTGTCGCTATAGTTAATGTTATGTTTATGTATTATGAGTATGCAAATGAAATGGGTGAGAATAAGTAATGAAATGATAAGTGCATAGTTGAGATGTAATGTGATTAAATAAAAGAATTGTCAAGTTAAAAGACTTATTCGTAAGGTGGAATTTACTTATGATATATGTGCATTTACTTATGTCATGAATAAATACACTAATTTGTGAGTTAATAACGTAATTAAATTTATACTAAGTAAATGGATTGGTAAGTAAGTAAAGGAAATGGTTCATCCTTTTAAGAAAAGATTGATGATTATGTAATTCAACTTGTGAGACCACATTTTGTTATAAATGGAAAGTATTCAGAATGTTAATGAACCTACTCATTTGGGAATTGATAGTTATATAGTTGATAAATATTGAGTCATCAGTATAGGGTTATTTACAACTTATAAAGTTCTTATTGAAATGGATTATTGCATTTTAAAGTTTATACGAGCTTACTAAGCATTCATTGCTTATGTGGTTTTCTTTCCCTTATTTTACAGATTATTGAAAACTCGATCGGTTTAGAAGCTAGTCAGAGATTTATTACACTATCCAAAATTTTATTGGTAGATTATAATGCTTTGGTAGTGGTTATAATGGCATGTATAGGTTCCTTGCTGATGATATTAGCCATTATGTTTAGCTTGTAAATGTGGTATTTTGGGTAATGAAACAGTTGTTATGTTATCATGTATGTATGGTATTTAAATGGTTTTTATTTTGGCATCTAAGTACTTAAATGATGGTAGTTAAAATGATGAATATAATGCATGCTATGAAATGATGATTTGGTATGGAATTAGATAGTGCACTGAGTTGTTAAATGGCTTGTTTTGGTAACTTTGGGTGTGGTTGGCATATGGTCAAATTGCTAAGGTACTGATGATTAGTGTGAATGGTCATATTTGGGTTTGTGAATATGAACATGGTATGTAAACATTATGGAAAATGTAGTATATACTTTGTTCAATTGGTTGATTTATTTATGGATATACTTAGCAAATGTTTAATCAAGTTTGTTTGTTGTGAATGAGGTGCCTTTTAGGCATATTGGCTGTATTGTTATTTATTATGATGATCTAGCTTGGATATGCTTGTGTTAGGTGCAATTGGTTGCATGAAAATAGGTACATTTGGCTTGTATAAGTGACTAAGCTTTGGAAGAGAAAAATGGCTTGAAAATGGCCTATTTTTTGTCCACACGGCTTAAGACATGGGCGTGTGTCTCAACCGTGTGTGACACACGGTCATGCGACACGGTCGTGTATCTCTTGTAAGTTTTTAAAGATTTTATTTCGAGAGTTACACGGCTTGGCACACGGGCGTGTTGCTTGGCTGTGTGAACCATGTCAGAGAGTTACACGGGCACGAACATGGGCTGAGACATGGCCGTGTGTCCCTACTTCAAATGTCCACATGGCCTGAGACACGGACGTATGTCTCAACCGTGTGAGTCACACAGCCTGGTCACACGGCCGTGTGACCCCTATGGTATGAATTTTTCTATCTTTTTCCATGAAGTTCTAAATGTTTTCGATTTAATCTCGAATTGTTTCTAAAGTGTTTCTAGGGTCTCGAGGGCTCATAAAAGGGACGTTATGCATGTGTTTGAATGGAATATAATGTGTTTTATAAATGATTATAATTGAATGTTTTGATTTAAAAGTTTCTGGTATTACTCCGTAACCCTATTCTAGCGATGGATAAGGGTTAGGAGTGTTATATTTAGTGGTATCAGAGCTACGATTTAGTCGATTCTCGGACTGAACGTAGTATGTGTGAAGTCTAGAAATACATGCCATTATATAATCTGTGATAGTGTGATGTCTCCTGAATTTGATGAGATTTGTTTCATTTTTAGATAGGGATGTTTTCCAACCGAGCTAATTCTGATAATGCTGAATGTGATACTCAAGTATCTGAGTAAAAATGTTGCTAAAGATGAGTAGAAACTCATGAAGGTATGAATAAATGTTTATAATGATTATGTTAATGATGAATGTCATGTTATGTGTAAATATATGATAGTCAAATTTAGAGGCTTTACGACCTTCACCCCCTCACCCTCAAAGTCTTATAGAACAGAATTTACAAGAATTATGTTGATTTAGTCTTCTAAAGAAAAGCTATAGAATTCAATGATTGAATTAGTAATAATGTGGTTAAAGTCGAGAATTGTTTAGCAAGTAAAGAGATTTCTAGAAGAGATATTAGATCTTTCTGAAGATCATTCGGGGTACACAATGTCGTTGTTAAGAACGTATTAACCGAAATTTCTTCTGAATTGATTTCTTTAGTGAATGGGATAATGTGGGATTATTGATGACTATAGTAGTTAGTGTAATAATGTTTGAATTGCAAAGATATCTGAATGCAAAGGTTGTAGTTGAGTAGATTACGACGATCTCTTCTGGGTATTTTATATGTTCTTTTATCCTCAGAGGTCTATGCAATTGTTTATTTTCAGATGTGATTCTTATCAAAAGAGAATGCTAGCTAACCATAATGTTAGACGGAAGTATTACTAGTTTCGTTGATTTATGATCTGCATTACTCTATTTTTTCTTTGGCATTCTATTTTATTTTGTTCGGTAGAAGATTCAATGATAAGACTCATATGATGTTATTTTATTTCTTCTACTAGTTAATACTCTAAATTATATTTATGCAATTTATGTTGTCTCTGTCACAACTGATCCCAATGCATATGGGCGATATTCTTCTTCTGGATTTTCTCTGGTGTATCACCGATCTCTTTATCATTCAATATGGGTTGTATTCTCAGAAATTCAGTAGAGCTTTATATCTTGGATTTCATTATTTCGGCTTTCTTATCGTTCTTATGGTCTATTCTATCAAATATGGTTCATCTATAAAGGATGTATACATATTGACTTGAGATATTTATATCTATTACGGTTATGATTCCTGGTTCGATCATGGGAGCACGGTGATGCAGATCTCAGGTTTTTAAAGGAAGTGTTCCTGTACAGGTTGTTACTAGAACTACATTCACTTTTTACTCTTTTATTTCGGAGTACACTATTGATGTTGAGGTATTGTTCTGTCTATACAGTTATAACGTCGGTCTTATTAAAGTACTATGGTTTTGATTCATCTGATGGTTTTGGCTCTGGTATGGTTCAAAGCTTCAATGTTAATAATTGAGATAGCTTTATTATATATCCCCTTTCTAGCTTACGTGAAAGGGTAGACATCGGTAAAAGTGTAGACGGTGGAAGATCGAGCTTAAACTTGTATATTTATTCTCATTCCTTAGGTAATCTCGATTTATGTTAATGAGTTAAAATGGGATGTTATGTTTCGTTTGAGTTAATGCAGTTTGTAAGATCTTTGATTAGTATTCTGAGGGAATTGTGATAAACGGTAGATATGAATTATATTTACAATAAGAAGAAAGAGTTATTCTGAAATGTTATTATTCGATTAATGGATCGACTCAATTGTGTTATTCAGGATCTGGTTATTCATTTGAAAGTTAGATAAGTTGATTATATTCAAGCTTAATTTTCAATTCAAGAATAAATTTTACGAAATCACAGGTAAATAGACGGACAGTCTGAATGGAGAATTCATATTCTAGAAGACATGATACAGAAATATATATTTATCAGATCAGTTATAATACAGGAATGTCATTATGTGTTAAAGTCGTTTCGATAGTTGAAGCTGTCGTGCTTGTGTTAAATAATATTTCTTGACGCTTTCCATGTAAGGGGAACAAATATCGGTTGGAAGTTACAGATGCAAATATGTCAGCAGCAGTATTCAGAGTTTGATAATCTTGGTGACTTGGTTATGTTTCCATAGAAGATCACTGGGAATTTCCCAGTAGTTATACTACAAATGATAAGTTATGACTGTAACACCCCTTACCCGAGACCGTTGCCAGAGTTGAGCACTAGGCGTTATCTGACTTATCTTACTAGATCGGAGCATAAAAATTTTCTTTTAAAATTAATTCACTCACGTTCAATCAATATGTCCCTAAAAAGGACCCTCGAGACCCTAAAACATGAACAGAAACGGTTCAGGTCCAAACCAGGAACATTAAAAATTTTTCGAATACATAAACAGATCAAAATAATTTATTTCACTGTTCACAATAAAACTGTCCAACTGCGTAAAAATCACTAATTTAATTATAACTTGAGTTATAAAACTCAAAATTTAGATCCATAAATTTTCCCCAAAAATAGACTCATATATCTTCTTATCATAAAATTTTCAGAATTTTGGCTTAGCCAATAAGTACAGTTTATTCGTTAAAGTCTCCCCTGTTTCACTACTCAATAGTTCTGACCCCTCTTCACTAAAAATAAATTATCTCATTGTACAGAATTCAGATGATGTTCTTGTTTGTTTCTTTTGAAAATAGACTCATAAATGAATTTATACAATTATAACTCCTAATTCTTTCTGAACAATTTTTAATGATTTCCTAAAGTCAGAGCAGGGGACTTCAAAAACCATTCTGACCATGTCTCACTAAAATTCAAATAGCTCATAATATAAAATTCTTTTGCCTTAATTGTTTCTTTCATGTGAAAATAGACTTGATAATCTTTAATTATATATCTCATTCACTCTCTAATTCCATTTCTACTATCGTTGGCTAAATGATAGTTAATATAAAATCACGTCAATGCTGCTGTCCAAAAATTGTTCCATCTCAAATTTTAACTCTTTTATAATTTCTTTGTATTAACTATCATTTAGGCATACATAACATCAAAACATGTTCATAAATAGCCATTTCAATAGCTAACCATTATCGAATATTTACAAGCTATTCATTAGCCATATCATAAGGACACACACACAAAATGACTAAGTCCCTATACATGCCATAACTTAAAACGTTTCAAATCTCAAAATACCGAGTTGGTCTGTTGATAGTGTGAAACGATCTCCGACGCCCTTACGATCCCTGAATTGGCTTGGCTATACTATAAAAAAAGAAGGAAAATAAAGGGAGTAAGCGTAAAGCTTAGTAACTTTACAAGCAAATAAATAACAACATTTATCATAAATAATTAAACTCATAAATTATCATCATCAAGTATCATGGTCTTTGCTTCTTCTTTAGTTACTCTCTTACTTGTTTACTTACTTGCTTACTTAAATAACTCATGATCATAACTTCTCCTCCCTTATTGAAATTTCTTTCTCAACCTATAACTGAGATATTATTAACCTTTATAACTCACATGAATCTATTTATTATGCTTTCACCTGAACTTTCATGTAACATAGTCTATTTACTAGCCTGTTGAACCACTTGGAATACTAAGGATACTCGGGTCTTCTATCTGAAAATAACATGCCAAAGCCATGTCCCAGGCATGGTCTTACATGGGATGTTTCTTGTACTTCCAATGTCATATCCCAGATATGGTCTTACATAGGAGTTCTCATATCGTTGCCCATGCCATGTCCTAGATATTGTCTTACGGGTGACCTCTCATCTTGGTGCCAATGCTATGTCCGAGACATAGTCTTATGTGTGACCTCTCATAACCTCAATAATGCTAATGCCATGTCCCAGATATGGTCTTACTTGGGATCTCATTCCTTTAATGTCATGACATTTGTATCTGATACATTCCTAATGCTTCAATGGGACTTTTTAACAATGATTCTCTATCATCTCATACTTGAGTCAACATTAAATAATTTCAAGAAATAAGTACATAATTGCTAGAAAATAACAACATTAATAATAATTATTAAAATATTACATTTATTTACCGTAAACTTACATCTGTACAAAATACGATCAAATCTAGTAACTAAGCCATCAACCTTTTTCTTTCCCCGGTCTAACTCTGGATTTCGTTATTCTTGATCTATAATAGAAAATTTAGCTTATTTAATACTCACATTCATCAAAACAATCCTTGACTCAAACTTTAGCAAAATTATGATTTTGCCCCTAAACTTTTGCATATTTCCATTTTTGCCCTAAAGCTAGGAAACTAAACTTCATCCCTTATTCTTATGTTTTATGACATGCTGAACATTTTTCCCTTCTATGGCAACATCAAATTCCCACTCTAACATTTACTTATGAACATTCGGTATTTTTACCGATTATGTCGTTTTACTCGTTTTCACTTAAAATCGCTTAGCAAAAGTTGTTTAACATATTTTCATGCTTCATATTCTACCATAAAACATCAAAATAAACACATTTCACATATGGGTATTTTTCCAAATATGAACCATAACATAAATTAATGGTAGAATAAGCTAAATCGAGCTACGAGGACTCCAAAAACATAAAAAAAATTAAAAACGGGGCCTGGATGCACTTACTATGAGCTTGAGAAAGTGAAGAAACCCTAGCTATGGAGACCTTGAAGTTTCGGCCCTAATGGAAATAGATGAGCACATTTTGCCATCTTTTTCCCTTTTAATTCTGTTTATTACCAAATGACTAAAATTCCCTTCATTAAAACTTTAGTTATTTTTATCTATGCATGCCCATTTTTGTCCATGAAAATCTAATGGTCTAATTCCATTTAAGTACCTCTACTTCAATTATACACTTCAATTAAATCCTTTATCATCTAAAGCTCATATTTACCCACTTTTGCAATTAAACCCTAATATGCAATTCAGACATGCAATCGCTGAAATTTCTTATCGGTATTCTAACATATGCATCCAATCAATCGGTAAATCATAAAAATTAATCACAATAAACTTTTCTATCTTGGATTCATGGTTTCGCAACCACTATTCCATTTCGGCCTTATTTTGGGATGCTACATTTCTCCCCCTTTCGGGATTTTCGTCCTCGAAAATCTTACTTGTGAAGAGATTTGGGTATTGTTTTCGCATAGCCTTTTCGGGCTCCCATGTAGACTCGTCTACCCCATTCCTATTCCATAATACTTCCACAAGTGTAATACTTTTGTTCCTTAGTTGCTTGGCCTGTCCAGCTAGAAGTTTTACTGGTTCTTCACTGTAAGTCATGTCTGGTTGAATCTCAACCTCTATTTGAGAAATCACATGTGACGGATCTGAACGATAATGGTGTAACATAGATACATAGAATACATCATGAATCTTCTCTAGCTCAGTCGACAAAGCTAACCGATATGCTAAAGACCCAACTCTTTCAGTCACCTCGAACAGTTCAATAAAAGGTGGACTAAGTTTGCCTTTCTTGCCAAATTTGAGAACTTTCTTCCACGGGGATACTTTCAAAAATACCCTATCACCAACTTGAAACTCAATCTCTTTTCTTTTCAAATCTGCATAGGATTTTTGTCTATCTAAAGCTGCTTTCAAGCAATCTCTAATGACTTTTACTTTCTCTTCTATTTCTTTGACTAGATCAACCCCGTAAATCTGATTTTCCTTAAGCTCTGTCCAATACAAAGGTGTACGACACTTACGTCCATACAAAGCTTCATAAGGTGCCATCTTCAAACTCGACTGATAACTATTATTATAGGCAAACTCTATCAATGGTAAGTATTTCTCTGATTGAAATTCTAAAACTGATGCGATCCCAAACGCATCATGTTACGACACAACTCGATGCTACCGAGATTGGCCCAAACTCGAGGGGCCCAAGTGCAAAATGAAGCTTTTAATTTTAGTTTGTTAATTTGGTGCTGGAAAATACGGACTTTGATTCATTAATTTTAGTTATTTTAGTTTGTGTTTTAATTATGTCATAGTTTGCACATCATTAATCGTGTTACGCATTTAATAAAGTCATGCATTATGTAACTTTCATGTTAGTTAATTTTTGCATCATTAAATTAAGTCAAGTTAGTTTAATTATGTAACTTTCATGTTAGTTAAATTTGCATTTCAAAACCATGCATTTAAGCATTTTAGTTTAATAAATGAGTTCTTGAACATTTATTCAACTCATCTTAGTTTTAATTAATAAGTGTTTTTTTTAACTTTATTTAATAAGTGTTGTTCTTAATTAATCTAGTTCCTAGGATTATTTATTGATGCATGAGTTAAGTTCATTTAATTATGCTTCTTTAATTAAACTAGTTCTTGGAATAATTATTGCATATATGTTTTAGTTTATTTATTTAAGTAAGTTTAGTGTGAGTTATGATTAATAAGTGTTTTCATGTGTTTAATAAACTCATTTTAATGTGTTTATTGCAGGTGACTTTTAGCTTATAGTGGTTACAATTCAAGGTTACACATTTAATAAGTGGTGTTCAAGATCTTTTGAGTTACAATTAAAGGGCTGTTATAAAGGGAGCTTAAAGATCATTAAAGGAGATTTTAAAGAGCATTTTATGCCCTTTAAAATTCAGCAACAACTCTTCCACTTCCACCATTTTGGAGCTTTCAAGAGAAATTAATCAAGCCTTTGAATGTCATTAAGGAGCAGGTTAAGAGATGGTGACTATTCAACTAGCCAAGGACAACTCAAGAGTCATTTTCTAAGCCATTAAACACATTCAAATCAATTGAATTAAAGTGATTTTATGGAAGGAGTTATTTGGTTCAAAGAATAAGAAAAGACATCGGTTTTTATGGCACATTAAGTGGATGTTTTGACCATTCGGTTACCTTGTTCTAGCATTATAAATAGATGTAATCAGCCATAGAGGGAGAAACTTTTTGCTGAATATAGATGAAATATTTGAATTGTGAGCTATCCAATTCTCTTTGTTCTTTCGGAATTGATTTGACTTATCAAGCATAGCTTGTGGCGTCCATCTTTTCTTTGTTGCTAAACTTATCACCTTTGGTGTGGCGTTCAATATACCTTTGATTCCTATCATAGTTGATAGCGGGTCAAGGTTCCTTTCCTGTTTCCTTTAACCGAAAAACACCTAAAGACCATTTTGAGATTCGGGTCAACAATTCGTTATTGTTGGTTCATTTTCGGTCTTGCCAATTAATTTGTTATTGTTTCCTCTTTATTTTGTTTATTACCTTTGTTTGAAGCCATTATCTCTATTTTGTTTCATTTTAAAACCGAAACGAATCCATCCTTACTCAATTCACGATTGGGCAATACATACGACTCAAAACATCACGAGACGAGTTCGTATCAAAAACACAACATCTGAGCATATCCTCAAGTATCTGAATAACTCTCTCTCATTGACCATCAGTCTAAGGATGAAAAATTGTACTAAAACTCAACTTTGTGCCCAAAGCTTCCTACAATTTCTTCCAAAATCGTGAAGTAAATCTCAGATCTCTATCTGAGATAATCAATAACGGTACTCCAAGTAGTCGACTATCTCTAAAATATACAACTCCGCTAATTTGTCAAGTGAATAATCCATACAAACTGAGATAAAATGAGCCGACTTCGTTAGTTTATCAATCACAACCCATACTGTATCTTTTTTTCTAGGTGTCAACGGTAACCCTATCACAAATTTATGGTAACTCGGTCTCATTTCCACTCAGAAACTAACACAGGCTGCAATAAACCTGAAGGTACCTAATGTTCAGCCTTTACTTGCTGACAAATCAAGCATCTAGAAACAAATTCTAAAATATCTCTTTTCATTCCTGCCCACCAGTACGTTTTCTTCAAATCATTATACATCTTTGTACTACCTAGGTGAATAGACAAAGAACTTCTATGTGCTTCCTGTAAGATCTTTCGAATAAACTCATCATTTTTCAGTACACATATCCGATTTCTGAACATCAAACAACCATCAGAACCGATCTAAAAATCAGACTCAACATCTGACTCGCACTAAGCTCTTTTAGCTTGCAACTCACTGTCATCTTTCTGAGCTTTACAGATTTCTTCAAGAAACATCGGTTTAGCTCTCAACTCAGCTAAAATAGAACCATCATCTAAAAAAGCCAAACTAGTATTCAAAGCTCTCAATGTAAATAAAAACTTTCTACTCAAGGCATCAGCAACAACGTTTACCTTACCCGGGTGATAATCGATCACTGGCTCATAATCTTTAATCAACTCTAGTCATCTTCTTTGCCTTAAGTTCAAATCTTTCTGAGTCATAAAGTATTTCAAACTTTTATGGTCAGTGTATATTCGGCACTTCACACCGTACAAGTGATGTCTCCAGATCTTCAACACAAATACAATGGCAACTAGCTCTAAATCGTGCATCGGGTAATTTTTCTCATTTGGCTTTAAATGTCTGGAAGCATATGCTATTACTTTACCTTCTTGCATAAGTACATAACCCAATCCATTCAAAGATGCATCACTATAAATCACAAATTCTTTACCCGGTTCTGGCTGTACTAAAATAGGAGCTTCAATCAATAATGGCTTTAACTTGTCAAAACTCTGCTGACACTTATCAGTCCATTCAAACTTGACATCTTTCTGCAACAACCTTGTCAACGGGGTAGCTATCATGGAAAATTCCTTTAAAAATCGTTTGTAATAACCAGCCAATCCAAGAAAACTTCTAACCTCTGACACATTTCTGGGTCATTTCCACTCAACAATTGCTGAAATTTTACTCGGATCAACTTTAATACCATCACCTGAGACAATGTGTTCAAGGAATCCGACTTCCCGAAGTCAGAACTCATTTTTGCTAAACTTGGCATACAACTGATTATCTCTTAAAATCTGTAAAACTGTTCTCAAATGTTCAGTATGTTCAATCTCATCAGGAGAATAAATTAGAATATCATCAATAAACACAACTACAAACTTGTCCAAGTATGGTTGAAAGATTCAGTTCATTAAATCCCTAAATATGGCAGGAGCATTAGTCAAGCCAAATGGCATCACAAGAAACTCATAGTGACCATACCTAGTCCGGAAAGTAATGTTCGGAACATCTAACTCTTTAACCCACAACTGATAGTAACCGGATCTCAAATCTATCTTGGAGAACACATTGGCTTCCTTCAATTGGTCAAGCAGATCATTAATTCTAGGCAATGGATATTTATTCTTTATTGTTACTTTGTTAAGTTGTCGATAATCTATACACAACCTCATCGAACTGTCTTTCTTTTTCACAAAAAGCACTGGTGCACCCCACGGAGAACAACTAGGCCTTATAAAACCTTTATCAGTTAATTCCTACAACTGAGCTTTCAATTCTTTCAATTCCAATGGGGCCACTCTATAAGGAGTAATAGAAATGGGAGTGGTACCTGGAACCAACTCAATACCAAACTCAACTTTTCTAATAGGAGGCAAACTTGGCAATCCTTCCGGAAACAAATCGGAAAACTCACAAACTACTGGCATTGATTCAATTTTCAACTCTGGATCTTTAGTATTCAATACAAAAGCAAGATAAGCTTCAGACATTTTTCTCAAACATTTCTAAGCAAACATAATAGAAATCATGGCAAGAGAACTATCTGACTCCTCTGAATTACCCCAGATAATATTATCATTTTTGCATTTCAACTTAATGTATTTATTTTTATAATTCACTATCACATCATGGGCAGTCAACCAATCTATACCAAGAATCACATCAAACTCATCAAATGGCAATAGCATAAGATCGGCCGAAAAACAGTAACCTCTAATCATCAAAAGATAATTTTTACATACTTTGTCTACTAACACATATCGGCCTAATGGATTCGATACTTTAATCACAAATTCGGTAGATTCTATAGGCATGTTCATACTAGGCATCAATCTCATGCAAACATAGGAATGGGTCGAACTTGGATCAATCAAAGCAATAACACTAGTGTCATAGATAGAAAATGTACCCGTAATCACATCGGGGAAACATGCCTCTTTGCGAGTGCGAATAGCATAAGTCCTTGCGGGTGCTCTAGCATCTGGCCTAGCTGTTCAGTCTCTGGACGTACCTCTATTACTTGCTCCAACTCCCAGATTCCTCTGTTGTCTGCCACTAGTGGGAGCATTTCCTGATCTTGTACTCAGTATTACTTCTCTTTTAACTGTTTCGGGACAATCCCGGATAAAATGATCTAATGCACCAAATCTGAAACAAGCATTTTCATTTGCTCGGCACTCACCAAGATGACGTCTACCACATTAAGCACACTCTCGTCTAGGTGGTCGAGTACTACCCACACTTGCGATTGTAGTAGTCTGAGCTCTTGAACCCACAAATCTTCTTCCTCTGTTTCGACTAGGATACCCAGCTGAAAAATTCGATCTAATAGAGAACTCTCTAGGCCTCTTGGATGTAGATGAAATGATCTGTTCATCTGTCTTTTCTTCGTGTCTTGAACCTCAATTTCAGCTTTGCCCTTTTCTTTTCTTTTAACAACTCCTCTACCTTACAGGCTCTTTCAACTAGAATAACAAATTCTTTTATCTCTAGAACGCCAATTGACAGTCGGATATCATCATTGAGCCCATCCTTAAATATTTTGCACATGATAGGCTCTGTAGACATACACTCTCGAGCATACTTGCTGAGTCTAACAAATTCATGTTCATACTCGATTACAGTCATCTTACCCTACTTTAACTCAAGGAACTCTTTTCTTTCCTGGTCAATAAACATCTGACTGATATACTTTTTAAGGAACTCCTCCTGAAAGAAATCCCAAGTAACTCTCTCGCTCGGCACAACTGACACAAGAGTCTTCCACCAATGATAGGCCGAATCTCTAAGAAGTGAGACAACATAGTTCATGCATTCCTCAGATGTACAGGATAACTCATCAAAAACTCTGATAGTATTCTCGAAAGAAAATTTTGTTCTCTCTGCATCATCATCTTTAGTAGCCCGAAACTCTTCAGCCCCTTATTTTCTGATCTTATCAACTGGTGGCGTTTCTCTTATAACTGTACATGTGTCTGGGGGAGCTATATGGGTAATCGAAGAATCATGCGGGGGTGGAGGTCTAATAGCCAGATTCCAACGAATGAACTCAGCAAACCATTCATTCATAGCTTGGAAGAAGGCTTCTCGAGCCCCTCCTCCCTGACTAACTGTAACGGGCCTTTCACTACTATCTGGCAGCATCGTCCCTTCTACGGGAGTGGGTGCATTACTTTCTACATCATCTACACCAGCTCGTTCAGGATCCATAACTATAAAAGAACAACATTTTAAAATCGTCAAGAGTCATCACACGATCAAAATACAAGTATGGCATGTATAGCTAGACTCTTATTCATACTGAATATTCTGAGAACCGACTAAACTCTCACTCTGATGCCAATAAGTGTAACACCCCTTACCCAAGACCGTTGCCAGAGTCCAGCACGAGGCTTTGTTTGACTTATCTTACTAGATCGGAACATAAAAATCTACTTTTAAAATTAATTTACTCACGTTCAATCAAAATAATTTATTTCACTGTTCACAATAAAACTGTCCACCTGCGTAACAGTCACTAATTTAATTATAAATCAAGTTACAAAACTCAAAATTTAGATCCGTAAATTTTCCTTGAAACTAGACTTATATATATTCTTATCATAAAATTTTCAATATTTTTAGCTTAGCCAATAAGTACAGTTTATTCGTTAAAGTCTCCCATATTTCACTGCTCAATAGTTTTGACCTCTCTTCACTAAAAATAAATTATATCATCGTACAAAATTCAGATAATTTTCTCTTTTGTTTCTTTTGAAAATAGACTCCTAAGGAATCTTAAAATATAAATTAGAACTCCTAATTCTTTCAATACAATTTTAATGATTTCCTAAATTCAAAATAGGGACTTCAAAACCATTCGACCCTATCTAACTAAAATTCAAATATCTCGTAATATAAAATTCTTTTCCTTCACTGTTTCTTTCGGTAAAAATACACTTGATAAGCTTTAATTATATATCTCATTCACTCTCTAATTTCATTTCTACTATCCTTGGTGATTTTCCAAAATCACAACAATGTTGTTGTCCAAAAACTATTCATTGCAAATTTTTACTCTTTTATAATTTCTTTGTATTAACTATCATTTAGGCATACATAACATCAAAACATGTTCTTAAATAGTCATTTCAATAGCTAACCATTATCGAATATTTACAAGCTATTCATTAGCCATATCATAAGGACACACACTCGAAATGACTAAGTCCCTATACATGCCATAACTTAAAACGTTTCAAACCTCAAAATACCGAGTTGGTCTGTTGATAGTGTGAAACGATCTCCGACGCCCTTACGTTCCCTAAATTGGCTTGGTGATACTATAAAAAAAGAAGGAAAATAAAGGGAGAAAGTGTAAAGCTTAGTAAGTTTACAAGCAAATAAATAACAACATTTATCATAAATAATTATACTCATAAATTATCATCATCGAGTATCATGGTCTTTATTTCTTCTTTACTTACTCTCTTACTTGTTTACTTACTTGCTTACTTAAATAACTCTTGATTATAACTTCTCCTCCCTTACTAAAATTTCTTTCTCAACTTATAACTGAGATATTCTTAACCTTTATAACTCACCTGAATCTATTTATTATGCTTTCACCTGAACTTTCATGTAACATAGTTTATTTACTAGCCCGTTGAACCACTTGGAATACTAAGGATACTCAGGTCTTCTGTCTGATAATAACATGCCAAAGCCATGTCCCAGACATGGTCTTACATGGGATGTTTCCTAAACTGCCAATGCCATATCCCAGATATGGTCTTACATGGGAGCTCTCATATCGGTGCCCATGTCATGTCCCAGATATTGTCTTACGGGGGACCTCTCATCTCAGTGCCAATGCTATGTCCGAGACATGGTCTTATGCGTGACCTCTCATAACCTCAATAATGCTAATGCCATGTCCCAGATATTGGCTTACTTGGGATCTCATTCCTTTAATGTCATGACATTTGTATCCGATACATTCCTAATGTTTCAATGGGACTTTTTAACAATGATTCTCTATCATCTCATACTTGAGTCAACATTAAATAATTTCATGAAATAAGTACATAATTTCTAGAAAATAACATTACTAATAATTATTAAAATATTACATTTATTTACCGTAAACTTACCTTGGCACAAAATATGATCAAATCTAGCAACTTAGTCATAAACCTTTTTCTTTCCCTAGTCTAACTCTGTATTTCGTTCTTCTTGATCTATAATAGAAAATTTAGCTTATTTAATACTCACATTCATCAAAACAGTCCTTAACTCAAACTTTGGAAAAATTATGATTTTGCCCCTAAATTTTTACATATTTCCACTTTTGCCCCAAAGCTCGAAAACTAAACTTCATCCCTTATTCTTATGTTTTATGACCTGCTAAACATTTTTCCCTGGTATGGCAACATCTAATTCCCACTCTAACATTTACTTATGAATATTAGGTATTTTTACCAATTATGTCGTTTTACTCGTTTTCACTTAAAATCGCTTAGCAAAAGTTGTTTAACATAATTTCAAGCTTCATATTCTACCAGGACTCCCAAAACATAAAAAAAATTAAAAACGGGGCTTGGATGCACTTACATGAGCTTGAGAAAGTGAAGAAACCCTAGCTATGGAGACCTTGAAGTTTCAGCCCTAATGGAAATAGATGAGCACAGTTTGCCATCTTTTTCCCTTTTAATTCTTTTTATTACTAAGTGAATAAAATTCTCTTCATCAAAACTTTAGTTATTTTTATCTATGCATGCCCATTTTTGTCCTTGAAAATCTAATGGTCTAATTACCATTTAAGGACCTCTACTTCAATTATGCACTTTAATTAAATCCATTATCATCTAAAGCTCATATTTACCCACTTTTGCAATTAAACCCTAATATATAATTCAGACATGCAATCGCTGAAATTTCTTATCGATATCCTGACGTATGCATCCAATCAATCGGTAAATCATAAAAATTAATCACAATAAACTTTCCTATCTCAATTTTGTGGTTTTGCAACCACTATTCCGTTTAGGCCCTATTTCGGGATGTTACAATGACAGGAGAATATAATAGTTGTTCAGTTAAGTTCCAACATAGTATCAAGTTTTAGTATGAGTTATGACGCGAAATATGAATCAACATGAGTTATAATTGACTTATATATGGATTACCATTAAGAAGATGTCAGAAATATTCATTGTGATGGCTTGTATCAAGTGAGAAATTTTGAGGATGAAATTTTCGTAAAGGGGGAGAGTTGTAACAGCCCGATTTTCAGTGGTGTCGTAAACAATGGTTTTGGGGCCACCAAATTCAATGAGTAAGTTTGTAAATATTATTATTAAATATTTATGAATAAAATATGGTTTTAAAAAGGTTTTTGATTTGATAATTTATATTATTTAAGTGATTTATTAAGTTCAAGTGGTAAGACCCTAAGGTCAAATGGTTTTAGAAAATGAGATATCGGGACCTCGTTTCTACAACTGAGTTGTAAATATTTTTATAAATATTTACAGAATGTCATTAAGATAGTATTAAAGTTTTCTTGAAAAATTTCAATTTTGATAGTTAATTAAGCAAAAAGGACTAAATCGTAAAAGTTGAAAAAGTTAATCGCTATTAGTTTAAAGGTGTTAAATTGATTAAAGAATTATAATAGAATGGACTTAATGGGTAAATTACCCATTCTTAAGTTGGTGGATGGTTAGTAAGATTGTTTAGTTAAAAAAATGATGTGTATTAATTTATAAAAACATTATATTATTTTATAATGTTATTATTATAACAAAAAGAAATTAAAAGATGATTCATTCATTTTCTTAACCATTTTAGTCAAAACAAAAAGGGGGAGAAGCTTCAAGCTTTTGCCAAGCTTCAATTGATGCATGTGAGTCCGTTTTTCACCTGTTTCTTTTCATTTTTATGTTTTTGAGATCACTGCAACTAGGTCTAGCTAGCCGGTACCTTCAATTTTGAAACTATTAAATATATTGAATGTTACCATTGATGAACCTTGTAATTTTTTATGTTAAATGATGAATTTGAAATGTTGGTTGATATTTAAAAGTATTTTATTAAGTGATTTTGATGAATTTTCTAATTAGGGACTAAATTGTTAATATAGTAAAAGTACAAGGATTTGATGTGAAATTTTTGTAATAATGGGCTGTATTGGATACCATAAGTATTTAACTAGGCTCAATTTTGGGTAAAATGGTTAATTTGCATGTTTTAGGCTTATGGACTAAATTGAATAAAAGTAAAACTTTAGGGGTAATTTTGTAAAAAATGACAACATAACTAAATTGCACAAAATACATTTTTTACTGTTTAAATTAATATGTTGAATAAAATTATTAATTTAGATCAAGATTGGGTGGAAAATCGAGGAGAATGGAAAATTACCAAAATTCCCCTATACTTTGACATTTTTTCAATTTAGCCAGATAAGTTCATAATCTTTCAATAAATAAATTTCTATTTACATTTTTATAATATAGTTCTTTAATCAAATGTTCATAGTAATTATCGAATGATTGCACTTACGTGCCCTTGTTTGTACTTCAGTACCCCTAAATGCACATCTGTGCCCCTGTTTGTACTTCGGTGCCCCTGGTCACACATTTGTTCTCCTGGTTGCACTTTGGTGCCCCTATTATCCATCTATGATGCCCTTGGTATGGTCTAGTTACCCGATTATCCTAGTCAAGTTACTAGTTCAAAGGGCATGAAAAGGGAAAAAACGGTACGTGTATCGAAAGCTAAGTTAAAAACCTATGAAAAGGTATGAATTGTTGATGATCAAAGTATGAATATTCATGATTATGAAAAGTATGATTTATGTGATGCTATGTTTATATACCTTATCTTGCTCTGTGATGATATTGCTAAGTTGTGTATTTAATCACTAACTTGTGTTGTTAATGATGCTTAGGTTTGTGCCAAGCTAGTAGTTGAATTAAATTATGTTAGTTTTAAAACTATGCATTGAAATAGTAAATGGCTAAAGGAAAAGATGCTTATGTTAATGAAAACTGGTAAGAATCAAAGTATGTAATTTATTATGAAATGGTTTATCATGAAGTTGATTCTAAAAGGGTTATGTTTAAATGCACAAACTTGTGGCTATAGTTAATGTTATTTTTATGTCTTATGTGTATGCAAATGAAATGGGTAAGAATAAGTAATGAAATGATAAGTTCATAGTTGAGATGTAATGTGATGAAATAAAAGAATTGTCATGTTAAAGGATTTATTCGTAAGGAAGGAAATTTACTTATGATATATGTGAATTTACTTAAGTCATGAATAAATACACTAGTTCGTAAGTTAATAACGTAATTAAATTTATGCTAAGTGAATAGATTGGTAAGTAAGTAAGTAAAAGAAATGGTTCATTATTTTAAGAAAAGATTGATGATTATGTAATTCAACTTGTGAGACCACATTATGTTATAAATGGAAAGTATTCGAATGTTATGAACCTATTCATTACGGAATTGATAGTTATATAGTTGATAAATCTTGAGGCATTGGTATAGGGTTATTTACAACTTCTAAATTTCTTATTGAAATGGATTATTGCATTTTAAAGTTTATACAAGCTTACAAAGCATTCATTACTTATGTTGTTTTCTTTCTTTTATTTTACAGATTATCGAAAACTCGATCGGTTTGGAAGCTAGTCGGAGATTTATCACACTATCAAGAATTTTATTGGTAGATTTTGATGCTTTGGTTGTGGTTATAATGGCATTATTGATTCCTTGTTGATGATATTAGCCATTATGTTTGGCTTGTAAATGTGGCATTTTAGGTAGTGAAATAGTTATTATGTTATCATGTATGTATGGTATTTTAATGGTATTTAATTTGGCATCTAAGTATTTAAATGATGGTAGTTGAAATGATGAATATAATGCATGCTATGAAATGATGATTTGGTATGGAATTAGATAGTTCATTGAGTTGTTAAATGGCTTGTTTTGAACTTTGGGTGTGGTTGGCATATGGTCAAATTGCTAAGGTATTGATGATTGGTGTGAATGGTCATATTGGGGTTTGTGAGTATAAACATGGTGATACGAGTCACAGAGGCCCAACCCAAATTCTTGAAGGCAATGCCCAATAAGAAGATTCCAAAGCCCAATCAAGAAATCCACCCATACTTAGTTGAAAATCAGGCCAAATTGTCAAAGTGGCCCAAGTTTTAAAGTTTTATTTTTATTTTTATTTATTTATTTATTTATTTTTACTTAGTTTAATTTTTATGTAAATATTCAGTCCCATAGTCCCAAATAAAGACCCTTGGCTGAATTTCCATATTAAAATAATTAGGAGTTTTTTTATTTTAGTTTTCTAATTAGATTAAGACTAGTTATAAGGCCTATTTAAAGGCATGGCTAGCCACCTT
This sequence comes from Gossypium raimondii, assembly GCF_025698545.1. Classification (NCBI taxonomy): domain Eukaryota; kingdom Viridiplantae; phylum Streptophyta; class Magnoliopsida; order Malvales; family Malvaceae; genus Gossypium; species Gossypium raimondii. The sequence goes on from NC_068568.1 coordinate 28,874,261, forward strand.
GTAAACAACTTCCCAAATATATATTAAATTTGATTTGTTGAGTGCAGAATTTTCTTTGAGGTTTTCTCCAAGAATTCTCTCTTGAGCTTTCTTTAGAAGTTGTTTTAACAATCTTTTGATTGTGGGAGCCATCTTCAACCTTCTTCTTGCCATTGATATTCTTTGGAGGGGAGATTAGAGCCGTTTGAAGGAGTTGTGAGATCTTTCGGATTTCAAGGCTTCTTAGGACTTATTTTTAATTTCTTACTGTCAATTCTTTCTTTATTTCTGCTTGTACCGAATCTTTATCTAATTTATTTTCTGTTCTTATTGTGTTTTCAGCCTTTTTCTATCTTAAGGAATTAGCCCAAAAATCCCCAATTTCTAGGGTTCTTGCCGATTCATCCATACTCTTTTTGGGAGAAATTAGATTGCCGAAATTTGGGGAAAACTATCTGGTGTTCAATTGGGCGAATCGCAATCTCTTTTAGGGTTTCAAGAACCCTTATTAACACTTATTTCTATTCTCAATTTGATTCTTTGCTGATTTGGGGATTTTATTTCAGATCTGGAAATTCAAAATTCTAATCTTTTAATTTTCTGTTTCGTTTCAGATATGATTGTTTAGGGTTTTTCGTAGGAGTTTCTCGTGACTTGGCAACTCGATCTTGGTCCGCGCGCACCCCCCGTATCATTTGGTATCAGATTTTGGGCGTTTTGGGTGTTCTTGGTTGATTTCTAAACTAATCTCAATTTTTAAAGCAAAAATAGCAGTTTTACCCAGAAAAATTGTTTGAAAAAAATTTATTTAAGTGGGTAAACGTTGTCCAATTGATCTGAAATTTTACATACATATTTGTGGCACTGTGATTGAATATAAAAAAATTAATCCCGCAAAAAAATCAGTCAAAAAATTCAAAAAAATCAAAAAAAGACAAAATTCAATAAAAATTTAAAAAAAGATTCAGCGGGTTGAATTTGGTGCCCAAAATTTCCAGATCAAAAATTAAATATTTAAGGACATTCCAAATTTAATTTCATGATTTTTTGAGATCAGGAACACCTCGAACGAAGTTGTCAAGTTACTCCGCAGTTTTTCGGGTTTTCTATTTTCAGCAATTTTTATTGATTCTTAGCTGTAGGTTTTCATTTGTTTACCTTTATTCTTCCTTTACGCTATCTAACACCTTCTTGTTTCTTGTGTTAGTAGGATTTAAACGCAGCCCAATTCTTCCTCGGTGCAACACGAATCAATTGGTGTCTCGTCGTTTTGGCATCCTAGTGCACATTAGGATTCTTTGGTAGATCGGTTCATCCACTCTCTAATTGGTTGATATAAACTCGATAAATAACTCACAAGATTGAATTCTACCTCATTGAGAATTTGAATTTTCTTTTGAGTGATTAACGGTGAGGTTTGCTAACTTTTATTTTTGAGTGTTGAGTGTTTTGCGATTTTAAAAAAATGTCTACAGTGATAATAATGGTGACATATTTAAAAATTCCAACAACAGTTGGATGAGCATTCTTGCTCTTGAGCTTTGATCTGCTACCATCAATGAGGTGCGATTGAATCAAGAACCTCATCCAATCAAAGAAGATAGGGATAACCAACCCCGAGGCGTGGCCCTCGGCGTGTCACTAGAATGGATGATGATTTTCATGATCGTGGGCAACCTTCTTTGGCAAAACCGAAATTCACAATTCCGAATTTCGTGGTAAGAATGATCTGATGCTTATTGTGAATGGGAATCTAAGATTGAACTTATGTTTGGTATTATAAATGTCCGGATGATGAAAAGGTAGCGTTAGCAACACCGGAATTTTCGATTATGCATTAAGTTGGTGGACTCAACTTGGGGTAAACCGCCATCGAATTATGAAGGTGAGATTTCGACATGGGATGAGTTGAAGCAGATTATGCGTAAAAGGTTTATTCCACCTCACTACTATAGAGAAATTAAAACAAAGCTGAGAAGACTTATCCAAGGTAGTAGGATGGTGGATGAATATTTTAAAGAGATGGAGATGCTCATTCAAAGAGCTAACGTGGAGGAGGATGAAGAAACAACTATGGTTCGATTCATTGATGGTTTGAACAGCCGATAGCTAATACATTGAGGCTACAAACTTATATTGATTTGGAAGAAGCGGTTCACAAAGCCGGTGAGATCAAGCAACAATTAAAGGAACAAAGGTTTGGGTCATTCTCTACTTCACAATATTACCGAGGTAACAATTCCAATTCGATTTTAAGAGTTCAAAACCACCTTTTGTTACTAATAAGTCTTCTTTGAGTAACAAGCGATCGATTGGAAAAAGGGCTCTGCTAAAACGCAAACACCTTCTAAGCAGCCCAATTTAGGTGATTCGAGTGTGAAGAGGACTCGTGAGGTTGAATGTTTTAAGTGCAAAGGCGTGGTCATTATAGTAGGGAATGCCCTAACACGAGATTCCTTCTTCTAAAAGATAATGGTGAGTATACTTCCGACTCGATAAAACAGATCCAGATATGCCAGAACTTGTTGATGACAGTGATAATGGCGAAGAGTTGGTTGAACCACCCAGAGAAGGAGACTTTGCTGATTTTCAATGCCTTGTAGTTCGTCGAACCCTTAACATTCAGATGAAAGATGATGATAGCCAAAGGGCCAATATTTTCCATTCTCGGTGTTTTATTAAAGGTAACTTATGTTAACTCATTATTGATAGTTGTAGTTGCTCAAATGTGGTGAGTAGCTATTTGGTTGATTCTTTAAAGTTACCTTGCACCAAACACCCTAAGCCATATCACCTTCAGTGGCTTAATGAATGCTCAGAAGTTAAGGTTACAAAACAGTCCTTGATCACTTTTAAGCTCGGGAATTACGAGGATGAGGTATGGTGTGATGTGGTCCCAATGCATGTGGCACACTTGCTCCTTGGACGGCCTTGGCAATTTGATCGTGATGTTACACACCAAGGCAAGCTCAATAGATACTCTCTTGTGTTTAAAGGCCGAAAATTCACTCTTGCTCCTTTAAATCCCAATGATGTATATAAAGATCAATTAAAATGATGAAATTTTGTGAGGGGTGAGGGAGAAAGGAAAATAAAAAGACAGAGAGAAAAGAGGCTAGTAGTGAAAAAAGTCAAAATTTAAATGGCCCAAAGGTGAGTGAATTCACAAGTGGCAAAACTAGAGAGAAAAAATTGATTGCAACAAAAAAAGATGTGCGGAGAGCCCTACTCAATAAACAACCTTGTATCCTTGTGAGGTTTAGGCAAAACTATTTATCTCTATCTAACATTAATGGATATTTGCCTAGTGTGTTTCAATGTCTTTTGCAGGATTATGTGGATGTTTTTAGTGAGTCCCCTAAAGGTTTACCACCTTTACGTGGGATAGAACACTTCCATTGGCCACATATGAAGAAGGATGTCGAAAAGGTGTGTTCTAAGTGCATCAAATGTAAACAAGCAAAATCTAAGGTAATGCCTCATGGCCTTTACACTCCTTTGCCAATTCCTACTTCACCATGGGTAGACTTATCCATGGATTTTATTCTAGGATTGCCACGAACTAAGAAAGGAAGCGTGAGTTGTTATTCTCTTGATTTGCCTTATGTAAAATCTGCGAATTTGTGCAAATCTATTTTGGTGAATAAAAAAAGTTTTGAATGTAAGTTGGTACGTATGCGAAAACCCTCATGGTTTAACTTGATTGGTTTAATGAAATCTTTGTTACACTTCGGCATGACTAATCAAAATCAAGTTTTTAAACCTGGAATCTATTTTGGTATATTTTGTTGGAAAATCAAGCATCATCTATTGTGTGCAAATACTTTCTATTGTTTTGATACTTGGTTTTTGAATAAGGTAACGAAATTTACCAAATTTGTTTTCAATTTATATTCGTGCCTTAAACAGTTCTTATTGTGTTTTCAGCCTTTTTCTATCTTAAGGAATTAGCCCAAAAATCCCCAATTTCTAGGGTTCTTGCCGATTCATCCATACTCTTTTTGGGAGAAATTAGATTGCCGAAATTTGGGGAAAACTATCTGGGTGTTCAATTGGGCAGAATCGCAATCTCTTTTAGGGTTTCAAGAACCCTTATTAACACTTATTTCTATTCTCAATTTGATTCTTTCTTGATTTGGGATTTTATTTCGGATCCGAAATTCAAAATTCTAATCTTTTAATTTTCTGTTTCGTTTCAGATCTGATTGTTTAGGGTTTTTCGTAGGAGTTTCCCGTGACTTGGCAACTCGATCTTGGTCTGCGCGCAACCCCCGTATCACATGGTATGTGAACATTATGGCAAATGTAATATATAATGTGTTTAATTGGTTGATTTATTTATGGATAAACTTAGAAAATGTTTAATCAAGTTTGTTTGTTGTGAATGAGGTGCCTTTTAGGCATATTGGTTGTATTGTTATTTATTATGATGATCTAGCTTGGATATGCTTGTGTTAGGCGCAATTTGGTTGCATGAAAATAGGTACATTTGGCTTGTATAAGTGAGTAAGCTTTGGGTGAGAAAAATGGCTTGGAAATGACTTATTTTTTGTCCACACGGCCTAAGACATGGGTGTGTGACTCAGCCTTGTGTGACACAAGATCACGCGACATGGTCGTGTGTCCCCTGTAGGTTTTTAAAGGTTGCATTTCTAGAGTTACGCGGCCTAGCACTCAAGCATCTAGCTTGGCCGTGTAAACCAAGTCAAAAAGTTACACAGGCTGGGACACGACTGTATGTCGCTAGTTCGAATGGCCTGTGTCTCAGGCCGTGTGAGTCACACGGCCTGGTCACACAGTCGTGTGATCCCTGTAGTGTGAATTTTTCTATCTTTTTCCATGAAGTCCTAAATGTTTTCAATTTAGTCCTGAATCGTTTCTAAAGTGTTTTTAAGGCCTTGAGGGGTCGAAAAAGGGATGTTATGCATGTGTTTGAATGGAATATAATGTGTTTTATAAATGATTGTAATTGAATGTTTTAAGTTACAAGTTTTTGGTATTGCTCCGTAACCCTATTCCGGCGAAGGATATGGGTTATGGGTGTTACAAATTCGCCTATGTACATTAGAAAAAAGTGCAAACTAACCCTTCTGTTAAAAATTCACCGTTTAACGATGATGTGGAAAATCCAAGATGGTAATAATTTTTTATTTGCAAAAAAAAAAAACATAAAATCCAACATGGTAAAAGTACAATGAAAACCCTTGTACTAAGAGTTAGATTGCATTATGTCACCTCTACAAAAAAGGAGGCAAAATTAGTCATTGTATTTTAGATCAAATAGTACACTAATCCTTTTGTTAAAATTTTCATTTATTTCTACTGTTAAGTGAGAAGTGGTTGACGAAGCAACAAAACAATGACACATAATGTGCCACATACACCTTATATTGTTGTGGCATTTTGTCATACCAACAGAGATTTCAATTTTTTTTTTTAAATTCCTAAAATTAAATAAAATTTTAAAAATTATTTAAAACTTATATAAATTTATTAAGAATCAAATTATTTTTAAATAATTTTCTACAATTTTATTTTTATTTAAGAGATCACTTCAAAATGAACATGGACAAGTAGTTGTCCAAGTTCATTCAAGTCTAACAACCATTTGTCCACAATAATTTTGGACATTGTTTTTAATAGCTTTTTATTAATTTATAACTTCTTATAATTCTTAATAGTTTTAAATAATTTTCTATAAAAACCATTCAAGGATTCATCTTGGATGTTGTTTATTTGAATAATTATAAAAAATTTTATTTATTTTTAGGATTTTTTAATTTATTTAAATATTACCACATTAGCATGAGGTATATGTGGCATCCCACATTAGCATTTAATAGTAGAAATCAGTGAAATTTTTAACAAAATGATCAGTTTGATCTCTGATCTAATGTACAAGGACTAATTTGCCCCCTTTTTTTTATAGAGGGGGCAAAATGCAATTGACTCTTAATACAAGGGTCTCCATGGTACTTTTACCATGTTGGATTTTAAGTTTGTTTCAAATAAAAATTAATTCCACTTTGGATATTCCACATCATCATTTAATGATAACTTTTTGGTAAAAGAATTAATTTGTACTTTCTTTTAAAGTATAAAGATGAATTTGTACATTTATTGCGTAAAGAGTAAAATGTAATTCGATTTCTAATATAAAGGCCTCCATGATATCCTTACCATTATTTTAGAGACATTACAAATGCAACATAATCTAGTAAATTATTAAACGTCAAGGGCGAAGCCAGAATTTTTTTAGGGGGCCGAAATTAAATTGTAACTTTTATGATAGTAAAAATACAATTTCACCATTTTAACAGCCTCTATCTTTATAATTTTTAAATGATTAAATCAAATTTTTATCATTTTTAGGGAGGCCAGTGTGTAATTTTACCTTTACTAATTTAAATTTTAAAAATTTCAAAGAGCCTAAATGAAATTTTTTTCATTTTAGGGGGGTCGGAGCCCCTACCAACCCCTTAGTTTCACCCCTGTTAAACATGTAAAAGATTAAATATAATCCTTTCAAAAAAACGTTAAATATAAATACAAAATGTATACCCTAAAAAAACAATATGTTAAACGTGTCATCGTATTTACGTAGTATATATATTGGAATTACATTTCTCTTTTCGAAAGGAAAAGTTGGGCTTGTAGATGTTGAAGGATAGCAAGATGAAAAAAACAGATGAAAAGGCTATAAGATTTAGGCTTTAAGCCCAACACATTCACAGTAAGAATTAAACCACAATGTTCTCTTTCAATTTCATGTTCGTCCTTCTCGTCATCCAGCGCAATCCTGATGGGTAAGCAAGGTTTTGGCTCTTGCAAAATTAAAATTTATGCAATTTAATCTTCTTAAAAATAAAATTTTAAATTAATATATTAAAATTATATTTTGATCTCTCAAAAATAAAAATTATTTAATCCCTTCAACAATAATAAAATAAAAAAATTAATAAATAATAAAATTTTAATTTTAATATATTAAAAATTAAAAATTTAATTTAATTCCTACCTCATTACAAAAATTTCTAAATTAACCCTGTCGTCAACCATTTGTCCATCAAAATCTCGATTGAATGCCACATGCACCACTTCATCTAACTTAGTTAGCGATGTTATATTTCACACTTCAAATACCTTACAAGTCGACTATGAAACTTCAAACCAGTATTTTGTGGAAGATTAATAAAGTTTATGTTATGACTGAACAAGATGGAAGGGTGACTACCGAACTAGTGATCTAAGACAAGGCTCAACCAGAACCAAGAAGGGATGCGCGTCAACGAGGGCTCCCACAGAAATTCACTGACTTTGTCGTGTAGTACAAGTCAACAATGGAATAATGACCAAGAGATGGTACAAGATGACAGAAGGAATAAAGAATCAGTTATGCATTTTGTCAAAGTTGTAATCATCTCTCATTTCTCATCTCCTTCTGGAATTTACTTGGATTTTTCTAAATTTTTCTCTTTTGTCCTCACTTCTGTTGCAATCAAATTGGGGTCATTTTGTGTTTTCCATTTTTTTTTTTTTTTTGCTCTTCGATTGTTCTTTTCCCTGCTACAAGTAACTCAGTACACTCCATTGGTGCTTTGTGCAAACTCGCGTCGCCACTTTCTTGCGTCTACCCGTCGAAAAAATTGCCCAATTTTTCGTTTTAGTTGGTAATGGAGAACATTTAGTGTGCACAGGCCTCAGCTGCCAGTTTCTGCTCATCATCGAAGGCAAGAAAATCTCAGTGCACTTCTATGTGCTGTCGTTACAAGGCTGGGATATGGTTCTATGTACTGCTTGGTTGGCTACCTTCGGGCCCATAGTTACGGACTACGCCACCACTATCCTTCAGTTTACACACAAAGGGCACCAGGTGTGTTAGCAAGGGGAACAATAACCACTTGCTCAGCCAGTTCAGTACAATTGCCTTCGTCAACTATCTAATACACATGCCATCGCTGAATATGATCGACTGGAGTTATTGCCTACCCAACCCGACTCTTCTCTACACTATTCACCCGATATTGAAAAACTTTTGTCTATCTTTATAGATGTCTTCAGTAAACTACATGGCCTCCCTCCATCCCGATCGCAAGATCATGTCATTCCTTTGTTACCGCAAACAACCCCAGCTTATGTTCGCCCATACCGGTATCCCTATTTTCAGAAATGGCAAATGGAGAAATTGGTCGCCAAAATGCTCCAAAAAGGGATTATTCGCCCCAGCAATAGTCCATTTTTGTCCTCGGTTCTACTAGTCTGTAAGGAAGACAACACTTCACAGTTCTGTGTTGACTACCGTGCACTCAAGGCTGTCACATTTCGTGATCGTTTTGCAATTCCTTCCATTGATGAATTATTTGATAAAATACATGTTGCTTACTATTTCTCCAAACTTTATTTGTTGGCAGGATATCATCAAATCAGAATCAAGGCTGGCGATGAGTGCAAGACGACTTTCAGGACTCATGACGGCCACTACCAATTTTTGGTGATACCTTTCGGCTTAATCAATGCTCCTTCCACTTTTCAAGATTTGATGAACAATGTATTGGAATGCCGGTATACCCTATGGCACAGTGGAAAAAAATATTTCGACAATCATCAACTATGGATCCATGTACAAGGAATGAATCGGGTTGAAACAAGGGTCGAAAATATGCTTTTTGTGTTTTTCTGATCCCTCAACGCAATGTCGAACCCAAGCCGCAACAATAACATTTCAGCCTCTACGTAATCTACCCGTCAAGAATGAACAAGAAAAACTCTTGAACTTTTTCAGAGAGAATTTTCAAAATAACTGCTAGACCTTATTTTGTTTTTCTTCTAACTAACACTATTAGGAATTATATTCCTTCTTCTTAATCGCGCATAATAAAAACAGAATAATCCCCTTTTTATTTTTAGAGAAAACTATAGAACGTATTAAAATATTATATTCTTTTCAAAAGAATATTAACCTCAGTAAATATTTTTTCTTTAACCGAAATTATTATAACTATTTATTTTCATAATTTTGGTAAACAATATTTAGTTAAATAATATTTAGTTAATATTTTATATGAATCAAATTCATATATTAATTTTAATTATATTCTCTATTTCTGCATAACAAATTTATGCATATAATGTGTTCAATATTTAACTATCAAGTAACAGCTAAAGATAATACCAATTATGTTTGGATTATGTTCTCTTTAACTATATGGTGTGAGCTCTTGTACTGAATAAAGATTCCTTCCATTGGTCTCCTCGGGCGAGCCTTGCCTTCTCCAACTTATAAACACTATTGGCATCGGCTCTAGTATTACAGCTGCTAGATTTCTCTAAACCCTTCACTTTGGAAATTGATGCCTACGGGGTGGGTATTGGCACCGTCCTCTCTCAAGATCGCCATCCCATTTCATTCTTTAGTTAGAAACTCATTCTACGCCTGTAGTCAGCGTCCACCTACTAGCGCGAGATGTATGCGATTACTCAGGCCGTAGCGAAGTGGCGTCAATATCTGCTGGGTCATCGCTTCTCCATTACTACCGATCAGAAGTCCTTGAAAAACCTTACCAACGAAGTGATTCAAACTCCTGCAATAACAAAAATGGTTGGGAAAGTTAGTGGGTTATGATTTCGAGATATCGTATCAACCTGGCAAGCACAATCAGGCCGTTGATTCTCTCTCTCGTATATCCTCTGCCTCTCTATTTGCTATATCTTGCCCTGAATTTAAAGCGGTGTCGGCAGTGCGTGAGGCTTACCAATCTCACCCAAAATTTTTGGCCTTACAAACTCGCTTGTAGTCCGATCCCAAGTCTCTTCCTGGGTATACTTATAAAGATGGTCTTCTGTTCTTTCATGGCCGCCTAGTTATTCCCTCTGATTCGGTCCTTCGACAGCAACTTCTACAGGAATTCCACTCTTCTCCCATCATCGGCCATGCTAGTATTACTTGTACCTTTCATTAAGCGTCCTCAAATTTCTTTTGGAAAAGAATACGCCGCGACGTTCAACGATTCGTCTCAGAGTGTCAAGTCTGCCAATAGATTAATGATTCCTTCCTCTGCCCTGCTGGTTTACTTCAAACCCTACCTATTCTGATCTTTTTTTTGAGGACATTTCCATGGATTTCATTAACGAGTTGCCACCACCGCAAGGTAAAGCTGTTATCATGGTTGTGGTCGATCGTTTGTGGAAGTATGGTCGCTTCATTGCTCTCTCAAGTAATTTTTCGAGTGATACAATTGCGTCTGCATTTGTTTCTTAGATCATTCATCTTCATGGAATTCCCAGCACAATTGTCACCGACAGGGATCCTCGTTTCATGCGAGATTTTTGGCAGGAGCTTCACCACTCGCAAGGCACGGAACTGGCAATTAGTACACCATATCACCCACAAATGAGTCGACAGACGAAGGCTCTTAACAAATGCCTCAGAATATTGACACCCTAAATACTTGGGTCGCAATGATACCATGGGCCAAATATAGGTACAACACTGCTTACTAGACAGCTGCAAAAATGATACCTTTGAGGTTCCCTATAGGCGACCACCACCAACAATTATACATAAAGGGAGCTACTAGAACAGATTTGGTGGAGGAATACATGTTAGATAGAGACGTCGTCCTCAGTCTACTCAAACAAAATCTCTTAAAGACACAAGCTCAGATGAAAAATTTTGCGGATAAACACCGTCGCGACTTGGTTTGTCAAGAGGGTGATTAGGTTTATGTTAAACTCCAGCCTTTCCATCAAAACTTCGTTCGACTTTGACGCCATCATAAGCTCGATCGGCATTTCTCTGTGCCCTTCAAAGTCATCAGCCATGTGGGGGAAGTAGCATACAAACTGTACTTGCCCAATACTGCCAAGATTCACCCAATCTTCCATGTGTCCCTCCATCGAAAATGCCTGGGCATTCCCGAGCAACAAGTCACGCCGTTCCATGTTGTGAACTCAACCAACACATTAATTTTTCACCCTACAGCTGTCTTGAATAAACGAGTGATTGAACGAGCTGGCCATCTTGTTGGCCAGTTTCTAATTCAATGAGAGGGTTTCCCAAGTGTGGCTACAACTTGGAAAGATAATGACCATCTCTCGAAGAGTTTTCCTGACTAGAACCTTGAGGATAAGGTTCATCTCGGACAGGGGTATTATTATGACTAAACTAGATGGAAGGGTGACTACCGAACCATTGAACCAAGACGAGGCTTAACCAGAACCAAGGAGGGATACGCGTCAGCGAAAGCTCCCACAAAAATTCAATGACTTTGTCATGTAGTACAGGACAGCAATGGAATATCGACCAAGAGATGGTATAAGATGACCGAAGGAATAAAGAATCAGTTACAAATTTTGTCAAAGTTGTAATTATCTCTCATTTCTTATCTCCTTCTGGAATTTACCTGGAGTTTCCTGAATTTTTCTCTCTTGTACTCACTTCGTTGCAATCAAATTAGGGTCATTTTGTGTTTTCCATTTTTTTTTCTCTTCGATTTTTCTTTTCCTTGTTACAGGTAACTCAGTACACTCCATTGGTGCTTTGTCCAAATTCGCATCGCCACTTTCTTGCTCCACATGCACCACTTCGTCTAGATTAGTTGGCGATGTTATATATCACACTTCAAATACCTTACAAGTCAGCTATGAAACTTCAAATTAGTAATTTGTGGCAGATTAACAAAGTTTATGTTATGACTAAACCAGATGAAAGGGTGACTACTGAACCGGTGAACTAAGATGAGGCTCAACCAGAACCAAGGAGGGATGCGTGTCAGCAAAGGCTCCCACGGAAATTCACTGACTTTGTCATGTAGTACAGGTCAGCAATTGAATAACGACCAAGAGATGGTATAAGATGACAGAAGGAATAGAGAATTAGTTATGCATTTTGCCAAAGTTGTAATCATCTCTTATTTCTCATCTCCTTCTGGAATTTACCTGGATTTTCCTAAAAATTTTCTCTATTTTACTCACTTCGGTTGGAATCAAATTGGGGTCATTCTATGTTTTCCATTTTTTTTTTTTTTTTTGCTCTTCGATTGTTCTTCTTCCTGTTGTAGGTAACTCAGTACACTCCAATTTACCTCGACACAAAAATTTTCCAAAACTTCTTCATTCTTTAATTCAATTATCAATTATTTCAAATTAAATCCGAAGCTAGAAGGGCAAAGCAAGAAGTATAATTAAGGGTATATATAACACTTAGGTATAAATACTCCCCCAAGTCACTCTCAATTTAAAAATGGGATAATTTATCCCTCTTAAAGATAAGGAGTAATTTAGTCTCTATCAATTTTGAAAGGATAAAAATATATTTTTGTTACCTGAACTTGGCGTGAAAATTCAATTTGGTGCCTAAATTTTTTTTTATCCAATTAGGCATCTAAACTTGGCATTTTAGTTCAAACTGGTACATGAACTTGGCTTCATCGCTCAAATTGGTTCTAATAAGTTGTCTACCGCAAGTATTAATTTAGACCAAAAAGTTAAGTCCAAGTACCAATTTGAATCAATAAATCAAGTTCAAGTAACTAATTAGATAAAAAATGATTAATTACTAAATTGTACTTAAAGAAAATTCAAATACCAAAATGTATATTCACCCATTAAAATTGAGCAAAGACATCAATGACAATGTCAACTCTTTCCCTTAATACATGTGATATGTTGAATTGAGGTTGATTGATTTCTTTTAAAAGAAAATCCAAAAAAAAAATTGTACACAATTCAAAAAAATCTTAAAATATTAAAAGTTATAAAAACAAACTAATATAGGTTTTCAAAATTTTGAAAAACAAATTTAAAATGTCAAGATATTACTTAAAAATTAAAACGAGTAAAATTCCCAAGTTTTAAAAAAATCAAAATATTCTTAAAATTAAAAATATATATTCGAATTTTACTAAAAATTATAAAATATATAGAAAAATTATGTTTATTAAAAATTTTAAAAATTCGTAAATGATATAAACTAAAAATTCATTAAAGAAAAGATTATTTTGATAGTTTCTTTTTTAAAATGGAATAATATCACTTTTAAATTTTAATAAAAATCATAAAAACATTTAAAATGTCAAAAATACCAAAATTTATTCAAAATTTCAAAATAAATAAAAATAAAATATATCGATAAAATATATTAAAAATATTAAAAATCAATAAAGTAATTAAAGTTTGTTAATATGTTAAAAACTAAAAATATTGAAATTCATAAAGTCATTAAAATGTTTAATATTAAAATGTTTGAAAAATTAAAATTTTTGTAAAGAATTTACTTTATGATTTTTTAATATTTTAAAATACTAGGATATTTTATTACTTTATGAATTTTAATATTTTTAATATATTTTATCTGTTATAAAATAAATAATAAATAAAGTAAAAATATGAAAATAGAAGAACAAAGTAGAAGTATGTATTTTATTAATCAATAAGATATTTATAATGCTTCTCTAAAGTATTATATTTTTAAACAGGCAAAAATAATTTGGCTTGCTGATGATTTAGAATTAGTACTCTATCTTAAACAATTCTCATAAATTAAAATTTCTTTATATTAATATAATATTATTACAAATCTAAAAATTAAATAAATGATCGTTTAATTAATCTTTTATTCCCGGGAAATAATTCTAGTTATTATTATGGCGATCTTCTATTCAAGTAATTTTGCTTTTAGATAAATGAAAAAGATAGCCAAAAGGTTAATTTACTTAAAATAATATAATATATGTTCATGACTGAAAATGATTAGAGAAAACTTAAAAATGAAAACAATATTCAACTTGTTATTATTTAAGAATTGAAAAGTATAATTATTTTGTTGGAAAAAATATACTTTTTCTAGACAAAATCTAACATCGAAGTCGTCTCATAATTCATAATAATTTCTTCAAGCGTCAAAGATAATAATGTTTGCTTAGTCAAAGAGGTACTTCCTTTGATCTCGTGTTGGATTTCAATTAAAAAACAACTATCACCTAAACAATCTTTTATTTTGGATCTTGGACTCTTCATAACACTTCTATTTAATTAGAAATAATTTAAAATTGCAAATATTTATTAATAATCTCGCTATCTGAACTTAATTATTAGAATTATGCTCAATAGTCAATATACCATGTCATGAAAAAATGCAATTTGAGTTCGGGTAAAACTTATATATATATATATATGTATTATATCGAAAGGAAAAAGGTTTATGAAACCTTATTTATTCAAAAATAAAACCCGGGGGGGGGGGGTAACATGTTTTTTGGTCTCAATATTTCAAGGAAGAGTAGTGGCAGAATACGATGCCGAGATGATGATGATCGATGATGATAAAGATGAACATAATAAATGGAGCATTCATGGTCTGAAAATCGCATTAAGAAAGAATTTGATTAACCAATAAAAGGTTAAATGATTGCAAGTCCATGCATGATGAAGGATGTTCATGAGGATCATCATTTTCTCACTACAAATGCAGAATTTTTAGGGTATAATTTGGTCCCTAACTTTTTCAGCATAAAACAGCATCCCAGGAAGATAAATGGGACATAGGAAATGATGACGATGATAATGAAATAACAAAGTTTTGGAGGAAAACGCTTAATGATTATGTCTAGCAATAAACATGCAAATATCCTTCCATGTTCGATCAAGGGGTTTGCAATTTGCATGCATATATGCCCAGGCTGAGCTGCCTCCGTCTTTTCTTTTGCTCTCATCATCTGCCTAAAATCATCAAATAAGCCCCATTATTTGTAAAACTAATCAAATTGCTCTCATCATCTCCAATCATGCATGCAAAATGATTGTATTAAACCATAGCAAACATTTTAATATAGATATAGATATATCGGCACTCACTATGCCGGTGAGAAAATATATTTTTTGCTTATTGAAATTATTGAAATAATTGAAAATATATATTTCATTAGTTTTTTCTAACATGTGGGTCTAAAGTATTGGGTAATTTCTTTTGAATTTTTCTTTTAACTTTTTAAAATGTCATTCATATCTTTATTAGAGTTTAACTTTAACTAGAATGATCCTAAAAAGTCAGATTTAGGCACCTAATACGTACACTACATCATTTTTTAGATTGCATGAATAACAAAGTATATTAAGAAACATCAAATTCACTCTTATTATTATTTTTAACACTGAATTTAATCTATTTTTTTATAAAATTCTAAAATCCTAGACCCTTTAGACCTTATTCTACTTTAATACTTTCCTTAAAATTCTAAATTTTAACGCAGCTTACTATAAATCATAAATCTAGTTGAAGAAAGCATAAACCTTGTATTATTATTATTTTTTAATTTTATTTAATTAATCAAAACTAATTAGGGTTAAATATTATTAAGGATAATTAATTTGGTGTTAGAAAGTGTATCATATTAATTAGAATTCTTTAAAAAATATTATTAAGGGAATTGTTATCTCTAACTTCACTCATTAAAGATTATTTTCATTTAATAAGATGGGATTAATATTTTTTCATGTGAAATATAAATATTTTATTAAAATAATATTTTAATTGATATCATGTTTATTTAGTAAATTATAATTAATGGGCTTACTTATATGAAATAGTTATAATTTTACTTAAAAATTTAGGTAATATGTTTTTATAAAAGAACTAATTTAATAAATATATATATATACTTCATAATTATGTTTGTTGTTGTTATAAGTGAAATTTGTTATAAAGGGTTAAAATAAAGGGAATAACTTATATTAGGATCATCCTAGAAAGTATAGTTTTAGGCACCAATAAATTAATAGTTTCATGTCATTAAATTTTAAAGATAACAAATTATTATACGATTGTTTATATCTACTATCTTCTTCAATTTAATTTCACTTTAATTAAATTACTTAAAATAATTAATTTTTTAAATTATAAACAATCATCTTTTCTTTTTCTTTCTTTTTTTACAATTTTAATAATTTTTTCCGAAGTTAATATTTTTATTTTTGTGCAATCAATTTTTTTAAAAAATTAATTTCTAGACAATGGATTATTTTCCATTTAAAATTGTTTTCCATTTAAAATTATTTTCTATTTCATATTATACATTTTTTAAAAGTAAAAATTATATTGCATTGAATATTTAGTGATGAGAATTGTGTAAATTTTTTTTCTAAAAAAATACTAGACTGGGCCTTTAATAACATAAAAAAACCAAATACATAGTCCAAAATCAAACTAAAAAACAAAAAAGGCCAGGCCAAATAGAAATAAAACCGGCCAAACCCATAAAACTCAATTAAAATACCCTAAAAAACTACCAACCAATAAACCAGAAAAATTAAAAGAAACAAACAAAACCCAATCAGATATAGCTTGCAACCGCCCAAAAAATAAATGCCCTTATCCCTTGCTTTTTGTAGGTTGCAATCTCCTAAGGCAGGTTTCCAAAACAACATTTTCATTTCTCCTGCCTGTTCCTTTCCCTAATCGAGTTTCACAGAGGTCAAAACTTCAATCTGGTGCCCTTGGTCTTCTCCGATCCAACGCTTCCTTGACGAACCCTGAAACATCTCTTTCATGGTAAACTTCCTCTCCCTTCTTCATACTTTCCGTTGAAATCATATGTTTGAGATGATTTGCTGTTTTGGGAACATATTAAAAATCTATTATGAGAAAAAAACCTTTTGCACTACTGAATATCTCTAACAATTGCTCCAATATTGGTTTGTCTGGTGTGTTTAACTTGGATTTCTTTATCGTTGTCATCGAGTCACCCTCAACTGTCACCAATTCGAACCCCAACTGAGCCCCCAATAATATGCCTTTAAAACATACAAGGGCCTCCGAAGCGAACTCCGTCAAAAAAGACTCATGAAAAGTTGTTTTCAAGGTCAAGATCTCCCCTAAGGCATTTCTAACCACCACCCCTGATGCTGATTTAGCGTTACTACCATCAAAGGCTGCGTCAAAATTTATCTTCACAGTGGCTCCAAGCTAGGGAATCCAATTTACATGGACTTAATGCTTGGTATGTTCCTTTTCCTTCATCCCGCCCAACTCCTTCATATAATCCAATACCCAATCTGCAATTTCCTTCCCCAACGATTTTTTCTCCTTATGCACTAATTTGTTTCTGTTTATCCAGATTGCCCACACTCCACAACAAAACAGTCTACGTTGTTCACTGGCATTATTACTAAAAACCCAGGTTAGCCACTCCCAACTATTCCGTACTAAATTTGAAGAAACCCATAACAGGTCAAAATTAACCTAGGTCTCAGTTGATGTAGGGCACTCCCTAAGAATGTGGTCAGTGCTCTTTGCAACTCCATGACATTTAGGATATAGCTCTTCAACAGGAATTTGTCTCAGCCTTAGATTAACGAAAGTGGAAACAAAATTCCAAGAAAATTTCCACATTGTAATTTTAATCTTGGAGGGAAGATGTAGTGCCAATAACTTTTTATAAAAATCTATAATATTGGTCTCTATTTGAGCATTATTCGGAAAGAAAGTACCTTTTTGTTATAGTTTATAGCCACTTCTGACTGAGAACTCCCCCAAGGGCTTACCACTCTAAACCCTCAAGTCTTCGTGGGCTTTCTTAGATAAGGGAATATGCAAGATTTTCGTCGCCATTTCCTCTAGGAAGGTATCAACTATAATACTTTCCCTCCATTCTCCATTATGTGCATCAATTAAGTCCAAAACTAAAAGAATCCCATCACCTCTAACATTGCTATATGAATTATTCGTGATAGACCCCGGTATCCATGCATCGTCTCAAATCAAAATCTTCTCTCCAATACCAACCCGCCAACAAAGTTAACTTTGCAAAAGACCCCTCGTTGCCCAAATACTCTTTCAGGTATAAGAAGGTAGATTTTTCAAACTTGCACTTAAAAAGTCAGAATTTGAAAAATATTTAGCTTTTAGAACCCGCGATAATAAAAAAATCAGATAATTTAAAATGTGCCATCCTTGCTTTGCTAACAATGTAATACTAAAACTAGACAAACTCCGAAAATTATACCCCATCTTCCTTTAAATCACACAAATGGCTCCACCCACACCAATGAATACCTTTCCTTTCATGCCCTTTTTCTACTAAAACTTAGCCATAATGCCCTCTAAATCACCACAAAAAAGATTTTGAAAGTAAGAAACACCCCATAAAATATGTGGGAATAGCTTGCAAAACAGTCTTTATAAAGACCTCCTTACCCTCTTGGATAAAAATCGCACATTCCAACTTTTGATTCTCTTTTTGAATCAATTATTTAGATTCTGGAAAGAGGCCTTTTTATTTCTTCCGATCATGTTGGGCAGCCCAATATACCTTTCAGGATTATTAGAAACTTACACCACTAATAAGCTAGAAACGAGACGTCTGCCACTTTCTAAAGTGTTCAAACTAAATAATATGGTAAATTTATCATAGTAAACATGTTGACCCGAACATCTTTAATATTCCATTAACAAAAATTTTAAAACTCGAGCCCCATTGACATTTGCTTCTCCAAAGAGAATGCAATTATCAGCAAACAACAAATGAGAAATTTAGGGTCCACTTCTACTTGCCTTTGCTCCTCTCATCAACCCATCCCTCATTACTAACCTCATAAGAGCTGATAGACCTTCGCTACAAATTAAAAACAAAAACAGGCTTAAAGGGTCTTCTTATTGAAGTCCCCTAAAAGGTCTAAAAACCTCCCCACCTTTCCCATTAATTATGACCAAGTACGAAACAGAAGAAATGCATTTCATAGTTATCCCAACCTATGCCGAATCGAAACCCAATCGTAACATCATTGCCCAAAGAAATTCCCACTGAACTCTATCATAAGCTTTACTCATATCCAGCTTCACTGCTGTAAATCATTTTTCCCCACTTTCTTATATCGTAAAGTATGTAAAATTTCATAAGATAGTAGCACATTATCCTAAATCAACCTCCTTGGTAGAAAAGCACTTTGGGCACTATCAGTACAAGACTCCAACACATCTTTAAAATGATTAACAATCATCTTTGCTACCACCTTATATAAAGCGTTGCATAAACTAATGGGCCTAAAGTTTCCTAAATTTGTTGTGATAAGGTTTTGAGATAAGAACAATATTAGTAACGTACAAAGAATCGAAATTCATACCGTCATTCAAGATGTTCAAGCAATAAGCTATAACATCCGGACCTACTATGTGCCAACACCTTTGAAAAAATAAAGTCGGAAAACCATATTCCCCTGACGCCTTGGTTGTTACCATCCCTTTTAACGCTATCCAGACTTCTTCATCAGAATACCTCTCCATTAACCTTCTGTTATCTTCATTCGAAATACATCTTACAATCCTAGAAAGGATACGATCTGGGTTTCTAACGCCCCTTGTACAAGAGAGGTTTTTAAAAAAAACCTATTTATTTCCTCCATTTCACCCCATCGCTTGTCTCCCTCCCATCCTCATAAGCCAGACTTCTAATAACATTTCTTCATTTGCGGTTAGTAGCATGGCTATGAAAGAAAGTCGTGTTTTTATCCCCTAGCTTTAACCAATTGGCCCAAGCCCTTTACTTCCAATATATTTCATCCTTCTCAATTTTAAAATTCAATTGGATCTTTGTGTCAATGAGTTCAGCAAGGTTCTCATCATCTCTCTCTTTTTCCATCAATATTACTAACTTCGACGACAAAGCCTTTTTTAGGCCCTCTCTATTTTGTTTGTGCCCATGATGTCAATCCTGACTTTAAAACACCCACCTTGTGCAATAAGTTTCCCGAAGTGGATGACCAAACCCGTTTAACCTCAACTTTAAAAAACTCATCCACCTCCCACCAGGCCTCAAAATGAAATTTCCTATTTGGAAAAAGGTTACTTCCTTGATTTGTTCAAATGGGTAAACGACAGTGGTCAAAAAAAAGAATGTGGGAGGTGCTGAATCACCGCACTAGGGAACAAATTCATCCAGTCCATGTTTGCTACTCTTCTATCCAATATCTCTCTAATATTCGCTTTCGACAAATTTCTCCTTTCCCATGTGAACCAAACCCCCCGAATAACCCACATCCACTAATTGACAATCCTCTAACACATTGACAATCTATTAATTGACAAATTTCCTCTAAAGGCTTCCATTCTCCTTCATCCCTTGGCACCCCTACTACTTTCTCACAAGCATACAATATCTCATTGAAATCACCACTGACCAACTAAATAAGATCTTGTTGATGCCCTAAACCTCGCAACACATTCTAAGAGGCATCTCTATTACGTACATAGGGATTCCCATAAAAGCCCGTGAATCTCCACTGTGTACCCATATCATTGTCCATAACCTTTACAGCAACGTGATTACTAGAAAAAGTTCTAAGCTTGATTGTAGTATCCCCATTCCATGTCAAGCACAACTCTCCTATTAACCCATCTGTAGAAACATCAATACCATTAAAAAAACCACACCATTTTCTCACTTTTTCCATTCGATTATTGCTTAACTTAGTCTCCATAAATAAGACCACCTAGGGATTATACACCTTTAGCATATGCTTAAGTCTCTTGACAACCCATGGACTCCCCAAACCACGGACGTTCTAACTTATGATTTATTGCACTGGTTGGCTTGCCATTCGATAGTCACAAATAAAAGATGAACTTGTCCCAACACCCTCTTTTCTCTACCTAATAGTGTACCAAACTCCTTACTACCATTCGGACTAACAACCTCCCTTCTGGGTCTCTTTTCTCCATCCCTTCCCTCTATCCCATAGCCTTCTGAGTCATGCTTCATATCCGCCTGACCTTGAAACTTCGATGAATCCCTTTCAAGGCTAAGTGTCAAATTGAAGTCCCCCTCAAAATTCACTCCCAACATGGGATCAATACGAGAGCCAGATTCCTCCCTTCCTCCCCCTCCCTCTCCCCCATACGCCAATTAGGATTGTTACTGCCAAACATATTACCCTCATTCATCCCTTCGCATTCATCGTATAACCATAAACTATTCATTGTAAGATATCTCCTAGATTGAGCTTTCAACGACATATCCCAACCAAACTTTACAACTTCAACCTCCATTGCCATTTGTGCTTGGCAGAACATGTTAGAGTATGCCCAAAGATAAATCATGAGATGGTTGTAATAACATACTTGATTTATCATGTTTATTAATATAAGACGTTACCATTATTATTTCAGTTTCTTTTCTGTGTGTATAAATAAACTGTTTTATAATAATGTCCTGAGAATAATATGATTATTCTTAAAAGGTCATTAGTCAAGTATTATTGTTGGATAGGACAACGATAACGCATTAAAACTAACATGTAATTGATTGATGATAAAGAGTTGTCATTGATATGGAGTGTCAGAATCGATGCATGAATATGTGTGTTAGAGAACAACATATTGGACTGACCCGTTATGAGTATGTTTCTTGGATTATTATGTAATTGTCACGACATTACTAATAGTGATTAATATGTATATGATCCTCAAACTTAAGATCATCATAATCCCAACATCGTGAGTTGTATATTTTGATACAGTCAAACGTACACCGCAACTGGTTGTTCTATAAAGGCTGATGTTGGATATACCACAATCTATGTAGAGGGATATGGTTGATCGATATAGGATAAGTCCCTCCTACATAACGGGAGTAATATCTTAGGCCACTTGATTGAGTGAGACTAGAAATGCATGGCCATGCTCAAATAAGCTTATATTAATGTCATACTTATTTGTATATCATAGTCTACTTAAGATATCAAGGAACATGGAATGGACTATACAAGTGTGACTATTCCATGACTTGTGTTCAATCCAGAGATAAAAGACTTAAGGATTAGTGCATGAAAAGATTAATCATAAAAAGGTTATGTCGAATCATGATTTCTTGTGACTTAAGTAGCAATGATGCATTGCTAGGTGCCACTTATTGTTTGTAACATTGGAATCGTTCTAACATTACTGTTAATGTTACAAGAACCTACAGTGTCACACCCTATAGTTGAAATGAACAGAATAAAACATAATTGGTATTGTATTTGGTTGTCGCATGAATTAAATTAATTACAGAATTAATTTAATTGGGTAATCAAATATCGAACACATTATATGTACAAGGTTGTTGTACACATAATGATAATATAATTTTGGTTCGTATATAAATAAATATAGTTTATCGAAATCTTTATTATAATTAATGTAATTGTAATTTTTAGTTTTTTAAACATTATTATATTTATTTAATTTTGAGAAACCCTAAAAAAATAATAAGATATAAAATCTCGTTTTTCTTTGCTTGGTGAGTCTAGCAGCCGTCAAAGCAAAGTCTTCTCCAAGACTGTTTGGGGATTCTTTCCATTCATAGTCAACTGGGTAGATTACGTAAAGGTCGGAGTCATCAAAGATTGCAGCTTGGTTCGATAGTAGATCATATTACTTATTGCCGAGGCGTCGCTGTCTACTCAGAATCACCATTCAGTAATTTCGAAACCCTTTTTCACCCCGATTCGTTCCTCACACATGAATCCATAGTTAGGATTGCTGGGTGTTATATTTTTTCGCTGCGCCGTAAGCATGCTGGCGTTCCAACAGTGGTATCAGAGCCACTTGTGTGATACGGACTCGGGTTTAAATACTTGGGTGATGCAATTGTATGAGATGCATGCTTTAATTTTATTAAGTTTCCGATTGTTTAAATCGTTTAAGAGTAACCTTATAACCGTTCCTTTTGACAATGGATTAAATGTTAATCATGGTGTTATGGCCTATTCGGTTTTATGTTATTACTGTTAAGTGTTAATATATCTATAACGGTGCGACGATGGTGTTGACAGTTTCCAGTAAGAGTTAACTGGTTAGTGGAACAAGGGTTGTTCCGGCATGAAACCTCAAGGATTAAAATCTCAAAAACACAATTTTGTTGATAAAAGTTATCAAATCGTGGAGTTTCATTTTAATGGGCCCGCTCCCGATGCCGCCTCAGCCCCCATCTTCTTAAAGTATGTTTTATAATAAATAAGACTTGGTGGGACATAAAAGTTGAAAGGATATGTTATAATTCACCATAACAAATGGTTTAATTATGTATGCTATTTTTGACATGCACGGTATTTGAAATGCATAGTTATAACCCGACGGCCCATTTGATAAAAGGTTTTAATTTTATAAATACGACCTGCGTGTCATGCCTTACTACTATTCTCTTGTATTTCTCTTCTCATCTTATTCCTTCGTATGTAAAACAAGTTCTGCATATTGTAATTTGCAAGAGTTGCTGTGGGCTAGTCGAGAAGGAAGATGGGCCAACCAGTGTGGACCGATAGCTTAAGAAACGGCTTACACCTTTAGGTTTCCTTTTGGTTCTCCCATTAGCTCGGGTTGCACCACCTTAGTTTATGGGCTATAACTATTGCATTTATTTATAGCTTTATTCATGTATGAGATGCTATGAATGTCTAAAGCATGCCAAATTTTAAATATGTTAAAATTTGATAATAATAAACCACATTAATTGATGAGATCAATTAAATGGCTAAATGGACTAAAATAAACCATAATTGGTGAGATGAAACGATCTTAATAAAATCCCTTTATTAAAATATTAAGCCAACATAGCCTTCCAATTTTGCCCTCGTTAAGGCCTCGATCAATACTGTGTAGGTTCTGCTACAGCGAAGTACTAGTATTTATCTTGGTTAAACGCGTAGAATAAACAAGTGATATTTGCTGGTTAAAATTGGTTAATGACTTAACTAGGTTATTCTAATAGATTAGAAACCTAGAGGCAAGTAATTTGGATAAATCATAAGATGATTAGAACAAGAGTTGGTCACCAAACTTTAAGAGTTACATATGATGTAATTAGCAAGTGTTGCTTACCTAGATAACCATAATCTTGAGAGTAAAGCCAAAGTTGACTTAAGAGGAGGTGAAATATGGATCCTTAACCCACTTGAAACACTTTTCGAGAAAGTCTTTCTGAAACTAATATATGAGGGTATTAATTTTGTAATAAAATAGTGGGAACATCATATAATAAATTCCTTTTAATGATTGATATAAATTTGATAAATTTTCACACGCATATTTTACTGTTGTAGATATATTATGGCTGCAAACACTAATACACTCTCATTGTGATCGGTCCTTGAGAATGACAAATTGAATGGTTTAAATTTTCTTGAATGGTTCTGTAACTTGAGGATTGTCCTCAAACAAGAACGAAAATTATAGTCATTGAACAACCGGTTCCTAACGAACCACCCGCTAATGCCTCGAGGGCAGATAGAGATGCTTATAAGAAGCATCTCGATGACATGATAGACATTGGATGTCTTATGCTTGCCACTATGAATCCTGAGCTTTAGAAGCAACATGAGGACATGGTTGCTTATGAAATGATTGAGCACCTGAAAGAACTTTATCAGAGGCAAGTACGGCAAGAGAGATTCGATATCTCTAAGGCCCTATTCCAATGTAAGCTAGCTAAAGGAAGCCCAGTAAGACCTCATGTCCTTAAGATGATTAGCTATATTGAAAGCCTGTCTAAGCTTGGGTTTCTATTGGCCCAAGAGTTGGCCACTGATGTTATTCTACAATCGTTGCTGGATAGCCACAGCCAGTTTGTTCTCAATTTCAATATGAAGGAAATTGATAAGACTCTGCCACAGTTGCTCAATATGTTACGAACTGCTGAAGGCAACATGAAAAAGGTTGGACCCAAGCCTATACTGATGGTCCGTAATAACAAGGGCAAGGGAAAGGCCAAAGTTCAGACAAAGCCCAAGGGCAAAGGTAGGTCCAAACCTGGAAAAGTAAAGGCTGCATTGAAACCTAAAGGTGGGGTGGCTAAGGAAAAAAACTGTTTTCATTGTGGTGTGACTGGACATTGGAAGCGGAACTGTCCTATCTACCTTGAAGAAGTCAAGAAGGCCAAAATAAGCGAAACGTCTGCTTCAGGTATTTATGTTATTGATATTAATTTATTAACTACTACTTCATGGGTATTAGATACTGGTTGTGGTTCTCACATTTGTACTTCTGTATAGGGACTGCAAAGGAGTAGGACTTTGGCTAGAGGAGATGTGGACCTACGAGTTGGAAATGGAGCAAAAGTTGCTACATTAGCTGTGGGAGCATATAATTTATCTTTGCCTAGTGGACTTGGTTCTTTGCCTAGTGGACTTGGTTTATGTTTAGAGGATTGTTATTATGTGCCCAGTTTGACTAAAAACATTATTTCAATTTCTTTTTTAGAAAAAATTGGTTTTGAGATAATTATTAAGAATAAGTGTTGTTCCTTTTATCTCAATAATGTTTTCTATGGTTCGGCACAATTGATTAATAGCCTCTATATTTTAGATAAAGTGAATCTCATTTACAACATAAATACTAAAAGATCAAAAATAAATAACTTAAATCAAACTTATCTATGGCATTGTCGTTTGGGCCACATAAGTGAGGAACGCATATCTAAGCTCCATAAAGATGGTCTTTTGGATTCATTTGTTTTTGAACAATTTGAAGTATGTGAATCTTGCTTATTAGGAAAAATGACTAAATCTCCTTTTACTGGTAAAAGTGAACGAGCTAGTGATTTATTGGGCTTAATGCATTTGATGTATGTGGGCCAATAAATACACAGGTTAGAGGAGGATTTCACTACTTCATTACTTTCACTGATGATTTCAGTAGATATGGGTATATTTCTCTCATGCGCCATAAGTCTGAATCTCTTGAAAAGTTTAAGGAATTCAAAAATGAAGTACAAAATCAACTAGGCAAAACTATCAAGACACTTCGATCTGATCGAGGTGGGGAGTATTTAAGCTTAGAGTTTGATGATCTTTTGAAGCAATGTGTGATTGTCTCACAACTTACTCCTCCTGGTACTCTTCAATGGAATAGAGTTTCTGAGAGAAGAAATCGAACTTTGTTAGACATGGTTCGATCCATGATGAGTCATTCTGATCTCTCGACTTCCTTTTGGGGACATGCACTTGAGACAGCTGCTTTCACACTAAATCGTGTTCCATCTAAATCGATTCAAAAGACGCCATATGAGATGTGGACTGGGAAACGTCCCAGTATGTCTTTTATGAAAATTTGGGGTTGCGAAGCTTTTGTTAAACGTCAGACGTCTACTAAGCTTGAACCAAAATCTGAAAACTGTTATCAACAGAATTGTTCATATGAATCATATTTAAAGGTGACATAAGAGTAACTGCCAGGCGAGAACATCACTTTCTTCTTACCATTCAAAGGGTGTCTAACATCAAATTGAACCCTTATACGTAAATAGCTTCGCATCCCTTTCCCTAAACTAGATCCATCATATTTCAAAAACTTACTAAGGAAATCACCCAATTGTCTGGCCATAGTGTCATTAAAAAACCCCGGGGAAACATCATGAACCTGAACCCAAAAATTCACAAAACACTAAAGGCACCCTCTTTGGGTCTTCACCCAACTCCAAGCAATGCATCATCAACAAATGATTGTTGAAAGTCCATGGGGATCCCTTTAGCACCCTCTTTAGATCCATTTTATGGAAAAACTTGAAAAAAAATCTTTTCTCACCCATATATGAAATCTGGACTCCTTTAACAGGGTGTCGTAAATTCGACACCGTACACCTCATTGCCGAGAAGTGAAACCGTTGGAAAACAACCCACCAGACAAAACTCATAAACCTCCGTTGTAGCAACAGGATCCCTCTATACTCATAAAATTTCCTCTTCCTCATCATCCAAAGACAAACCAGCCAGTTCATTTTCTATGATCAAGAGAAATACTCCAAAAAACATAAAAGCAAAACAGAACCCTTCCTAAACCCAGCTCACCACAAATCATGTCGTCACCCCCACAAAAGCAAGAAAAAACACACAAACCTAAAACCAAAAAATGTGCCAAAAAATATCAAACAATAACGTGTTAGGGAAAGTAGATTGTATAGAATTGTGTAAATTTTAAAGTTTCTATGTTATTTGATTTGATTTGATTTTAATTAATTATGTTTAAAAAAAATACTAGAGTGGAGAGTAGGTTGAATATGGATGGGTGTATAATAATAATTTCATATCTTTAAAATTTGATAATATGATAAAATTTTATTAGTGCCTAAAAATTTTAATTATTGTGATCATTCTAAAATAAGTTATTCCATAAAATAAAATATAAAAATTTGGTTTTACTAGAAAGTCAAACGTTTTAGCAAATGTTGTTAATAAGACGCATAATTTGAACACTCTTTTATGATACTTTTCTTCTTTCTTACTCGGAGAAACTTGGATAAAATTCTTAGCAAAGATTAACCTAAAACCAAGTCTATATTATTTCTCATATTGATAGACTTGATAAAATAGTTGCCTACCATTTAGCTAATTGGGCGTTGATTTGTAATGACATTTTAACGTAGTTTTTACTACTTTAAGGATGTTGTTTCTTTTTAATGATACGAATTAACCTTTTACCTAAAGAAAAAAAATACCAAGTGTGGTATGATGTGTCACGAAACTTATTAAAATTTTGACTAAGGCAAGTGCATTTATCAATTAATAGTATAACTATAGTGAAAAAAATCGTTCCCACATGTACTAGTAAATACCGTCTTTCTATTATTTAACTGGATAATTTGAGTGATTAATTAAAACTAAAATTAACTAAATTAATTAACTAATGAATGCGACAAAAAATCATAAAAATAATCGAGTAACAACCAAGAAGCGAAACAATAACCAGAAAAGAATCGCCTCAATTTATCTATCACAATCAATCTAAATTACATAATTTCTTAACTTAACACATTGAGCTGTAGAAATCCCTAAATTATGCTAAAATCAATTTCAAGCATAAGAGCAACTGACTCTAAGTTGATTAATTGAAATTTCTTTCTAATTAAAACCTCTATTATCGCATTAACTTATACTATGGATTCCCCTATTAGATTTGACTCTAATTCGGTAGATTTATGTCGTCCTATTTCTAGGATCGCGTGCAACTCTACTCAATTACGTAAGATCTACTCTTAGATTGGGTCTATTCAATCATCAATTAAGCACATCGAATATGAATCAATAATTTAGAAATATCAAACCAAGAATTAAGCACACATAATTGAGAATAAGAAACTAAGTATTTATTGAGTAAAATAAAAATCAAACGACAGAATTCATCATAGGGTTCATCTCCCCTAGCTATGTAGAAAATTAGTTCATACTTGAAAATAGAAACATCCAAGATACAGTATAACTGAAAGGAATAAAGGAACTCATGATAACTTCCTATGCAACTGGGAATCTTCAATCTTCACAAAAATCTACTTCAAAGTCGGCTTCAATAGTATTTTTTGAGTTGTTTTATTGAATATTCTCTACCGACTCTCTCCTATGGTCTTATTTTTGTCATATATACGTCTTGTCTGAAAAACCTAAAAA
This sequence comes from Gossypium raimondii, assembly GCF_025698545.1. Lineage (NCBI taxonomy): Eukaryota > Viridiplantae > Streptophyta > Magnoliopsida > Malvales > Malvaceae > Gossypium > Gossypium raimondii. The sequence goes on from NC_068568.1 coordinate 28,902,644, forward strand.
TCACAATTTTTCGCTATTCGATATACAATCCTGTGAAATCGACACAGCCTACCACATGCCCTTGTGAGTTACACGATCGTGTGGTCTGGCCGTGTGAAATGGTTCAACCTGTGTGGCTCCTGTAGCTTGCTCTGACGCTTCGATTTTCACTCGTTTTGCTTCCAAGTGCTCTATTAGGCATCAAAACTTGAATTTAAAGGATTAGGAGAATAAAATCCACAATTAACATCAGATAATCACCCAAACATGTTACTTTTAACACTTATCATGGTACATGTATTTTGAAAATGTTCAGTATTGTCTATCAATATATGTTTTATTATGATACATGTATGTTTATAAAATGTTCAATATGGTACTTGTACTCGAAAATGTCCAATGTGGTACTTGAACTATTAATATGTGTTTTATTATAGTACTTGGTGTTAACATTGTTAGTGAATTGCTAAACAAGCCAATAAAAGTTCAACACGTAGAATTTTTTTCCAAATCATCAAGTTCACATGGATAATATATCATTATGTGAAAACTAAATAAAAATGAATTAAAAACGAATAACTAAAATATGGTTAACAAAAGAATCAAATACTAAACTTACATAAACAAAAACATCGAATTTAAGCAATTTGTCATATTCTTCAAAGAGATTTCCATTTGAAATAACATCTTTAATTTTTTTAAACAATATTCTTTTAGTTTCATGAAAGTATAAATTTAGTATTTACTTCTTTTTATTAACCATATGTTTAGTTTTTGATGATTTGAAAAGAAATTTACATATTGAATTTTCAATGGATTGTTTTGTAATTTATTAATAGTGTTAATACTAGCTACCATAATAAAATATATATTAATAATGTAGATAATACATTAAATATTTTCAAATTATAATATTATATTTTACAAAAACATGTTCAAAATTTTCAAAAATAGATGTATGTATGGTATCAGCCTTTTGTCATTTGATTTTATCTTAAAAGGGGTGATCTTACTTATGTCTGAGTGGGGCTTACAATGTTTGGAAATCTAAGTAAAGTAGGGTTGTGATGTTACATAATCTAAATTAAGATTTTATATAATGCCAAATATATGAATATTTGTGATGAGAGCTTCACCAATTATTATAATGAGCAACAGTAAGAAAAGCTCGAGACAAAATATTTTTGCTTTAGTTGGATTTGAACCGTATCAAATCAATGGAATCAGATAACCGCGATTGATGAACAAGTTTAATTGGAACGGTCAAATTCTGTTAGTAAACTATTAAGCATTTAAATTAATCAACAATTTCATCGTTTCTCTTCTGCCAAATAACCAATAAATTATTTTTCTTCCTTCCAAGTTTCCTTTGTTTGTGCTTTCAATATTTCTTGTCAATTATTAATTCAATATAATTTTAATTATCATCTACAAATATGATTTATAAAAATATAATGATGAAATTTTTAAGTCAAAGAACTTATAATTTAAATTTAAACATCATAATAAACTCTAATTATGATCAAAATTAATTATTATAAAATATGATTAAATTAATAATCAGAATAATTTCTAAATTTATATTATTCATATTAATTAAACTAATATGAAATTTGATTTAAAAATCGTACATGATATTTACATATAATAGAATTTCAACTTGAAATTTAAAATTCTTAAACCTCATCACCGTATTATACTTGATTACCCATCATTATATTATACTTGGTACCATCGATATACAAAAAAAAAAATATTAATATTTCAAAATTTATTAAATGATTTTTCAAAATCCAGGATTTGAATGTAGGATATGATGTCACTTATCAATGGACTTTTAAAAGTATGTAATGGGGCTTTTACATAAATAATATAAAAAAATTATTTATTGAAATGAGATTGTCTATCCATCATTTACAAAAATAGGCAAATGGAACCCTGAATCCTCGATGCCATCTGAGCAATCAGTGGCACCACCCTCTGTCATAATAATAATTGGTATCTAAAAAAATATTTTTTTTGGGTGTCGCCTGAGCAATTGGCGACATTGGTATGTATGTTCTTCGTATTTCTCATTTAAATACTTTACTGTCTAACAAAAAATAATATTTTTAATGGTGCCGCTGATGTGTCAGGTGGTATCGAAATAATTTAACATTAATTTTTTTATTAAACTAAAAAAAATAAAAAGGCTAAAACTCGAATTTAGAACCTAAACCCGTGATTGAGGGGTCACATCGGTGGCAGGCCGTCAAGTCGGTGCCGGTCCCTAAACTTCAATCACGGGCTCGTACCTGGGCGGTCAGGCGACACTGGCCTAACGACCTACCATCGATGTGACCCCTTAGTCACGGGTTCGAGTCCCTAAACCCGAGTTTTAGCCTTTATATTTTTTTCAATTTAATAAAAATAATTTGATGTTAAATTATTCTGGTGTTGTTTGACATGTGGGCGGTACCATTAAAAAAATATTTTTTTGTTAAACAATATAGTATTTGAGGGAGAAATACCAGGGGGAGGTACATATGTCGTTAATTGCTCAGGTGGCACCCAAAAAAATTATTATTATTTAGATACCAATCATTTTTCTAACAGGGAGGGTGCTAAGATCGGTTGTTCAAGTGACACCGAGGATTCATTGTCTCATCTGCCTATTTTTGTAGATAATGGGTAGACAATCCCATTTCACTAAATAATTTTTTTATATTATTTATGTAAAAAATCATCAATGGAGTTTGAATGTAGGATATGATGTCACCCATCAATGATTTTTTTTATAAAAGAAGAGGATGGGTAATTATGTAATATTTGACATATTTTTGTAATTATTTATATGATTTATAAAAAATTATTTATAAAAATTAAAGTAGTTTTATATATTTTGTAATTATTTATATGATTAATATTTTAATGATTTAATTGTTGAATTTATCAATATAATTGTGCTTGTCATGCATGTAAATTTTAAACCAATCAAATATTTTTATCATATCGATTTAAAGTATTCTATATATTAATATATATTCAACGGATGATTTTCTTTACATAAAACAAATAGATAGAAGTTTTAAATTTACATCAAATTTGACATGATTTACATAAATAAATCAAAAATATAACGTTAAATTGTTAAAATTTAATCATATAAATAATTATAAAAATACATAAAATTACTTTAATTTTTACATTGTGTAAATGAATTATTTAATAATATACCCTAATAAGTAATTTTTTAATTCAATAGACAAAGCTTAAGCGTGAATTATGTGTTGAAACTCCAATTACTGATATTTGTATTAATTCCCCACGTAGAAATGATTGGTGATGGTGGCCATTGTCTCCTTAACTCACTGTACTGGTGTCCCCATTGGCCATCACACAGTCCTCAACCCCACCCTTTGGCATCTTCTTCTTCGTTCCAGTTTCATTCATGTTTTATCCTATTTTTTGATTTTTTTTCTCTTCTTAATTTCTCGCACGTCATCGCTTCTAGTCTAACCAAACCCGCCCAATCATCGTTTTCTGATCCTCTCTCACTCCGATCACATGTGACTCATGTTTTTCCTTTTCTTTTGAATTCACCAAATAAGCTCTTGTACTTACCAAATGTTCAGTATCTGAATTTACGCTTATAAGAGTAAAGCTACTGAAACACCTAAGAAAAACAACTTTGGGTTATACATAACATACAGAAAAATATAAAACACTCACCAATGTATAAACTTGTCAAGATATGTATAATACAAATCATTAACATGTTAAAAGTTATACAAATATAAAATATCATAAATATAATTATAACACGAGAAAATAAAGGAATACAATACGAATGAATACATGAAATGCAAAATTTGCTTTGGGCGTGAGAGGCCTTAGAATCTTTGGCTCTTAGTCTAGAAAGGGGCGTAAAATTCTTAAAGTAGCATATGATTATTCTTGCAGACTTGAACTTGACTACTGCGATTCTTCATCCTATACATCACTTTCATCTTCTTCTGCATGCCTTGTTTCTTTATTGTTTTAAAATTTTAACCCCCTAAAACAACAATCTTTTTCTTATTAGGGACATCATGAAAATATAATTATGTTACTTCCTCTTTTCTTTTTTTTTTTTCTTTTGAGATTCTGGTATGACATTGCACCATACTAGTTTCTCTCCCTTTGGGCTTTTCCATGTTCTCTTAAACCTAAAGATAAACTAAACAGATATTTACACAACTATTAGAAAGGTTTTTTTATTTTACTATTCAATTTTTTTGGTCACCTCAATTAAATGATTAACTGGAATTTGAAGTGGTAACTCTTATAATTGATATAGTAACAACTTTAATCCTTAACATTTATACATTGTGTCAATTTAGTCTTAATTCTAACAAATTAAACCTTTAATATTTATATATTGTGTAATTTGATCCTTTTGCAGTTCTATTTTTCTTTGTGACCATTTTTTACGTTGTACTTATGTTTGATTCAATGAAAAATTAACAACAAAGAGACATAAAATTACCTAAATTTTTAAAAATAGTCAATTCAACACCTTTGAAAAAAAACATCCAATTCACTAATTTAACCCAATTATAAGTCCAACAGCTTAAAAAATTTAAGCTTTGATTTACTTCATCAACTGCAACCAGCTTAAGCTAACAAAATGAATTAATTATATTTGAGAGATATCTAGTTATTAGTCATTTGAAGTATAAGGAACAGAATGTATTTGAGGATTGTTTGGTTAAATAATTAACAATTTTAATTTTTTTTGTTTTATTTATAATTTAAACATTGTGTATTGAATTATATTTTCATGTAAAAAATGATAAAGTTAGGCAATGTGAAAATTTTAGGGCTTTCTTTTAAAATTAAGACTAAATTGACACAGTGTGTTAACATTAAGGACTAAATTTGTTATTATGTCAATTTTAAAATTGTCACATCATCTTTTCGTTAATCATTTAACGGTGAGTGACTAAAATAATAATTGGATTACAAGTGTAGTTTACCCTAAACCTAATTTATCTTTTATTAGTTAAGCATGCAAGTCGACGATTTGCTTGCAACTTAATTATTCAAACTCCATAAATTATTCAATGAGTAAATATTTGGTTATACATTTTGCTTTACGTGCAAAAATCATTGAGGACATACCAATATAGAGATGACATTGTTATTTCTATGAAAAGTTAATTTGAAATTTTCAATAATTTATCAAATATAATGAAATTACTACACTAGAGGCACAATATTCAATTTGACATTTCTAGTAATTATCAAATAATTTTATAATTTGTATATTTTTAAAATTATCTAAAAATCGCGTTCAGATAAACCTGGACAAATAATTGACTAACTTCAAATAAATTTGAACAACCATTTGTCCATGTCGAATTAAATTCTTTTATTTTTTTCTTGCAAAGAAAATTTTTTCTTCTCGTCAGATTATATTCTTTTATTTATTTACTTTCTTATGACACAACAATTTTGATTATCAAATTGTTTTTTACTAAAGCATCAATCTATTTTTGATAATTTTAATCAAATTGAAGGGTTAAACCTATTTATTTATGGTTCTAAGAACAATACTTCTAGTGATCGACACACTTCTTCTAAATTGTTTCTCATTATTAAGAGAGGGAAACAAAGATAAAATATGAGTTTATTTTATAGCAATAGTAATTAATTATTGTTGTTTCAAGGTCAATTTATTCACTCAAATAATATTTTTCCTTTTCCACTAATAAATAAACTAATTAAACTAGTATTTTTATAACCAATTCGATCCCTAATTGGATCTAGAGAAAACGCCTACAAAAGATCATTTGTCCATCCTAGATGTAGTTTTAAATAGTTATAAAATATATTTATTTAATAAAAATTTTAATTTTTAAAATATTTGCTATCTTGACATTTTGCCAAGTCAACATTAAGTAACATGGTATTCCACGAATCATTATTTGGTTGGATTGTTGGTGTGCAAGTTTTTCTTTTTCTTTTTTTCTTTTTTCTGAGGACTTTTTTACCATTAAGCTTGTAAAAATTTAAGGGAGATAATTTAAAACACATGCATATTGAAATTTAATCCTTTTTCTCCCCTTTTAGTATATAAAAAGCAATGAAAACAATATATCAATAAATGTGAGTACTAAAATTTGATAAAAAACACATAAAAGCATAATGAGAGAGAAAGACCAAACAGAGGAATTTCAAGGAAAATAATATGTCAAACAGTCAAAGAAACATTATTGAAATTCATTTGTAAAGACAACTTTATGCAATATTCAATAGTTCATGCAATTTAATTCTAAATGCACGCAAGTTTCGTACAAAGACATACCTAAGAAACATAGCAATTGTTGTAAAAATTGTTATCATGACATGATTCTTATGTGAAAATTGCATACTAAAGATAAATTCAATAAATTCGTACCCAATTTCTATTTTATTTCTTCCCTTTTTGATGTATATTCTTAAAGATTTCTGCCCTCAAAAGAGTATAAGAGCATGAAAAGCACAAACTAGATATAAAAAGCATCAAAGCTAACTAATAACTATTAGGTGTAGTGGTAACACTATACTTTTAAGGAATTCAAGTTTAAACTTGAAGATGACATTGTTAGAAAAAGTAATTACAAACTTGAATATGAATCGTAAAATAAATATGAAAGATAAAAGTTATAATGATACCAACATAAAAAATATAAAAAGAGAAACATATGCAAAGCATGCTTTATTGAATGAATAAGTCACGTAAATAATCAAAAGCATTTTATTCAAAACACATACTAAACATCACATATTATCAGCATGTTTGATACTAAATGACAATTCTATAAAGAATTAAGACATGATGATAATGGCATACAATAAATAATATATCAAATAAAAGTGCAAAAGATACCCATATGAGAGTGATGTATATGGGAGATGAACATGGCATATAAATTCAAGTTTATATCAAGTGTAAGCTCAATATGTCATGGCAAAAAGCATATAAATTCAAGTTTATATCAAGTGTAAGCTCAATATGTCATGACAAAAGACATCTAAAAGATATCACAAATTATAGCAGCACGGAAGAATAGGATAAACCTAAATAAAAATAAAATAAAATATTAAACCTATATGCATTTCCTAAATGCAAGTACAGTATACACATCTTAAGGTAATGGATCAATCAGAGCTAGACTTATGAAATTAAAAATTTAAATTTTACAATACTATATAGATTGGCCATCATAGAGTCAAGGCAGGATAAAAACATTTTTTATCATCTTCAACATTTTCAACGAAAAATGTGTTCATTTTAAAATTATTTGAACTATTTAAAAGAGTTTTATAGCACATTTTAAGAATGTCCAAATGGTTTCAATGCCCATAGCTTCTCAAAAACAATATTTGGTCATTTAGGTTTTAGAGAATCTTTCAAACTTCGATTCAAAACATCAATCCTCAAAGCTTTGCAAGTTTGTTACAATTCTTTATTTAAGCAAGTTAAAAATAATAATTCAAAAGGTTCAAAACTTTTTAGTAAATTACTTGCTAAAAAAATTCCATAAATTAAAAAAATGATTTATTATGAAAACATAAGATTTTAAAATCATTAAAATCTTTAAGCTTTGTATACTACTCTTACATATGTGCAAAGAAATATGGTATGTTCTAACATGCATACATCCTAAAAACATCCCTAAGCTTGATTTAAAAAAAAAACAACCAATTAAACCAAAGATCATGCTTAAGATCAAAGTAGAACAAACATTGATAGGCAATAAGCAATTCACCTTTAATAAGATATAAGCTTCATAATATCTTACACCTAGTTTGAAAGAATATTGAGATGAACTTTATTTTATAATTTATCAAATATGATGAAATTACTTAAGACATAGGGTTTATGTCTCGAGACATACAAATAAGGTTCATGTCTTGAGACTTACAACCCTTAAAACAAAATTTAACTTGTAACACAATATTATCTTTATTGATCCAAAATTTAAGGATAGTTAGGATTAAATTAAAAGGATTAGCAAATTTTCGAACTACGCTAGGAAATTTAGAAAAATTCTTTTGAATAGTTAGATCTCAATTTTGGTTTGATTAGAATGGAACTGACTGGTTCCATAGTGGGAGACAAAATGATTAAGAATGAATGGTTGTGGCAATCGATGGAGATCACGCCAAAGGAGTATATATGTGTGTGTGTGTGGAGAAAAAAATTCTCAGTTATGTTTACACTTTTTTCTTCCCATAGCATCATCTTCTTCAGTTGCTCTAAAGAAGAAGATAATTTAACTAAAGAAAGCTCTATATACCACAATAGTCGTGTGAGTTGAAATCTGGTGGTAGAGAATTTGAGGGACTGGTAAGTTTCCTTACCTCTCTGTACTTATGGATTAAAGAAAGAGATAGAGTAAGAACTCTAAAAAGCTTCTTGCAATGATGAGTTTTGAGTTTTATAAGCTGGACATCTTCAACTTACCCAAATAAATAGTTGTCATGCTTAACTACCAGGACAAAAGAGGCTTTAGCGATTTAGACCAGCTAAACTGACAAGGATAAGGAAGTGAGGTGAGCTTATGTACCTTACCTTTGGATGATAAATGATGATAGATAATCTGGCATGGTGGTTGCTAAATGATAAATCGTATGATATGCTTGATTATTGTACGCATGTTGAAATGGGGAAATTATCAACGTGTTAGATGAAGTCAAGATGAGAAAAAAGGGTGACTTTGTTAGACACTTCCACGATATTGCTGAGTGCAAACCGTGATGTGTATAGCTCCGGGCCTTGTAGAGGGGACACTACAGTGTTTGAGCATTAAGTTTAGGAATGGAGAAATGAAGGAATGGGTAGAGGAATAGGGTAAATTAGAATTCCTTTAAGATTTTGCCATCCGAGATTAGTTTTGCACCTTTTTCAATTTAGTCCTTTTTATTAAATTAACTATCAAAACGTTAAAATTTTCTAACGAGACTTTAATGCTAACTCAATGACACTCCGTAAATATTTATAAAAATATTTACGGCTCGATTTATAAAATTGAAGTCTCGATACTTCAATTTAAAAACTAATTAATTTAATAAATATTTTTAAAGCACAAATTACTAATTCATAAGCCTTCCTAAACTCATAATTTGTTCACAAACAGTAAATAATAAAATTTTTGAACTCACTCGTCGGATTTAATGGTCTTGAAACACTATTTTCGACACCACTGAAAATTAGGCCGTTACAACTCTCCCCCTTTAGGAAATTTCGTCCTTGAAATTTGTTACCTGGAAATAGATTTGGATATTATGATCTCATCGATTTCTCTATTTCCCAAATAGCCTCCTCCAAACCATGACGATGCCATAACACTTTTACTAACGGTACTCGTTTGTGTCGCAACTGTTTAACTTCTCAAGCTAAAATCTTCACTGGTTCTTCTAAGTAAGTCAAATTCGGTTGTAGCTCAATTTCATTATGAGGAATCACGTGTGAAGGATCTGATCTGTATCGTCTCAGTATCGATACATGGAACACGTTATGAATCTTTTCAATTTTTGGAGGCAGAGCTAGTTTATAGGCTACAGGGCTGATTCTTTCGATAATTTCATACGGCCTGATAAATCTTAGACTTAATTTCCCTTTTCTACCAAACTGCAATACTTTCTTCCACAGTGAAACCTTTAGAAATACTCGATCACCCACATCAAATTCTATCTCTCTTCTTTTCAAATCTGCATATGATTTCTGATGGTCAGAAGCTGCTTTTAAATTATCCCGGATAATTCAAACTTTAACTTCAGTTTTCGGATCAAATCGACTCCCACTAGCTTGGATTCACTCAATTCAGACCAATACAATAGAGTCTTACATTTTTTTCCATAAAGAGCTTCAAATGGTGCCATTTTGATACGGGATTGATAACTATTATTATATGCAAATTCGGCTAAAGCTAAATATCTTTCCCAACTATCTCCAAACTCGAGTATACAACATCTCAACATGTCTTCTAGAATCTTAATCACTCGTTTTGATTGCCCGTTAGCTTGAGGATGAAATGCTGTGCTGAAATTCAACTTAGTACCAAGAGCTTCTTGTAGTTTGCCCATCGGCCCGTGTGGCCAGGCCGTGTGGCTCACATGGCCAAGGGATGTGTCCATGTCTTAGGCCATGTGGGCATTCAATGTGGGACACACGGCTGTGTCCCAGCCCGTGTCCCTACCCGTGGAACCCTTTGACTTGGGTCACACGACTAACTACACACCCGTGTGTTAGGCCGTGTGAAGGGTGTAGGGGTCATACGACCAAGCCACACGCTCGTGTGCTAGGCCATATGCAAATACTTGGGCATTTAGTTTTGAAATTTCAAGGTGCAGGGGACACATGGCCAGACTACATGCCATGTGCATGGTCGTGTGTCACGCACGGCTGAGACACACGCCCGTGCCTCTGCCCGTGTGGACGAAAATAGGCCATTTTAAGGCCACTTTTCTCACCCCTTTTTTGACATCAACCTATAGACAATACTTAAATACACTAATATATCCCAACCAAGTAATCAAAACCAACCAATACATGTTTTAAACATAATATAACGTTACATATACATCAATTACTTATACTTACCCATTTAACTCATTTCATTGATTTATCAAATTCTATTACTAATTACACACATACAAACATTTATGATTCATAACCACAATTCAAATTATTTCATTACAAAACAAACCCTATACATGCCATATAAACAAAAAATTTACATTTCAAAAACTACTGGATTACACTGGATAGTGTGGCTTGATGTGTTGATCTGATCTCCCGATCACACGTTAATCTACAAGAACATAAAACAACACGAGTAAGCTTAATGAAGCTTAATAAGTTCAATAGATTAAACATTGATCTTACCGAACTTAATATAATAACTAAATTGTAAATAAATCATACATTCTCCCTGTCAATTACAACATAAGTCAATGAACACACTTCCTTCAAATCAATATCATTGATAATCAATATATCTTTCAATTCATTGACATAGGTCTTTTACCAATTCTTACCGAATCAAGGAACGACTTATGGATATGACTACATCATTTTCTTTGTGCCATAGTCCAACTATGGTCTTACACATGCATTGCCATGACCCAGTCATGGTCTTACATTCATAGTGCCATAACCCAGTTATGGTCTTATCATCAGAATGCCATAGCCCAACTATGGTCTTACTTATAAATATTGCCATAGTCCAACCCTGGTCTCAGGTTCAAAGTGCCATAACCCAGTTATGGTCTTTTCATTAAAATGCCATAGCCCAACTATGGTGTTACATATAAACATTGCCATGGTCCAACCATGGTCTTATCTGTCAATTCATCCTTTGCTATAAAACGATTGTACTCTATCCTACGTTCTACTTGTTTTAAGCATTCATTTCAATTTCATATTTTAACAATAAATTTTAATTTTAATAATAAAAATATGAATAAATAAATTATATCATTCATAAATTAATAAATAATCATGAAAATTTAACCTTACAAACTTACCTGGATTGAATTGTAAAATTGGTAGTAGTTCAGGGACTATTCAGCTAATTTCTCTTTTTCTCACTAATTAACATGCTCTTGATCTAAAATGTAAAATTTTTCATTTATTAGCATATATTTCAATTTTAGTCCACTTACAATTCATACCCTTCAGATTTCAAAATTACACAATTACCCTAACTTTTACCATTTTTGCAATTTAGTCCATTACCAATTAACTCATCAAATGAGCTAATTTTTCTCAATTAACACTTTATCTAAATATTATAAGCTACTACACAGCCTTTGATCAACAAATTTTAATACCAAACCCTAAGATTTAATCTCTTACACAATTTTTCCTAAAATCAATTTCTATTAAAATTACTTGATAAAATCATCATATAACAAAATTAAAACTTCAAATCCATGTTAATTCATCTTAAACATCCAGAACTCATCAATGGTAACTTTCAAAATTACCCATAGAATTAAAAACTAATAAAATAGATAGTTGGACCTAGTTGTAAAAATCTCAAAAACACAAAAATTTCAAGAAATAAACAAAAAATTGAACTTACATGAAGAAAAATTATGAAAAACCAACTATTAGAAACCGTCCTATGGCATTTTGGGACAACAATTTGGGGAAGAAATGTCTAGATTATCCTACTTACTCCTTTGTTTTATTTTCATTAATTTTCCCAAATGACCAATTTGCCCCACTCACTTGATTTGTTGTTTTTATTTTCTACTTAAGCTGTTTCAGCCTTTTCAAGTAGGCACATATACACTCTAAGTCCTCCCATATTTATCTTTTAAGCTATTTAATCAGTATTTCATCAATTAGCTAGTTTTGCACCTTTTTCAATTTAGTCCTTTTTACTAAATTAACTATCAAAACATTAAAATTTTCTAACGAGACTTTAATACTAACTCAATGAAACTCCGTAAATATTTATAAAAATATTTACTGCTCAGTTTATAAAATCGAGGACTCGATACTTTGATTTAGAAACCAAATAATTTAATAAATATTTCTAAAGCATAAATTACTAATTCATAAGCCTTCCTAAACTCATAATTTGTTCACAAACACTAAATAATAAAATTTTCAAACTCACTCATCGGATTTAGTTGTCTCAAACCACTGTTTTTGACACTAGTGAAAATTAGGATGTTAGAAGTAGCCTTTCAGATCTATTCTGACGAAAGCACTCCTCCGTTCTGATTGAAGCTTCTTTTGCAAAAGGTTTAGAAGGTAGTTGGATAGAGAGTGCTTTTGACAAAGCTTTTGAGGCTAAATATGGGAGAAGGGATCGAAAACTTTGCAAGGGAAAATTGAGAAAAGGAATTGAGTGAAAACTAGAGTGAGTGAGAGAGGAATGTTAAGTGATGAGGGATGATTAAAAATTGAGGAATGGCAAGGTATTTATAGGTGAAGGTAACGGTTTTAGTTTACTAAAAATAGGTTTAAATTTCCTTCCTTCCCTTTCTCATGTGGTCGGCCATGCTTCAAGGAAAAGGGATGACCAAGTCTTCTCAATTTGAATTCGAATTTCAAGCTAAAAATAGCTATAGAGTGGACGGTTTCAATAGGGAAGTTGTTGGATTGAATTCTTATTATTTTCCAACTGCAGGGACCTTCAATTAAATATCCCAAAACACATTTTTGGCAGTCAAAATCAAGTGCCTAAATTAGGCTTTTAATTCCCCTTGTTGGGCGGTTTTTTCAGTCTAATAACTTCGTAGACATGTCTATCTTTTATCGCCTTCTTTATTAGGTCAAGTAGTCAACCCCATGCCCAAAATTGCATGGTCTTGCCGTCCACATGGATAATTTGGGCATGGTCATCTATTATTCATTTAAATCTTGTCGCCAATGGACCTTCTACATAGTGAAAAATACATACATTAATAAATTAACATGAATTAATATAAAATACGTATGAAAATCATGTACTTAAGCATAATTTAACATACTTTCTAAATTCATGTCTAAAATTACTAATTAAGTAAAATTCACTCATTTCAATAATAATTACTCGAGTAAACACAATAATTAAGTAAAAAGGTGGTAAAAATGCATAGAAAAACCCTATATGATTTTGAGTTTACAAGTACCTCACTCAAATACATCAAGAAAACACCAAATTTGAAGGTCCTATCTCATATTCATAATTGGATTGAAAAAAGAAAAAGAGAGATAAAATGATGAAATCATGGATTAAACTATTATTTGATGATGAAATTAATGGAGGACTCACTTACCAAGCCTAAATTGAGATTGAATCAAGAACATGAAAAATGAACTGAGAGAACTTTGAGAGAGATGGTTCAATATATTTGCAAACCTATTATGAAATGATTAAAGTGATAATTGTTCTCTCTTTTATTTTCAACTAATGGTATTTTTGCTAATGGGACCTTGGTCAAACTAACTAATAAATCCCTCACATGCTTCCCATTATAAAATCCACATCTAAGACATTTGGCGGCCTAATTTTGACTTACTTACAAACTAGTCCTGTAACACCCCAAATCCAGCCCAGTTTTTATGGTCAAACTTCGAAAGCTACATTGGCCACCAGAATGGTCCAAAATTTTTTTCATAATTTTAAACGTACTTTTTGAACCATTTGCGCAGTTCATTCAAAACTAGTAAAATCGAATGTTCAACTTTATTGTCAATCACATTTTGAATTCATTTGTCCATGAAAAAGGCTAAAATAATCTTTTAGAATTTTAAAAAATATATTTTAAATCTATTGGCATATCAATTCAAAAAAAATGAAGTAAAATGTTTATTTTAATTGCGTAAAAACCATGCAAATTTCAGGATTCGAAATAATTAATATATCAATTGTAGACACTCAATATTTTATTCAAAAGTATTTCTTGTAACAACTCGATTTTGACCTTAATCGGAAAAAGTGGTTTCGAGACCACAAATCCGAGTCAGAAAAAAATTTTAAAATTATTTTTGGCATTTGCAGTATGTGAATTACTATGTGTGAAAATTTCGTATGAAAATTTGATCGTTTGAGTGCTCAATTTAATAAAAGGGCTTAATCGCATAAAATGAAAATTTAGTAGTTATTTCTAAAAAGGGCGGAATAGTGGTTGTTCTTTTAATATGGAGGTTTTAAGTTGCAATTTGACCACTAAAAAGATAGTGGACGACATTATGAGTATAATATATAATTTTTTTTTATTATTTATATTTTATAAAGGTTATAATATATATTATATTATATTATAATGCATTTATAATAAAATAAAAACAAACATAAAATTTATAAAGCCATACTTATCTTTCTTCCACCGAAACTAGAAAAGAAAAAGAAAGTTTAAATCTTGTGATATTCGGCCATGGTCAAGCTTAATTAAAGGTTAGTTTTTGTTCGATTTTTAATAATTTATACGTTTTTGCAATCGTTGCTTCGAATACTTCAAGACGCATGCTTCAATTTTGTAAATTGATGATGATTTTGAAATGTGCCATTGATAGATGTTTGAGTTTTATGATGTTAGGTGATGAAATATGAAATATATGTGTTAGATTAACATGTTTTGTCTTGGGATTTTTGATGAATTTGAGTATTTAGGACTAAATTGTGAAAATAAATTTTTGAGGGACTAAAATGTAAATTAAATGAAATGCATGGACTTGTATGAGTATAATGAAGATTCGGCCTAAGCATAGTATAGTCAAAATTTATATGTTTTGTGTTTTGTGTAATTTGGACTAAATTGTGAAAAAATGTAAAATGTTAGGGGTAAATTTGTAATTTTCTCATTTATGTGTTTTTGGATTAAATTGAAGTTAATAATATTTAAACTTGCTCATTTTGAATATGTTCAGATCAAGAACCAAATAAATCGGAGCTAGATCGGGGAAAAACCAAAATCGTCGACTAATTATCCGATTTCAATTTTTCACTGTCCGATGTAAGTCTATTATCTATTTAATGTTATTAAATTAGTATATATGTATCTATATCGATTGTAGTTGTTGTTGAGCTTTAATTTGAAGTAATTTGATTGAATAAATTAGAATTATAAATGGTATATATATGTGTATAAAGTGTTCGAATATATATATGCTTATATAAATTTTGAATTAAGTTAAAGTAGGAATGATATAAAAGCATATATATATATATATATATAAATATAATGTATTAATATTTATATATGTATCTATATGAATATGTTCTGAATTTAATTGATTGTATGAAGGTTATATATATATATACACATAAGATTCGAATATGAGAAAATAAATACATGTATAAATTCTTGCTTTGATTAAAGGCACGTATTATACTCATGTATACATGGGTTTTCAAAAAACATATATATATGTAGAAACTTTGGGTTTGATTAATGATATGTATATTGTAATTGTATAGGTAATTTTTAAATAAGGTGATTATATGTGAGATGGAACATTTATATATATATAATTAAGTATTGATTATATTATAAGATATGAATGTTAAGCATGTATGTATAGTTTTGAATATGTATGGATGTACATAAATATGTTTTCATATTGAGCTTAGATATAAAATTATATATATGTTATGTCCGAATAGGTGTGTATAGATAAGTACATGTAAATTATTTGTATTAAATTTAGTTAAGTATATTTATATATACATGAATAAGTTGTGAACTTAGGTAAAGGCAAGAATGTGTATATATATAAATTCATATAGGTTCGAATAGAAATAAACATACTTGTATAGGCTTTTAATTTTTATTTAAAGGTATGAATGTTAAATATGTATATGGGAGTTTGAATATATCTATATGTATATTGGTATACAAGTTCTTAGATTGAATTAAAGACATAAAAGCTTATATTTTATAAGTGAGGTTCGAATGTATATTTATATGATTATAAGCTTATAAGTACTTGAATTGGATTGAAAATATGATTTACAAACTCATTTATGTTTGAGCATGGACTATGGTGAATATGTGTTTGCTGTTAATAAATATTTGATGAATTATTCTGTATATGTGAAATTGAGATTTTCAGGCTTAGCGCTTAGCAGGCTTAATGCCAGTGAAACAATTTCAGACTTTATGTCTAGCAGGCTTAATGCCGGTGAAACAATTTCAGACTTTATGTCTAGCAGGCTTAATGCCGGTGAAACAATTTCAGACTATATGTTTAGCAGGCTAAGTGCTGGTGTACTGAATCAGCCTTTAAGCCTAGCAGGCTAATGTTAGAGTATGCCCAAAGATCAATCATGAGATGGTTGTAATAACATACTTGATTTATCATGTTTATTAATATAAGGCGTTACAATTATTATTTCAGTTTCTTTTTTTGTGTGTATAAATAAACTATTTTATAATAATGTCCTAAGAATAATATGATTATTCTTAAAAGATCCTTAGTCAAGTATTATTGTTGGATAGGACAACGATAATGCATTAAGACTAACATGTAGTTGATTGATGATAAAGAGTTGTCATTGATATGGAATGTCAGAATCGATGCATGAATATGTGTGTTAGAGAATAACATATTGGACTGACCCATTATGAGTATGTTTCTTGGATTATTATGTAATTGTCACGACATTACTCATAGTGATTAATATGTATATGATCCTCAGACTTGAGATCATCATAATCCCAACATCGTGAGTAATATATTTTGATACAGTCAAACATACACCGTAACTGGTTGTTCTATAAAGGCTGATGTTGGATATACCACAATCGATGTAAAGGGATATGGTTGGTCGGTATAGAATAAGTCCCTCCTACATAATGGGAGTAATATCTTAGGCCACTTGATTAAGTGAGACTAGAAATGCATGGACATGCTCAAATAAGTTGATATGAGATGTCATACTTATTTGTATATCATAGTCTGCTTAAGATATCAAGGAACATGGAATGAACTATGCAAGTGTGACTATTCCATGACTTGTGTCCAATCCAGAGATAAAGGACTTAAGGATTATTGCATAAAAGGTTAATCATAAAATGATTTTGTCGAATCATGATCTCTTGTGACTTAGGTAGCAATGATGTATTGCTAGATGCCACTCATTGTTTGTAACATTGGAATCGTTCTAGTATTACTGCTAACGTTACAGGAACCTGCAGGGTCACACCCTATAGTTGAAATGAACGGAATAAACCATAGTTGGTATTGTTTTTGGGGGCGCTTTAATTAAATTAATTATAGAATTAATTTAATTCGGTAATCAAATTTCCAACACATTATGTACAAGGTTGTTGTACGCATAATGAGGACATGAATTTGGTTAGCATATGAATTCAAATAAATATATGGTTTACCGAAATTATATTATAATTAATGTAATTATAATTTTCGGTTTAAAATATTATTATATTTATTTAATTCCTAAAAGCCCTAAAATAAAAAGATATATAAGAATCTCGTTTTTCTTTGTTTTGGGTCTAGCAGCCGTCAAAGAAAAATCACTCTCAAAACTGTTTTGGGGATTTTTGATTTCTTCCGTTCGTAGTCAACTGGATGGATTAAGTAGAGGTCGGGGTCTCAATAGATTTCGGCTTGGTTCGACTGTAGATCTGACTACACGTTGTTGAGACGTTGTTGTCTACTCAGAATAAACATTCTATAATTTCGTAACCTTTATCACCCCGATTCGTTCCTCACACATGGATCCTTGGTTTGGATTGCTGGATTTTATTTTTTCGCTGCGCCATAGGGTGCCGGCGATCCAACAGTGGTATCAGAACCACTTGTGTGGCAAAGGCTCGGGTTTAATACTTGGGTGATGCAATTGTATGAGATGCATGCTTTAATTTTATTAAATTTCTGACTGTTTAAATCGTTTAAGAGTAACCTGATAATCGTTCCTTTTGACAATGGATTAAATGTTAATCATGGTGTTATGGCCTAATCGGTTTTATGTTATTACTGTTAAGTGTTAATAGGTCTATAATGGTGTGACCGTGGTGTTGACAGTTTCCAGTAAGAGTTAACTGGTTAGTGGAACAAGGGTTGTTCAGGCATGAAACCTCAGGGATTAAAATCCCAAAAACACGATTCTGTTGATAACAGTTATCAAATCGTGAGGTCTCATTTTGAATGGGGCATGCGGTTCGTACCGCGGGGCGGATCGTGGCAATTCCCTGTCGTGTTTTTAGGGATGTGCCTCAGCCCCCATCTTCTTAAAGTATGTTTTTAATAAATGAAACTTGGTGGGCCGTAAAAGTTGAAACGATATGTTTTAATTCACCTTAACAAAAAATGTTTAATTATGTATGCCATTTTGACATGCACGGTGTTTGAAAATGCATAGTTATAGCCCAACAGCCCATTTGATAAAAGGTTTTAATTTTATAAATACGGCCTGCGTGTCGTGCCTTACTACTATTCTCTTGTATTTCTATTCTCATCTTACTCCCTCGTATGTAAAACGAGTTTCTACATATTGTAATTTGCAAGAGTTGCTGTGGGCTAGCCGAGAAGGAAGATGGGCCAACCAGTGTGGACTGATAGCTTGAGAAACGGCTTACACCTTTAGGTTTCCTTTTGGATCTCCCTTTGGCTTGGGTTGCACCACCTTAGTTCATGGGCTATAACTATTGCATTTGTTTATTGCTTAATTCATGTATGAGATGCTATGGATGTCTAAAACATGCCAAATTTTAAACATGTTGAAATTTGATAATGATGAACCACATTAATTGATGAGATCAATTAAATGACTAAATGGACTACAGTAAACCATAATTGGTGAGATGGAACGATCTTAATAAAATCCATCTATTAAAATATTAAGTCAACATAGCCTTCCAATTTTGCCCTCGTTAAGGCCTCGATCAATACTGTATAGGTTCTGCTAAAGCGAAGTACTAGTATTTATCTTGGTTAAACGCGAAGAATAAACAAGTGATATTTGCTGGTTAAAATTGGTTAATGACTTAACTAGGTTATTCTAATAGGATTAGAAACCTAGAGGCAAGTTATTTGGATAAATCATAAGATGATTAGAACAAGAGTTGTTCACCAAACTTTAGGAGTTACATATGATGTAATTAACAAGTGTTGCTTACCTAGATAACCATAATCTTGAGAGTAAAGCCAAAGCTGACTTAAGAGGAGATGAAATATGGATCCTTAACCCACTTGAAACACTTTTCGAGAAAGCCTTTTCGAAACTAATCTGTGAGGGTATTAGTTTTTTAATAAAATAGTGGGAACATCATTTAATTAAGTCCTTTTAATGATTGATATAAATTTGATAAATTTGCACACGCATAATTTTATTGTTGTAGGTATATTATGGCTGCAAACACTAATACACTCTCATTGCGATCGGTCCTTGAGAAGGACAAGTTGAATGGTTTAAATTTTCTTGACTGGTTTCGTAACTTGAGGATTGTCCTCAAACAAGAACGGAAATTATATGTCATTGAACAACCAGTTCCTAACGAACCACCCACTAATGCCTAGAGGGCTGATAGAGATGCTTACAAAAAGCATCTCGATGACATGGTAGACGTTGGATGTCTTATGCTTGCCACTAGGAATCCTGAGATTCAGAAGCAACATGAGGACATGGTTGCTTATGAAATGATTGAGCACCTAAAAGAACTTTATCAAGGGCAAGCACGGCAAGAAAGGTTCAATATCTCTAAAGCCCTATTCCAATGTAAGCTGGCTGAAGGAAGCCCAGTAGGACCTCATATCCTTAAGATGATTGGCTATATTGAAAGCCTGTCTAAGCTTGGGTTTCCATTGACCCAAGAGTTGGCCAATGATGTTATTCTGCAATCGTTGCCGGATAGCTACAACCAGTTTGTCCTCAATTTCAATATGAATGAAATTGATAAGACTCTGCCACAGTTGCTCAGTATGTTACGAACTGCTGAAGGCAACATGAAAAAGGTTAGACCCAAGCCTATACTGATGGTCCGTAATAATAAGGGCAAGGGAAAGGCCAAAGTTCAGACAAAGCCCAAGGGCAAAGGTAGGCCTAAGCCTGGAAAACTAAAGGCTGCATTGAAACCTAAAGGAGGGGTGGCTAAGGAAGGAAACTGTTTTCATTGTGGTGTGACTGGACATTGGAAGTGGAACTGCCCTATCTATCTTGAGGAAGTCAAGAAGACCAAAATAAGCAGAACGTCTGCTTCAGGTATTTATGTTATTAATATTAATTTATCAACTACTACTTCATGGGTATTAGATACTGGTTGTGGTTCTCACATTTGTACTTCTGTACAGGGACTGCAAAGAAGTAGGACTTTGGCTAGAGGAGATGTGGACCTACGAGTTGGAAATGGATCAAAAGTTGTTGCATTAGCTGTGGGAACATATAATTTATCTTTGCCTAGTGGACTTGGTTTATGTTTAGAGGATTGTTATTATGTTCCCAGTTTGACTAAAAACATTATTTCAATTTCTTATTTAGACAAAATTGGTTTTGAGATAATTATTAAGAATAATTGTTGTTCCTTTTATCTCAATAATGTTTTCTATAGTTCGGAACAATTGATTAATGGCCTCTATATTTCAGATCAAATGAATCCCATCTACAACATAAATACTAAAAGATCAAAAATAAATGACTCAAATCAAACTTTTCTATGGCATTGTCGTTTGGGCCACATAAGTGAGGAACGCATATCCAAGCTCCATAAAGATGGTCTCTTGGATTCATTTGTTTTGAACAATTTGAAGTATATGAATCTTGATTATTGGGAAAAATGACGAAGTCTCCTTTTACTGGTAAAAGTGAACGAGCTAGTGATTTATTGGGCCTAATATATTCAGGTGTATGTGGGCCAATAAATATACAGGCTAGAGGAGGATATCACTACTTCATCACTTTCACTGATGATTTCAGTCGATATGGGTATGTCTATCTCATGTGCCATAAGTCTGAATCCCTTGAAAAGTTCAAGGAATTCGAAAATGAAGTACAAAATCAACTAGGAAAAACTATCAAGACACTGCGATCTGATCGAGGTACGGAGTTTGATGATCTTTTGAAGCAATGTGGGATTGTCTCACAACTTACTCCTCCTGGTACTCCTCAATGGAATGGATTTTCTGAAAGAAGAAATCGAACTTTGTTAGACATGATTCGATCCATGATGAGTCATGCTGATCTGCCGACTTCCTTTTGGGGACATGCACTTGAGACAGCTGCTTTCACACTAAATCGTGTTCCATCTAAATCGGTTCAAAAGACGCCGTATAAGATGTAGACTGGGAAACATCTTAGTATGTATTTTATGAAAATTTGGGGTTTCGAAGGTTATGTTAAACATCAAACGTCTACTAAGCGTGAACCCAAATCTAAAAAATGTGTTTTTGTGGGGTATCCAAAAGAAACCAAAGGATATTATTTCTTTAATCCCACTGAGAACCAAATACTTGTTGCTCGGACTGGTGTCTTCCTAGAGAGAGAATTTTTTTCTAGAAAAGGAAGTGGGAAAAAGATTGAACTGACGAAGTTCGAGAATCGCAAAATACCACTAAACCAGAGGTAGAACAACAGCAAGTTCCACAAGGGATTGAGGAACAAGTAATTGTTGTAGAAAGACAACCACCGCGTATATCTTTAAGAGTATGCCAAGCACCTCAGAGATATGGATTTCTCGTTACAACGCATGGTAACGTTCTACTGATAGATCAAGATGAGCCTAGGACTTATCAAGAAACGGTGACGAGCCCAGACTCTGAGAAATGGCTTGAAGCCATGAGATCTGAGATGGATTCCATGTATGAAAACCAAGTATGAACTTTGGTTGACCCACCAGAAGGGGTTAAGCCCATAGGGTGCAAGTGGGTTTTCAAAAAGAAAACCGACATGGATGGTAATGTACAAACATACAAGGGGCGATTAGTCGCTAAAGGTTTTCGCCAGGTTCATGGTGTCGACTATGATGAAACCTTTTCTCCTGTAGCTATGTTTAAATCCATCAGGATCTTGCTCGCTATAGCTGCATTTCATGACTATGAAATCTGGTAGATGGATGTCAAAACAACTTTCCTTAACGGGAAACTTGAAGAGGATGTGTACATGATACAACCTGAAGGTTTTGTCAATCCAAAAGATGCTGGAAAGGTATGTAAGCTACAAAGATCCATTTATGGATTAAAGCAAGCTTCTCGAAGTTGGAATCTTCGTTTTAATGATGCAATCAAAGAGTTTGGTTTTATCAAAAATGAAGATGAGTCATGTGTGTACAAGAAAGTTAGTGGGAGCACGATAACATTCTTGGTACTGTATGTGGATGACATACTTATCATAGGAAATGACATACCTACCTTGCAGTCTATTAAGACTTGGTTAGGAAGTTGTTTTTCTATGAAGGACTTGGGCGAAGCCACATACATCCTAGGAGTAAAGATCTATAGAGATAAATCAAGACGACTACTAGGTCTAAGCCAAAGTACATACATAGACAAAGTACTGAAAAGCCAAGGTTCAGTATGGAAGGATCTAAGAGAGGATTCCTACCTATGAGACATGGTATTTCACTCTCGAAGGAAATGTGTCCTTCAACTCCACAAGAGAGAGGACGCATGAGTAAAATTCCATATGCTTCCGCTATTGGATCTATCATGTATGCCATGTTATGTACCCGTCCAGATGTCTCATATGCCTTAAGCATGACGAGCAGATACCAAGTAGATCCCAGTGAAGGTCACTGGACCACAGTCAAGAATATCCTTAAGTACTTGAGAAGAACTAAGGGTACTTTCCTAATGTATGGAGGTGAGGAAGAGTTAAGTGTAAAAGGTTACACTGATGCCAGCTTCCAAACTGATAAGGACGATTCTCGATCAATCAAGTTTTGTGTTTTGCCTTAATGGTGGTGCTGTGAGCTGGAAGAGTTCAAAGCAAAGTACAGTAGCTGATTCTACAACAGAGGCCGAGTATATTGCAGCCAGTGAGGCAGAAAAAGAAGCGGTTTTGATCAAAAAGTTCATTACTGAACTAGGGGTTGTGCCTAGCATATCAGATGCTATAAAACTCCGATGTGATAACAATGGAGCCATTGCACAAGCTAAAGAACCTAGATCTCACCAGCGATCCAAACATATACTTAGGCGCTACCATCTTATTCGAGAGATTATCGATCGAGGGGATGTAGAGATATGCAGAGTACCTACAGATGATAACATTGCTGATCCCTTGACCAAGCCTCTGACACAGCAGAAGCATGATCTTCACACTAAGTCACTTGGTATTAGATATATAAGTGATTGGTCTTAGTGCTAGTGGGAGATTGTTAGAGTATGCCCAAAAATCAATCATGAGATGGTTGTAATAACATACTTGATTTATCATGTTTATTAATATAAGGCGTTACCATTATTATTTCAGTTTCTTTTCTGTATGTATAAATAAACTGTTTTATAATAATGTCCTAAGAATAATATGATTATTCTTAAAAGATCCTTAGTGAAGTATTATTGTTGGATAGGACAACGATAATGCATTAAGACTAACATGTAGTTGATTGATGATAAAGAGTTGTCATTGATATGGAATGTCAGAATCGATGCATGAATATGTGTGTTAGAGAACAACATATTGGACTGACCCATTATGAGTATGTTTCTTGAATTATTATGTAATTGTCACGACATTACTCATAGTGATTAATATGTATATGATCCTCAGACTTGAGATCATCATAATCCCAACATCGTGAGTAGTATATTTTGATACAGTCAAACGTACACAGAATCGGTTGTTCTATAAAGGCTGATGTTGGATATACCACAATCGATGTAAAGGGATATGGTTGGTCGATATAGAATAAGTCCCTCCTACATAAGGGGAGTAATATCTTAGGCCACTTATTAAGTGAGACTAGAAATGCATGATCATGCTCAAATAAGTTGATATGAGATGTCATACTTATTTGTATATCGTAGTCTGCTTAAGATATCAAGGAACATGGAATGGACTATGCAAGTGTGACTATTCCATGACTTGTGTCCAATCTAGAGATAAAGGACTTAAGGATTATTGCATAAAAGGTTAATCATAAAAAGATTATGTCGAATCATGATCTCTTGTGACTTAGGTAGCAATGATGTATTGCTAGATGCCACTCATTGTTTGTAACATTAGAATCGTTCTAGAATTACTACTAACGTTACAGGAACCTACAGGGTCACACCCTATAGATGAAATGAACAGAATAAACCATAGTTGGTATTGTTTTTGGGGGCGCTTGAATTAAATTAATTATAGAATTAATTTAATTCGGTAATCAAATTTCCAACACATTATGTACAAGGTTTTTGCACACATAATGAGGACATGAATTTGGTTAGCATATGAATTCAAATAAATATATGGAATGTAATTATAATTTTCGGTTTAAAATATTATTATATTTATTTAATTCCTAAAAACCATAAAATAAAAAGATATATAAGAATCCCGTTTTTCTTTGTTTTGGGTCTAGTAGCCGTCAAAGAAAAATCACTCTCAAAACTGTTTTGGGGATTTCTGATTTCTTCCGTTCGTAGTCAACTGGGTGGATTATGTAGAGGTCGGGGTCTCGATAGATTGCCGCTTGGTTCAACTGTAGATCTGAATACACGTTGTTGAGACGTTGATGTCTACTTAGAATAAACATTCGGTAATTTCGTAACCTTTATCACCCCGATTCGTTCCTCACACATGGATCCTTGGTTAGGATCGCCGGATTTTATTTTTTTCGCTGCGCCATAGGGGTGTCGGCGATCCAACAACTAAGTGCCGGTGAATCTATTTTTTTTAGTATGTGATTAAGTATACAATTACATGATTTTGGTTGTTCTTAATTGGTATATATATATACATTTGGCTAAGTGTGTTTAGTGAAGTTATATAGATATTCGATCTATGCAATAACAAAATATACATGCGTGCTTTTGGATTATGCAATTGATAAATGTGTATGTATGGGTATTTAGTATATAAATATAATCTGATAAGTAACTACATATGCATTCGAGATGTGTATATCATGCGTATAAGAATTTGATGGAAATGGTTGCATTCTTTCATATACATTAGATTTGTATTTGGTTTAACTTTATTATGAGTATACTCATACAATCGGTTATGATATGAGTACGGCAAATATATATTTGCTCAATTATATATATTCATTTGTTCGCATTACACGGTACACATATTTGACCATAAATAAATTGGTGCGAGTTCAGCAAATGTATAACTATTAGTTGATTGTGTTAATTGAAATCTTAGTGTATTAAACTAAAGAGTTATGTTCTTTTTATATAAATATTTAGTTATGCTATAGACTTACTAAGCCATAAAAGCTTACTTCATTTGTTTATGTCCTCTTGTTTTATAGATTTAAAAATCAAGCTACAAGCTCGGGGATCGTCAAAAAAATCATCACTCTATCTATTGTCTCGGTAATGAAATGTTTAGATTTTAGCTTATGGCATGTATAGGCTGGATAATATTTTGAAGGTTGTACTTTGATGTACAATATATGTAATGAATAGCTATATGAGAATCACTTATTTTCTTCTGGTTTAGTTGGATTGAAATGTTATGTTTTGTTGTAAATGGTCAAAGTAGAATTTATAAATGATGCTTATATTAATATAAAATTTAGAATGTTAAATGTGACTGTTAAAAATTATTGATTTATATTGAATGTTTGTCCTGAGTTGTGTTTTGATTAGTAATGCTTCTTAACCCTAATCCGACGACGGACACGGGTTCGGGGTGTTACATTTTTTATTTTCAATCATACTTTTAAATCATTTGTATAATAACTTCAGAAATAAAATGCCTCTAGAATTCTCATTTGTAAACATTTATAATTTTGAAAACTAAGTCTAATTTTGTTACAAACTCATTTTTTCAGAAATGTAGCGCAAAAATATATTATTAAAAGATTTTATTTTAAAAATCGAGTTTGATACAAAATCTTATCAAATACTAACTTATGTAGTTTTTTAAAACTTAATGTCATGAAATCAAGTAATGCAAATCGGAATAAAATCCCCCAAAGTAAAGTCCCATGACACAGTACCATAATTTAAAATACAAAGTCCCAAATAGCAATGAAGTCCATAAAAATACAAATCATAAATGAAAGTGCATATTTATTTAAAAACCATTTTCTTAGAGCATCTCCAATGACCGCATTCGAGTTCTCAGCACAAGGATTATCTAAAACACATAAGTAAAGTGGGTGAGATTTAAAGAGCCTAGTGAGATCCACACAAACATAATCACATACATAACAAAATATCAATCTCAACATATCAATCATCATAATATTCTTAAATTATAATACTGATACTTATGCATGAATATGTCGATTCATATTTTAAAATGATGCATATTTTATAAAATTTCCTACCCATCTCCGCTACAATCTAGGATCGAGTTCCCCAGAACTCGTATTTGAAACACCATTTGTGGACAAGCTACCATGATTTGCAGATAAATTGCCACTGATAACATTTTAAGGACAAGCCACCACATATACAAATATACTACCACTAAAATACTTTGTGGTCAAGCCACCACTGATTTGCAGATAAACTGTCACATACTTCCACCTTTCATAAAACCCACCCAATGCATGTGATATGATAATTTCACTTTTTAACACATTATTCACTTTTACACTTAGGCATGTAAACATGCCCTCATAAGCACATATCACTTAATAATCATGTTCACATGCTTTAACATGCTTTTCACATTAGATCATAGATCTCAATATTAACATACACATATATCGATATCACATATTTAAATCATCAAACGTATCACATAAGCCATGCATCACATATCATGAGCATGAGATATACACATACATCTTTGTCAAAGTTATAAAACAAACCATTTATCATGTGTTTCATAGAATTACTTGATTAGAGCCACTTACTTGGATTCCCCTTGATGAGTTTTTCAACTCCTCTTTGAATACTTAGTGTACTCATGATTAATTATAATTAATTTATTAATATAACAAAAGCAAACACATCACACACAACTAATAGTATTTAACCCACACCTTTTTCGTAAGTCCGATATGTCACAATCCCCTAGTAGTGATTTCTCTTGGATCTAAACCCAAAAGACATATCTAACACACAAATAACTTATTTTGGTTAGAATTCGCCAAAGATGTTATATTACTAAAAGGTTAGTCACTAAAAAAATCTCACCATAACACTTACCCCACAGTTTATACACTAGAATCGATGTTCTCCGATCCAAAGTTAAGGATCTCTCCTATTGTTATCTATAGGACCTTCAAAGAGCATAAGGAATATTGTTAACATGTGAATAAAAAAATAACTTCTATGGCCAATATACCATTCAGCAAAGAGAAGAAAATACTAAAGAGGAGGGGTTGATGATCGTATAATCCACACTCATACAACTTGATCAGTTCAGAATGGTCAGAGGATCAATCAAGATATGAGATCAGAGAGTTGGGTGATCTAAAAGAATCACCAAAGCAAAGAGTGTATAAGATTAACCATACAAAAATTATGGCAAAAAAATGAGAAGAAAAAGAGGAAAAACTCAACCACTGGTGGCGATTCGACAGTGGCGACAGTAGTCTCACGATAAGAGGAGTGGCGGTACAGTAAAGGGTGAAGGAAAAAATTATGAGGGTTCTGCACAAAAAATGGTGGTTTTGCAAAAAGAGAGAAATGGGAGACAGGGAGGAGGGGATGGCAAGGAGAGGTGGGTGAGTGAGAAGAGAGGTTGGTCAACTTGGTTTAGGTTCAATGAACCTCTTCTATGGCAAGGGTGAGATGAAATGGCAAGAGAAGGTGACATGGAGTAAAAAGGGGGATCATGCTCCCTCAACTTATGGTAAGTTTGACCCATAATGGAGGAAAATAATCCTCCTATTCATGGAAGCTATCAAGTAGAGGGCAAGCTTAATAATTACATGGGTTTTTGTGTTAAAAATTAAATTAAAAAAATAAAAACAAGGGGACTTGAAGTTAGAACCTTTAAGATAGCTTAGGAGCACTTAACCACTTCACTTCCTTATTATTATTTTAAATAAAAAATATTTAAAAACATGCGATGACCTTTGCTAAGGGTTTTAAAAAATTTTGCACTAAAAAGAAATTAATGAGAAGGAAGGGATTCGAAATCAGATCGTCAAGGACAGCTCCACCACTACACAATCACTATAATTGATATTTATTTATTATCAAATAAGTAAAAGATTATCTAAATAAAAATTTGGTCGAGACCACTCTCGGTTCATTAACTCAATTTCTACTAACTTAATTTTTGAGATTTGACAAGTCCATATCTTTAATTTCTAACTAATTTAATAACATTTAATAATTGAAATTCAATTAGATATACTAATAAAAAATAACCTAGTACATGTTTTGCGTTGCTACAAAATTTCTTTTACTGAAAAATTTTGAGTTGTTACAAGTGAAGAGGTTACTCATCCTTCTTTGTGTGTCTAGAACGTTAAAAAAAAGTGTTTTGCTTTTCAATGCAACAACACACTTATAAGAGACAATAACTTAGATTTTGGTGCGCAAGATGCTTTTGCTCCTTGAAGATTAGTTGCAATCTCTTATTACCTTGGGAACCCATACTTGTCTATTTTTGTATGAAGCCATTTTCTTTATAAGACAAGTATGTGGGTGTGCCAACCATGATAATGTCGATGTTCACATTCTTCCATTTCTATGAGTTTTCTAAAATTATTTCTTTTCTTTTCTTATGCTTTTAAGTTTATTTTTTAACTCAACATTTGCCTTTTCAAATACATCACATTTCATTTTAAAAGTTTCCAAATCAATTTTAAAATTTTCATTTTGGCTTTCAAAATCCACTTTTATCTTGAAAAAATTCATTTTAAAATTAAGCATAAAATTATTTTCTTGTCTTTAGAATTAATGATCTCAAATTCTAAAGCTAGCCCATCAATGGAACCTCTTAACTCGTAAAATAATAATAAAAAATTTAATTCATTTGAATTAGAATATACCTTTTGTAACACCCCTCGCTTGATTCGATCGTCATGTTCGAGTTATGGAATGTCATATTTTTTGTCGGAGCAACTACAGTCGATCAGATAACATAAAACCATTTATACATATAACTCAATGTCAATCATATTCAATTCATGTTAATAAAAAAATTCTGAGTCTTAATCAAGCTTAAAAAAACTCTTTTATTGACCCAAGCATGAAATAGAACCAAATTGCAAAGATTTAAAACTTCAAATTCGACGTCGTGAGGTCGTCAAATAGTTTTTCACGCCACAACGTCAATCCACTCAACGACACGATATCACATACTGTTAGTCAGTGTTGATACGAGAAGAAATGGTTGTTAGGACGAGGACACTATTTTTGGTAAAAGTGTATTTCAATACTTCCAACCATACCTATCAACTTGTACATCGAATACAAACTTCATTTGAATCAAAACACTACAATAACATATAAATCAAGTTCAAATGAGCATATCTAACTTCTTATCAACATTTATCACCTATCCAACCATTAAAATTAGAATTTCATTACCATGGCATGCATACCGATCAAATTACCCAAATACCAAGCATTTACCTATACAAAACCATTTTGAAACATGCGAATTTATATGTCATACATACCTTAAACCTATAAATCAAAGTATCGCCATTAAGTTAGGCATCACAAATGCAAAATCACAACTCAACCAAGGTAATAACATATGCCATTTCATATAAGCATAAACCATTTCGAAACTACTATTTTTACTTTATTCATGCCATTTCATATATCATTCCTTTGGTTATAATTTATCTCACCTAATAACATATATACACATATAAACTCAACAACATGAATAATTCAAGTCATCAATTCAACATGATCATTAATGGTTAAAGCAAACTAATGATCATTAATGGTTAAAGCAAACTAGCCATAAGTAGGCATATTTACATGCTAGGTTATACCCCCAAGACACCTTATATACATGTCATAATCTATGACTCAAAATTATCAAAAGTTACCAATTTGGTGATAAGATAGTGTGAGCTTCACCCCAAACCTGATCCGATGAACTGGATCCTAATCGTGGATGTTACCACACTAATATAGATATAACGTAACTCTACTTACACAAATTACAATCGACTTCAGCTACTTAATTACAAGACTTCTTAATACAATACTTAAGTATAAACATTGAAGCATTTCAGTTATAATATATAGGGAATTTGATTACAAGTTTTACTACAAGGGTGTCCTAGTGTAATGTAATCATTCTGAATCAAAGGTTTCTATGTGACAAACAGACTCAATCATGCCATCAAAGTTTGTTCTTTATGCATAATAATCCAATACATCATTCATTGGTCGTAGTCTTGGCATTGTTTCCCCCAGGCACAGCCTCACATTTAACCTAAAATAGAAAACATAACTGATGTAAGTTCGTGAGAACTTAGTGAGATAAACACTCATTTATCTGAATCTTTTTTTATTTCACATATGGTAATTCAATTTTCCATCTCATTGATATTTGTTCTTCGACTTGCCTCTAGCGAACACCTTCTTAGAATGCCATTCTTTACATTATAGATGTCACCCCTGACTCTGAAGTCATGCCTTACCATCTCCATCTTTAATACATTACACATGTTCTTCACTCTACACCTTCATGACTCCTTAACCATACCCATTCTAAAAGCCTAGACAGACAAAATATCGTTATTCTTTTATACATACTCTAAGCCATCGTTTATTCAAAATCCATGAATGATTTCATTCTTAAAGAAAAGATACGTTCTTTAATTATACAATTTAATCCCTTCTGGGAAATATCCTTTTTCTTCTAATACATAAAGACATATAACATTCTTCAAATTACTAGACACAACCTTTAATCAGATTTGTTCTTCAAGTCTTATTAATTCATACTTTGAATTCGTCACACGCTCTGGCGCATTCGAATTTCTCTGTTCTTGTCTTAAGACCATGCAAGACACACTATAACATTTCATACGAAGCTCGCCACAAAGGAAGTTGATTAAAATATCTTATCGAATGTGTAACATGATAAGCCACAGGGGCTTTTCCTTCTAAGTTCATTACAACTATTGTCCCTCCAGAGTTAGTTGTGAATACAATTTCTTTCTTTCAGGGTTTGCCACAGAGGTATTTTCCTTCAGATGGTTGCCACAATGACCATTTTTTAGAGAGTGCCACATAGGATTTCTTTATCATCAATTTCCACAAAGGCTTCCTTTTCATAGATCGCCACGAAGGCTTCTTTTTCATAAATTTCCACAAAGGATTTCCTTTCATAGATCGCAATGAAGGCTTCCTTTTTATAGATCACCACAAAGGCTTCCTCTTCATAGATCACCATGAAGGCTTCCTTTTTTAGCGTGTTCACGGTAGGGATTCGCCTAGACTTACATTTCGTGAGGTTTTCCCCTCATCGTCCTAGGTCACGCCAAGAACCCCTTTTGGGTAATTACCTTCCTTTAGTTCTTTTCCCAATGATTCCATAGCCCCAGTTATGCTCTTACATAAGATGAAGTCATGATCATGGACTTTTCATTTTAGAAATCGTGTTTAAAGTCTCAACGGACCCCTTTAGACAACTCTGTGCAGATAGACACAAACTTAACATTCTCAAATCCACTATTATCAGAACATATCTTATTGCATACAACTAATATGCATATGCACAATCCATACATCCAGATGCAACCATACTTCACATCGACCAACTTGAACACAACAGATCTATACCAAGTATGCATATCATTCTTATAAAAAATTAGGACAATTATAAACATACTTCAATAATCACACACAAGGCCACATACATAACATATTGTAACCTCAAGGATCACAACATCATCTTTTAGCCACTTTCTTACAGATCTACAAGTACTATCATCATGTAAACATGAGTTAGACTAAAGACTCACCTGATTCTCTCCTAATGTAGTTCAAAGTTTCAGATCTAGACTTCCATCATGTAATTAGCTACATCTACTGCTAAAGAATAAAGAAGCTCATCAAGATCTATTCATATACCCAATTTCCCATTATTTTTAACACTGAAAATCCCTGAGGGCCCTTTTATACTTTATCTTATTGATCTCCCAGTCTAATAGATTTACTTTTCACAACACAATATGCAGAGTCTTAAATCTTATCTCAACGTGGTGTAATCACTGGTAGAGATCCAAATCTTCAAATTTAGCTCAAGAGAGAGAAATAAATACTTTGGGTTCCTTTAGATCTAGACAGAAACACTTATTGAATAAGGAAGAAGAAGACTCCCTTTTTTTAGACCTAAATACTTATATTTATAACCCAAGCTCTTATTGGAACCTACCACGTGTCACACACTTTCAAAGCTACCTTTATAAATGATATACAGTTGTAAATGGAAATCTAATATTTTTTATATTCATGTTTCGCCCCTTAGTTCCTTTCCATCTACCTTATGAGAACGTAACTAGCACAACAACTCACCACTAAATTAGGCGTACAATACATTTGGCAGTAATCCCCTGCTTATAAGCTTCTCAACACTCTTACCAAATATATCTTTCTTTATAACTTAATACATTTTAAGAACAACCCTAGCTTAATAATATGATATATACTATGCCCCCGATCTATACACCAGAACAACAATTGTACGGATAGCACTACGTCACTCAGGTTATTTTTGGTTTACCCGCCAAATTCAGAACTCACCTAAAGTTGGGTGTTACAACTTGGTTTGCCATACTTACGCGAAATCTAGTTCGTAGATACTTACTATCAGATAGCTTAAAAATAATAAAATGTAAGATTTTTGAAAAGATTATCTTATTCACATGTTCTTTCTTGTTGGATAAGAGAATCTCCTTATAACGCCTCAAAATGACTCAATGATTCTTAACATGTCTCATAAGTGTAGCATAAAGCTAAACACCCTCCAATACACCAACATGTCCCATTGAATGGAGCTTAGCTCGACAGTCCCTTATCTCTCTAACATGTCCCAAGGCCTCTCACCCAAAACATAAAACATAAAGGTAAATACTCACAATCCTATGGCATGCCATTATATCCAACGGTTTTACGAAATTAGAGTGTCAAAACATATACTTAAACCATAAAGCTCGTAGATTATGAAGAGCTCGCAGAGCGCTATTCATTTTGAACTCACAATATGGAGCTCGCATATCACCATTCATAAAAACACATATAATCACAAAATAGAGTTTAGAAAGGACTTACTCTCGAAACTTAGGATAAAACCCTAAGCTCTTAGTTTACATTATGGTTCGCACATATATGTGGCGATCCCTAAACACTTACCAATTTGCTATAAGCTTTAGACAAGCTTCACATTTCATTTGTCTTTACTTGTAGATGGTTCTGTTAGTTTTACAATTTCACAAATATACACAAGTTACTAATAGACAAAGCACATTGAAACTCATACATAAACACAATCAAACCTAGGTTCGCACATGCTTGTCTTTTGGTGAACCTAGTTTCCTTTATTACGAACTTTTCTTAATTACTTTTAACACCAACACAATAGAGAAACATAGTCTTACCTTAGATCCTAAGAGCTAAGTTCTGGGTAGAAACTTGACAGCAAGATAATCGGTGGAGAAATTTGAGAGAATTTTCTCGTTCAAAAGAATATAGAATTTTTTAAGATACCCTAGCCGCAGTAGAAGTAGGAAAGAGTTAGTGCATGTATGGTTTTATGAAGATAAAAGTAAGTTGACATTCTAAATTTGGTATAATTACTCTTTTACAACTCCTATTTTGACTCTCTACCCAAAATAATGTTCCCAACTCAGCAGGCCCACTAGCGATCCCTATTATGCCAAGCCCACTATTAACCATAGTTCACTAAATCTACTAGCGACCTCAGTTTGCTAGGCCTTTTGGAGAACACCAGCATGCCAAGCCTACTGGCGAACACCTTCTTACCAAACCTTTTGGCATACACTTGCTTGCCAGACCTACTAGCGCACACCTGCTCCCCAGACCTCAAACTCACAGGCCTTATTTTGGGATGTTACATTTTGAGACTCAAATTGGCTAATTGTTTCATTGGGGGCTCTAATATGTGCTTGGTTGTTTAGGGACGCATTGAAGGCCGGAATCAAACAAGAACATTACCAAGGGATAAGGTATTGCGACATCATACCCTTGGAATCATGATACCCCCAATAAGCCCAAAAGATGAAGACAACCTACAGTGGTATCGCGATATACATACTCACCTACCCAAAGAGCATGCCAATTCAAGCCTGTCAATAGTATCGTGATATCAACATCGTAAAGGGACAAAAAATGATGCTAAGGGTAGTCTTTGTCCAACCAAAGCACCAATCGTTGAAAGCGTGTTCAAGGGAATTTAGGGCATAAAGAGGGTCAAAAATTGCTGCTAAAAATAACCAAATTTGCCTAAAGAGAGAGAAAACACACTTAGGCTTAGTTTTACATAGTTTTATCTTAGATTTTCTTTAGTTTTCTCTGCACTTTTTTAGGGTTTCCTATTTTTCATCTTCCTATATAGTTTTAGTGCTTATTTTTCTGCATTCTTTTTATTGTTCTTGTTGTTCTCATGTTAGTTAAGTTAGTTAACACTATAGCTTAGGTTTATTTGCACCTTTAGTCTCTTTCTTTGCTTGTAATGACATTTCAACATTTTAGTTTAATGTATTTCAATTTCTTGTAGTTCGGTCTATTCAAGACTTTACCTTTTATGTTTCTTAGTGTTGATTTCACCATTGAATGCTCATGTTTAATTTTTCTTTCAAGTTTTATAGCTTAAAAATCCAATCATTCATCTTTTTCTCAAGTTTTATGTCAATGGCTGCAATGGTTTCTTCTTTCATGTTTATTAGCTTAGTTTTAATATGGGTAACTAAACTTTAAGGGGGTTGGTTCGATGGAGATATGGATAAACTAATTTTTGGATGAGAGACTAAATTATAATAAATTAGACTAAATTGAATGAACTTGAAAAATTAGGATTGATGACCCTAAGGGAATATCTAGCCAATTGAGACCAAGATGTAATCTTGTTGAGCACCAATTTGTTAGTCTTGAGTTAGTCGATGAAATCAAGAGATAAACCATATTAACTTTAGGATTGTTACTTAGTTCAATCGAGGAAAATAAAATTTGATTGGAAGTACTTAGTACACATTTGTTAGGGAAAGTGTTTAGTACATATTTACGTTAACATATTAATCTTTGAAAATAATTGAGTGATATATGTACTCTAGTTGCATGTTTACAATTTTTTTTTTTACTTTTGAGCATAATTTTGCTAAACACAAGACTATGTAAAGGATTGATTTCGTTTGAAGGGATTTTTTCAAAAGTGACTCCTTCATTTCTATTGTAAGTTAGCATATATCATTACTCGGGACGAGCAATGAATTAATTTTGAGGGTGTGATAACTCGAAATTATATAGACATGTACAACACCTTCGGACTAATAATTCACGCAAATTATGAGTATTTTTATAGCAAATTTTGTAGGTTTATTAAAATTTTGTAAAGTAGGACAAAATTAAAGATAAATTTGTAATCTTAATTATTTACATGATAATTTGACATATTTTTACTGATTTGACGCAATTTGGTGCAATAGGTGAAAAGTTAATCTTGAAGCTCACCTATTCGATGCTCGATGTTATAGCATTCCTGTAGCAGAGGCCATGCAAATGTGCATTCACGGCTGATCAGCATGGGGCGTCCTAAATTCATTTTTTGGACTCTCAAATTAATTTTGACCCAGCCTGCAATTGGATCACTATAGTGGACAAACCTGTTGCCAAGTTTGCAGCTCAAACCGTCCATTAATGAGGAAAGAGCCCAAATTGATTATGGGAAATCGAACCGTCCATGAAAATAATTGATTTAGGCACCCAAGCCTTGGTACAATATCACAAATCAATCACAAGGTAAACTATCACAACTCAGTCACAACAATTTTACCATGTGACCATTTAACTCCTTCCTGTAAATCAAGTTGTGCTGGCTAAATTTAGCAAAGTCACCCACCTTCCTTCCTTAACACAAGGGGTCGACCATGCATGAGACTAAATAGGGGGATTATCATTCTAAAATTATCAAACTCAAGGGGCTCCTCACTAATATAAATAAAGAGGCATTTTCTCTTCATTTTATTCATCCCTCATTCATTATCTCTTCTCCCTGTTCTCTCTTCTTTCACTTCCTATTTTCCTTTCTTTAATGTGTGTTTGCAATGCTTTGAAATCAATCCCATTTGGCCATATTAGGAGCTTTTAAGATTGGTATTCACAGCAAGAAGTGAAGGACGAAGGAGGAGCAAAGTGAGTTGTGCATCGGAGAACCACCGGAAATGGATTAGGATTAGAATTTTTGCAACTGAGTTTTCTACTTTTAATGTAATCATGATTGCTTACTTTTTTTGGTGTTAGAAAGATTTAGATTCTATAGATTTGATTATTTAATTCTATTAAAGATGTTCTATGCATTTGATTTGTTTATGCATGCAAGTAAAATCATGAATATGTTTCTCATGCATTATGAATGAAAATAAACAACTGAATTAATTAATTAATGCGAAAAAGATTTTAATTAATTGACATAGTACTTGTATGGTGTATGTTTAATCATTTAGGATTAAATTAGTAATAATATCAAAATATTATTACCTTACATAATCTTGTACGATGGTTTCTTATGAAGTTGTAAGTTTATTAAACATAGAAATATGCTAGATAAACTTAGTAATTAAAAATTTTAACATTATAATTTAATTAAATAAGGTTAGTAAATTATCAACTTGCCATTAAATTTTATAACATATTTTAACATTGTTTAAATAATTCTAAGTTAGGAAGGAAAATTATTCTAATACATGCATGCTATTGTGATTAACTCTTAAAAGTTGCATATTTAATTATTATATGTTTAATTTAATTTTGAGCATAACTCTTAAAAGTTGCATATTTAATTATTATATGTTTAATTTAATTTTGAGCATACTTAGGTTAGTTTAGTGTAATTAGGAAATCATCACACTTTAATTTATGTTATCACCACCAATTTGCTAAGTGTTTATTTTGCAATTGTTCATTTGCATAAATAGTCCTGTGGAGACAATAACTCTTACTTACTACTTTATTACTTGTCAATGATTTTGTATACTTGCACATTAATTGAATATTTTCGAGACAAATTTTTATTATTTTAGCATTTTATCACTTCATTTCATTTTATATGCATGTAATAGGTGGTTGACCCATTTAATGGTTAATAAATGATGTTAACATGATATTGATTAAGTGTATTTATGTGTATGTATGGGTTTTTAAAGACAAAAAGATTGCTAGAGAAGCCTTTAGCAAAGGAAAAGAAAATGCAATGGAGTGAAAGTCCTTGCAAATAACACTCCATCATTTTATTGTTAGAAAGGTAAGCTCATATGAAACTTACTATATTTTCTTGCTTGTGTATGTATTAAAAAGTGTTTTATGTGTATTTAGTGTGTTTGTGTGTGATACTCATGCTCAACATCATATAAGCTAAGGAATGTGTCAAAGATATTATATGAAAGATGAAATAATATTGATTATCCCATTTGATGTATACCTGATGAGTATAATTGAAATAATAGATGTAAAAATGGCTTATGAAAATGACATGGTATGATTAATGCATTGAATCACATGGAATTGGGTTGGAAAAGATAAAACAAACATTTAAATGAGATATGTGTTGTGATCGTCTGAAAGATCCCATGTTAATATGAAAATGAATAGATGTTATTTTCATTTGCATTTTGAATCAATAAAAGAAATGTGAAATTCTTGTTAAATTGTCTTTACACCCATGTAAGCTTAGTAAAAGGGTTAGGATACGGTTGACATGCCAATTAGGGTCTTACAAGCATTATTTACATTAGAGTTCCATAATGGTGTTATGTGGGGTCTATGGTTGTGTGATATGTTTTAGAGTTCTGTTATTATGTCTTGGTTGAGCATCTGCTGCTAACCATTGAGTTTATATGATATACTGGAGTTATGTTGCCTTCGGGAGCCTTATATTCTAAACTTACTAGTGTATACTGTAACACCCATAATTCGTTTCTATCACCGAAATAGGGTTACAGAGTATTGCCATACAATTCGGAACATTTCATAACAAGTAACATCCAACTATCAAATTAATTTAACAAATACATATAAAATTCAGAATGGAATGAAACATACATTTATGGACCTTAAATCAAGCCTACGAGGCCTCAACAAATAGTTTAGGAATAATCAGGGACCAATTTGTAACAAAATAGGAGATTTGGGACAAAAATGAAAATTTTCGAAATAGGGGTACACGGCCGTGTGATAAAGCCCACACCGTGTGGCTCCAGACATGGTCGTGTGGCTATCCCACAAGCCCGTGTGGCTAATCCATATGCATGTGTGTGCACCCGTGTGCCCACTCGTGTAACTCACTGACTTGGGTCACACGGCCATATCGCAGGCCAAGTGCTAGCCCTTGTAAACCTTACACCTAACACGCTTGGGACACACACCCGTATAGCTTGCCCGTGTGTGACACACGACTATGTTACAGCCCGTGTCCCAAGTTGTGTGTGCCCAAAAATTTCCCAAAACATGCTCCTTTCACAGCCAAATGCTTAGGTACCTAAACACATCAAAAGTACATGCATACAAGCCCTCAAAACACATTCAAAAGCACTCAAAGCATGTCAAAATGATCAACTTATGTGCCTAGCCAATGTGCCATCATTGACACCACAATTCAAATGCATACATTTCATTATCTTAGTTAAAATGCACAAGCCACAACACAGTCAAATTGACTTAGATTTAAACCCAAAAATACCATACCTAACTCATGCCAACTTACCATTTCATACTCACCCACTTATGCTTAAACTTAGAATTCGGCTTGTATATAACCATTAGTTATTCAAATCATTTAAACTGGAATCTCAATTCACAAGTATATAACCTAGTTATTAGCAATCAGACAAATATCATACCATATTGAATGTTAAGACTTACAGTTTCCTATTTCCAATCAACCATAACTTGCATCATGCATGCACATATCAATAGCCATTTAACTAAACAACATAATAAGCACACCAAGCTATATAACATGAGTACTTATGGACTATTACAAAACAAAATCAAATACCCTCATTACATTCCATATAAGCCAAGTTCGAATTCAAAATCTACCAAAATCCTCAATAGTGTGATTTCTTCAAGTTGATCCAATCTCTGACTTCTTCAAAAAGTATCTACAAGGAAACAAAACAATAACACAAGTAAGCTTTCATTTAGCTTAGTAAGCTTGTCGATTAAAATGATAAAGCTTACAAAATAAACATAATAAATCAAATAATGAGATTACTAAATAGAGTTCCTATCAATAAAGTTATTCTCAGAAAATCTTGTTAATCACAACTCACAACAGATGAGTAATCCTCAGCACAATAGTACAAATCAGTTCCACATTTCAATAATTTTCCAATAAATATATCTCGATGAACGATAAGTGGATGCGAGTGTACGGTTAACCATCCAACACACTACATGCTCATAGGAGCCAATACCATCCAGCACAGTAGATGCTCATAAGAGCAAGTACCTTCTAGAACACTAGATAAC
Source organism: Gossypium raimondii (assembly GCF_025698545.1). Lineage (NCBI taxonomy): Eukaryota > Viridiplantae > Streptophyta > Magnoliopsida > Malvales > Malvaceae > Gossypium > Gossypium raimondii. The sequence goes on from NC_068568.1 coordinate 28,942,842, forward strand.
ACTGTAGTATAACACGATAGTCCGTAATAAATACAGGACCTCGACATATCTAGTGAACAGAGAATATACAGAAATCATCTTCACTACTCAAATCAATCCCATACCGCGCGCATAATAACTTATTGGCATGCCAACCGTACTCTATCCTACGTTCACCGGTTTAGAGCATTCCATCACAGAACAATACGTGAATATCTCACTATCTCATATTCCATATACAAGCATTAGTTCCACAGCCAACATTCATCAACTCGGAATATCTCAATTAGTGATCGATGTCATATCAATTCATTATTTCCATTTTCAATTACATGCATCAATATAATCCAACATTATACAATTAATTTCATATAATACGTTTAAAAATATATTAAAATTAAACCAAACGAACTTACCTAACTAAACTACAGCGATGACAAAGATACCGGGACTATTCTGAAGTTTTATCTTTCCCTCGATTTTTCCACTCGTTCTTGATCTAAAATAATAATTTCATTCAATTAAATAATTCCAGCAAAAAAATCAACTCATTTTACGCAATTAAGCCCTTTTTGACACTTTTACAAAATTACCCCTGACATTTCACTTTTATGCAATTTAGTCCCTAAGTCCAAAACATGGGATTTAACCATTTTCAATTAAATCCAAGCTTGGACGATCTATTAACCACTTCATTACAATCCATAATTTATGTTATTTTGCACCAAGTCCTTATACTTTTATTATTTTCACATTTTAGTTCTTGAACATTAAAATTAACAAAAACTACTTTACAAAATAGTCCTATTTAGCAACCAAGCTTAATATTCTACTATAAAACTTCAAGAACAACTCAAAATCATTAATAACTCAATCCACAACATTTGACCATTTTACAAATTAGTCCCCAGGTTAGCTAAATCAAGTTAATATGAGCTAAGAAATATAAAAATCACTAAAAAAGGGGCAAGTTTTACTCACCAAATCAAAGGGATTAAGTTTGGATGAAGCTTTCAATGCCTTAGCCATGGTGTTTCAATTTTCTCCACATGAAGAAGAAAAGAAAATGTTGATACTATCTTTTAATTTCTTTAATTTAACTTAAAATTTAACCTTTTACTAAATTACACCTTTAATATAAATTGTAAAATTATTAAATTATGTCCATAAACATCCACAATTTAAGTATATGGTATAATTACCATCTAACAGAGGTTTAATTGCACAATTGGTCCTTCAATTATTTCAAAATTTGAACTAAACAAACTTAATTTCATTTTAACCCTAAACTAATTAGGACTAAAAGAGCAAATAGCCCAAAAACAACTGGATTAATCATGTCCACCACCGCTTGGACCTTTCGACCATGGTCTAATCACCATTTTTTCCCTTTAGTATTTTAAATATATAGCAATTCATTTTTACCCCTTTTACAATTTAATAATTTACCTTAATTAACTATTTAAACATTAAAATTTCTAAACCAAACCTTCACATACCAAAATAATTACTCTATAAATTTTAAATAAAAATATTCACAAGATCGGTTTATAGAAACAGGGTCCCGATACTTCATTTTTCGAAACCACTTGACTTCTAGGACAGCCACTTATATTAACCATTAATTCAATTAATTAAAATTCGTCAAATCAAAATTCAATATAAAAATTGTTATTGACACGTATAATTTAAATACTAATTATACAAACTTACTCGTCAGATTTGTGACCCCAAAACCACTATTTCTGACATCACTGAAAAATGAGTTGTTACATATGTGGAGTCTCGTAGTGTTCGAGTCTTATTTTACTAAGATTACTGTGGGCATAATTTCAATACTAACTAATGTATGAATGATTTAAGAATGGTAATAATTTATTTCATTTGCTTCAAATATTACTTAATCTAATGTTACTTATCTTGATATGCTTTATGTATGAATTTTTTATATGTTTGTTGAGCATGCGTTTGGTAAGGTCTTTATAAGGCAAGGTAAGTATAGTTTTTTTTTTCATTTGAACTTATTAAGTGAATATATATGCTTCTATACTTTTGTTTTCGTGTGTAGATTTCACTATCGAACCATTAAAGCTATCATTCTCTTTTGGAAGCATCACACTATCGTCAATATATAAGAGTATGAAGTATGTATATTTATGTAACAGCTCATTTTTAGTGGTTTCAAAAATAGTGATTTCGGAACCACAATTCTGACAAACGAGTTAGTAAATTTATTTACTTAATATTTATGAGTATTTATTAAAGTCATATTAAAATTTGGTTAAGAAATTTTAACATTTAAATAGTTAATTTAGGAAAAGGACTAAATCATAAAAATTGTAAAAGTTAGTATCTATTAGTTAAAGTGTTGATTATCTATGAGATGTAGATTAATGGACTTAATGGGTAAATAAACCATATAATTTGATAGTGGACAATTATGGACAAGGTTTCTTGGAATTTAAGTTAAATTAATAAGGACAAAATAGTTAATAGGTAATTATTATGAGAAAAATAAAAAGAAATGAGCTATCATCTTCTTCCATCAAATTTTCCCATAGCTGAATTCACCATTAGAAAGTTTAGGAAGCTTCATTCAACTCTTGTTCGTGCATGTAAGTGATTTTTTATCTCGTTTTTAATGATTTTTATCTTTTTAAGATCGATTTAGCTTAATCTAGCTAGCCCGAGGGTTAAATTGTGAAAGTGTTAAGAGTTTAGGGACTTATCATGAATGATTTAAATTTTTTTATGAACTTTGTTGATAGGTTCATGAACTTGATAGCTAGATATAGGTATTTTGTTAAGTGATTTTTAGTAATTTAAATAATTAGGGATTTATTTGTGAAAATAGAAAAATTCATGTAAATAAGTTAAAATGATGATAAATATGGGTTGATTATGAACCCTATAAATTTTGGCTAATATGACTTTCAATTAATTATTGATTATTTGTAAGTTTTGGGTCTAGGGACTAAATTGCATAAAGGTTAAAATATGAGGGTAATTTTGTAAATTCACATTGATAAGGATTATAGGCTTGAATTAATTATGTAAGCCATTTGAATTATTTAATTGAATGAAAATTATTATTTAAATCAAGAAACAGACCAATCAGACTTAAATCGTGGAAAAGCTAAAGTATTGGACTAGTCGTCGGCTTTATTTTTGCAACTATTTTCTTTGAGGTAAGTTCGTATAATAGTTAAATTATTTCTTGTGGACTTGTTAAATGTTAATGAATAATTATTCTGGGTAACTTAATTTTTAATTTGTGTTATATGCTAAATTGGATTAAATTGTCATAGTAATCAATTTTTGGTAATGTGGATTACATGTATACAAGTATGGAATGTTATAACGGAAATGAAGTTCAAGGATAATGATATGTAAAGTGTCCCGTTTGAACCTTATGAATACTAAGGATACAAATGACATTTCATTACGGTTTTGGGTACTAGTCTTCGATGTCCTGCCAATGGCTGAGGTCCTATATTTGTTGCGGATTCTCCATAGCTCATGTGAGCAACATCTTGTAGCTTAACACCCTGATCCATAGCTTGTAACATCCCGATTCTAGGCCTAGTCGGAACAGTGGTTTCGGGACCACAAATTCGACGAGGGAAAATATTATTATCATTATATTTTTATGGTCTACAATTTCACGGAAAAATCTCGTGAAAGTTTTCTTTCGAAAATTTTGACGTTTGGGCACTCAATTTAGTCTAAAGGACTAAATTGTAAAAAGTTTAAAAGTTGAGTTTTACATGTTAGAGGTGTCCAATTGTTATGAAATTTTAAATTGGAGGTCATTATGTGGTAATTAGACTATTAGTTAATTGAAGGGAAAAAATGGGCATAGGATTAGTGAAATAGATTTTTTTAAGTAAGGGCATTTTAGTCATTAGTAAATAAATAGAATTAAAATGGGAAAAAGATGGAAAAATGGTGTCCATCTTCATAACTTGCTGCCGAAATTTGAAGGAAGTCATAGATAGGGTTTCTTCACTTTCTCAAGCTCATAGTAAGTGCATCCTAGCCCCGTTTTTAATGTTCTTCGCATTTTTGAGATCCTCTAGCTCGGTTTAGCTTATTCTACCATTAATTCATGTTAGGGTTCATATTTGGAAAAATACCCATAGGTGAAATGTGTTTATTTTGCTGTTTTTATGGTAGAATATGAAGCTAGAAATTATGTTAAACAACTTTTGCTAAGCGATTTTAAGCGAAAACGGGTAAATTGACATAATAGGTAAAAATATGTAATGTTCAAAAGTACATGTTAGAGTGAGAATTTGATGTTGCCATAGAAGGAAAAAGTGTTCAGCATGTTGTAAAACATAAGAATAAGGAGTGAAATTTAATTTTCAAGCTTTGGGACAAAAATGTAAATATGCAAAAGTTTAGGGAAAAATCATAATTTTTGCAAAAAGTTGAGTTGAGGACTGTTTTAATAAATGTGAATATTAAATAAACTAAATTTTCTATTATAGATCAAGAAATACGAGAAGACAACCTCAATCGGGGAAAGGAAAAGATCGTGGAGTAAATTGCAAAATTATAATATTTTGCACCGAGGTAGGTATGCATGTGAATTAATGCATTATTTTAAAGTTATTCAATATATTGTTGAGATTTGATTGAATATAGAATAAATATTTGATGTGGATCATAAAAATGTGGTTAAGTTTGAGAAAGGTGGTAAAATGTTGAAAAACAAGGTTTCCGAATGAACACTCGAAATAGACCCAAAAACATTGAATAAAAAGGGGTTGCTAAGTGCTGATTCCCTGAATTATTGACTTTAAAGGTGGTTGCTAAGTGCTGATTCCACCGTATCTTTGATTGTGAAAGGGGTTGATATGTGCTGATTCCCCGTATTACTGAATATAAAGGTGGTTGCTAAGTGCTGAATCCACCGTTTTTTTTACTGTGAAAGGGGTTGCTATGTGTTGATTCCTCGTATCACTGAATTTAAGGTGCTTGCTAAGTGCTGAATCCACCGAGTAACGGATAATATTCTGAGTATTCAACAGGGAAATTGGAAAGGTGAATGTACATATGAAATGGACAAGATTATGTGAGGAATATTGGGTTTGATATTTACTCGACCCATGTGTAAGATGGTATGAAATATCAAAACTACAAAAAAATAAATCTAGAAATAAAATAGTTTTAAACAACAGCAGTTGAGCAACTTTGAAAAATCACCATAAGTGGTGGAAATTGAATTAGAGGTTGAATAATATATGAAATTGAAGCTGAGTGAGTTTATTTTCACATGAAAGAAACAGAGAAAGAAAAAAAGTTAGATATTTTGAAATATTTGAATTTTAGTGAGACAGTGTAGAATTGATTTCGAAATCCCCTATTTCAACTTTGGAAAATCACCAAAAATTGTAAAAAAATAATTATGGCTTGTAATTTACATGCTTGAATTTCACAATGAGTCTATTTTCAAACAAACAAGAACATCATTTGAGTTCTGTACAAAGAATTAAGTAAATTTTAGTAAAGAGAGGTCAGAGCTGTCGAGCAGTGAAACAGTAGAAGGTTTAAAGAATAAACTGTATTAATTGACCAAACTAAAAATTTGAAAAATTTTATGGTAGAAATATATACAAGTCTAGTTTCAATTAAAATTTACGGAACTTAATTTGGAGCCCTTTAGCTCCAGATAAAAATTAATTAGTGACTGTGACGCAGAAAAACAGATTGCTGGAAATTGAACAAACAATGCAATTTATGTGTGAATAAAATTATGTTTCTATGAAATCATGTTAGAAATTTTTTTTATTTGTCATATGTTTACTTACTAAGCTATATGCTTACTCCTCTTTATTTTCCCTTGTTTTATAGTGACATCAATCAACTCAGAAATTGGACGAAGTCAGAACATCATCCACACTATCATCATCATCTTTTGGGTATTTTGCAACCAATACTTTTGAAATATGGCATGTATAGATGACTTAATGTAATGTGGTATAAATATATATATATATATATAATATTTTAGGTTTAAAATGTTGGTGTATATTAATTGATAAATTGTTTTCTTCAAACTACTAACAAAGTATTTATAATGTTGTGGATGGATAAATTGTGTCGAACATATAACTATATTTGGTTGAAATATTGAAGTTATTTGAAATTGTGTTTCTAAAATTTGCAGGAGGGATTGAATGTTTATGAAAAGAAATTATGTCAAATTTTTTGTAAAATAATAATAATAATAATAATAATAATAATAATAATAATAGTAATGATGTATCTCAATTGGAACAATTACAAGTGTTTGAGTTCTTGTAATACCTCGCACTCTGTTCCGGCAAGGGACTCGGGTAAGGGGCGTTACATAGCTCCTATGAGCAGGCTCATCTCATAGCTCATGTGAGAATTACAGTTATAGATATTGGTACACTTTGTGTAAGCACGGTTCCCGTGTATCCGATGTTGTTTCATTTGGTTCAATTGGTAATAAAGACTTAAACAAGTGAGCTTAATTATATGAAATGTTATGTTATGTGGTCTTGGAAGATGGAATGGAAGATTTTGGCATAATGTTTTGATTTGGATGAGTAATGATAATTGGTAATGTGGTGGATAAAAGGTATATTTGATATGTTAATATTATGTGTTTTATGACATGATAAGATTATATATTTCCTTTTTTAACTCACGAACTTGTGGGACTTGTGATGTTTATTGGATTTAATGAATTCATGAGAATCATCATTAAATTATGTATCAAATATATATAAATTGAGCCTAATAGGTAAGTTTATGATTATACGAGCTTACTAAGCATTACCTACTTATGTAGTTGTTTTTCCTTTCTTATAGATCATCGGGAAGCTCGACCGGTTGGAATCTAGTCGAAGCATACTCACACTATTCATCCATCACTTTGGTAGACTTTTTTTTTATTTTGTTTATGGCTATAAATGGAATGTAATAGGATATTTTATGCTATTTTATCAATGTGGTATGATTTGAGCTTATTACTTTCATATTTTTATATATATTACCTTGCTTTTGGGCTTGTAAATGTCTAAGTATATATGTGACTTAGTTACTTATTTATGCCTTATGAAAGTAGATAGCTAATGGTGGAATGGATTGTGGATGAATTGGTTAATTGGTAATTTTTTATACATGATTATGATATGGACTTGTAGCTTTGAATTTGGATTGATTTGGTGTATGAAATATGGTGTCAAGTGATGGCATATTGGTTAGGCACATAGGTTGAATGATTTTAGCATGTTTTTGGTGTCTTTGAATGTGTTTAAATCATGTGAAAGTAATTATAAATGGTTTGCCTTGGTGCTTCAGAAAGGGTTGATGAATTGGCTTGCAATAGGGGTCATTTTTGTAGCACACGGCCTAGGAACAAGCTGTCACACGGCCGTGTGCCACACACGGTCACACCACACGACCATGTGTCTTATTGATTTCTGGTGCAGGATGGTCCACAAGTCACAAAGAGTTATATGGTCTAACGACACAATCATGTGACCTTACTTCAAATATACACACAACTTGCGACATGGTTGTGTGAAGTTATTTCGAATACCCATACGGGTGGAAACACAGAAATTTACACATTTTTACATAGCCTTTTTAACTTAAAATCATACAATTTCGATAAAATTCTTGTCGAAAAAATAATTAATTTTTAAAAACTAATTAAAGTGCACTTAAAATATGAACATGTTGAATTTTAGTTAATTTTATATTTAATTTTGATGAATTTTTGTTATTTTCGACAGATTTGCACAAAGGGCGAACAATGACTCGATAGACACTGCTAAAAGCACAAAATCAAGAAGCAATTTGAAGTATCGAGGCGAACTAAATTTCAGCCTAATACGGTCCAAAATTATATGTATTAATTCATAATATAATTAATTTTAATTTATATCAAATTTAATTTGGGTTAATAAATTATTATTAATTAATTACGAAAAAGTGGTCCAATTGAACTGAACCGGGTGAACCGAACTGACCAAAAAATGGATAGCCCAAAAACCATCCCAAGGGCTGACCCAAATCACCTTATTAGCTAATTATTTAAGCTTGCAAAGAGGTCCTTGAAGACTTGTTCAAGTTGCATTCAAACCCCTCCACAATTGGTGGCTTTATAGACTTGCCCCAAGCCTAAATTAGCAAAGTTGAAACTATCAACCTTGCCACATGTGTGGCCAGCCAAGGGAGGGCTCTTTGGCTGATAATTTTAGCTATTTTTAGCAGCCCTCCTCAGCTATAAAAACCCCCTTAGGCTAGCCATTTTAGAAACACACCTCAAGTATTCACATCTTTCCTTTCTTCTCTCCACTTTCTCTCTTCTTTTCCATTCCAAAATTCCCTTGCTCTCTTGCCAATTTCTCCTCTTGGGAAAGGGGCATTCATCAGCTATTTGGAGCAGCAATTAAGTGTTCATAGCAGCCTTGGTCAACAAGGACAACGGAGAAGGAAGAACGAAGCAACTAGTCAAGCCACAGAAAAACACTGGATTTGATTCTTGTTCCCTATCTTTTTAATTTTTTGTGTTGTTATGCTGAACATATCTATGAATATTTATGTTGTTGGAATGGTTAATTTAATCAATTTATCTTGAATTTAATTCGTGTTAGGTTGATTGCATTTCGTTTGTTAAAATTATTAAAATTATGTTATGTTGTTATAGGCCTCGATAAGATGCTTGATTAAGTAAAATCATGACTAAGTTATTCTTTCATTACAATTGTTAGGTAACTAATGAATTAATTATTTAAATGGATTGAAATTGTAATTACTGGACACAATACTTAATCAGTGCATGTTCAATCATCTAAGGTAGCTGAGGGTTAGATTAGCAACGGTATCTGATGATACATTTGCCTTGAATAACTAGTAAGATTATTGTGATTAAACTATTTCAAGGTAAGGATACTTTGTTATCTCACATAGTCTTTTATGTGCTTATTAAATCGAGTTAATTGTTTGAATTGACATAGGGATTTCGATTTAATAAGTATGTATGTGCAATAACATATTTGCCTATTAAGATTTGTTTAATCGGTTGAATTGACATAGGGATATAGCCAAGAGATAAATGGATTTTGGTAGGTGAGTATGTTCATAAGTTAGCAAATTACCGAGTTGCCGTGAACTTATTCGTAACAATATAAACATGAGTTTAATAATTCTAAGTTAAGAAATGTAATTAATCTAACACAATTATGTCATCTTGATTAAAATCATATTTTGAAATCATGCATTTGAGATTTATTTATTTAATTCACTTAGTTTAAAATCTTAATTTTTAATCACCCTCTTCAAAAAATTTTTTTCTTTACCAAAATGTTTTAAATAGCATTCATAAATAATTATTTTCACAGTCCTTGTGGGTACGATAACTCGACATTTATTTGTCACTTTATTACTTGTTGCGATTGTGTACACTTGCACATTTTGGTCGTTCCAAGTTTTTGGCGCCATTGCCGGGGACTGTGTTTTAAAAAATTCATTATTTGTGAAGTTGTTAGTTTTGCATTTTGGTTTATTTTTTTGTTCAAATTTTAACTTAGTTAATTTTTCTGTGATTATTTCAGGTGTTTATGAGTATTGACCGAATCATCGAGTTACTCCCTATAGACCCTAAGCTTGAACGAACTTTTCGACAGCGAAGAAGACAAGCAAGTCAGAGAAGGACTGATGAGATGAACTTCAAAAATCTGAATCAAGGAAATGGAGCAAACCTTGCTCAAAATCCTATCCTTATTGATGATGATAGGGATAGAGCTTTGAGACAGTATGTCGTACCAGTATTTCATGATCTTAATCCGAGTATTAGGAGACCCGAAATTGAGGTATAACAGTTCGAGTTTAAGCTAGTCATGTTCCAGATGCTTCAGACAATGGGCCAATTCAGTGGAATGCCTACCAAAGATCCTCACCTACACTTAAGACTATTTATGGAGGTGAGCGATTCTTTCAAGTTAGCCGGAGTACCCAAAGATGCATTAGGATTGAAGTTATTCCCATATTCACTAAGGGACAGAGCTCGAGCTTGGTTGAACTCATTACCACCAAACTCAATTTCAACATGGCAAGAGTTAGCAGAAAAATTCCTTATGAAGTATTTCCCCCTAAAAAGAAAGCTAAGTTGAGGAACGGGATCACTGCTTTCCAACAAATGGATGATGAGTCATTGTATGAGGCATGGGAAAGGTACAAAGAATTATTACGGAAGTGCCCTCATCACAGAATCCCACATTGCATACAATTTGAGACACTTTATAATGGTCACAATGCTCACACGAGGATGGTAGTGGACGCTTCTGCTAATGGTGCTCTCATTTTTAAGTCTTGTAATGAGGCTTATGAAATCATTGAGAGGATTCCCAGCAACAATTATCAATAGCCAACCAATCGAGCACAGTCAGGAAGACGAGTCGCTGAAATACATGAAGTAGACGCTCTTACTTCACTCGCATCTCAAGTATTATCAATATCCTAAATGTTAAAAAATCTTACTACTAATCGGTGTAATAGTTTTGCAGCACAGCTACTGAATCAATTTGAAAATGTAGCCTATTTTTATTATGGGGAAGGACATTTGTTCGAAGAATGTCCATTGAACCCATAATCTGTGTATTACATGGGTAACCAGAACCAAAATCAAGGCAAGGGCTGCAATCCAGTTTCTATAACCCATCATGGCGAAACCACCCGAATTTTTCCTCGAGTAACCAAGGGGCAGGAACCAATAACAATTATGTCCAACCTAGATCGACCCAGTCACCTAGTTTTCCCAATAAGCTCAGAAACCAACCCAAGTTGAACCATCCAATAGCCAAGAGAATCTATTGAAGGCATACACGGCGAAAAATGATGCCTCTCTAAGGAATTTGGAGAATCAAGTGGGCCAACTTGTAACTGAACTCAGAAACCGACCACAAGGTGCTTTACCTAGTGATACAGAGAATCTGAGGAATCCAGGGAAGGAGTATTGTAAAGCGTTAACATTGAGGAGCGGAAAGACTCTAGAGTCGAATTTCGTCGAAGTTGAGAAGTAGCCAGCTGACGCTTAAGACTCAGAGGAAGTTCAACCGAGTGTTGAAATTCTAGTTTCACCGAAAATTGAATCTGTAAAATCTGACAAGGTAACTTCTAAACCAGCTAATTTTGATCAACTAATAACTCCGTTAGATGTAGAATTGCCACAGAAAACAAATTAACCAGTTCCAGTAAAGAAACCTCCACCACCCTAGCCTCAAAGACTTCAGAAGCAGAAGCAGGAAATTCAATTCAAGAAGTTCCTAGACGTACTCAAGTAACTTCATATCAACATCCCGTTGGTTGAAGCACTTGAACAAATGTCAAACTACGTCAAATTCATGAAGGATATCTTGTCTAAAAAACGAAGGCTTGGAGAATTTGAGACGGTAGCCCTAATGAAGGAATGCAGTGCATATTTTCAAGACAAACTACCCCCAAAATTGAAGGATCCTGGATGTTTTACTATACCTTGCAATATTGGAGCAACATATTGTGGTAAGGCACTATGTGACTTGGGTGCGAGTATCAACTTGATGCCCATGTCAATATTTAGAAAGTTGGGGATAGGTAAATTTATTCCTACTACGGTTACAGTTCAATTAGCAAATCGATCATTAGCACATCCAGAAGGAAAAATCGAGGATGTATTGGTACGTGTAGACATATCTTTCCTGCTGACTTAATTATAATTCACATATTACACACATCAGTATTACTTAATTATCTCTGAACTCTTATTATTTTTACAATAGCATTAAACACACTCCTTTATAATAACTTGACCAATTTATACCTAATCGATCCGTATGGAGACGATCTCACTTATCACTTTATTACTTGATCCGACATGTACACTTGCACAATTCACTGAGCATATTCAAACGCGACAAGTTTTTGGCGCCGTTGCTAAGGATCGGTAATTTGGTGAAATTTGGTTTTGTTATTTTCTTATCTAATTCTATTAGTTTTATGTAACTTAGTTATTTTTAATTCTATAGGTTTGTTATCAGTGCATGAGTAGAAGCATTCCTGGTAATGAAAAGTATCCTTTTAACCCTGAGATCGAGCTAACTTTACGAAGAAAAGGAATAGAAGTGCATAACATGGCTAGAGACGAAAATGATCCTGATCTGAATGATCCATTAAATCTAAATGGTCAGGATGTTGATCTTTCTATTCATCACATGATAGTTGACTGTGGCAGGCCACTTCGTGAGCATGTTGTTCCAATTTTGGATGATCTGAATCAAGGGATAGTCAGACCACACATTCAATCTCAGCATTTTGAATTGAAACTGGTAATGTTTCAAATGTTGCAAACAGTAAGATAGTTCAGCGTGTTGCCTACTGAAGATCCACGATTGCATGTAAGACTTTTTCTAGAAGTTTGTGACTCATTTAGACAATAGAGTGTTCCTGAAGACGCCTTGAGACTTAATTGTTTCCATATTCCTTGAGAGACTGTGGAAGAGCGTGGTTGAATGCTTTACCGTCAGGGATAGTGGCATCATGAAATGATCTTTGCCAAAAGTTTTTGCTACAGTATAATCCATCAAACATGATTGTCAAGCTTAGAAATGACATCATATCTTTTTGGCAATCAAAGGATGAAACACTATACTAAGCTTGGGAAAGATTTAAAGAATTATTGCGGAAATATTTGATGCATGGGTTTCAGCACTGGACTCTGATAGAAATGTTTTATGATGGGTTGAATGCACATACAAGAATGGTAATTGATGCTTCTGCCAATGGTACTTTGTTGGATAAATCTTATAATGAAGCTTATGAGATTTTGGAACGGATTGCCAACAATATCCTACCACGTGAGTTGGGACTGGTAGGAGAATTATTGGCACCATGGAACTTGATGCAATCACTTCATTGAATTCCCATGTATCATCTTTAACTAATATGATCAAAATAATAAAGAGCCAATTACAGTTCAGGAGATGAAATCAGTCGAGCTATCATGTGTTTGACGAATGCCCATCGAACCCAACATCTGTGTGTTACATGGGTAATTTTAATTAGAATAATAACCCCTATTCCAACACCTACAATCCAGGATGGAAGCAACATCCAAAATTTCGTTGGAATAATCAAGGTGCGGGGAATTTTAATAATGCGACAAGACAAAACATCATCAATACACCTCGCCTGATTATACTCAACTTATGCCGAGGCAAAATGTCTAGCTAGGTCAGGCATCGGCTTTATCATCATCATCATCATCATCTATTGAAGCCTTGTTGAAAGAATATATGGTAAAAAATGATGTTGTAATTTAGAATTAAGTTGCATCCCTTCGAGCTCTTGAGATTCAGGTGGGACAGATAGAAAATGCTTTGAGTTCGAGACTACAAGGAGCTCTACCAAGTGGTACTGAGAATTCAAGATCATCCGGGAAAGAGCATTGTAAGGAAATTACTCTCAGAAGTGGGACTCAGTTGAATGAAATCGTTAAAAATGCCATGGCAAAAGAGGGCAAATCAGATTGCAACAATGGAAAGATTTCAAAAACATCTGAAAATCACACTACGTCTAGAAAGGCTAAAAAAACAATGTTACAGAAGAGTAGATCGTCTTATTGATGGAAATGCTACAATAAAACAACATCAGCAACCTGAAGGACGACCACCTCCACCATTTCCTCAACGATTTCACAATTGTAAACAATAGGCTCAGTCAAAAGATTTCTAGATGTCCTTAAACAGCTTCACATCAGCATACCGTTGGTGGAAGCTTTGGAGTAGATGCCTAATTATGTGAAATTTATAAAAGATATACTATTAAAGAAGCACAGATTAGGAGAATTTGAGACTACTACTCTCACTGAAGGGTCTACAATTATGTTTACTAATAAATTACCTCCAAAGTTGAAAGTCCTAGGAAGTTTCATTACCCCTTGTTCAATTAGAAACCATTATTATGGAAAGGCATTATGTGATTTAGGAGTGAGTATAAATATAATGTCTATGTCTATTTTCAAGAAGCTGGGAATTAGGAAAGCAAGACCTACTATAGTTACATTACAACTAGCTAATTGACCCTACGTACACCTGGAAGGTAAAATTGAAGACGTGCTGGTAAGAGTAGATGAGTTTATTTTTCTGGCAGATTTTCTTATTTTAGAATGTGAAGCTGACCATGATGTGCCAATTATTCTTAGAAGACTTTTTCTTGCTATAGGTAGGGCTTTAATTGATGTGCAGAAAGGTGAACTAAACATGAGGGTAAATGAACAACAAATCACAGTCTATGTATTCAATGCCGTGAAATGTGCTGATAAGAATGAAGAATGTCATGTCTTTGATTTGATATAAATATCAGTGGAGGAAGAGTTCACAAGATTTTGCCACAACAATTCTGATAGAGATGAAGACTCACTTGAGCAGAGTGACGCAATAATTTTTGAAGACATTGGTGAACTTGTGGAAGCCAAGCAGTTTTTGGATAGACTAGGGAAGAAGTTTGAATCCTTGGATTTATTAGATCGCTCTTTCAAGCCTCCTAAACCATCTACAAAGGAACCCCCTATGCTAGAGTTGAAGCTTTTGCCGATGCACGTAAAATATGCTTATTTGGGAGAGAATAACACTTTGCTAATAGTTATTTCTGCAGAGTTGACACTCGATCAAGAGGTGAGGTTGTTGGAAGTACTCCAACAATCTAATAAGGCATTGAGATGGACAATTGTCAACATCAAGGGAATTAGCCCTGCTATCTATATGCATAAAATTTTACTAGAGGAGGTTGAATCCAATCATGAAGGAAGTTGTTAAAAAAAAGATTATCAAGTGGTAGATGCAAGTATTATCTACCTGATCTCCAATAGCCCATGGGTGAGCCCTGTCCAATCTGTACCCAAGAAAGGAGGTGTCACGGTGTATAGCAATGATAACAATGACCTTATACCAACTCGCACTATCACGGGATTGAGAGTATGCATGGATTACGCAAGCTCAATAAGGCAACTTGGAAGGACCATTTTCCCTTACCATTTATTGACTAAATGTTAGATAGATTAGCTAGGAAAGTTTTCTACTATTTTTTGGATGGTTATTCAGGATATAATCAAGTTATCACAACTCCAAATGACCAAGAGAAGACAACTTTCACTCGTCTATATGGAACGTTTGCATTTAGACAAATGCCATTCCAGTTGTGTAGTGCCCCAACAACATTTCAGCATTGCATGATGGCGAAGTCTTTGTGGATGATTTCTCTATGTTTGGCAATGTTTTTGAGGATTACTTGAAAAATATGGAATTGGTTCTATTCCGTTGTAAAGAAACAAATCTTGTTTTAAATTGGGAGAAATTCAACTTCATGGTTCACAAAGGTATTGTGCTAGGTCATAAGATATCGCAGTAAGGGATTGAAGTTGACAAAGCAAAATTTGAGGTGATAGAAAAATTGCCACCTCCAACTAGTGTTAAGGGGATTAGGAGTTTTTCTAAGTCATACGGGATTTTATAGAAGATTAATTAATGATTTTTCGAAGATAACTAAACGCTTGTGCACCTTGTTGGAATAGAATACACCTTTCAATATTGATGAACTTTATTTGATCACTTTCGAGGAGCTAAAAAGAAAATTGGTAATAGCACCAATTGTAATCATTTTGGAATGGACATTTTCTTTTGAACTTATGTGTGACGCTAGCGATTATGCCATTGGAGCAGTGTTGGGAAAAAGGAAAAATAAGGTATTTCATGCAATTTATTATCTGAGCAGGACCCTAACGGGTGCGCAGCTTAACTACCCCACTATTGAAAAAGATTTATTGGCTGTAGTTTTCACATTCGATAAATTTTGATCTTATTTAGTTGGTACCAAAATCATGGTCTAGACAGATCACTCTGCTATTAAATATTTGGTGACCAAGAAAGATGTCAAGCCAAGATTAATTCAGTGGATACTTCTGCTGCAAGAGTTTGATTTAGAAATTTGAGACAAAAAGAGGACTGAAAATCAAGTGACTGATCACCTGTCAAGGTTAGAAGCTGGAAATGAAGATGGCAAAATTCAACTTATTTTAAGATTTTCCAGATGAGTGACTGTTGGTTGCCATGGCATTACCTTGGTATGCTAATATAGTGAACTTCTTAGTAAGTGGTTTGATGCCACCTAATCTCAACAGCCAAATAAGACGGAAGTTCCTTCATGATGCCAATCATTATTATTGGGATGAACCCTTCCTATTCAAGCATTGTGCTGATCAGATAATTAGGAAGTGTATCCTTGATGATGAAATACATAGCATTCTGCAACATTGTCACTCAGCGCCTTACGGAGGACACTTTGAAGGAATAAGAATCGCTGCCAAGGTACTCCAATCTGGTTTTTATTGGCCAAGTTTATTCAAGGATGCCCATGAATTTTATAAGGTATGTGACTGTTGTCAGAGGACAGGAAATCTATCTAAGAGACACGAAATGCCGCTACAAAACATTTTGGAGATTGAGTTGTTTGATGTCTTGGTAATAGACTTTATGGGCCCATTTCCACCATCATTAGGCAATCTCTACATACTCTTTGTAGTGGACTGCATCTCTAAGTGGGTCAAAGTTATTTCCCTCCCTGCTAATGATTCAAAGTTAGTGATGAAATTCTTGCACAAGAACATTTTCACAAGATTTGGTACACCTCGAGCCATTATCATCGATAAGTTTTCTCATTTTGATTGTATATTAGTTGCTAATGCTTTGCAAAAGTATGGGGTGAAGCATAATACTGCCATGGCATATCATCCCCCAAACAAATGGACAAGCAGAGATTTCTAACAGAAAAATTAAACAGATTTTGGAAAAAGTGGTAAACCCAATTCGAAAGGATATGCCCTCTAGGCTGGATGAAGTCTTGTGGGATTATTGTATGGCATTCAAAACACCGTTGGGGATGTCGCCTTTTAAGCTTGTTTTTTGGAAGCCATGTCACTTACTTGTTGAGTTAGAGCATAAAACATTTTGGGCTATTAAAAAGCTAAATATGGGTTGGAAAGCTGTTGGGCATAACATGTTGTTAGAACTAAATGAAATGGAAGAATTTCAAGCACAGGCATATGAGAATGCTAAACTGTACAAGGAGAAGACCAAGTGGTGGCATGATAAGAGGAGCCAAGGCAATTTGAACCAGGACAACAGGTGTTGTTGTTCAACTCCAGGCTTAAGTTGTTCCCTGGTAAATTAAAATCTTGCTGGTCAGGTCCCTTTAAAGTAACTCAAGTCTATCCTCATGGAGTTGTTGATGTCAAGGATACGAAAATGGAGGTCACATTTAAAGTTAATGGACAACGCTTGAAGCACTACTAAGGTGCTCATGTGGATCGAGACAAAAAATCTATTGACCTCCGAGATGTTTGAGTTAATAATTATATTTTTTCTTTTTTCTTTTCTTTAATTTCGTTTTTATTATTAGTTATCTTTAACTATTTCATGTTGCTTCTATTTCTATTTTTATCTTTAAGTAGTTCTCTCCATGATTTCCAAAGATAGAATAAAGAACGCGAACTTATCAATAGTCCTATTAAGAGGAGTCTGCTGTAGCATTGCTAAGAATTATGCCACGACAAACTAGGAAATAGATGTTGAGGTACGAGGTAATATGGGTTGACCAGAAAAAAAAAGTCCAAGGGAGAGATTTCTAGACAATTGGGCCCATTACGTTACTTGGGTAGCCCATGGTGGAAAAGCCAAAATTCTTATTTTAGGGCTAGGTCACTTCCCAATTCCCCTCAAAAATCTTTTTGTTTTTCCCTCCTCAATGCTACAAAACATACTTTGCACATTTAATTTTTCTAAACCGTCAACACTATCTTATAACGGCAATTGTGAGATTGGGTCGTATGATACCCATTAGCCTATTTGATACGAACTCACGAGTTCGTATCATCATTAGAAATTTGTTTCCCAAATATTTGGGCCTGTAACCTTTTCACTTTTCCTCTAAATTTTCATCACACTAAAGTTAAACCATAATTATCGGCCTCCCGTCACTCATGTCATACCCTATTTACTCCTTAATTTGTCATCATTTTATTTTACCCTAATCTCTTCAATTCTTTTACAATTACCCTAAATTTTCTTTCTCTCCACGCTTATTTGTGCTTTCTTCAAGCACTGCAAATTTTCTTCTTCCTTTTTTACACAAACTTTTACATTAACTTTCCACAATGGCTAGACGATCTATCCCTCAATCATTTACTATGCCACCTTGCACTTTCTTTAATGTTGCGACAGAAGAATGGTACTAGAACAACATCTCCAAGCAACCCTTTTGTTTGGAAAAAGGCTTTCTTTTTAAAGACGAGCTTCCTTTTCATAGGATACGATGCTTCCATTTCTTCTATCGTCGAGTAACATGGATGGTAAATTTTTTGTTTGTATTCGAAAGATGTGCTGACCAAGATTGTTCGTGAGTTCTATGCTCACCTTACTACCCCAAATATTGCTTTAATATATGTGTGAGGAGTTTCGATCTTATTTGATAAGGACACGATTAATGCATGGTCTTTCTGATATCCAAGATGAGCATACCAAGTTTGCTGCAACTGTCACTGCTGATGGGTTAACTCAAGTTCTTCAAGACCTATGCGTGACGGGAACTAAATGGATGGTGTTGACGTAAGATTGTTACATCGTGGAAAGGGCATCTTTGAAGCATAAGTGCAGGTTTTGGTATCACTTCCGTAAGACGCACCTACTCCCTTCTACCCATAACTCAACAATTTCTAAGGAGCAGATGTTGTGGGTAAAATTATATTCAACGAAGTACACTGGTGCACACAAAAGAATGTTGGAGTTTGAAATTTCCTTCTTTAATCGTTGCACTTTGCCGACGTGTTAATATCTCAGTCCAAGCCAATAAGGATGTCCTCCCAAATAAAGGGTCCATTACAAGATTGATTATTGCAAAGATTTCTAGGGAGGATTTGCCACAACAACAAGCTCCTGACTCAACCTCAACATTCTCTACGCCAACATTTGCCACTGCAACAACCTTCAAGACTAATAGTTTATTTGAGCAAAAATTTCTCATTCATTGGAGAAGTTGCAAAAACAGAATAACTTTTTTCAGATTCAACAGTTTCAGCTTGTTGTAGATTTGGCAAAGGTGCAGGATAAACTAGCTATTTACTGGGCTTATGTGGAGAGGAGGGGCGCTGCTCTAAAAAGGTCCCTTCAAAATAATTTCACCAAGCTAATGCCTACATTTCCTCACTTTCCTAAGGAATTGCAGATAGTTGTAGTAAAAGAGGTTGGTGAAGCCCAGCCAGTTGAGACAGACCCTGCCGCTGTTGAGAAAGAACCCAAAGAACCATAGGAAGAAACAGAGAAAATGGAATCAAACAGTATTGTAATTGATTGTGAAGAAGAAGCAAATCCCACACCTACACCACCAGTAGACAGCACTACAGCTGTTCCACCTCCCTATATTGAACCTATGACTAAACAGAATGGTGAGATCAATCAGATTATTGATGAAATCACCAAATCCGATGATAAACAAAAGGACGTGCCATTCTAATCATTGAAAAAGAAAATGCGCTATAAACACAGTGCATGTAAATCCACTCATAGGACAGAATGAAGTAAGTACACTCTGATCCAAGCCAGGGAAGTTCTTTTCCCTTCCATACATCATGCATTTCATTTATTTTGCTATGACATTTTTTGTTGTATATTCGTATTTAGTATTGCATTTCATTTCTTTTCCCTTCAATCAGATTATTGTTGAGCATTTAGTATTGCATTAAATAGTTCATTGAGCATGTTTTAATTTTTGGTTCACTTGTCATTCATTTTTCCATGGCACACATAATTGCCACAGGTTCTTTTGCCTATGATAAGTACAATATTTACTTATGATGTTCGAGATGAGCTTAAATTCTTCAATACACCTAGAACATAAGACAATGGATTAGGTGAATTTAGCTTAGGAGAGTTGCTTAAAAATTAACTCCTAAACATGAGATGTCCTAACCTCAGTTAGTTGTGGACTATAGCTAGTGTCTTTTTATGAACTTAGGGACTTTTGAAGTCAAACTCAATCAAATTGCCAAAGCATTAATTAAATAAAGGACAATATGCACTCCAAGGCTTAGAATTGCCAAGTAAGTCAGTATTACATTGTTTGCTCCATCGTGCTGTTGACTAGAAAGGTGAGTTTGAGTAAGAGTGTGTAATAAAAAAATAAAGGGCACTCCACTGTAGTAACAGGTTGAGTAGCTAAGGAGGTAGTTGTTTGCTCCATCTATCTTCTAAGTTAAAAGCCTTAGCTTTAAGAATTATTTTTATTTAAATTATGACATGATTGGGTACTCGGTAATTCAGTGTTTGCTCCATTGTGATTATCGAGTCAAAGAATTTGTGACATGCTAAATCCCCTACATTAATTTGAAAAAAAATAAACAAAAACAAGAAAAAGAATATGAATAATATATATACATTTTGAGTAGGCCTAGAGTAACTTGAGTTTAGGTAACAAATCAACTAAGTGAATTAGGAGATGCTTGCTATGGCTAGAAAGCACACATGAGCACTTAGGAAATTTTTTTTTTAGAATGAAATTTTTTGCACTACTTTTGTTGAGCAAACCTCTAACAGTTGAACAAGTTTTTGGAGAAAGAAGATTATTGAGAACTGAGGTATATAGTGCTCTTTGAGTAGACTGGTAGTTCAAGGTGGTTATGTGCAATGGCAAATTCTTGCATATATGTATTTATGCATATCTTTCTTGAGGACAAGTAATAACTCAGGTTTGGGGGTGTTATAAATCTTGAAAAGAGTTATATTTTTAAAATTGGTTAATTGTCTATACTTTGGTAAGTTTAGTTGCATTTTAGGATTTTCCATTAGTGTTTTTAGCAAATTGCATTAAAAAGGCTTGGACTGTGCTTAAATGTTATTACATACTACTTCTAATTGTTTGCAGAAAAGATTTATTTGTTAAGTGGCAGGTGCAGAATGAGGAAAAGAAGTAAAGAAGTGAAGGTTTGCTGTGGAAAAAGATTGGACAGTTTGCCAACACGAATGTCGTAGCAATGCCAAGAAGCGACCCAGTCAACACTTAACTATTATCATCCCTGCTATTTGTGTACCAAAAAAATCAACCTAAACAAGAGGAAAAAAAATCATGGGATCATAGGATGATGGGTCTACCCTAAAGGAGGAGATATAAAACCCAAAACTAAAAAAAATGAAGAGGGGGTAGACAATTAGATAGTCATTTTTGGAAGAAGAAATCCCTTAGAAGAAAATAGAGGGTAGCGGTTGTGACAAAGACGAACATGCAAAGGGGAAGATAAAGACAGTCCCTCTTGGTCATCGGAAGACATTTCGTAGCTAGAGTTGTGGGCTAGACAAGCGAAAGCTATCTTCCTAAGTTCTACCTTTAATTCTTTATTTTCTCTATAATCTAATTTAAGGAAACGGTGTTGATTACAATTTTGAATTTGGATTTTACTTATCAACCTATAAGCTAAATCTCATAGGGTTGGGATTACTTTATGAAACTTTTATTTCCATTATTGGCCACGGTTTAGATTAGTTTTAATTTACTATTTCATTCAATGGTATTTATGAATAGCCTGCGTGTAATCTCTATACATAGGTGAATATGCAGCATTTTTATAAAATTAATCTAATTTTGACAAGGTTAAGTTAGTTAGCTCGAAATTGAATGATATGAGCGAGTACTCGAAAGAATACTCATAGCAGACTCTAGACATAGAGCAACGTTCTGCACGGAAAGGAGAACAAAAGTAGGAACCAAACTCAAAGCCTATATACATATAGTGCCCTAGGTGAGGTAACTCAAGGCCTAGCTCTTAAAAGAAGCAAGCCACAGTAGAACTATTTCAAGCAGTAGAATAAGATTGAACTTGCCGAGGCATTATTGGTTAATGAGGGTAGATTCTTGGTAATCCCAGCCTTAAGATTCAACATCGTAGATCCTTTAAACTTTGTTGTAGCATCTTTATTTTCACATCCCTAGTTGTTACTTGTTTACATATTATTCACGTAATCGTTCTCGTAATTTCCATTGCATACTTACAGTCTTGCCATAGCATTTTCATTTATTTGTTATAATTCACATATTACACACATCAGTATTCCTTAATTATCTCTGCATTCTTATTATTGTTTTTGCCATAGCATTAAACACATTCTTTTATAATAACTTGACTAATTTGTACCTTACCGATCCTTGTGGAGACGATCTCACTTATCATTTTATTACATGATCCGACATGTACACGTGCACAATTTGCTTAGCATATTCACACGCAACATGACCACACAGCCATGTTTCTGAGTCATGTGACCCCTATTTCTAAATTTTCAAACTTTTTAAAATTTTATGTTTTGTTTGAAATTATTCTTTGATTGTTCCCAAACTACTTTTAAGGCCCCATATACTCGATTTAAGGTTTGTAAATGTATTTATGCTATGAATGAATATCATTATTGAATTTTAATATTTTTAATTAATTAATTGTTTATATATAATGTTAATTGTTTTGATTTGAACTGTAATACTCCATAACCCTAATCCAGCCAGAGATGGGTTAGGGGTGTTACAATTTATGTATTGTGGCATGTACTTAGGGCATCAACGTGTATAAATATGCTTATATCATATATCAAATAGTACTTGAAACTTAAGTTATGATGTAGAGGTTCAAGGCTTAAGAAACTAGTTAAAATTAATGAATGTGTAAAATTGTGAATAGCTACAACATTGCCTAAGAGGCAGCTTGTTCCACCTAGGCAACCCTTTGTTAGAAAACCACTTTTAGTTAGTACTGCCTAGGCGGTGGATTGTGTCACTTAGGCAACTCCTTAGCAAAAAAAAAAAAAACCATTAACTCTAGTACCGCCTAGGCAAGAGCTTTGGTCGCTTGGACGATAACTTGATGATGGTACTACTTAGTTTCTTAAAATTCTCTTAAGGATTTGAGTAACCTTTAACAACTTAAGTAACATACCTATATTTTGCAAATTACTTAGTTTTTTCCTTTCAAATGGGTGCTATAAGATTTTTTAACTATGTCTTGAAAAACATAAAACTCATTTTGAATAGAATTTAAATATTTTCTATAATTTTACAAAAATGATTTCAAGTTTAAAATTTATTGAATAATTCAAACATATTTTTCATGTTAGTGCTCTAGTAGCACCTTCTATTCGTACCGTACCGAAGGACGAGTGAGGGGTGTTGTAACACCCCCTATCTGGATAGTATTTCTAAGGATATAGGTCATACGATGGATAACTAGCGTTCCGTCCTTGATTGTAGCTACTCGTCTCATTTGCATATCCATCATGAACCATAAATGTAGGCATCTAAATACCTTTAACCTCCATAATCGCCATCATAGCTCCAATTGGCGATCAAATCTCCGTTCGCTGAACTTATCCAATTGCCATATCGAAATTGGTCACTCATCCACCTATAACAATCGTTAAACATGATTAAACACAGTTTTCAACAAGGCAAACAAAAGACAAAACACAAAAAGAAAACAAAATACAAGGAAAATGAAAACAATATCCAATCCCCTAATATTTTATTCAATATTTCCTAGCAACCAATTAACTTGAGAACACAAATTCACTCCGTTAGAAATCCCCGGCAACAGCACCAAAAACTTAAATGTCTCGACGTGCGTGCACCAAGCAATAAAATATAGATATATAAAAGTGAAGTGTAGTGTCTGCTAGTGTGATAGGTCTAGTTGTATTAAAAACCACTACAATAGAACACAAAGTATCCCAATGATCGAACCAAGGGATTGTCAAATTGGTAAATGTGGTTGTCAAGTTAATTATGATTCAAGCAATTATTAATCTAATAAATTGAGAAATTATCAGTGCAAACCAAATATGAAAATATATCAATGCTAAATCTAAATCATCAATTAAACTATTTAAACTAAACTTTCTTCTTATTGCCTTAGATTTCTCAAATGCTAAAAACGTTGGTCGATGGATTTATTAATCGCTAACTAAGCTAATACACCTATGTTGATTGAATTATTTTTCGTTCGATTTTAGTATATTAAACAATTCAGAATGATTGAACAAGCAACTAATCAATCATAGAAATTAATGTAATTTAGCAATCAACCAACAAGCGATATTAGAACATAATTAAAACTCAAAACTCAAATAGGCATATCATCTAACACATGATATGTGAAATATACAAGTAAATGGTTCGAGAGATGCTCATTCAAATATGTCGATCTTTGTGGAGCGTAAAAGTTTAATCTTCTCTCATTTATAAAGTCTTCACAAATGAAAGAAATACTAACAACAAAAATTAACTCTATTCTAAAAGAAAAGAAAAAGAAATGGAAAGGAAAATAAAAACATAAAACTAGGAAAATTAAAAGTAAAAATATGTTTTCTACCCCAGTCTTTACAACCTCTAAATTAATTGAGTTTAAGTGGTATTTATAGGCATCATAATAATTCAATTACAAATTTTCCACATTAAATTTAAATATGGCAACTTTGACCCAAAATTTATATGAGTCTCCTTTTTGGAATTCAACTCTGTCAGCCCAACGTCACAACCTCCATGCCTAATGTCACGATATCCTCAATAGAAAAGGTTCTAGGTTGCGACATTGATAAGTGGATGTTGTGACCTTTCTTGACTTGGCTCGATTCTTTCATTCCAGGGCTATGGTTAATGTCGCAACATTCATAGCATCAATGTCACTACCTTGACTTCAAATGACTCAATTTTGCAACATCAAAGGTTGATCATTACAACTTTGAATGGCAGGCTCCTTGTCTGATGAGAAGCAAGCAATTTCGCATCATTCATAGGTAAAGTTGTGAGCTTGGGGTTAGAACACTTCAAGTTGCAACATCAGTTTCCTAAGGTTGTAACATTGTTGCTTCTTACTCATTTACTTATTCATTCTCCTCCACTAAGCTCTTGAAACATCTTAAGCTACCATTAAGTTTATCAAGACATGTAATTGATAATTTATTCAGAAAATTGTAAAACAAACTCAAATTTGCAAATTACAATACAATTTTTCCTAAGTACTGAAAGGCAATAAAAGACACGACTAATTGCTAGATAACAAACTCTTCAAGTGCGAAAAGGGCTCTATTAGTCCTATCGAAATACGACATATCAAACGTATTGTGAACATGATAAGTTTAAGTTTTTAAGATTTGCATGGAGCCTTCTTGGAAATGAGAGCTCAAAAATCTAAGTCATTAAGTATTTTTATTAAGACATGACTAACTGGAAATTGATTGATATATTGGTTTAAATAAAAAAAATTTAATCAATTTTTAGGAAAATAGTTTAGAATCAGTTGAATCAGATTTATATATATTTTTTAATTTTTTTATAAAATTCTAATAATTTATTTAATTAAAATCGATTGAATTCATTTTTTTAAGAATTTTTTTAACGAAGGATTTATGTGAGATGGGTTTAGGTTTTGGGCTCTATATAGTGGTTTTGGGTGGGGTATTAAACAGGGTTGGTTCAATTTTAATATTGTGTTGGTTGGGGTTGTGGGGTTTAAGGAACAAAGTTAAAAAAAAAATAGTTTTTCCATGCTTAAGTCACCATAGGTGGTAACAATTCGGGGATTAGTTTTTTTGTGTCCCGCCTAAATCGTCACCAACTATATTGATTTGAGGTATAAGAAAACGAAAAAAATTCTTTTTACTATTTAATTCATATAATTTTGATAAATAAAATTGGTTATATATATATTTAAAAAGTATCAATATTATTTTAGTAAATAACTCTCAAGAGTAATGTTATTAAACCTTGATAAAATTCAAACTTAAAAATCAAAATTATCTAGTTCACAACTTCAGATATTAAAGACAAATTTTAAAAAAAAACTTAGTATCAAAGCTACTAGCTATAAGTTTAAAGACAAAGAAGTATATTAATCCTCATATTGATCATCATATAAATTGATATAATAATACTTATTTTTATTGAGAATAACAAATAAACGCACATAATTTTTAAGATAATCAATTTTTATATGGTTTTGTGTGGGTAACTTTATTTATCCCACGGTTATTTGATGTGCCCAAACCACATAATTCAGTCATATCATATCACTCACTTTCTGTCTCTTTCTCCAACTTATCATTAAAGCCTGCATGACTTCAATAATTGCAAAGATCCCGAACGCATGACATATCTGACCTACTCTCCATCTCTATTTTAATTACCCTCTTCTCTTCAAAATCCTCCTTCCATCTTCAAATTTTCCAACTACATCTTACACTCAGGTTTATTGGATAAACAATTATGTTTTTTTTCTTACAAAGACCAATATGCATGATTAAATACGAAAAATAATATAAATATATGAATATATTAAATTTTAAATAATATGAAGTATAACTATGTTAAATTTAATTGAGTATATAATAAATACAATATATAAATGGTTTAATTTTTGGAATAATAAAAAATGTAATTTTTAAGGACTTTATATATACAAGTAAATTCACAAATAATATATGTTCCATAAAATAATTAGTATTCATTCAATATAAAACTTAGATTAAAAAATCGAAATTTAAAATCAGTATTATTTAAAAGAAAACTCATATATGGCACCTCAACCTTTAGTAACAAGGTCTTGCGACTTTCCTTTATTTATTATTATTACTATTATCATTTATACTAATACTTTCTTTGAAATAGTAAAAGATGTCTCCTTGTCTGCTTGGAATGAACATAATAAAAAGCAGTTTTTGGTCAAAATCTCATGCTAATCTCTAATCTGACCATATTTTTTCTTTCCAGGGTTTTTTCTCTGTTTCCACATCAGCCTTAGCTCGAAAGCAGGGCTTTCTGGATCGTTTTAACCAATTAGTTAATGCCACATAGGAAGAAACTGGTAAAGCTGAACTGTTTTGGTTGGTGAGTCAACATTCCCAGAGGCTTACACACTTCATTTCAATTTTTATCATTGGAATAATTGTCGAATTCACTACTGGGATGCAAATCCTGGATTAATTGCCTATCATTTGAAAACAAACAAAATAAAAAAAAAAAAGGAAGAGAAGAAGCAAACAAACAGTGCTAATGCTGTATAATTATTTTGGGTAAAACAACACAATTTAATCATTATTCTCCTCATATCGTCCTCATGATGATTCATAAGTGTACATTATAGAAAGAAATTTTAGTTAGAAAGGAGGTTAAAAACAAATAGATTGGATCAAGGGTTAGAATAATATAAGATCTGATGATCCCTGCCGTTGGATGAAAAATCCTTTTCTCATGTTGAGATGACGATAATGATGATTTTCTAGCCCTAATTGTTTGGTGAGAGCACAATAAATACAGAAGCATTGTGAAGTTATCTCTGCATTAATTAATTCTTCCCATCAAAGTATTTAATGACACTTTCTTGATTTAAAACAAGAAAAAGAGAAGAGAAGACTCGTCGTTGTCTGTATCCCATAAACCTAAAACAGAAGATTTGCTTAAACATCAGTTGATTCGTTTATAATATAATCAAAGACCTTTGAATTCACAAAACTTAACTCTCTCTCTTTCTCCTCCTCCTCTCTCTCTGTCTGTGTGTCTCGTGTTTGAAACAGTGTATATTTATATAGATTCACGTGTGTTTTTCAACCTGGATTTGTCGGTCAATCTTTACTCCCAATAAAAAAGGTGTGTCATAGAGGAAGGAGGGGGGGGGGGTTGAGTTGTGTGTTTCCATTAAATAAGATCGGATAGGGTTTCTTTTTTAACTCTCTTTCCAGGATACATCTTTCTTCATCAAATCAAAGGAACCCCCCGCCCCAAAAGAAAAAAAAAGTCAAGATCTTCAAAGACTTCTTCTTTGCAGTAGTTATTGGTTTCCGCTGGGGTTTCTCTTTGCAAGAAAAAGGGTTAATGGAGTTAGCCTTGAGCTTGGGTGATCCTTCAAAGCCATTTTCGTTTCTTGACAAAACTGCAAAGTTATCAAGCAAGGATCTAGGGTTTTGCATGGGGCTTGGGAATGGGTTCAAATCACAAGAGAATGGGGACGATGCTTTTGAAGGTAAAAATAGTACGGATGGAGATGAGAAAAGGGTTTCTTCAGATCCACCTCTTCAGCTTGATCTTCTTCCTTTCTCCCCAGTTCCTCGTCCCCAGTCTTCTTCTCAGCTTCGCCTTTCTTGGCTCACAGATAACCGTGAGTATTTCTAGCAGAATTGATATTTGATGGGGGGTATTTAGATCTGGGTATCTTAGGATATTCATCTTTTTTTTATAGTTCTTTAATCATCTTGAAGAAAAATTACCAACTTTTTTTTTTTTGCATTGTTGTTATTGGTGATAGAAACGGATCCATGGGAGGGACTCGGAAGAGGTTTAGACGTGAACCGTCTACCGTTGGTGGCGGTGGCGGATGAAGCTGAGGAAAAGGCGGCTGTGTCGTCTCCTAACAGCGCTGTGTCGATGGATTTTGGGATTAGAAAGGGAAGCAGAAGAGGCAAGAAAGAGGTGGAGGTGGAAGCAGTTGAAACAGAAAGAACTAGCACAAGAGCCAGTGATGATGATGACAACGGTTCAACTCGGAAGAAACTCAGGCTTTCTAAGGAACAGTCTGCCTTTCTTGAAGAAAGTTTCAAAGAGCACAGCACACTCAATCCTGTAAGTCCAAACATAGAATCCAAATTTCCTTTGCTTGCCTCTTGGGTTTTGCTTTAAATTATTTATTTATTTATTTTAAATATTTGATTCAGAAGCAAAAACTTGCACTGGCTAAGCAATTAAATCTTCGTCCTCGCCAAATTGAAGTCTGGTTTCAGAATAGAAGAGCAAGGTACTTTTAAATTTTTTTAACGAAATAAATAATATTCGTACGTTTTCTTGGTATGAGAATTTATATTTTATAGTGATATTTTGAAACAGGACAAAATTGAAGCAAACAGAGGTAGATTGTGAGTATTTAAAGCGATGTTGCGAGACACTGGCAGAAGAAAATAAAAGATTACAGAAGGAACTGCAGGAGTTAAGAGCCTTGAAAACTTCTCAACCGTTTTACATGCAGTTACCCGCTACCACCCTCACTATGTGTCCTTCATGTGAGCGTGTCGCCACCGCTTCCACCACCAACGCATCAGCCTCCACCGCCGATGCCAAAACTGGAGGATACCCATTTTTCTCCTCTATTTCAAACACATGAAATCGTTGGTTGTGGCCAGTTTTTTTATTCAAATTTTGTAAATATTTTTGGGGTTTGGTGGATTTTTTTTTGTTTGAATATTTTAAATGTCTGAAGCCGTTATCAATGATAGATTTGAGTTTGGATAGATTTTGTTTAGACTCGGTTTTCGGGGAGAAGGTGGAAGAAATTTTGGTTAGAAAGCTGGTCGTTTATTTTGACAGGGAAAGAAATTAATTTGTAACTTATTATTATAGTAACTGCCTTATTGTTCTTTCTTTTTTCTTCGAAACTGCTTATTGTGATCTAGAATTATGGTTTGTGACTCTGTATTGGCATTGAATATATAATTTTATAAGGAAGTATTTTAATTATCGTGACTGAATTTTTAATATTTCATAAATAAATTAGCAAGATAATATCTTCTTCTAAAGTACATTTATTTTGACATTTTCCAATGCCTGTTTTGACTTGTGTTCTCCTTTATTTTCCCCATATTCTAGTCTTACAGAATTTTTATTCCTTTCTGGCCAAAAATATATTTTCCTTTTTTTTATATTCTTCTTTTAATATAGCATACAATATATTTTGCAAAATTGTAACAGACAATTTTGACAGAGCATTTGAAATGGTAATTTTTAAATTTAGAAATACAAAACGTAGCTGGAAATTAAAATTTGCTAAACAGTCGAAATTTGAAAGTTTGTTTTTATTGATCCGAGTTCATAACCCAAGTTTATAATAAATTTGAGTTTAAGAAAGCTTGAGTTTATAATAAATTCGAGTCCGGAAAAATTTAAATTAAAAAAAGTTTGAGCTCGAGAAAATCTAAGCTCAAAAACACTTGAGATCAAGAAAATTCAAGCATGAGAAAAACCTAGTCCAAAAGAATTCGAGATCAATCAGGCCAGAGCCTAAGATAAATCTGACCCAAAACCCAAATTTATAATTGAGTAGCCATAATAGACATTAATAATTAATATAAATTTGCGTTATTA
The DNA here is from genome assembly GCF_025698545.1 of Gossypium raimondii. Taxonomy (NCBI): domain Eukaryota; kingdom Viridiplantae; phylum Streptophyta; class Magnoliopsida; order Malvales; family Malvaceae; genus Gossypium; species Gossypium raimondii. The sequence continues at coordinate 28,973,046 of NC_068568.1, forward strand.
CTTAAAATAAAAGACAATTATTTATTTTATGAAACTTATTCATAAGTACTACATAAAGTGAAATAAAATTTAAAAATGTTATAAAATAAATAGATAGAGAGTAAAGAACAAAGGAAATGGGAGAGCAAAAAAGAGAGTGTATTTTATTGATCAATCACAATATTTACAAAGCTTTTCCGAAGTCTCTATTTATAGGCATAAGAAATATAAATGAAGTAGAAATCTACTTATAATGACTATAAGAATTTAAAGTACATCAAAACTTATATTGATCTTGATGGATATCCACTTAATAAGATATTCATAACACTCCCCCTTAGATATCCATTGGTAGATAATGTGACTCGTTAAAACCTTACTAAGATAAAAACCCTGTGGGAAAAAAATCCTAGTGAAGGAAAAATAGTACACATATCTATAATACGCATAATATGTTGCCTTGTTAAAAATATTACCTGGAAAACCCAATGGGACAAAACCTCGGTTAAGGGAAAAAGAGTACAACGCGTATTTACTCACTGTCATGAAAACATCACATATTTTCTCATATTCTACATATTCAATCTTGAATACTGGTCTTTCAAATTACTATTTGAATGTATCTGCTAATCATTTATATCACTATTTTTTTGAAAGTCATGAGTGAGGGAAAGTTTTAGGGGAATATATTTTGATTTCTTCAAAAGTTTCAACAATAATCATAGCAAACTTTAATCATGATTCTTATATAAAAATACAAATAGACATTTTGGATCATTTTATAATCCTCCTTCAACTACTATTTACCACATATATTCAAATTATTTCAATTCATATAAATGAACAATTTCCGAGAATTTTAATATGCTTCTAGCATCCTAAATCCTTCAAGGATTTTAATATAAAATTTATTATATAGTGGTTCAAAAAGGTTGTAACAACAACCGTTAGATGCAAGTTAAATCTTTTATAAATTGTCATAATAATATATCTAAAGGTTATTGCATCCACCACAAAAGAATATTATATCTTTTCATAATCAATGTAAAGATTTAGAGGAAAACTTCATATTTTTATCCCGCTTTTGCAAAACTACTTCATTTGCACCCTCACCGGCTTTATACATTTAAATTTTTGGACTACTAGTCCAAAAACTCCACGAATTTAATTGTACTTGAATTGCGTCTTTTTATTTTGATCAATTTATTCCATATTTATATTTCTCAATAGATTTATTCAAGATCTTCCTTTTATTTCATTACTTCAATAAGAATATTGCATGCAAAATTATTGTCGACCGCTTTTATTATTCAGTTCCACATTTTCTCGAATTGGTATAACTTATTGAGATCTCTTATTTTCATTATTTTAATCTTCAGTTTTAAGTACCTGAATCTCTTCCAAAATTTTACTTTTTAGTTTTGTCTTGGGTCTCTTCTGGAGCACCTGCCTCCACTATATGACCATCTAGAAGAAATTTCATATTTGGAACTGATCAATCTATTATTTATTCTAAATGATTGTCCTACTGAGACTTTGATTCAAATTAAAATATTAGATGGTATATAACACTTGGTTATTCTCATTAAATTTGTGAATACATCTAACAATTAACTTGTAATGAGTTATCCTTGTTGAGCTTTTGGTTCAAATTATTCTCCCCTTAACTCATTACAAGTTATTATTTCTCTCCCCCTAATGTCGGGAAAACTATTGAATCAAAATGGTAATCACAAATCATGTCATAACTGAATTTCCAATACATTCAAAACATCTAATAATACAAAGAGACTTGTAATTAATATTGATAAGAGTCACAAAGGCCCAACTCAAGCTCAAGAACGTGATGGGCTCAAATTACCACAAGACCCAATAACGAGGTCAAAGGCCAGGCAAATGCATATGAAACTAAATGGAACCGTTCAAGACTTCATTAGCAAAGCCTTAGACGCGTATACAAAGGAAAAAGAAAATCAAGATTCACTTTCATGTTTTCAAGAAAATCAAGAAACCGAATCTTGGTCCAATTTTGCTGTTTTGAGCGATTTCAAGAATCAAGAAAATCAAGATTTCAAATCTTGGAAATCTTGGTCCAAGAAACCGAATCTTGCAGTTAAGGCCCATTGGATCTCAGTTACGAGCATCAACGAACCAATTTTAGGAGAGAACAGATTACAAGCCCAAGTTATTGAAGATACGACACTTAGTTGAAAATCAGGCCAAATTGTCAAAGTGGCCCAATTTGTAAAATTTTAATTCTTTAAATACTTAGGGTCTGTTTGATTGCCAGTAAAATATTTTCCGTAAAATGATTTCTGGAAAATGTTTTACTTTTCTGTAAAATGATTTACTGGAAAATATTTTCTGGTGTTTGATTGAATCTGTGTAAAATATTTTTTGCTATTTGGCAGATTTCCTGAAAATATTTTCCGAAAAAGTTGTTTTTGCATATATTAATATGTATTAATAAATTTTTATATTTTAAATTGTTTTTACATATATTGCAATGATTTATTTATAATAATACTCAATTATTAAGCTACAATATTGATCGTTATAAATTGAAAAAAAACTAATATCAAATAAATTATTTGTAATTGTGTTAAAAAAAACAAGTATTGAATAATTAAAAAACAAGTTATTGGAAAATCGATAAACAGAAGCAATTTTCTACCGGAAATGAAGGAATGAATGAAGGAGGCGATAGAGAGGAGAGCACGGAAAATGTCTTACGGAAATTGAAAGGGTAAGACATTTTCCCTAAAATGTAACCCATTTTCCCTTGTTTTGAAGTTCATTTTCCAAATGGAAAATGTTTTTCGCCAATCAAACGCTGGAAAAGTTGGAAATGATTTTCCGGAAAATCAATTACGTCAATCAAACAGACCCTTAGTTTTAATTTTTATGCTTTATGATTTAATTCCTATGTAAAAATTCAGCCCAAGCAGCTCCTTAAAAAGCCTTGGCTGAATTTCCCCTTTTAAATTATTAATTAGGTTTTTTTTTAGTTTCCTAATAAGATTAGGAAAATAGTTAGAAGGCCTACAAATAAGCTTGGCCGACCACCTTATGAAAATACCTTGAATTACATTAAATTTTCAGATTTTTTTGTGAGTGAAAATTCTCTTTGAGTTCTCCAAGAATTTTCTCTTGAGTTTTCTTTAAAAGGAGTTTTAACAATCTTTTCGATTGTGGGAGCCATCTTCAGCCTTCTTCTTGCCATTGTTCTTCATTGGAGGAAAGATTAGAGCCGTTTGAAGGGAGTTGTGAAATCTTTCGGGATTTCAAGGCTTCTTAGGACTTTCTTTATTTTCTTGCTGTTCGTTCTTCTTTATTAATTTTTGCTTGTGCTGATTTATTGATTAACTTGGGATTAATTGTTCTTGTTGCGTTTCAGCCATTCCAAACTTCAAGATCTGATTCGGCTTCATTCTTAGGCATCAAGAAACGTTCTTCATTCATAATTTCTAGATTTATTGCCGCCCAAGTATTTCTTATTCTATTCGATTTGGGTTTCTTGATCTAACAAGTTTAGTTCTCTGTTTTCTGCTTTCGTTGCAGGCAATTTGTTTATAGATCTCGTAGGACTATATATTTCGGTATTTCGTTAAATTTTTCAGTTTGATACCAAATTGCTAATACTCGAAAACCCGAAAAACTGTGGAGTAACTTGACAACTTCGTTCAAGGTGTTCCCGATCTCCAAAAATCACGAAATTTAAACTAAAATGTCCTTAAATATTGTATATTTGATTTGGAAAGTTTCGGCACTAAACTTAACCCGCTGAATTTTTTTTAATGTAAAGGAAGAATAAAAGCAAAACAAATGAAATCCTACAGCTAAGAATCAATAAAAATTGCTAATGCCCGAAAACCCAAAAAATTGCAGAGTAACTTGACAACTTCGTTCGAGGTGTTCCCGATCTCTAAAAATCACGAAATTTAAACTGGAATGTCCTTAAATATTGTATATTTGATCTGGAAAGTTTCGGCACTAAAATCAACCTGCTGAATATTTATTTAATTTTTTTCTTGATTTCATATTTTTCAATTTTTTGACTTTTTGTACTGATTTTTTTTCGGGAAATATTTTTTAATAATCTATCACAGTGCCACAAATATGCATATAAAATTTCATACCAATCGGACAACGTTTACCCACTCAAATGAACTTTTTTCAAAAAAACTTTCTAGGTAAAAACTGCAGTTTGCTGTTTTTAAAAGGAGATCAGTTTAGAAATCAACCAAGAACACTCAAAACGTCCAAAATCTGATACCAAATGATAGAGGATCGCGCGCGGACCAAGACCGAGTTGTCAAGTCACGGGAAAGTCCGAGATCTATAAACAAATTGGCTGCAACGAAAACAGAAAACAGAGAACTAAACTTGCCAGATCAAGAAACTCAAATCGAATAGAATAAGAAATACTTGGGCGGCAAGAAATCTGGAAATTATGAATGAAGAACGTTTATTGATGCCTAAGAACGAAGCTGAATCAGATCTTGAAGTTTGGAATGGCTGAAACGCAACAAGAACAATTAATCCCAAGTTAATCAATAAATCAGCACAAGCAGAAATTAATAAATAAGAACGAACAGCAAGAAAATAAAGAAAGTCCTAAGAAGTCTTGAAATCGAGAACGATTTCACAACTCCCTTCAAACGGCTCTAATCTCCCCTCCAATGAAGAACAATGGCAAGAAGAAGGCTGAAGATGGCTCCCACAACCTAAAAGATTGTTAAAACTACTTCTAAAGAAAACTCAAGAGAAAATTCTTGGAGAAAAACTCAAGAGAATTTGCAAGCAATCAAAATCTGATTTCAAGTGTATTATGCAAGTATAATGTGTATAAGAGTGGCTGGCAAAGCCATACATATAGGCCTTCTAACTATTTTCCTAGTCCTAATAGGAAAAGTAAAAAAAAAACCTAATTTTTTTTTTACTTTCAAGGGGAAATTCGGCCAAGGACTTTAAATGGGCCTCTTGGACTGAATTTTTACATAGAAATTTATTCATAAAGTCTAAAAATTAAAACTAAGTATTTAAAGAATTAAAATTTAACAAATTGGGCCACTTTGACAATTTGGCCTGATTTTCAACTAAGTCTAATTTAAATTTCTTGATTGGGCTTGGAACATCTTATTGGGCAGTTTCTTCAAGCATTTGGGCTTGTAATCCGTTCTCTCCTAAAATTGGTTCATTGATGCTTGTAACTGAGATCCAATGTACCTTAGCTGCAAGATTCGGTTTCTTGGACCAAGATTTCCAAGATTTGAAATCTTGATTTTCTTGATTCTTGAAATCACTCAAAACAGCAAAATTGGACCAAGATTCGGTTTCTTGATTTTCTTGAAAACAAGAAAGTGAATCTTGATTTTATTTTTCCTTCGTGTACGTATCTAAGGCCTTGCTAATAAATTCTTAAATGGTTCCATTTAGTTTTGAACGCATTTGTCTGGCCTTTGACCTCGTTATTGGGCCTTGTGGTAATTTGAGCCCATCACGTCCTTGAGCTTGAATTGGGCCTTTGTGACTCGTATCATTCTATAGGCTGGTAGATTTGGTATTGAAGCTCCGGGTACTAAGTCAATTTGATGCTCTATCCCACGTAAAGGTGGTAAACCTTTAGGGGCCTCACTAAAAACATCCTCATAATCCTGCAAAAGAAACTGAAACACACTAGGCAAATTTTTGTTAATGTTAGATAAAGATAAATAGTTTTGCCTAAACCTCACAAGGATACAAAGCTGTTTATTGAGTAGGGTTCTCCGCACATCTTTTTTTGTTGCCATCAAAATTTTCACTCTAATTTTACCACTTGCGGATTCACTCACCTTTGGGCCATTTATATTTTGATTTTTTTCACTACTGACCTCTTTTCTCTCTGTCTTTTTTATTTGTCCTTTCTCCCTCACCCCCTCACAAAATTTCATCATCTTTAATTGATCCTTATATACATCATTGGGATTTAAAGGAGCAAAAGTGAATTTTCGGCCTTTAAACACAAGGGAGTATCTATTGAGCTTACCTTGGTGTGTAACATCACGATCAAATTGCCAAGGCCGTCCAAGGAGCAAGTGTGCCGCATGCATTGGGACCACATCACACCATACCTGATCCTCATAATTCCGAGCTTAAAAGTGACCAAGGACTATTTTGTAACTTTAACTTCCGAGAATTCATTAAGCCACTGAAGGTGATACGACTTAGGGTGCTTGGTACAAGGTAACTTTAAAGAATCCACCAAATAACTGTTCACTATATTTGAACAACTCCCACTATCAATAATAAGTGAACATAAGTTACCTTTTATAAAACACCGAGAATGGAAAATATTGGTCCTTTGGTTATCAACATCGTCTCTCATCTGGATGTTAAGGGTGCGACGAACTACAAGGCAATGAAAATTGGCAAAGTCCCCTTCTTTTGGTGGTTCAACCAACTCTTCTCCATTATCACTATCATCCACAAGTTCTGGCATATCTGGATCTGTTTTATCGGAGTCAGCAGTGTACTCACCATTATCTTTCATAAGAAGCAATCTCATGTTAGGGCATTCCCTAGTATAATGACCACGCCCTTTGCACTTGAAACATTCAATCTCACGAGTCCTCTTCACATTCGAATCGCCTAAATTGGAGTGCTTAGAAGGTGTTTGCGCTTTAACAGGAGCCCCTTTTTTCCAATCTGATTGCTTACTTCCATTACTCAAAGAAGACTTATTAGTAACAAAAGGTGATTTCAAACTTTTAAAATCAGAATTGGAAGCATTACCTCTGTAATATTGTGAAGTAAAGAAGGAACCAAACCTTTGTTCCTTTAATTGTTGCTCGATCTCAATGGCTTTATGAACTGCTTCTTCTAAATCAATGTAAGTTTGTAGCCTCAATGTATTAGCTATTGGCCTATTCAAACCATCAATAAATCAAACCATAGTTGTTTCATCATCCTTCTCCACATTAGCTCTTTGAATGAGCATCTCCATCTCCTTAAAGTATTCATCCACCGTCCTACTACCTTGAACAAGTCGTCTAAGCTTTGTTTTAACTTCTCTATAGTAATGAGGCAGAATAAATCTTTTACGCATAACTTGTTTTAACTCCTCCCATGTCGTAATCTCACCTTCATAATTCCTATGACGATTTACCCCAAGTTGAGTCCACCAACTTAATGCATAATCTGAAAACTCTAGTGTTGTTGTAGTATTTCCACTATTTTCAATTTGTTTTCGTTGCAACCCTCTATCAAATATATATTCTCAACTTTCTTTGAGGATTCACTCATCTTTGTGCGTTGTGGTGGAGCAATTGGAACATATACGCACGTACAAAAATTCAAAGATGAAAAATATTTAGCTCTTGATGAAAAACCAATTGTAATGGGTTGATACATACAACACGTAAATCAACATAATCTCATGTTGAAAGAGTAAGTTTAGTTCTCATAAGTAATGGTATAGACATTAGTCAGAGACGCTCAATCAATAATTTCTCTAAACCATTATGCGCATAAATAACAAACTTTTACAAAAGTTTTTCAAACTCAATCAATAAAAGACTGAGATATAAACTCATCAGTATTACCAGGACGAATTGTCTTAATTGCATGATCTGAAATTAATTATTTAAACAAGTAATCTTGCAAACGACAAGTTGCAAGTTGATAACACATACATGATTTATTTTGTAGATGCATCCACCAAAATCATATAATATCAAAATCATTCACATGATGGATGAATGGGCCCATATTCATTTCAGAAATGCAATATATTAATTCTCTACTTTAGATAGTGAATTTCTGAAAATTAATTTTCATTGAGAACAAGTAATAAATGAGAATTCTTTAAATTAAAGAATCTTCTAGTTCTTTAATGAATGTCCATATGAATTCTCAATTAATTTTCGCATCATATATGTTCTAGGATGGTCTAACTGGTCACACCAAGTAGTAAATGCATTTGTATAAACAAATTTTAGTTTACTTTAACACACATTTCAATTGTACTAAATTGTAACAAATTGATAATTTTACTATCATTCTTTCTACTTTGTATCCACATATAAGTAATATTGTGACATTTACTACTGGAAATGTTTAAATCAATGTGAAGTCTATGATGCCGCTAAGTCATTAAATATAATTTTCAAATAATTATATGTAATATTTACTTCAGGGAATATGCCAAAATCTTAAAATGTAGGGCATTTAGTCTAGTGGTATGATTCTCGCTTCGGATGCGAGAAGTCCTAAGTTCGGTTCAAAATAATTTTAAAACCCTTTTAACAAGAGTTTTGCATAATCAGCTAACTACCAAGAATAATTGCCTAGGTCATGTATAGAAACAAGCTGTACTAAACATATCAATAAATGTCACATCTCAAACATAAAAAATAAGACATAATGAAAAACTAGCAAATTTTTTTTCATAACCATTATCATAAATATGCATGAAATTTAATTCAAAACCCAACCATTCAAGCTCATAGAACTTTTCATTTACAATTGCTCATGTCATTTCTCTAAATAATTAACAAATGAAATAATATAAAATGTATGAACTACTACCTTTAACAATTCTTTGAACTAAATCAAATATGAATAACAATAAAACTCATTGGTTTGTTAACATAAATTTGAATACTAGATATGTTTTAATAAAATATATTATTTAATTGTAAACCTACTATAGCGACATAAATAAATCAGTTAATATTCATTTCTATGAACAAATGTGATGCTTAAAACAATATGTAACAGATGTAATCAAAACTTAAAAAGAAGACCATCTCAAAATATTTAAATCATATATCAAGTTGATTTAATATTTAAAGACCCACCTTTTTGGTTCTATGTTGAGTCTTGACGATAAGAAGTAAGCAAATTAAACTTCAAAGTAGAATTTGAATCCAATCAAAATCTATTAATAGAAAATTTTGAGAGTGGATCTTATTTTCCATGTGTACAATAGGTACATAACCAATGACTCTTCATAAATAAATTGTCTCTCTTATTAAAAAGTTCTTAGAAATTCTTGTTCTTTTCTTGCTTTCTTCATTTTTCCACTTCTCGTGGTGAGAAAATTTATTACGACATTTCCCATTGACTATTATTATAGTCCAAGTTAATACATCTACGTCAAATATTATGTCTTTTGAATTTATTAGATATTTTACATTCTTTTCGTGGAATGGTTAGGTTTCGTGGTTAAAAACTTTTTTCAATTATAAGTAATTTTTTTCATGATATTGCTACCATAAGAGCACATTTGAATCATGAAAAGTTGAATAAGTTCTCTCTTGCAATGTTTTCATTAGTAGTATTTTTCCACGTAATTTTAATTGAGAACTTATTCTGAATACTGTAGAGTTATACTCACAGTTTTAAAAAAAACTTGCAACTTCAGGTGCATTCAACCATAATGAGCTTTAGATAGATTTACCACATTCTATTGCTCATAAGTAGACCTTTCACAGTCAAGTATTTTGCTTTCAACCTTTTAACGAGGATGATGACAAAAGAAGATCACAAAGATAGTCACGATCAATTCAATTTATAACAAGAGTAATAAATATAAATCAATAACCCAATCCTCTTTAGATTCATATGAAATATAATCTTTTCTTCATTCACAATCCTAATATGATATCCATTATAATGAATATATTTTAAAACTAATGCATTAGCCATCACAAATTTTGTGCTTTTTAGATATTGATATATTAGCTTTTCCGGAGCTTTCAACTAATTTTGTGCTAGCAAATATTGGAATAATATTTATTTATTTCTTTTGAAACCACCTTTTTTGAAAAGTAAAAAAATTTGGGTTGTTGACTTATTAAAAATTAAAATTTGGAGTCGCCACCAATATTTTAAAGAGGTATGATCGGATCACCTTAAAAACAATTTTAGGCCTACGAATTTTGAGAAAACAGGTTCGGGAGTCGGTTACGCACGAGGAAGGGTTAGCACCCTCGTGACACCCAAAATTGGTACCAATTTGATTGGTTAATGTCTTAGACTGGAAATTTTGAAAAGATTTTAAAAATACAATCCTTTTAAAATTTGAATTTGAATAAACCAACTTGAGTAGCAAGATGTACTCATTTTGCAGAAATAAATTGCTACACTCAGTGAGTTAGGGTGTAACAATTCAATCTTCGAAATTAGATTTGTTCCCTTCTTAAGAAAATCATGTGTTTAATGAAGGTTACTTGATTGTTTAAGTCAATCGAGAAATCAGAATCCAGTAAGTTAGGGTTCAATTTCTCGAAATTCCTAAACCTCAAATATTGCCTTTATTTTAAAATCGGGACAACAAAATGTCGTATCCAGTGAGTTAGGATCCAACATTTTGTAATATTAAGAATTTCATTTTAACAATCGTATGGTTTTAACAAAATGAACACTTGATGATCTAAATTCATCGAGAAAAATTGAAGCCCAGTAAGTTAGGGCACAATTCTCTCGGGAGCTTATGAACACCACGCTTTTTTAGGAACTTTGAAATAAAACAATTATAATTCTTTAATGAAATGCAATTCTTACAAATAGAACATAATTGAATAGCAATACATGTAATGTAAAAGATAATAACTATCTAAATTTAAACTAGAAGCAATCAAGCAAGTAATAGGCTAATACAAAGATTCTTTAATCATGTTATACAAGCATCCACATTAATAATTAAGCAACCTAAAATTAATAATAAATAAATAAAAACTTGAAACAATGAGAAAAAGAAAAGAGAAAAAAATAGTAACAATGAATAAGATGAATATTTGATACAATTTTGGTAATTGAACCAAAAAAACAAATAAAAGGTTTGAATAAATTCTATTGAAAGATTTTAAAAGGGAAATAAAATAAAAGTGAATAACATAAAATTGGTACTTATATTTTAATTTTAAAAAATAAAATCTAGTATAAACAATCATACATACATAGTAATAATGTACAAAAGTTAAATAAATGAAATAAAATAACGAATTCAAAAGGAATAAGGTTTCTATACATAAAAAATATCATTTGAAATTAATAACATATTATTATATATATATACATATATACTAAAAATACTACATATACCTATATAAAATATGAAGTATTATTAAAAACTTGAGGTTAATTATCTATATATTTACGTGAACAAAAATAAAAGGTATGTATAAATTATATTAAGGTAATATCCTAAACATATATAAAAATATTTATAAAATTAAGTAATGAATACATAAGTAATATTATATAATAAAAGAGTTTATGGTAAAATTTGACTAATTGATATATATAAAAATATAATAACAATAAATGAAATTAATAATAAAATGTTTAATTTAATGAAAAAATAGATTTATTTTAAAATCAAACAAAAATTCCAAGGGTTGATTTGAAATAAATAAGCAAACATCTGTATTGAAAACCCCTGAATATCATAGGGACCATTATGGCAATTTAACATAAAATCCTCTTTGGCTTAGGGATTGGAATCTTCAAAACGACACCGTTCTAAACTGTACTTAATCGAAATCCGAATCAAATATAATGTATAAATTAAAATAAATAAAACAATTGCATCAAAGTCATATAAAATCTAGAAGGACTTGCTGCATAAATAATCCATAAAGGCAAAACGCGCGGATCCCTCCCTTGGATCAGGTCACCGCGCGGATCTATGCCTGCAAACGACGCCGTTTCGAAGCCATGGCCCTAGCCTCAAACGACGACGTTCCCTTCCCCATCTAAAACACAAAACCCTAAGCCATCTGATATTTTCCCCTAATCGAAAAGAAAACCAAAAAATGAACAAAACTCTTTGTGCCGCTTCCTGAAAAATCGCACAAAGCGAGACCTCCGAACCCTCGCTCCAGCCCCGACTGCGACAGAGAGAACAGTAAAGAGAGAAATAAATAAATAAATATAAAAAAACGGAGAAAAGAAGAAAATACATGCGAATCACCTCCCAAAACTCAAAAAGACTTTGTTTTTGATTCTTTCTATTGATATTGTGTGTGATACAGTATGCGTGGGTTCTCCTCTCCCTTTTCAAATACAGAAAAATGGCTTTTATATAGCCGGATCCAAAAAGAAAAAAAAATCAAAATACATCTCTTTTTTCTGCCCTTTCTGCTATTTTTTGCTCCTTTTGCCTGCTGCTTTGTTCGTTTTTGTTTGTTGCAGGCGTACGGCGCAGTGGATGTGGAGGCTCGCATGGATTTGGCGCAGAGGCGCTACACGCGCGCAGGCGCAACACGTGCGAGGAGGAGGCCTGGCTCTTCTGCGGCGTTGGAGGTTCTAGGGTTCTCTGCTGCTGATTTTTTTTTCTATTTTGGGCTATCGGGCTCGTAATTTGGGGCTGGGTTTAATGGGTTTGGTTTAGGTTTTAGGCTAGGCTAGTGTTTGGGTAGTTTAGGTTAAAATGATTTGGGCCACGTTGGGCCCATGTATTTGGACTGTGGACTTTTAAACTTTGGTTTGTTTTATTTATTAACGGGCCGAGCAAATTGGGCCTATTACAGTTTCAGTACCAAATAAGATAACTATTTTCTATTTGTAATGATAGAATTCATTACTACATTCTCATATCCTTCCTCAAAGAATATTAACAGAAACGAAATATTTGGGCAGACGCCACATATGTGGCCAATAATCTTTCATATCACATTGATAACATAGGTTATCTTTACCCTTTGAAGAGTTATCTTGAGAACTCTCATTCCCACTTTTAGTGGTCTATGATTATATCTTTTGTTTCCTTCATGTTTGCATTCACTTCGGGAAATGCAACAAATCTGGTAGGACAGGCTTTTAAACGCCTCCATTGATTCTTTATTTCATAATCACCATCACAAAACATGCATGGATTTCAAATCAAAATCTATCTATTCATGTTTTCATGATTAGTCTCCAATTGTAATAAATATGATATAATAAATAATTAATAGTAAAATATACCTGAGATTCTTTAACATCATTCTTATCACCCCGGCTATTATCACGAGCACTATTACAAGTAATAAAAAATTTTGATTTCATAAAACATTTATAATCTAATAGTAAAAAATCATTTAATAAACAAAATCAAAATTTTCATGTATGATGCTTGAAAGTTATCCGATACACATTGTACCAAATTTCAATACCACATATATGTTATAAAATCTTATGATGCTCTAATCAAATATTTATAAATTCAATTTAAAAGATATAATACAATAATTTCAAGCATATTTAATAAAAATAATTTAGTCATAAAAATTTTAATAATCCAAATATTATACATATTATAATTTAATAAAAGAATCTTAGTTTTAAAGAAACATTAAAGTAATAATATTTTTCATAAAATAATTTTACCAAAAATCAATTAACAAAGTAGAAAAACATACAATGTAAGGATTATATAAATTTCTTTGCATAATGATTACCCATAATGATTACCCATAATGCGCAGGCCTCAATTGTAGATTGAAATAACAATAGCTCTAGAAGGCAATCGGAAACAGCTTGAGTAGCAAATTTGAGTGACTAGCTATTGCATTGGTTGTTGCTTGAAAGGGGTAAGGCTTGGTGAAAGGGAAATTTTTTTTGTGACTTATGGAGAAAAATAATTAAAAGAGAATCATGCTGATAACGTGTTATAAAATAAATAGATAGAGAGTAAAGAACAAAGAAAATGAGAGAGCAAAAGAGAGCGTATTTTATTGATCAATTAGAATATTTACAAAGCTTCTCCAAAGAAATATAATGACTATAAGAAATATAAATGAAGTAGAGATCTACTTCTAATGACTATAAGAATTTAAAATTCATCAAAACTTATCTTAATCTTGATGAGAATCCACTTAATAAGATATTCATAACAAAAACATATTTTAGTACATTTTTTCGAAACATTAATTGAATATAATATCTTTTAGAACCATAAATATATGTATAATAAATATATAAAATTATTAATTATTAATTATTAAAATTTCTAAAATTTGAATTTAATGATAATATAAAATGTATAATAACATAATATATTAATTTAATAGTAGATAATTAGGGTTATACTTATTAATAATATCACTAATAAATTTAATTTAATGATTTGAGAATTTAGGTTTCATTTTTAGTTTTTATTGATTAATTTTAATGTTTCTATTAATATTAATTTATTAATAATATTATTGTATTTATATTAATTTTTAATTGGAACCAATTTATTTATTCTTAGGTTAATTTTGAATAAAGTTTAAATTGGGTTTAAGTTTAAATATAATTATTGTAATACCCAATTTTAGCTCGGGCTCACAAAAAAAAAAACCCAAAGTAATATCATTTGGCCCGATTAGAATTGCCCATTAATTGAAAAGGTTGAAGGTCCATCTACAAGCTTATGGAAACATAATCTTCAGGGATATGCAATCTTAGATATGATATGCAATCTTAGATATAATATATAATCTTAGATATGATATGCAATCTTAGATATGATATATAATCTTAGATATGATACGCAATCTTAGAAGATATGATTTTGTAATCTTAGAGATTTAATTTGTAGATACCTTTTAATCTCAGCCGTTGATGTAATTGATCTGTACCGTTGGATTTGGGGAGGCTCAATTATAAATAGAGGCCTCTCCCTTCATTGTAAAAAAGGAAAAGAAAAGGAGGAATAAAAAAGAGAACGATTGGCAGTTTTTTAAAGGTGGCTTACTATTTTTTTCTTTTGATTATTTGTTACTTATTTACAATTTTAAAAAAAGGGAGAAGGTGATACCACTGCAAATTTTATTTATTTTATTTAGCCCCTCCGCCTTTTAATATTTTTGTAATTAAGTTTTTTTTAATTACCCTTTTATTTATTTTTATTTCAATTTGGTCTAATTTGAACGACGTCGTTTAGAGGAGAAGAGAAAATTGCCCTTCCAGCCCCTCTATGTAATTCGAGCATTCAATTAAGTCCTCCAGACTTTATTTATTTGCGAATTTACCCGGATCTTCTTGGCGATCCAATTTAGTCCATTTTCATATTTTCTTTAAAATCAATATTTTGATAATGCAATTGTATTCTTTTAATTTTTATTTTATAATTCTCATATGCAATTATTATTATTATTTTATATGTATATTTAAGCATGTATTTATGTTTTTATACTAAAATTTTCGATACTTATATTTTATATACACATGTTTAATTTATTTAATTAATTTTAATATTATATTAATTGTTTAAAACTTATGTATTTTTTATGTGTACAGTATATTTTTTATTCGCTTATTAATTTATGTTTGCATATTTTTATTATTATCTTGCCTATTTATTTGATATTTTGCACGTCATTATTTTGTTTATTTATTTGTTTATTCATATTATTTCTATGAAATTGTTGTATTTATTATTGATATTTGTTTAAGGGGCATTCATTCACATATTCAACATAACATTACCCTATCTCTTATTTAATTTTAAAATAAAATGCTTCAAAATAGAGGTAATACTCGTATTTAGGATTTCTCAAGGAAATTGAGCCCTAATGTATTGGGTTCCGATTTTTTTGAAAATCTAACAATCGATGATTTCTCTTTAATAAAAAAAATAAGAACTCATTATTGGGAATTCAACACGTTGTGTCCTAACGTATTGGATGTGACGCATTGATTTCTCGAAATGAATATTTTTTTAAAAATAATAAAGGAAATATTCCGAGTTTGGGATTTTAGAGGAATTGTGGCCTAACGTATTAGGCCGCGATTTCTTAAATCTTGAATAAATGGACATTCTTTTACATTTTTTATTGCACTAGTATTTTTCCCTAATTCATTTTTGGGGAAAATTAGAATGTTGTGCCCTAACGTATTGGGTGTGGTATTTTATTTCTCTGAAATGATAAGGGTCTTAATACGTAACGTTTTAAGTTTTTTGCTAAGGATTACGATTTTCAAATTTTCGACATTAAGACATTAATTAATTAACTAGGTACCAATTTTTGGGTGTCTTGAGGTGCTAATCCTTCCTCATACGTGAATCACTCTCGGATTCGCTTTTTCTAAAATTTGTAGACCAAAGTCATTTTAGGTGACCCAATCACACCTTAATAAAAGATTGGTGGCGACTCCCAATTTTCATTTTTTAAAGTCGACAACCTAAAATTTTTTTTTTTCAAAAAAATGGTTTCGATAGCTTGGCGACTCCACTGGGGAACTTAGGAGAGTCGAGCCACAAAGTTGATTAATTCTTGTCTTATAGTCGAGAAAATATTTTTTATAAAAAAGACTCATGACATCCTTCATTATCTTCTTGTTTAAATATTGTTTGCATTATATATTCCATGAGCTGAACAAATTTACCCTTTTAACTGGGAGTGAGAAGCTATGCCTTCGTGAGGTTTTCACCTCCGTGTAGGGGTAGTGGATTACTTCAGGGATACATCCGTACCTATGTCTTCGTGAGATTTTCATCTCCGTGCAGCCATAGGGAAATGTATTCCCCTAAACTGAACTCGGTATGAGCCTATAATGGGTGAAGATCGAGGAATCTGCTGGTTTGGGTACCTTTGCCCTAGAAGTCGAACTTCATATAGTGAACTTTAGGAATCCACCTTAGGTAGAACTATACTAAACCCTAGTAGATATCCTAGTAGGTCTTTTACTCTTTCTTGATTATATTCTATGTTTATATTCTATATTGACTTTTTGTGTTTTATTTTGATTGCATGACATGACATTTCATTTCATCATAAAAAAGGAGGTGTTGATTCACGTTCAGTTGCTAAATAGAGAGCTTGTCATAAGGAAATGGGTTTCTTGATAAAGTGGATGACAATATGGTTGTACGAATATGGTCCAAGAACACGTGATAAGAGAAGAATGATAATTTAATGGAAGACTACACGACTATGGCTCCGTTGCCCAAGGATTCAAGATGACAAAGATTATTTGAGAGCTGCTGAACCTTCTTAAAGAGAAGCCAGTGAGCATCACGAGGATGAGTGAGCAACAAGTTACGACTTGGATCGAGCAAAAAAGGAGATAGAAGAGATGTTTTTTAAAGAGTTCGTGAGATTTATCTTAATGCTCGAATGAAGAAGAGGATCGAATATCTCCACCTATGAGGGCAAGGCTATATAAATATCCATTTTATGTAAAGAGATTTTTTTCAAGTAAAGTCTTCTAAATGGAATTGAATCAGAATCAACGTCTTTTTATGCATTCATTTCATGCATTCGCATTACATGATATCATAGCATTAAAATTTTTCAAAAATTCTAATTAATTTAAATCACTGCTCAGTTAATCTGGA
This sequence comes from Gossypium raimondii, assembly GCF_025698545.1. Lineage (NCBI taxonomy): Eukaryota > Viridiplantae > Streptophyta > Magnoliopsida > Malvales > Malvaceae > Gossypium > Gossypium raimondii. The sequence continues at coordinate 28,990,318 of NC_068568.1, forward strand.
AACCAACCAACCTACTAAACACCGCTACAGTACTCGATCGAAAACTAAGGATATGGATCAAAGGATGGAAAGACTAGAACAATCCCAAAAGGAAATGCAGGAGCAGCTTCAAAAGCAAATGAATGAGCAGCAAAAAATGATAGACAAAATGATAGAATCTCAAGGGAGTATGATGGCTCAGTTAACTCAATGGTTCAACAAAGGAACTGATAAAGGAAAAGGCTTTGTGCTCAATATTGAAGAAGGAGACAATGAGGGACCTGTTTATTCCCCAGAACTTACCTCTCAACAAGCGGAGGTATATCCGCGCAAATCCTCCATTACCATCAACCCTCGTAGGCGGTCTTTGTAACACCAATGAACTTTCAAGCTAGATCAGGCTCTAACCCTGGAGACAACCTTGCTAATCCCGCTATCCCGGACTTCGATGAGACAGTTGAGAAAATGAATGGTGAATTACTGAAACAGCTCAAAGAAAAGTACAAATGGCTGGAGGAAAAACTTAGATCGATGGAAAGTACTGAGGGCTACCATGGAATTGACGCTAAAGAATTGAGCTTGGTTCCGGATTTAGTACTCCCTTATAAATTCAAAATACCTGAGTTTGAGAAGTACAATGGAACTAGTAGCCCCGAAGCTCATGTTACCATGTTTTGTAGGCGAATGACTGGGTATGTTAATAATGACCAACTGCTGATACATTGTTTCTAAGATAGCCTCGTAGGGGCAGCATCCAAGTGGTACAATCAATTGAGCCGTACCTAGATTAATTTATGGAGAGATCTAGCACAGGCGTTCTTAAAACAGTACAGCCATGTGACTGACATGGTACCTGATAGAATTACTCTTTAGAACATGGAGAAGAAGGCTGGTGAAAGTTTCAGGCAATACGCATAGAGATGGAGGGAGGTTGCCGTCCAAGTTTAGCCATCTCTTCTAGAAAGAGAGATGACGATGCTTTTCGTTAGTACATTGAAGGCCCCATTCATCACACATATGTTAGGGAGTGCAACAAAAAGCTTTTCTGACATAATCATGAATGGTGAAATGTTTGAAAGGGCCATAAGGAGCGGAAAGATTGATGCTGGAGGAAATAACAGAAGGCAAGCCTCAAAAGAAAAGGAAAATGAGGTGAACAATGTGAATACATACGGCAAATCGATTGTTAATCAACAGGGTTCATCAAGACAAGAATTAGGTGTGAAGCCAGGTACTGAAAAGCTCCAGTTCACTCCAATTCCAATGTCGTACAAAGAGCTGTATCAAAGCTTATTCAATGCGCATGTTGTTTCTCCTTTACATATGAAGCCTCCACAGCCCCCGTATCCCAAATGGTATGATGCAAGTGCACAATGTGATTATCATGCAGGAATTACAGGGCATTCTATAGAAAATTGCATTACCTTTAAAAAAGTGGTTGAAAGGCTTATCGGTATGGGCGTTGTCAAATTTGGCGATTCATCTAGTGCAGAAAATCCGCTACCCAATCACATTTGATAATAGGGGTGAATGGGATGTATGAAGAAATGTTGAGAGGCGTTCACATCAATGCCATTTTTGAAGACACAATTTGCAAGGGTCCTTGAAGATATTTGCCCTTATCAACTTAGAAGTGTTCTAAGTAATTGAACTGCGGAAGAAATCTCTGTAGTTTTTTAGAGCTTATTTAGAGTAATGTTCAGAACAATTTTGTCATTTTTAGCCTAAAAATGATAAAAATTCCTTTGCAAAATAGGCTCATGTCTGAACGTCATTATTCTAATAAAATACATCTTTGCATTCATTTTTGAGCCAATATATTTTATAATCATTGTTTTGGATTTTCTTCCACATTCATAATTATATTGTACAAATAATCATTCTTAAATTCGTACATTCTTTGTATATTCTTTTGTACTTACTATAGGTCCCTGGATATCAACGACATGAGTGACGCTGCTACAGACTCAAAATCTCCTTTTGACCGAGACATGTGTTTAGAGGGATCTCATGACTTTGAAGATGACATAGATTGTAGCCTATTTCCGGACCTGTTAAGGATGGTAGAACAAGTCGAGAAACAAATCTTACCCTACAAAGAATCATTGGGATACTTGACTTCTCCATATGTGGGGCATAAAGATCATTTGGTCAATCTAGCCAAAAGAGTCTGACGATCATTGATTCATCTTTGTGGTCGTCAATTACTTTACTAAATGGGTGGAAGCTGCTTCATATGTCAATGTCACAAAGTCGACAGTTAGCAAATTCGTGAAGAATCAGTATGGAACGCCAAAAGGATCATATCTGACAATGTACTAAACAACAGCACAATATCAAAAGTTTGCAGTCTGTTCATGATTAATGCAATATCACCAAAAAGGGGATGACGAAAAAAAAAAACAAAATCTACCAGGGCAATGTCTTTCTCTTGGGTCCATTGCGGTTTTGCATATTGAAGACAAGATTCTTTCTCTCTGAGTTTTTGGATCCAATACCGATTGAGGAAGAATGTTCAAAGTTATCCGTCATGGTCAAATGCGCCAAAAGTAAATGATGCGAGCTCACAAAAAAGGTCCGCCCTAAAGAATTCCTTGAGAGGGACCTGGTATTGAAGAAGATCCTTCCCATAAAAAAAACTTCATCCCAAGCTAGGAAGGACCTTATGTGGAAGGCCTTATCCGAAAAAGCATCGACTTTGATCAGAAGTGATAACAAGGACATGCCTAATCTTACGAGTTCAGATTCAATAAAAATATTTCAAAAAAAAAAGGGAGAGGCTAAGGTGAAAATCCGCAAAGGACGCCTTGAGACCAAAGGGGATTTGAGTTGAAAACCCGAAAAGGGCGGCTCAAATATTGATCAAAATGGGGCATGAGGTGATCAGAGCAACTCGAATCTTGATCAGATTGGGGCATGTGGTGATCTAGTTATATCTGAATCAACAGGAAAGAGTAGGCAAAATCTTGGGGCATTGGCGAGTCTGTGGATCTCCTAAACACATGTCAAACTCGAAGGATCTTCAAAAGTTTGTACTGAGAGAAGTTCAAGCTGTGATATCTGGGGCACCCAATTTTCATACTATTGAATTTGTTATTCTTGGAATACTTCATTCTTTTCAAAGATACACATTTCCAATCAATTTCTTTGTTATCTTTTTTTTTTTACTATAATTTATTCTTATCCCTTGTTATGACCTTTTTGTAAGCATGTTGCATTGGAATAATGATCAATGGACTAATAAAACTTTCACAAGGAAAGTTTTGCATATTACTCTAGAAGTTTCTAAATAATACAGGAGTCTGAAACAGGACTATTATTTAGAACGCACCAGGTTTAAAGGTTGGAAATTTGAAAAGGAAGAGTCTAAACTAGGACTTTCGCTTTGGATTTTGTTGTCAAAAACATTGGTTGAACAAAATAATAAGATGTCGTGTTGATGAAAAAGCCTAAACCAACAAGCAAGTAATGATCACCAGGCAATAGAAAGAGGTTGCCTCGGGAAGAGAGCCTTCATTTGCACATGAGCCTTTGGTATGACACCCTGGTAATGGTGTAAGAGACTAGAAAGATTTAGATCTTGTATCCTTGAATTGTGATAGGAGAGGATTGAAGAAAAGCCATATACTTTTGGGTTACAATGGGAGAACGATGGTATGAATTTTTGCGCCCCAATGGATTAAACTTGGAGGTTCATAGTGGGGGGCAACCTGGCTAAATGTTTCTTCAGAAAAGACAGTCAAGCAAGAAGGCGTTGTAGCACGCCAGTCACAAAGCCTTAATAAACTTCGAGTAATGACAACCTAAGCGGGATCATTCTTGGAAAAATAAAATTTTGCATTCATGCAAACACCATTCATACATGTCTAGTTATGAGCATTTGATGCATTTTGATCATGCCACCCTAATCATTAGGCATAATTAGGTTCATTATACAGGTCATGTTCCCCAGAGAATAGATCAGTGAAAATAGAAGATCTTGCCTTCCTGCATTGACAGCGAAGCAGATCGAAAACAAAGCCTTGCCTTCCTCGGTTGTAGTGGAGCAGGTTAAGGATAGCAGATCTTGCCTTCCTGCATTGACAGCAAAGCAGATCGAATATGGCGGATTTTACCTCCCCGTGGTTACAGTGGAGTACATTGAAGCCAGTGATTCTACTTCCCTGGGCAACAGTGGAATAGATTGAAGATTTCAGATCTTATCTCCCTAAGCAGTAGTGGAGCAGATCAAAGATGGCGGATTTTACCTCCCTGTGGTTATAGTGGAGTACATTGAAGCCAATAAATCTACTTCCCTGGACAACAGTGGAATAGATTGAAGATTTCAGATCTTATCTCCCTAAGCAGTAGTGGAGCAAATCGAAGATGGCGGATTTTACCTCCCTGTGGTTATAGTGGAGTACATTGAAGCCAGTAATTCTACTTCCCTGGACAACAGTGGAATAGATTGAAGATTTTAGATCTTATCTCCCTAAGCAGTAGTGGAGCAGATTGAAGATGGCGGATTTTACCTCCCTGTGGTTACAGTGGAGTACATTGAAGCTAGTAATCATATCTCCTTGGTCAGCAGTGGAATAGGTTGAAGATTGTAAGTCCTATCTCCTTGATATTGCAGTGGAGTAGATTGAAGCACCAATTCTTATACATTTGAAGATGCAGTAGGATGAAATGTGGCTGCTTGAAGAAGAAGAGCACTAAGATCCAGCGTGACTGGGCAAAAATTGGCCATTTCTAAAGTCTTTTTCCTGTTACACGACAACGAGCAAAGAGGGGCAGCTGTAATACCCAATTTTAGCTCGGGCTCACAAAAAAAAAACCCAAAGTAATATCATTTGGCCCGATCGGAATTGCCCATTACTTGAAAAGGTTGAAGGTCCATCTACAAGCTTATGGAAACATAATCTTCAGGGATATGAAGTCTTAGATATGATATGCAATCTTAGATATAATATATAATCTTAGATATGATATGCAATCTTAGATATGATATATAATCTTAGATATGATATGCAATCTTAGAAGATATGATTTTGTAATCTTAGAGATTTAATTTGTAGATACCCTTTAATCTCAGCCGTTGATGTAATTGATCTGTACCGTTGGATTTGGGGAGGCTCAACTATAAATAGAGGCCTCTCCCTTCATTGTAAAAAAGAAAAAGAAAAGGAGGAATAAAAAAGAGAACGATTGGCAGTTTTTTAAAGGTGGCTTACTATTTTTTTCTTTTGATTATTTGTTTCTTATTTACGATTTTAAAAAAAGGGAGAAGGTGATACCACTGCGAATTTTATTTATTTTATTGAACCCCTCCGCCTTTTAATGTTTTTGTAATTAAGTTTTTTTTAATTTACCCTTTTATTTATTTTTATTTCAATTTGGTCTAATTTGAACAGCGTCGTTTAGAGGAGAAGGAAAATCGCCTTCCACCCTCTATATAATTCGACGTTCAATTAAGTCCTCCAGACTTTATTTATTTATTTAATTTACCGGATCTTTCTTGGCGATCCAATTTAGTCCATTTTCATATTTTCTTTAAAATCAATATTTTGATAATGCAATTGTATTCTTTTAATTTTTATTTTATAATTCTCATATGAAATTATTATTATTATTTTTAAATGTATATTTAAGCATGTATTTATGTTTTTATACTAAAATTTTCGCATACTTATATTTTATATACACATGTTTAATTTATTTAATTAATTTTAATATTATATTAATTGTTTAAAACTTATGTATTTTTTTTATGTGTACAGATATATTTTTTATTCGCTTATTAATTTATGTTTGCATATTTTATTATTATCTTGCCTATTTATTTAATATTTTGCACGTCATTATTTTGTTTATTTATTTGTTTATTCATATTATTTTTATGAAATTGTTGTATTTATTATTGATATTTGTTTAAGGGCATTCATTCACATATTTAACATAACATTACCCTATCTCTTATTTAATTTTAAAATAAAACGCTTCAAAATAGAGGTAATACTCAGATTTAGGATTTCTCAAGGAAATTGAGCCCTAATGTATTGTGTTTCGATTTTTTTGAAAATCTAACAATCGAGGGTTTCTCTTTAATAAAAAAAAATAAAAACTCATTATTGGGAATTCAACACGTTGTGTCCTAACATATTGGATGTGACGCATTGATTTCTCGAAATGAATATTTTTTTAAAAAAATAATAAAGGAAATATTCCGAGTTTGGGATTTTAGAGGAATTGTGCCCTAACGTATTGGGCCACGATTTCTTAAATCTTAAATAAATGGATATTCTTTTACATTTTTTATTGCACTAGTATTTTTCCCTAATTCATTTTTGGGGAAAATTAGAATGTCGTGCCCTAACGTATTGGGTGTGGTATTTTATTTCTCTGAAATGATAAGGGTCTTAATACGTAACGTTTTAAGTTTTTTGCTAAGGATTACGATTTTCAAATTTTTGACATTAAGACATTAATTAATTAACTAGGTACCAATTTTTGGGCGTAATGAGGGTGCTAATCCTTCCTCATACGTAACCGACTCCCGGACCCGTTTTTTCTAAAATTTGTAGACCAAAGTCATTTTTAGGTGACCCAATCACACCTTAATAAAAGATTGGTGGTGACTCCCAATTTTCATTTTTTAAAGTCGACAACCTAAAATTTTTGTTTTTTTCAAAAAAATGGTTTCGACAATTATATTTAATAGGTGTAAAGTTGGTTAATTTGGTTTAAACGGTTTTGAATTTCAAAATCGAAACTAAATTGACAACGTCAAATAAACCGGTTGTCTAACTCAGCCTTAATGCATATATATAAAAACTTGTTACCCTTGATTTTCAGATGTTTTAGTATAATAAACTTAATTCAAAATTCCCTTAATCAAATTTGCATAAATTATTTCAATCAAATTGAAATATATTTTCGAGTGTTGCAAACTCAAAAAAATTAAGTTTTTAAATGACTCAAACTTTCTACAAAAGTTTATAAGTGCCCCCAAATCATTCAAAATGTTTCTAAGTCATATATTCAAGTTTCATCAACAATGTCTCAAGACAAAACATTATATGTCTTGACACACATGAACATTGAATGTAAAATATGCTCAAGGGAACTATTGTTTCGAGACAATTTGAGATTTATCTTGAGACATATGCATGTTTGTCTCGAGATAAACCAACATCGAAGCTAAGGTTTACCTTAGAGGAGCTGAGCCTCAAAACAATTGAGTATTTTTCTTAAGACATATGACCCCATCTCGAAGTGCGTGTGTCGATGCAATGAGATTAACATAAAACAATAAAAAAAATATAGTGGTTATCTGCAACTGTGACAAGTCAATTGTAATATTTATAAGTGTTACAATAAAACACTTTGAGTATTCTAACGTTTGAACCCAATAGCGTTCAGGCGATAATGTGATTTAACAAGGAAGATGCATGCAAACAAGAAGTCTGGTTAGCTACTCACTAAATATTATAGTACGACAATTCATATTCAAGGGGTAATTACACTATTTAACTATCTAACACTAAAAATGACTAAATTGCAAAACAGTCAAAAGTATACAAGTAACAATGCAATTGACAAAAATAGTTGGTTGACTTCCATACTACTGATTGATTTTTGGATTAGGGATTTAAAGGGCTCAAAATCCTAATTGGACCAATTTTACCTTTTGGTCACCATTTTACCAAATTAAACGATTTAGTCCGGTTTATCTCTCAACCTTACCAAACTAAATCGAGATAACCGAATTGGTTCTAAATAGGCTCTACTCTCGGTCTCACCTATCTAAATTTTCACCTAGAGTCGTCAATTCTAGTTTTTAAAGTTTAGTTGATTTAGTTCAATTTTTATGATTGGATCCCTTCACCAAAAACTAACTAAGCAACATTTCTATCAACCAACCACCATAGATTTAGTTACCACTCATCATCATCATACAAACAACAATCAAGCACATGCTCAAAATATGTGTTGAATTGGGTTGGTGTTGGACAAAAATTACTCCTGTAGCATTTTTCACCTAGTTAGGAAGCAATGTCATGACATCTAGGCTTCAATGTCATGAAACCCTTGACAGTGGCACACTCGTGGCTTCGGGGTTCTTGATGTCGCAACATTCATTGGTCGGTGTTGCGACATCCTTAGTGGTGACCATGATTTCTTTACTTCAACAACCTTCAATGATATCGTAACCTTGGAAGCTCGGTGTCATGACTTAGGCTCGATTTCAGGACACAACACCTCCTGTTGTGACTCTTTTGATAGTCAGCTCCAGGTTGATTTCTTGTTGAAGTATTACACCCTTGAGGCAAAGGAACCTCGATGTCTCGACATCCTGGCATCAATGTCACGACACCCATGTCAAATGCAGTTTTCCTCAAGGCCGGGCCATCTTCGTCTTCCTACACCAACTCAAACACACCGTTAGGTTCCTCATGACACCATTTTGCCAATTTGGGTCTTAAAAGGAGTGAAACTAAGTAAAAATGATTATTAATAACAAAAAATCAAAGTATACAAAAGTATGGAAAAGACTTATAAATTGTTTGAGAATAAGCTCCTCGAGTGTTTTGGAGAGCCTAATTTGACGTATCAAATTACAATAGATCAACATACCTATTATGTCTTGAGACCATGGGCTCTAATGGTCATATTTTTTCTTCTTATCTCGATACAAAGATTATATGTCTTGAGACATGTTTCTGTAAACTACATTAAATGCTCAAAATAAATTCTTTTAAAGGCTAGAAACACCCTCTAACGATTCCAAACATCCAAAAATTAGTTAGAGGGTACATATTCATGTAACACCCCTAACCTATATCTATCGTTGAAATAGGGTTACGGAGCATTACCGTAAAAACATAACTTTGAACATACATTTCAAAGCCTCAACATAAACATAGCATAAATCATTCATCAACATGCATACTATTCCTTAATCGAGCCTTCGAGACCTTAAAAATACTTTAGAAACAATTCGGGACTAAATTGGAATCAATAGGAAAGTTCAGGAATAAGTTAGAATTTTTGAACTGTAGGGGTCACACGGCTATGTGGTCAAGCCGTGTGACGCACACAGCTGAAACACACGCTCGTGTCTCAGGCCGTGTAACAACTGAAATAGGGACACACAGTCGTGTCCCAACCCGTGTCCGTGCCCATGCAACTTTCGAAGTTGGGTCACACGGCTAAGCCACATGCCCGTGTGCCAGGCCGTGTAACTTTCGAAATGGCCTCACATGCCTGTGCGCCAGGCCGTGTGCTAGGCTATGTAATTGCCTGACTTGTATGCCTTAAAACCTACAGCAGACACGCGACTGTGCCGTATGGCCGTGTGTCACACATGGCTGAGTCACACACCTGTGTCTCAAGCCGTGTGGACATGAAATTGGCCAAAATCAAGTCATTTCTATCACCATCACAAGCATGTACCTACAAGCAATTTATGCACAACTTCAAAGCACCAAAAATTTATCAAAACATGCATGAAACAACCAATTCAAATGACCAAATCCATTCAACAAATATTCCATATAAGGCACATCAAAAGCAAGCATACAAGTTCACCTAAACATGTATAATTGCTACATCTTCATATTACTTATATAATTCAATACTACTTCTAAAACACACCATAATTATGACCATTAGAACTTCTACACAAACATACTATTTGGTCACTCAATCATGCATCATAACTTAGCCATATTCACACACACCAACAAGGCACCAAAATTACTAAGATTACATTAACCAAAATGACATATTCATGCCAAACTCATCAACTAACATTCAACTAAGATTTATAAAATTGCATAACCATCAACTCACAAATGAGTAAATCCCTCAACATCATGTATGCTTTTTATTCATAACATAATAAGATTTTATAAGTGGTATTACATAATCATCAACCTTTTCTTAAGATGATGAACCATTCCATTTACTTACTTACCGTTCTATTTACTTACTTTCTACTTCATTTACTTACTTTCCATTCCATTTACTTAGCATAAGCTTAAATAACATTATCAATTCACGAATTAGTGTGTTTATTCATGAGATAGTAAATTTATCCATAGCATAAGTAAATTTCTCACATATAAGTAAGTCCTTTAACTCTTCAATCCTTTTATATCATCATATTACATCTCAATTATGAACTTACCATTTCATTACCTTTTCTTACCCGTATCATTTCCATAATACAAGACATAAGCATAAACATCAACCATTTACACAAGCTTGACACAAGCCTAAATATCATCATCAATACACAAGTTAGTGCATTTATACATAAATCTTTTGGGATCAACCGCATGATAAGCCATTTCATAAGAAAATATATCTTTTGATTCATACAACCTTTTCATGCACATAAGCATATTTCCATTTGGGCACTTACCATTTCAATGTATATTATTAAGATTAAGCATGATATAATCTAACCATAAGCTTGACACAAGCTTAAGCATTATCAATAACACATGTTAGTGCATTAAGTCGTGATTCACTTGAATTAGCATAAGGTAAGTTATTATACATGAACAACATCATTTGAAGTCATCAATTTCATGAACATAAATATACTTTCATTGAACATTTCCTTTCCAATCCTTTCTATAGATTCCATTTCATGCCTGTTGAACCATTTAGAATAACATTGGATACGCGGGGAAGCTCACACAAATTTTGTTAAACATATAACCTTTCATTTTCTTTTCCTTTACTTCGTCGCTCACACGAGATATAAAATGGGTCTACTCACACAAGCTGACGGTCGGAATGTAAGCTACGCGATGCTGCTCACACAAGCTGTTGAGTATCTGCAACAAATGCAGGACCTTAGTCATCAATAGGACATTCAAGACCAGCACCCGAAACATGGTAGCCCTAATGATATGTCATTTGTATCCTACATATTCCTAAGGTTCAAATGGGACTCGATAATCATCGTAACATCGTTGGATTTCCACATTTAATTTCACGGAAAACAATACATGAATATATAATTCAATATAACATTAAAACACTAATTAATCATACAAACTTACCTGACTAATTTGCAACAATGACTAAGTATAGGGTCTATTTGGTAATTTACTATTCTCCTCGATTTTCCATCCATTCTTGATCTATATTAACAATTTCATCCAATTCATTAATTTAGACATCAAAACCACTTCATTTTATGCAATTTAGTCCTTTTGACATTTTACAAAATTACCCTCAACTTTTTATTTTTTCAATTTAGTCCCTATGTCCTAATCATGCAAATAAACCAATTTTATTGAAAACCCATACCATCCGAATGTTAATATCTTCCATTACAGCCCATATTTTAACAATTTCACACCAAATCCTTGTAATTTTACTATTTCAACAATTTAGTCCCTAATTAGTAAATTCATCAAAAATCACTTACTAAAATACTTATAAATAACAAATAATACTTTAAATTCATCATTTAACATCTAAAATCACAAAGATTCATCAATGGTAAAATTCAAAATGTTTAACAGTTTCAAAAATGAAGATACGAGCTAGCTGGACCTAGTTGCAACAATTTCAAAAACATCAATTCATGAAAAAAGAGTAAAAATTACCTACCATGCATGAAGAAAACTTTGGTCAAAACCTAGCTTGGGCTCCATAGAGTATTCGGCGATGAAGAAAACAAATTGGAGAAGAAAACCATTATGTTTTCTTATATTTTAACCTTTTATTCTTTATTTTAATAATAAAATAACATATAAAACATATTTAATAAAAAGAAATTAAAGATTTAACCATCCACCAACTTAAGAATGGTTAATTTATTAAATAAGCCCATCCAATTATGTTTCTTTAATCAATTAACACCTTTAAACTAATAGCGATTGACATTTTCAACTCTTACGATTTACTCCTTTTTGCTTAATTAACCATTTAAACGTTAAAATTTCTTAACGAAACTTTAATACAACTTTAATAACACTCGTAAATATTTATAAAAATATTTATGGCTTAGGTTATAGAAACGAGGTCCCGATACCTTATTTTCTAAAACCACTTAACTTTAGGGTCATACCACTTGAACCTAATTGTTCTTTCATTTATCCAAAAACCATTAAATTAAATTTTATTGTTACACCATATATTATTTGTAAATATTAAATATTATTTAATATTTACAGACTCACACATCAAATTTGTGGCCCAAAACCACTATTCCGACACTTTAGAGAAATGAGTTGTTACAATTCAAGTCAAGAACACTTGAAGACACAAGAGAATAACATCCAAGTATTGTAATCAAGAGAAAAACCTAAAATTCTATATTTCCTTATTTTATCTAGTACATATATCTTAAGTGATTATTGTTAAATTTATTTATCATTCTCATTTTCATTCTTTGATAGAGCTTAACACTTATAAATACACACCTTTGAGAGGTATTCATTGTTTGCATATTTCTTTTGTACTTGCAAAAAGATACTTAAGGTTTTAAGGTATAAAACATTAAGTAATTTGTAAAGGGTTATAGTTGAGCTTTGTAAAAGCTAGAGAGTTCTAGTTTAACCATGAAATTAGAGGAATTTGAGATCATAAAAACTAAATTTTGTGCTAAAAGTAGAAAGTGATTTTCTTTTAAAAACTAAAGATAACTTTGAAAGTAAAAATGAAAATTTGAAAATGATATAGAAACTTTCAAAATTTTAATGTGCTAACAAAGAAAATCTTGATTTAAAGTTACAACTTCAGAGCTTAAAAAAGAAAAATAAATTATTTTAGAAAACTCATAAAAAATAGTAAAAATATGAATATTGCTATTTTGTGGTCATACATTACATACTTGTCTAATAAAGAAAATGATTAAATATAAAGTTAGACAAGTATGGGTTTCTAAGGGAACAAGAAACATTGTAACTAATGTTCAAGGACCCAAAGCAATTTTGGTACCAAAAGCCAAGTAAGTGTCTCTTGTAGGTGTGTTGGAGAAATAGGGAGTAAAGAAAAATAATTTGAATGCTCATGACACACTATAAATGATAGGTAACCTCTAAGCTTACACCTTATTAATTATGTGTTATTGGTTGCCTATCTATATTGGTTGGACTTGAAGTATGATTTGAGGTTAATTGGTTGATATTGATGAAATTATGTTTAGTTACATTCTTAGGATGCATTCTAGTTAGAGCATGTCATATTCATATGCACATCCTAGTGTCACGAGGCTAGACCTTTCGTCTCGCAATTTGTGCGGCCTTAGGCGATCCGTTCGTCCAAACTCGCCCAAGTCAGCCTTAACTCAAGTGAGGATTTTTTTATAACTCCTCCAAGGCACCAAATTGAAGAGCGGAAGTGATTTATGCCAAAAGAAGAACAACAGAAAGAACGCTCGCAAAGTGTTTGAGTAAATGCTCTCTATTTCTCTTATTCACAAAGAATAATGAAACAATGAATGGAGTGAGTACAAATGAGGGGGAGGCTCTCTATTTATAGTTGAGCTCCCCTAAAACCGACTGTCAAGATACATTTACATCGACGGATGAGATTTAACCATATCCCTTAATTTTAGGGATTTACAAGATAAGCCTTATCAAATCTAATCTAATATTTACAAGATACAATTCCTTCTATCTTCTAAGATTAGTTACCATATTAGCCTAAGTTGCCATCTCTTCATTACCGGGCCAACCAGGCTTCAATCTAATAGGCTCGTCCAATAGCTCTTTGAATCGGGCCAGTTCTCGTAGGCCAAATGATCCCCATCTAAGCAATAGACCTCCATTGGATGCATTTGGTGCGATGGTCACAGGCTTTGAACTGCGGCCCGTGACATTCTCCCCCACCTATTCTCGCAATGTCCTCGTTGCGACTTCCGAATGGCACTGACTTGATTCACCTTGGTCTCATCTCGACGCCTTAGCCTTTTCCTTCCTTCGGGACTTTTGCTTCGGCTTACATCGCTTCTTCACTCGAACCGTTCTACTCGTTTGTACATCTCGATGACAAGAAGTTATGTCACTCTGTTGTCTACATTTTAACTTTGCTCGAACAAAATCCTCTTGATTCACCACACTTGGCTTCGCTTTGCCCACAGTCTCTCGGCCTCTTTGCTCAAGAACTTCGAAAGGGCCCCTACGTTCTCGCCAAGTCAACAAGTTAGAATGCAAAACACTATCACAGTGTTCGGAATGTACCTTCGCATTTACTCTGGTCAACTGTCCCACATGCATCACTTCTTTTTCCTTGAAGTCCGATGCACCACCCACCTCTCCCATAGGTGGAGGCCTTGTCGATGACTCGGCCAACTCCGACTCTTCACTCAAATTGAGCCTCATTGGTCCCAGTTTCACAGTTTTCATTGCAACTCTTTCCTCTAAGTCCGATGACAAATTCACCTCTTCCTTGGGTGGAAGCCCCTCCGATGACTCACCAAGCTCAGTCGTTGCCTTTCTTTTGACTCCGACTTGCTTTGGACAGTTCTGCAACTCATGCGGACCACTGCACAAGAAGCACTTTACTCGCTTCTTTTTGCTCCTCTTTGCCCTCTTGGCTTCGGCTTTTCCCTTCTTCGAACCAAGCTTATTGGGCTCCTTGTCTGCTCCATCGCTCCCCTAAATGACAGACTTCCTCGGACAGTTCCACAACCTATGCGGACCATGACACAAGAAGGACTCCACTAGCTTCTTCTCGCTTCCAGCCTCCTTGGCTTCGACACCCCTTGTTCTCGAGCCAAGTACCAAGGCCTTACCCACCGGCTTCTCCTTAAGCGCGAATTTCTTCGGACATTTCGTTAACATGTGTGGACAGTCTCAAAGAAAGCATTTCAGCTTGTCCCTTTTCCTCTTGGGTTTCTTCTTCCCAACTCGTGGTTTTCCATTACCACAATTGTCGCCGTTGCCATTGCCATCAAAAATATCTTTCTTGTGATCCATTTCACATACGCCCCTTTCCTCGGACTTAGAAGACCCAAGCTTGTCTTTCCCTAGACCAAGCTTGACCACGGACTCAACTACCGTCATGGCTTCCGACAGCTTTTGGACACCCCTTTGTTCCACCTCCTGTCTGACCCACGACTTCAATCCATTCTGAAAAGCAAGCAATGCCTCTCTTTCGGTCACCTCTGAAACTTGGAGCATGAGTTCCTTGAACTCTCGAACATACTCCCCCACTGTGCCTTGTTGCGTTATCCCTTGCAACTTTGCCCGAGTTTCTTCCTCAGTAGATTCTGGGTAAAATCGTCCCTTCAATTCGCATTGGAACTCTTGCCACATCCCAATCTCACATTGCCTTTTATCTGTGGTCCTACCTCGCCACCATAAAAGCGCAACGTTAGTAAGAAACATTGAAGCAGTGTTTACCTTAATCACATCATCCATGATGCCTTTAGCATGGAAGTAGTTTTCCATCCTCCACAAGAAATTATCCACATCGCATGCAGACCTTGTCCCCACAAACTCTTCCGGCTTCGGGACATCCTCGTTACTGAATGCTGCATTTGCCACTCCTTTCCCGCGGCTGCTCGACACAAGGCCAGCTCTCCCTCGAGCTCCTCTATTCTTGTGCTCAAAGCCCTCGTCATGGCCATCGTTTCCTCTTTCAAAGCCATCATCATGGCCTCGAGAGCATCATTCCTTTCTGACAGCTTATCCCTGTGTGAATTAAACAACTCATTTACCTTATCCATGGTGGAATCAAGAGACATCTTTACATAGTCTCTGGACTGCTCCTTCCAGTTTGCTATGCGATCCTCGACCCCATTGAGTGCCTCCTTTACATCCTCCATGGATCCCTCGAGTTTACCCACACGTTCCTCTACTGCCGACAATGTCTCCCTCAAAGACTTCCTCTCCCACCTTTGTTCGAACTCTTTTTTCGACATCCCAACGGTGCCTTTGAACCAATAACTCAGATATTACTTGGTTCAAACCTTGGCTCGAATACCACTTGTCACGGGGCTAGACCTTTCGTCTCACAATCATGCGGCCTTAGGCGATCCGTTCGTCCAAACTCGCCCAAGTTAGCCTTAACTCAAGTGAGGATTTTTTGGAACTCCTCCAAGGCACCAAATTGAAGAGCGGAAGCGATTTATGTCAAAAGAAGAACAACAGAAAGAACGCTCGCAAAGTGTTTGAGTAAATGCTCTCTATTTCTCTTATTCACAAAGAATAATGAAAAAATGAATGGAGTGAGTACAAATGAGGGGGAGGCTCTCTATTTATAATTGAGCTCCCCCAAAACTGACGGTCAAGATACATTTACATTGACGGATAAGATTTAATCATATCCTTTAATTTTAGGGATTTACAAGATAAGCCTTATCAAATCTAATCTAATCTTTACAAGATATGATTCCCTCTATCTTCTAAGATTAGTTACCATATTAGCCTAAGTTGCCATCTCTTCATTACCGGGCCAACCAGGCTTCAATCTGACAGGCTTGTCCAATAGCTCTTTGAATCGGGACAGTTCTCATAGGCCAAATGATCCCCATCTAAGCAATAGACCTCCATTGGATGCATTTAGTGCGATGGTCACGGGCTTTGAACTACGGCCCGTGACATTAGGAGGAGAAAATAAAGCTTAACAATTTTCATTTTTTGATTTAATTTATAAAAATTATTTTTGCAAGATGAGATTTTTAAAATTGTGGAAATTATTTTAAGCAAATGATTTATGAGAATGATTTAACATTTTAAGAATTTAGTTTTGAGCTTGCTTAGACAAATAAATTTGATAAAGTTGCAAAGTTTTATGTTTTAGTGCTTTGAATGCAAGTTTGTAGGACTCTTAGAACTCAAATGATCAAATTTTGATTTTAAAATTTATGGACTTGAAAACCATTTAGACACACTTGAATGAGGTATAAGAATTTATTAAATGGTTTAAATATCTTTGAAATGATATTTCTACATAATTTTCCATTACGAGTCCAAAATTCAAGGAAATGATTTTTAAGATTTGATTTTAGATTTCCTTGTTAATTAGACCATTTGATCACTTGAACAAGTGTGTTTCATTATTTAAAAGTTGTTGGAAAGGTTCAAATTAGTCAAAATTGTGTTTTTCAAGCTTTGTCTTATTTAATGATTTTCAAAGCAAAAATGAGTTTTAAAAGTCTTAAAAGTTAAGGTTCATTTAATCCATGTAAGTAGTATATTTCTATAAGTAGATAATTCTAGGTACAAATAGGTTGTATATAGAAATACGTGACTCATGCTTAACACGCAATGTACTATGTTATTAGGCCTTATTTCTACATTTTTAGGACAGTACTGTGGTTGCATATTTTTATATGTTTTTATGCCTTATTTCCACTTCGAAGCAAAATGGTCTTTTTTGTGCCTTATTTCATGAGACAAAACTCCAATTGACTCAAGAAAAATGTCGATTATTTGAGACAAGAGGCCTTTTGTCTCGAGACAACATGTCAATTTTAACCCCTAATTAGTTTTTTCTTTTTCATTTTTCAAAACCACTCCAAATTCACACCCTCAATTTCAGAACCTCTCAACATCCCACTCTCAAATCTTCAACTCTCACCCATTTTCCTTCAAATTTGTTGCATCATATTACTACCCATCACATTCTAACACAAAATCTTTTATCATTTTGCAGAACTTTGTCATCAAGTCACTAATCCCTAATCTTTTGAGGTATAAACCCTGACATTTCTTTTTCAATTTTTGTTAAAATTAGCATTTTCTTTTGCAAAATTATGTTGTATACATCATTTTGATGACTTCTTCATGCATTTTTGAATGAATAAATAAAAAGGGGATTAAAAATTTTAACCAATGTTGCCTATTTTATTGAATTTGTTTTGAATTATTTTCATTCCCATTATTTAGTGAATTTATTTATACCATTTGGGTTAAAAACAACATTTCTTTCATGTTTTTTTCCGCCAATTTTGAGTTTAAAAGAATGCATTTTTCATATGATTAAAATGAATAGAATCTATTGGGTTTATTATTGTGTTTTTATATAAGTACCATGTCGATTTTGTGTCGTCGAGTCATTTGTTATATTTTTTCTCACTTTTTCATTGTCAAGTCTCATTCTTGTACCATCTGAGCTATATTTCAACGAGTCAAACGAAACGCTAAGAAAAAAATCAGTAGCCACACTCGATCCCTAAAACACCTGAAAAAATTTCCACCAACCTTCCTCTCCCCAACCCAATCCTCCTCAACCCAATCCCCCATCCTACCAACCTTCATTTGATGATTACTTTCCAAATCCCAATAGCAAAACCCATTTCTACCTTCATTTTTCCAATCGCATCTTAACACATGATCGTCTTATCAATGTTGAGTTCTTGAGAGGATCTATATTCTCTCATCTCTCAAATTTAAAGCATTGATGTTAGATGAATTTTATCAAAATCAATTGCCCCCTTTACCAAAATTTGGTTTAAGCTTTTTATTCCAACGCACTTATGACCAACATATCGATGAGCGAACTACCGAAATTTGATACGTCAAATTGGGCTTTCCATTACACTTAAAGAGTTTATTCTAACAAATTTAAATGTCTTTTTCGTAGTTTTTTCTTTATTTTAGTTATTTTGTTTTAATAAGTGTTTAACACATTTTGTGTTCATTTTGAGACCCAACTTGTCAAAATACACCATTTGGACCCTAACGATCAATTGAGTGCTGTAAGGACTCAATGGTGACTCAATCTTGAGCGAAAACATTACCAAGGAGTGGGGTATCGCAAAATTGAAGCATGGAAATCGCGATACCCTTGACAATCCTAAAATGAAGAGAAGAATGAAGTCCACTTACAGTGGTATTGCAATATCCTCCTTGGGTATCGTGATACCTAACCTTTAAGGAAACTCCTCATTTTGAGATTGTTAACGATACCACGATATCTAGACCATGTGTATCATGATATCACTGTGGTGAGGAGAAAAAAATTGACATCAGGGGTAGTCCTTGTCAAACTGAAGCACCAATAAAAAAAACATGTTGAAGGGCATTTTGATCAAGAAAAAATGGTGAAATAGTTGCCAAAAAAGGAAAAAATAATTTGGCAGAGAAAGGGAGAGGGGACATACATTAGAGACATTAGACAATTTTTACTTATCTTCTTAGTTTTCCTCTCAAATTTTTCAGGTTTCATCTTTTTTTCTCCATAGTTTAGGGTTTTAATTTTCTGCTAGTTTTATTATGTTTCTTTGCATTCTTAGTGTTAGTTAAGTTAGTTTCTATTGTAGCTTAGGTTTATTTGTAGGTTTAGTACCTTAAACTTAGTTGTAATCACACTTTAATATTTCGTTTAATGTTATTTAAGTTGTTTTATTTTCCTCTACCAAAAATCTGAACTTAGGTCCTCATGGTTATTTATTTTGCTTCTAGTTGTTTGCTTCATCTTTTTCAAAGTAAAAGCCTAAGCTTTCATTTTTTTACTGAGTTTTATACCAACGGCTTTCATGGTTTCTTCTTTTATATTTGCTAGTTTAAATATGATCATGGGTAACTAAACCCTATGGGGATTGGTTGATGGAGATGTTGGTAAACTAATTTTTGGGTTAGGGACTAAATTGTAATAAATTAGAACAAATTGAATGAACTCCAAAACATAGAATTGACACCCTAAGGGTAAATCATAAGTGAGACTTAGAGGTAATCTTATTGGGCACCTGTAAGACCCCATACCCAGTCTAGTCGCCAAACTTGAGCTACAATATGTCACAACAATAAACAGAAGCATTAATATACAAATTACTCAATAATATTAAATAATTCAATTTAAATAAATTAAGCCTATGTTAAACATGCGTTACAAATAAAACTGAGTCTCTATTGGGCTTACGAAAGCCCTTAAACAAGTTTGGGACTAAATTGGGACTATTTTGAAACTTTTAGAAAAAGATAGGTAAAATGGTAAAATAAGGGTCACACGGCCGTGTTGCCATGCCGTATAACTCACTGTGGCCGTGTGGACTAAAAAAAACCTTGAATATGTTGAACACTCAGCCGTATCATCCATCCATGTGTGACACACAACCGTTTCATAGCCCTTGTGGAACATAAATGACCTATTTTAAGCAATTTGCATCCAACCATTCAAGTGACCTATAGTGCTATTTTTGTGCCAATGAAACCCACACCAAAAATTACATATTTCAAAGTTAAAATACAAATTGACCTAATCATAAAAACATACAACCAATATGCCCTCATTGGTAACAAGAAATCAATAAACTCAATTCATGTCTCAACCATTTCATATCACAACTCAATCATACCAAACATAAGCATTTGCTTAACACAACCAAAGTCTATAGCCATTTCATATCACCATCATAAACATATGTATAATACCATTCACCTAAACATTCTTAATATCAAGCCTTATAACAATTCATCCATCACATGACAAGTTACCATATGCATATATTCATATATTTATATACATTCGAACTCAATCATGCCAAACACACAAAAAAAAAACTTTACATTTCAATATGTAACCCTCCTAAGTACAAGCCACAAATAACCAAGCTCAAAACATCAAAAGCCTACTGAATTGGGAGACGAAAGCTGTATTCTTCTCGTTGACCCGATCGACATGTTCTATACATCCAAAATCTACAGAAAAGTAATAACACAGGTAAATATATAAAAGACTTAGTAAGATTATACAATATAAACAAATAGTTTACTTTAACAATCTAACAATTACATGAATCAATATGAAACAATTTCACCTATCATGACATTCAAACAACATTAACCAAATGAGATTTAGGCCAAACCACATATATAATTTCAAATGGTAAAATACCAACTTCAACTCAAAATAAATCATGAATCAATTTTCTAATTTATCACTTTGCTCGCTTTCATCATTCAAATTGCATCATATATCCTTGTCATAATCATTCATATCATGTTCATCCTTTTTTCCAACATCAATTTCATATTTTCACATTTCCATATTTTATTTCTACCTGATAAATCTTCATAAAGAACTCCGTATACAAGTTAAAAGAATAGTGCATGGTTACCCTTTAGGGTTAAACCCGCACAATAAATAGTTGACCGCCTCTAGACGTACTAATGCTTAGACTATGAATACTGTACAAAAATATAGGATTACGAGGCGATATCTGCAAGTATACAGGTCTAGTTGTAATATAGTGTTACAACGAAGTGGGTGCGTACTCCAAGGATTGTACGAAGAATATAAAATAAAAGATTTTTGGGGGTTTTTATAATAATAAAACTAAAGCAACATTAAAAGATAAAATTCAATAGATTAATAAGTAATAATAAATCAAATCTGATTATGGGTGATTAGCTCGCTTCGGTAATCTCCATCAACTGTCGTTTTGGGTTCCTCGTCAATCAACTAGTCGTTACCCTAGCAGGATCTTCCGATCTTCCACTAACATAACAAGTTAGCAAGAACTACTTATCTTCTAACCTCATAAACTAGATTGGTTTGGGGTTAAGGTGTTTACCGATGGGCAATACAAATTTTGGGTTAATTCCCACCTTGATGACTTCCCGGGATTATCAGACGTAGGGGTTGTTTCACATTTTCCCTTTCCCAAACAACTGATCCGCTAAGTAACCCTACAAAACAATTAACAGATCGTACCTCCACTCTCTAATCCCTAATAGAAGGACTTGTTCCTCATGGCGTTCAAAAAAAATATAATCAATGTAAAGAGAAAGCATGCTAATTAAATCGATAAGAAAGAGTAAATGAAAGAGCTTGATTGTATTAATATTAAGCATATATCCACAGAGTTGAATGATTCCACAATCTAGATCTTTTGAAAGAAAAAAAAAACCTAAACTCTAGAAACCTAAGAAAGAAAATGTAACCAAACCTAAAAAAAGAAGCTAGGTTAATGAAAAAGTATCTTTAACAAGTGCCAAAGGAGCCTATTTATAGCCTTTAGGTTGTCGTCGTCCTTAACCCTAGGTTAGTTGATGTTCTCAAGCTTTAAGTTCATTTGTGTGGAACAAAATGACCCAACTTCGTGTTTAATTTTTGTCCCAAAGTCCATGTCGCAACACACCAGGACCTGTGCCGCGACACAGCAACCAGTATGCTTCTCTGTAGCCATCTACAGGGGTATGTCATGACACCTTCAGTCTATGTTGCGACATCGAAGGCAAATTTGAGTTTTCTTCATTTTGATCCCTATGTTGCAACATCAGACCTCTCGTGTTACGACATAGTGTCCAATATCGACTTAAAATGCTATCTAATGCATTTTTTATGCACTAATGCACTAGTTTTTCTTTCTTTTGTGACATTGTGACATTTCTCTTTTTCAATACATCTCACTCATGAGTGCTTTTTAGCTTTTCAAGTACTTATTCTACTCGTATTAATTTTCTTTTTGCTATTTTTTCTATTATTTTGCACTTTCAGGCTAACCTATAGTTCCTATATCACACTAGTCTTTCCTTTTTCACTCTATTTTTACAAACTTCGCCATGATGTATCTACTTAACCCTCAATACGTATGACCAAACGTCTATAATCATACAATGTAAGATCAAAGAACAAGGTAAAATACAAATTGACATTTTTAGACTCAGGGCTTATAATGTGGTTCATCAAGAAGTGTCAACAAGCTCAAAAATTGGTAATAAAGGTAAAATATAATTAGGAAAGCTTTTTTGCATCTGAATGTGTTCCAAACAATGACTTAGGTCATCCCTAAATGATACGAACTTGTTTCAGAATGATTCGAGTCGTTTAGATTGCTCGATCATGAATTGAGTAAGGATAAGTTTGTCTCGGGGTAAACGAAAAAAATAGAATAAATGGCTTCAAACAATGGTAGTAGGTAAAATGGTTAAATAAATAATGGATAATTTGGCTAAGACCGAGAATGAACCAACAATATTGGATTGTTGACCCGAGTCTCAAAATGGCTTTTAGGTGATTTAAGGTTTTTTAAAAAAAAACGACCTTGACCCACTATCAAAAGTGATAGGGACCAAAGATATATGAACGCCACACCAAAAAAAAGGTGATAAGTTCAGATTAAACAAAAAAAAGAATGACGCCACAAGAAAACTTGATAAGTCAATTCAGTCTTGAAGTGAACTAGGAGAGTTGGAAATCTCACAAGTTTCAGTTTAAGCATAAATTTGGAAAAAGTCCCTTCCAATAAGCTGATTACAAGTATTTATAGTGCTAGATAATGGTTAGCCGAAAAGTCACAATTGTCCAGCTTAAATGAGCTAATAATGAGCTGAAATAAAACTTAATCACTAAGCACAAACTCTTGAAATTCTAGGCCTAAGTAACGGCAACTATCAATAAGATTTAATGTTCTAATTCGACTGATTTAATAAGCTTGAATGCTTAGGTTTCATTCTTGAGCAACCAAAGAGTTTAGGATAAGCTTTAAATTCTCCCTTGGACAACCGAATAGACACCAACAACCTTCATGATATTTTTGGGCACACAAATAGACCATGGTGTGTCCTTAAAGAGGCAATCGGTTATGGAATTTGTAATCACTCCTTTGCCCATTGCTATTCTTGAACAGCTCCTTCGAGAAGATGTAGAGGCTGTCGAATTTTAATGATGCATATTGCTCTCATTTTATTGTTGTAACAGCCCCTTGTATGTAACCAATTCCAACTGAATAGTCGCATTTATCACTTTGTAACAGCCCTTGTACATAACTAATTCCAACTAAATAGTCACCTACAAGCATTTATTAACAAACACATTAAAACACATTTAAACACACTAAACTTAATAAGCTTAATTAATAAACTGTAAACACTTAACTTAATTTAATAAACTGTAAATAAACATATTTAACAATAAGTTATTCCAACAATTAATTAACTAAAATGAGTTTAATAATAAAAATAAAGTCCAGCAACTCAATTATTAACTAAGATGAGTTTAATTAAATTAAAGTTTAGCTCGCAATAAATTGCAAGGGATGCTTATTGAGTTGGTCCAAGCATGATCAATGGATTCGGCTACTTGCTCTTCCCAAGCTCGATCAACATAGCTTGCTAACGCATTTTGAAACCTCTTAGCTCGTGACTGAGTTATAGGTCCTTGTGGCAGCTCAACGGGTTCGGTGGTAACTTTCCGAGCTAGGGTCACGTCATCCCCCCTCTTCGAGGCAATTTGTCGCCAAATTGTCACCTACATCAAAACAAGATAAATCAGCAATATTAAAAGTAGCTCTAACCCCATACTCACCAGGTAAGTCTAACTTATAGGCGTTATCATTAATCTTTTTCAAGATTTGAAATGGACCGCCTCCCATTAGTAAAAGTTTGGATCGTCTTTGAACTGGGAATCTCTCTTTGCGTATGTGAATCCAAACCTAGTCACCAGGTTCAAACGTCACTCGTTTACGTCCCTTGTTGACTTTACAAACATATTACTCAGTTCTTCATTCAATATTATCCCTAACTCGTTGATGCAATTGTTTCACAAAATCTGCCTTTTTCTTTCCATCTACATGCACCAACTGATCAGAAGTTAAGGGTAACAAATCCAACGAAGTTAAGGGATTAAATCCATACACTACCTCAAATGGCGAATACTTGGTAGCCGAGTGCACTGATCAATTGTACGCAAATTCAATGTGAGGTAAACACTCCTCCCAAGTCTTTAGATTCTTTTGAATAATTACCCGCAGTAGTGTTGACAAAACTCGATTAACAACTTCCGTTTGGTCGTCGATTTAAGGATGGCTTGTTGTTGAAAATAACATCTTAGTGCCAAGCTTTCCCCATAAGGTCCTCCAAAAATGGCTGAGAAACTTGGTGCCTCGGTTCAAAACAGTGGTTCTTGGAACACCATGCAGCCATACAATCTCCCTAAAAAATAGATTAGCAACATTTAAAGCATCGTCAATTTTATTACACGCAATGAAATGAGCCATTTTTGAAAATCGGTCAACTACAACAAAGATAAAGTCTTTGCCGTTCATTGTTCTAAGAAGGCCTAAAACAAAATCCGTAGAAATATCCATCCCTGGTGATTTCGAAATTGGCAACGGAGTATAGAATCCATATGGTTGGATCCTTGATTTCGCCTTCTTGCAAGCAATACAGCGATTGCACACTTTAGCCACATATCGTTTCATCTTCGGCCAATAGAAGTGTTCTTGAAGAACAACCAAAGTTTTTTCAATACCAATATGTCCCATTAAACCCCCGCTGTGTGCTTCATGAACCAACACGTCTCTAGTTGATCCTTGGGGTATGCACAATTTGTTTTCTCTAAAAAGGAATCCGTCTTGCCGAAAGTACCTATCATACGAACCTTGCACACATAACTTGTAAATTTCTCCAAAATCAGAATCATCAACATATAAATCCTTCAAATAATCGAAACCAAGCAATTTAACATCTAAATGGTTTAAAAGAGCATACCATCATGACAAAGAATCCACAACGATATTTTGCTTACCTTGCTTATATTTAATGACATATAGAAAGGATTCTAAAAACTCGAACAATTTTGAGTGACGTTTGTTGAGCTTGGTTTCCCTCTCAAATGCTTCAAAGCCTCATTGTCCGTGTGTATAACGAACTCCTTCGGCCAAAGGTAATGCTGCCATGTCTCTAATGCACGTATCAACGCGTACATTTCCTTGTCATTGGTAGGGTATTTGAGGGTAGCCCTGTTAAGTTTCTTGCTGAAATAAGCCACCGGACGCCCATCTTGTGCTAAAATCGCACCTATTCCTATGCCAGAAGTATCACATTCCACTTCAAAAAATTTGTTAAAATCTGGAAAACACAAAAGTGGAGCATTAGTTAAACAATATTTGATTTTATCAAAAGCAGATTCTTGTTCATCAGACCAAATGAAAGAAGAATCTTTTTTGATAATACCGATTAATGGGGCAGCAAGAGTGCTAAAGTTCGGTACAAATCTCCTATAGAAGTTTGCAAGGCCATGAAAGCTTCTAACTTGGCTGATGTTGGTCGAACGTGGCCATTCTTGTATTGCTTAATTTTGTCTTGATCCACCTCGAGTACTTACAATGAAACATAGAAAAACAACTTTGTCAGTACAAAAGTTACATTTCTTAAGGTTTGCATATAATACTTCCTTTCGTAAAACCTCCAAAATAGCATGCAAATGTTCAAGATGATCAGATAAGGATTTGCTATAAATTAAAATATCGTCAAAATAAACTACACAGAAACGACCAATGAAAGACCTCAAAACATGGTTCATCAACCTCATGAAAGTACTCGGGGCATTGGTGAGGCCGAATGACATCACTAGCCATTCATACAAACCGTATTTGATCTTGAACGCGGTCTTCCACTCATCCCCCTCCCGCATGCAAATTTGATGATAGCTGTTTTTCAGATCAATCTTAGAGAACAACTTAGCTCTACTAAGCTCGTCCAACATATCATCAAGTCTAGGGATGGGATAATGGTATTTGACGGTATTCTTGTTGATGGCTCGGTAATCTACGCACATCCTCTATGAACCATCCTTTTTAGGCACCAACAGAATGGGTACCGCGCATGGACTTAGACTCTCCTGTATGTAACCCTTCTCCATTAACCCCGCTACTTGTCATTCCAACTCCTTAGTTTCCTAAGGTTTGCTTCGGTAAGCTGGTTGATTCAAAATCGTAGCCCTGGGAACAAAGTCTATTTGGTGTTCGATACCTCCGAAAGGAGGCAATTCGCTAGGCACTTCTTCCGGGAAAACGTCTTCGAATTCCTGAAGCAATGAAACAACAGACAAAGGCAAAGAGTTATCAAGTACGTTAGCATCGAATAAACATTCATTGTACATAAGTACAAACACGAGCTGTTGCAACAACAAGGAGTTCTTTATTTCTTTTTCCCTTGCAAATACACTTATTTTACCACTCTCATTTTCTTTTTGACTTTTTTGTTCCTCTTATACTTTTACCTCCACTCCCTCACTTTTTCCTTTCTTTTTATCATTTTTATTTTATTTCTCTTTTTCAATCTTTTTTTCTTGTACTTTTTCTTTCTTTTCTTTCAATTTCAATTGTTCTTGGTACACTTGTTTTGGAGTCAGTGGCACTAAAGATACATTTTTGCCATGGTGCTTAAATGTATATCGATTTGTATAACCGTCATGGATCACGCGCCTATCAAACTGCCATGGACGCCTCAAAAGGAGATGTCCCATGAGCATGGGAACTACACCGCACACCACTTCGTCTTGGTACTTCCTGATGGAAAATGCTACCACAGCTTGCTTTGTCACTTTAAGCTCGCCTCCATCATTCAATCATTGTAACTTGTATGGAGTTGGGTGTGTGGTCGTGGCCAAACCTAGATTTTCCACCAGCATGTTACTTGTTACATTAGTACAGCTTCCACCATCAATGATCATACTACATACCTTGCCTTGGATGTGGCATTGTGTGTGGAAAATATTCTCCCTTTGTTCATCAGTTTCAGCACTTTGGACATTGAGGATTCGTTTCACCACAAGGATTTCACCTTCAACCGGTAACTCTAAATCTTCTTCTTCATCATCAGATGGCATTTCAGGCTCATTTTCATCCTCCTCCTCGAATTTGATTTCACCGTCGGCCCTTACGACAATAATACGTTGATTGGGGCATTGGTTAGCTATGTGCCCCCGACCTTGACACATGAAAAATTTTGTCTCTCGTGCGATTTGGCACTTGCTCATTTTTATTCCGACTTGACTCGCCAATGGGCTAATTGGATTTAGCTACTACAACCGACTCCTTTGTTCGAGCAAGGGGTTTGTTAACTCCTTGGCTCCATTTGTTAGTGGAGGGATTCCCATAGGATCGACTAACTCTTTTTCGTTTGAGTTGCTTTTCAATCTTAATCGCTATGTGGACCATGTCCATCACTTTAACATAGTGTTGTAATTCAACTATGTTGGCGATGTCATGGTGTAAGCCCGCAAGGAATTTGGCCATTTTCGCCTCCCGATCCTCCTCGATATCAGCTCTGATCATTACTATTTCCATTTCTTTATAATAGTCTTCAACGCTTCTATTGCCTTAAGTAAGGTTTTGGAGTCCTTGATATAGATCCCGATGGTAGTATGAAGGAAAAAATCATTTGTGCATGTCAGACTTCATTTCAGCCCAAGTGGAGATGGGTCTTTCACCATTTCGTCTTCGACTCGTTACTAGCTAGTCCAACCACACAATTGCATATTCTGAAAACTCGATTGCCGCGAGCTTCACCTTTTTGCTCTCTGAATAATTGTGACATTCCAAAACGAGCTCAATCTTCTTTTCCCACTCCAAATAAGCTTCAGGGTCATTCTTACCTTGGAATGGTGGAATCGTCATCTTATTATTCTTAAGGTTGTCATTTGGACGATCTCGATCTCTCTGGCGGCCTCGTTGACGTACACTTCGGGCAGATGAATGATCACTTTCTTGATCACTTTCTTCATAAGGATCTTGGTTTGGACGCCTACGCTCTTGCCTCACACCTTCTAAACTTGCCACGTGCTGTTCTTGTGTCTCGACTCGAAATAATCGATTTTCAATTGGTTCGAGTTTAAAATTGAATAACCGCTCCATTTCTCGCATGAGTGCTTGAAGGGTGAGATTTTGGACGCCTATTCCAACGCTTCTTACAGGACGAAACTCGCCTTCCACGTTTGGATTTCTTTTCAAACTTTGTGACATTTTAGGAACTCACAACAAAACTAAAACCTCACTATCCACTCACAAAGAAATCACACTCACTTGGCTCTTACTCGCTCGAATAGTCTCACTTTCTCTTGCCTTTTTCCCCTCACTCCGCCTCTCTAAGTTCTCAAAAGGACTAGTTAGACTTAGAAGTAGTCGTTGTGGGTCGATTTGCAAAGCGTTCTTGATTTAAAGGTAGGAAATGTTGTAGGACAAGAAGGTAGGCTAGAAACAAATGGTTGGGTTATGGTGTGGCCGATTGGTAGGATATTGAATGGATGATTTTGGGCAGCAAGTAGAATTTTCAAAACTAACTTCTTCTTCTTCTTCTTTTACTTGTAAAACTTGATATTCTCTCCTTGAATTTGAATGGATGCTGAATTTTTTTTTTTAAATTCGAAATTTTTTTAAATGAACTACAATACCGTAATGCCGAGAATGTTGATTCTTACTCCAAATTCGCTAGCTTTGAAACCAAATGATACGAACTTGTTTCAGAATATGATACAAACCTTGAGAAAATATGATACAAGTATTGACTTTAGAGGATATGAATTAGGCATTTCATGCTTACTAAAACTTCAACATGATGAATAGTTGACTAACCACCTTTGACTTCAAACATCTAAGTTTAGTATGTTACACAATATACAAGTATTAAGGGTTTCATCTATAGAAATCCATAAAAAAATCATACAAGTACTTTGATTATCCGAGCAGAATACAAATAGTCATTTATGCACATGTTTAGTATGAAGTCAATTCATGTATAAGGATATTTAGGTCATATAGGACTTTTCGGCTTGTAACATTTTAAAGCTTAGGACATGTATGAAATTCCAAAAAAAAAAAGAAAAAGAAAGCATCAAAAGGGTTACAAACATGAAAATAGTTTGGCACATCGTACTGATCTCTATTCTTCCCCTCTTAGTGACCCTTTCTTGCTCACTACCTTATTTCTCCTTCTCTCACCTTCCTTATCTCTCCACATAAGAAATCATAGCATGACATAGTAACTACGACTAGCCTACGAGTTTTTTATGCACTTATGCACGGGTTTTTCTTTCTTTTGTGACATTGTGACATTTCTCCTTTTCAGTACATCTTACTCATGAGTGCTTTTTAGCTTTTGAAGTACTTATTCTACTCGTATTGATTTTCTATTTACTTTTTTTCTATTTTTTTGCACTTCCAGGCTAACCTATAGTTCCTATATCTCACTAGTCTTTCCTTTTTCACTTTATTTTTACAAACTTCGCCATGATGTATCTACTTAACCCTCAATACGTATGACCAAACGTCTACAATTGTACAGTGTAAGACCAAAGAACAAGGGAAAATACAAATTGACATTTTTAGGCTAAGGGCTTATAATGTGGTTCATCAAGAAGTATCAACAAGCTCAAAGATTGGTACTAAAGGTGAAATATAATTAGGAAAGCTTTTTACATCTAAATGTGTTCCAAACAATGACTTCGGTCATCCCTAAATGATACGAACTCGTTTCAGAATGATTCGAGTCGTTTAGATTGCCCGATCATGAATTGAGTAAGGATAAGTTCTTCTCGGGGTTAAACAAAACAAAATACGATAAATGGATTCAAAAAATGGCATTAGGTAAAATGGTTAAATAAATAATGGATAATTTGGCTAAGACCAAGAATGAACCAACAATATTGGATTGTTGACCCGAGTTTCAAAATGGCTCTTAGGTGATTTAGGGTTTAAAAAAAATAACAAACAGCAAAGACCTTGACCCACTATCAAAAGTGATAGGAACCAAAGGTATATGAACGCCACACCAAAAAAAAACAAAGGTGATAAGTTCAGTTTAAACAAAAGAAAGAATGATGCCACAAGAAAACTTGATAAGTCAATTTAGTCTTGAAGTGAACTAAGAGAGTTGGAAATCTCACAAGTTTCAGTTTAAGCATATATTTGGAAAAAGTCGCTTACAATGCGCAGCTGATTACAAGTATTTATAGTGCTAGATAAGGCCTAGCTGAAAAGTCACAATTATTCATCTTAAATTAGCTAATAATGACATAGTTATAGGTCCTTGTGGCAGCTCAACGGGTTCGGTGGTAACTTCCCGAGCTAGGGTCACATCACTAAACATCTCAACGTTCAGAAATTTAGTCAACCAAACAAATAAAAATTCAACTATCTATCATTTGTACTAGCATGCTTGTTTCTTTTTATTTTCTATATGATTTGGTATACTTGATTGCTTAATACCTATTTATAGTGTAACATATAGAACTTAGTAGCCTAATAATCAAAAGTTTAAAATCATCCATCATCACACCAAATTTATTCATAAACACAAGCAACCTATGTACATGCTCCTAACCAATCACTTGTATTTCTACAAGCTCAAGCACACAAAAGGCAAGGAAAATAAAAGAAATTGTAAAAGTTTGAAGCAAATTTTCTATGTTACCCAACAAACTTTAGTTGACACATTCTCCTCAATGTGTAGCTGATAAATAGATAAGGAAAGAAGTTACCCGATTGATTGTGGTCGCTCCAATTGCTAATGGTGGGTGCTTCCTCCTTTGATCGTGTTAGCTCGAATTGTGTGTGTCTCTTTCATGTCGGATTCTTACAGAGAAAATTTAACAAGGTACAAGAAAATGAAAAATCTATTTTTTATTCCTACTCCTATAAAGTCTAAATTAAATACAAATCATTCAAAAATTAATACAAGTCTTTATAAAATTAAAATAGTTTAATCATCCTCCTCATCCATTTCCTCACTCTCATCATTCTCCTTATCTTCTCCTTCTTCCTTGTTTTCATGCACTTCTTCTTCTTCTTCTTCTTCTTCTATATTTGTTAGCCCGAAAATGTCAGGTGTATAATTGGGGACCCAGATGTTATTTTGCCTTGCAAATTCTTGGAATATTGGTCCCGACTCTTGCATCCATTGTATCATCCAACCAAGCTTTGGATGACTATTTTCACCGACGTCTCGTTAAGCTCGAGTCAACCTTTGTGATAGAGCCGGTGTAGCCATTGCTTCTTGTTGTCGCTTGTTCCAATCCTTCAATTAGTTGGCTCACAATTATGTGTACTATTGGAACAAGGTATCACCAATAATACTTTTGGATGGTTTTAGCATTTGCTCAATGGATGTCATAGGTACATGTAAACTCGAAATTATATAAGATTTTTCTATATATTTTTACCACCTTTTAACTTAATAAATATGTTAATCTTGAGTAACTGTTATTGAATTAAGTAAATTTTACTTAAGTATTTATATTGGACACGAATTTATAAAGTATGTGAAATTATGCTTTATTACATGATTTTTTGTGCATAATTTATATTTTTTCATGTTAATTGTTAATATGTGGATTTTCACTATGCAGAAGGGCTATAGAAGATGAGATTAATATAAATGTTGCATGGACATGCACATACCCACTCTATTTGGATGACAAGACAATGTAAAACTGGGTCATAAGGATGTAAATTTGACCCAGTAAAAGTGTGCTACATGATGGACAAGTCTGATTATTTATTGGACTAAGAAATCATCCAACAAGGAGGAATTAAATCCCAATTTTGGCACAAGCAAATGGCTGCCCAAAAATAAGTTTTGAAATATTTTGTTGAAGGTTCCTACAGTTGGAAAGATGTTAGAAATTAGCACACAAGTCTACCCTTTGAAACTATCCACCTTATGGCTATTAATAACAAAGTTTTGAATTCAAAATGAAGCAACCAAGTCATCCCCTTTTCCACAATTTGCGACCGGCCAAGCATGGGAGAAGGAGGAATTTCAAATTCTATTTTTAGTCAACTTCACCCTTACCTTCACCTATAAATACCACACACCTTTCACCTTTCAAATCACCCCTTAAGTCATTCATTCACTAGCATTCTCTCATTTCCTCTCTTGTTCCCTTTTCCCTACGCCTAGCCTTCCCATTTTCCTTTCCATTCTTTAGTCAACAAAAGCTTTGTCAAGACACTAACTTGGTCAGCCACATTAAGAAACCTTGGCAAAAGAGAAACGAGCAGAATGGAGGAACACATCAGTCAAAAAAATCCAATAGGCTACTGAACTGAATTAGAGTTTACTATTTTCTTCTTGTTATTTAGTTTAATTATGTTTGCTATGTGTTTATTGTTCTTGACATCAACAATGTTAGCTTAATTCTATTTGATAGGATGATTATGTTAATTCAATAATATTTATTTGATTCACGTTTAACATATTTGTGCCTCAGTCGATCATGTTTTCAATTAAAATCAAGATGTATTTCATTCATATGTGAATGGATACATTTAGATTAGCTGAGCAATCCTAACCAGACAAATACTAGTAGACACATAATTGAAAAGTGCAATGCTCAATTTAGACCATTAAACCTGACTAAATTAGAGGTTCATAATATCTTTAGTTAGCTCTATTATCTTGCATAGTTTTTAGGTTTATGTGATTAAATTGTTTCAAATGTAAATTTCCTTGTTACCTCAAATAAATACTAAGAAACCCTTAGTTTAATATGATCAGTAAAATGCATATTTCACTAGGTAAAAGATTTTGAGAGGACTTAATTTGGTTTCCAAACTCATGAAAGATCAAGTTGCCACGGAATATTTTCGAACATTGTTAAGCATGATGAAAATGAATTGAGTTGATTAATATAATTATCCTAGCCTATCTTATGTTGATTATTTTTGTTGCTAAAACCATTCATTCATACATTTAGATAATTTTCATTTAGATTAAAATTGCATTAAGGATCATCTTTGCATCTAGTTAATTTCACTTAGTGTAAACATCACCATTCAAATTATTGAGTTTTTACCACCAATTTTTTAATTTTTAATTTTAAAAATAATCAATTAACACACATAGTCCCTGTGGAGACGATAACTCATTTTACTTACTTATTACTTGAACGACTGTGTAAACTTGCACAAATATCGTTACAAGTTTTTGGCGCCGTTGCCGAGAACTGTTGCCTTAATCATTCTTTGTGAAATTATTTTTACAGTTTGGTTTTTATTTTTTATTTAATTTTTAAGTCTACTAATTTATTCTTTATTTGTTATTTATTTATCAGGTGTTTGTGAGCATAGATCGAATCATCGATCTATTACCTATAGACCCTGAAATTGAGCGGACATTTAGACAGAGAAGATGCGAAAGATTAGCTTTAAAACAAATCGAGATAGACCATAGAAATAAAAAAGATGGACAAGGTAATGGAGTCAATCATGTGCACAAACAAATCCTTATTATGGATGATAGGGGTTGTGCCATAAGACAGTACGTTGTGCCACTCTTCATTAAGTTAAATCTGATAATTATAAGGTCGGATATTGAAGCACCCCAATTTGAATTGAAACCAATGATGTTTCAAATTCTCCAAATGGTGGGCCAATTCAGTGGTCTGCCCATGGAAGATCCACATATTCAGCTTTGATTACTCATGGAGGTGAGTGATTCATTTAAGATAGTTGGTTTGACTGAAGATGCATTAAGGTTGAAGTTGTTTTTGTGCTCATTGCGAGATCAAGCACGAGCATGGCTGAATTAATTGCCACCAAGTTCAATATCTAGATGGTAAAAATTAGCAAAAAGGTTTTTGGTAAAGTATTTTCCACCGAGTAAAAAAGCAAAGTTGCGAAATGAGATAACTACTTTCCAACAATTGGATGATAAGTCCTTATACAAGACATGGGAATGATTCAAGGAATTGCTTCATAAGTATCCTCATCACGGGATTCTTCATTTCATCCAGTTGGAGATGTTTTATAACGGTCTCAATGCAAATAGAGGATTAATGGTAGATGCTTCTACGAATGGTGCGATTTTGTCTAAGTCTTATAACTAGGCTTACGAGGTCATTGACAGGATTGCTAACAACAATTACCAATGGCCAACAAATCGAGTAGTTTCAGGAAGATGAGTAGCTGGAGTCATGAAGTGGATGCGTTGACTTCACTCTCTGCTCAAGTATATTTTATTTCCTTAATATTGAAATAGTTTACCACTAATGGTTTGAATAATTTTGTAGCTTAATCACCAAGTCAGTATGATGTTGTTT
The DNA here is from genome assembly GCF_025698545.1 of Gossypium raimondii. Taxonomy (NCBI): domain Eukaryota; kingdom Viridiplantae; phylum Streptophyta; class Magnoliopsida; order Malvales; family Malvaceae; genus Gossypium; species Gossypium raimondii. The sequence goes on from NC_068568.1 coordinate 29,025,019, forward strand.
CCTGTATGTATTGTGGGGGTGGTCATTCCTTCGAGAATTTCCCTTCAAACCCCGAGTCTGTTTCTTATGTAAGGAATCAATATCAAAATAGAAATGGACAAGGACCATAGTCCAACTTCTACAATCTATCATGGTGGAATCGTCCGAACTTTTCCTTGAGTAGCCAAGGAAATGGACTGAACAATCATATGCAGCATAGACCGAATCAATCCCAAGGGTTTAGTCAACACGTAACAACCTGTTTTACGGTGGTGTCAGAAACAGTGGTTTCGGGGCCACCAAATCCAACGAGTAAGTTCGTAAATATTATATTTAATATTTACGAGTAAAATATGGTTTTTAAAAGGTTTTTGATATGATAATTTATGTTATATAAACAATTTATTAAGTTCAAGTGGTATGACCTTAACGTCAAGTGGTTTTAGAAACTAAGGTATAAAGACCTTGTTTCTATAAAACGAGCCGTAAATATTTTTATAAATATTTACGGAGTGACATTAAGGTGGTATTAAAGTTTCGTTGAAAATTTCTAACGTTTCAATGGTTAATTAATTAAAAGGACTAAATTATAAAAATGCAAATTTTAATCACTATTTGATTTGAGTGATTAAATGGTTAATTAAATAAAGGAAAAGGGACTTAAATGGTAATTAGACCATTCAAGGTGTTAGTGGACAATAGTGGACATGAATTTGATGTTTTATTTAATTATTAACTAAGGTTAATATGGTAATTTGATAATTATATTAAAATAAATAAAACAAAAGTTTGATTCATCTTTTTCAAGTCTTGGTAACCGATTGTAATGTGGGAAGAAGCCATTTTTTTTAGCTTGGAGGTTTCGGCAACTTCACAAGCAAATTTGGTATGTGATTTTAGACCCGTTTATTGTAATTTTTATGTTTTTGAGATCATTGCAACTAGGTCCAGCTAGCCTTACCTTCGATTTTGAAGTTGTTTAAGATTTTGAATGTTTCCATTGATGAACCTTGTGATTTTAGATGTTAAATGATGAGTTTGAGATATTATATTGTTATTTAAAAGTATTTTATTAAGTGATTTTTGATGAATTTATCAATTAGGGACTAAATTATTAAAATAGTAAAAATAAAATAATTTCTTGTGAAATTTTTTCATAAATGGGCTTTATAGGATGCCAAAAGTATTCGGCTAGGCTAAATTTTGGGTAAAAATGGTTAATTTTCATGTTTTGGGCTCAAGGGCTAAATTGAATAAAAGTAAAACTTTAGGGGTAATTTGTAAAAATGTAAAAAAATGAATAAATTGAAAATCGAGGAAAATGGAAAATTACCAAAATGCCCCTAAACTTTGTTATTTTTGCAATTTAACCAGGTAAGCTCGTATGAACTGTACTATGTATATTTTTGATTAAATTGAACGTTATTATATGAATTTTATTGAAAATGAATCGATATATATATGTTATTATACAATTTATCATGTAATGAAACAAGGGAAATTCAAAGACGTACGATGAATATCGAGTCTTATTTGAACATTACAAATATATAGGATACAAATAACATGTCATTAGGGTTACGGTGTTTCGGGTGCTGGTCTTGAGTTTTTGGCATGTGTTGCGGTTACTTGACATCTTGTGTGAGCAGCACCGTGTAGCTACGTTGCAACCGACAACTTGTGTGAGCAGACCCAGGTTACTATGTTTCGGATACTAGTCTTGAGTGTCCTACTGATGGCTGAGGTCCGGCATTAGTTACAATACTCGAAAGCTTTTGTCAGCAGCATTGTGTAGCTTACATTCCGACCGACAGCTTGTGTGAGCAGACCCATTTTACAACTTGTGTGAGCTACGACTATGTGTTTAGCACACTTTGTGTGAGCTTTCCCACATATTCAATATTATTCTAAGTGGTTCAACGAGCATGAAAAGGGACGAATCGGTAAGGGCTCCGATTGAATTTACTATGACAATTATAGAAAGGTATGATGTATCGGTGATTCAAGTAAGAACATTCATGATTATGAAAAGTATGATTTAACTGATGCTATATTTATGTCTTAGGTGTTATGCAAATGAAATGGTAAAGAAAACGATATGAATTAAGACATGAAACTATATGAATATCCTTGATATGTTGATACATGGAAATTATGAAAGTTGAGATAGGTGACAATTTCTAATGGTTCATGTCGAGATCAATGGCTATATATGTTATTTTTGCTTATCATTTATACCATGTATGCTAACATGTTTAATGTGGATGCTTAGGCTTATGTCAAGCTTGTGGATAGGATTGATGTTTGTGATTATGCTTGTACTATGCATATGAAACATGTAAGAAAAAGGAATGATACGGTAAGTACGTAATTAGGATGTATTATGATGTTATAAAAAGGTTTAATGAGATAAATGATGTTTCCATATGATAGTAAATTGCTTATGCTTTGAGTGAATCTATCGATGTCATGAATAAATACACTGAATTGAGAATTAATAATGTTGTTGAGGTTAATGAAAAGCATTGGGAAAGGAAAGGAAAGTAAGTAAATTGAGAGGTGTATAATTTTATAGAAAGGTTAATGGTTATACATTACGTTCCATAAAATCCTTTCATGTTATGAATTATAAATATGTGTGACATAAATGAGTTTACACACTTCCGAGTTGGTAATTATGGTTTGGTAAATCTTGAGGCATTGGTATAGGTTTAGATTTAACCTATAATGTTCATTATTGAAATGTAATATTATGCTTATGGTTTATACGAGCTTGCTAAGCATTCATTGCTTATATGGTTTTCTTTCCTTTACTTTTTAGTTTATCGGAAGCTCAATTGGTTGAAAGCTTGTCGGAGATCTATCACACTATCCAACGATCATATCGGTAGATTTTGATGTCTTGGTTAAGGTTATAATGGGATGTATAGGTTAACTTATGGTTGATGATTAGCTGAATGTCATTTGATGTGTTTGGCATGAATCTAATATAGCGTAGTGATTACGTAGCAATTATGTTATGTTTTGGCATGGAAACGAGTTAATTAATAATTGGATAAATATGCACATGTATGGGTGTTTTTGGTTGATGTGTTAGCCATTATGTTTTGGTTTGCGAATTTGGTATTTTGAATGATTGAAATGGTTGATATGTCTTATTTGGATAGCTTGATGTTGTATGGTTTGGTGTACTTTGGGATGCTAGATTACATGTGGTAAAATTGGTTATAGGTGTGTACATGAATGGGTGAGAAAAATGGCTTGGAAATGGCCTATTTTTCGTCCACACGGTCAGAGACACGGGCGTGTGTCTCAGTTGTGTGTGACACATAGCTAGGTGACACGGCTATGTGTCCCCTGTAGGTTTTTAAAGGTTGCATTTCGAGAATTACATGGTCTGGCATACGGGCGTGTGGCTTGGCCGTGTGACCCAAGTCAGAGAGTTGCAGTGGCTCGGACATAGGCTGGGATACGGCCGTGTATGCTTTTAGAAAAATATATTGTTTTTTATTTTAACAAAACACGTTTAGAAGCTTTCAATGCATTGAAAAATCGATTAATCTCAGCATCAATAATTGTTACACCTAATTGGAACTAACCTTCGGAGTTTATGTGTTATGCAAGCGATTTCGTTGTTGGAGCTATGATGGGTCAATGAAGAAACAAAATGTTTCATCCTATCTACTATGCAAGAAGAACTTTGACAGGAGCCCAGCTCAATTATAGGGTAACTGAAAAAGAACTCTTTGCTACAGTTTTTGCTTTTGACAAGTTCCGTTCATATCTTATAGGTACCAATGTTGCAGATTTTATAGGATCATGTGGCTATTAAGTATTTACTCACAAAGAAAGATGTTAAGCCGAGGCTAATTCGATGGATATTTTTACACCAAGAATTTGACCTTGAGATCCAAGACAAAAAAAATTTTGAAAATCAAGTAGCTTTGAAAATTTTATTTTAATTTTATTTTACTCCAAGAATTAGAGTTTACTCTTTCCTTCTTGTTATTTAGTTTAATTATGTTTGCTATATGCTTATTGTTCTTGACATCAACAATGTTAGCTTAATTCTGTTTGCTAGGATGATAATGTTAATTCAATAATATTTATTTGATTCATGTTTAACATGTTTGTGCCTCAGTCAATCATGTTTTCAATTAAAACCAAGATGTATTTCATTCATAGGTGAATAGGTGCATTCAGATTAGCTGAGCAATCCTAACCTGACAACGACTAGTAGACGCATAATTGAAAAGTACAATGCTCAATTTAGATCATTAAACCCAACTAAATTAGAGTCTCATAATATCTTTAACTAGTTCTATTATCTTGCATAGTTTTTAGGTTTATGTGATTAAACTATTTCAAACGTAAATTTCCTTGTTACCTCACATAAATACTAAGAAACCCTTAGTTTAATATGATCAGTAAAATGCATATTTCATTAAGTAAAAGATTCTGAAAGGACTTAATTTTGTTTCCAAACTCATGAAAGATCAAGTTGCCATGGAATATTTCTGAACAATGTTAAACATGATGAAAATGAATTGAGTTAATTAATATAATTATCCTAGCCTATTTTATGATGATTGTTTTTGTTGCTAAAGCCATTCATTCATACATTTAGATAATTTCCATTTAGATTAAAATTGCAGTAAGGATCAATCTTTGCATCTAGTGAATTCCACTTTGTTTAAACATCACCATTCAAATTATTGAGTTTTTAGCACCAAATTGTTAACTTATAATTTTACAAATAATCGATTAACATACACAGCCCATGTGGAGACAATAACCCATTTTACTTATTACTTGAACGTCTATGTACACTTGCACAAATACTGTTACAGTACACCCGCCTTTTTGCATAATGCTGTCACTAGGTGGGCAAAGAAGACTCCAACTGTCTGGCTTCGAATGCATCTTCTCATGTTCTGATGAATCCATTTACCATTACATACGTGCTTTTTTCTGTAAAATAGCATAAAGTAACACTGCTCTAAAGGTGTTAACGTTAGAAACAATTAAAGCAGGTACAATTCTTGTGCATACAAATTGGATCCACATTTTGGCCTTAGGAAACATGATTACTTGATGAAAGGACACTGGGATATTGGTACTTGGGCGATATTTCCATTCACCCCTACCTTCAGTCAAAAAGTTTATAATACTATCCATATCTATATCTCTGAAGTATTCTAGATCACTTCATCAATGAAATAATTCTCATAATATGGAGCATTATAAAAATCACAGATGATTCGAGGGGTTACTCGCACTTCCTTCCCCCGCACAAGTACCATATCCCATATACAACCTTCAGTATTTCTAGACTCATGGTCCCGTAAAGACGCATAAAACTCTTGAGCAATGGGGCCACGCCATTCTCTTTTGGGATCGTCCAAAAATGTTCCCACCTATGATATCTAACTAAAGGCCATATTTCCTTACACAAAACAATTAATGGATCGAATCCCCTCTCTTGGATAAAGGTTTTTCCTTGAAGTTCAGTAATATATTTCCCAATATTTGGGTTTGTGAAATTATGGGGGTTTGGATCCGTCGATGGTTTAGATTCATTGGTTTTTCTAACTTTTCTAGGAGGCATGATATCCTAATAAAATACTAAGCAAACAATTCAATGGAACATTAAAAAGTTTAATTTACGAACCCTTAAACTTTAATATAGAATCAAAATTCCTTTGAATTTCGTGCTTTCCCGCAATGTTTCCGTTCCTTGTTTCCCTGAATATGGTTGAAGAGTTTGCGAAGAATAACTAGAATGTTTAAGAAATTGGGGGTTTAGGGTTTAAGATGTTTTGAGGGATTTAAAAGAGTTTGAGGGATTAGTATAACACCCCTAACTCGTATCCGTCACTAAAATAGGGTTACGGAGCATTAATAAAGTTTTCATTTCAAAATAATCAAAAATTTTAAACATTTTAATTAATATCATTAATCATAGCAAAACAAATCAATAACATACATATTGTCCCTTATACAAGTCCCCGAGGCTCTAAAAATACATTAGAAATAAGTCAGGACTAAATTAGAAACATATAGAATTTTTTGAAAAAAATGAAAATTTTCAAATAGTAGGGGTCACACGACTGAGACACACGCCTCTGTCCCAGCCCGTGTCCGTGTCCGTGTAACTCTCTGACTTGGGTCACACGGCCAAGCCACACGCCCGTGTGCCGGGCTGTGTACCCTTTGAAATGGTCTCACACGCCCGTGTGCCAAGCTGTGTAACAAGCTGACTTGAAACCCTTTGTAAGCTACGAGGGACACACGATCGTGTCGCCTGGCCGTGTGTCACACACAGCTGAGACATACGTCTGTGTCTCTGCCCGTGTGGACGAAAAATAGACCATTTCCAAGCCATTTTTCTCACCCATTCAAGCACATACCTACAATCAAATTTCCACATATGAACAAGCCCTCAAATTGGACTAAAAACATGCATAATCAAGCTGCTCAAGTAAGGTACATAAACATTCAACCAATATGCCCAAAGGCACCTCAAACTAATACATTTAAACATGTATAACCATATGCACAATTTAACCAAAACTTACCACTTTGTTCACATATCAAAATCACATCCACAAGTACCCAATTTCCTATTTAACATTTAGCATCATAAGCCATATGTGCCAACTACATTTTTCATACCAAAATGACCATGTTCAACTTCCATCATTCAAGCATCATAAAGCCACATACATATATCAACATAACAACCATTACAGGCCAAATATATACATGCCAACTTTGTAACATCCCCTTTTTAGTGACAACAGAACAGTGGTTTTAGGACCATAAATATGACATCAAAAAATTTATTTTATTATTATTTTAATTTTCTCAGCATGATAGTAGCATCGTATAAAATTTTCGTGAAGAAATTTAATTGTTTGCAAGCTTAATTTGAAAAAAAGACTAAATCGCATAAAGTGCAAAACTAGTGTTCTGTTAGTAAAAGGTGTCAAATTGCTATGAAATTTAAATATGAGTGGCATTAAATGGTAATTATACCATTTATTATTTAAGTGTACAAATATTGGCATTAAATTAATTTATTTGAATGATAATTAGAAAGGTTAAAAATGTAAATTAATAAAACAACTTAAAATAAACTAAAGTAAAGAAATATATCATCTTCCTTTTTCTTCGTCACCAACCGAAATTAGGGCTTAAGGAAGCCATAACCAAGCTTCAAATTTTGGCTAGCATTAAATCCCTCGCATGTGAGTATTTTTCATCTCGTTTCTAATGATTTCTATGTTTTTAGAGTCGTTATAGCTTAATCTAGCTAGCCTGGGGACTAATTTGCAACATTGTTAAAATTCTAGGGTTTTACCATGAATTTATATTAGTTTTTTTATGTTTGATGGATGAAAATGAATGTTTGATGATAGTTGAGCAACTTTTGTAAAGGATTTTTTGATGAATTTGTCATTTAAGGATTTAATAGAAAAATAAAAAAATGTTCATGGTAAAAATGTGAAATAAATGGAATATAGGGCTTGCTAGGGACTTAATGGATATTTGGCTAGCATGGGTTGATACTAAATTGCATGAATTTTTATTTTTATGAGTTAGGGACTAAATTGTAACGAAACTAAAATTTTAGGGGCAAAAGAGTAATTTTGTCAAAATATGATTTTTGGATTAAATTGAATAGAATGAAATTTGAATGAGCTAAATTTGATTATATAGATCAAGAAAAGAAACGTACGAATTTAGATCGGGGAAAAGAAAAAGTGTTGGATTAATCGATAGTATTTCTCCATTCGTATTTCAAGTAAGTTCGTTAATTTAAATAGCATTGAATTATGTTCGAATTGAATGCTTCCATGTTATATATGCATGGATATTATGACTCTACGGAAATATCCAACCAAGTTTTGGCAACTTTGGGATCTTGTTTGAAGGTTAGGAATATATAGGATACAAATGACATGTCATTAGGGGTTACTGTGTTTTGGGTGTTGGTCCTGTACGTCCTACCAGTGGCTGAGTTTTCAGCATGTGTTTCAATTACTTGATAGCTTGTGTGAGCAGAACCGTGTAGCTACGTCTTGACTAACAGCTTGTGTGAGTAGACCCATTTATGGCTCAAGAGAGAGCATTTATATGAGATATGAGATAGTGGTGGTTTCGACCACATGTTCGCACATGGTCTGCGAGATTTACGCGTATCCGATATTATTCTAGTGGTTCAACGAGTATGAGAAAGGGAATATTTGACAAATGCATCGATAAGTAATGCTAAGAAAGTATGAAAAGGTATGAGTTAATGATGTTCTAAAAATGCTTAGCCATATGCTTGAAAGTATGAATACTTATAAGTAGTGTGCACAAAAGCTATGATGTTTTGAGATAATTTGCTAAGCTTGTGGTTATCTAACAAGGTTCTTGTTGCTTAGGCTAATGCTAAGTCATGTTGGATTATCTCAAATTGTTTTATGCTTATATATTGAAGTGGTAAGCTTTGTTTATGAATTACAAACTTACTAAGTATTTCATTCTTACTTCGTGTTATTTCCTTTGTGTTTCTAGATAATCGAAAACTCGTTCAGGTTGGAAGTTTGTTGGAGATCCATCACACTATCCATCGACTAAATTGGTAGATTTTGATGATGTTGAGTCATTGTTATAATGGCATGTATAGGTGTCTGTTTTAATGAATTTAGCCATTATATGTGACTTGTATATATGACCTTTTGGTTGTTGATCTAGTTGGTATGATGTTATGAATATTTGGTATTTTGTGCGATAGTTATCTTGATGTGGTGGAATTTAATATGATGAAATTGAGATGAGGTTTATTATGGTCTGTTATGAATTGTTGGTTAGCATGGATTGAGACAGTTTATGATGTGGTAAATGGCTAGAATTGGTAGCTTGAATGTGGTTGGTTTTAGGTCAAAATGGTAAGATGCATGATGGATGTGAAGATGGCCCAAAAGGGTACTTGTTGTGCTTATTTTTGGTATATGAATACCATGGCAAATGTGATATTGAAATTGTTCAATTAGTAGTATAGTTGATGAATGAAATGGTTAGGTGTTTATGTAAGTTTGATTGTTGAAATTGAGGTTCCATTTTGGCATATTGGTTGAATGGATAGTTTCTATGTCATGTAAGCTTTAATTTGCACATGTAAAGTGAGTTTTGAATGCTTGATTATAGGTACAATTGGCTTGTGCATGTGGTGTGAGATTGGGTGAGAAAAATGGCTTGGAAATGGCCTATTTTTCATCCATCAGAAGCGAGACAGGCGTGTGTCCCTGCAGACTTTAAAAGGGTTGCAAGTTAGGGTGTAATGACCTAGCACCTGACCCGCACACGGACGTGTAGGGTTATTTCAAAGGGTACACGTCTTGGCACAAGGGCGTGCGGCTTGGCTGTGTGACCCAAGTCAGTGAGTTGCACAGCTACAGACACGGGCTGGGACATAGCCGTGTCTCCCTATTTCGAATGCCCACATGGCCTAAGACACGAGCGTGTCTCTTGGCAGTGTGACCCCTGCAGTTTGAATTTTTTTCCTTTTTTTGAAAAATTTCATATGTTTACGATTTAGTCTCAATTCATTTCTAATGTCATTTTAGGGCTTCGAGGGCTCGTAAAAGGGACCGTTTGTATGATTTTATATGATTTTGTTGTGATTTATGTGGTGATTTGTTGGTGATGATAAAATGTTTTTTATATAATGTTTTGCTCCGGTAATACTCTGTAGCCCTAATCCGGCAACAGATATGGGCTAGGGTTGTTACAAACTTAATACCACTTCATCATCTAAAATGCCATAAAACACAAGCCAAAACAAATGGTTACATCATCTGACAAAATATCTATACATGCCATTATAACTAAAACTTAGAAACACCAAAATCTACTGATTTAGCCGATGGATAGTGTGATAGATCTCCGACGACTTTCCAATCCGAATGAGCTTCCGATTAACTACAAAACATAGAAAATGAATAGAAGGTAAGCATGTTATGATTAGTAAGTTCATAACATATAATCCATACTTGTCAACACAATGCAAAATCTTAAAATACATATGGACCAATCCAACATAAGAAAAAATTATTCATAAGCTTGAATCATATGAGTTCATACTTTTCATTGTCATGAAAACACATTTTTCCTACCTTCCATAGTAATAAGGTAAATTGCATCGAAAACTCTTACCGAAGTACTCACGAAGTAAAATCACGATGGTTGTTACCACCCCTTTTCATAGTTCTATGCCGAAACTATCCCTTTCCATATTTTGATAGCAAAAGCAAACTCTTTTCATAATTTGATGGTCATCACCATCCCTGCTCATTGTTGATGGTCGTCACCACCCCTTTTCATTATTGATGGTCGTCAACATCCCTTTTCATAATTTGATAGCTGAAGCTATCCCTTTTTGTAATTCGATAGTCGAAGCCATCCCTTTTCATAATTTGATAGCCGAAGCCATCCCTTTTCATAGTTTGATGGCCTTCACAATCCCTTTTCATTATTGATGGTCGTCACCATCCCTTTCATTATTGATGGTCATCACAATCCCTTTTCATAATTCGATAGCCGAAGTTATCCCTTTCCATTAGTCGGTGACCGTCGATACGCTATTGGATTTTTCCATCGAGACACAATTTGATATTATAAAATAATAACATTTATAACATAATTTAAAACTCTATTTAAACATACGAACTTACCTCAACGATAAAATGTAGAAATGGAGCCGGTTAATCTGAAGCTTTCTCTTTGCCCTGATCTAAAGCCGTACGAACTCTATCTTGATCTAAATGAATAAATTCAATTAATATAATAATTATTCTATTCAATTCAATCCAAATTCACATTTTTGCAAAATTATCCTTTTGCCCATAATATTTTGATTTCTTTACCCCTACCTAAGCCTAGACAAATTTCATACAAAATCATAATAGCCAACACATTTCATTATTCGCAAATTACACCATTAATATTTCACAATTTTTAATTTAATTCCTAAATGAAAATTTCATCAAAAATCACTTAATAAAAGTTGTGTATCTAACAACAACTAACCATTTTCTTTCATCAAACATCAAAAACAATACATACACATTCATTGTAAATCCCTAGACTTTTAACAATTTTGCAAATTGGTCCCTAGGATAGCTAGATTAAGCTATAACGAGTCCAAAAACATAGAAATCATTGAAAAGTAGACGAAAAAATACTCACATGCAAGGGGATGAATGTTGGTCGAATGTTGAAGCTTGGTTATGGCTTCCTTATGCCCTAGCTTTGATTGAGTAAGAAAGAAAGAAAGAAAGAAATATGATATCTTTCCTTTCTTTATTTTAATTTACATTTTTAACCTTATTAATTAACATCCAAATCACTTAATTTAATGCCTATATTTGTCCACTTAAATGAAAAATGGTCTAATTACCACATAAGGACTTTTACACATTAATTCTATAGCTATTTAGTGCCTTTAACTTAAAGAACTCTAATTTTTCACATTTTCCAATTCAGTCCTTTTTATCAAATTAAGCATGCAAACAAGTAAAATGTCTTAACAAAATTTTTATACGGTGATACTAACATGATGTAGACATTAAAATAATAAAATAAATATTTTTACGTTAGATTTGTGGTCCCGAAACCACTATTTTAACTTCAATAAAAATGGGCTATTATAATTAGGGGTTAAGAGGTGTTTTTAATTAAAAGTAGATATGGCTTTAGGTTATAAATAGGTTTTTAAAGGGTTAAAATTTGAGTTAAATGAAGATTATTTGGTCGAGTTACGCGATTAGGTCAGGTTGACCTTGTAGAAAATTATAGTGATGTTGCGACACAGGGGTTCTGTGTCATGACACCCCTGTAGTTTGAAGGTCTAAAGGAAATTGTCTGCTATGTAGCGACTCCCTTGGGCGATGTCGTGACACTGACTCTATTTTACGTAAAAACTTCCAGCTTTAAGGATGTTTCGATTTAGAGATAAACCTACATATACAATAATTTACAAAAGTTAAGCAGCAATTCAACTAATTTTTAAGTTTCACTGTCGGATTCATCCAACAGTGCCACCAATTCACTGATGGAGGATTTCCTTACTTTGTCGGTATTGGTCCATCTTCCATCATGCCATTCCACCTGTTCCCATTTGTCCATTTCCTTAAACATGTTTATTATTTTTGCATGTAGAAAAGGAAGTGTTTCCCTTGACTCAGAGATGTTAGAAGTAAATAATTTTTTACATTGCTCCCCTAACTTCCTCCTATCTTCCTCACTCGATTGATGGCCACATTCAAACATTTCTATCTGACCATTGATTTCCATAGTTAATTTTTTTCTCTAAATCAATAGTGGGCCTAGAAGTAGCCAGGAAGGGTCTTCCTAATAAGATTAGTATCTCACGATCTTCTTCAAAATCAAGTACCAGAAAATCTGTGGGGATAATAAAACATCATACTTTGACTAACACGTCTTCCAATACCCCTTTTGGATGTACCAAAAGACATGTTAGCCAACTGTAATGTTATTTGAGTAGTTTTCAAATCCCCTGACCCAAGTTTTTCAAAAATCGATAAAGGCATTAAATTAATACTAGTTCCTAGATTACATAGAGCTCTATTAAAATGAATGCTCCCTATCTCTACGGAAATAGTAAAACTTCCCAGGTCTTTCAAATTTCGAGGTACCTATCTTGAAATAATCACGCTACAAGAAGCATTTAAACTAACTTGTTCTCCTACTTTAATTTTCTTACGCCTAACCATCATTTCCTTTAAAAACTTAGTGTATTTGGGAACCTTTTCAATTAACTCAATTAAAGGTTGGTTAACATTTAATGTTTTAAACAGGTTTAGAAAACTTGCAAATTCATCCTCAACCCACTTGTGTTTTCTTGTAGTCTTGAAGGGAATGTGATTTTTGTCCCGGTAGAATCTTTAGTTACTTCGTTCTCTGTCTCTATTACCGGTGTGATTAACTCCTCTGATTTTGGCTCATTTGCTACATCTAGGGATACCTCTTAAGGATTGTCATTATTCTCAATTATTATTTTCGAAGTAGTAGTACTTGGGCTACTCAGTACTTTGCCCGATCCGAGTGCAATTGCTTTCACATGCTCCTTACCTTCTCTCCTTAGATTATCTTTCGTGTTGTTGGTAATACTTGTGCCAATTTGTTTCTTGATGTCAACCATCATGCTCATGAATTGGCTTATTTGATCCTCGATTTTAGTCAATATTCTTTTTGAACTGGTGCACTTAGATTGCACCTGTTTGACATCAGTTCTCATTGACTTCATTTCTCCTTAAATTCTGTCCAACCATTGACCACATGCAGTATGGTCATTTGGGTTGACCCTATCTTAGGGTTTCTATAAATAAGGAGGTTGATAATTAGTATTTTTAACTTGATTTAAATTATTACATGCTCTTTGATTTCCCCTATATCAGATTTGGGTGATCTCTCTAGTCAGGATTATATGTATTCGAATAAGGGTTTCCACCCTTATTCCCGACGTACTTTACATCCTCAGGTCAGTTGTTGATATAGTGGAAGAGTGGTTTGTTTCCTCCATGCATAGATGGTGTAGAAGCCGATTTGATACAATTGAGTCTATCCACTAACTATTGATACTTATCATCCTCTTGGATAGCTTTTACCGTAGTGTATTTCTGACCATATGTGAATCGTTCAATTGGCCATTAGTAGGAGTTTAGTGCCATATTCTGGATGATCTCGTACACATCCTCGTACGTTCTGTTCATAAGTGCTTCTACTGCTACTTCTTTTAATTCAGATCATGCATTTGCATCAACCCATTATAAAACACTTGCAGTCGCATCCACTCAGGAAATCTATGGTGAAGGAATTTTTTAATCTACATTTTGAACAGTTCTCATGCCTCATAGAAAATTTCTCCCTCCATCTATCTAAAAATAAAAATATCTCCTCTTAGTTACACTGCTTTATTGATTGGGAAAAACTTCTATATGAACTTTCCAGTGAGTTCATCCCATGTCGTGATAGACCCGGGTTCCTGCGAGTCTAACCAGGAAAAAGCATTATCAATCAAGGAAAAGGGGAATAACTGAATATGAATAGCGTTATTAGTGACTGTGTTATACTTAAAAGTATCACAGAGTTGAAGGAACCGTTTTTAATGTTGATTAGGGTCATCTATTATAGTGCCCCTAAACTGCAGATTATTCTAGATCATTTGAATCATAGTCGGTTTTATCTAGAAATTATTAGTTGAAATTATCGGCCTTACGATACTTTCTTGAACCATGTCAAGACTTGGTAAGGCATAATTCCTTAAATTTCTTTCATTCCAAGCCATATGAATGTTTGCAGGAAGCTGTGGTGCTGGTGGGTTTCCTAGGGTGTTATCGTCAGCATCGTCAAATAGTGGATTTTCACGGGGTATGTTACATGCAACTGGTGGTGGTGGATCTTGCATTTGCTACTGCTACTGCTATTACTGACAAAGATTTTTTTCGATTATTCTCTCTGGATCTATGGCTACTACAATAGGTGTGGCCCTACTGCGAGTCATATACTAAACCTAAAAAGACGAGATTAATAACAATAAACAGAATAGAATTGTATCTATAACCTACAAATTTCTTAATTATTCCCTTAAAGTGCAAAAATTAAAATTAACCTAGTGACGTTAACTCCCCAGCAACGGGGCCGACAACTTAACCGCCTCTGGATGTACTTACATCTACAGTGTGAATACTACACAAAAATATATAATTACGAGGTGGTATCCGCAAGTATACGAGTCTAATTGCAATATAATTTTACAACGGGGTGGGTGAGTACTCCGAGGATCGTACCCAAGGGAGGCAGCTGTTAGATCGATTCTAACTTAAACACTTAAAGATCTAATTAATACTTTAAATTCAATGATAGTATGAAGAATATAAAATAAAAGATTTTTGGGGTTTTTATAATTATAAAACTAAAACAACATAAAAATATCAAATTCAAAAGATTAAAAAGGAAGAATAAATCAAATCTGATTATGGGGGATTAGCTCACTTCAGTAATCTCTATCAACTGTCACTTTAAGTTCCTTGTCAATCAACCAGTCACTACCTTTGTAGGATCTTTTGATCTTCCACTAACATAATAAGTCAGCAAGAACGACTTATCTTTTGACCTCATAGTCCAGACTGGTGGGCTTAAGGGGTTCCTAAATAGGCAATACCAAATTTTGGTTAATTCCCACCTTGGCTTCCTAGGGTTGTCAGGCCTTGGGTTTATTTCACGTTCTCCCTTTCCCAAATAACTGATGCACTGAGTAACCCTACAAAATAGTTAACAGATCATACCTCCACTCACTAATCCCTTATAAAAGGATTAGTTCCTCATGGCATTCATAAAAAATATATAATTGATGTAAAGAGAAAGCATGCTAATTAAATTGACAAGATAAGGTAAATGAAATAGCCTGGTTGTATTGATATTAAGCGTAAATCCATAGAGTTGAATGATTCCACAATCTAGATCTTTTGAAAGAAAACAACGAACAAATAAACTAAACTCTAGAAACTTAAGAAAGAAAAAAAACTAGATCTAAATTAAGAAACTAGGTTGATGAAAAAGTGTCTTTAACATGTGCCAAAGGATCCTATTTATAGCCTTCAGGTGGCCGTCGTCCTTAATTCTAGGTCAGCTGACGTTCTCGAGCTTTAAATTTGATTGTGTGGACCAAAACGCCCATTCTTCTTACTTAATTTCTGTCTCAGAGTCGATGTCACGACACACCAGGACCTATGTCGCGATGTAGCAACCAGTATGCTCCTTTGTAGCCATCTGCAGGGGCATGTCATGACACCCTCAGTCTGTGTCGCAACATCGAAGGTAGACTTGAATTTTCTTCATTCTATTCCCTATGTTGTAACATCAGACTTTCCGTGTTGCGACATAACATCCAATATCAACCTAATATACCTTATATGGTCTCCTACATACTTACAAAGTATGTTAGCTCTCCCTTAGGCCTCATTAAGCCCTTAAGGTGAATAAAAGACTCAATTTACACATTTTATTGAATGTAAGTAAAACTAAAGAAACTTAACTAAAATGTAATGAAAATGCTTGTATTTAGGCTCCTTAAGTGTGAACACTAGTTTAATCAACTACACCGAATCACGATAGATTAATAGTCTGGACAGGACTTTGTCCTATATTCTCAACCCCGCAACATATGTAAGAGCTCGGAACCAATACATATATTCTCAAGTCCGCAACATATGTTGGAGCTTAGAACCTATTCCTATATTCTTGATTCTGCAGGATATGCAGAAGCTTAGAACCTGGGCAAAACTCATACCCTCATATATGAGACTTTTGCTATTTTCATCGAGATTTAACCTCGCATTATACCATTTCGTGACAATCCATTTCAATTTGATTCCATTTTGAATTTGGGTACAAATTGTAGCCAATTAAAATTGCTAATAAAACATTAATGAACATAAAGATAAAACTTAAAATAAAATTAAACATATTTATACCGTATGAACTTACTTGACAAAACGAAACTACTTTAGATAACAGGGACTTCGATAGTTTTCCCTTTAGTTCCTAACTCAATTACTTTATAATGCAATGGTCAAATTTTCAAACTTTCCTAAGCTTTCCTTCCATGGTGTTTTTTGGTAGGAGAAAGCACGAAACATGAAAATGATGCTTTTTGTTTTGTTTTTTTAATTAATATTATTTTATTTATACTTAAGTTTAATTATTATAATTTAAACATTATTTTAACTTAAAAGTCACCATTTACCATCCATTAACAATATTTATGGCATATTTTTCATTTAAAATCATCCACTTATTCATTTAGACCCATTTAATCCATAAAAACGAAAAGCGATTAACTTTTACAATTTTTACGATTTAGACCTTTTTCCTTAATTAACTATCTAAACATTAAAATATCCGAACCAAAATTAAACACACATATAAAAACTCCAAAAAATTTTAATAAAAATATTTATGGGCTCAGATTATGGAAACAAAGCCCCAATACCTCATTTTCCAAAATCACTTAACTTTTAGTACAAATCACTTGTACTTTAATTAGCTGTCCAATTAACAAAGTTTATCAAATAAAAATTCACTATATTGCCGAATTTGACTCATAAATATTAAATAATAATATTTACAGACTCACTCATCGGAGTTGGTTATCCGAAATCACTATTTTTGACACCATTAAAAAACTGGCTATTACAACTCTCCCCCTTAGAAATTTTGTCCTCGAAATTTTTTGCTTGTGAATAGATTCAGGTAATGTGATGTCATATATTTTTTGTTTTCCCGCATAGGTTCTTCAAGATCATGTCAGAGCCATAAATATTTCACTAACGGTACTCATTAAACCCATTAAATATCATGTTAGGTTGTATTTCTATCTCGTCGAAAGTAATCAAGTAAGAGGAATCTTATCTATACCATTGTATCATCAAAACATGGAAAATATTATAAATCTTTACGAGCTCTGAGGGTAATACTAGTATGTAAACGACAAGACTAATTCTCTCAAAAATTATATACAACTAAACAATTCTCGAACTAAATGACCACCTCTAGATGTACTAACGTCTAGAGTGTGAATACTATAATAAAATATAAAGTTATGAGGTGGTATCTACAAGTATACGAGTCTAGTTGTAATGCAGTTTTACAAAGCAGTGGGTGAGTACTCCAAGGATCGTACCGAATAGAGGCGAGCACTAGATCAATTTTAATCTAAGAAATAAAAGATCTAATTAGTACTTTAGATTCAATTATAGTACGAAGAATATAAAATAAAGGATTTTTGGGGTTTTTATAATGATAAAAAAGTAAATCAACATAAAAAGATAAAATTCTAGAGATTAAAAAGGAAGAATAAATCAAATCTGATTATGGGGGATTAGCTCGCTAAGAATAAATCAAATCTGATTATGGGGGATTAGCTCGCTTCGATAATCTCCATCAGCTGTCACTTTGGGTTCCACGTTAATCAACCAGTCACTACCCTAGCAAGATTTTCTGATTGCCCACTAACATAACGAGTCAGCGAGAACTACTTATCTTTCAACCTTACAGTCCAAACTAGTTTGGGGTTAATGTGTTCACAGATGGACAATATCAATTTTGGGTTAATTCCCACCTTGATGACTTCCCGAAGTTGTCAGGCCTAGGGTTTATTTCACATTCTCCCTTTCCCAAATAGCTAATCCATTGAGTAACCCTACAAAATAGTTAACCGATCATACCTCCACATGCTAATCCCTCATATAAGGATTACCTCCTCATGGCGTTCATAAACAATATATAATCAATATAAGGAGAAAACATGCTAATTAAATCAACAAGATAGAGTAAATGAAAGAGCCTGATTGTATTGATACTAAGCATAAATCCACAAAGTGGAATGATTTAACAATTCAGATCACTTGAAAGAAAACAACGAAAACCCTAAATTATAGAAACATAAGAAAGAAAGCAAGCAAAACTAGATTTAACGAAAGAAACTAGGTTAATGCCTAGGTGTCTTTAACATGTGTCAAAGGAGCCTATTTATAGCCTTCAGGTGGTCATTGTCCTTAACCCTAGGTCAGCTGATGTTCCTAAGCTTTAATTTTGATTGTACGAACCAAAACACCTCTACTTTGTGTCTAATTTCTGTTCCAGAGTCGATGTTGTGACACACCAAGACTTATGTCGTAACATAACAAACAATATGCTCCTCTGTAGCCATCTTCAGAGGTATGTCGTGACACCCTATGCCGGTGTCACGGCATCAAAGGTAGACTTGAGTTTTCTTTATTATGTTCCCTATGTTGCGATAGCAGTCCTCTCGTGTTGCGACATAGCATTCAATATCATCCTAAAATGCCTGCTAATGGTCTCCTACACACTTACACAGTATGTTAGTTCTCCCTTAGGCCTCATTCGACCCTTAAGGTGGTCAATAAAAGACTCAATTTGTACATTTTATTAAATGTAAGTAAAACTAAAGAAACTTAACTAAAATGTAATGAAAATGCTTGTATTCAAGCTCTTTAAGTGCGAAAACTTCTTTAATCTGCTACACTGAATTTCTACAGATCAAACTCCCCCACACTTAAGTCATTGCTTATACTCAAGCAACATAGAAAAAGATGACAAATAAGCATGACAACCTTTGAGAAAATTTGATACAAGTATTCACTTCGGAGCATATGACTTAGACATTTCATGCTTACTAACAACTTCAACATGTTGAATAGTTGAATTACCACCTTTGACTTCAAGCATCTAATTTCAGTATGTTACAAAATATACAAGTATTAAGGGTCTCTCCTATAGGAATCAATCAATAAATCATACAAGTACTTTGATTATTCGAGCAAAATACAAATAGTTGCTCATGAACATGTCTAGTATGATGTCCATCCATGTAGAAGGATATTTAGGTCACATAGGACTTTTGGACTTGTAACGTTCTGAAACTTAGGACAGATATGGAATTAAAAAAAATAGTAAGCATCAAAAGGGTTACAAACACAAAAATAGTTTGGCACATCGTATTGATCCCTATTCTTCCCCCTTAGTGACCCTAACGCACTCACTGTCTTATTTCTCCTTCTTACACCTTCTTTGTCTCTCCAGATAGGAAATCATAGCATGACATAGTAACTACAGCTAGCCTACGAGTTTTGGTGCACTACTGAACGAGTTTTTTCTATTTTTTTCCCATTTGTCACTATTCTTTTTTCAAATTTTCTCACTCAAGAATGCTTTTTGGCTTTTTAGGTACTTTTTCTACTCGTATGGGTTTTCTTTTTTGATTTTTCTTTTTATTTTGTACTTTCAGGCTAACCTATAATTCTCATATCACACTAGCCTTTCCTTATTCACTCTATTTTTACAAACTTTGTCATGGTGTATCTACTTAATTGTCAATACGTATGGCCAGACATCTATCATCGTGTAGTGCAGGACCAAAGAGCAAGGGCAAATACAAATCGATGTTTTCAAACTCGGGGCTTGTAATGTGGTTCATCAATAAGTTTCAACAAGCTCAAAATTTTGTACTTAAGGTGAAATATAATTATGATAACTTTTTGGCTCTAGATGTGTTCCAAACAATGCCTTAGGTCATTCCTAAATATATCAATATGCACAAATTCAATCAACAAACAAATACAAATTCAACTATTTATTATTCTTACCAGCATGCTTGTTTCCTTGTATTTTCAATATCACATGGTACAGTTGATTGCTTAATACCTATTTATAGTGTAACATATAGAAATTAGTAGCCTAATAATCAAAAGTTTAAAATCACATATCATCATGCCAAATTTATTCATAAACACAAGCAACCTATGTACATGTTCCTAACCAATCAATTATATTTCTACAAACTCAAGCACACAAAAGACAAGAAACATCCCAAAAAATGTAAAAATTTGAAGTAAATTTTCTATAATACCCCCGACACTTTTGTTGACTCATTGTCCTCAATGTGTAGCCCAATAATAGATAAGGAAGGGAGTTACCCGAATGATCGTGGTCGCTCCAATTGCTAATAGTGGGTGCTTCCTCCTTTGATTGTGTTACCTCAAATTGTTTGTGTCTTCTTCATGTTGGGATCCTACATAAAAAATTTAACAAAGTGCAACAAAATGAAAATTATACTTATTAACCTACTCCTACGAAGTTTAAATTAAAATCATCCAATAATTAGTACAAGTCTTTTAAGAACGAAATAAAAAAATGCTCAATCTTCCTCTAAATCATTGAGGGGATGAGAATGCCTCTTCACCATAAGGGCTTTGCCATTTCCTTTGACATATGTTTTGTAGGAGCTCCCACCCATTGAAGTCACTTGGTGACTTGGGCTTCGCATGACATGCCCTTTTGGTGTAAAAAATTATAGCTGAAATGGCGCTTCATACTTGTCCTCCGTTTCATGGTATTCTTGAGTAGCACCCTCCTCCTTAAGATTAACTCCCTCATCCTGATGAGTCAGATTCTGCCTGAACAAATCTAAGGGATAAATGATTAAGCTCATTTTTTCTCTTTGGCACCTCTGTCTAACAGCATAAAGTTGTTATGAGGTGGGGGAAGAAGAGTCTACCTTTTTGGCTCTATACGCATCATTTTATCTCTCGAAAGATTTAGCGCCCTACACAAATTTGTTTTCACTGTAGGATACCATGTAACAAGACATCTCAAAACACATTAACATTAGAGACATTCAATTGGAGTGCAATTCTAGTGCCAATGAATTGCATCCGCATTTCAACAATAGGAAACATAATAGCTTGATTAAAATTCGTGGGAAGCTCAATACCAAGCCTGTAGTTCCAACAACCCCTGCCCTAAGTTAAATACTTTATAATGTCTTCCATGCCAATATTTTGAAATCTGTCTAAATCTGTATTATCAATAAAATCTTTTTCATAAAATGGGCCATTATAAAATTCAGAGATATTAGTAGGCGAAATTGGAACGTCTTCCCCTCGCACTTCAACATTAGTTAGTACAACATTATAGCCTTGCTTAATCATTTGGTCCTTAACGGACGCATAGAATTCCTTAACCACAAATATATTTACATTATTCGTGGGAGAAATGAAAAACTGCTCCAAGAAAGGGGAGTGTCGAAGAAGACATGATTAGAGGTTGAGGTTGTCGAGCCGTAGAATTAACTTGCAAAAACTATGAAAACTACTGATTCATTATGTTGAAAAAGACATTTTTCATTTTACTTTCAAACATCTATAGAACTAACAGACGGTGACTCTCTTCTCATTCAAAAACCACAATGTTACCATCAACTTCATCAGGCATGACACGATTAGACTCGGCCAACATTGTAAATTTATAAGAAAAATATAGTCAGATTGGATTAGAAGAACCACACAAAAAATACAATTTATTGTGGCATGTATTTCTTGACTCAATACGCACTACGTTCAATCCTAGAATCGACTAAACGATACCTTTGATACAACTAAATGTAACACCCTATACCTAGTTCAGTCGCCAGACTCGAGCTATAGGATGCCACAACAGTAAACAGAAACATTTGTATACAAATTACTCAATAATATTCAATAAATCAATTTAAATAAATTAAATCTATGTTAAACATGCATTACAAACAAAATTGAGTCTCAATCGGGCTTACGAAAGCAGTAACAGCCTGTTTTTCAATGGTAACAGAATAGTGGCTTTGGGACCCCAAATTTTTGTTGTGTTGACTCTTAAATATTATTTATAGAATACTTTTGGAGTCATTAGCGTCGTATTAAAATTTGGTTAAGAGATTTTAGCGTTTAGATAGTTAATTTAAGAAAAAGAACTAAATTGAAAAATGTGCATAACTTAGTGATTATTGTATTTAAGTGATTAAATAGCATAATTATTAAATAAGGAAGGACTTATGTAACAATTAGTCCCTAGTTATTAATTTTTGATGGCATGATATAAAGAAAACGATAAAATAACATGTATTTTTAATGGCAAATTTGTAATAACCTTAAAATTAAAATAAAATAATTATGAAAGAAAACATTTTCTTCTTCAACTCTTTATGTTGATGCCAAAACACCATTGAAGGAAGCTCCAAGCTTCTGTTTCATCTTTCCTTGTGCATGTTAACTCAATTCTCATCTATTTCTTATAATTTTTATGTTTTTGAGATCGTTGTAACTAGGTCTAACTAGCACGTGCCTTCATTTTTGAATCTGTTAAAAATTTTAGAACTTGCCATTGATGAAACTTGAATGTTTTTTATGATAACTATGTGTTTGAAGTAGAGGTGTCCATGGGCCGGGCGACCCGGCTCGGCCCGACGATTCGCCCGAAATATGGGTTTGGGCAAAAAAAGAGGCCCTTTTAGAAAAGGGGTCGGGCCTCGAGCATCACTTTTTTGGTCCGGGCCCAGCCCGACCCGGCCCGAATTTAATAAAAATATATTTTTTATTTTTTTAAATTTAAAATATTTTTAAAATACTTTTATTTTTTTTTTTTTTTTTTAAAATTATTTTTTGGTGTTTATTAAAAAATGGGCCGAGCTCGGGCTAAGGATTTTTTTCTCGGGCCGGGCCTGGACAAAATTCCAGGCCCATATTTCGGGTTGGCCCATGGACACCTCTAGTTTGAAGCTTTGATTATGGTATTTGGTTGTTTTGGGAAGTGATTTTTGTTAGATTTTTATTTAAGGATTAAGTAGTTAAAATGTCAAAATTCCAAGGTTTAAGGGTGAATAAGAGGTGTTTTGTGGACTATTTAGAAGCCTTGAATATTCAAGTGTGAATTTTGACTTGTGAAAATGGTTAATTTGATTATTTTCGGGTGAAAAGACTACATTACAAGAGTTGTAAAAGTTTACGAAAAATGTGTAATTAATGAAACGTTGAGGGTCATATGCATTGAAATGAAATGTGAAATATGTATGGGATTAATATATTCTCTTTAAATATTTTATAGATCAAGACTTGAATGAAAAAGACAATAACCGAAGAAACAGAAAATAGCGGATTAGTCCCTGCGTGTCGACCAGGAATTAAATCATAGGTAAGTACATAGTATTTTAATACGTAAATGAAATTCTACTTGTAATATTATATTATTGTTCTTTGTTTTATATGATTATAGATAATTATTACCTGAATGTACATACATGCCCTTGTCTGTACTTCGGTACCCTGGAATGCACATGCATGCCCTTATTTGTACTTCGGTACCCCTGAATCCACATACATGCCCTTGTTTGTACTTCGGTACCCTTGAATGCACATGCATGCCCCTGTTGTGCTTCGATACCCCCGAATGCACACACATGCCAATAGTTGTACTTTGGTACCCTGAATGCACACACGTGCCCCTGTTTGTACTTTGATACCCATAAATGCACACATATGCCCTTGTTTGTACTTCAATACCCCTGAATGCACAGATGTGCCCTTGTTTGTACTTAGTACCCTCTAAATGCACAGATGTGCCCCTATTTGTACTTCGGTACCCCTAAATGCACAGACGTGCACCTGTTTGTACTTCGGTACCCCTGAATGTACACATGTGCCCTTGTTTGTACTTCGGTACCCCTGAATGCACACACGTGCTCCTTTCTGTACTTCGATACCCCTGAATGCACACACATCCCCCTGTTTGTACTTTGATAACCCTAAATGCACACATGTCCCCTTATTTGTACTTCGATACCTCTAAATTCACCTACGTGCCCTTGTTTGTACTTAGTACCCCTAAATGCACACACTTGCCCTTGTTTTTACTTCGGTACCCTTGAATGCACAGACGTGCCCCTATTTGTACTTCAGTACCCCTGAATGCACACACGTGCCCTTGTTTGTACTTCGGTACCCCTGAATGAACACAAGTTCCCCTGTTTGTACTTCGGTACCCCTGAATGCACACACGTGCCCCTGTTTATACTTCGGTACCCCTGAATGCACACAAGTGCCCCTGTTTGTACTTCGGCACCCCTGAATGCACACACGTCCCCCTGTTTGTACTTCGATACCCCTAAATTCACATATGTGCCCTTATTTGTACTTCAGTACCCCTGAATGAACATACGTGCCCCTATTTGTACTTCGGTACCCCTAAATGCACATACGTGCCCCTGTCTGTACTTTGGTACTCCTGAAAGCACATACGTGCCCTTGTTAGTACTCCGGTACTCGTAAAGGCATATTCATGCTCCTGATTTTATTTTGGTATCTTTGAGAACATTATATCATTACATAATCTCATCACTTGTATTCTTGAAATTTTAAGAATCAAATAATATGTGAATCGTGTCTAATTGTATTTAGATAAAACGTTATACTATGTCCTTACTAACCTATATAAGATTACGGGTTTTGGTGGATTGCTTTGTAGATAATCATTGCTGACTCTTTGGAAGGATCAACCAACCAACTCACACTATCCATCTAAGTTGGTAGCTTTTGGGTAGTGGCATGTATATATAGATAAATATATGGTTTTGAAATGATAGATCTAGTTTATGAATGAGATGTGTGTTTTGATTAGGGTATGTTTTGTATTGATGAAACAAGTATACATATATAATGCTTAGATGAACACCTTGAGGTTTAGTTATTGAATGAAGTGGTTTTAATCATAGTGCAATGCTTATTTGTTTAAACTTATATAAAGGGGGTCCTTTGAGCATTTTTTAGACTAAATGTTTAGTATATATATGTGGTGCCTTTGAATGGCATATTGGTTGGATCAAATAGATTGATTGATTTGGTATATTTAGGTGTGTTGGAGTAGTGCCTAGGTCTATTGAATGTGTGTGTAATTCGGGTGGTGGAATAGGTATAGTTTGGTCTTAAAATGGCATGATTTTTTGGTCAAATTTGGTTCACACGGCCTGGGACACGGGTTGTCACACGGACGTGTGTCATTCTTGAATTCATAGTGTTTTAAGTCAGTGTGTTACACAGCCGTGTGTGGCAAGTCAAAGAGTTACATGGTAGGGCACACGGCTTACGACACGGCCGTATGACCCTACTCAGTGAGTTACACGGGTCTGGACACAGGCTGGGACATGGCCGTGTGTCCCTTATTCGATTCTTACACGGCCTAGGCTATGTCACATGGCCTACCACACAGCCTTGTGACCCTGTTTTCACATTTTTGTAACTTTTTCTTAAAACCTCTGATTTGTTTCACAGTAGTCTCGAATTATTTCTGAACTATTTTTAGGGAGTCGAAGGCCCGATTTAAGGCACAAATTGCATATTTTGATAGGTTCTTAATGAGTTTTTGTTAATTAATGATGAATGATAAATTCTGATATAAATTGTTTGGAATTTCTTAGTAATATTCTAAAACCCTTATCCAGCAACAGAGACGAGAATGGGGTGTTCTAAAATCTCTTACACAAGTTTGAAACTGAATTGGGACCATTTTGAAACTTTTACAAAAATATAGGTAAAATGGTAAAATAGGGGTCACACAACCGTGTCGCCAAGTCGTGTAACTGTCTCTTGTGAACATGGTGTGCGAAGTGTGCAAGTATACATGTCAAAAAGGTAGTAAAGTGATCAGTGAGATCGTCTCCACATGGATTAGAACGATATAATTTGGTCGAGTTATTAGAGTTAAGCTAGATTAATGCTGAAACAAAATAACAGTGAGAAAGTAGTGGCAAAATGAGAGAATGATGATGTATAAAATGTGTAACTCAAAACAAGTAAACAAAACAAGAATGTCATGACCAAGTAACTACAAAATGGAAGATTAAGTAATTCCAATGTTGATTAAGTCTATAGACATCATATTTTACAATTAAGTTCTACAGGAAATGCGATAAGAATCAAAAAAAAAATAAAAGAAATTCTGAGATGTTGGCCTTCGCCTATTCAGCTATTAACACTGGCAACACAATGTCTTGCAACTTACAAAGATGATGCAGTCATCTTCTACTTCTTCAGCCGCCTTCATTCTTGGTCCTTCCCTCCTTTCCAGTCAAAAGCTGCTCCTATTTTTCTTCTATTTTAAAAAATTACCCTTTTCTAAGGTTCCCTTTTTGGCTTTTATAGGTTTGAGCTTCTAGGGTAGGTCCATCAGCCGATAATCCTTTCTCTCTTATTCAAGTGGGTTTCACTGGTACAAGTACAACTGAGACTGAGAACGGTATGCATTAAATGCTAACTAGACATCTTCCAGGTATTGCCATAGCATTTGTGTTGGAAAATTACCTAAAATTTGTCATGTCAAACCTCAACCCTCTACTCCTCCGACACTTTGTTCCTACCAATCAACCACCAAACAAGTCTTTCCAACAGGCATTTAAAAGCAACATGTAATAACATGTAAGCACAATCCAATCTCTTTAATGCAATGCTTAAAAATACTAATGCAATATCCTAAAATGCAACTAAAATCACTTAAGTACAGGCAATTAACTAAGTATAAATGCATGAAATATAACTCTTTTCAAGACTTACCAGTAACTCACTGTGGCCACATAACCACTTTTGTATAGAGAGCATTTTATACTTCATTTCTCAGCAATCTTCTATGTCTAAAAATTGTGTTCAAGTTTCATAAGTTTATTTAGCAAAGGCAGTGCAGAAAATATTGCCCTAAGAATAAAAATCCTATATACTCCTGTATTTAATTTGACTGTAGCAAATATCTACTAATTTACATAGTTCATCTTTCATCTAAACTGAATTTGCTTTTTTCTAGAACAGGGGGCTCAGCTCATCAAAAAATTCTTTGACTCGAAAATCACAATGGAGCATACACTAATTGTCGGATACTTAATCATGTCACAATTTGAATAGAGCTCACTCATGAAGCTAAGGCTTTTGAATTAGAAGATGGATGGAGCAAACAACAACCTCCTTAGCTACTCAGCCTATTACTACAGTGGGGTGCCCCTAAACTTATTTTTCTTTATTACACATTCTTGCCTAAACTCACTTTTTATAATCTACAGCACAATTGAACAAACAAAGTGTTGCTGACCTATTTGACAATTCTAAGCATTAGAGTGTTTTATGGTATTTCCTTGATTTTTCTTAAACTTTTTCATGTTATTCATTACTGAGTATTGCCATTTTACTAAGCTTATCTTCAAAATTCTCTAAGTTTATTAAAATAACTTACTATAGACAAATTGTAATAGAAGTTAGGTTATCTCATTTTTTAGGGGTCGATTCTCAAGCAAACTATCCTAAGCTAAATTCACCTAGTCCATTGTCACATTTTTGAAGGTTTATTGAAGAATTAATCTCCTCATTGAGCATCATAATTAAATTTTACACTTCGCATAGGCAAAATAGTACTTAATAGTTACGTGGCAGTGGCAAAACAAATTTAACGAGACTAAAATAAGCATACGTACTAGATATATAATGCAGCCTAAATGCACAATACACCCCCAAACCTAAGGGATGCATTTTCCTCAATGTATGTACAATTATGTAATAGAAAAACAAAAATATAGATATGTACAGAAATTGTCATGGAAAAATAAATAAAATGCATGAGGTAGGGAAAAACAACTTCCCTGGCTTGGACGGGGTGTAATTACTTCATTCGACCCTACAAGTGGATTTACGGGCACTAAATTTATACTATAGCTTCCTCTTCATGGGGTTCATTTTGTCCCCCTTCTTATCAGTTTTCGTGAGTTCATCAATAAGATGATCGATGTCACGGTCTTGTGCAGTTGTGGAAGCTGGTGGGGTGGGTGGAATAGGGTCCTTACCTTTCGTGGTGGCAATAGCGTCCGTGGCAGTTTCATCTTTCTCTTTTTCTTTTTCATTCTAAAGATTTAATGATGTCGTCTTTTCAGGCTCCTCAGTAACAGTTTCCCCTTCATCAGTAGTGATTCCTAAATTCGTGGATTCGGCTCTGGCAGTAGAAGTTTGAGCCAGCTCTTCCACAACTTCAAGAATTGGGAGCAAATAGGTGAGGAAGGAAGGGAATTTTGGCATTGGCTTTGTAGAGTTCTTCTGCAGGGCTCTTGTAGGAGCCAAATCTCTGCCCCTCACATAAGTCCAATATTGAGCCTACTGCTGCTGGGACTTGACCATCTCTTCAACTAGTTGAAACTGTTGAATCTTAAAGAGGGAAATCCTTTGCTCCAGTTGCTTTAAGGAGTGTAGCACTTCCTATTTGAAGAATGTGTGAGATGTTGAGGGTGCTATCGTGAAAAAATGTGCAACAGTAGAAGTAGTAGCCTAACTTTGTTGAGTTGATTTTGAAGCATCAATGCCTTGGAATTTGGAAAAAATGGCTCAGGACAGTCCACCCTTGTTGGGTGTGACATCCTCATCAGCATTGAAATTGTAATTAATGGACACAGTACTTAATCAGTGCATGTTTAATTCTTCTAAGGTAGCTGAAGATTAGATTAGCATTGTATTTGGTTATACATATGTCTTGCATAACTTGCAAGATTATTGTGATTAAACTGTTTCAAGGCAAGGATAATTTGTTACCTCACATAGTCTTTTATATGCTTATTAGGTTGAATTAATCATTTGAATCGACATAGCAATATGCGAGAGATTGTTCAATCTAATAAGTATGTATGTGCAATAACATGTTTATCTTTATAAATTTGTTTTATCGATCAAATTGACATAGGAATATGTACAAGAGATGAATGGATTTTTATTTGTAAATATGTTCATAAGTTAGCAAATTACCAAGTTGTCATGATTTATTAGTAATGAGTATAAGCATAAGTTTAATGATTCTAAGGTAAGGAAATGTAATTAATCCAACACAATTATATCATCTTGATTAAAATCAGCTTTTGAAATCGTGCATTAGAACTTTATTTTATTTTATTTTCCTTTTTTTTCTAGTTTTTAATCATTTCCCAAATCCAAATATTTTTCTTTCACCAAAGTGTTTAAACTTACTTTCATAAATAATTCTTTTACAGTCCATGTGGGTACGATAAATCGACATTTACTTGTCACTTTATTACTTGTTGCGATTGTGTACACTTGCACATTTTCCTCATTCCAAGTTTTTGGTGTCGTTGACGGGGACTGTTTTTAAAAAAATCCATTATTTGTGAATCTATTTTTACATTTTGGTTTATTTATTTTCCTATTTAAATCTTTACTTACTTAATCTTTCTGTGATTAATTCAGGTGTTTATGAGTATTGACCAGATTATCGACTTACTAACTGTGATTATTTCCTATGGACTCTGAAATAGAACAAACCTTTCGACAGCGAAGAAGACAAGCGAACCAGAGAAGAACCGAAAAGATAAACTTTGAGAATATGAATCAAGGAAACGGAGCAAACCTTGCCCAGAATCCTATCCTTATTGCTGATGATAGGGATAGAGCTTTATGACAATATGTCGTGCCAGTATTTAATGATCTTAATCCAAGTATTAGGAGACCCAAAATCGAGGCACAACAATTCGAGCTGAAGCTAGCCATGTTCCAGATGCTTCAGACTGTGGGCCAATTTAGTGGAATGCCTACTGAAGATCCTCAACTTCACTTAAGACTATTTATGGAAATGAGTGATTCTTTCAAGTTAGCCGGAGTACCCGAAGATGCATTACAACTGAAGTTGTTCCCATATTCGCTAAGGGACAGAGCTCGTTCCTGGTTGAACTCATTGCCACCGAACTCTATTTTTACATGGCAAGAGTTAGCCGAGAGATTCCTTATGAAGTATTTCTCGCCGAGCAAGAATGCCTAGTTGAGGAATGAGATCACTGCCTTCCAACAAATGGATGATGAGTCCCTATATGAAGCATGGGAAAGGTACAAAGAGTTATTACGAAAGTGCCCTCATCATGGAATCCCACATTGCATTCAACTTGAGACATTCTATAATGGTCTCAACGCTCACACAAGGATGGTAGTGGACGCCTCTGCTAATGGTGCTCTCTTTTCTAAGTCTTATAATGAGGCTTACGAAGTTATTGAGAGGATTGCCAGCAACAATTATCAATTGCCAACCAATCGAGTAGCGTCAGGAAGACGAGTCGCTGGAATACATAAAGTGGACTCTCTCACTTCACTCGCATCTCAGGTATCTTCAATATCCTCAATGCTTAAGAATCTTACCACTAATGGGTCTAACAGTTTTGCAGCCCAACCACCTAACCAATTTGAGAATATAGTCTGCGTGTATTGTGGGGAACAACATTTGTTTGAAGAATGTCCATCGAACCCCGAATCCGTATATTACATGGGTAACCAAAATCAAAACCGAGGGAGGCAAGGACTGCAATCCAACTTTTATAACTCATCGTGGCGAAATCACCCAAATTTTCCCTGGAGTAACCAAGGGGCTGGAACCAATAACACTTATGCACAACCTAAACCAACTCAGCCGCCTAGTTTCCCGCAACAAGTTCAGAAACCAACCCAAGCAGAACCATCCAATAGCTTAGAGAATCTATTGAAGGCGTACATGGCAAAAAATGAAGCTGTTCTAAAGAATTTGGAGAATCAAGTGGGCCAGCTTACTACTGAACTTAGGAACCGACCAAAAGGTGCTCTACCTAGTGACACGGAGAACCTAAGAAATCTGGGGAAGGACATTGTAAAGCGTTGACATTAAGGAGAAGAAAGGCAGTAGAGCCCAACACTGTCGAAGTTGAAAAGGAGCCAGCTGACGCTCATGATTCAGAAGAAGTTCAACCAAGTGTTGAAATTCCAGTTTCACCAGAACCAGAATCTGTAAAACCCGATAAAGTAACCTCAGGACCAGCTAATTCTGATCAACTAACAATGTCATTAGATGCAAAATTGCCGCCAAAGATGAATCAACCAGAATCAGTCCCAATAATGAAACCACCACCACCCTACCCTCAAAGTCTTCAGAAACAGAAGCAGGAGATTCAATTCAAGAAGTTCCTTGACGTACTCAAGTAACTTCACATCAACATCCCGTTGGTTGAAGCACTTGAGAAAATGCTGAACTATGTTAAGTTCATGAAAGATATCTTGTCTAAGAAACGAAGACTTGGAGAATTTGAGACGGTAGCTCTGACGTTGGAATGCAGTGCATGTCTTCAAGACAAACTACCCCTAAAATTGAAGGATCCTGAATGTTTTACCATATCATGCAACATTGGAGCAACATATTATGGTAAGGCATTATGTGACTTAGGTGCAAGTATCAACTTGATGCCTATGTCAATATTTAGGAAGTTGGGGATAGGAAAAGTTAGACCAACTACAGTTACGCTTCAACTAGCACATCGATCCTTAGCACATCTAGAAGGAAAAATTGAGGACGTATTGGTACTTGTAGATAAGTTTATCTTTCCTGCTGACTTCGTAATTCTAGATTTTGAAGCAGACAAAGAAGTACCAATCATCCTAGGAAGGCCGTTCCAAGCAACTGAAAGGACCCTTATTGATGTGCAGAAGGGCGAGCTCACTATGCGTGTTCAGGATGATCAGGTAACATTTAACGTCTTTAAGTCTATGTAATTTCCTGACACAATGGATGATTGCTCTACAGTGTCTGATTTAGAGGATTTAATAGTGGAGAAGGAACTCAACTGTGTTGAGGACCCCCTGGAAAGAATTTTGACATCGAATCCTCCAAATAATGAAGAAGAGGATGAATGTTTAGCTTTGCTAGAAGCTAATCAAAGGAGATTTAATCCGCAATCTCATTTTGAATCTTTAGAGTTAGAAAAGAGGGACTAGTCTCAACCAAAAGTGTCGATCGATGAGCCACCTAAATTAGAACTTAAGGTATTACCTTCTTATTTAAAATACGTTTATTTAGGTAACACTTCTACTCTGCCTATGATTGTTTCTGCAGAATTGACCACTAAGAAAGAAGAGAAACTTATCTTAGCGCTGAAAAAATTAAAGAAGGCCATCAGATGGACCTTAGCCAATATTCACGGTATTAGTCCATCTTTATGCATGCATAAGATTATCCTGGAAGATGGAAAAAAAGGGACGATCGATGGACAACAGAGACTGAACCCCATCATGAAGGACGTAGTAAAAAAGAGATCATCAAGTGGTTAGATGCGAGTATCATCTATCCCATCTCAGATAGCTCATGGGTAAGCCCGGTCCAGTGCATGCCAAAAAAATGAGGTATCACAATCATAGAGAATGAGAACAACGAGTTGATACCGACTAGAACAGTTACGGGATGGAGAATTTGCATCGATTACCAGAAGCTGAACAAGGCGACTAGGAAAGCTAACTTTCCTTTGCCGTTCTTAGACCAGATGCTGGATAGACTCGCAGGATGAGATTACTACTATTTTCTTGATGGATACTCAGGGTATGATCAGATTATAGTAGCACCGAATGATCATCATAAAATGACATTCACCTGTCCATACGTTACGTTTGCATTTAGACGCATGCCATTTGGTTTATTTAACGCACCTACTACATTTCAAAGATGTATGATGTCTATTTTTACTGACATGGTTGGGAAATATTTGGAGGTTTTTATGGATGATTTTTTAGTATTTGGAGATACTTACAATGATTGCTTAGCCAATCTAACTAAAGTACTAAGGCGATACGAAGAAACAAATCTCGTACTCAACTGGGAAAAGTGTCATTTCATGGTACGAGAAGGAGTTGTTCTAGGGTATCGGATAACGAGACATGGGATCAAGGTAGACAAAGTAAAGGTAGACGTTATAGAGAAACTCACACCTCCAACATCTGTAAAGGGTGTTAGGAGATTTTTAGGCCACGCTGATTTTTAACAAAGATTTGTCAAGGACTTCTCCAAAGTTGCTAAACCCTTATGCAAATTATTGGAGAAGGACTCTATATTCAAGTTTGATGAGGAATACTTAAAAGCTTTCAACGATTTGAAAAATCGATTAGTCACGACACCCATAATCGTCACACCAGTCTGGGATTTGCCATTCGAATTGATGTGTGACGCAAGTGACTTCGTAATTGGAGCTGTCTTGGGCCAGCAAAGGAACAAAGTTTTTTATCCCATCTACTACGCAAGTCGAACTCTAACAGAAGCTCAACTAAATTATACGGTAGTAGAAAAAGAGTTACTTGATATTGTGTTTGCTTTCGACAAGTTTCAATCTTATCTAGTAGGTACCAAAGTGACTGTCTATATAGACCACTCGGCAATTAAGTATTTACTTGCAAAGAAAGAAGCTAAGCCGAGGCTAATCCGATGGGTACTTCTACTTCAAGAGTTCGATCTAGAAATTCAATTCGAAAGGGAGTCAAAAATCAAGTAGCAGATCACTTGTCCAGATTGGAGCCACAAGAAGGGAATTCTTCTCTTATACTAATTCAGGAGACGTTTCCAGACGAACATATCCTGAAGGTAAATCATGTCCATAATACCCCTTGGTTTGCTGATATTGCTAACTATTTAGCTTGAGGTTTGATGCCAATTGATAAGACGTATCAATACAGGAAAAAGTTTCTTTACGATGTGAAGTACTATTTCTGGGAAGAGCCATATCTGTTTAAAAAGTATGCAAATCAAATGATCAGGAGATGCGTGCTAGAAGATGAAATATCGAAGATTTTATACCACTGTCACTCAGCTCCAAGTAGGGGACACTTTGGAGGTACACGTACAGCGGCCAAAGTATTGCAAGCAAGATTCTTTTGGCCAACACTATTCAAGGATGCATATGCTTACGTAAAGAGCTGTGATCGATGTCAAAGGGTTGGAAATGTAACCAACAAAAATGAGATGCCTCGAACAAACATCATTGAGGTAGAGTTGTTTGATGTATGGGGTATTGACTTTCTTGGTCCTTTTCCTCCATCTTGCGATCACAAGTACATACTAGTAGCAGTAGACTATGTGTCTAAGTGGGTTGAGGCTGAGGCATATTTGACAAAAGATGCTAAGGTTGTGATGAAGTTTTTTCAGAAACATGTGTTCACAAGGTTTGGAACCTCAAGAGCTATCATCAGTGATGAAGGACCCCACTTTGCGAACAAGTGGTTAAAATGGTTATTATACAAGCACGGAGTGAAACACAAGGTTGCAACAACTTACCATCCATAGACAAATGGGCAAGCTGAATTGGAAAATAAGGAGATCAAAGGCATACTTGTGAAGGTAGTCTACCCGAACCAACGAAATTGGTCTAAAAGACTAGATGATGCTTTATTGGCTTACAGAACAGCATACAAGACACCTTTAGGAATGTCACCCTACAGGTTGGTCTTTGGGAAAGCCTGTCATCTACCTCTAGAGTTAGAGCACAAAGCTTACTGGGCTCATCAACGACTCAACCTGGATCTTAAGCTTGCTAGAGAGAAACGGATGCTCCAACTCAATGAGCTAGAGGAATTTCGAATGTTCTCATACGAAAATACCAAATTACTCAAAGAAAGACTCAAGAAATGACATGACAAGCACATTCGAGTTAGAGAATTTTAAGCATGTCAGCAAGTTTTGTTATTTAATTCCAAATTGAGGTTCTTCCCAGGTAAGTTAAAATCACGTTGGTCTGGTCCATTTATGATTCAACACGTCTATCCATATGGAGTTGTTGAACTCCAAGGTAAGGGAGGTAATTTCCAAGTCAATGCTCAGTGTTTGAAACATTACTACGGAGAAAAACCTGAACGGGATCAAATCTTGTTCAGTTTATCAGATATTTAAATTTTCTTATTTTTAATAAATTATTTCTGGTAAATTTTTGGGTTTATTATGTTTAAATAAATTCTGTCTAGGAGATTGGAACTTAAGCGGGACCGCTTGTGACCCATCCAATCTTCTTGGGCATTGATTTTTACATAATTTTCCGAAAAATTATTCTTTGAATGACAAAATAAATTTTTAGTTTTTCAAATAAAAGGGTCAAATTGTGATCCAAGTCTTAAATTACAACTCAATTTCAAAATTTCATTAAGTCTAGGGACTTAATTGAATTACATTTAAAATTTGGTTGCTAATTTTGTAAATAATATAAACTAGGTGCCTCTTTTTGTAAATATTTCCAAAAGGCATCTAAAATAAATATTTTTATATATATTTATATAAATATGATAAACTTTAATATATAATTATATCTCTTATAATTTATATATTATTTTTATCAACTTAGCATAGAATTAGGATTAGTTTACTTTTAATCATATTTTATTCTTGTTTTAATAATTTAATAGCAATTGATAATTTCAATATTAATTGTTGTTAACTTTGACTAAGACTAGACTTAGAATATTTAAATTATTACATTTCTCTAAGAATTCTACTCAAAACCCAAAAGCACCAAATCCCTTAAGTGCCGCAAGCCTCAATCGCACATTGCTTGGCTAGCAGCCTCAGCACGCCACATGCCCCAGCCCCAGCAGTTGCCCAGGCCGTGTCCTGCTCCTATGCTCCACACTTGCGCATATCCCAACGCGATCAGTGCCTTGTCAAGGCCTCTGACGCACGCTTGCCCACTTTCGCACTCCATCCACCAAGACACCTAGCGACCTTGAACACTTCTTTCATGCACACACCTTCACCAATCCTTAGCCAAATCCTCCAACCTACCTTAAATTGACCTCTTTTTCTTTTAATTATTTAAAAAAAAGGTGGTAAGACCGAATTTTCTCTTAAATTTTAATTTTATTCAATTATTTAATTTTTCAAATCATTGAACTATTAATAATTTTTATTAATTAAATTTTTGAGAAAATAATTTTTCCCATTTTATGTTCAGGTTAATCATGCCTCGCAAGAGAACTCGTGCCTCCGCCCAAATCGATGAAACACAAAATAAGTTCCACTGTGAAGAATCCAAAGTAAGATACGAAAGTATCTTCAAAAATCAACAGATGCATCTAGAGAAAGGCTTCACATTGGAGGAAAGTAACTACGGAGACTTTATGGCACGTATTTGTCAAGTTGCTGAAGCCCTGAATTGGGAATTGTTTTGTGAAACGAGACCAATTGTGGATGAGGAACTAGTTCGTGAATTCTATGTGAATTTAACCTCAAGCGAATTGACCAAAGTTCCAATTCGCGGAATCAAGGTACCAATAAATTCAAATGCTATTAATGAGTTCTTTGAATTACCTGATTTCAAAAACGGTGAATATTCTTCTTTGTTGAGAAATATTAAGCCTGAAAATTTGCAAGAAATTCTCGAGGAACTCACAGTTCTAGGTTCTAAATAGACTGTGTCAAAGCAAAGAATCCACATGTGTTGAAAAGAATATCTGACACCACTTGCGAAGGTATGGTTCTATTTCATCCGTTTCAGCCTTATGCCTAGTTCGCATAGGACTACAATCTCATTAGAGCGAATGGTCCTATTATACTCAATTCTAACTGGAAAGACCATTGATGTGGGCAAAATCATCCTAACAAAAATGCAAAATTGTGCCGTTAGACGTTCTGGCCCAGCCTATTTCCCCTTTACGATAACAATTATGTGCTTAAAAGCAAAAATTCTTGTGAACGTAAAGAAGAAAGGGTATAGTCAGGGCACAATCACCGATTGGGACCTCTACCGAGTAGCTGGAGATTCTATTCTACAGCAACGAGTTGAAAAAAGTGAGGATCATGAAGAAGCAGAAGATGGCCCTATAAAGATCCTGCCAGAGCAATCAACTAAAGTCCTTAATGAGGCAAAACCAATGGAACCAAAAGCTGAACCTGATATCGAAACCTCAATGTTTGAAGCTCCACCGCCTAGCCCAGATCTTCGTGATAAGCTGTCAAAGCTGATGGACTTAATGCAACACATGCAATGGCAGCAACAAACCTACTGGAGATACTCAAAAATAAGGGATGACTCGATGAGGTGTGCCCTTAGGAAAATTTATAATGACCCATTTATTTTTGTGCCTGAGTTTCCAGATTTCATATTTGAACCATTGAGTTCATTGTCAAAGAGGGAGCAAAGCAATTCATGCAAAGGCAATAATGATGAAGCAAAAGATGAGTCGAATTCGGAAGGACTGACAAACAAATAAAAAAGGGAGGACCTCAACTTTATTTTATTTTTATTCTTAAGTTATTTTAGGATTAGGTTAATTAGGAATTTTTATTTTTTCACAATAAAACAAAAGATAGGAATCATGAATAAAATCTAAACAAGTCACAAAGGCTAAAGTGTGGCAATAGGTATATACATGTCTAGGATAGGATTTCGAGAGAGCTTGGTACTTAAGCAGTCAATTTGACTCACCTCCTCTTTTCTAAAATCCTACATGGTGTATAGTACCTATTCACTTTAAACAATGAGGACATTATTCATTTTAAGTTGGGGGGACCGAAAATTGAAATTATTTCCACTCAGAATAAAATTTTTCTTTTAATTATGAATATGATATATTTTTTTCAATAAATTTGAATTTTGTTAAGTATGCTAAATTTAAGTATGAATAAAGTTTGATTATTTCAATAAATTGTTATGTTAGCTTAATAATGACATGAAATGTATTTCTAATAAAGCATGCAAATCATACCATAAAATTTTAGTTCTTTAGGAAAGTTAGGCATGCATGAAAGTTTAAGTCTTTAGAATTGACTTAGTAGTTTCTTGAGGCGAAATCCTAGGAAGCATGGAACGTTGAAAATGATTTAGGCAACTGCCGTTTGGACCGTTTGAGCCTTTCAAGCCAACCATGGTGAAATTTTTATCCTTTGAAACCCAACTTTGAGACTTTATGGCCTAATTTTATTTGAACCCTTACAAAGTTAGCCATCACTTTTCTTAATTATCTTAAAAATGTCCCAAACACTAGACTCAGTACTATTCAAAGTATTCTTTGAAAATAAGTTTGGGGGAGTTGCAAAGAAGTATGAAATGCTCTAAAAATTGTAGTACATGTAGCAAAATACTCGAAAAAAAAACATATGTACTTGAAGTAAATTGCACTAAAGAGCATGTGAAAAGGAAAGAAAAGTTGATGTATTGAAGGTAATTATTTTGAAAGGTCCAATACAAGCTGAGTCTAGGGTTTTTTAAACCTAAAATTATCTATCCTTTACCTACCCCTAAGCCCAGCCACGTTACAACCTTGTTAAAGACCTATTGATTCAAAGTTCCAATGTTACCTACATTAGTTGAGAGAAATTGCTCTGTTCACCATATGAAGACATCAGTTAAGCTTAATGATTGCAGTTTAATTTTGAATAAGGGATTAAAATCAATTTGGTAGGGATTAACATGTCTTTATTAAGAAACATTTAGTTTAATTTTGTTATTGTAGTAATTGCTGAGATTAATTTGAACGATATATATACTTGAGTAGCATAATTATCAAATTTCTTGTTTTTGAGCATAAGTATATTGATTTCATATTTTTGAGAAGAAAGTTCTTCTGAAGGAATTCTTCAAAAGTGTTTCTGAGAAATTCTTTTTGAAATTTGTGCATTACTCGGGACGAGCAATGATTTAAGTTTGGGGGTGTGGAAACACAAAGATTTATATACTTTTTCATACCTAATTTTACTTAAAATCATGCATCTTCGATATAATTTTTTTCATAAAATAATTAATTTTTATAAAATAATTAAATTGTATTAAAATTTTGAACATGTTAATTTTTAGTCAATTTTACAATTATTTTTAGTGAATTTTGATTAATTTTTACAGATTCGTACAAAGGGCGAAAATTGACCCGGCAGACACCGTTAGAAGAACAAAACCGAGAAGCAATTCGAAGTAACAAGGAAAAATAATTTCTAGCCTAAGATGGTCCAAATATGTTTATTAATTCATAATATAATTAATTTTAATTTATTCCCAATTTAATTTGGGCTACATAAATTAATTTTAATTAATTATGGAAAAAGGACCCAATTGAACCGCACCAGTTGAACCAAATTGAGCGAACCAAACTAGCCACCAATTGGGCAGCCAAGAACCGTTAAAATGCTGACCCAAATCAAAATTTTTAGCTGATTAAATGAGCTGCAAAAAGGCTCTTGGAAGAATTCCAAATTGCATTCAAACCTCACCTTAAATTAAGGCTTTACGGATTTGCCCCAGGCTAATTTTAGCAAAGTTGAAAGTCTCAACTTTGCCATGTAGGATGGCCGGCCATGAGGGGGCTCTTTGGCTGCTGAAACTTTCTATTTTTAGAAGCCATCCTCAGCTATATAAATCCCCCTTTGCTGCCCATTCAAATCATCCCGCATTCACATCTCTTCTCCCACAACTCTTCTCTCCTCTCTCACTTTTTTCTCTCATTTTCCCATTCAAAGTTTCTTGCTCTTGTTCCAATTTATCCTCTTGGGAAAGGGGTCTTCTTCAGCCATTTTGGAGCAAAAATTGAGTGTTCATAGCAGCCTTGACCGGCAATGACAACAAAGAAGGAAGAAAGGAGCAACCTAGTCAAGCCACGGAAAACCACCGGATTTGATTCTTGTTCCTTATCTCTTTAATTTTTTTTGTTTTTATGATGAACATATCTATGAATATTTATGCTATTGGAATTGTTAATTTAATCAGCTTAGCTTGAATTTAATTCGTGTTGCTTTGATTGCATTTCGTCCTCTTGATTTGTTAAATTTATGTTTATGCTGTTATAGGCTTCAGTAAAATGTTTGATTAAGTAAAACCATGTTTAAGTTATTCT
This sequence comes from Gossypium raimondii, assembly GCF_025698545.1. Lineage (NCBI taxonomy): Eukaryota > Viridiplantae > Streptophyta > Magnoliopsida > Malvales > Malvaceae > Gossypium > Gossypium raimondii. Next base: position 29,065,071 of record NC_068568.1, read on the forward strand.
TGCATTACAATTGTAAGATAACTAAAGAATTAATTATTTAAACGTATTGAAATTGTAATTAATGGACACAGTACTTAATCAATGCATGTTTAATTCTTCTAAGGTAGATGAAGATTAGATTAGCATTGTATTTGGCGATACATATGCCTTGCATAACCTGCAAGATTATTGTGATTAAACTGTTTCAACGTAAGGATACATTGTTACCTCACATAGTCTTTTATATGCTTATTAGGTTGAATTAATCATTTGAATCGACATAGGAATATGTGAGAGTTTGTTCAATCTAATAAGTATCTATGTGCAATAACATGTTTATCTTTATAAATCTATTTTATCGGTCAAATTGACATAGGAATATGTACAAGAGATGAATGGATTTTGATTTGTAAATATGTTCATAAGTTAGCAAATTACCGAGTTGCCGTGATTTATTAGTAATGAGTATAAGCATAAGTTTAATGATTCTAAGGTAAGGAAATGTAATTAATCCAACACAATTATATCATCTTGATTAAAAATCAACTTTTGAAATCGTGCATTAGAACTTTTTTTTTACTTTTTTTCTAGTTTTTAATCATTTCCCAAATCCAAATATTTTTCTTTTATAGTCCATGTGGGTACGATAACTCGACATTTACTTGTCACTTTATTACTTGTTGTGATTGTGTACACTTGCACGTTTTCGTCGTTCCAATAATACACCAAACTGTCCTACTATTTGCAACATTTGAAACATTACCGATTTCAACTCAAAATGTTGTGCTTGTATGTGTGCTCTTACTATCCCTAGATTCAAAGCATACAAAATTGGAATAATATGTTCCCAAATTGGTCTATCTCGGTCATCTATCACACGATGAATAGAAATATCAACATCTCAACCATTTGGATTCAATTGATCATTCAGACCAGGATTCAATGGATTCAATGAGAGAATGATGATGTATATTATAAATGGTCTTTTGATATGTTTGAATGTGCTGAATTGGTATAATTTTTATAGATGACATGTATGGCTATTGGTGCTAGATGTAAAAGGGCATGTTTACTACTTTTAGTGTGAAATTTGATAGGTAAAGAAAGTGATAAGTTATGACATAAGTTTAGTTATAAGTTAGTTGAACTTTTGGCCAATATACATGTTTAATATTTTTCATTGAGGCACTTTTTGGACACATTGGTTGTATGCTTATGTACCTTAATTGGATAGCTTATTATAGCATGGTTTGGTGCACTTTGGAGTGCTTGATTACATGTGGTAAATTGGTTATAGGTGTGTGCATGAATGGGTGAGAAAAATGGCTTGGAAATAGCCTATTTTTCATCCACACGGTCAGAGACACGGGCGTGTGTCTCAACCATGTGTGACACACGGCCAAGCGACATGGCCGTGAGTCCCCTGTAGGTTTTTAAAGGTTACATTTAGAATGTACACACGGCCTGGTAACACGGCCATGTGACCCCTGCAGTTTAAAGATTTTCATCTTTTTCTGAAAAATTCTAAATGTTTTGGATTTAGTCCAGACTTGTTTCCAATGTGTTTTTAAGGCCTCGAGGGCTTGTATAAGGGACGATATGCATGTTATTATTTGGTTTTGCTATGATTAGTGATATGAACTAAAATGTTTAAAATTTTTGTTTGTTTTAAAATGTAAACTCCGGTAATGCTCCGTAACCCTATTCCAGCGGTGAATACGGGTTAGGCGTGTTACATTTATTGGTATCAAAGCTACGATTTAGTCGGTTCTTAGATTGAACGCAGTATGTGTGAAGTCTAGAAATACATGTCATTATTTAAACTATGATAGTGTGATGTCTCCTAACACTGATGAGATTTGTTTCATTTTAAACAAAGATGCTTTCCAACTGAGCTAATTTCGATAATGCTGAAAGTGATACTCCCATATATAAGTAAAAAGTTGCTTATGATGAGTCGGGACTCATAAAGGTATGAATAAATGTTTTACAATGCATGTTAATGATGAATGCTATGTTATATGTGTATATATATGATAGTCAAATTTTGAGGCTTTACGATCTCCACCCCCTCACCCTCAAAATCTTATACAATAGAATTCACAAGGCTTATGTTGATTAAGTTGGCAAAAGTGATGCTAAGGAATTCAGCGATTGAATTAGATATATTATGGTCAGAGTCAAGAATTGATTAGCAGGTAAAGATGAGTCTAAAAGAGATATCAGATTTTTCTAAAGATCATTCGGGATACGCAAAGTCGCTATTATAGAAGAAGTTATTCATGGATAATAGACTTATTCAGGTATGGTATCTAAAGTATAGGTTAATCAAAATTTCTTCTAAATTAATTTCCTTAGTGAAACGGGGTAATATGATATCATCGATAACTTTAGTAGTCAATGGAATAATGTTTGAATTGCAAAGATATTTTAATGTAGCTGTTATAGTTGAGTATCTTACAGCGATCTCCTCTGGGTATTCTATATGTTCTTTTATTCTCAAAGATATATGTAACTGTTCATTTTTAGATATGATTCTTATCATATAGAAAGGCTGGCTAATCATAATGTTAGACGGAATTATTGTTAGTCTGGTTGATTCATGATCGGCATTGTTCTCTCTTTCTTTGGTTTTCTAATCCAATATGTTCGATAGAAGACTTGATGATAAGACTCACATGATGCTATTTTCTACTTTTACTAGTTCATGCTCTGAATTACATATATGCAATTTACATTGTCTCTATCACAACTGTTTCCAGTGCGTATGAGTGATATTCTTCTTCTGGATTTTCTCTGGGGTATCATCGATCTCAATATCATTCAATGTGGTTTGTATTCTTGAAAATTCAGTATAGCTTCACATCTTGGATTTCATTATCTCGGTTTCCTTATCATTCTTATGGCCTAATCTCATCTATCAAACATGTTTCATCTGTAAAGGGTATTCATTGGCTGGAGGTAATTACATCTATTATGATTATAATTTCTGGATAAATCATGGGAGCTTGGTAATGCAGATCTCAGAGTATAAAGGATGTATTATTATACTGGTTATTATTGGGACTACATTTGGTTTTCCTCTTTTAATTCAGAGTGCACTATTGATGTTGAGGTATTGTTCTATCTATACAGTTGAAACATCGGTCTTATTATAGCACTATGGTTCTAATTCACTCGATGGTGGCAGTTTTGGTATGATTTATAGTTTCGATGTTAATAATTGAAATTGTTTCATTCTATATTCCATTTCCAGCTTTTATAAAAAGGATAGGTAACGGAAAAAGTATAGATGTGGAAGATCGAGTTCAATCTCGCATGATAGTTCTCATTTCTCAGGTGATCCCAGATTATGTCAATAAGTCAATAACTGGATGTCATAATTTGTTTGAGTTAATGCAGTTTGTGGTGATTTTCGGTTGGTATTCCAATGGAATTATGATATACGATATATCTGGGTTATCTTAACAATAAGAAGAAAGATTATTCTGAAATGTTAATTATTCAATTGATAGATTGACTCAATTGTGTTGGTCAGAATGAGTTATTCATTTGAAAAGTAAATTGAGTTATATGCATTTGAGTTTATCTTTAATTTGAAAAGTAAATTGAGTTATATACATTTGAGTTTATCTTTAAGTATGGGAATAAATTTTGCAGATTCACGGGTAAATAGACGGACAGTCAAAATAAGGAAATCATATTCTAGAACACATGATACAGAATTATATCTATTAGATCAATTATAATCGGGAAATGTCTTTATGAATTTAAGTAGTCTTGATAGTTGAAGCTATTGCGCCTCTGATAAATGATGTTACTTGACGCTTTCTATGAAAGAGGAACAAATAATAGTTAAAAGTTACAGATGTAAACATGCCAGAAGCATCAGTCAAAGTTTGATAATCCGAGTTTCTCGATTATGTTTTGATAGACGATTACTGGGAATTTCTTGATAATTGTGTTACTGATAATAAAGTTATGACAGGAGAACATCATAGTTGTTCAGTTAAGTTCCGACATGGTATCAATTTTAATATGAGTTCTGATATGAGTTATGAATCGAGATGAGTTATAATTGACTTATTTTTGGAATAGTGTTAAGAAGATGACAGAAAGACTCGACTTGGTGGCTTGTATCAGGTGAGAAATTTCGATGACAAAATTTTCTTAAGGGGGAGTTATAATAGCCCATTTTTCAATGGTTTCAGGGCCACCAAATCAGGTGAATAAGTTCGTAAATATTATTATTTAATATTTACAAGTTAATTGTCACTTTGAAAAGGTTTTTGATTTGATAATTTATACTATTTCGAGGATTAATTCAGTTTAAGTGGTCAAACCCTAAGGTCAAGTGGTTTTAGAAAATGAGGTATTGGGACCTTGTCTTATAAACCAAGCCGTAAATATTTTTATAAATATTTACGGAGTGCAATTAAGGTGGTATTAAATTTTTGTTGAAAAATTTTAATGTTTCGATAGTTAATTAATTAAAAAGGACTAAATCGTAAAAGATGTAATATTTGATCGCTATTTGATTTTGTGTGAATAAATGGGTAATTGAATAAATGAAAAGGGACTTAAATGGTAATTAGACCATTCAATGTGTTAGTGGAAAATTATGGGCTTGAATTTGATGTTTATTTTAATTATTAATCAAGGTTAAAATGGTAATTTGATAAATTAAATTATATTAAAAATATAACAATTATGCTATCATCTTTGTTCTTTAGTTTTGCCAAAATTGGAGAATGAAGGAAGCCATGGATGATAGCTTAAACATTCGGCCAAGTCCTCCTTTGCATGTAAGCTAAATTTGGGTTTATTTCTTTTAATTTTTATATTTTGAATATCGTTGCAACTAGGTCCAGCTAACATGTACCTTTGATTTTAAAACTATTAAATATTTTGAATGTTTCCATTGATGAACCTTATGATTTTATATGTTAAATTATGAATTTGAAATGTTGGTTGATATTTAAAAGTATTTTATTAAGTGATTTTTGATGAATTTTTCAATTAGGGACTAAATTGTTAAAACAGTAAGAGTATAAGGACTTGATATGAAATTATTGCAATAATGTGTTGTATTTGATGCTATAAGTATTCAAATATGTTCAGTTCTGGGTAAAAATGGTTAATTTGCATGTTTTAGGCTCAGGGACTAAATTGAATAAAAGTAAAACTTTAGTGGCAATTTGGTAAAAATGTCAAGAAGATCAAATTGCATAAAATGAATTGTTTTATTGTATAAATTATTATATTCAATGAAATTATTAATTTAGATCAAGATCGGGTGTAAAATCAAGGAAATAGAAAATTACCAAAATACCCCTGAACTTTGGTAGTTCTGCAATTTAGCCAGGTAAGTTCGTATGAACTATATTATGCATAATTTTGATTAAATTGAATGTTAATATGTGATCATATTGTGATTAAATCAATATATATTAGTTTGCAATTTATCGTGTTTTGAAACAACGTAAATCCAACGATGTATGACGATTACCAAGCCCCGTTTGAACCTTAGGAATTCGTAGGATACAAATGATATGTCATTAAGGATTTTTTATTTCAGCTCGTGAGAGCTTACCGATTTTAGCTCGTTAAAGTTTACCGATTCTCAACTCATATGAGCTTACCAATTTATAGCTCGTGAGAGCATACCGGTTCATAGCTCATATGAGCATACATGTACAATAATTGACATATTACAGTTTAGCAAACTATCTGTGAGCTATCCTGAGTATCCAAAGATATTCTAAATGGTTCAACGGGCAATATTTTGATACAAAAATGCTAAGAGTTCAATACGGGCTATTACAGGGACACATATGAATTTCATGGAAATGTTATTACATGGTATATGGAAAATTGAATTGGATGATAAACGTATATGAAAATTAATCAATTGTTGTACTCATCCATGATTATTGGTTTATATATGTATTTCCATTGCTAACATGTGCTATTGTTTGATGCTTAGGCATGTGCCAAGCTATTGATTGAATGGTATTATGTTTACTTATAAGTTGCATTGAAATGGTAAGTGCTCCAACGGAAATATGCTTGTGTTCGTGAAAGAGTGGTAAGGTTTAAATTATGTAATTTCCTGTGAAATGGTTTATCATGTGACTAATTCCAAAAGGAGTTATGTTTTAATGAACTAGCTTGTGACTATGATTGAATGATATGCTTATGTCTTCTGTGTTATGCACATGAAACGGGTGTGGAAAGGTAATGAAATAGTAAGTTCATACCTGAAGTGTAGAATGATGAAAAAGGGAATGATTAATTGAATTGATGTTGTTATTTGAGCTACTGAAAGTAAATGTAATAGAAAGAAATGAAATGCAAATGCAAATAAGAAAATTTGAAAAAGTTTAAATTTTTATAAAGTCCTACTATGCTGGGGATGATATGTATAGGTAATGCTGTAGATTTATTCACTTTGTGAGTTGTTGGATATGGTTTCATGAACCTTGAAATATTGTTATATGATTATTCATGATATGTATAAATTTCATATTTGAAATGGATTGATATGACTAAATTTTTTACAAGCTTACTAAGCATTCATTGCTTATGTAGTTTTTTTTCTGTTACTTTTCAGATTATCGGAAGCTCGATCCGGTTGGAAGTTCATCGGAGATCTATCACACTATCTAGCAGTTATATCAGTAGATTTTGATATTTTGGTTAAGGTTATAATGGCATGAATAGGTGAACTTATGCTTGATGATTAGTTAAATGTAAATTGATGTGTTTGGCTTGTATATGTCGTTTTAGGTGTTGTAGCCTTGGTACATTTGGTGCCTTGTTGATATGTGTTAATTTGATAATATGTTAAAGCATGTTTGAACGACCAAAATGAAATATGATGAATTGACCTCAATATTGTCAAGATATGGTATTCCTTGGAAAGGTTTTGAATAGATGGCCTTGATGGTTGGAGTTGATATGGTCATTTGAAGTGGTCATGTGAATAACCAAATAGGTATTTTTAATGTAATTTTGGCATTTAGCCAATTATGGTATAACTTGGTATGGAATTAAACTATATATATATGGATGAGTTATGTTAATTATGTATAAGTTAGATATATGTATATTTGAGATGCATAATAACTATATGATGGAAGTTCAAATGGTAAATAAAATGTATATTATAAATGGTCTTTTGATATGTTTGAATGTGGTGAATTGGTATAATTGTTATAGATTTTATTTACCATTTGAACTTCCATCATATAGTTATTATGCATCTCAAATATACATATATCTAACTTATATATACATGTATGGTTATTGGTATTAGATGTAAAAGGGCATGTTTGGTACTTTTAGTGTGAAATTTGATAGGTAAACAAAGTGGTAAGTTATGACATAAGTTTTGTTATAAGTTAGTTGAACTTTTGGCCAATATACATGTTTAATGATTGTTATTGAGGCATTTTTTGGACACATTGGTTGTATGTTTATGTACCTTAATTGGATAGCTTGTTATAGCATGGTTTGGTGCACTTTGGAGTGCTTGATTACATGTGGTAAATTGGTTATAGGTGTGTTCATGAATGGGTGAGAAAAATAGCTTGGAAATGGCCTATTTTTCATCCACATGATCAGAGACATGGGTGTGTGTGACACACAGCCAGACGACACTGCCGTGATTCCCCTGTAATTTTTTAAAGGTTTCATTTCGAAGTCCACACGGCCTAGTCACATGGTCGTGTGACCCTTGCAATTTGAAGATTTTCATCTTTTTTTGAAAAATTCTAAATGTTTTTTTATTTAATCCCGACTTGTTTCATATGTGTTTTTACGGCCTCGAGGGCTTGTATAAGGGGCGATATGTATGTTATTGTTTGGTTTTTCTATGATTAGTGGTATGAATTAAAATGTTAAAAATATTTGTTTGTTTTGGAATGTAAACTATAGTAATTCTCCGTAACCCTATTTCAGCAATAGATACGAGTTAGTGGTGTTACATTTATTGGTATCACAGCTATGGTTTAGTCGGTTCTCGAACTGAACGTAGTATATGTGATGTCTCCTGACATTGATGAGATTTGTTCCATTTTAGACGGAGATGCTTTCCAATCGAGCTAATTCCGATAATGCTAAAACCAATACTCCCGTATATAAGTAAAAAGTTGTTTATGATGAGTCAGGACTCAAAGGTATGAATAAATGTTTTATAATGCATGTTAATGATGAGTGCTATGTTATGTGTATATATGATAAATGCTATGTTATGTGTATATATATATGATGAATATTAAGAAATCAATAAACTCAATTCATGCCTAAACCATTTCATATCACAACTTAATCATACCAAACATAAGCATTTTCTTAACACAACCAATGTCTATAGCCATTTCATATCACCATTATAAACATATGTATAAAACCATTCACCTAAACATTCTTAATATCAAGTCTTGTAATAATTCATCCATCACATGACAAGTTACCATGTGCATATATTCATATATTTATATACATCCAAACTAAACATACAAAACACAAACACAAATTGTACATTTCTCGCTAACCTGATCGACACGTTCTGTTCATCCAAAATCTACAAAAAAGTTGTAACACAGGTATGTATATAAAATAAATAGTAAGCTCATACAATATAAACAGATAGCTTACCTTAACCATTTAACAATTACATGAATCAATATGAAACAATTTCACCTATAATGACACTCAAAACAACATCAACCAAATCAGATTTAGGCCAAACCACATATATAATTTCAAATGGTAAAATACCAAAGTCAACTCAAAGTACACCATGAATCCATTTTCTAATTTATCATTTTGCTCACTTTTATCATTCAAATTATATCATATATCCTTGTCATAATCATTCATATAATGTTCATCCTTTTTGCCAACACCAATTTCATATTTTTACATTTCCATCTTTTATTTCTACCCGATAAATCTTCGTAAAAGAACTCTGTATACAGGTCAAAGTAAGTGTGCCTGGTTACCCCTTAAGGTTTAACATACACGATAAATAGTCTAGCTAGGGCTTAATATTCCAGTATTCTCAAGTCTGCAACATATGCAAGAGCTCGGAACCTATACCTAAATTCTCAGGTCCGTAATAGATGTAGGAGCTCGAAACCTATTCTTGTGTTCTCGAGTTCGCAACATATGCAAGAGCTCACAACCTATTCCTATATTCTTGAGTCTGCAAACTATGCAGAAGATCAAAACCTGGGCAAAACTTATAACCTCTTATACGAGACATTTATTATTTTCATCAGGATTTTAACACCCTATACCTGGTCCGATCGCCGGACCTGGGCTACATGATGCTACAAAAGATAACGAAACAAAAACATGTAAATACAACATTTAGCAATCAAAACAATCATTAAAACGTTCATAAGTCAAGTGTGCAATGATTTACACATCAACCCGAGACTCAAATAAGGTTACGAAAGCTCTTAAAAAATCCTAGGAATAAATAAGGACTTAAAGGTAAACTTAACAAAATAAATGAAAATTTCAGTAAACAGGGGTCACATGGTCGTGTGACAGGCTAAGGCCGTGTGGTGCTGAACCACACAATTGTGCACTCCAACCGTGTTCAAGACTGATGTCGTGCAATGTAAAGTGACATGGCCGTGTCGCCAAACCATGTAACAAACTATGTTTGTGTGGACCTAATTGTAAAATTTTGCAAATATTCACACGATCGTGTTGCTGGGCCGTGTGAGAGACGAGATCATGTTTGTAACAGCCCGTTTTTAATGGTGTCAGAAATAGTGATATTGATACCATAATTTCGATGAGTGATTTATTATTTTAATATTTATTTAGTGTCTACGGGATTATTTTAAGGTCGTATTAAAATTTCATTAAGAAATTTTAATGTTTAAGTGGTTAATTAAGTAAAAGGACTAAATCATAAAAGGTGTAAAAGTTGAATTCTATTAGTTAAAAAGGGCTAAATAGCTATGGAAAGGAAAGCTAATGGAATTATATGGTAAATATAACATATTGCATGTTAGTGGATGTGCATGGATAGGTTTTAATGAAATTTTAATAATTTTTAAAGGTTAATATGGTAATTTGATAATTAGGTTAAAAGATTGAGCAAATTAAAGGTAAAACAAGCTATCATCTTCATTCTTTTCTTATGTTTGAACTGAAAATTTCCATTGAATGGGAGGAAGCTTCGGTTTGAATTTTTACCTTGTATGGTATGATTTTGTGTCTCGTTTTTAATGATTTTTATGTTTTTGAGTTCGTTTTAGCTTAATCTAGCTAGCTCGGTGGTTAATTTGCAAAAATGTTAAAGGTTGAGGGACTTGCCATGGTTTTTTTAATAGGTTTTGAAGTTATTTGATAGATTATTAATCTTGGTTATAAAATAAACATGTTTTGTTTAGTGAATTGCATTTGGGGATTTATTTGAAAGTAAAATTTTATGGTAAATTTATGAAATAATGATTTAATTGGTTTGGTATGAGTCCCTAAGAAATTTGGATAGCTTATATGGAGGATTAAAATGGTTAAATTTGAAATTTATAAGCTTAAGGACTAAATTATGAAAAGTTAAAATATTAGGGTAATTTGTAATTTTACATAAATATGAATTATGGATTAAATTGAATACTAGAAGTAATTAATTGAATGAAATTATCTATTTATATCAAGATAAACCACAATTAGACTTAAATTGAGGAACGGCTAAAGCTTCAGATTAGTGTTCAACTCTACTTTTACGACCCTAGTTATCGAGGTAAGTTCGTATGAATTATAATCGTATTAATGTTAGTTAAATTGACTATCTATTATATTGTGTTAGTTATCAATGAATTCGAATATACATGTATCAATACTATGAATAATTGATGAATAATGAGTCTTGTTTGAACCTTAAGAATTCTTAATATATGAATGACATGTCATTAGGGACTTCATGTTTCGGGTGCTGGTCTTGAATGACCTACTGATGGCTGAGGTCTTAGATTTGTTGCGGATCCTCCACCGCTCGTGTGAGCAACATCGTGTAGCTAACATTCCAACCCACAGCTCGTGTGAGTGGGCCTATTTCACAGCTCGTGTGAGCGCTATTAAAAAGGAAAGGTTACGGTTATATGGAAAAGCACACTATGTGTGAGCATTCCCGAGTATTCGATGTAATTCTAGATGGTTCAACGGGTAAGTAAAGGAAATGGCACGGTAAGTATACAAATGAAATGGTTCATGATCATATGAAAAGGTTGATGAGTTAAATGATGTGTATATGAAACTTATTTACTATAAGATTGAATTCATTTGTATCATGGATAAACCTACTAACTTGTGAGTTTTATGGTGTTTGTTTAGGCTTTTACTAAGCTTATGGTCTTGGTAATGACATTATGCTTATTCTATAATTGTGCTAATTCAATGGTAAGCTTTGTTTGAGCTTTTACGAGCTTACTAAGCATTATTTGCTTACGTAGTTACTTTCCTTTGTTTTATAGATTATTGGAAGCTCAATCGGTTGGAAGCTTGTCGGGGATCAATCACACTATCTAGCAACCATTTTACTAGTTTTTTAGTATTTTGGCCAAGGTTATAAATGGAATGTATATGACCTTTTTTAATGGTAATTCATGAATGTGTTAATGGTTGATTTGGTATGTATATGCTTTTGAAGTTATGTTTGGTTTGATGGATTTTTAAAGCTTGTTCAAGTTAGGTCATTTTGGCCATTCTTAAGTGCTTGTATATAAGACTATTTTGGTATGTTTGTGATGGCTTAAAAATGGTCATTTGTGATATCATTTGGTAGTTAAATGAACTAGGTTTTTATGCTTGGAATATGGAAATATTAACTTGTTTTGGTTAATGATGTTTTGGTATAAATGTGGTACCTTTGAATGGCATATTGGTTAGATGAATTAAGACATTTGAAATGGTATGTTTAGGTGTGTTTGAATGATGTTTAAATCTCTTGAATGTGTGCACAAATGGTATGGTTGGTTAGGTATGGTTTGGCCTTCAAAGGGCATGCTTTTAAGGTCAAAATATGGATCACATGGCCTAGGACACGGGCTATCACATGGTCGTGTATCATTTATAGAGTCCTAGTGTTTTAAGTCAGTGAGTTACACAACCTAGCACACGGCCTGTGGCACAGCCATGTGTCACAAGTTAGAGAGTTACACGGCCTGGCACATGGCCAGCGACGCGGGCATGTGACCCTACTCAGTGAGTTGCACGAGTGAGGACACGGGCTGAAACATGGTCGTGTGTCCCCTATTCGATTGTTACACGGCTTGGGCTATGTCACACAGCCATGTGACCCCTATTTTCAAATTTTTCAACTTTTTCCCAAATCTTCTGTTTTTATTCAAATTAGTCTTGAATTGCTTCTAAGCTATTTATAGGGCCTCGAAGGCTCGATTTAGGGACAAAATGCATACAATTGATTGGTTTTTATTATGATTAATTTATTTAATGTTATGATGTTAATTTTTTTTATTGTTTGATAATGCTCCATAACCTTAATCCGACAATAGAGACGGGTTAGGGTGTTACAATGTCAACATTCATGCATCTAAATTACCTATGGCACACGATCGTGTTAACCAACCATGTGAGACACACTACTGTGTAACAAACCATGTGTACTTGAAAAGGCACCTAATGCACAATTTGGCTCAACCTTACACAATGGCCTATAATGCATTCATTTACTAACATCAACACCTGCTCAAATATGCACATTTCATGCCCAAAATAATACTTTAAATCATTATTAACTATCCAACCAATATGCCACAATTGGCACCGCAATCAACTAAACTATCTCAATCCATTCACTCATAATTTATGCATTCATCCAACTATCATGTTCTAAATCACTTAACACACATTCAAGCTAGTCATACACATCTTCATACATAAGAGCATAAGTATAATTCAACTTATCAAAAAAATCTCATAAACTTGCTTCAATACAATACCTAGACAAACATACCAAAATGGGAAAACACCAAGCACATATATAGATCTCACCTATTACATGCCGCTTATAACTGAACCAAGATGAACCAAAGATTACAAAAGGAGATGCTAGATAGTGTGAGGTTTAGAAGTGATCTGATAGCCAAGTTTTGCAAAGATGCAACTACAAAAGATATGAAAATAAAACTGGGTAAGCATGACATGCTTAGTTAGTTCATAGGTACTCACACAAAAATCTTACCTTATTTTACAATTAATTAAACATATATAACTAATTTAACATGATTTCCTATCAAGACATTTAGAACAACAAGGTGAGCATTTCATGTATCAATCGTATAATCTTTCAATCAATCGATACGATATATTTCAGATCATTCAATAGGAAGGATTCAACATATGAATCATATTAACCAATTGATCGTATCAATTCATATTCACAATCAAATACTATTTCTTTTAAACATATAACCTGTCACTACATATCACATTTATAAATAGAGCGTTTCATACATATAAACTATTAACTTTCTAGTCATTTTGATATTGTTTCTAAACAACTTGTAAACACATACTCATCATTTATTCAATTTAATTAGTTAATGTTTCAATAGTTGTACCAACATATCATTTCCAAGCAATTCATGTAGTCAATCAGTATAACTTTTTTTTAATAGTTAGCTTGATGAACTATAGAAAAATAATTTAGATACTTGGTTATCCACCCAAAACACACCAGAATGCTCAAATGAGCTAAACCAACCAAGAACATATCTGGGCACTGAGTACCAAGCTCGAAGGCTAACATCCCTCCAGAAACATGTTTGGGCACTAAGTGCCAATCCCGAAGGCTACACATCCTCCCCCAGAAACACGCCTGAATCACTGTAAATACAACTCGATAATCCACAACAAATGCTGGATAGCGACACATTTAGTGAACATATAAGCATATCATATGTCATCATTTCATCTCATATCAAACCCATATAGTGCGCGATATAACCCTATTGGCATGCCAATCGTATCCTAATCCTTTACTACGTTCAAATCGGCATTTAAAAAGGATTCATAATATTTATAAATCAAGGGCACTTCCATGTTCTTAGTGCACAAGCTGTAAACAAGTCACATTCATTTTGAATGCATATGAATCATGTAACACCCCCAACCCGACCCTATTCATTGGGTCCGAATCTTGGGTGTTACCATGTAAACCAGTTAACAAATTTTGTAAACAGTTAACAATTGTACCTTACTTAAAACATGTTTCTTATTATTTTATTTAAAGACTCCATATTAAAGAACAAAGGAAAGCATTTAAACATTAATGCATAATACATCAAACTTGTAACAAATTATTACAACACATCGGCTTACAAAAGACAGACTCTTAAGGCGTAGTCCTACTAAACGCCAATTTTTTTCCAAAACATCCACTGTATGCATAGTATCCTCATACACCGCATCTCTGTCGCGTTCCTGGCATTGTCCCTCCAAGCAAACTCTCTTAAACAGCCATACCTGAAACATAAACATGACACTAGTAAGCTTAGAGGAACTTAGTGAGTTTTGAACACCACATACCTTTTATCTTTTCTTGATAAATTCTTCATCTTGAATATTTGGATTTCCCCATATCTATCTTTGGCAGATACGTTCACCTTATCAATTATATAATTACATTCTTATATGCCACTTATCATCCCTAACATATCATTATTCATCTAGTTGCTCAATTGACTCCAGGTCTTAACAGACAATACAACCTTTGTCTTTTTCTCATTAGACAACTTTTAATAGTTCTTCTAGAACAATTAATCGCAGGCATTATACTTGACGAATACCACTTACTATTCATACTTTCAATGATTTCCCACATTGAGTTTGCTAAATCAAATTAAAAATAGAATCATATCACGATTCTACCTAATACTTACTCATATTGATGAGAAACACTCCAGAGTATTCAGAAGAATTCCATACAACTTTACTACAGGGCAGGAGACCCCCATGATAAAGAACAACTTAGATTCCATCAGATTACAGATCAAGACATGATACTATTTAGATACAATGAATATTAGATAAATTAAGATTCCACCTTAATAACACGGATAACTCAAACTAATAGACTCTTATATCAAATAGGCCTACATACTAAACTGTTAGATAACTACAGTGAATACCCTCTATGAACATATTGATTCATACCTCTTTTCAAGAAACTTCTCTTAAGACTTATTCTATTTCATCACAAAACTTCTCACACCAAATAACTTCATATAGATCACATCTTTAACATAGACTTATCAGAGTAAGCCACAAGGTCTAGACAAAATAAGCCAAAAAAGCCATCAAAGTACGCTAGACAACATACTGAATACGCCACAAAGACTATCAGAGTACGCCATAAAGGTAACATACCAAATACGCCACAAAGGATACCAGAGTATGAAACAAAGGCAACAAACCGAATACACCACAAAGGCCAACTAGAATGCCACCTAAGCACCCCAAGTGAACTATCGTGTTTGCAATATGGATTTTCCTAAACTCACAGCCATGTGAGGTTTACCCATCATTTCCCTAAGACATACAAAAACCCTAGTCGATAAATGTTGCTCATCCGCCCTTTCCAAAATGTGCAATGGCTATGGACTTTCATTAGATTTACCATATCTTAACTTGTTTTTACTACCCGAAAGACTTCATTGAAAACCATTGTAGTGTCAAAACTCACATCTCAAAACCTCTTAACACTCAGTTACACCCTATTTCTGTATCTTTATCTATCACACCTAATATATCTAACATAGGTATACATTCAAATAAACTATACTTATTTTCTTAACCAAATCCTTAGCTTTCGGTTTACATAAGAAGAGTTACCAACAAATAACATTTAATATTTAAGAAAGAAGAAAGAATTAAAGAATCATCCTGAAGGACGAAGAAAATCTTCTCACAAACCTTCCTTAAACTTGAAACGATTTAGGACCAAACTGGAAACATTTGAAAAGTTTAAGAAAAAGTTAGAAAATTTTGACTACAACGGTCACATGGCCGTGTGGCCAAGTCATGTGCCTCACACGACTGGGACACACACCCGTGTCTCAGGCCGTGTAATAATTGAATTAGGGACACACGGCCATGTCCCAGCCTGTGTCCTCACCCATGTAACTCACTGAGTAGGTCACACGGCCATGCCACACGCCTGTGTGCTAAGTCGTGTAGCTCTCGAAATATCCCCACACGCCCGTGTGCCAAGCCATGTGTTAGGCCGTGTAACTGTCTGACTTGCATGCAATAGAACTTACAAGGGACACACAGCCGTGTCACCAGGCCATGTGGACCTAAATTTGCCCAAAATCAAACCATGTTCAACTCCAAACCATGCATACACCTAAAAGCAATTTGTGCACATAATCAAGACATCAAAACCTTACCAAAACATGCATATAATGACTAATTCAATATCCTTAAATCAATCAACCAATATTCCATTTCAAGGTACCTCACAAGCAAACATCAAAGCTTACCTATACATGCACATTTGTTCACATTTCCATCATCAAACATAATTCACCTTCTCACAAAACACGCCACAATTATGACCATTAACACTTCTATCACAAGACATGCCATTTGAGCCATTCAAAACATGCAACATGATATAGTCACAATGACACATACTAGCAAGGCATCAAATGTACCAACATAGTTAACTTACATAACGTATACATACTAAATCACTTTCAAACCATTTTCAAACTTAATAGCCTAGTTAAAATATGAACTAAAACATGTCACAAGTAACCATTTTCAATCTATCATCAACAAGCAGTTTAAAGTAATCAACATTACATAACTTGGTAAGGTATCAAGGTGTACCAAACCAATATAGCTTTCCAAAGCTTACACATACCAAAATATCATTAACACAGGCACTATAATACCATAACTACTCGTCCTATACATGTCATTATAAACCTTAACCAAATTACTCAAATACTACCGAATTGTCCAATGGATAGTGTGATAGATCACCGATAACCTTCCAACCGATCGAGCTTCAGGTAATTTGTAAAGTAAAGGAAAAATAACTACATAACCAATGAATGCTTAGTAAGCTCGTATAAAATTTAAACATAATATTCCATTTTAATAATGAACTTTATAGGATAATTACAAACCTATTCCAATGACATAAAACATATAAAACTATATAACATTCAACTCACAAATCAAGAAGTCCATCAACATCACATATTTTTCATTCATAACATAATAGGATTTTATAAGACATATTATACAGTTCCATTCACGAGTTAGTGTATTTATCCATGATATAGGTAAATTCATCCATAGTATTAGTAGATTTCTCACATATAAGTACATCATTTCACTCATAAATCATTTTATATCATCATATTATATCTCAATTATGAACTTACCGTTTCATTCCATTTTCTTGCCCATTTCATTTGTATAATACAAAACATAAGCATAAAAGAATCAACCATAACCACAAGCTTGGCACAAGCCTAAACATCATCATCAATACACAAGTTAGTGCAATTATACATAATTCTTTTGGGATTAACCACATGATAAACCATTTCATGAGAAAATACATCATTTGATTCATACAATCTTTTCAGGAGCATAAGCATATTTCCATTTGGAAACTTATCTTTTCAATCCTTTTCATTGCTCGTTGAACCATTTAGAATATCTTCGGATACTCGGAAAAGCTCACACGAAGTGTGCTTAACATATAATCATAACTTTTCATTTACATCATTGCTCACACGAGCTATAGGTCAGAATATAAGCTACACAATGCTTCTCACACGAGCTATGGAGTATCCGCAACAAATACAGGACCTCAACCATCGATAGGACATTCAAGACCAGCACTCGAAACATGAAATCCCTAATGACCTCAGCCCTCTTTCCTTTAAATTGTATTGACACAGAGATTTTGCTTCATTTTTGGCACCACTTAATATACGTTTTCGAGGGGAAATGGTTGAAAAAGGTTCCTGATTCAAAGCTCAAGGTTTGACCCCATTTGATACGTATCTCTTCCAGTTTCTTCCAAAATCCTGGGTCCTGAACCGAAAATTCCACCCTGTTTAAACTAGTTGTAGTAGGTACGCATTGATCATACCCGTATTGGCTCAGAACCATCAACGAGAAATAACTGACGACTCCCCATATGTCAATTAAGGGAACCTACAAATGACCACCACACTCGATGAGTACCATGCTCCGGATCATCCATGGAGCCCTCCATTCTATTTCTTGGTATGTCAATGTACTAAGGTTTTGAACCCACTCCTCAATCAATTGATTTGGAGGCTGCTCACTTTCCAAAAATTCATTTATAGGCCTAGTCAAATGAACAAACACCTTATGAAAACGCTTATAGAGGAACCTAAAATGGCTTTTCATCCATACGAACAACAACTGCGCACATCCTAAGACACACCCATCTCCTTTCCTTTTGATGAAAATGAGTGAAATGATGGTTTTAGCTAAGACTGTTGGAGTAGGATTCACCCAATTTTCAACTTAAAATAGAAAATCAGCTAGCTTCACACTCACACATCCCAGAGCTTTTGGGAACACAATCAACCCATATACGGCAAACGCGAACAGTGTCAAATGTCTATCACCGTTGGCCTTTCCCATAGCATCCCTAATGTCAGACCATGAAATGCAAGGACCATTTTTAGCTTTTAATCTTGCTTTCACCGTATCTACCAGTAATCCCATCAGATTGGCTAAGTGTGCCCAAAAATTGACATTCTGCTTCCAATATATCCTGAGCGGATCTCTAAAGTCATAGTGGAGAATGGTAGAATGTTCCTCAATAGTCGGTACCATATCCACTTCATTGAACGTAAAAAACCTATAAGTGGGATCCCAAAAACGTACCATGGCCTTCAATAGGACATCATCTGGTTTAACGAATAGAAGTTGTGCTACACCGCCATGCTTGTCCCAGAAGCGCGTTTTCTTAGCCTGTAACACCCCCTAACCCCAAACCGTCGCCAGAACAGGGTTACGAGGTATTACCGGACAACCAAGCAATTTAAAAATAATTCTTAAATAAATAACCATCCTATTAAAATAATTCATAAATTGTTATAAATTTTACTAATTGATTTCATTCATTTTAGAAAAATTTCTAAAGATTTCGCTTATTTTACATCAAACTCCCGCAATTTAAAACCATATCATTTTCAAATATAACCAATCAACCAATTCATTTCACATTCACATTTTCTATTCTAAATACTTCTAATCAAACTCAATCAACATAGTATCAATTTAAAATTTAACAAGGTAATAAATAAATCAAAATAGATAAACTTCTTTCATAATAATTCATAAACTTTTAATACTAACATTTTTTTTAAACCATTTATATTAAAACATAACAACCTTTATACACATCCTATGTACATGCCACATTACCCAAAGGAAACTATACATCAACAAAGTTATGCTGAAGTCGGGATTAGTCTGGATGCTGAACCGGGACCTTTGACTTCTATCGACCTGCGCACGGAAACAACCGTACGCTGAGTATTTCATACTCAATGGTATTACCATAATTCAAATTATAACAATATTTAAACATGTAATGCATAATTCGTATATACAATTTAAATTCAATATCTCAACGATAGCAATTCATCAACCAATATCATATATCCACAATTTGAGTTTGAACAAATCATGAACCTTAGGTTCATTCCTCTATCTCATATCACATTTCAATTCACAATTCAACTTTTTCATTTCATTTCAGTAGCTCTTTTGACCAACTCGTTCGGTTTATCATTTCATCATTTACCCTATTAACAAAACTCAGACTTTGGCGGATACACGGATCCAACCAAACACACCAGAATGGCACCCAGTGCCTCATCGGATAGTTCGAAACAATAGTTGACACCCAGTGTCTCATCAGTAAAGCCGAAGAAAGTTGGTACCCGGTACCTCATCGAATCTATCCGAAGAAATATAGTGACACCCAGTGTCTCATCGACTCGAGGTCGAAGTATCCCTGAACTCTTCCAATCCTATGGCATGCCAACTATATCCGACTCAGCCCGACTAATTAATAGGGTATTTAAATCACATATAACCTCAATTCAATCACAATTTCTCACATTTTCAATTCCATCATTTTCCACCTTTCAATCAATAATTAATCCACAATTCACACATTTTCACAACTCATACATTTCCATTCAATTTAATATCAATCACAATTCGATTCAAATTCACTTCCCGCTTTCAATTAACAAACAATTCAAATATTAATTCATATCAACTATTCAATTTAATTCCCACTAATAATAATAATAATAATAATAATAATAATAATACTATTACTAATACTAATATTAATACTTACCTAACATTTCATTTACTAAACACATAAATTAACATTTAACATTTAAAAATAAATAATTTGAATTATAGTAATACAAACCGTAAATCTCTTACTTTAGTCCTCGATAGCTTTCCCTTTTTCTTTTGATGCCGATGCCTCGGGTTCTTTGTTAGCTACGAAAATAATAATAATTTGTACTATTAAGTACAACACTAATTAAAATAAATAATTAAATTTCTAATCGATTCCCACATTGATCTCAATTTAATCCTAACTAAGTTTTCTTACTTTCCTAATTCAATTCACACTCTATTTTTATTTAAATTTCATCCAAACTCAAATTTAACTATTAAAATTTCAGCATATTTTCTAATTTCAAATTTCTTTAATTTTAGTCCCTAAAATATAAAACTTAAGGTTTAGTTTACAATTCAATCCTTTATTCAATTCCAATTAAAATTTCTATCAAATAAACCCTCAATTCCATCATTTATTCAACATAAACACTACTCAAAAATCTATTAACTTTCAAATTTTCAACTTAAATCCAAGAGTATTTCACTCTAGGATTCCAAAAACATCAAATTTATGAGAAAAGGACTTGATTTAACTTACCAATTAAACTTCAAGCTTCAAAAACCCTATTTTCCCTTTTTCTTTCTTTTTCTTCTTTCTCTGTTCTGTTTTCCCCTGTTTCATCTCTTCTATTCTGTTTCTTTGCTTTCTTTTGCTTTGTTTTTATTTCCTTTTTATTTCATTTACTTTATATTATATTAATTAATTATAAGTATTACAAATGTATGTATTTTATTAGTACACTTGTATTAAATCATCACCATACACTTGTCTTCTTTTATTTTATAATATAATTATAACTATTAAATATCTTTTGCTTATTATTTAAGAAATATACAAATAGTTTACAAATGAAATTTTATGTATTTTACACTTGTTTATTATCACTACCATACATTTGTCTCAATCTAACTAATTTATCAAATAAAAATCTCATAATATTATTTAATTAACAATTATCTTTTACTAAATTTTCAAGTAAATAAATAAATGTAGTACACTTGTATTTTATTTTACCACACACTTGGCAAAATCATAATTTATTATTATCCAAAATCTTATACTAATTATTTAATTATTAAATATCTTTTAACTTAATAATAACTAATAACTAATAATATATAATAAATATCTTATACTAATTAATAAGCAAATTAAATCTATAAACTACAAATATATACATACTTTAATTACACATGTATTATTTATCATCATACATTTGGCATATTTTGATTTATTTAATAATATAATATCATTATAATTTAATTATCATAAATTCATATAATATAAATTATATTTAAATATCATTAATTATAAAATTAAACAAATAAAATCTTAAATTTTATTCCTTTATGCCGCCTCAACCATTTTAAATGGCTTAATTGCCATTTAACCCTTTTACTTTCTTTCAATCTATGATTAAACTTTCACTCTTTATTCAATTTGATCAATTTCCCTAATTATTCTTAATCCGACTAAATTCACCTATCTAAAACCTATTTAAAGACACATCTAGTCTAGTAAATATTTCTAATAATTATTTTCAAACTCAATTTACTAAGACGGAGGCCCGATATTATACTTTTCTGATGCTCGTGAATTTTGGGTCATTACATAGCCTCGTCCCATGATTGCCATATCCCTTTAACTCATCTCCAAAATTCCTCCTACAGTCCATAAGACTATCTGAGGTAGGCTCAAGGCAAAACTAGCTATTTGGCAATCGCCTTCTCTACTTTGAGTACCCTCTAACATTCTCATTATTTTCCCTATATTTTCTACCCCATTTCAAACAACTGAATCTTCTCGAAGTTTGTTCATGTCAAATAGAGATGCGACACTATGCCCTAAGTATTTAAGTTATGCATGAATTATGTCATGGAGAGACACGGACACAAGAAAAACAAAGTAGTAAAAAAACAATAAAGTCAAATGAAAAAAAAATGTGAAATTAAATCATAAAACATTACGAACAAATTCGAACACAAATATAGGAATAAATGCTCATGAAGTCCTATAGGGTATTATTACGAGGGGTAAGGTACGGCTCTTATGTCTAGGCTTCACATTTAAAATGTTCATTACATGCTAGCTTACGGCTGACTCTAGTGCACTTGGAACCCAAAGCTTAAATACGACATCCATAAAAATGCGTTCCCCTTTAAAAGGGTTCGCCCTTGGGTGGTAAAACTTCCATAGCGTATACGGTAACATTTGCTACAGGAACATCTATATCTATCTTAATCATACAGTAGTCCTTAAACTTATGTGGTGACATATTGCCACACAAAAGCCTAAGGCTACTTCTCCTAAACGGGATGGTCCCGGGAGTAGGACCGAAAGTAAGATGCAACATGAATGACAATTATAGCCACCCCACGACAGTAGAGTCGATATACATATTAATCAATTTCATCGATAAAATAATAAACAAATACATTGGCATACATATCAAAATAGGACAAGTAAATGAAATGAACAAATAAATCAATATTTAACACATATTCAACCATTTAAAACAACATTAGACAATTAAATAAATTAATGCACGAATAAAAAAATCTAATATGCACAAATACTAAAAAATCTAGCTCTCAAACTTAAGTAATTCGACTCACTAACGTCCCCAATGGAGTCGCCAAGCTGTCATAACGTTGCCTACATAAGAGTACGAGGGCATAGGGTCCTAAATTAATGTAGAGTCGCCACTAACCTATTAGGGCTAGGTTAGTTAGCCACCTATCATTTAAAAGTCTAAAATTAATACTACGAAAAATCCTAAAAGTCTAGACTCGATCTCATCACTAAATTTCGGGTTCGAGAGTACGGTTACATATGGGGAAGGTTATAGCACCCCCACAACTCCTATCTAGGGATAGTCCTACGAGATCTTGGGAGCTAGGTTTTTTTTATTTAAGCATATTAATGTCTTAATCTAGGCTAAAATCCTTTAGAAATCTTAAATAAAAAATGCTAAAGAAAATGCCACTGGTTTACTTGTAACTCGGTTAAGATGCGTTCACCAAACTTATCTAATTTGAAACTTAAATTAGAGATTTTTACTTTTAACGGGAACCTTGAAGGATACCTAAATAATTCTAGTAAATTACCTTCAATTCCTAAAATTAATTCTATCTTAGAATTCTAAAAAAACCTAGAAATTACTAATGAATTAAGAGAAATATTAAAATTCATCGCAACTTATTCGATCTTTTTTTTTAAGATTTAATTAATAACGTTGAACCTATCAAGATCTTACGAAAGTATCCTATGTCGGGTTTATGATTTATCTTACTTTAAAATTCTTGATCTAAAGTTTAAATTCGTCAAAATCATAAAATAATATATCTTAAATATCATTTATTAGATTTCTTAAAAGTTTCAAAAATAAAATACTTAGAAAGACCTACTCATGATTTACAATTCACCTACAAAAATTTTAGTTTTTATCTTGAACAAAGTTCTAAAGAATATTTACACATTAATTTAATATTCTAAAGAGGAATCCTATACGATATTTAAAGTTAGTTTAAAACCCTAAAAATATCTTACATATTATTTATAATTTTCTAGGGTAAATGGTAGATAAGATCTTAAAGATTAACCTAAATTCAAATGTAAAGAACCTTATGGTTTCATTAAAATGTAACACCTACTTAACTAACTTTATGTCAGCATTTATAGGATCAAAAATGACCTAAAGTTCCCTCTTTTAAAACGAATACTAATATAATAGGAAAATTAATTAAATTGGTTAAAATTAATGAAAAGTTAAAACTCTTTCAAAAGGAAATAATAAAAGAAAACTTAAATAAATGAAATAAATAAGACCTTGACATGATGATGATAATAACAACAATAATACACCTTATTCATAATACAACAAAAGAATCAAAGTAACATAAACAAGTAATATTAAAATGTATGTATGGGGAATGTGTAAAAAAACATAAATATAAATAGACATGAAAATAAATAAAGCGAAATAAGAATAAATAAAATTATACAAGTGTGAATAAATATAAAATATTAAAAGAAATTGCATAATTTACATTAAATATATAATGTATAAATGCAAATGAAAGGGAAAATATAAGTGTAAATAATTTATTAAAGATGGAAACAAAATGACATAGCTTGATTTTGGGACTAAAAGATAAAAAAATATAGAAGACAGAGGACTGATGTAGCAATTAATTTGCTTTTAATTTTAAAATTTTGGATTAAATCGAAGGTTTGAATAAACAAAAGGGTTACGTGTAAATAGGCCAAAGAGTGAGGGCGACACTGTAAAAAAGGGGTATTTTTTGTAAATTTAAAAAGTAAGGGGATGGGAATAAATTATCCATTTTAGCACATATAAATAGGAGAAATCTATTCATTGTTTCATTTTAACCTCATTTTTTTCAAAAAAAAACTCTTCCTCCTTCTCTTCATCCTTCTATGTTAGCCATGGCTCCATCACCGGAGAGTCTAACGGCTCTCCGGCTTCCGGTGGTGGAACCGACGCATATGGTGGCCGAATTTTATTTTTTTTTGCAAAATCAAAATTTCCTTTAAAAAATCACTACTTTTCTAAAAAAATTAAAGTTTTATTTCGAAATAGTTGAAAAAGATCAAAACTTTATTTTAAAAATTTAAACTTTACCTTTAAAATGACTAAAAATATATATTTTATTTTTAAAATCTAAACTTTCTCTTTTTCTTCTTTTAAAAATTCACTACTTTTATTAAAGATTAAAGCTTTTATTTGAAATATTTAAAAAAAATCAAAACTTTGTTTTAAACATTTAAACTTTCCTTTAAAATGTCTAAAATATTTTTTATTTTTAAAAGTCTAAACTTTCTCTTTTATTTAAAAATCACTACATTGTTTTAAAATTTTAAACTTTCCTTTAGAATGACTAAAAAAACATGTTTTATTTTTAAAAATCAAAACTCTCTTTTTTTCATTTCAAAAATCACTACTTTTCTTAAAGATCAAAGCTTTTATTTCAAAATAGTTGAAAAAATTAGAATTTTGTTTTAAAATTTAAACTTTCCTTAAAATGACTAAAAACCATATTTTTATTTTTAAAATCTAAAATTTCTCCTTTTAAAAAACCAAAATTTTTCCAAGATCAAGCCCTTTTTTTAAAAAAAAATTCTTTATTTTAGAAAGGGGAAGGGAAAAAACTGGATTTTTGGGGCTCCTAGGGGCGGATGACCAACGGTCCGGTAACGTCCCCTTCATCAAAACCCAAAACCCGATCCCTCATGTCATGTCTATGACAAAAAGAAAAGAAAAATAAATAGCATGCTTGTTGTTGTTGTTGTTGTTTTTACCTTTTTTTAAAAAAATAAAGAATATGAAAAGCCTCCTTTTTTTCCCTTTCATTTCATTTCATGTATATATATTATTTTTCAATCTTATTTATTTGTAAAAAAAAGATAATAATAATAATAATAATAATAATAATAATATTTAATAATAGTAGTAATGATAATAATAATAATAGTTTGGGTCATTAACAAGCCCAAAAAAAGGAAAGAAAAAGAAAAAAAAACAAAGGCCTCCAATTGACCAAAATCGGGCTTCGAACGGACCCAAG
Organism: Gossypium raimondii; assembly: GCF_025698545.1. Lineage (NCBI taxonomy): Eukaryota > Viridiplantae > Streptophyta > Magnoliopsida > Malvales > Malvaceae > Gossypium > Gossypium raimondii. The sequence goes on from NC_068568.1 coordinate 29,091,123, forward strand.
AGAGATAAAAAATTTAAAGGGATCAAATGGCCCTCCAATTGGGTTTGGACAAAAATGGGTGTCTACACTGATAATCTCACTTTTTCTATTGTGCAACACTAGAACTCAATTTTCTGAAAAGTGGACTCAATCAAATAATCAACTAAGTTCTCAAAATATAAATATTTTATAAATTAGACCATAACTCAAATCGACATTAACAATTCGATGTATTTTGTAAAACTAAGATAAACATGCTAAGTTTTTCTTCAAAGATAAATGGATGACCTAAAAAGACCGTTTTGGAAATCTAATTATTTTACTAGGCCATTTCAGTGGCCAATGTAGCCTTCAGAATTTGGTCGTAATGTTTGGGTCGAGTTAAAGAGGTTTACATTTGGTGGTATTAGAGCCCAATTCTTAAACTCAGATTATGGTTTTTAAGAGTCTGCATGCATTTTTTTTAAAGAAAGGGGAAATATTGGGAACCATGCCAAGCATGTTTTAAATAATGTTTTTCAAAATAAAATTCCAAGACCCTGATGCCATTCCTCATTAGTTACTATTACTTCTGAAATTGTAGACAAACATTAGACTATAGATACTCAAAAACATAACCTAGTTTGTAACGCCCTCCACTCGACCCAATGAACTGGTCTAAGTATTGGGTATTACGTCCTATAACAGATATAACTTAAGCTTTTTGTCTATGTAAAAGTTCTATCTATGAATGTGATAGTCTTTTATGGGTGTACATTGTATGGTTACATTTATAACTCATGATAATGAAATTTTAGTGTTCTCTATTTTTATCTCTTAGTCTAGTGTAAACACATTGGAATGCTACTTAAATAACTTATGTTCTAACTTGGACACACCACTTAACTTCCTTTGTATGCATAACAGCCCATCGTGCCACATCCTTTTGGCATAGCCCTGGCGTCATCCCTCCTGGCGTATACTTCTTTGCAACCTAAAACATGAAATAACATTCATAAGTTTATAAGAACTTAGTGAGTTAAACCTTAAATACCTGATTCATCACATCCAAGCATAATAAATGCTTTGCACATCTTACATGTTTCCTTAGACTTTGCCCTATCCCTTCTGGCAAGTACTTCATTAAAGATTTCCTTTAACGGAATGTAATTACTCCTTTATATTTTATACCTTTATCTTCCTCACAGTGTCTTTAAGGACTTATCTTCCTTTCATATTCATTAAGCCTTCACTCTTTTAGGCTCCAGATTCGAGGTCCAAACTGAAATGATCATTTCTTTCCTTTGAGCGTGCTATACTTAAAATCTCTTCACTTTCTATGTCTTTTCTTAAATATTATCTTTACATTGTCATTAACCATTTTTTACCTTATTAACAAACTTACAATCTTATTTCATACTTACTAATTTTTCCATTACCTTCAGGCAAGGTAGACTACACCCATTACTTAACATAGAGTTCGTCCAGATCTTTCTTACTTCAAGGTGCTATCTATACATGCATTTAACACATATCCTGGATTCACCACCTATTCTGGCGTGTTCTAGCTTCGGTGTTCTTTTCTTATTATCATGTGGGGTTCACCATTTCATTTACATACGGTGCCTTTCTTTTAGAGTTCATTGGATACTTAGTTTCTTCTACTTGTTCATACATTATCCCTTACGCTTATCTTACCTTCAAAGTCCTATCTTTACTTTGCCTTCAGATGACCATTCATGCCATTCTTTTCTAATTCCTTACACGCCATTCATTCAAAATTTGCCATGAAGACATTCCTTTATGTTAAAATAAGCTTTATTTGATAATATATTTTGATATAACAAATTAATGTGTTTTTGAATAAAATTTAAAGTTAAACAAAATTGGGAAGAATTGATAAAATCAAGTTTAAATGGTCTCAATTGAGTTAAACATTTTTAATCATGTTAAAACTATTTTTAAACAAGTCAGTATTGCTCCAAGCCAAAAAGTATTGATACACATACTAAAATTGATACTAAATTGACATTCTGTTTTCAATTTTCACAAAAAATATCGGTACCTTACAAAAAGTATCAATACCTTTTATTAGGTTTCGATAATTTGTCTTTGGTATCATTGTAAACTAATTTCAACGATCACTAAATGAGGCATTAAATGTTAATAGTATCGATACTCGTAGAAAACGTATCGATACCTTTTGTTGCAGGTGAATTTAATGATATGGTATTTTCATCCACAATGGCTCTATTAACTTTCACAACAACCCCAACGATTGGAAATGTATTAGAGGATATAAATACCATGTTCCAAAAGTCTTACAATAATGAAAGAGATCATCAAGCTTAAAGATCAATCAAAACAACCTTAATGCTTATTTTTTTCATATTCTTCTTGTAAACACTTGTGAGCTTTCATTGTATTCATTCAGGTCAAGTGTTATTCTTTGTATTTGTGCTTAATTAGCAAACACATCAATCTTGTAAGGATTACTTCTTAGTTTGCTATTTGGTATTCTCTTTGAGAGGGTTGAGTATTAAGGTTTGGGTGGAAACCTTAAGGGAGTTGCAATCTTAATATTTTGAGTAGATATCTAAAGGAAGATTGTAAGGTTAAACATTTTCCTCAAAGTTTGTACAAATTAGTAAATTTGGGAAAATCCTTAGTTGTGGAAAGCTAAGGTAATGAAGTAAGCAATCGGGGTCAAACCACTATAAATTGTTGTGTTCATTGTTACACTTTCTTTCGTTGCTTCCACAAATTTTCTTAAGGCCAATTCACCCTCCACCTCTTGGTGATTTCAAGTTGTCCTTTCGAGCTAATACTTTATTTAAATAACCGCAAAGGCTTCCCTTATATTTTCCACAAGGGTTTTCCTTTACAGAGTTGCCACTAAGGCATCCTGTCCTTAAGTTGTACCCCAATGGCATTTCTTTTCAGGTATAGCCACTCCTTTACAGAGATGGCCATAGAGGCTTTCCTTTGACAGAGATCGCCATAAAGACATTTCCTTTCAGAGATTTGCCACAAAGGCGTTCTTTAAGAGGTTCGCCAAAAAGGCTTGCCTTTCTAGAGTTTTGCCACAAATGCTTCCTTAAACAGAAGTTTCCACGAAAGCTTACATTTCTGAAGTTTTTCCACAAAGGCATTTTCTACATTCAGTATTCACCACAAAGGCTTTTCTGTCCAGATTTTATCTACAAAGACATCATTTAGATTCAGTTCTCACCACAAAGGCTTTCCCGTCCAAAGTTTTTCCACAAAATTTGTCCTTCAGCCAGTGTTTTAAATGATAGGGATTTGCCTAAAGTCACATTTAGTGAGGTTTGCCCTTCATCATTCTAGGTCACACAGAAAACCACGTTAGGTAAAAATATTCCTTAAACTTCCCCATATGATGTCATAACCCACCAGTTATAGTCTTACATGATATGGTCTTCTTTCCATATGATGTCATAACCTACTAGTTACAGTCTTACACGATATGGTCTTCTTTATATATGATGCCATAACCCACCAGTTATAGTCCTACATGATATAGACTTCTTCACATATGATGTCATAACCCATCAGTTACTATCTTACACGATATGGTCTTCTTCAATGCTATGGCCATAGACTTGTCTTTTCATATATTCGTTTTTTAGTCCAAATGGACCCCTTTGACGACTTTGGAGACAAACACAGACTCATCATGCATTGACCTATCATATAATGACATGCTCATGGCAGACACATTCATGCTTTCAGACTCATTTAGGTATCATCCATATTCAGATTCATATCCTACACTTAATCCATCAAACTTCATACATTTCATACATGCATGATCATAAACCTTTCATTTTGTATCAGAGTTATTACATCATATTTTGTTAGCTTCATTTTTACTATTTGGTCACTTAGCATAGAAGTTCCTAGAACATACATACTACATGAAAGAGTCAGCTTAGGGACTCACCTGATAATCTCAAAGGTAGTTTAAACTTCAGATCTAGCCTTTCTTGTGAAATCAATAGTTTGGGCTCCAGATCCATCATTCAGCCAAATGCTACAGCCTCCTCTACCTTGATAAACAAAGGTAGTTTGTTAGAACCCATTCGGGTAACCTTTATCATCACTTTAAAACCCAAACGTATCACTAAACCCTATTTCTCCAAGCATACTATAAATTTGTGTTCCCTTGACCATCAGAGTCATGAAACGTACCTTGATGGGAGGGAAAATCACTAACTAAAATTGAGGTTTCAAACTTATCTTAGAGAGATGTTTCCATATACTTTTAGCCTTAGTTCTTAAAAATGAAGATAACTCTCCCTTAACTTAACCCAAGTGTCATTTTAACTTAACTCAAGTCTTTATGGGAACTTAGTAAACGTCACATCAAGATTGAATTGCCTTATCAAAATTTGTCACCTTTAAGAACTTACTCGATTACTCCTTTAGCCTTTAACCCTTCTAGTTCAGTTAATTCCTAACCATCTTTCCTCACAATTTAGTTGACATGGGACCACATTAGTCACTGGATGCACTATACCACGGCGTGGACTCATACCTTATAACCATTCCTTTCATAATTACCACTTCTATTTCACTTATTATTGTAATTTGACAGAGAGTCATTGTCTATTTATTTTCATGTCAAAGTCTGCCCATCCTATACACTGAAAAGGGCTTTTGGGCAAACACTAATTCGCCAATAGTACTTCTCTATACTATGTGTCATAATCATATATATATTCTTACCAGCACTCCTTGATTTGTCATACTTGTCATTCTTTAGAGTTAGTCATAAGTTTTGTTCTTTCATAATATCCTATACCTTGTACATACCAGAGTTCGTCATGGGTTCCTTTCTTTTTGTTCAAAGTTCGCCAAACCAGGGTATCACTGGTGCACTAAGAATGTCCTTACACTTAATCGAGTCCTAACGTTGAGCACTCAAAACTTACCTTTAAGTTTTCCTTTTATAAATGACAGTTAAATAGTCAGGACTTCGCTAGGTGGGATATTACATAGTTACTTTTACTTCTGAAGCTGTAGACATAGATTGTAAACACTTAGAAAAATAACTAGTGCTTGAACTTTTTGAAACTGTAGATAAAATTTAGATTGAATACTTCTAACTAGTCACTACACTTCTGAACTCTAGTTATACAATAAAGCTGTGGACTTAGGATTTCATTATGAATATTAGAAGCATGCAAAACCAAGAGGCGACAGCGTCATGTGGCTCAGACTGAGTCCTCTGCTTCTCAAAGAGGTATACCTGACCCTAAGACCAATGATACTATGAATGCACCGGTCGTTGGTGGTGAAAATCAAAAAACTAGGGATTATGAAGTATCCCAAGCCATGTTAAGGGTTGTTCAGAGGGTTGCTGGAGCCCAGTATAAATTTGGGAATCGAGGACCTATGACTAGAGGTGCTCATGGGTCGGGCCCAACCAAAAATTTAGTCTCGTTTGCTAGGCCTAAACTAGCCCAAAAAATGGGCCTAAAATTTTGCCCAAGCCCAGCTCGGTCGTATAAATTTTTTAAAATTTTTTATATTGTTTTTTATATAGTTTTAAATATATATAATACATCAAAAGTACTAAAAACGTTAAAATAAATATTTCCCAATAAATTGAAAATAAATTTTAAAAAATATGTATACTTAAATAACACTAAGATAGATGCAACTTAACAAGCAAATGCCTCTAAAATAATAACAAATTTAACAATAAAACAAGTTGAAACAGGGGGATATCACTGTGGCCGAGTATGAAGCTGAATTTTTGTGACTCAAATGGTATGATCAAGGATGGTTGCTACTAATTAGGATAAAAGCTTGAGATTTGAGGATGGGTTGCGGTATGATCTGAAGATTTAGGTTGCTCTGCATCAAGAGAAGGTTTTCAAAACTCTGGTTGAAAAGACCAAGATAGTGGAAGAGATTAAGCATTTGGAACACAAGAAACGAGAAAAGAACAAGGTTCAAAATAAAAAGGATTCCGATTCAACTGGTTTGATTTCCCGACCCTTGAAATGGGCCAGAGAGGGCAAGCCATAACAAGGGGTTGCAGTAGCTAGTGTTAGAGGTAGGACTCTGAATTGTGCATATTATTTTAGTGTACAAGAAATCTTTTATATATCTTGCTACTTAAATCTTTCATATTGTTTTAGTGTACAAGAATCCCAACAACTCCCAACTAAACCCTATACAAGATCCACTTGAACAATATTCATGCAAATCATGCATACTATGTCTTGACGGTGTCTCACGATCGGCGTGGTCTTAAAGACAATTAAGTCTCCTACAGCTTCCTCATACACTTAATAGGCTCTTAGTGCTTAAACAAAACTCTGGGGTGTACTCTTCTTAAGTGCGCACTTTCTTGGGCATAATCTTTCCTCACTTGAAAACATCTTGCAATTAATTCCTTAGATACCGCCAACAGGTGGATGCTTTAATGCTAGTATACGCCAATACTCTAAATCGCCATCAGGCCAATAGTGTGGCGGATTTTGTTACACAACGCGCCAAAGAATTTGCATACATACTTTACTCATCTTTTTGGATTCGACGATTTTAGAGGTGTGACACATTTGTTGTTCCAAACACTTCTAATCACCTACAAAATGGTTCTAAATTATTTTCAAATACTTTTAAAGCCTTTAAATTATTTAAAACTAAACTTTATGATTTTATGAAAATGAATTAAGATGGAAATTTTAAATAATCTGAGATTTTTGTTCCAGATAGGCTTCAATAGCATCTCCCGTTAGTATCATACATTAGGATGGGTGAGGGGTGTCATATTTACGAGTATCAAAGCTTAGATTTAGTCAGTTCTTGGATGAAATTGAGCTTGTAAGTCGAGTTTAAGTATACATGTCAATTAAGAGAACAAAGGCGATGATATCCCCAAGTATTTTTTTTGATAATTGGTGACATCGAATTTTTATCAATTTGGTAGTAAGTCTAATATGATTTTATATACATGCATTGGAATGAATATAATTAATAAGCATACTGGAATAGAGTTGTTGATGAGGATTGATGTGTCTATGGCCACATCAAAATGGTGATGTGAGAACACCTCTTGAACGCAAGTAGTGCTCAATACACATTTGGTGACTATGAGAGGCACTAAGGGACATCTTTTGAACTAGAAAACATGTGACTGTTTGTGTAGAGCATTGGAAAGGGCCTATGTGACTTGTCATATGTGAAAAGATAGATGTGTGAATAAGATTCGTGCTAAGATGAGACCTTGGCCCCTAGAGTAATCCTTAGAAAAAAAATTTGTGTATGAGTAGGATCTATCAAATTTGAATGAGGTGATCTTTGTAGTTTTTGAAACTTATGAATGGAAGTGATATCTATGTTTCTTATTAAGTACATGTGACTCATTCTTAAGACCTTGTGATCTTTATATGAGAAAAGTTGAATGTTTCAATTTGTGGATATATATACATTTGATGCAACTTTGAGAATGGATTCTGAATCTTAAATATGTAAAAGTACGACATACATGTGTAATTGATTTGCATGAAAGAATAGCTTTAAATCCTTAAAAAAGATAAAGATAAAAGCAAGGGAAATGTTTGTCGTAACAAGCATGGTATAAAATCTCCCCAATCTAGTATGCTTCAAAATATTAAATGTTTTTTATTTTGGGGATAAGCCATATAGCGTTCAATGTCCAGATAAAAGGGAAATGATCTTGAGGAATGACAGGACAATTGAAACCGATGAAAAAAGTGGGAGTGACTCGACACCCTAGTCCAAAGAAAGGAATGGCATGGAATTTGTCGTTGTGAGGAAGCATTAATGGTTAAACTGTTGGATTTACGATAATGGAAAATGTGATAGTAGCAATAGAATCTTTAAAAAATTTCATACAATAGAATCAACTCATGACATCTATTGCAATAAACCACCATAATCTAATTACCTAAGTATGTTTTTTGTCTGATGCCACAAGAAAATTAAAGTTGGTGTCGAATACGTCAAGGAGGATCTCTGGGCTTTTTGATCTGTCAAATATGATCTCTAAACAATCCGAATTTTCAACTAAACAATCTTTTTCACTATTTTCGAACTCACATGTGCTTAAAGAGTGGACTTCAAATCTAAAATCATGAATAGAGGATATCTAAATAAATCACAAACAAACTTTCGAATCTAAATCTCTCCTTAGTCACTCAAATTCTATCTCAAATTAAAATTGCTTTAGTAAATATAAATATTAATCTTACCTCAAATCTAAAAAACCAATAACCCAAAATTTCCTAATTTATTCTATTCTCAAAGAATTAGCATAAATAACAAGTTTCTAAATTTTGACAAGGTTGCTCAAAGAAAATTCTAACTATTGATGAAAATGGCAAACCAATGTGTTTATTTATAGATAAGAGTAAAATAAAATGCTAGGATGTGACATGAGGAACTTTTAGGTAGATCTTGAATTTCTAAGCGGCCTTGTGATGGTCTCGTAACAAATGACGAGATGCTTTATGAGTTAGTTCTCTTTAGACTTTTATCTAGTCCAAATGACGAGGTGATATAATTAACTTCAAACAAGATTTAGCAATAAAAAAAAAAAATTTCTTTTCCGATTTTTTTTCAGATTAAAAAAAATTGAGCAAAATATTTATCATATATGCAATCTTATAGCATATAAATAAAAACATAAGGAAAAGATGAGAGGACTAGCTTTGCTCTGCCGACACTTGCTAGAGATTTTAATTAATAGGAGAGAAAAGAGATTCAATTATGGAGAAGAATACGAATCTTTACAAAGTGAAAAAGCCATTTTGATTAAAGACAAGATTAGCTCTTTTCTTATAATTTCCTAATGTTACTACAAACTACTTAAAATACAGATTGTTAACTCAAATTTAATTTCTTCAAATATTATCTTGTAAATATAAATTAATTATATTAAATCCGAATTTTGGATTCTATTAGGGAAAATATTATCTTTTAATTATTTTTAATTTGAAATCTAAATTCTATTACACGGAAGGGTTTGTCAAGACACCCCATGTGACAATGTGAAAAGCAACATAAGATTGACAACCTAATCAGCATTATTTTATTTGCTTCATAAAAAGCCTCAATGGTCGGTCGTTTATAATGCCAAGAACCTAACTTTTTAGGTATCATAAAAATGTAATGACGAAACAAAAATTTTAAAATTAAGCAAACTAAATGGTAAGGAGATTTACAACCCTCAAAGCAAATTTGAGGCTAAGAAAACCATCCTCTATACTTCATATTATACTATAAACAAAGTAACAATTATTACAAGCATAAAATTGATCTCTCCAAGAATAGAGCTTTGCCTTTACTACCTTACTTCCATAATTTAGAAGTAGTGGGAAAAAATAAAAAATTAAGAACTATGATTTTCTCGTACATCTTTTTCTTTTCCCATTTCTTTTGTTTCTACAATTTCACAATGAAATAAAACTCTTTTTAAGTTTGTATGGTGTTCATTTTACCTAGCTCTTCTTTGATGTTGCCGCATTTTGTTTTCTTTTACAAGCAGCTCAGCATATAAAAGCTCGTTCCACGAATCCGGCACACCGGGAAGGCACCAATGGCTGCAGTCCTGGTATTTTAGTGGTGCTACTCTTTCGTCTTCCGGTAATGTTTGCTTCAGGTGTTTCCGGTAGATAGATGGGTGGCCATCCTTTCTGAAATCGGTCAGCCGGGTGATATTTAGGTAGGTGACGTGCGTTTTCATCCCCTTCAGCACTGATTCTAACACCAACATCTTTGGTGGATATGGTTTAAGATATGTTTCGTTCTTGATCGGCCTAGTTTCGCTATCACATGCTCCTCCAGAATTCCACTGTCCGCCACTGGACAAAGATTCAAACACCCGTAAATAATTTAGAAATAATATACTATGGTTGAACTAACATGAAATTCAAAATGAAGACCATGAAAGGCCTCCATAATTCTCAGCAAGTACAAAAATTATGCAGCAAATATAGCAACCGATTGTCCTACCCCTTTGTTCTGTTCCAAAACTGGACCAAAACAACATAAAAAAATCTCACTTTACCTGAAATGCGATGCGGAATAACCCCTAAAGAACACCATAGTCTTCATAGGATTTACACTAGCATCAACCCATCTAGCCCAGGTTGTCAAAGCTTTCCGAAAGGCCTCGAGAACATTCAATTCATTATAAACATGGCTACCTTCCTGGTAATAATCTTTCCTGTAGTTTGCCATTGTTTAATATGAAAAATAATGGTTAAACTCCATAGATCACCCATAACAGCCTTATAAGGTAAACAGTTACATGGAAATATAATCAACCAACCCTTTGGAAGTTTTCTCATGAGTCCACCAATGACCTGTATTGAAGATAAGGATATCTGCCGATTTATATTGATCTGATGATTTTCCAACAAGATCAAGCCGCAATGTCTCCTTCTTTGCTCCAGTTTTGTCTGGCATTTCCCATTCTCGGACCAAGAACGGAGATACGAAGAACTCTATAGTGAAATTATAATCCTGTTCATCATCATCCAAGCCAACCCCAAAAAGGGAAACAAAATAAGTTTCATTAAATTTCAAGTACATTACCTAATGTACCAAAGATAAGCAATGAAAAACCTACTTTGAATATGAAAGAATACGAAGCTTCCCCTCGAAAATAATGTCTTCCATGTGCTTCATAAACATTTTCGGGCTTTTTTGCAGCATTTCTCAGAATGCAAACTAGAGATTCCCACATATTCCTATTTAAAGAATCCCCGACAAAAACAAGCCTCTTACCCCTCAATAACTCTAACATGTGACCACCATTCAATCTTCAAGGGGAAAAAAAAAAGGATCAGTTTCATGTAATTAATCTTATTTTAATAATAAAAGAAAACAAAATTCAACAGTTTATATTGCAATCTGTAAATGAAAATGCAATCAACAGTTTAGATTACTAACAGAATCAAATAAAATCCCTAGATGACTAATTCAAAGATCAAACATGACCAAATTCCATTAAAGAAAAACCAACTCAATATCAAACCGATCAAACACGCTCAAAAGTATTACTTGGACGATAAGACACTAAAAACAACATTAAAAGAATCAAATACCTTGGTAAAGTGCAGCCTTTAGGCTTCCATTTCAGTTTCTGATAATCTCTATCAGGCCTTCCATTGGCAACGCAACTAAACTGCTCATCAATGAACGAACAGGACCCAGGTTTATAAAGTGGATATGAATCATCCTTCAACCATTTTCCATCGAATAAATCGCAGTTCATCAAAGAGTCGATTAAATTATCAATTTCCTGTTTAGCTGTCAACCCTGAATCACTTCCATTGCTTGGTTTGTTTGTTAGGGAAGCTGAGTAGTTCGACACCACACCCTTTTGCCCTACGATTTTCTCTCCCTTCCCAGAACTTAACTTGTTGGAAGATTCAGATTTAGCTGGAGAATTGGTGCTCCGATTAGCTGCCTCCAGGGTTTTCTCTGTGACCGTTGTTGTCTGATTAGATTTCAGAACTTGAGCTTTATCAGAATTCTCTTTCTTTCCAGTCTGGTTATTTGTACTTGGAGGATTTTGATTCAAGTTAGGAGGAGGAGAAACTGTGGTCTGATTTGCATGCAAAACTGAACTTTTGGTGTTGTTTAAACCACTGTAGGGAGACCTAAAAGTTGTATTTTCGGAGCTGGGGCGTTGTTTATTTATGTTGAAAGATTGGGTTTTGTTGGTTTTTTTGGCAGAAAGTAGGTCCTCACTTGGATTGTTGGCTACTTGAGTTGCAGTGTTATTAGATCTGGTGTTGCTATTAGAAGAAGACGGAGATGGAGATGGAGAAGGAGAAGTGATGTTAAGAGTTCGTGAAGAAGAGGTGTTGGGAAAGAAGTAATCGAAGAGGGAAAATGATTGAGATCTGTAAGAGCCAGCAGATGAAGTAGCTGGAGAGGAAGTTGATGAAAAGATGTTGGTGACCCAAGGAGAAGAAGAGTTAGAAGAAGGGCTAAAAGCTAAGAAAACAGTAAAACCGACGAAGGCAAACATGAAGAAAGCCACTGTTCTCCTTGTTTTGATGATTGAAAACAGATAATTAAACTCTGCCGTGACTGCAGTCGTAGTTCCTCCATTGATAGGCGTGTACTTTGCTATATCCGCCATGGAAGAGACCAAACTTGATCTCTTTTGAGTTTCTATCTCGCAAAACTCAGATATAGAATAAAAAACAGATGAGATGGGAAAGTGAAAGAGAAAAATTAGTGTTTGGGGAGAGAGAGTGGAGAAGTGGGACGACTCTTAAATATGAATACGACTCTACACAAACAGATACTAAATTTTAAGTTGATTTTTCAGTTCAATAGTGAATAAAATGAAATACTAGATCAATCTAATTACAAAATTAGGACAGGTTAGTATTAATCCATTTTCGATTCTGAGTAAATTTTTAATTTGTCGGCCATTATTTTGGTAGAATTTTTTATTTTAATAAATAAAAAATTCCATAATCAATAATCATATATATATATAATAAGGTATACAAGTTGATTTTGTGACAAATGACGCATTTTCCATTTTTTAGACTTTTTAGATAATCTGTTTAATTTTTCATTATCCATTTAATTTCTTTACTTTCAGAAATTATTGTATATATTTCTTCTCAAATTATCCTTCCAAAATATTTTAAATATAAAATTATATTATTTTTATTTAGCTAAATCTATAAATAAAGTACTATAAATAACGTGATAAATATATAAAATAAAATTGGACAAATGAAATATATTTACTACAAAGCAAATATAATTTGAAATAAAAATATATTTGTAATAAATATATTATTTTCAAATTACAATACTTAAATAAAATTTGGATTAGTAATAAAATTGGATGTCTAGATTAAAAGTATTTTAATTATTTATAATTATGCATTGTACGGGTATTAAATCAAACTACTAAAAATTTTAATATTAAACCTAAATTATCTAAATTTATACAAGAAATTATAAAATAATTTATTATGATTGAGTTTAATTAATAATTTATTAATATCATAAAATATAAATTTTAAATTATTAATAATATAATATTGATGTTTAATATTTATTAATAATTTGGTTTAAATATAATATAATTAACATATTTAATATATTATTGTTTATAATATTGCACGTGCATTAAATATAATATATTAATAATTTTGATGTTTAATTAATAATTATTTTAATTATAAACAATAATTAGATATTTTAATTATTTAAAATATACTAACATTTTAATATTTTTATTTTATTGTACAATCATAAATAATTTATTTAAAATTAACATATTTAATAATTTGTCTAAAAATATATAAATAAACTATAAATGATTTAAATAATCTAAGTTATTAATATATTCTTAATAAATTTATCTAAATATATAAATAAACTATAAATTATTTAAATAATCTAAGTTATTAATATATTCTTAATAAATTTATCTAAATAATTATCTAAACAATAAATTATCTAAGTAATTTTAAATAAATTATCATAAGTAAACTATGATTTTTTAAAATTAAAAATAAATTAAATAAATTATATACAGAAATATATTAAAAGTATCTAAATAATAAATTAAGCTAATATAGATAATAAAGAGATTTCTTTTCAAATTTTAAACCTAAAGGTGGAGCAATTTTCAAATTTTAAACAGGAAGAAAGAAGAGTTATGGATGATCTAAAACTCTAAAAAATTTCTATAAAAAGGAACGTATGAGAAAATAAAAGGATACAGATAAATTTTTAGAAGAATATCGGAACCCCAAAAGAATTTCAAATAAATTAAATACCAATCAAATTTACACCTCAATGAGAAAACCTAAACCCTAAATCCACTATTTTTTTCTTGATAGTGTATGGCGAAGGCGATCAGTGTCGAGTAATGGCAGAGGTTCATCTTCAAGAAAATAAAGAAAGATCAATCTAAGAGTAAGATTATCCCCGAGAGATTTTATCACGGGTGAAAGAAAATATTAATATTGATTTTATATTTATAAAAAAAACTAATTAATAATTTAGCTATTGGCTTTTTAGTTCTTTTATTTAAGCGTTTTATATAAAATTATAGAAGACAGAAAATATCGTTATATTCATTCATTCAATCCTTTATTAAAAATAAATTAAAGGGATAAACTTGGTCAAACAAATTATATATGTATAAATATAGATATCAAAATTCAAACTAATGGATCTTTTCATGCACATATATAATGTCTGGATTCTCTTATAGATTTATGGCTTAATGCACATTTAGACCTTAAAATATATAACTTTTCTCACTTTAGTTTTAAAGTTTTTTATCCCTTTAGTCCCTAACATTATTAGACGTTCCCAGTTTAGTCTTTTAGACGTTAAAAACTATCTGCTAGGATATCTAACTAATCATATGTTGCTACGTGTCATACGATGACATCATAACATCTGAAAAACCTTGAAAAATATTTAAAATATGAAAATTTTATAAAATATTTACAAAATTATTTAAAAATAGGATTATTAAAAAATAGGAAGATTATAAAATTACACTATCAATATAAAAATATAAAACTTACACAAAAAACACTTAAAAGATCACATTTTCTAGAGCTTGAATGAGATTATTATCCATTGAAAGGATACCATCGATAATAATTATTTTATAATTCAATTAATCAAAATTTAAAATTAGTATATATTTTAAGTGATAAATTTGATAATTTTTTCAATTTATTCAAATAATGAAAAATAATGTTTTGCAAATAAATAATAATTTTATTTATTCCAAATATTTTTACTATCTCAAGACAAATTATTTTCTCTAGACTAATATCTTAAGAATTATTGGTGAATGTTTGACCATTCTAAAAGCTTTGATACAAAATAAAAGAGCATGAGTATGATGATGGATGAAGAAAGCTTAATCCCAGATCAAATCAAATAAACATGATGCCGGTAACACTAGTAAAGTACTAAAATTTATTTATTTTAAAATATTAAAATTTGATGTAAAATGTATTCAACTTTTATAAAATTGATTGTTTCTATCAAATTTTTACTATTTTAAATTATTACCGAAGGTGTACTTTATTTTAAGATACAACAATTTTATTTGTTTTTTTGTTTTTAATTATTTTTACAATCTTTTACAATTTTTTATAATTTTATAATTTTTATAATTTTATAATTTTTATAATTTTTATGATTTTTACAATTTCTAGTTTTTTATAATTTTTTATAATTTTAATTATTTTTACAATTTTAAAAATTCTAACATATTTTAAATTTTCAAACAATTATATATATTTATAATTATTTAAAAATATTTTTAGGTTTTTCCAAATAATAATTTCATTGTGATATTATCATATACCTCGTGGCAATTTATGATTAGTTAGATATCACAACCGTTTTGTAACATTTAAAGGATTGAATTAAAATGTCTAATAGCGTTAGAGATTAAATTAGAAAGGTCTAATAAAATTAGGGACTGAAATGAGTAAAAATCTTTAAGGACCAAAGTGAAAAAAAAAGTTACTTCAAGGACTAAAGCCAACATTAAACTTGGATTTATTTAATTTCGTTATATTGTATTCTTGAAAAAGAAAAAGAGAAAACACGAATCAACGGTTTTTTTTTTTTTTTGACTAAACGAATCAACGGTTATAATTTCTATTTTTATCCTTTTTATGGATCCAGTCTCTGGTGCAGGTTTCTTTTACCATGCTCACCACACATTTTTCCTTTTTCATCTTTTAGGATTATAAAATAATGTGCTTTTTAATATAATGCAAGGACCACTAATGGCCTTTATTTTATTTTTTATTACATATAATTTATTTTTTTGTTATTTTATTTCTAATTTATATTTAATCAAGTAGAGTTTAAATAATTATTTAATAAATCATTTATATAATAAATTACTAGCTAAATTAAAAACTTATAGAAATTTTTAGTAAACAGAGTTTTAGGCTTTTTTTTTTAGTTAGATTTGGGCACAAATGGATGATTAGGTAATCAAACTCTCTAATTGTAGTGTGTGTAAATGGAGTTTTGCAAGAGCTTATTGAGTTAAAACCTAAAAGCTCCAAACAAAAAAAAAAATACAAGGACAGGCAGCATTTTTCACAACTGATTGGGAATGAGATATGTGAAATGACATATCTGACCATATTTACTCAAAAATTACTCCCTTTGCCAGATGTTCTCAAGCCTAATAAGAGTGCCAAGATATCAGTAGACGACAACGTTGTGTACTCATGTTTCTTAAATATTTGTTTTTACTTGTTTGGATATGTATCTATTTCTTGAATATTTATCTACTCTTAATTTATTTTCAATTTACTTATGTAAAATGATTTCTTATGCAACTTTATATTAATTGAAATATGTTAGATGACAAATTAATTCAAAGTGTGACATAATTATCACTAATTTACATACTAAAAACATGACATAATTATCACTAAGAATATAGTTTATAATTATATTGATACACTATTAATATTTATCAATTTTCACAAAGTTAATATTTGCAAATATGAAACTTAAGAAATTTGTTTATTTAAATTTTCAAAAATATTCACTAATTAATTTTCATAATGGATGTTTTAATTCCTTGGTAATAGAGTTTTATTTCAATAATTTCACCCAATAAAACTAAAATATTATAAATAAATATTTAATAATAAAATGTGTCGTACTTTTATTTGTCATTTTATACATATCAACTTTCGCTATTAACTAAGTTTTACCAAACACTTTTAAATAAATAGTTAATAAAATCAGTTGATCAAACCAACCACTTGCAATCAGCAATTAATTATAAACTATGAACTAATTATCAAATAAAACGATAATTCTTTACCAAATAATTTATATAAAAATTATTTAATTCAATTATTTATATATTATTTCCGATAAAATAAATTTCTTCAACGAAATCTTTCACGGAAATATTTTTTTATTTGGTCAGTAATATTAATTTTCTTTGGAAATATTATTAGTAGCTCGTGTGTACTTTTAAAGAAAAACAAACTATTTCTCTTTTTAGGAAAAGAATGGACTATTTTCAGTTATTTAATATAAATTATTTGTATATATTATGTAACGAATATTAGGCAAAATAAGATTTATAGGTCGTTTTTTTTAAATTAGGGTTTTGCGTCGTTTTTAAATTTAATTGGGGATATAGGTCGATTTTATTGAGATACGCGTCCAACTGGACAAGCTTTATGGAAAACGTGCCTAGCTGGCCATGCTTTCCAGCTAACAATCAAATCCCAATGACTTTTTGAACGTTGCCGCCAACGGTAAAAAAATTAAAACCCTAACAGTAACTTTTTTTATCCTATAAATAGCTCTCAAATTTCTTTTTTTTTTTGTTCACATCCTTCTCTCAACTCTCTCAATTCTCTCAAATTCTATCAATCCCTCTCAAGTCTCTCAAGTCTCTCATTTCTAATAATTTTCAATATTTTGATTTAAAAATATTGTTTTTTAATTATCTAGTTTTTATTCTTTTAAATCGATTTCTCACGAATGACCGCCTCCCTAATCCGCTTCGATGACAAACATATTTCCACCGCCTAATTAGTAATGATAAATGTTAAATTTAATTTTTTTTAATTATAATTATAATTATAATTTTTTTGTGTAAATAGGCGAACATTCGTGTTTTGGAAGGCTTCATCCATAATATGGGAAAGCATGTGATTCCTGAAATTCGTGGCCACTTGCAAGTGGCTGGATTCTTACATGCGTCTCACATGTCCGAGGGTTGCAAACTCGATTTGCAACAATTAGTGCATCGGTGGAAAGATGGAGGCCCAAAACACACACTTTCCACCTTCTATGCGACACGTGTACAATCTCACTTGAACACGTAGTGCTACAATTTGGTCTGCCAGTGAATAGGCCAATCATCATGGGATCTGGGATTGTTTCGGACAAAGTGACCCTCTACCGATCACTGTTGGGAAAGGTTCCAGACAAGTTCGAAGGTGGTCGGATATTGATGAACTGGTTGAAAGATAATTTTGACGAGTTCCCTAAAGACCCTGAAGACCGAACAAAGGAGGTGATACAACAATATGCCCAAGCATACATCATGAAGTTAATCGGGGGCATTTTAATACTCAAAAAATCTCGAAATTTGGTGCACGTAAGGTGGCTACTACATCTAGTGGACTTTAATGACAATAGGAAACTAAGTTAGGGATCTTTCGTATTGTCCATGTTATATCGGGAGATATGCCAGGCCACAAACTCGAGGTCGGCATCAATCAGTGGTTGTTTACTTCTACTGTAGTCGTGGGCCCAGTGGCAACTACCATTTCTATGTCCCAAGGTGACCGACCCATATATGTTCTCGTTGGTGATAAGGTAAACATCATTTATTAACAAATACTTAGTTTGTACAATAATTTTATTATTATACATTTCGACTAACATATCGCTTGTACAAATGGAACCATAGGTCAACCTACATGAGACTGCCTGAGGTTCTAAAAGATATTAGGTTGTTGTTAGATCAAGGTCAGAAATCGAGGTTAGTTACCTATTTTTTTAAACCTATTTACATAATGATTCGTAAAAAAAATTCACAAATAATGATATTTACAATTTTGCTTATCAGTTTGAATGTATTTCGTACGCCAACATCGATGTCATAACCTGCATCCCGTCAGAAGTGTTGGGAAATCGACAGATGTGGGATGCGAAGGTGCCATTGATAGTGTATGCGACGGTGGAAATGCATGATTCGGATCAAGTGTTGAAGCAGTTCTAGTAGAGGCAACGAATTTTGCCACCACCGCAAGACCTGAAGGAACTGCACAAGGTGGACATGCGGGGAAAGGACGACATCGACTAGTCGGTGCGACACGGGAAGTACATCCAGGTGTGGGATCGTAGGATGCAAACCATACCCATTCGCGAACAATTTTTCTTAGCGGACACGGTAGTAGTTGATGATTACTTGGCATGATTTAGATTCGTCGATAAGTCGTATATGTTGTTATCGGAGGAGAGGAATCGACAAATTCGAGTGAAGAGGTCACGTCGACCGTCACATCAAACTAGGAAGGGACGCAATTGCATGACGGATTCTTCATTTGCTCCGGCAGAAGATGTGCTGCCTATGGCTATGCAATATCCGAGTCACTTCCCTCCAGATATTCCCATTCAATTAACTAGCCCTGTGTTTTGTTCACAAATACCACCACACCACGGACCACTTCCGCATGTGGTAGGTTCTTCTGTTCCTCCAGGTACATATTTCGCTCTACCGATGTCCTTCATATACCACAATCCTACACAGATGTCGATGCTGAACCCCATGTCGGGACAATTACTGACATACCCATTAGAACTGATGCAAGTACACATCAACAGTCGATGGCGATGTTGATACCCGATACCTTTCCGACGTACTTAGGATTTGGGGCACATTATGGTTTCACGCCTATATTGACCCAAACACCGTGTGCATCATTATTCTACGGGGATGGATCATCGTCACAATCGGTGGACAAGAGAGTGGCAGATACATGATGGTAGGTAAGGATGACGCAGCAATCAACCACGGAGGAAGATAATGGCGGTGCCGATTCTAAAAATACAATCGCCTAGGGGGTCATACTAGCTACATACTTAGGCGATGACAAAGAAGAGGAGGTAGTCTACAGGCCAACACTTCCAGATACAACACCAGATGCACCTTCAATGGTACAACAGGTTGTACGCAGAAATCCTCATTGCGACCGCCATCTACCGCCTTGTGGCACACATTCTCCCCGACAACACCATTGGTTGTATTTTTTCTTTCAAATTTTTTTAATGTAAATATAGACATGTCATAAATAAAAAAACCGAGGTTATTTATTTAAACAAACCACTTATCATTATTATTATCTATGTTTTATCAATAAATAACAAATGTCAGATTTTGTTATCGATATATTGTTTTGAATATAAATTTTTTTGGATTTACCTTATTATCAACGACTAAATAAATTGTATGTTCTTAAAACTAATCACAATATGAAACATCGACCTTTATAATTATACTGAATATAACACACAATCAATACCATATGAAATTTGGTTGAAAGCAATGTTATCGACCCTAGGGCCCCAACGTTTCCCTATACAGAGAACAAGTAGGCTTTGTATGCCCTTGGTTTCTACAATACCCGCATAATTTCTATTGATTATGCCTCTCTCGAATATCCATATTGTTCCTTATCCAGATGGAATTCAGGTGACTTTTCGAGACGCAATGTAAGTTCTTATTTGGCACCAGCTCAAACTGCACACTGGATACAGGCGGCCACATACTATATTTGAGACGGTGGGAATTCAGGACTCTACACACTTTGAATGCGTTATAGTCGGTAGACATCGTTAATGTAAGGTGCGTGCTTAATTCGTCTATTCCCACATGCGGTAATTGTATGCACGCATGAAAATCGAAGTGCTTGGAAGCTCTCACAATCGTAGGTCATTTCCGTTAGGTTCACACGACAAAATGCACCTAACATTTCCTAGGTGGGCTTACCATACTCTTGATGACTTAAAAATTGAGGTTACGACATGAGTGGCACACTACATACATCATGTTCACTTTCGTTGTATTTTTTCGAATCTCTTTCATCACGTCATCGCAGAATGTACCGTCGTCACCTATTTGTCCAGCATACGTTGACTCTCTCTTAGGGAAAAAGGTGGCCAGTCGAAAGTATATCTTTTTGACAACTGACATTATCGGTAAATGATACATATCCTTTAGTACCGAATTGATACATTTTGCCAAGTTTGACGTCATGTGCCCTTATCGTAGACCCTAGTCGTACGACTGCGTCCACTGCTCAAATGGTATATTCGAAACATACGCCGCACGGTAGGGGTTAATAGTGCTCAAGTTGTTCAACTTTTGATGGAAAACATGTTGGACTAGCTCGTAACCTGTCAATAAATAGGTACTAGTTAGTACAATGAAATAACCTCGTAATTGAAAATTTAATTTGCAGTGAATAGATATTTGGAACTACAAATCCATGTCGATTACTAGATCTCGCTCAGTTACCGAAGGATATTTTCTATAGTAGTTGGATCCCACATGTTGTATGCAGTACCGAGATGAGTGTGATCCCAAAGGGATATATGATGATCAATTGCCGAGAGTATTTTGATTCTTTTGTCTGATATGACACATATGTCAGCCTACGGGCAAATGAGTCAGGGCAATCGACTCGAGAAGAAATCTCATTCATCTGCTGTTTCTATAAGGAGAATCTTTTGATTACCGTCCTGAGCAATGGTAAACAGACGCTGTTGATACCTTTCATATAGCCAGGTGCCGTCAATTTGGACCATAGGCTTACAGTATTGAAATGTCTTTCTACATTACTCGAAGGTCCAAAAGAACTAGTGGAATACTCTTTTTTTTCCAAAGACTATCTAATTACCGCAGTACCCTACACTCGTTTCGAGATCAATTACGGAACCTGGTGCGTACCAATCCAATACCTAACACCATTTTCATAGATAGTTATGCGAACCCTCCCACTCGTGATGCAACTTCTCTATAGCCTTCTGCTTTACAACCCGTACTTTGTAGTACGTTGGAGTGTACTAATACTGGCTACGTATGTTCGCAATCAACACTGGTATTTTAATCCAAGGACTAACCTTTACCATTGGTAAAATAATATCAGCAATCATGTTCGAGTCTAGCATCGGATGGTCCTAACTTGCACCCATCGTAACACACATATGGAGACCGGTATACTATTTTATAGTCCATAGCCCAATTTTTTTCTGGTAAGACGCCATGATTTCTCACTTACATCTTTCGTCTTTCATTGCACACTTTCTTTTGAATTTCTCGGGGCGGGACTTCATGACATAGTAGTTCACGCTGTTCTTGATGTTGTATCGCTTCAATGTAGCAAGAAAAATATCTTTGTTGGGGTACTCCATTCCAACTTCTAGTACTCGTACATCACGAACTGTGCTTGCATGGTTAAGTGTTTTGTGTGGAAGTCGAGAAAACTTTAAACCACCCTTGATCGATAGGTCGGCGTTTGTCATGTAGGGTGAAGGTTTATATGCCCTAAATCATAAATTTGGGTTCAAAGTATTGTCCGATATGTCATCGTTAGACTCGTAAGGTTCCGACTCCATTGTAACTAGATCCAGTTCAGAAAATAATACCACTTCTGAACCATCCAGACTGTGCTACCGGATTGGCTCAGGTTCTGAATCCTCCCTCTTGTTTGCGTCTGCAACCCTTTCTTCCTCACCTGCATCTTTTTCCTCGTCCGCGCCTTCATTGTCACCTTCAAGCACGGTGTTAGACATACCCTTGTCGGCCCCCGTCAAAAGGAGTAGATCATTAGTTCTCCTGTAGCCCATGTGTCCGCCAGAATTATCTTTAGGTTGATGATCAGTATACGTCGATGATCCCTCGGTATAACTACTTTCACCCCATAACATCGACCTAGTGCCAAAGTTGAAATTGAATGCACGGATTAAATGTTGAGCCCGAGTATCTACATTTGGGTTATGTTGATCCCTGATTAGTATGATCCTCGAAGTTTAGATCGATTGATGTTTCAGGAATATCGTAGTAGCCACTTTAAAGGAGGCCAAAAAACTTACTGCACAACTATTTAGTAACACTTTCTGTTTGAACTTAGGTATCCATATTCGACGTGCCTAAAGTCGAAGATAGACCAGATCTATCAGTATCGACGAACTCAACATATAACTCAATAATAGTATTTCCACTTAAGATGTGCAATGATATGACTGTCTCGAGATGCGTCTATCTAATCATATCGAATAGCTCATACTTATAGGGGTCAACAAATGCAATAAATCTACATTGCAACCTCGTAATTCTTCCCTGGCTCGATCCTCCCGACTTTCTTCCTGATTTTAGTCCGTAGCTCACGCATTTGAATGGTACTATTGAACGTTAATTCCAATGACTTTGCTCCTACAAATACCACCTCGAACTCTATATTACAGATTTGATCGTCGTAATATATAACAGATTTCACTCGTCGACTCATTTCAATATCGGTCATGGTTTGGATAAATAAACACAAAAAATAAGTAGAGCATTGTTTGATATTAACTTGATGTGTGTCTATGTTATGAAAATTACGTCTCTTTTATAAGAGAACTATGTAGAGAGAAAGAGAATGCGTGCTATGAATTATTTTTACGAATGCACACATTCGTTACATGGTGTATGATGTAAATAATTTTAATCACACATTCAGAATTCATATAATTTTATCGAGATTATGCGCTTAATAATGTGCACAACAGTCATACGAAAAGGTACTTTCTATCGAGAATAGTAAATTCGTTAGAGAAAGCCCGGCAGGAAAGCCCTCTAGTTGGGCGAGCTTTCTTTAACGAATTTACTATTTTCAGGGCTGAAAAGTCTGACACTTCGAATATTTCAGACGATTTAAATACTTCAACACATTTAGAATATGTTCCAGCGCACTTTGAAGGTTTTCCTTTTCAAACAGACCCTTACGTGCACCTATAAAATGGCTCTCACATACCAAGCTTCATCATCCCTCACTCATATAATTTCTCTCCAATCCCTTTCTATTTCTTTACTATATACCATTTCCCGATCTTAAAAATTCTAGTCGTAAAGGATATTTCGTTTACGTTCGAGGTATTCTTGAGTTGTCAGTGATGCGATATCACTCTGAGCCATACATATTTCATATATCTTGCCGAGATGGGATCAATTCCTTTGAAGCCTATCCTAGGGGAGTCGGTTATGGTGTGATTTCTCTTTGTACAATCAAGGGTGTAAGTCAATGTGGAGGTCTCAATCGACGGCCGTTATGTGGTAATGGATCGATGTATTAAGTATGAGCCAATTGATGGTCGTTACGTGGCCACGAGCTCAATCTTTTCGAATACCTGAAAATGATGTCCTATAAATACCATACAGAAATTTGAGAGCATATTCACATGGAAAAACTCTAGGGCTTCTAGTTATAACCGGTGTAATTTTTTTCTCCATTTCCAAGCAACAGTACCTTTAACCTTTATTCTTGTTTGAAGGCCGACACCATCGTTGACGCAAGAGGACTCACAGGCAGGGAGTGGCTATTACAGTGCAGTCAAGGTGATAATCCTTTCGGAACGATGACGGTTGTCATTATTACACAATCCATTAATAACTACAACTATTACCGTGCCAACTCGAGTTTAAAATCTACTGTACCGGAACATCCGCCCTCCTTTTGAGAGCCCTCTTGTGTCCTTAGAGTTTTTCCGTATGATTATGGCCTCGATCTTATGCGTGGTATATATAGGGCATTGTTTGCGGGTATGCAAAAAGCTTGAACTCTTGACTGCGTAACGAACGTCACCTGGCCCCCTGGTTATACTTGAACCCGTGCTCACATCACGGCCACCGACTGGGACCTTCACGTTGACTTTGGCCCCTAATTGTATCAAACATTATTACTCCAAAATCAAATTTCCCCACGATGGGTTTCTGAAGTCATGGTCCTATCCCACTATAATAATAGATTGAATAAGAGAAGGAGAAGGAGGAGAAGAACATGAACTTTCGATTGGTGCAGACAGTAGAAATAGAGAAGGTCGTACAATAACGTTTTTAATAGTCCAATAACTTAGATGAAAACTTTTAAATAATTTAGTGACTATTTTATAAATTTTCAAAAGTAAATGATCAAAACGTAAATTTACTAATAGTTTACCTAAATTTTATTTAAGAAATTTAAAATTTTTACAGTATTAAATAAATTTTCATATAAAATATTAGAATATTAGTACTATAATTAAGATTTGTATTTTCCGCGTCATACCATTATTTTAAGTTGACAGAGGGAGGTATTCATGCGGGACCCATTTGAACAGGGTTACACTCAGATGATGTTCAAGCGTACAAGTACCACCGCCTGAGGGATAGTGGTTAAGGTACTGGTGGCTGTGAGCCACGCGTTTTTAATTGTCATTCACTGGGGTCCAAACTGTCAAACCAAACAATATTCAACGATTGGGATCACCGCCTCAACAAACTAGTCAACACCACGTT
Organism: Gossypium raimondii; assembly: GCF_025698545.1. NCBI lineage: Eukaryota > Viridiplantae > Streptophyta > Magnoliopsida > Malvales > Malvaceae > Gossypium > Gossypium raimondii. The sequence continues at coordinate 29,116,198 of NC_068568.1, forward strand.
GTCGTTTTGGGTTTTAATCATTTGACCTTTGCGTTTCGGCTGGGCTTGTGAAATGTTGTCATGGTTGGTTGGGATTAAATTTTTATGTAATATCAGATCAGCTTTTTGCATTGTTTGATCCAAGCACATGCATTCATTTCATGGATCTGAGTAGGTTGGTTTCACTTATTATTAGTTAATATATATTTTGTTTTTCTGTTGTATTTCAATAAATCAATGGTTAACTTTATAGTGTAAAGTTTTCTTCATATTTTGAGAAATTCGGGATTCGTATGTTCAATTAAAAAACCTTTAATTTTAATACATTAACAATAAAATTTACGAAATTCATTATTAAAAAGTCAAAATAGATATATTCATAAATCTGTTTGACTTAAATTCTAATGGAAGTTATTTATTATATCAAATTATACTTACTCAGTCCAATCAGACTTGGAAATTAGATGTAAAGTTGTGCCCATATTTATTAATGAGCAACCAATATGTTTTTTTCTTTTAAATTTTTATTTTCTTTAACATTTATTTTTTGAATAATATTGAGAATAGGATGATATTACTGTTTGAATCCCAATCAAATAAATATTAAAAATTAATTATAACTTTATATAAATTAAGATATTTAATATTTAATAATTTAATATATTTCTTTTATCAAAATATATTATATCTATATCTATATAAGTAGCATGGAAATTGCTAGTTCTACGTAAGATAGGTTGTTGCCAAATGTAACCAATCAAGAAGTACCACATAAAAAGTTAATAATTCTTTAAAATAAATTGTTTTATAATTGTTGCAATTAATGAATTTACAAATTTACTTTAGAAAATTATTTTGGAAAAAAATAAAACTTAGCCACATAAAAAAAATCAAACTTGAGATGGCTGTGAATGATAAGTTTTGTTTGAGATTATCAAATGTGATATGGTTGTGTTTGATGAGTTTGACTTGACTTTTAACCTAAATATGAAGAGTAATTACTATTTACAAAGTGTTAATTTTTAAATAACAATTATTGTGAAATATTTATATTAATACTAATTAAATTATGTTATTAATTCTATTTCAAATTTTAAAATGTTATTAATATTTACTATTTAAATAATATTAATTAATATTTAAAAACCAAATATTCTCAAATATTAAATATCCTAATTATCAATTTGAAGTTATAATAACCAATATTTTATAGATTTTTATTTAAAATAAATTATTTAGTATTAAATCTAAATGCAGTTATTTCATGCAACTTCATCAAAGAATGGTTATTTTGTTATCAAAATTCTCAAACAACTTAAAATTCTCCAATTTAATATCATATACATATATATTATGTTAGCATATAAGGAAAGTTTTATGTAAACAATTTAATTGCTTGACAATTGTCTCTACATTTTTCTGACACGTGACAATTACTATTCCGTTTAAAATGGTTTAACTGCATTTAAAACCTTACGGGACACTGTAATTTTAGCTGGAAACGATTATAATGTTTTCAAAAATGAATTTAGAAATCTAATCGAATTTGTATGGGGGGCTCATTTTAGAACAAAATTGTTCATCGGTACCAGCCACCACATATCAAATCGAAATACACAATTTTCCCCTGTTTTCTTTCTTTTTCCGTATGGATTTTTTGTTTTTCCAATTTCACCATGTTTGCAAAGTCTGTACATAGTTTTTTCCATTAACATAAATTTCTAAAATATGCTTTTAATTGCATGTTTAGATTGAACATTAAAGCATGAGTTATATTTGTGAAATTAAATTATTTCAAATTGTTGGTGATCGATTTAATTATACAACAAGTAAAAAAATAGCAGAATAAATTGAGAAATTGAACACATAAATTTAACGTGGAAAAATCCCTCCAAAGAGGATAAAAAATCACGGGAAAATATAATTTTACTATAATGACAAAAGAACGAAGAGTATAAAATATGAAGATAAAAATTAAACCCCAAAAACTCAAAAACAAAGAATCCTCAAAACGTAAACACAAAATTCTCTAGATGTGTTATGAGTTTTAATCTCTAATGGGTGTATTTTCTAAGGTTATAAAAGAGCCCATTTATAGGCTAAATTCATAAGTCAAATAATAATAAAATAATCTAGACTAATCAGAGTTTGATTGAAACAAATAAACAAAGTTTAACTGAAAGATATTTCTCAAATTTGACTGAAATAGGCTAAATCCACAATACCATCTTTGCCAAAGCCCGCCACGGGCCTATCTTGAACTATGCAGGGAATTAACTGAGTCGAATTTGTGCTTAGAAACTGGAAGACTTCTAACCTTCGACTTGTACACTGCCAAATTAAAACTAACCCGAGTCTAATTTTCACGAACATAGTGCCCTAACTTTTCAAAACCTGCATCAAAAAGAGAACATCTCTTCAATGAAACGGTCATACCTTTTTCCTTTCTATGACCAAGTTGCCTTCGTTATAAACGAGTTGACTTTGGCTCGGTAACAAACGAGGGATGTCCAATTTCACCAGTCATTGTAGAACCTTCCAGAATATAAGACTGTCAGTTTTTTTACCTTTTAACAAAACGAGAGCTCCACGAGATACTTTAATGCCGCTCGACTCGATGTTGATTCTGCATCTTTTCAAGTCTAAAATACTCAAGGAGATTAGATTCTTTCGTAAATCAGGTACATACCTGACATCTAAGAGTGTCCTAATCGTCCCATTGTGTATCCTAATTTTAACAATGCCAATACCAATTACCTTACTAGATGAATCGTTTCTCATGCACACAACTCCACCTTCAACCGAACTGTATGTGGAGAATCATTCTCTATTGGGATACATGTGGAAAAAATCTCGAATCTAGGATCCTGATACGAACTCGTTTCAGAATGATTCGAGTCGTTTAGATTGCCCGATCGTGAAAGTAAATAAGTTTGAATTGTTTGAAAAATAAGCTTGAGAAGGCTGAAAGATAGGTCCAAACAAGATTGTTAAAAGATGGTAGGAAGGGTGGATGGGTGAATACAGCTAAGGCTAAGAATGAACCAACAATAAAGATGATTGTTGACCCGAATCTTAAACAACACTTAGATGAAATCGGTGGAAATGATAAGGGATAGTTTGATAAAAACCTTGACCCGTTATCTATGCAAGATAGGAACCAAAGGTATGGTTGAACGCCACACTTAGAAAAGTGATAAGTTTGGTTTTTAAAGGAAAGAATGACGCCACAAGCTGAGCTTGATAAGTCGTTTCAGTCCAAGAAAGAACAATGATAGTAGAATTCTCACAAAGAATAAAAGTTTATATACTTAGCAAAAAGTCTTCTTCCACAAAATAATGTTTTCTTACAATTTATTTATAAGCGCTATTATGACCATTCAAATGCCTATTTGTGACCTTTCACCTCCAGAAAATAACTAAGGTTTTTAAGAAACTTTAATTTCGTTTTTAAAGTCATGTAGGGAAGCCAATACTCATGTCTCTTCACTTGATTCTGGTGTAGATGAAAAGGCATGTCTCTTCACTTTATTGTTGACTTAATGAACCCTTAATGTACTGTTTGGTGTCCTTTCTTCTCCCTTAAACCAAATGTCAAAAGACTTGTGCATTCACCTCTTTAATGTGCACCATAACTAGCTTTGTGTGCATGAAACTGATCAGATTTGAAGAGTCACTCTTGGTCCATTTGAACAGCTACCATAATGAGCTTTGAGTGCTTCAATATCCACTAAAAACGTTCCCTTTAAGCACTAGCAATTTAAGTGACCAAATGCACACCTTTTAATGTCAAAACTGAACAACTAATTGAATGTGACAGCATTTGATTCTTTTTGGCAAACGAACAACCCTATTGTAGCTTTATAAATATGTGTCCAGCCCTTTGAACTTTCCTACAAAAAACTATTAAACACACAATTAATTTATTTAAGAAAAATTAAACACACTATAACTTATGCATTAAAAAGTAACAGCCAAATTAAATAACACTCTAATTCAAACAACTAAGATATTTAAATGCATAATTTAATTAAGATGTAAACTAAATGAATAGATGAGTTAATGCATGACTTAATTTAATGATGCAAACTTAACTAACATGAAAGTTACATAATGCATGACTTTATTAAATGTAGAACACATATTAATGATGTGCAAAATCATAATTAAAACACAAACTAAAATAACTAAAAGTTAATGAATCAAATTCCTTATTTTCCAGCAGCCAAATTAACAAACTGAAATTAAAAAAAACTTCATTTTGCATTTGGGCCCCTCGTATTTAGGCCAATCTCAGTGTCGTCGAGTTGTGTCGTAACATGATGCGGATGGGATCGTATCATACCCTCCCTCTTGAAGACGATTTGTCCTCAAATCGGGCCACTTGCTCGCTAAAAATCTCTCAAGGTCACGAACCCCATTGGTCATAAACTTGACAAAGTCGCTTTTAAGAATGTGAGATTCATATACGATTCGACAAGAAAGAAGGTTATTTGCAAACCCTCTCTCTTTAGAAGGGTACCACTTCAGATTGTTGCCTACACAAAAATAAAACAAATTAGTGACACTAAGAATTTTAAGTACAAAAGAAATTACCAAAATTTCATTCAAAAGTTGACCACTTATTCCAATGCCGGGGTCAAACAAAGAAGTTGGTTTTACCTTTTCATAATGAATCCATAAGTTCGTCAATGGAAACAAACCAAATCCAAAAAGCATTCGAAAGTTACCATTTTGGAAAATAAGATTCTATGGCTCAAATCCCTTGAACATTAATATAAAACAATAAGCACCGAGGTCAAAAACCAAGTTCTCCCTTACCACTTCAATCTGAATTGAAAATTTCGTGGCTGGCAACATGGGAAAAGCACAAAACAAACTGAAGTTCTACGCATGCAAAACATGTTCAAGTCCTTTAAACCATACTATAAAGCAATTTTTGGGATCAAAGATTTGATTTTGCATTTGCACATTATCTCGGTACAACAACTTTGTTTTCAGATTTAGAAACAAATTATCAAGCAAGCAAAAGTTGTTCACACATTTATTCAAACAAAAATTATGATGTTTGATTTCTCTCAAGAATGTTCCTGAACAATAAACTCCATGTTTGAACACACGATTTTGATTACTTGTTTCAAAGTGCAGCAAGAGTTTCTTTATCACCCATAAATCACACATGCTAGGCAAGAAGGAATTAAACATACTTACATTCAAACAATCAAACCCCTTAAAACTTATCCGAACAGACTTGCACAAACATGAGGTTTTTACAAAAAAAAACAGAAAATTCACATTACCATCGCAAACAAACAGATTAGGCTTTTTATGTGACAACTCTTTATCACACATGATCAAATTTTGCTTATGCCAATTTAAGCTAACTTCTTCAACAAACTTGCCAACATAAAATTTATCGTAAGAAAATCTCTTCATGGCACTAACTGAAATGAAATTATCAAAAATATTCATAGAATGACAATTAATCAAATCAAAGTCAGGAGATCTTTCAATCACTAAGTCATCGACAATTATCTCAACAGCATTCAAATTTGATTGTCGGTATTCTATGGCTAAAGACTCTTTACCTTGCTTACCTTTAAGCACTCAGAAATCAATTTCACCTCCAACCTTACCTTTTTCGACAAAATAGAAACGTCTTTCATCAGGAAGGTAATAAAGTTGAAACTTGTCACTTGAGTCTTTAGAAACCTGAAAAGAAGAAACAATACAAGGACAACTTGTATGTAGGTTAGTAAAAACATTCCTCACTTTTTCTTGGTCACGTTCTTCTTTTTAATACGTTCCTTTTTCAATCTCTCGTTCTTTTTTCATAGTTTCTTTGAGTATTGAAGACTTATTCTCACTTGTAATTTCACTTCCATTTTTAACAACACTCGTTTCTTGCACACTTTCTTTTGCAATCTCACTCTCTTTTTCTTTTTCAATGTCTTTTTCTTTTTTGATTTATTTTTCTCTCGTATCTCTTTTTCTTCTCTCAACTTTATTAGAAGATGGAGATAATACAAAAGAATTAGAATGATAATCTTTTAGTTGGAAAGAAGTGGAAGAATCTTCATATAAGGCACGATCATCTCTTCGTGAATAAGCCTCCATGGATGAGTACTTATACAAAACACGTTCACTTCTTCGTAAGGACTTCTCCGTAGAAGAATACTTTGAGGCACTTAAAGAAAAATTTCTACCTTCTCGTTGGTAGCCTCGAAAGATTTCAAACTCATGGTGTGCTTCATACAGACTCGATTTCCTTGATGAATAAGATTCTCGATATGAGTCTTTTCCCCCATAGTCATTGGATATTTGTCCCCGTCATGATCTTGTTTTTGTCATTTGATTTGGAAAAATTTGTTCCCATTGGGATCTTGCTCGCTGGCCCCGCTCTTCGACACGAACCAATCATTTTTGTAAGGGTTTTAATTTTCTATCGAACAATCGGTCCATCTCTTTCATCAAATCTTGAAGTTCAAATTTTGAAAAATCTTCTCGAAACATGATTTATTGATGGAAAAAAAAAGAGTTTAAAGATTAAAATGAGTACTTCACCAATACAAACCTCACGTTTCACTCGCAAAGGAAACAAAGATGGCACTCCACTAGTGTTTGCACTCAAGATTGACTTTTCAACATTTTAATGATCTCACGACTCACTCTTGCCTTTTTCCGCTTACGTTCACCTCTCTAAGTTCTCAATGGACTACTTAGAAAAATCAATAATATTTCTGGAATCAGCTCAAAATTTTGATGTTCGATTTTGGGTAGGAAATGATGTTCGGACAAAAGGGTAGGCTAGAAAACAAAAAGGAAAATGATGTAAGTGTGGCCAAATGGTGGGAAAGATAGAGTAATGAATTCTGGCAGCAAATGAATTACAAACCTTCAAAACTTTTTTTTTAATACCCCCACGAATTTTGTACCCCAAATTTTGATTTTCACACTTTGAATTCAATAGAAACTATTTTTTTTTCGAATTTTTTTTCAAATTGTTTTAATCTCTTACAATCCCGTAATGCTACAAACGTCGATACTCACTTTAATTTCACTAGCTCTGATACCAAATGATACGAACTCATTTTGGAATGATTCAAGTCGTTTAGATTGCCCGGTCGTGAAATTAAGTAAGTTTGAGTTGTTTCAAAAATAAGCTTGAGAAGGCTGAAAAATAGGTTCAAAACAAGATTGTTAAAAGATGGTAGGAAGGGTGGATGGGCGAATACAACTAAGGCTAAGAATGAACCAACAATAAAGATGATTGTTGACCCAAATCTTAAACAACACTTAGGTGAAATCGGTGGAAATGATAAGGGATAGTTTGATAAAAACCTTGACCCATTATCTACGCAAGATAGGAACCAAAGGTATGGTTGAACGCCATACTTAGAAAAGTGATAAGTTCAGTTTAATAAGGAAAGAATGATGCCACAAGCTGAGCTTGATAAGTCGTTTAAGTCCAAGAAAGAACAATGACAGTAGAATTCTCACAAAGAACAAAAGTTCATATACTTAGCAAAAAGTCATCTTCCACAAAATAATGTCTTCTTACAATCTATTTATAAGCACTATTATGACCATTGAAATGCCTATTTGTGACCTTTCACCTCCAGAAAATAACTAAGGTTTTTAAGAAACTTTAATTTCATTTTTAAAGTCATGTAGGGAAGCCAATAGTCATGTCTTTTCACTTGATTCTGATGTAGATGAAAAGGCATGTCTCTTCACTTTATTGTTGACTTAATGAACCCTTAATGTACTATTTGGTGTCCCTTCTTCTCCCTTAAACCAAATGTCAAAAGACTTGTGCATTCATCTTTTTAATGTGCACCATAACTAGCTTTGAGTGCATGAAACTGATTAGATTTGAAGAGTCACTCTTGGTCCATTTGAACAGCTACCATAATGAGCTTTGAGTGCTTCAATATCCACTAAAAATGTTCCCTTTAAGCACCAGCAATTTAAGTGACCAAATGCACGCCCTTTAATGTCAAAACTGAACAACCAATTGAATGTAATGGCATTTGATTCTTTTTGGCAAACGAACAACCCTATTGTAGCTTTATAAATATGTGTCCATCCCTTTGAACTTTCCTACAACAAACTATTAAACACACAATTAATTTATTTAAGAAAAATTAAACACACTATAACTTATGCATTAAAAAGTAACAGCCAAATTAAATAACACTCTAATTCAAACAACTAAGATATTTAAATGCATAATTTAATTAAGATGGAAACTAAAAGAACAGATGAGTTAATGCATGAATTAATTTAATTCTGCAAACTTAACTAACATGAAAGTTACATAATTAAACTAACATGACTTAATTTAATGATGCAAACTCAACTAACATGAAAGTTACATAATGCATGACTTTATTAAATGCATAACACATATTAATGATGTGCAAACTATGACATAATTAAAACACAAACTAAAATAACAAAAAATTATGAATTAAAGTACTTATTTTCCAGCAGCCAAATTAACAAACTGAAATTAAAAAAAACTTCATTTTGCATTTGGGCCCCTCGCAGGCCAATCTCGGTGTCTTTAAGTTGTGTCATAACATGATGCGGCTGGGATCGCATCAGATCCCCTCAGACGTGAGCTTTGAGTTATCGCTCGTTGACACTAATAAGAAATCATCACCACTTTCATCGGTCAAATTAGCACCAACTACATCTTCCTCATTACTCTCAACAGCTCTTTTATTTCACAGTTTGTTACAATATGCTTTGACGTGACCTAACTTTTTACAATAGCGACACCTTTTGTCTTCTTTCTTTGATGCTGCCAAAATAGAAACTTGCTTATCTACCTTACGATCCAAACCAAACTCATTGTCGAGTTTGTCTCTACTCAACAAATGACCCTTCACATCTTCGAACAAGAGTTTGTCTCTGCCATAAATCAGGGTTTCCTTGAAAGACTTGTATGAAGGGTGTAAAGAGCACAATAACAGTGTAGCCTGATATTCATCGTCAATATGAACCTCAACTTCTTTAAATCATTTAAAAGAGTAATGAATTGACTAATGTGATCTCTAAGAAGCTCACCTATGTTCATGCGAAACATAAATAGATGTTGTTTCAACACTAAATGGTTAGCCAGATACTTAGTCGCATAAAGAGTTTCTAACATTTTCCACAAGGCGGATAAGGTCTTCTCCATCAATACCTCCTACAATACCGTATTCGTAAGGCATAACTGGATTGCAGACAAGGCCTTTTCATCAAACTTTTCCCATTCTGTTTGATTTAGATTCTCAGGCTTTTTCCTGGTAATAACCTTTTTCAAGCCGGTTTGAACTAGAATTGCCATCATCCAAACTTGCCACAGATTGAAATTTATCTCACCATCGAACTTCTCAATTTCAGACCTTGTTGCTGCCATCTCTGAATGGGTTGATCTATGAAAATTGAACTAGCTCTGATACCACTTGTTGGGATAGACCCGATTAAGCAACAAGTAAAAAAATAGCAAAATAAATTGAGAAATTGAACACACAAATTTAACATGGAAAAATCCCTCCAAAGAGGATAAAAAACCAAGGGCAAAGATAATTTTACTATAATGACAAAAGAACAAAGAGTACAAAAGATGGAGATAAAAACTAATCCCTGAAAACCCGAAAACAAAGAACCCTCAAAACGTAAACATAAAATTCTCTAAATGTGTTATGAGTTCTAATCTCTAATAGGTGTATTTTCTAAGGTTGTAAAAGATCCTATTTATAGGCTAAATTCATAGGTCAAATAATAATAAAATAATCTAGACTAATTAGAGTTTAATTGAAACAAATAAGCAGAGTTTAACTGAAAGATTATTTTATAAATTTGACTGAAATAGAGTCATTCTCAACAAACATGTTGAAAAAATTTATTTCCTTATTCAAATGCTTAACCTTGTTGACTTTAAACTTATACATCCATTATACTTTAATGTTTTATAAATTGTTATTTAATTTAGATATATCACATTTATTTGTTAAAATTTTGGTACAAAATTCGAATATTCAAATTTAAGTATATTATTTTCATTAAAAGATGAATATATAATCAAAATTATAAAACTTTTATATGTTTATTTAATTAACGAATAAAATATGGATAAAATTTTTAAGATACAAGGCATTTCAAAACAAATATATTAATTTTTAAAGTAAAATGATAAATCAAATATCTAAAAATTAATATCTCAATTAAGTATAACTTAATATATATTTTTGATGAAATATGCATTTTAACTTATACAAAAATTTAAGTATTTTTCGTTTTTCAAATTTTACAATTTCTAAATATTTTTGTTTTCAAATTTTAAATATTTATGCAATTTTGATTATATAATAAATTTTAATGAAAAATATATTTAAATTTGAATATTAAAATTTTGTACCAAAATTTTAATTAATAAATAAAATATATTTAAATTATAGATAAATATTTTTCTAAAAAACAGGTTGAATTGGGAAAAAGAAGAATTTTGAATTAAAAAATTTCTATGAGTTATTGATTTTCCATCGCCTTCAAAATGGTATTGAAAAAAAAAAAGGTGTTTAAAGATAAGAAAAGATTGCTCAAAGGAAATGTTCTGGTTCAAAAAATAAATTGAACCGAAGAAAAGAAATTTCATTTTCCAATTCACGCCAAAAATAGCATTTTCGGAAAGAAAATGTTATATATAGTTTAGTGAATGGTTAATTTACAAGTAAGCCCCTCGGAGCTTTTCATTTTTAAGTACTTCCGCTTTTTAATATTTACTCAATTAGTCCTAATATTTCAAAATTCTTTCAATTATTTAAAATTAGTGCTTTACACCTTATTTAATGTAATTTTTAGTAAATAGGGTTTTCTAATTAGATAAATTATTTTATTTTATTCCAAAATCATTTTACTACTTAATTTTCAATATATCATTATTTACATAATAATTCTTTTCTTATTATCATTTCTAACTTTACAATAGAAATAAAATTTTAATGTAAATTATTAAATTATTATTTTTAAATAATCATTAATTTAATAATTCTAAAGATTTGGTTACATTCATTTCCACTTTTATTTCAATGTAAATTTTAATCCAAATTTCATTACCTTTTGAATATAAAAAATTTAAATTAATTTACGTTTGAAAAAGATTTTTAATAATAGTTTTATAGAAATATTTATAAAATAATACATGCGTATAATACAATCTTAGTATTATTCATATGAGATTGACTTTATTTATTAAAGCATTACACCTGTTTTCCTCATGTTATTTATATATGAACTAAATAAATTTTAAAATAATTGAACCCGTGTGTTAGCCTGATGATCAGGATGTTCATTACTCTATGTGTGACCTGAGTTCGAATTGCACTAGTTAAATTATTGTTAGGGTTTTACCTTCCTATTATAATTTACCAAAAAAAAATTTTAAAACAAAAAGAAAATCATTCAACCTTATAAAAGAAGTTATATATTATAAAAAAATTACATTTCAAAAAATTAGATTAAAATTTTAATTTACTACATTATGTCACTATACTATTTTCTTATTCTAGCGTTCTACAAATATTTTAAAATAATCTTTCAGGTTAGATATTGAAAGAGAGCATGATTCTTAAATATTTTATTCGTTGTACTCATTTATATTATTATCATTATTTTAAATATTTCGTCTTCACCTTAATAACGAATTTTATATTTTCACTAATTATACATTTCATTTGCAGTTTGATAAACAAATTTTAAATTTATTCCGTAAATTTTGCTAAGTTATAACATTATTTTTATATAAAAAGAATATCATACTTTTACCTATTTTAATATTTTCTTCAATTTATATTTTAAAACAACATTAAATAAAACCTAAGAAACTAGTTTTAACATATATATAATACAGTATTATATTTAAATTAGTAAGCATAACAAATTACATAATATAAAACACTCAATCCAAATTTCTTAAATGCTGAATCCAAGCCTAATATGATTTGTAAAAGGTATAATTCTCTGGACAAAATAAAAAAGCGTCAATTCGCGACGTCGACTTAGGTGGACTCCTCCTAGGCATACGCGTCAATTCCTAAAATTTATGCTCAATGCCTGTCTGTCTGTCTGTCGGTGCTGTATTGGTAAACTGTTCCAATTAAATTAAAGGATTAATAAATATTTTTAATGTCACGGGATACAAATACTTGAACCAATATAGAATCCTTGATGAACCAGTAGGTTTTTTTAGAGTAAAGTATTAAAATAATCATTTTTATTTATCTCATGTTATATTTTAGTTATTTATATTTGAAATGTTATACTTTAGTCACTTATATTAACGTGTTGTAACATTTTACTCCCTGAGCCTATAAATGCTGCTAATGGTGTAATAGTAAGTTGACGTGACATGTTATATCATCATTTTAAACAAAATTTTTAGGTTAAATTACACAATTAATCCCCATATTTTTTCATTTTGAGTAATTTAATTTTTTAATGTTCTTTTAGCTTTCTTTTTTTTTTCTTTATTTTTCATTCTCTTCTGCTTCTCCCTCTGTTTTCCTCCCTTCTCCATCTCTTTTAATGTGGTTTTTTTTTATGTTTTACATTTGTTAAAATAAAATGAGAAGAAGAAAAGGAAAAGAAAAAAAATTAAAATGTTCAAAAAAATAAAAGTATAGGGAGTAGAATTTTAACAAATGGAAAACATAGAAAAACTACGTTAAAAGAGATGAAGAATGGAGGAAAACAAATGGAGAAGCAGAAGAGAATGAAAAAAAAGAAAAAAAAAGGAAAGTTAAAAGAACAGAAAAAAATTCAAATTGCTTAAAACGAAAAAATATGGGGACCAATTGTATAATTTAACATAAAATTTTTGTTTAAAATGATGATTTAACGTGACACGTCAGCTTACTATTACATTATTAACAACAATTAACGGCTCAGTAACTAAAATGTTACAACACGTTAACGTAAGTGACTAAAACGTAACATTTCAAATATAAGTGACTAAAACGTAATCTGAGGTAAACAAAAGTGACTATTTTGATAGTTTACCTGTTTTTTATAGGGATAATGATTTTTTAGTCCTCCAATTATGCAAAAAGTCATTTTAGACATTTATTTAATTTTTCATTTTTTAGTTATTAGATTTGTATTTTGTAAATTCATCTTAAAATAGATAAAACGTTAACATTTGTTAATTTTCTTGACATGACATACACGTGAATTACCATGTGAATGACATGTCGGTATTTAATTAATTTTTAAAATTTTAAAAATAATTTTAATGAATTTTTAATTTGAAAAGTTAGTTCTTATGATTTTCTTTGAATTTTAAAAAAATTAATTAAGTCATCTACATAGTAACCCACGTGTAAGCCACATTAGTAAAGTTAAAATACGGTAATTTTTTCATCCATTTTTGGATGATTTGATAAAAACGCAAGTTTAAGAGCTAAAAAAGATGAAAAATTAAATGACGGGCTTTGGGATGATTTGACAAAAACGCAGGTTTAAGAGCTAAAAAAGATAAAAAATTAAATGACGGGCTAAAATGTTTTTTTTATAAAGCTGGAGGACCAAATAAGTTATTATACTTTTTTTAATAAGATTTTATCATTAGCAATTGAATTTTAAGAGTTAATTAATATTATATTAGATTACGAGACTTTCACCACAGTAATGAAAAATAAAATTATATAATAAATGTATTTATAAAAAAATTAAAATTAATAAATAAGGTTTTGATTAAATGATAAAATATAGATATTATAAATTATAAATGTTTGAGTCCAAATTTTATTATGTATATTTATATTTCTATTTTTTATGTAAAAGATATGAAATGACAAAAACACTCCTAAAATAATATAATTCATTTTATAAAAAATATTTTTGTCATTAATCAATAGAATTGATGTCTAGTTGTCTCGTGATAAGTAAAAAAATATTAATAGAGATTTATAATAATTTTTAAAGCTAATTAATATTTTATTTATAATACTAATCAAATTTCATTGTTTTTACGTTTAAAACAAATTTACATTTAGGCTCTGTTTGTTTCACTGAAAATGACTTCTGGAAAATGACTTTTGGAAAATGATTTCTGGAAAATGATTTACTTTTCTGAAAAAACTAATATTTTCTGATGTTTGGATGAATCAGTGTAAAATATTTTCTGTTGTCTGGTAGATTTCTTAAAAATATTTCATAAAAGTTGTTTTCAATTAAACAAACATACATATGAGATTTTATCATTGTTTAATTGAATTTATTTTATCTATAATTTTATATTTTACATTGTTTTTGCATATATTAAAATATTATGTTAAATTTAGGTTCATTACAACGTCATTTTGTAATTACATGACTACCAAGTGAGTATTTTTATTTAAAATGTGACATCAACAAAATTGACAAAAAATTTAACGATGTCAATAATTGGACTTGATTTTCAAGTCCGAAAAGTAAATGGGCTAAATTCTTGAAAATAAAAGTACAAAGACTAAATTGCAAATCAGTAAAGGGTACATAGACTTATGAAATATTTTAACCTTTATACTAAGTTTTTTATTATTAATATATTTATAATTGTAATAAATATTTATTATTAAAATATTAATATTAAATATTTTCAATAATACATGAATAATATTATTTAAAATTATTATTTTAAAATTTATTATGAAAATAAAATTGAAATATTAAATAATTTATGAAAACAATAAATTATATTTATTATATTAATAATTTATTATATGACTAAATATAAATAAATAAATATGTTTGTTTAATAATATTGAAAAATATAATATTTTAATAATTTTAAATATTTTAAAATAAAATAAAATTTATTATCAATATAATAATATTAAGCTTGATTTAAGTTAATTTTTATATGAAAACAAAATTATCTATAGATGAGCACTTTTTCGAAAAATGACTTGTGCTTTTCAAAAGAGTAAATCATTTTACAGGAAAAAAAGCTTATTTTACGTTGTCCTGTAAGTTATTTTCCATTAATCAAGCTGTCTTTTGTGAAACAAATACAAGAAAATGCATAAAACATTTTCCATAAAACCTTTTACATGTAAACAAACAGACCCTTAACATATTATTTTATTGAATTTTTTAAAACTCGAATATATACAAAGTTAAATTATCTTTTGCATATGTATTTTTGTTCGAAATACCATATACCTTTTTCAATATATATTAAAATTAATATAAAAATTATAGTTAGTATATAATTTTTATCAGTAAATAATATTATGCACACAACACAGCCATATAAAGCTGAAAAATAAAATTAATATTTACTTAATAAAGATTATATTAAAATAATAACTATTGATAAAATTTTGGTTTAACTCAAAATTGATATTTAAATTATACCCTTTTTCATCTTAGTACTTCAACTCTTTTTTTTTGGTTACAAGTGATATATAAACTATTTTTTCCCTAAGTTAGTACCTCCGTTAGTCAAACCGCTAAATTCATTTACAAAAAAGGTTTAACCCATAATTTGGTATTAAACTATGCATTTTTCCGATTTTGGTACCTAAACATTTTTTGTGCCCATTTTACACAAAATGTTATATCCATTAAAAAATTTCAACCAATAATAATTTGCCATGTTATATAAACTTATGAAGTGTATATATTTTTAATTATTTTAATTTACTTTTTCTTTTACATCATTTCTCTATTTATTTATTTTTTTCCTTTTTTTTTCTCTTTTCTTTTATAATGTATGCCAATACTAACGATGCTCGAAAATCGCCTTTATGAGGTCGAAATGTTTGTGATTAACTCGGGTATTAACTGTTCAGGCAGATTCAGATATAGTTGGCATGCCATAGGATAAGAGTTTAGGGTTACTTTGACTACGAGTTAATGAGGCATTGAGCGCCAAATTTTCTTCGGTTATACCGATGAGGCACTAGGTGTCAAACTTATTAATAAGCGTTGGGCGCAACTATTTGCTTCGAATTTATTCGATGAGGTACTGGGTGCCAAACTGGTGTATTGGTTGGATCCGTGTTAATAATGATTTAAAAAATAAAAACAAAATGTTTATAATTGAAATGATTATATTGAATAAGTCCTCACATTCATGTGTTTGGAAAGAATCTACATGAGATGTAATTGTTATTGAAATATCAAATGGATGAGAAATATAAATGAAATGTGAAATGGGATATTCAATGGTGAAATGAGTTGAAATATTGATAAAAATGTTTATTGAAATCTTGGATTTGGAAATTGAGATGGAATGTACCATCATATGAAATGAGATATCTAATAATATGTGAAGGAGATTTGCTTGTTATAACATTAGTAAAATGTATTAGATTTAAACAATGAATCTATGAATTGACATGTTAATTGCATAACATCATCTAATTTAAACTTGCGCATTTTAAATGTATTATGTTATGTTTTAATGTTTGGATTATATAAATACCATTGAGTTATACTCAGCGTATGATTTTGTTTTCTGTGCGTAGGTTAGGTACTTTACGATTTGATTATCGACTCAACATCCAGCGACAATCCTGGACTCAAGTGTTGGTGATATTTTCATTTTGGTCTTGGCATGTACCTCTGGTGTCATTTGGGCATGTAATGTTTCATTTTGGATTATTGTGGCATTTTGAGATTCATGTATATAAAAATATATGGATGTGTTGGGTATGGTCATGTTAAGGTTATAATGTTGAAGTAATTTGACATATATGCTTAATGGTTTAATTGGTGTGTGGATATTGTATTAGGTGATGTGTTTTGGTTGGCACATGGTTATGAAAATGATGGATGGTATGCTTGTGCTGGATTTGTAATAACTGGTAAGATTTTGTGCATGTTTTTGTGGTTGAATTTGGGTTATTCAATATGACTTATAGGTTAAATGATGCATGCTAGGTTGAACATGTTGAGGTGCCTTTAAAGGAATATTGGCATGGTTTGAATATGATAAATTGGTTGATTTTGAATTGTTGTTTGAGGTGTCAATTGTTGCATATTGGTTAGACATTTAGGATGATTGCTATAAGTGATATTTTTTTTGTATGATATTGATGTTTTTAAATTAGTTGTGATATGGTATAATGGTTGCTTGAGGCCTAAGTGAATTAAGGTTAGAAAACTTATATTGAAAGGTATTTTCAAGTACACACGACCTGATACACGACTTGGAACATGACTGTGTGGTCTGTAGGTTTTGAATGATTTTTGATGCAAACAGCTATAGTGTAACTTTGTTACATGGCCTGCTGACACAACTATGTGACATATTTTGAGTATTTGCACTTTTGACCCACATGGCTTTAGTGAGTTAGACGGTTTGTTCGCATGGCTATGTGACTCCAGCCCCACATGAAATCAGGTTGTTACACGGCTTGCCCACATGGCCGTGTGTCTTGAGCCTCAGCCTTTCACACGGTGTAACACCCTGCCTGGCGAAGCCTTAGTGCCTAGATACTGTTTAGGAAAACAAGACGATTGAGATAAGTTTTGAATATATATAGTGTTAGAACTAGACTAGGTGTAAGAACCCTTTGAGCATGCCTGTGACGCCTTGATGTTGGTGGACACTAGGTTGGCACATAGTGATAAAGAATTGTGTCTGGTAAGGAAGGATTCACCCAAAAGCTTTGATGGCACATAGAGCGGGTGAACTCTGTTATGGATAAGGGAAACAATCTTTATGATGCAAGTTTACATTAGTAGTGTAGAATATCCTATAAGATTGGCTTTGAGCCAGTCAAGATGGAAGGAACAATAGTTAGGAACCAAGCAAATGAGAACCGAGATAGTTAAGGACCAAAGGTAGATACTTGATTAGTTTTCTTGGAAATTATAGATTTGGATAAGACCACCCAATGACTGATGTGACGTTTAACAAGTTTCAATAAAAACTTGGGTTGAGTTAAGTGTTTAAGATAGGTTAAGAAGAAAATATGTTCTTTCTTCCTTTTCTTGAAGATAATAGGACTAGAAGAAATGTGAGATACTCTTCTAAGTTAAGTATGAGACCGTGATGTTTGAACCAGATTTCCTTAAAAATAGGATAACGCCAGGTATTTGGGTGAGCTCTGAACTTAAATAAGTAAACTAAGTGTTACTTCAAATGGTGAAGTGTTGTCCGCCCCACTGATGCTCTTGGCATGTTAAGTGGGCACATAACTAATATTGGACTATGGCAAGAAACTACTTTAGAAGGGAATAAATCATTAGGAAAAAGAAGTCTAGTAAGGTATTAAGGAAACTCGGATAATAGGGTCATCGCCAAGAAGGCATGACGCGCCAAGCGTGATTAGTTAAGATACCAGCTACGCTCTAATGTAATGACTAAGGACGAATGATGGATTAAGGTCTAAGGGTATATTATGTAAATATATGTATTCTTATACACGCCTCTTTATAGTTGTGAAACATTTATCTAGTGGATTGTAAAGATTGGGACGCGTGTCAAATATTCATAGGGACAAAGGTAAAATATCAAGGTAACTGGAACGACGAAAATGTGCAAGTGTGCACAATCGAAACAAGTAATAAAGTGATAAGTAAATGTAGAGTTATCGTACCTACAGGGACTGTAAAAAGGAATATTTATGAAATTAATGTTAAAACACTTTGGTGATGGAAAATATTTTGGTTTAAAGATGATTAAAAACTAAGGGTTAAAAACTAAGTAAAAAAGAATTTAAAAATAAAAAGGTTTTAATGCACGATTTCAAATAAGGTTTAATCAAGATGATATAATTGTGTTGGATTAATTACATTACTTTAACTTAGAATTATTAAACTTATGTTTATACTGCTACGAACAAATTCACGGCAACTCGGTAATTTGCTAACTACTGCTCATACATACTTATTAAATTAATCAATCTCTTAAACATTTTTCAATGTCAATCCAAGTGATTAATCAATCTTCACAAGCATATAAAAGATCAAGTGAGGTAACAGAGTATTTCTACCTTGAAACAGTTTAATCACAATAATCTTGCAAGTTATGCTAGGCATATGTATCGCCAAATACAATGCTAAATTAACTTCAGCTACCATAGAAGAATAAACATGCACTGATTAAGTATTGTGTCAATTAATTACAATTTCAATATGATTTAATAATTAATTCATTAGTTATCTAACAATTAATATTGCAAGAATAACTTAGGCATGATTTTACTTAATCAAGCATCTTACCGAGGCGTATAACAGCACAAACACAATTTCAATAATTCAAGCAGGCAAAATATAATCAACCCAACAGAGATTAAATTCAAGCTGGATTGATTAAAATAACCATTTCAATACCATAAATATTTAAACATATTTGTCAAAACAACAATGAAATTTAAAAAGATAGGGAACAAGAAGCAAATCCGATGTTTCTCCGTGGCTTGACTGATTACTCCATTCTTCGTTCCCCGTTGTACTCGGCTATCAAGGTGGCTTATGAAAACTTTAATTTCTGCTAAAAAATGGCTGATGAGGACCTCTTTCCTAAGAGAAGAAATCAACACTTGAACAAAAAGGAAAATGGGAAGGAAAAGTTGAGAGAAAGTGAGAGAGGAGAAGAGAGAATGAGAGTGTGAGGGATGATTTGAATGATCAGCAAGGGGTGGCTTTTATAGCTGATTATGGCTGCTAAAAAAAGAAAATTCCATCAGCCAAAGAGACCCCCATTTGCTGGCCACACACATGGCAAAGTTGAGAGATTCAACTTTGTTAAAAATAGCCTGTGGCAAATCTATAAAGCCACATTTTTTGGAGGGGTTTGAATGCAAGGTTGAAAGTTCTTCAAGGGCTTATTTGAAAGCTTATTTAGTCAGCTAAAGTGCTGATTTGGGTCAGAATATGGACGGTTCTGGGCAGCCCAATTGGTGGCTGGTTCGGTTCACTAGATTCGGTTCAACTAGACCCTTTTTTTCCATAATTAATTAATAATAATTTATTTAACTCAAATTAAATTGGAAATAAATTAAAATGAATTATATTATGAATTAACACACATTTTTGGACCATCTTAGGTTGGAAATAAATTTTCCTCGATGCTTCAAATTGCTTCTCAGTTTTATTCTTCGAGCATTGTCTATCGAGCTAATTTTCGCCCTTTGTGCGAATCTATCGAAAATAGTCAAAATTAATCAAAATTAACTATAAAATTAATTAAAATTCATCATGTTCATATTTTTAACATAATTTAATTATTTTATAATATTTAATTATTTTTTGACAAGAATTTAACCGAAATAGCATGGTTTTAAGTTAAAAAGGGCATGTAAAAACACATAAATTTTCATGTTTCCACACCCCCAAACTTAATTCATTGCTCGTCCCGAGTAATGCACAAATTTGAAAAGAATTTTCTTGAAAACACTTTTTGAAAAACTCCTTCAGAACAACATTCTTCCCAAAATTATGAAATCAATATACTTATGCTCAAAAACAAGAAATTTGATAATTATGCTACTCAAGTATATATATCGTTCAAATTAATCTAAAAAATTACTACAATAGCAAAATTAGACTAATTGCTTCTTAATAAAGACATGTTAATCCCTACCAATTTGATTTTAATCCCTTATTCAAAATTAAACTACAATCATTGAGCTTAATTGATGTCTTCATATGTTGAACAAAACAATTTCTCTCCACTAATGTAGGTAACATTGGAACTTTGAATCAATAGGTCTTTAACAAGGTTGTAACGTGGCTAGGCTTAGGGGTAGGTAAAAGATAGATAATTTTAGGTTTAAAAAAAACCCTAGACTCAGCTTGTATCGGACCTTTCGAAATAATTACCTTCAATACATCAACTTTTCTTTCCTTTTCACATACTCTTTAGTGCAATTTACTTCAAATACATATGCTTTTTTTTTCGAGTATTTTACTGCATGTACTACAATTTTTAGAGCATTTCATACTTCTTTGCAACTTCCCAAAACTCATTTTCAAAGAATACTCTGAATAGTACTGAGTCTAGTGTTTGGGACATTTTTAAGATAATTAAGAAAGGTGATGGCTAACTTTGTAAGGGTTCAAATAAAATTAGGCCATAAAGTCTCAAAGTTGGGTTTCAAAGGATAAAAATTCCATCATGGTTGGCTTGAAAGGCTCAAACGGACCAAACAACAGTTGCCTAAATCATTTTCAACGTTCCATGCTTCCTAAGATTTCGCCTCAAGAAACTACTAAGTCAATTCTAAAGACTTAAACTTTCATGCATGCCTAACTTTCCTAAAGAACTAAAATTTTATGGTATGATTTGCATGCTTTATTAGAAATACATTTCATGTCATTATTAAGCTAACATAACAATTTATTGAAATAATCAAAATTTATTCATACTTAAATTTAGCATACTTAACAAAATTCAAATTTATTGAACAAAAATATATCATATTCACAATTAAAAGAAAAATTTTATTCTGAGTGGAATTAATATCAATTTTCGGTCCCCCCAACTTAAAATGAACAATGTCCTCATTGTTTAAAGTGAATAGATACTATACACCAGGTAGGATTCCAGAAAAGAAGAGGTGAGTCAATTTGACTGCTTAAGTACCAAGCTCTTCCTAGATCCAATCCTAGACATGTATATACCTATTGCGACACTTTAGACTTTACTACTTGTCCATATTTACTTTTGATTCCCATCTCTTATTTTATTGTGCAGAAAAAAAAATCCTAATTAATCCTAATTCTAAGCTAAGTTGATAAAAGATAATATATAAATTATAAATAATATAATTATATATTAAAGTTTATCAAATTATTAATAATATTAAAGATATTTATTCTAGATGCTTTTGAAAATATTCAAAAGAAAGTCACCTAGTTTTTTATTATTTACGAAAAGAGCAACTAAATTTTAAAAATAATTCAATTAAGTCCCTAGACTTAATAAAATTTAAAATTGAGTTGCAAATTAAAACTTGGATCAAAATTGACCCTTTTATTTGAAACTAAAATTTATTTTTCCGTTTAGGGATAATTTCTTGAAAATTATGTCAAAATAAATTCCGGGAAAGATTGGAGGGGTCACAAACGGTCCCGCTTAAGTTCCAATCTCCTAGATAGAATTTATTTAAACATACTTTACCCGAAAATATACCCTAAATCATTTATTCAAAAAGAAAAACGAAAAATTTAGTATCCGATAAAATGAACAAGATTTTATCTCGTTCAATTTTATCTCTCCAATAATGTTTCAGGCGCTGAGCATTAACTCGGAAATTACCTCCCTTACCTTGGAGTTCAACAACTCCGTATGGATAGACTTGGTGAATCGTTAATGGATCGGACCAACGTGATTTTAGCTTACCTGGAAAGAACTTCAATATGGAATTGAACAACAAGACTTGCTGACCTGCTTCAAATTTTCAAACTCGAATGTGGTTGTCATGCCATTTCTTGAGTCTTTCTTTAAGTACTTTGGCATTTTCATATGAGAACATTCGGAACTCTTCTAACTCATTGAGTTGGAACATCCGTTTCTCTTTCACGAGCTTAGGATCCAAATTAAGCCGTTGAAGAGCCCAGTAAGCTTTGTGCTCTAACTCCAATGGTAGACGGCAGGCTTTTCCAAAGACCAATCTATAGGGTGACATCCCTAACGGTGTCTTGCATGCTGTTCTGTAAGCCCATAAAGCATCATCTAATCTTGTGGACCAATCTCGTCGGTTCGGGTAGACTACCTTATCAAGTATGCCTTTGATCTCCTTATTTGCCAGTTTAGCTTGCCCGTTTGTCTGCGGATGGTAAGCTGTTGCAACCTTGTGTTTCATTCCGTGCTTGTCTAATAACCATTTTAACCACTTGTTCACAAAGTGGGATCCTTCATCACTGATGATAGCTCTTGGGGTTCCAAACCTTGTGAACACATGTTTCTGCAGAAACTTCATCACAACCTTAGCATCGTTTCTCGGATATGCCTCAGCCTCGACCCACTTAGACACATAGTCTACTGCTTCTAGTATGTACTTGTGACCGCAAGACGGAGGAAAAGGACCAAGAAAGTCAATACCCCATACATCGAATAACTTTACCTCAATGATGTTTGTTCGAGGCATCTCATTTCTGTTGGTGACATTTCCAACCCTTTGACATCGATCACAGCTCTTCACGTAAGCATATGCATCCTTGAATAGTGTTGGCTAAAAAATCGACTTGCGATTACTTTGGCATTGTCGTGTACCTCCGAAGTGTCCCCCACTTGGAGCTGAGTGACAGTGGTATAAAATCTTCAGTATTTTATCTTCTGCCATACATCTCCTGATCATCTGATCTGCACACTTTTTAAAGACATATGGCTCTTCCCAGAAATAGTACTTCACATCGTGAAGAAACTTTTTCCTTTTTTGATACGTCTTATCAATTGGCATCAAACCACAAGCTAAATAGTTAGCAATATTAGCAAACCAATGGGTATTATAAACATGATTTACCTTTAGGATATGTTCGTCTGCAAACGTCTCCTGAATTGGTATAAGAGGAGAATTCCCTTCTTGTGGCTTCAATCTGGACAAGTGATCTGCTACTTGATTTTTAACTCCCTTCCGATCTTGAATTTCTAGACCGAACTCTTGAAGTAGAAGTACCCATCAGATCAACCTTGGCTTAGCATCTTTCTTCGCAAGTAAATACCTAATTGTCGAGTGGTCCGTATAGACAGTCACTTTGGTACCTACAAGATAAGATCGAAACTTGTCGAAAGCAAACACAATAGCAAGTAACTCTTTTTCTATTACCGTATAATTCAATTGAGCTCCTGTTAGGGTTCAACTTGCATAGTAGATGGGATGAAAAACTTTGTTCCTTCGCTGGCCCAAGATAGCTCCAATTGCGAAGTCACTTGTGTCACACATCAATTCGAATGGCAAATCCCAGTCTGGTGTGATGATTATGGGTACCGTGACTAATCGACTCTTCAAATCGTTGAAGGCTTTTAAGCATTCGTCATCAAACTTGAATATAGAGTCCTTCTCCAATAATTTGCATAAGGGTTTAGCAACTTTAGAGAAGTTCTTGATAAATCTTCGATAAAAACTAGCGTGACCCAAAAAGCTCCTAATACCCTTTACAGATGTAAGAGGTAGGAGTTTCTCAATAACGTCTACCTTTGCTTTATCTACCTCGATCTCATGTCTCGTTATCTGATGCCCTAGAACAACTCCTTCTCGTACCATAAAATGACACTTTTCCTAGTTGAGTACAAGATTCATTTCTTCGTATCGCCTTAGTACCTTAGTTAGATTGGCTAAGCAATCATTGTAAGTATCTCCGAATATTGAAAAATCGTCCATAAAAACTTCCAAATATTTCTCAACCATGTTAGTAAAAATAGACATCATACATATTTGAAATGTAGCGGGTGTATTAAATAAACCAAATAACATGCGTCTAAATGCAAACGTATCGTACGGACAGGTGAATGTCATTTTGTGTTGATCTTCTGGTGCTACTATAATCTGATTATACCCTGAGTATACATTGAGAAAATAGTAGTAATCTCGTCCTGCCAGTCTATCCAGCATCTGGTCCAAGAACGGCAAAGGAAAATGATCTTTCCTAGTCGTATTGTTCAGCTTCTGGTAATCGATGCAGATTCTCCATCCTGTAACCGTTCTAGTCGATATCAACTCGTTATTCTCGTTCTCTACGACAGTGATACCTCTTTTTTTGGCACGCACTGGACCGGACTTACCCATGAACTGGTTCCAGCCCCTTGGTTACTCTAGGAAAAATTCGGGTGATTTCGCCACGATGAGTTATAAAAGTTGGCCATTGATAATTGTTGGCCATTGATTTCGCCATGGTGATTTCGCCACGATTTTTTGGCCATTGATAATTGTTGCTGGCAATCCCCTCAATAGTTTTGTAAGCCTCATTATAAGACTTAGAAAGGAGAGCACCGTTAGCAGAGGCGTCCAATACCATTCTCGTGTAAGCGTTGAGACCATTATAGAATGTCTCAAGTTGAATACAATGTGGGATTCCATGATGAGGGCACTTTCGTAATAACTCTTTGTACCTTTCCCATGCCTCATACAGTGACTCATCATCCATTTGTTGGAAGGTAGTGATCTCATTCCGCAACTTGGCATTCTTGCCCGGTGGGAAATACTCCATGAGGAATCTCTCAGCTAACTCTTGCCATGTAAAAATGGAGTTCGGTGGCAATGAGTTCAACCAGGCACGAGCTCTGTCCCTTAGCGAATATGGGAACAACTACAGTCGTAATGCATCTTCAGGTACTCCGGCTAACTTGAAAGAATCGCTCACTTCCATAAATAGTCTTAAGTGAAGATGAGGATCTTCAGTAGGCATTCCACTGAATTGGCCCACAGTCTGAAGCATCTCTAACATGACTGGCTTCAGCTCGAATTGTTGCGCCTCAATTTCGGGTCTCCTAATACCCGAATTAAGATCGTTAAATACTGGCACGACATACTGTCGTAAAGCTCTATCCCTATCATCAGCAATAAGGATAGGATTCTAAGCAAGGTTTGCTCCATTTCCTTGATTCATATTCTCAAAGTTTATCTCTTCGGTCCTTCTCTGGTTCACTTGTCTTCTTCGCTGTCGAAAGGTTCATTCTATTTTAGGGTCCACAGGGAGTAAGTTGATAATCTGGTCAATACTCATAAACACCTGAAATAATCATAAAAAGATTAAGTAAGTAAATATTTAAATAGGAAAATAAATAAACCAAAATGTAAAAACAAATTCACAAATATTGGCTTTTTTTAAAAGAGTCCCCGGCAACGGCGCCAAAAACTTGGAATGACGAAAATGTGCAAGTGTACACAATCGCAACAAGTAATAAAGTGACAAGTAAATGTCGAGTTATCGTACCAACAGGGACTGTAAAATGGAATATTTATGAAATTAATGTTAAAACACTTTGGTGATGGAAAATATTTTGGTTTAAAGATGATTAAAAACTAAGGGTTAAAAACTAAGTAAAAAAGAATTTAAAAATAAAAAGGTTCTAATGCACGATTTCAAATAAGGTTTAATCAAGATGATATAATTGTGTTGGATTAATTACATTCCTTTAACTTAGAATTATTAAACTTATGTTTATACTGCTACGAACAAATTCACGGCAACTCGGTAATTTGCTAACTACGGCTCATACATACTTATTAAATTAATCAATCTCTTTAACATTTTTCAATGTCAATCCAAGCGATTAATCAATCTTCACAAGCATATAAAAGATCAAGTGAGGTAACAGATTATTTTTACCTTGAAACAGTTTAATCACAATAATCTTGCAAGTTATGCAAGGCATATGTATCGCCAAATACAATGCTAAATTAACTTCAGCTACCATAGAAGAATAAACATGCACTGGTTAAGTATTGTGTCGATTAATTACAATTTCAATATGATTTAATAATTAATTCATTAGTTATCTAACAATTAGTATTGCAAGAATAACTTAAGCATGATTTTACTTAATCAAGCATCTTACCGAGACGTATAAAAGCACAAACACAATTTCAATAATTCAAGCAGGCAAAATATAATCAACCTAACACGGATTAAATTCAAGCTAGATTGATTAAAATAACCATTTCAATAGCATAAATATTCATAAACATGTTTTTCAAAACAACAATGAAATTTAAAAAGATAGGGAACAAGAAGCAAATCCGATGTTTCTCCGTGGCTTGACTGATTGCTCCGTTCTTCGTTCACCGTTGTACTCGGCTATCAAGGTGGCTTATGAACACTTTAATTGCTACTCAAAAATGGCTGATGAGGACCTCTTTCCCAATATAAGAAATTGACACTTGAACAAAAGGGAAAATGGGAAGGAAAAGTTGAGAGAAAGTGAGAGAGGAAAAGAGAGAATGATAGTGTGAGGGATGATTTGAATGATCAACAAGGGGTGACTTTTATAGCTGATTGTGGCTGCTAAAAATAGAAAATTCCATCAGTCAAAGATATCCCCCTTGTCTGGCCACACACATGGCAAAGTTGAGAGATTCAACTTTGTTAAAAATAGCCTGGGGCAAATCCATAAAGCCACATTTTTTGGAGGGGTTTGAATGCAAGGTTGAAAGTTCTTCAAGGGTTTCTTTGCAAGCTTATTTAGTCAGCTAAAATGCTGATTTAGGTCAGCATATGGAAGGTTCTGGGCAGCCCAATTGGTTGCTGGTTCGGTTCACTAGATTCGGTTCAACGAATGCGGTTCAACTAGACTATTTTTTTACATAATTAATTAATAATAATTTATTTAGCCCAAATTAAATTGGGAATAAATTAAAATTAATTATATTATGAATTAACACACATTTTTTGACCATCTTAGTCTGGAAATAAATTTGCCTCGATGCTTCAAATTGCTTCTCGATTTTATTCTTCGAGCATTGTCTGCTGAGCCGATTTTCGCCCTTTGTGCGAATATGTCGAAAATAGTCAAAATTAATCAAAATTAACTATAAAATTAATTAAAATTCATCATGTTCATATTTTTAACATAATTTAATTATTTTATAATATTTAATTATTTTTCGACAAGAATTTAACCAAAATAGCATGATTTTAAGTTAAAAAGGGCATGTAAAAACACATAAATTTTCGTATTTCTAGTAACCCGGGTAAGCAATGGCGGACCTTTCTCTTACTTCTTCAAGAAGTAATCTTTGTTTATAAAAAGGGGAGAAACACAGAGAATTCCTCTCATCGTTTAAGCTGAGTTAGAAATATGTATCTAGGCTTTGAGATTCCCCTTTTTAAGGTAAGATCTACAACCTTACATACTAAGCTGTTAAGAAGCTGCTCGATTTAACTGGGTAAAGTAAGTATGGTAAAGTCTTATTTAGAGATTTCTGATGTTCAAAATGAAAAAAATGAGTTAAAAGTATAGTTCTTGATGAGTTACCATGTTCTGTCAATTAGGGGTTGCCGGTCTACTTAATAGAAGCCTAAGTATCCGACTTAATAGAAGTCAAGTGAATCCCTAAGCGGACTCTTGTAAATGTATTATGTGTGTTAGAACCTTCTGTGGAAAAAAATGCATGATGTGATGATTTTGTGATAAATGTATGTCTGATGAATTTGCATGAATGATTCGTATGGAATATGGATATGATCTCTGAGGTCAATGGTTAATGTGTCTGAATGAGTAAAAAGTGTATATATGTGTTTTGATGATATGAACAAGTCTGTTGTGAAAGAGTTTGTCATGAGTAAGTCAGATATGAATGAGACTGTTAAGGATGAGTCTGCATGAAGTGTAATACCCTTAACCCGTCTCCGTCACCAGATTAGGGTTATGGAGCATTATTGTACAAAATAAAACCTTTAAATTCAAAATAGAACAAATAATTAAACTTAAGAATAAATTCCAATATCTCATTCCAATCATAGCAAATATACCCATTTGGGCTTTAAATCCAGCTTTCGGGGGCCCTAAAAAAATTTAAAAGCAATTGGGGATAAATTTGAATAAATTAGAAAATTTTGAGAAAAACATGAAAAATTGTGAAAATAGGGGTCACACGGCCATGTCCCAGCCCGTGTATCCGCTTGTGTGTGTATTTGAAATAGGGCCACACGATCATGTTGCAGACCGTGTGCTAGACCATGTAACAAACTATTTTGAGACACGCGATCGTGTCGTAGGCCATGTTGGAGACCGTGTAAAACCTGCACTTAAAATATAAATGATACATAGCCATGTAAGGTGACCGTGTGTGGCACACGGTCGTGTGACAACCTATTTCCTAGGCCTTGTGCTCCAAATTTAGCCCCTAAAACAAGCCATTTCAATGCTTAACCTTGTCCAACAAGTTACACCATTTGCACATGCATTCAGTTGACCAAAACACTCTTCAGATATCCTAAAATATACCAAATCAATCAACCTAAAAATTCTAACCAATATGCCATTCAAAGGCACCTCAATTCATACCAAATCAAAATGATTTTAGAACAAAACTATAATGCCATATCTCAACCACATAACATGGATATAAAAGAGCTATTTATTGTCAGCCATTACCATCACAACATACCATTCTAGTTAGGCATACCAAAATGACCATAGTCATAAGAGTTCTAGCATATACAAGCCAAACTAAACTATATATACATATAATCATTTACAAGAGAAACCAAAACCTATCAAAAGGCTTCATTGACATCAAACCCTATACATGCCATTTATAACCAAAATTCAAAATAACCAAAACTACCGAAGTGATTACTGGATAGTGTGTTAAACTTTGACAAGATTGCAACCGGTTGAGCTTTCGATGATCTACAAAATAAAGGAAAAACAACTACGTAAGCAACGAATGTTTAGTAAGCTCGTATAAGATAAACTCAAACTTACCAAACCCCAAACGTTAAATCATTCAACCATGCGCAACATGTCATATAAATATCTTACTTTCCTATTCAATGCAATCCACATAGTTAGTAGATAAATTAACAACATAGCATTTATGGAACATGGTATATGGCATGGAATGAATTAAATTCATTCAACTTTCTTCATATGCTTATTTAGTACCCTTTTTCCATTCATTTGACCACATCAAATTTCCAATTCATATGATCATTTATATCAATATTTTAATGTACGAACCTTTTCATTTTCCTTTACTTACCCGTTGAACCATATAGAATTACGTCGGATACTTAGGAATGTTCACACATAGTTTGCCTTTTCATGTAACCGTAACCTTTCTTTTCCAATAGTGCTCACACGAGCTAGGAAATGGGTCTACTCACATGAGCTTTAGGTCGGAATGTTAGCTACACGATGCTACTTACACGAGTTGTGGAGAATCCACAACAAATGTAGGACCTCATCCATCGGGAGGACATTTAGGACCAGCACCTGAAACCATATAATCCTTAATGACATGTCATTTGTATCCTAAGAATTGACAAGGTTCAAACGAGACCTTTGCACATACCCGAATCCTTTAATTTCATTATTTTATACCATTTCACACATGCTTCATAAATTACATATTTTGCAATTTACACATCCAATTTAACAAGTATCACCTTTTGATCCATTATACAAAAGCATTATACAACTAACAATCTAATTTATACATAATTTAATACACATAAATATAACATTCAAAAATTCAATTAATAAGTTTAATACTTATATGAACTTACCTCAATCACCACGTTTGTTACAACTAAGTCGAAACTAATCTGAGACTTTCGCTTTTCCTCGATCCAAATCCAATTGATTTTTTTTCTTGATCTAAATAACAATTTAACTCAATTAAATATTTAAAATAATTTAAAATATTCAACTCAAACCTATAATCCATATTAATGTAAAATTATAGAATTACCTCTAATATTTTTAACTTTTGTGCAACTCAGTCCCTAAATTCTCAACTTGCAAATTCACCATTTTTCCACCTAAAACATGCTACCCGGTTTTACTAAGGGTCCTGAATAGCCCATATTTACCAAAATTGCACATTAACCTCAAGGAATTTTACACTTTTAACAAATTAATCTTTAACCTTAAATTCATCAAAAATCACTTAACAAAACAAGTTTATTTAACAACCAAGTTTAATAATCTATCAATTAACACCAAAAAAACATTCAAAATCAATCATGGAAAATCCCTCAACCTTTAAAATTTTTTCAAATTAACCCTCAGAATAAGTAGATTAAGCTAAAATGAATTTAAAAAATATAAGTCACTAAAAACGGGGCTCACACACATACCATGCAATAGAAAATTGGCTTAGCCGAACCTAGCTCCTCTTTTGCTATGGTGTTTTGGTTTAAGAACAAGAAAATAAAGGTTGAAGATGACCTATTTTGTTTTTCTTTCTTTTGTTTTAATATTTTCATTATTTTAATTACTTATATAACCTTTTAAAAACTATTAAATCACACTAAAACCCATCCAATATCATCCACTAACTTAAAGCATGGAATAATTACCATCCAAGTCCATGGATTTTCCTTTTCAAAGCTATTTGGTTCATTTAACTAATAGAAACTAACTTTTTCACTTTTTACGATTTAATCCTTTTTACCTAATTATTCATTTAAACTTTAAAATTTCTTAACAAAAATTAATAGACCCTAATATAACCATATAAACATTAAAATATTATCACACTCATCAGAATTGTGGTTTCGTAACCACTATTTTTGATAACACTGGAACCGAGCTGTTACATGAAGTGTTTGTGTCTGTCTCCGGAGTTATCTAAATGTGTCTATCGGGACTAAAAACACGAATCTCTAAAAAGAAATGTCCATGACACTCTAAAGACCATATAGTGTAAGACCATGACTGGGTTATGGCATCATATGGAAAATATTTAAAGGACGATTGGGTGAGTATGAGACGATGAGGGGCAAACCTCATGACAGTGAGTTTAGGTGAATCCCTATTGTTAAAAACACCAATTTTTGTGAAATGACACCTTTGTGGCTATCTTTGAAAGGAAGTCTTTGTGACGATCTCTATTAAAAGGAAGCCTTTGTGGTGATCTCTTTTAAAAGGAAGCTTTTGTGGTGAAACTCTGAAAAGAAAGCCTCTGTGGCTATCTTGGGAAAGGAGCGCCTTTGTGGCATAATCTGAAGAATGGATCTCGTGATGACCATTTTAAGATAACGACTTTGGGTGAACCCTGCATAGTTACAAGTGATTAGGCTAGTGTGTGCCAGACTACGTGGTAAGGCAAGGTTATGTGTTGAAAGTATGTATAGAGAGTGCATTGAAGGAAGTTTTGAGTGAATTTTTTGTTAGGTATTGGGCATAGTCTACCTCGCCCAAAGAAAATGTTAAGACTAGTATGCTTGGGAAAAGATGTTAAGTCTAATAATAAGGTAAGATTGAAGAAATGATATAGAAAGTGAAGAGATGTTAAGTATAGTACACTCAAGATAGGGGAAAATGGTTCTAAAGAAAGAAAGATGGTAGCCTTAGTATTGTACCCGCCAAAGAAGGAAAAAAGGTCAATAAATATCCTAAGGATGTGCAAAAAAAGCATATACAACATAGAATGAATGAAAAAGGTGTTCTAAGGTTTAGCTCACTAAGTTCTTACAAACTTACAAAAGTTGTTTTTGTTTTCAGGTCTGTAAAGGAATATGTGCCGAGAGACGATACCAGGGCTACGCCAAGAGAGCAGCGTGGTGGGGTGTTATGCATATAGAGGAAGGCAAATGGCATGTTCGAGTTGCGCATAAGTTCATTAAGTAGCAATCCAATATGTACTCAACAACATAAGAGATAGAATAGAAATTGATAGAATTTTATTATTCTGAAATGTAAATGAAATCATACAATGTACACCATAAGAGATTCTGTTACACTTATAGATAGATGTTTACATCAATGAATAAGAAAGAAAGTTCTAAGTTATATCTGTAAGGACGTAACACTTGAGATTTAGATCCAGTAGATTGGTTCGAGTCGGGCCGAGGGCGTTACACATGGTCAGGGGACACGACCGTGTGACCCATGTTTAGAGTTTTTTTCCTATCTTTTTATTTTTATTTCAAATCGATACTTGTTTGATATCAGGTTGGTTTTAAGCTTTTGTAAGCTCGATACAAACTCAAAATTGATTGAATTACATATTATACTGGATCATATGTGATGTAATGATATTTAGTTGTGATTTTGATTATAAATTGCATGTAATTGATTTGTATTTGTTTGTAGCATTCTATTACTCGGGTTCAGAGACCGGACTGGGTAAGGGGTCTTACAACGTTCATGGTGGTGATATAGGTATTATAATTCTTCATTTATTTTGTTATAAAGGTCTAACCAAAGTTAATTTACGAAACCATGGGAAAAATAGAAAGAAGATACATTCAGCTTTATGTTTTGTTCTTGTTACTGTTATTGGCAAATATTCATTTCTCTAGATGGTTGGTTCATTGTATCCATTATTTTTGCTTTGCATGGTATCTTTGGCTGAGAAGTGTCTTTTATGGCCTTGTGTTTTACTTTCTTGGGACTTGTACAACTTAAGTGCAGTCAAAGAGTAGTTGGGATTTTAGAAGCACTATGTGGCCTAAGTTTTGTTTTGTTTTGTTTTGTTTACTTGCATAATGTTCATAAACTAGAAAAAGCTTAGGCTTGTCGTAACATCGCTTACTCGACCAAATCATTGGACCAGAGCTACAGAGTGCTACAATTAAAGTAGAAATAAAACATATTCAATTCACATCGATTATTTAAAATAAACATGGAAATTCTTCACGATTGCATAATTAACATTTAATTTAAACATGAAACATACAATCGTAATCAATTTAATCTATAATCACCAAATATAATTTTGTTTAGGCCTTATATGTAACACCCTAAACCTGGCCAGAAAGATCCGACCTGAATTCGACATGCCACATTCGTGACCGAAGTGACTCTCCGTCAACTCCCAACCTAACCTCCAGCACACCACTTATACATAGCGCGCGAACATAGTGCTAATCTTTAACAAAGTAGTAGAAAACACACCTACATAAAACACACGGGCTCGCATGCATTATACGAAATAGTACTTCCAAACACGTAGAAATATCAATAGGTTCGCACTACACTTAAGCACCACACAAAACATTCAAAACATAGCTTGCATACCATTATCAACGGAATAGGCCGTAGATTAGTAAACAGGCATAAGCTTGCATATTAACATAGGCTCGCACAAAAACATGAGTTCTCAAGATCCAACATTTCGCATGCAGAGAAATCAAACTTTAGAAACACTATGGCTCACTAAACACTTTAAAGGCTTATACTTTGTTTCACCAAGTAACAAGTTTTGCAAACAAAATATAGCTTGACAGCTATTTTTATCGGTGAACTCTGCCATACAGAGCTTCATAGGGTTCCATTTGAATGCTAGCTTAATACTTGTTGTTATAGGTGAACTCTACCAAAGGCAGAAAACATTCCCAGTTCACGACAAACTCCAAAATATAGCTTCGCAACCTATCTTCCAACACATGTATCACTCATTCAGATTGTCCATTTTTTTGAGGGTGGTAAGCAGTACTGAATTGCAGCTTCGAACCCAAAAATCATTGCAAACTTCTCCAAAATCGTGATGTGAACCTTGGGTTTCAATAAGATGTTATGGAAATAGGCATACCATGAAGTCACACTATCTCAGTAACATAGATTTTGACAAGCCTTTAAAATGAATAGTAAGTGCGAATAGCTAAAAAGTACGATCCATAATTACCCAATCTGCGTCTTTCTTGGTCGCCGTCACTGGCAAACCAACCACGAAATCTATTGTAATTCTTTCCCACTTCCACTGTAGGATTTTGAGTGGTTGGAAATTGATGCTTGAATTTAACTTTCTGACAAACCAAACACTTCGCAACATACCCAGTGGAAGCTCGCTTCAAACTAGGCCACCAATAGAGCTCGCAGAAACGCAATACATCTTGCTATTGCATGAGTGCATCGTAAACAATCTGTTATGAGCTTCGTTAAGAATCATGTGTTGTAACCCTTCGTCCTTAGGCGCACATAACCTTCCTCAAAGACGAAGGACACCTTCTTCGTTGAGTGTGAAGTCACCGTACACACCTACTTCTACTTGTCGAACCCTCTTCGCTAACTCTGTATCACAAGATTGCTTCGCCTTGATTTGTTGTGACAAATTTGGTATCACTTGCAATTCTGCGAGTAGTTCTCCATTGTTGGTCACACTTAGCTGTGCGAACATAGCTCGCAGCTCTCTGATGATTTCCTGCTCAACGCTTCAGCTACCATGTTGGTCTTTCCTAGGTGATACTCTATCACGCAATCATAATCTTTCAACAACACCATTCAACTCTTTTTTTGAAGATTCGATTCCTTCTAGGTTAGTAAATACGTGAGACTTTTGTGGTCTATGTAAATGACACACTTCTCGCCATAAAGATAAAGTCGCCAAAGCTTTAACGTGAACACCATTGCGGTTAGCTCCAAATCATGAGTTGGATAATTTTGCACTTTCAATTACCTTGAAGCATAAGCTACCACCTTACCTTCTTGCATTAGCACACATACAAGTCATGTGTAAGAGGAATTACTGTAGACCATGAATTATTTTCCTAGTTCGGGTTGAATCAACATCGGTGCTTTAATGAGTATCTCCTTAAGCTTGTCAAAGCTTCGTTGCCTTTCCTCAGTCCATGTGAAATCTTTTTTTCTGAAGTAGCTTTATTAAGGGTGTTCCTATACTAGCGAACCCTTCAACAAAACATCAATAGTGCCCTGCGGGCCCTAAAAAGCTTCGCACTTTGATCACACTCATTGGTGGTATCTATTCCACAATTGCTTCAATATTCTTTGGGTCCACGTAAATCCATTTAGTCGAAATTACATGCCCCAAAATGTCACTTCTTTTAGCTAAAACTCACACTTATTGAATTTCGCAAACAATTGCTTCTCTCATAAAATTTGCAACACAGTTTGCAGATGCATGTCATGTTCTTCCTCAGTTTGCGAGTACACCAAGATGTCATCAATGAACACCGCCATGCATCGGTCCAAGTTATCATGGAACGCTCGATTCATGAAATCCATAAAGGCAGCAGGTGCATTGGTCAAACCAAAAGGCATCACCAAAAATTCATAGTGCCCATATAGCGTTCTAAAAGCCATCTTTAGCACATTAGACTCTCTCACCTTCAATTGATAATAACCAGATAGTTAATTGATCTTTGAAAACACCTTCGCACATTAGATCTGGTCAAACAACTCATCAAATCTTGGTAAAGGGTACTTGTTTTTGACTATCAATTTATTCAGTTCCCTATAGTCAATGCATATCCTCATGCTCCCATACTTCTTGAAAAACAACACTAGCGAACCCTAAGGTAATATGCTAGGTTGAATGAAGCCTTTGTCTAGTAGCTCCTAGAGTTGCACTTTCAGCTCATTGGGAGCCATGTGATACGGTGTAATAGACACCAACGAACTGCTAGGGTACAACTTAATGGCCAACTCCACCTCGTGGTTTGGTGGTAAACCTAGTAGCTTGTCAGGAAACACATCTGGGAAATCTTGAAGAGTTCACACCTTGCGAATCCCTTTCGGCAAAACCTGCGAGCCCATGAAAAATGCGAGATAGGTCTTGTAGCCCTCTCCCAACATCTTCTCTGCCTACAGTGCTGAAACCATGTTACACTGAGCTTGCTCACCCACCACAACTACTTCTTTACCTTTAGCGCTTTACAAACTAACTTTCTTCAACTCAAATTCGATCTTGTTATTGTGGTAGGTTAGCCAATCCATTCCGAGGATCAAGTCGAACCCATAGAATGATAACTCTATCAGGTTCACATAAAAGACTTGCTCTTGTACTTCGAGTGGACACCTACAATACACTCTATTGACTAACACACTGTCCCCAAATGAATTGGTGACAGTCATACCTTTATCTATGGTTTCTGACATTATTCCCAATTCACTAGCTAGCTCGTTCAAAACATAGGAGTGTGTTGGACCAGAATCAATCAACGAAAATAAGGGAATAGTTTGCAGAGTGAAGGTACCTGTGATAACGTCAGTGGCACCTTTCTCACATGGCTATCTCACAACATAATCTCGTACAAGACCTCCAGACTCTTCCTCTTGGGTTGCAATAGTGTGGGCTAAGGTTCGCTGCCTAATTGGTCTAGTCTCGCCACCTCTATCTCGTGCTCATCCACGAGTAATAGCTCGTGCTTGAGTAAGGGTCCCAGTGTGGACTTGTGAGCCCTGTTGACATTCTAGACAGTCTTTGATAAAATGGTCCTTAGAACCACACTTGAAACAACTTCCAGTTTTCTTACGACACTCCTAGAATTCTCCCTCTCATAGAGCTCGCAGTACACCCAATTCCTAGACTAGTGCGCACCCTACTTTTTGCCCTGGGTGTTTTTCTGATGTGACTGATCAAATCTAAAACATCGCTTAATCTTCTTTCCAGCATCTCGTGAGTAGTGATCCCTTTTTCGATCCTCACTAAGAAACTTGTTTTTCAACTTGTTGTGACTTGATGTCTTCAATGTCTTTGACTTTATCCATTAGCTCATTGAAGTTCGTGGTGTCATGAGTCACCAAATAGAGTTGGATGTCGCGATGCACACCAAATTGAAACCTTTGACAGCATTTACTCTCCTCTGCGATCATCACCTCAGCATATTGTTTCAACTGTATGTACTCAGTTTCATACTTAGCCACTGATAGTTCACCTTGTTTCAACTTCTTTTTGAAAATTATTTTTTAATGTTGCCAAAAAGAACTCTTAAGTCAAACGATCCACGAGAGTTCCTTGCCTCACGGTGTTCCACTGTTGATGGGCTTCACCGGTGAGTAGTGACATGGCACATCCCAGTTTCTCTTGGTTAGAGCAAGCTATCTGCTCAAGGACTTTCTCCATGCCTTCAAGCCAATATTCAACCTTAGTGGGATTAGCTCCTCTAATTCCACTAAACTCTTTACCACCCAGAGCTCACAGACGATCCAATGGTAAACCACGGTTTAGAGGTGTAGCAGGAGCACCAACACCAGTAACTCATTGAAACACTCCTATTATAGTGTGAACCAACGGCTCCATGCCCTCTTCCAAAACATTATCTTAGGGTTCCACGCATAAATATCAATAGGTTCACACTACACTTAAGCACCATACAAAACATTCAAAACATAGCTCACATACTGTTATCAGCATAAAAAGTCACAAATTAGCAAACAAACACAAGCTCGCATATTAACATAGGCTCACAGGAAAACATGAGTTCGCAAGATCCAACAGTTCGCATGCAAAGAAATAAAACTTTAGAAACACTATGACTCACTAAACACTTTAAAGGCTCATACTCATTCTTTTCACCAAGTAACAGATTTCGCAACCAAAATAAACATTCATACAAAAGATTATCAAACTGAAGCAGGGTTCACTTAAAAACATGGATTCACACACATATAAGGGTTCGCAAAGCTATGGGAACACACGTAATTATGCTAAGCATACCTAGGGTTTTCGCATGTAATACAACTAACATAACAGTGGTACATAAGTAAATATAGAATTTAACACTACAAGGGTACACTAGTAATCAACAAAGTAGATATGCATAAACAATATCGATTTATTAATTTTTAATTAGAAGGAAAAATCCATAAAATGGGTCGTAGAAATGGAGTAAACTTAATAACATAGCATAGTATACTTTTATACTTAAGAAAATTATTCGATAATCAAAACATTGTAACTATCATTCAAAATAGCATAGCATAAACCCATCGCCCGTCTGTATGGTTCACCCGTATCAGTCAGATGCCTTGCCAAATCATTGACCTCGCTTATGCCATTCGCGATCTAGTTACCTGAGAATTAAGAGAGGAGTGGGTGAGTTCGGGGGAAACATAGTAAATCATCAAAAACCATTAGGTTATGGTTAAAAATAATATTTTAAAATATTAGTAAACTTAGTTGAAGAATAGTTTGCGTGCTGGGTTTGCAGGTGATTATGCGAGACCTAGTTCGCATCTGAAAAACATATTTTTGTTAAAATAGTTTAAATGTAATGTTTACAATTCATTTCTTTTGAAAACTTGCTTTAAAAAGGGGGCTTACATTAAAATCTTGCAAGGTCATATTTCTTTTAAAGAATAAAACAGAATTTGAGTTTATAACAGAGTCGCGAGACATGTTTGCACATAATAGAAATCTTGAACAGAGTTGGCCTTAGGTCGCACGAATGTTTCGTCAAACAGAAGACATGTCTTGTTGAATAAGTTATATTCAACCTAGCTTGCAAGGAGCACGTAGAATGAGACACATAACAAATGTCACAAAAGCCTATGCTCTTAAGGAGCACGCAGAGTGAGGACCACAAAAGCTCATGCTTTCAAAGGAACACGCAGAGTGAGACTTAACATGGGTGAGTATTCACACTATTGGTATACCAATTAGAAGGCTCACTATGGAGCTCATAGAACAGAAATCTCACATTAAGTAGAGCCAAGCAGAGAGCTAGCATAAAGCAGAGCTAAAACATTTGCATATAAAAAGCTCGCACATCAAGTGCCTTTAAAACACAAATTTAGAATCGTTCTTCTGAAAAATTCTTAAAAACATAGGCAAACATAGGAGCTCGTATAAAAATCTGCCTTAAAATCATATTTTCAAATCATGTTTTGAAAATGGAGTTTCTTAGCTTTAAAAACATAACTTTTCAGAAATCCTTCTTTTGGTTTCGAAAATAAGATTTCTTTAGAAAAACCATAGCAGTTAGTAATAAATTGACAATTATCGACCACTTATCGGAAACGGAGAACCTAAACGATTTTCGCTTTGCCTTTATCCTTGCTAGAAGATGGTACAGCTGGTTCGCAACAAACAAAAATATTACTAACAAAACTTTCAGAATTCACACATGCATGCAAACCTAGCTTCAAGGACGATCAACCCTAACAAGACAAGGACTTACCTAGATTGCTACAAAAAAAATTTTTAGAATAGAGACTTGACAAAAGAATATTCAGTGAAGATTTCCACCGAATCAAGGGTCTTATTTATATACCTAAGAGTCCTAGATATCTTTGGATACTTTATTCGATTTATGAAAGACGTTACTTGTACGTAAAGTATTCCTATATAAACTAAATCACTTTTCCTAATTTGAGTCTCACTATATCTTTGACTAGCAAAGCCTGTTTGTACTTTGACTTGTGAACCCAATTCGTAACTTACCTGACAAATCCTGCTCACCAAACAAATTGGCGAACCCCAGCTCACTAACACATTAGCGAACCTGCCTCACAGTGAAACTGGCAAACCCCTTACCACTTTGTTTGGCATACATTACTGCTCAATCGACACCTTTGCTGAAACTTCATGGGGAACACCATGCTCACGTGAATCTTGGTGAACAGCTAGTTCGCTCCCTTTTTAGCGATCCTAGCTTGGCAGAACACTAGCAAACCTTACTCTGCACGACCAAAAGCTTCTGACCCTGATTTGCAACATTTCAAAAAGTACAGATCAATTATATCATAAATAAATCCTTCAAATAATAAATCATGTCATAAACATTCAAATATTATGATACACAATTAAATTCGAGTCTAAATCGAGCTTACGAAAGCTCTTATGTTGACCCAAACACAATAAGGATCAAATCGAAACATTTTTAAATGATAAAGGCACTCATACAAAACAAGGGACAAACGGTTGTGTGCTCAATCCTTATATCTCACTCAGGTCGTGTGGATACAAAAAATGACTAAATCTACAACATCCACATAGGCGTGTGGCCAACCTGTGTGGGTGACATGGCCATGTGTCAACCCGTGTGGCACTAAAATATGTCATTTGGTACTTGATACAAATTCATCTCTTAAAGGTGACCTAATAATGTATTTTCAACCATTATAAAAATGCTCAAACCATACCAATTCCATGCAAAAACTTAACATATAATCACCTAGTCAAATCATAAACCAATATGCCACATTTGGAACTTCAAACATAAAGGGTCACATGAAACTATACACAAGTCTTCCAAGCTTTTCATATTCATTGATACCACTCTTACAAATCTATTAAACTAATCATACTGAATTACCAACATGGATCATTCATTACACATTTATCATGTTACTAAATTGCACATTTATATACAGATTGCCATAACATCAAATTCATCATCATCATCATCATCATCATCAATAGACCAAACTTATAAATGTTAAGGAAAACATAAATACAAGCCTAACTCTATATAAATGCCACATAATCGGGTCTAGAAACAATTAAAAATCTACCAAGACAGAAGTTGGATAGTTTAGGCTCTTGAATGATCCGATTCGCCAAATTCCACAAACATTAACTATAGGACAAAAAATGAAACAAAGTAAGCATTGCAAATACTTAGAAAGTTCATATGATTTGAAACAGTAAACTTACCACAATCCATAATTAAACATAGTTAAGTAATTAATTAAACTCAACTCCCTGTTACAACGTTTCACATTATCAAGGTGAGTTCATCAGTCATTCCAATCATGTATCAATCCAACATTTACTTGTTATGTTAATAAAGTACCGTACAATAGAGTTGTCAACAATATACTATTAATATCATTCCATTTACACAATGTACATATCAATTTAGAACACTTGTTATCATTAAACGATATAGCATTCCACAGTAATAAGGTAAATCCCACATATAATCGAATATATATAACTTTATATCAAGTAGTATATGTATATATCATTCAAGACATTACCAACCACATACGTTATATCAATTTAAGACGATTGATATCTTTTAATTAATCATATATAATTTGAATGTATTCTAATAATAATTTAACATATATTTCCCTTTTTCTATTAATCCAATAGCTAGATGAACATTAGTAATTCAATTCAGATACCTGGGTAATTACACCTTACCAGGGAATGCCGTAGTGCTGAATAGAGATACCACAAATGAAAACAAAGGCACCGAAGTGCTTACGGAGGCACTGAAGAGAAATCATGGGAAAAATTACAATTAGGACACCATAGTGCAATTAGGGGTACCGTAGTGCAAACAGGAGCTTGAATATGCTATCAAGAGCACCGTAGTGCTAACAGGAGTACGAAAGTACTATCAAGAGCACCGTAGTGCTAATAGGAGTACAAAAGAACTGTTAGGAGCACCATAGTGCTATCAGGAGTATGAAACTACTGTCAGGAGCACCGTAGTGCTATCAAGAGTACAAAAGTATTGTCAGGAGCACCGTAGTGTTATCAGGAGTACGAAAGTATTTCCAGGAGCACCGTAGTACTATCAGGAGCACTTATTCAAGATTCAGTACATTCATGTTATCAAAACACTTGCAATAACTAAAGTATGTATCAAATTCATCTCAATATCGTGTAATACTCTACACAGAGTTTAATTATCCTATACACATCTAAATACCTTTCATTTAAGTCATTTATATCAATAATTAATCAAATTCACAACAATATGATTCAATTAATCATAATCAACTATCAATTCATTTATCAAAATTTCTTACAAATTAATACATTTGTATAATAATTTACATCCTTTTGATGTTACGTATATTCCCATATTTAACATACATTTCAAGTCTTATCGAATTAATCCATTTGATACTAAAACAATATATATACCTAACAATTCAATCTAAAAAGAAAATCAAAGTATTAAAACTATATTAAGAATTTTAAAAGTAAGTCCGATATGAACTTACGACAAAAACAATAATGAATAAGGCATCGGGACTTTTCAACAATTTTCTCTTTTTCAGATATATCCTTCGATTCTTTGAAAATCTTGATCTAAAGTATATTTTAATTCAATTATCAATTACAACCCTCATTTAATAGCATTCTAAAGTTATATGACATTTAATTTCATCTATCAAATAATTCCTCAAATTTTGCATTTTATTCAATTTAGTCCCTAAATGAAACTATTATATCTTTTACATTTAAGATTTATTTTACAGTTCAATTTCAATTCCATTCCTTTACAACCGTCTAAATACATAAATTTCATATCAAACTTTACTTGCGTTTTAGTCTCTAAACTCAAAACTAACCAAAAATTACTTTAAAAAGTAGTCATTAAACACATCTAAGCTTATAATTAAGGTATTAAACATCAGAAGTTTCCAATTTCATCAATGACAACTTTTAAAGCCTTTAACAATTTTGGAAATGGAGGTACAAGTTAGCTGGACCTAGTTTCAATGATCTCAAAAACATAAAATTTACGAAAAACAAATAGCCGAGAGACTTACATGCAAGAGAACCATAAGCTTCAATGGAAGAATAATGGCTTCCCCTATTTTTTGTTTCAATATTAGGTGAGGTAAAGAAAATAAAGATAATGATTGTTTTATATTTCTTTTAACTTTTATTATTTTTATTATAATATTAAATTAACATTATAATTAGCATAATTTACAAACCAACCATTTACCTACTATCCATCAAACTCCAAAAGTGGATAATTTCCACTTAAATACTTCCACTTTAACCACTTTAGCCCTTTTAAACTAATAACAATCAATACTAATTAGTTTTAGTGATTTTTACGATTTAGTCATTTTTCCTTAATTAACTATCAAATCATCAAGATTTCCAAACCAAAATTCAATCCACTTATACAACAACTCAGTAAATATTTAATAAAAATATTTACGAGCTCGATTATGAAAATGAGGTCCCGATATTTTATTTTCCAAAACAACTTGTACTTTTACTAATTGACCAATTAATAAAATCTATAAAATTAAAAGTCACAGTATCACTATATTTAACTCGTAAATATTTAATAATAATATTTACGAACACACTTGTAATAGCTCACCTGACGTAGACCGTATTGATATATTGTTTGTAGTATAGATGATTAAGCAAATGGTAGAACAATGAATAGACTGGTAATTTGTCCGTTAAATGCTTGGGTTGCATATTGTGTAGATTCGACACTACGACCAAATCAGGAATGCCTCGTTGGAATTTTCCATTTGACGGACTCTAGGGCTTGACACACACTTTTCTGAGACAATCCGCCAACCCTAGATACTTTGGGCGAACTTATTAGTTCGCAGATTGATAGACTTGTTTTTCGTATTTTAGCATTAAAATGATAACTCGGTGAGTATTGTCAAAGTTTAGTTAAGACCTAGTTGGAATTAAACTAGAGTACTGTACATGACAATTTGATGTGTTTAGGTAGCTGAATGACTTGTTTAGTTGGCTTGTTTTATTATACAAGCAATGTTTCATAAGTTACTAAGCTGATTAGGGTAGTAGTTGTGGTTGGTAGAAAAGATTGTCTATAAAAGTCATGATTATGGGTAGGAAATAAATTTTCTTCTTTATTCCTTGCTAGAACATTGTGAGTAAGCTATTAAGTACTTTGTTTTTTGTTAGAGAAGACGAAGAAGGTTTTCCAGTAGCTAGTCAAGACTCTATTGTTAAGTACCAGCTTAATGGTAATTTTTGGAAAATTCTTAGGTTGATATAGAGGGGGATTTACGTTTTTGCATGTATATATTTTTAAAACTGGTTTAGAAGGAAAGAGACTTCCTAATTATGGGTGGCATGCAACCGATTCATGTATGCATTTTAAATTTTAGTAGATAAATGATTTGATGGTTATAATTATTTCTTATTTAGCTCAGAAAGCTTGTGAAGGTCCGACCAATCGAGGCAAATGATCGATTAAGTAGATTTTATTCTAGAGGTTCCTGGTGAGTTCCTTCTTACTTCCTTTGAGTTATGAAACTTCCATGATATGTGGGTTGTGCACGGTAAGTTATGTCTACTGTAAGTGGGTCGATGTGGTGTGTCTGGACGTGTTTGTAATAAACTAGTGTTGTATGATGTAAAAACACCCTCCTTGTTGCACGAGCCCAGTACAAGATAAT
Organism: Gossypium raimondii; assembly: GCF_025698545.1. NCBI lineage: Eukaryota > Viridiplantae > Streptophyta > Magnoliopsida > Malvales > Malvaceae > Gossypium > Gossypium raimondii. Next base: position 29,160,620 of record NC_068568.1, read on the forward strand.
CTGTGATATGTGAACATGTGGAAAGAAGATTTATTTGTGATGCCTTCAGTAGGGCAGTTATATTGTAAACTTGATTAGCAGATAACGAGAACATGTGTTTAACTTTATAAGGGTGAAACGAGGAGTTACAGAAGGAATATGAATATGACTGATATGTGATTCTGATATTTGAAATATGGGTCTGAGGCTGGCACAAGGATTGAGATTTTGTAATCATGCTTGATTGTGGGGAGAATGTGTAAGTTGGCGGATAGTGGCTGCCCATGTACTGTGTGGGTTATGTTTAAATTGGGGTTGTAAGACAGAGTCTCATGAAAAAGTCTTTTTATTTTCTTTTCTTTTTTACGAGTATTGATGTTTGTTGATTATTGGCATTCTTGTAAATTATTCGTGTCTGTTTTTGAACTCACTAAGTTTAGATGAACTTACTCCATTATTTTTCCTTCCCAAGTGTTTTGATAGTAGAAGAATTAGTTGAAGGGGACTACGCTAGAGCTGCACTTACGAGTGAGTCACATTTTTATTTTTGTATCATGCATGGCTATTTTGGCGGGTGGTGTATAGATTTGTTTTGTACTCAACTTACGTAGTAATTCTGATCGTTTACACTATTTCTATTTTGAAAAGAATTGTCCTCTTCCTTGAAAGTGTACGCATAATTTCCTTAAATTTTTATTTATGAATTTATCATATATATGTATATGCCATAGTTGGATAGTGGTTGGGTAATATATTTTTCTTTTATGATTCCTATTATTTTTTTAAGGATGTGTTAGAAAATGAAAGAAAAATAATGGCTTTTAACTATAAGGGAAATCCTTAGGCAATGTCGCAGTTCATTAGGTGGTCTGTCTGGCTAAATTTTATATGCCATATTCTCTTGAGGACTAACGGGTGTTACAATTTTTGGTATTAGAGCCTAGGTTTAGCCGAACCTTAGAAATCAAAAGCTAAGTCATGCCTTGCCATACATGATATATCTCTGGCTTAGTCCTTGTAGTTTTCATTAACTTAAGTTGTGTTGTAGCTAAGAATAATGTTTGAAAATTCAAAAGAAGCGACGAGCGAAGAAATTGAGAGTCACGTACCTCCGGCACAAATATAGGATCCTACAATAGATTTGGGTGCAACCAGAAATGTTTTCCGTGATGTTTTTGTTGCAATGATAGGTCAATGGTTCAACCAGTTCACCGAAATGGCCTAAGTACCCCAACCATCACATCAACCTTAGCCTGAAGTGGTACAACCAATACCTCTTGCACCTCCGGTACCATTTGCAACCTAGTTTAAAGGAGATACTATGAGGGAGGTACGTAAAAGGGGCACTAAAGAGGTTTTAGGGGATAAGGGTGATGACCTCGTGGTAGCAGAACAATGGCTATCTCGTGTATGTCAAGTAATTACAGGGTTAAAATGCACACCAACGGATAGTTTGTCATGCATCGTTTCTTTGTTTGAACGAAAAACATATCAATAGTAGGAAACTTGTTTAAGTGCAACCTCTAAAGAGTAGATAGATTGCGAGTTCTTCATAAAATAATTCAGAGAAAAGTATGTTAATTAGATGTTTTTTGAGCAATTGAAGAAATAGTTTCTATATCTCAGACAAGGGCGAATGTCAGTAATGAAGTACGAATGAGAATTTGTCAGACTTAGTCGTTATGTGAGAGACATGGTCCAAACTAAAAAAAGCCTTGCGTGGGAAGTTTGAGTGGGGTTTAACGGATGAAATTTGTGCCTTGGTGGCGACATCAGAAGTTTAGAGTCTAGTAGCCATGACAACCAAGGCTCAGAAGATGAAAACGATTGTCCAAGAAAGAAATAAGGGTAGGGTAGGGAAAGAATGAAGTGTGGGATCCTCAATCCTCCACCCTCAACAAATTTTAAGATGTTGAAAGATAGGAGCTTCTCTTCACCAAGGAGATATTTTTAGCCTATGAGTTTTCGAGGAGAAAGTGGTGTGTAACACCCTAAAATAGGGCCTAGGAGTTTTAGGGGTATTTTAGGGATTTTAGCCTTAGAGTGTTCAAAATTTTGTGACATGGTTTATCTGTAATGTTTTCAATTATGGTTTTTAAAAAAATTAAATCAATTTTTGAAAATGAATTCTAAGTACCTTTAATTTTATAAAAAGGATTGATTTGTAAAATAGTCAAAACTTAGAGTTTTATGAAGCAATTTAACCAGATTTTAAAATTCAAGCTAAAAACCCATATTTTCCAAATTATTTCACGTAAAAATAACCCCAAAAACTAGTGTTTGTCGTCCTTTGTTCTCTCTTGCTATTCCAATCAATTATGTGCTCCAATTCCTAATCTTTTTTGATTTCTATCACCCTTGAACCATAAACCTCTATAAAAACAAAGAAAATCACCCAAAAACTTCACCATCTTCTCCAAAAAGTGGGTTTTTTTTCTTAATTTGTGTCAAAGCTCATTTTTCTTCCATCTAAGGTAACCATTCAACTTTCTATGAGTTTTAAATGATATCTAGTCCCTTAAACTAAATTTTTAGCCATAAAAATGCATGTTTTAAATAAAGACGAAAATCGAGTTTTTAATGGTGAATTTTGGGTTTATGGATAAAAACATGGTTTCAAAGTATTTTTCAACTTGTCTTCATGATTAGAAATTTTCTAAACTTACTTTAAAGTTTTGGTAAAGATTTCTTGACTTTTAATGAATTTTGAAAAAATAGCCATAAAGCATGTTGAAAAAGTCGATACTATGAATTAAGTATTTTATTGTAGTTTAAAGGTTGGGAATTAGTCGTACGTGGATTATAAGATGAACGGAATTGGTTTTAGGCGAAAAGAAAAAGTATAGATCGAGATATTCGCATTTAAAGTTTGCTATGTTATAAGTTTCGATTACATGAGAACTTAGCTCAAGATTATGTTTTGTATGCTTGTAATGAGTCCTTAACTGATTTTTGGATGTACTGGTGTGTGAATTTGTGGTGTTGAAGTTTCGGATTTGATAGAACCTTCTACGAGTAGAGATAAACGTAAGGAAAAACTAGTTTCAGCTTTCGACTTTTCGAAGGAAGCGTAATTGGTGAGTGTTTAGAATAATTGCTTGTGGACATGATTCAATGTGTTATTTGGAAATTTAATAGTAGCCTAAACCCCTACTCTAAATTTTGAGTGTAAGCTTTCTCATACCTATGTTATCTTGTGAATAAAGTGCTTAGGTGTTTGTGAATATGTGAATTGAGATGAGTTGTTATAACATGTGATATGTGGTTATGATAACCATTGTGAAAGTGCAAATGTGTACATGTTATGTATATGTTAAACGTTAGTGACAATGTTTAGCTAAAGATGCAAATATGCTGTGATTGTGCAGGATAACCGGTAAGTGATGTGTGTTTGATTTCAAATGTTTTGGCCTTGTGATTATTGAAATCGTTGGATATAGTTGGCATGCCATAGGATTTTGAGTATCACCTATATGTACAATGATTTTTTACATTGATGCCTTGGGACATTCTAGAGGGATAAGGGAATGTGAGCCAAGCTCCATTCAACGAGATATGTAAGGGGAAATAAGGAGAGTGTTAGCTTTATGCTTCACTTTTGGGACATGTTTGAATCTATGAATCTATGTTTGGTGTATTGGAGATCCGTGTATCAAATTAATGATGATAGAGCCCACTTTTATGTTTCATAGCTCAAGTGCCAAATTATCTTAAAATGTATATATGAGTAACGTGATGTATGCCTAAATGAGTATGTGACCATTATGCAATTTATCTATAAACCTGTTTTTGAATATTGTGATATATGCTTGAATGTTGGGTGATTATATGTACGAGTAATAAGAATGCACGAGTAAGTATATTATGACGCTAAAGTTGGAACTGTTAAGCTTATGCTATATGGTTGTTTCGTTAATGCTTGATGAACTGTTTGCATGGTAGTTGTTCTTGGCATTCACTGAGCTTGTTAAGCTCACCCACTCCCTTCTTATACTTTGTAGATTAGTTGTGTGTCGGTGTGAGCAGTGTGGCTTTCCGATGGGTGATCCAAGCAAGTCCATTTTAGTTATCTGTAGGTGTTTATTATTTGGTTATGTTATGGGAATAAGGCAATGTGGTAGTATTTGTGCTAATATTGGATATAATAATTTGAGTTGTCTCTATAACTTAATTGCTCTTAAGATTTTGGGATTTGTTTTGTAATATGTTGACTATTGCTCAGATTTGCTTTTGATGTTTGGAACTATTTATTATGGCTGTTTCTATGTTTATTTGATGATGATATGATAGTATATATGTTGAACTGGTACGAGTTGGAAGGACTTATATTCTTAAAAATATTGTATTTTTCGGGTCTGGAGCAGAGGTATCGATGTTCGTATTTTAAAAATGATACCTCTCTGTTTTGAATCATGTAGGAAGTCAGAATAGAGATTTGGTATCGATACCTTTGCTCGAGTATTGATACTCAGGGTAAATTTATCGATACTTCACGACAAGTACCAATAATTTTTGAGACTTTGATTTTTAATCGAGGAACAAAATGCAAGTTTGGTATCATTTTCTTCCATATGCTATCGATACCACACAGAGAAAATATCGATAGTTTGGTGTCAGTATTGATACCTACGAACACATTTTGAGAATTTTGGTAAATGAACCTTGTGCATGTTAGTACTTGTTTTGCTTAGAATAGACTTTTCACTTGTTGTGAGTAAGATGAGACGTTGGTGTGGCATCCCGTATTCTGGTTTGGTGACTAGGCCAGATATAGGGTGTTACATTTGGTGGCATCAGAGCTCTAGGTTCAATTACTCTCAGACCTAGGTGATGTTAGTATTGGTGGTTCGACAGGTGGTTTTGGATAGCTGCTTTGTCCGTATTAGTAGATCTAATAAGAGTGAAATCTCTTCAGGAATACACAAAGAGATAATCCATTGTTCTTTGTAAATACTTGAGTATATGATTAACTGTTTGCCAGTGCCTTGGTATTGGATTCGCCTGATATTAAATTAGCAACCCCATTGCAAAAAAAGTATCTAGGCATGTGCATAGCATAACATACATGAGACTTTATACTGTCGAAGCATAAGAAACCTTTTTTCATGTTCTCCATTTCTTCAGCTGTCTTAGGATAATTATCTAAAGAGAGATGAAATCCAGATAATGAGGGTTGATTTCCTTTCTTCGAATCGGTCAGTACGTAACACTCCAATATCTTGTTTATGTATGTAGCCTGAGACTGTGCTATCACTTTGTTCTTTCAGTCCCTTAGGATTCAAATACCTAGAACAAAATTAGCTTCTCCTAAGTCCTTCATGCTAAACTGTTGGGTTAACCACAATTTAACAAATGGCAATGTCCCTACATCATTTCCAATGAGTTGAATGTCATCGACATAGAGAATGAGAAAAACCACCTTTCCATCCCCTAAACATTTGTAAACACAAGGTTTATCTACGTTTTGCTCAAACCAAAAGTCTTGATCGCTTGATCAAATCTTTGATTCCATGAGTGGGATGCTTGCTTAAGTCTATTTATGGATTTAAGTAGTTTGCAAACTTTATGCTCATTTCCTTTAGCTATATATCTTGTGGGTTACATCATGTATCTGCTCTCTTCAACATATCCGTTCAAAAACACTGTCTTGGCATCAATTTTTCAGATCTCAAAATCGAGAATCGCTGCAATGGATAGTAATATGCGAATTGACTTGAGCATGGCAATCAGAGAAAGGTTTCTTCATAATCGATACCTTCTTTCTGAGTATAACCTTTTGCTACAATTTTGGCATTATAAGTTTCCACTTTCCCATCCACATTTCTTTTCCTCTTGTAGATCTACTTATTCCCTATGGGTTTTATCCATGCCAGTAAGTCTACAATTTCTCACACTGAGTTGGAATACATGGAGTTCGTCTCAGCTTTCATAGTTATTTCCTAGAGCATGGAATCAACACTCTGCATTGCTTCATCATATTTGAGTGGGTCATCATCTTCCTATTGGGCAAACTCAGTGTTAAGAACACTTTTGCCAAATTGGAAGGACTCCTGCCTACGAGATGCCCTTTCATTACGACAAAGCTCCCTATGCTGCTAGTTGTTTGCAGGTATACTATTAAGAGTTGGTTCTGGAATCGTTTCCCTAGGGTTTTGTATATTTCTCGAAAGCTGCTTGAGTACCTCTTTATTCTAAGGTTTGAAGTCATTCATGTAACTTTCTTAAAGGAAAGTACCATAAGTTGAAACTAGGATAGTTTGCTCTTTCGGGTTATAAAACAAACCACCATTTGTTCCCTTTGGATATCATACAAACATGCACAATTATATTCGTGAGTCTAAATTCCTTGCATCTCTATCTAATACGTGTGTTGTGCATCCTCAAATCCTCAAATATTTTAGACTTGGCTTCCTGTCATGCTACAATTTGTATGAAGTTTTCGATGCTACTTTTGAAGAAAGTCTGAAGGTGGCGAGTGCAATCAACATTTTGAAAGCCGTGTTTGAATTTGATTGTGCAAGTTTGGTGAACAGGGTGAATAATCGGGGAAAAGATATTACTATATTGGGTAGTCAAATTAATGAGGCCTTAAGCATTTGGATAAATTTGATTCAGTTAATGTTGTGTGGGCCAATCGAAGCTGCAACAAAGGGGCTAAGTTTATTTGTGATTTTGCTATTAAAAATAGGTGTAATTGGAACTTTAATATGGATTACCCAATGGATCTTCATGACCTTGTTATGAACGATGCTATTAATTGAATTTTGACCTTTTAGGTCCTTTTATAAAAAAAAAGAAAAAGAAATAGTGGTTTCGAGACCACTATCTGACCAGTGAGTCAATATTTATTATTGATTTAATATTTATATGATTATTAGAGTTTCATATTAAAATTTGGTTAAGAAATTGTATCGTTTGGATAGTTAATTAAAGAAAAAGTCTAATTCTTAAAAGCGCAACCATTAGTTTATATGTGTTTAATGGCTATAAAATCATGGTTAGAAGGCCTTATGCCGTAATTAAACCATAATTAGATATAGTGGATGGTTTATAGTGGTTTTTAATGAAATTAATGTTATTTTTAAAGGTTAAAGTAGTAATTTAATAATTAAAACATAAACAAATATGGAAATGGCTATCATCTTCTTCTTCATTATTGAGAAAACTGATTTCTCCATTTCTAGAAACCTTTATGTTCGGCCAAGCTTCAAGACTCTTGCATGGTATGTGTTTCAAGTCTGTTTTTAATGATTTTTATGTTTTTGAGATCGTTGTAGCTTAATCTAGCTTATCCAGGGACTAATTTATACGTTGTTAAATGTTTTTAAATTGGCCATTGATGAATTTTGATGTTCTTGAATTTAAATGGTAGGTTTTTAAGCTTGGATGTTGATTAAGACTATTTTATAATAGAAATTTTGATAGCTTTAAGTTTAAGGACTAAAATGATGAAATAGTAAACTTGACATGAAATTCATAAATTTTAGAAATTATGGGTTGGATAAGGGCTATAAAGAAATTGTCTAGCTTTGGTTTGGAATGAATTGTGATAATTGTATAAGATTTCAATTTAGGAACTAAATTGAATAAAATATAAAAGTTTAGGGTAAAAATGTAAAATGTTAATAATTGGTCCATTACAGAAATTAAATATTTTAAGATATTTGAATTGATTAGTTGAGTTAAATTATTATATATAGATTAAGAAAATGATCAATCGGTTGATACTCGTGGGAAAGGAATAGTTATCGAGTAGTCTTCGTTGAGGTGTCTATAGCTACTGTGTTTTGGTAAGTTCATACAATGTTTAATATAATGTATGATAGTTGAATTTAATTATGTATGTGATCATATATATAGATATCCATAACTAATGTGATTAGTTGAGATAGATGTGAAATTGGAAAGAAAAGAGATTGAAATATAAAGTAAGGCATTGTACATGGTTGAATTGACATATGTTATTCTAGTGAATGCATGTGAACATGGTTTAAAATTGTGAGCATGTAATGACTATGGAATATAGGTTAAAGCTCGTGTGAACTTAGTGAATAGCTAGGATACAAATGATATGTCCTTAAGGTGTTCCAGGCACTCTATGTCAGTGGTTACAGTTTTAGGTATTATGTATCGGTGTTTCAGTTCCAGGCACTCTATGCCAATGGTTATCGTTTCAAGTACTATGTACTGGTGGTGGATACCATACCGATGGCTGGAATCTAGTATTTGTTGAAGATTTTGGTCAGCTTGTGGGAGCAACACCGTGTATTGGTTAATCCTTTAAATGTTAGCTTTTGTGAGGATAATTCCACACATATCCGAAGTCAGTTTACTATAGTTCTCCAGGAAAAACAACTGGTAAATGAAATGGAAATGAAACCATATGGCATGATGAGCTATGTTATATTGGTTATAATTTAGCGTGTGAACTTTGGCCTATTATGATATGGTAGGAATTATGAAACAAAGCAAGGAATTGCTAATTCTATGTTAAGTATTAATTATGAAGTTTAAATGATAGGTATGTAATGTTGTGTTAAACGAACTTACTAAGCTTTATTTAAGATCACCTAGTATTATTATTTTTTTTTGTAGATTGTTGGATTAGAGATGTCGATTGGATTGTTCCAAGAGACCACACTATCTGTCAATTCTTTTGGTAGCTATTTACTTATTTTGGCTGGTTATAAGTGGTATGTAAATAGGGTCTTGGTTATGTATTTTATAAGCATTATGGATATATTTTGTGCCATTTGAAGTGTAAAATGTGTATATAGATGTAAATCCCAATTGGTATTTTGCTTGATTGTGATGTGTGAGGCAATGGCATGTTCTGGTATCTAAATGCATTTTGAATGGTTAATTTGGCACAAATGTTTTAGGTAACTGGGTGATTTTTTGTTGATAAATGTGAACAATGGTGTAATGTGTTTGATTTGGTATTGGATTCATGGAATGAATGATATGATTTGGTAATGGTTAATGGTTAAAATGGTTTATGCTTTAATGTTTAAATTGTGGTGCCAATGAGAGCATATTGGTTAGACACTTAGGTTGGATTGAATGAGTTTTATACATGTTATATATGTACCTATAAGCATCTATGAACTAAGATTTAGGCTTGGTTATGGAGTGATCTTTTCAACTTGTGATTTTTGATAATTTTGATAAAAAAGTATCGATACCAAATTAAATGAATAGATTCAGAAGTAATAGAATTCAAATTTGGTATCGATTATTTTGCTTAGTATCGGTATTTTCTAATTTTTATCAATACCTTGAAAATAATATCGATACCTTGATTTGGGAGAAAAGTAGTATCGATTAATATTTTTGTATGGATACTTGTTATAAAATATTGATACTTATATACTTGGTATCGATATTTGTCTAATGTTTTAAAGTTTTATAGTTTAGTCCATATTTAAGCTCGAGTCTAAATTTGATAATGGTTTAAAGCTCTATATAGTTCTAGTTTCACTCTTTTTAGTTGATGCATGTTTGTATAATGATGATTATTTGATGTTTAAATTGAATAAATTATTCTGGTTTTTTTTTAGCATCTTGTAACTCGACTTCGGTGACTGGATTGAGTATGGGTTGTTACATTGCCTTAGTTGGCAAATCATTCAGAATATAGCAAGCCGTTTTTACTGCATATCCTTAAAAAGAGATTGACAACTTCAAATAACTTAACATCGAATGTACCATGTCTAACAACGTTTGATTCCTTCTCTTTGCCACTCCATTCTATTGTGGAGTACCAAACACGATTAACTGGGATAGAATCCCATTCTCTTTGAGGTACCCTAAGAACTTAACAGATAAATATTTCCCACCTCGATTAGATCGGAGTGCCTTTGTGGGTAAACCTAGTTTTTTCTCCACTTCTACATGAAACTCTTTGAATTTATCAAAGGTTTCACTTTTGCAGTGTATCAGGTATACATACACATATATGGAATAGTCATCAATAAAGATTACATGATACTTGTAACCACCTCTTGCACTAACAGTCATAGGGCCACATACGTTGGTATGCACAAGTTCTAGGGGTTTTTCGGCCCTCATTCCTTTTGCATTAAAAGATCTCTTAGTCATATTACCTTCCAATTAAGATTCACATTGTGGAAGATCAACTTCTTTAAGTGAACTTAAGATGCCATCTTTCACAAGTTTAGTGATTCTTTCTCGGTTAATACAACCAAGTCTCAAAGGCCAAAGGTACGGCTCATTAGAGTAGGAAGTTTTAAATATTTTATTTGATATTTCAGTCTCAAGTAGTGTGTACATATTTGGTTTGATAAAATATGGATTATTTTATATTCATCCATTACAGATAAGATTGCTATTTATAAATATTGAAATTCCATTATTAAAAGTCACGGTCAAGCCGTCTTTATATAAACATGCAATGAAAATTATGTTTATTTTGAAACTTGGTACATAGAAAACGTTTTTTAAAACAATCTTCCTAAAATTATCAAAATAAAGATGTACATTATCCACTACTTCAGCTACCACACTTATCTCGTTCCCAGCCCTCAACGGTAAGCTATTAACTCTAAGATATTTTGTCTCCTCGAACCCCTGTGGAGAAACACAAACATGATTACTGGTTTACAAATCAATGACCCAGTGGTCTATTGAATCTTCCACTAAACAAGCTTCTATCATCTAGAATTGCTTACCTTTGCCTTTGGCAGCTAGGTATTCCTTCCACTCTTTACAGTTTGCTTGAGGTGCCCTTTCTTGTTGTAGAAGAAGCATTTACACTTAGATAAGTCTTTAGTCTTTTTGGTTCTCTTCCTTTCCACTTGTTGTGTCCCAGAGACATTAGCCTTGCATTTCTTATCGTGCTTTCCCTTCCTTTTGAAGGAAGAAGCAACGACTATATTCGCTTCTGCTCTTTAAACCGATTGAACTTCGTTCAACATCAACTCATAGGATTGAAACTCCTTCATAATTTCTGTAAGCGTTAGGTTTTTGTTATGAAGGTTATATGGGGCCCGAAAACTAGCAAAATCCTTTGACAAGCTTTTGAACACCATCTCAATTTAAGTGTTCTAGTCTAGATTGCCTCATTGTCCGCGATATTGGAAAAGTAGCCCATAAGAGTGATCATAAAGTCTTTGACTGGAGTGCTGGGGTTTTGCTGGTCATTCATCAAGCTAGTTATAATAGACTATCGAGCCAAGACAACTTTGCCTCTGAACATGTGTTCTAGCTTATCTTGAATTGCTTTAGTAGTCTTACAACTCTCTAGTTGCTTATACAGAGTACTGGTCATGCTTGCCAGCATGTAGCAACAAGTTATCTCATCAAACTCTTCCTAGCGTTTTCTAGCCTCAGCTTGAGTGGCCGAAGAGCATTTAGTATCAAGAAATTTTTTAAGTTTCTCACAACTTAGGACAATTGTCAAGTTCTTTTTCCATTGCTTATAGTTATTTCTATTCAATTTGTTTTCAGTGAGTATGTTCAATGAGGGAGTTGGTTTCATTTTCAAACTAAAAATAGAACATTCATATATTAATATCTTTATATTAAGCAATAGTTTAAAAACATTTTACAGCATTATGATATGCACTAAGATGATGCATGCATTTTACATTAAACCTTGAAAACATTTATAAGTCTTTGCAACGGTAATTCCCACACCCATTGAATTAAGCCACCTTGGGTTGATCATGATAAACTAGTAAGAAAATTGATTTCCATCCAATTAGTACATGAACCTAATTCCTTAGGCATTCACACGTGCCAAAAACAATGTAACATTTGACCATCATTCTCACTTAAGTAGAGCTCTATGGGGAGTGACTTGACTAGAAGATCTTGAGTGTATAACCATCAACTAAACAACTATCGAATCATGCACCAAAAATGAGTCTTCATAAGACAATCTCACCGAGTAGTATGCTTTGACTACTTTTCCTCTTTTAATGATATAATTTCTTGACTTATTGCATGATAATGCCTACCACAGGGGACGATCCTACTATCATATGATCATAAGAAAATTCTGCTTACTTTTAGGAAGTATCCTTAGTGAAATCCACATGACAATGTCTACCTTGGGGCAGGTCCATTTCATGCCATCACAAGAGAACACTGATGGAGGCCGTAGGTCGTAGGTCTTGTTTAGGGACCTTCTCCCACTCAATATTTTAAAAAACATGCAAGGTTTTTAATTTCTGATTCAGTCTTGTATGATCAATATGTAACATCCTGAGACTGGGACTAGAAGTTTTGGTCTCGTAAGTTAGGGTTGGCTAGTAATTCAGCGAACTAGGAGATTGCTAGGGCTTCGACAAACTAGGGAGTTCACCAAAAGGATTGTAAGTACTCACCATAAGTTTTATATTATTTTTGGTGTTGAAGCCCTGGGACATGTGGAGAGATAAGGGAATGTCGAGCTGTGCTCAATCCAATGGGATATGTTGGTATACAAGTGAGTGGATTGCTTCGCGCTGAACTTGTGGGACGTGTTATGGACTCTTTTAGTCATTTTGAGGTGTTTTAAAGATATCCGCATATCCAATATATTCTCATATGATAAGAGTGAGCGAGAACATGTTTTATCTTCTTTTGTCATTCTTAGTAGACAAGTATGTGAGCATGTTTCATACTATACAAGATCTATTTGCAAAAAAGCTAAGTTATCACGTATGATTTTCTATAAGCACAACTAAAACTATTTTTACAGACTTATACATTTTTTTGATAAGCAGGCAAAACGACGAACTGGGTTTCACATCTTTATGGTGAACCCATCTCGCAACATAACTTATAGACTAAGTCTGATTTCTATTTAAAACTCTTTACTTTAGAACATACGCTGATGATTCTAGATTATTCACTGAGTTCTCAATGAACTCACCCAATCCTCTTTTACTTCGCAGGTAAGTAGGTCACGGATGGTAAGAGGCGAGGCATATGGTCTGAGTGAGGCTAAGTCTTGAGTAGATATCAGTGAACTTGGTGAAGAAGTGGTGGGATTTTATTTATGTAGTTTTTTCTTGGGATTAGACTCGTTTGATTATTGCTACAATTATTAGATTTAAATTCTTGAAGTTTATTTTGCTTTTTCGAACCAAGTCTTATAATATTTAATTATCTTTTTATTATGAATAAAGGTTATGTTTTTCATACGTAAGTGTTACGTTGTATTACCTTAACTTTTATCAAAACATACGAGTCAAATTTATTGCTAAGTATAGTTTTCTACGACCCCTCAATGTTTGCAACCTCGAAAGATTACATGCGTACCCCTGTTAGTGATAGCTTTACCGTATACTAAATATAATATTGAAATCATCGTACTGCAACACCAGTACAAAGTACCTGTTATTGAAATCATCGACAACTAGATTTTGCTAAATATAACACTGGCACAGAATACCTGCTACGCCCTAATTACATGTCATTTGTATCCTGGCTATTCACTAAGTTCACATGGGCTTTAACATGTATACTTTTATCCTTTCATGATATTAACCATATACTAAGATCAATTTGATACCATCTTTTTGTAATATAAAATGTTTCAAAACGAACAAATGCAAAAGTCATATTTTGCTATTCAAGTCTTGGATCACATTTGCAGCTTACCTTGATCAACCATATTTATGATACATATATAGACATACAAATATTTTCAACTATAATTTCAACATTAATAAACATAAGAACATTTAATACGAACTTACCTAAATGAAGTAGCTACCAATACCAAAACGATGACTACTTGAAACTTTTCCTTTCCCACGGTTAACGATCAATCGATCCGTTTCTTGATCTATATATAATAATGTAGCTCAATTAGCTAATTAAAATACCTTATAATATTTAAATTCATTTATTTCACTCTTTATCAACAATTTACAATTTTACCTTGAATTTTTACCTTTTATTCAATTTAGTCCCTAAACTCGAACCTTACACAATTATCACAATTAATCCCAAAACCAAGCTAGCTGAATTTTTTTATTCATCTACAGCCCATAATTATTGAAATTTTAGAAGATTTCATGCTGAAAATATTATTTTATAAATTTAGTCCCAAAACTTAAAATTAACAAAAAATCACTTTACAAAATAATCCTATTTAAAAACCAAGCTTATAAATCTATCTTTTAACTTTAAGAACATCAAAAATTCATCAATGACACATATCAAAAACAATTTTGGAAACGAAGATACAGGTTGGCTGGACCTAATTGCAATGATTTCAAAAACATAAAAAATATTAAAAATGGATTCAAAATTAACTTGCATGCATGAAATTTTTTTACCCGAACCTCCAAGCTCTTCAATGGTGTTTGGGGTTTTTTTTTTCGGTGGAAGAAAACATTAAGAAGATGATGAGTTAGTTTTTACTTATTTTACATATATTTTAATTAAAGTTTTTATACAATTATATTTTAACTTAATTTTCCTCCACTAATTGTCCATCAACTTTCAAAAGGTGTAATTACCATATAAATCCTCCCGCAATTACTAAATATGCCATTTAATTAATAAAATTCAATAGTGATTAAATTTTACAATTTTTACAATTTAATCCTTATCCTTAATTAACCAACCAAACAATAAAATTTTTGGACCAAATTTCATTTTACCTTATAATAACTTCGTAAGTATTTAAAAATAATATTTACGAGTTCAGTTTATGGAAATGAGGTCCCGATACCTTATTTTCCCAAACTACTTGACTTTAGGGTCAGACCACTTGACTATTGTTAACTGTCCAATTAACAAAATTTACCGAATCAAAATTTAATAAAACACTAATCAACTCGTAAATATTAAGATGTTGTATGTTGATATGCAAACACTTCCTCTATTTGTTTTATAAGCTTGCAATTTTTATTTTATATGCATGATGTTATGACATTCTGTTGCAATATGCGAAACTTGGCACAACTGCCATGTTGTGAATCTGTGGTGTGTTGGAGGTTAGGTTGGGAGTTAAAGGAGAGTCACTCTGATGGCTAATGTAGCATGTCAGATTTGGGTCGAACTTACTAGACCGAGTTTGGGGTGTTACACAATATATGCATGACAAGTACATGTGGCATTCTTTCCTAAACTATATGGCATGCTTATCTCATGTATGCATGATATGCTTTGGCAATTTTATAATGTTCACATTCATTCATTCACAAGAGTTAATCAAACAATTTTGATTCTCCAAAGTTTTTCTTTTTGGGAAAAATCGAAGAAGTTAATGTGACCCATGCACCAGGTAGATTCCCAGGAAAGGGAGGGGAGTTGTGTTTGACCACTTAAAAACCAAAAACTTTCCTTCCCAGATCCAATCCTAGTCATGCACCTTCTCATTTCCACACTTATCAAAATAATCAAATAACCTAAAGAAGTGAATGTAACAATACAACATATGTATTTTCTCATACATATCTATCACAATTATATCATAAATAATTATTAAACAAATATATAAAGATATGAGTAATAAAATAAAATTACCAACCAAGGTTTCCATGGTTCTATTTCTAGAAAATAAATGAAAAAAAAAAATTACATAGTTTTTCATCACAAGACATTCCTTGTGTTTTCGACCGTCATCGCTCTATTTTCTCTTCGTCATGGACTCATTTTAAAAAAAAATTACATTTATGTCTTATGTCTGTTTCTAGCTCACAAGAATCCAATAAATAAAAAAAATCCTACGTGGAGATGATAGCCCACGGTCTATTTCTTAAGAACCACAACCTTTGCAAAAACTAATAATTATATAAATATATATAATATTGCATTCATTCACATACATTCCCCTAAACATGTGAATAATTACAAGAATGTCACATTTTATCAAATATTAATAAAAAAATGAAAAGAGAGATTCGGTTTGGGTTTAAACCATAAACAGAACACAACCTGGCTTTGATACCAATTTTTGAAAAAAAATCTCGGTTTGAAAATAATTTTCTTGCATAGCGAAAAATTAAAAGTTTGAAAGCTAATTTGGTTTGTGATATTTATAGCAATAAACCTTAACCGGATAAGCCCTGTGTTTTCTGATAAGTGGATCCTTGATGTTTTCCATATATCAACTAGACGATCTTCTTTGCTATTCTTGTACCATGATTGCTTTGACTGTGGGCTTGAACCAATTGAACCAAAACACAGAACCAGAAAAAGTTTTCTTTTTAGGGTGAAAAGGAAAAATCCTCCATTTTTTAATAGAAACCGATAAAATTGTTATTCTGGAAAAATGTATTTAAAATTTGAGAATAAATACTCTCTATTTTTTGGTAGAATAAAAATCTTTGAAAAGTTGTCTTACTAGTTCTACCGGTGCCATCTATTTATAGGAAGATAAGATAGAACCATTGTGGAGTTGTAGAAGTTTATTTCCACTAGAAAAATGATATCCTAGTTTATCTAGGATATAAGGGGTGGCAACCATAGTTAATGATACTAAGGTTTTCTCGTCCCACCTCTTTACATGAGGGGTTTTGGGCCTCTCTCACGTCGAGTCCAATTACGAGTACTTTTTGAGCCTTTTTGACCTAGTACAAGTATTATGATCCAACCCGATTTAGTTTTTCTATTTCCCAAAATAAACTTTAATATCTACATATTTAAAAATTTTCTCACCCCAATTTTACCCCAGTATGATTTTGACAATTCTAACCCCAATAAAATTCTGATGATTTTACCCCCAATAAAATTTCAAGAAAATGCTTTCAATATGTCACAACTGAACATGTTCACTATGACTAAATGATTTATTTTCAATTTTAGGCTTCAAAATAGTCAAAAATATAAACTCATTCTTCCATCATTTTTTAAGTAATATTATTTAGTAGGATTGCAAGTTTCCATTTTAATTTTCATTTCTATTTTTGGAAACCTACATTCATTTCCAAATAATTCCATTTCTCCATTTCGGAGAAAACCATAATCATTCCTAAATGTTTACATTTCTATTTCTCTATTCATTTCACTCATTTTTATTCAAACAAGTTACTCATTTCTGGTTTCATCGATTGGGCATATGTAGTTGAGGCTCAAATGATTAATAATTAAGTTCTGAATTTTCACCTATTAATTATAAGATCATTTAGTGACGAGGTCATTCCACTATAGTATTGTGACTGAGCTCTCCCCAATGACATACCATTACGAAAGTAACTACTCAGTGCTCATCCAATGAGCTTGTCATAATTATCTTACCCTCATAAGATATCCTGAATCTCTTTCAGATAATATCTATTCTCCCAATATGATTTTATCTCATGGTAACCATTACATCTTCCTTAAATTAAGGTCAATCATTATTAAATAGTGATCAAATCATCCATCACAAAGATGGATGACCCGTGGCCACATTTACATTTCATCAACCATGCAATGCCAAGGAGAGGACATCATTTACCCATGTTTTGGAATATGAATTCCACTGTTGTGAATGATGCTACATGCTATAGAAGTCGTACACCTAATGTAACACCCTAAACCCGACCTGGTCACTAAGCCCAAATACGGGATGCCATACCACCGTCTCATCTCATGTACGTCAAATAAGAAACTAGATTCAAGCAAACCGGTCTTCTTTTGTTAACCCATATAAGTTTTAAGTTGTCCAAATAGTTAATTAACATTGTTACATGCAAACCATTCGTTAATCGGTCATACATATAGTCAAAATCATGCATAAGGGCTAATTAGCAAACTTTCATAAAATGCCCGCAGGTATCGATATTGACATTAAGGTATCGATATTTTCTTTAAGTGGTATCAATACCATTTAAAAAAACGATACCAAATGAGCATATGATTTCTCGGCCAAATTCTCATTTGTCGAAAGTTATGGGTAGTTGCTAAAAATTAATGATACTTTAGTCCTGTGTATCGATACTTGAGATAAGGTATGAATATCGAATCCCTATTTTGCTTTCCTGTTTGTTTTAATTCAAAGAGGTATCGATTTTCAAAGCCAACTATTGATACATTAGCTACTGAAGCTAAAAATGCAGCATAGAAGAGCAAATAATTCAATTGTTATAGTCCTTAAGCAATATACTTCAAGTACTTTATTTGTTGCATCACTCAACGGTTAAATTTATCAGTCTAAAACGTCAAATCATCAAAACAAGAATCATCATGCCAACATCAATGTCTATTATTCTAGAATAATAATAACATGAAGACCTTATAAACCAAACCAAAATGTTTAGAACTCAACATAGCCATAATAATTCTACCACATTGCCTGTCTCCCCAATACAAATAAAAATAATAGAGCACCTACAAAGAATAACTAGTCTTCCTTGGATCACTCCCTTAGAAACCACACCGCCCAAACCATGTCGTCACTAATTTGTATATATTGAAATGAGTGGGTAAGCTTTAACAAGCTCAGTGAATGCAAGGAGTTTCCATTACGCAAACATGTCATCATGCAACACAACCAATCATTTACTCACAAGTGCCTTATTCTTAAGTCTAACATCATGTAGTATTAAATCATGCATCGTCTAATAGGTCATTCTCATAACACATACATACTCATTCAAGCATAGAACATGTTCTACACGATTACATAAAATATGATAAATTGGCATTTCAGTTATGAAATATATAGTGAGCTCTATCATCACACATTGGATACACGGATCTCCAGTACATCCCATAGAGTCATAGAGTCAAACATGTCCCAAAAGTGAAGCTTATAGCTAACACTCTCCTTATTTCCCTGTAACAACCCTTACCCGTGCTTGACGCTGGAACAGGGTATGAGGCGTAACCGGACTCAAACACATGCATATCATCCCTTATACGGGCCTACGAGACCCAAAACATTGATACCGATCAATAGCTTGATAGTGTGATAGAATCTCCGACGATCTGCAACCCGAGCTAGTATCTGTGACACTATAGGAAAAGAAAAGGAAGGGGTAAGCTATATAGCTTATTAAGTTGGTATGAAAATAATAAGAAATTTATTAACATGCTTTTACCAATCCTCACAATATGTTCTCAAGATAATACGGTCATAATTGCACATAGTTCCACTATTTACTTATGTTCATATAAAGTTGTCTATGCGAGTCATAGTCACTAAATTATTTGTATCTTTAGCTATGGAGCTTTAAATTAAGTTCTGCTAATTTTCCCTGAAACTAGACTCATACATACCCTTACCATAAAATTTCCAGAATTTTTGGTTTAGCCAATAAGTACAGTTTATTCTTTAAAGTTGTCCCTGTTCTACTGCCTGACGGTTTCAACCCTTTTTCACTAAAAATTAATTATCTCCTAGTACGGGATTTGGATGATGTTCCTATTTATTTCTATTGAAAATAGATTCATTAATAATTTCAAACATATAAATAATACATGTAATTATTTTTATACAATTTTTAATGATTTTCCAAAATCAGAGTAGGGGATTCTGAAATCATCCTAACCCTATCCTACAAAAATTCAAATATCTCATAATATGAAATTATTTTGCTTACCCTGTTTCTTCTATGTAAAAATAGACTCAATAAGCTTTAATTTCATGTCTTATTCAACCTTTAATTCAGTTTCCATCATTTTTGGTGATTTTTTGAAAGTGACACAACTGCTGCTGTCCAAAACTGTTTTATTTATAAATTTCACTCTTTCATGTTTTCTTTATAGTAACTTTCATTGTAACACTTACTCCATATCAATCTTACCAAAGTTCGATCATATATCGAGTACATTGCTCATAAGTTTACACACACATACTTGCATTTATTCTTCACATATTCATATTCGTTTACACTTAGTCATTTCCCGTTGAACACATCGGAATAATAACGGATACCCGATGGCTTGCACATAGTACCACCCTTGTAGCCAAAGCTACCTTCTTCACAAAGTGGCCTTCACATAGTACCACACTTGTGACCAAAGCTATATTTCTTCACAAAGTGGCCTTCACATAGTACCACACTGGTGACCAAAGCTATCTTTCTTCACAAAGTGGCCTTCACATAGTACCACACTTGAGTCATTAGTGACATGTCACTTGTATCCTATTCTATTCCTAATGTTCAATCGGGAAATTTTTCACTTTTCGGTACTTGTCAATTTCATCACATGTCAAAATTCGATCATACTCAGCCCTGCATTTCTCTTAATTTGATCTTTCAATACAATCTCATATTTTTATATCATTCATGATCCAATAATAACATACGAAATAACACATGATGTCGATTAAGCATTTTAAACATATCAAATTTAATGCTTATTAACATACGAACTTACCTCGGTATGAAACGACGAAATAAGTCAATTACTCGATTATCTTGCTTTCCCCCCGATCTAATTCCGAATCTCATCTTCCTTGATCTATAACAACACATTTAATTTATTTATTCATCATGCTACTCAAATTAGCCCAATTTCACATTTTTGGTAAAATTATATTTTTACCCCTAAAATTTGTCATATTTACACTTTGGCCCCTGGGCTTGTAAAATGAAATTCATTCAATTTTTTTGCTACCCATGCCTAGTCGTTATCATACCTACAGCAACCTATATTTTTCACATATTCACACTTTTACCACACAATTTATCACATTTCTCAATTTAGTCCCTAATCGACATTTCTATCAAAAATCACTTTACAAATGTTGTTTATCTAACAACAAGGATGTATCTTATATCATCAATTATCAAAATACACACTTAATCAACATTGGAAAAATTCACAGACTTTAACGATTTTGAAAATAAAGGTACGGGATAGCTAAATCGAGTTACCATGACTCCGAAAACATAGAAATCATTAAAAACGGGGCAAAAACCACTCACCTATCAAGCTCCAAAGCTTGGCCGAATGAAACCCATTCCATGGCTGCCATTTTTTTTCTCTATTATGGTTGAGGAAGAAGAAAAAAATAAAGATGATAGCTTTTGCTATTTTGTCTTATTATACCTATTAACTTATTTACCAATTTAACCTTTTAATAACTTCACCAAATCCACTTACTACATGTCCATCTTTGTCTCCTCACTTTTCTATTGGTATAATTACCAAGCAAGTGCTCATACTTTTCAATTCTATAGCTATTTAGTGCCTTTATCAATTAGACCTCAAGTTTTGTACCTTACGTGATTTAGTCCTTTTTATCAAATTGAGCACTCAAACGAGAAAATTTCTTTATGAAAATTTCATACAACTTTAGTATCATACTATAGACATTTAAATAATAATTAAAATAATAATAAAATAAATTTTTTGATGTCATATTTGTGGTCCCGCAACCACTGTTTCGACTAGGCCCAAAATCAGGATGTTACATTCCCCTTACATGTCCCGTTGAATGGAGATTAGCTCTCATTCCCTTATCCTTCTGAACATGTCCTAGGGCCTCAATTCCCAAAACCACTGTACATATAAGTGAGTACTCACAATACTATGGCATGCCAACTATATCCAATGGTTCCGAAATGACAAAGCCAAAATTTCCAAAAGTAACACATATTACTTACCGATTATCCATACACTATTACTTTCGAATAGCATATTTTGCAAAACACTAACATAGTCATATAGCATATAAATTTCATGAAGATAGTTGCACTTCACCCAATAGTCATTATATCCACATACCACATTTCATGCACAATACGTTACCACAAAATCACAAGATAACTATGGATTCAAGGAAACTTACACTCAGAACTTAGAGTAAGGGTTTAGGCTACATCTAAATTCCCAATCAACATATGAGTTATGTTTATGAGTACCCATCCCATACACTCACCACTTTATGCTTTTGCCGAAAAGCCGAAAGCTCAACTAACGCTTCCCTAGCTCGTAGCAAGCTTTAACGAATCTGAAGCTTTACACAAATAAATCATACAGTAACCACAGTCAAATAACAACCCAAAATTCACTGAAATCAACTAACACAAAAGCTTTAAGCTAAGTTCCCATGTAGCTTAAACTATTAGCATAACAAACTTTAAATACTAATATCTCAATCTATACTCAACCTTTTTTCCTAAAATTAGTTCCGTTCATCTAATTAATCATCTACGCCTAATTCACAATCTTCAAACTAGACAAATCTACTCAATTCATGGTATCGACATTTGTCAACACCTTTTAGGTAATTTTCACAAAATTTAATTAAACATGAAAAATCCATAACAAAACTTCAAGGTAAGTTTAAAAACCTTCTAATCACGGTAAAACAAGTTGAAAAACACTTTGAAACCAAGTTTTGACTCACAATCCTGAAATCCACCATTAATGACTCGATTTTTGGCGTTTATTTTAAACATGCGATTTGAGGGGTGATAATTTAGTTTTAGAGTCTAAATAACACTAAAACAAATGGTTACATGAATGGAAAGAATGAACGAGTTTTGATGTAAATCTGAAAAACCCACATTCGGAGAAGCTGATGAAATCGATGAAGTTTTGGGTGTTTTTCTTGAAGATTTATGATGGTAAATGACTTAGGAATGATAAGAAATCAAGGTATTGTGGTTTGAGATAAAAAATTGAAAGAAATAGAATGGAAAAAACATGAGGCGGCAAACACAATGAAGGGGTAAAAGAAACTGAAGTGAAGACATGTTGATGGGGAAGAAATAGGTTCAATTTTATAAATTGGTTAAATTGCCACATAAATGCTCATTATGTTGACTATGTTACAAATTAGTCCTTTCTCTAAAATTAGGGGTTTCAAGAACACTTTTTCAAAAATTGAATTTACCACTAAGATGCCATAGTCGAAAACATTACAGAGTACCAACCTTACGAAATTCCAAGCTCATATCAGCCAAAATTCCTAAAATACCCCTAAACTTTTATGCCCTATTTTGGGGTGTTACAATTCTCCCGCTTGATAAAAAATCCATCCTCAAAATTACCCGAGCTAAACAAATAAGGATATTATTGTTTCATCACTTCCTCGGTTTCCCAAGTAGCGTCTTCCACTTTTTTGTTATGCCACAAAACTTTAACCAATGGAGCTCTCTTATTACGCAGAGCCTTCTCTTCACAAGCTAAAATCTCAACTGGTTCCTCATCAAAAGTGAGATTAGGTTGAACCTCAATCTCTTCTACTAGCACAATATGCGATGGATCTGAACGATAATTCTGAAGCATAGACACATGGAAAATATCATGAATTAGCTCAAGCTCTGGCGGTAACTTGAGACGATAAGCTACCAAACCTACTCTCTCAATAAATTTATAAGGTCCTATGTATCTCGGATTGAATTTACCCTTTCTACCAAATCTCAAAACTTTCTTCCTCGACCTTATCGCCAATTTGAAACTCGATACTTTGACGCTTGAAATTCGCACAAGGTTTTTACCTGTCAGATGCTACTTTGAAACGATCACAAATTAGTTTTACCTTCTCTTCGGTCTCACAAACTAAATCTGGCCTAATAAATCGCCTCTCATCTAATTCTGTCCAACGCAAAGGAGTTCTACACTTCCTACCATACAACGCCTCAAACGGTGTAATGCAAATACTCACTTGGAAACTGTTGTTGGAAGCAAACTCTGCTAAGGGCAGATATCACTCCCAACTACCACTAAACTCGATCACATAGCTTTACAACATATCTTCGAGAACTTGTGGTACCCTTTTAGACTGACCATCTGTTTGAGGATGATAAGCCATACTAAAATTAAGCTTCAATCTTAAAGCTTCTTGCAAACTCTCCAAAGCCTTGAAGTAAACCTCAGATCCCTATCAGAGATAATTGAAACTGGAACCCTATGAAGATGAACAATCTCAGCAATATATAACTCTCCCAAATTTTGCAACGAATAATTGGTTCGCATTGCTAAGAAATGCGCACTCTTCAAAAATCGAATAACTAGAACCCATACCGGATCTTCCCTCCAAGGAATCAATGGCAAGCCCAAAACAAAATCCATAGTAATCTTACCCACTTCTATTTAAGGATCACAATAGGTTGCAATAACCCCGAAGGAAATTGATGTTCAGCTTTCACCTTTTGACAAACCAAACATCGAGCCACAAATCTGTAATGTCACACTTTAATCCAGGCCACCAATAAATCTCACAAAGATCATGATACATTTTAACACTACCGGGATGCATAGCGTAAGGGATACTATGCACCTCAGTAAGGATCAATTGTCTTAAATCCACATCTTCTGGCACACATAACTTACTTTAGAAATTCAAGATGCCATCACTTTCAACATCAAAGTCTCCCTTAATACCTTGTTCAACCTATCGAATCCTCTTCAATAAATCTCTATCTAATAGTTGTTTTTCCTTAATCTGCTACGATAAAATCGGCCTCACTTGAAGTTCAGCACACAAACCACTGTCACTAGCTAAACTCAAGCGCGCAAACATAGCTCTCAACTCCATCCTCGACTTCTTACTTAAAGCATAAACAACAATGTTTACCTTGCCAGGATGATACTCTATCACACAGTTATAATCCTTTAAGAACTCAATCCAATGCCTTTGCCTTAAATTCAACTCCTTTTGGGTGATGAGGTACTGAAGGCTTTGATGATCAGTGTAGATAACACACTTTTCTCCATACAAATAATGTCACCAAACCTTTAGTGCAAAAACCACAATAACTAGCTCCATATCATGAGTAAGATAGTTCTGTTCGTGCGTCTTCAACTGCCTTGAAGCGTAATCTAGAACTTTACCCTATTGTATCAAGACACAACCAAGTCCCGAATACGAAGCATCACTATAAACTACCAAATCTTTTCCAGGCTCTGGTAGAACCAACACAGGTACCTTCGTCAACACTGCCTTAAGTTGATCAAAACTCTTTTGCCTTTCATCAGTCCATTCAAACACCACACTCTTCTGAAGTAGTTTGTTAAGGGTGCAGCATTGAGAAAAAAACACTTCAACGAACATACGATAATAACCAGTTAAACCCTAGAAACTCCTAACTTCAGTAACACTCCTAGATGGCTTTCATTTTGCCTCTATCTTTTCAGGATCCATTCGAATCCCTTCTGCTGAAACTACATGACCTAAGAATACCACTTCCTTAAGCCAAAATTCACACTTACTCAACTTCACATACAACTGCTTATCCCGCAGAATCTGTAGAACAACCCTTAGGTGGTCATCATGACCCTCCTCAGAACAAGAATACACCAAGATATCATCTATGGAAACAACCAGAAACTGGTCCAAGATAAAATGAAACACACGATTCATCATATCCATGAATGCAGAAAGAGCATTAGTCAATCCAAATAGCATCACCAAGAATTCATAATGTCAATATCGAGTCTTAAAAGCAGTTTTCAACATGTTATACTCTTTCACCTTTAACTGATAATACCCAGATCTAAGATCAATCTTCAAGAACACCGTTGCACCTCAGAACTGATCAAACAAATCATCAATTAGAGAAAAGGATACTTATTCTTAATCGTCAAATTTTTCTTCTGTCTATAATCAATACACATCCTCATTGTACCATCCTTCTTCTTTATAAACAAAATTGGTGCACCTTACGGAGATAAACTCGGTCGAATAAACCCTCTATCCAATAACTCTTGCAACTGAATCTTTAACTCAATAAGCTCTGTTGGTGCCACTCGATATGGCGCAATGGACACCGTTGTAGTACCAGGATAAAACTCAATTCCAAACTCCACTTCCCGATCCGGTGGCAAACCCGATAACTCTTCTGGAAACATGTCAGGAAAATATCTAACAGTAGGAATATCTTGGACATTTAACTCTTTACTAACTGAATTCATCATAGATGCTAAGTAAGCCTCACAGCCTTTTCCAATCATCCTTTCAGCCTTCATTGTCGAAACCATGTTAGACATAAAACCCGGTCTTTCAGCCACTACAACTATTTCCATCCCAACACTATTCCTCAAAGTAATCCGCTTAGTCTCGAAATCTAGCTTAGCCTTATGTGCAATTAACCAATCCATACCAACTATCACATCAAATCCATAAAATGGCAATT
This sequence comes from Gossypium raimondii, assembly GCF_025698545.1. Taxonomy (NCBI): domain Eukaryota; kingdom Viridiplantae; phylum Streptophyta; class Magnoliopsida; order Malvales; family Malvaceae; genus Gossypium; species Gossypium raimondii. Next base: position 29,186,581 of record NC_068568.1, read on the forward strand.
CCATAATATCAACAGAGAAAACATGCCCTTGAATCATAAAAAGGACATATACAATAAACTTTATTCACTACCACACTGTCACCAATGGAGCTAATAACTGTCATGCCTAAACCAATAGTCTTAACAAGAATCTCTAACTTACATGCCAATTCACTCAAGATATACGAATGTGTTGATTCAAAGTCAACTAAAGAAAACAATGGAGTAGACTGCAAAGTAAAAGTACTTGTGATAACATCAGTTGGATCTTGATCCTCTGGCTCCCTAATAGCATAAACTCGAGTTGGACCTCTAGACTCAACCTGTGTAGCAACCTTATGAGCAACAATCTGTGCCCAACCGGTCTCCCCATTACCTCTACCACGACCTCGACCTTAAGCAGGCACAGTAATCGGTGCTGAACTCTGAGTCTGTGAAACCTTAACCCTAAGTGGACAATCCCTTAGAAAATGTTCTTTCGAACCACATTTAAAAAATCTACCAGTCAACTTATGACACTCTCCAGAATGCCTACGGTCACAGTGCACACAAAATGGCCATCCAGAACTACCTACTGAACGACTAGCACTAACCATAGTACTACTCTACTAGTTAGGTTAACTTGGTTGAGTCCCACGTCTCGCACCTCTACTAGAAACATGACTATCATGCCCTCTCTTAGATGATTGAGCTGATGCGCTATCAGAAGCTCTCTTGCCAGAATCAGTAACCACAGAACGAAACGACTCAGCTAAGGTCTCCTCAATAGCCTTAGCTTTCTCAATTAACTCATCAAACATCTCTATAGGCTGAGCTACCAAATAAACCTGAATATCACAGTTTACCTAAAATAGAACCTCTTACAATGGTCTCTTTCAGAAGGAATCATCTTAGGTGCATACTGGCTATGTCACACAAACTCAACCTCATAATTAGCCATAGATAAATCACCTTGAATCTAGTCCACAAATTTACGCTTACGAGCCTCCATATACTGCTTGCCCATATAATTCCTCTTATAAACCTCAAGAAAATAACTCCAAGTTAATCTATCAGCAACAATACCTCTCTTAACTGCATTCCATGAATGATGAGCGTCATTTTCGAGTAAGGACACAACACAACCCAACTTTTCCTCATCAGAACAGGACATCTACTCGAGGATCCTTTCAACTCCCTTTAGCCAGTACTTAGCTATGGTTGAATTAGTACCTTTCACTCTAGGAAACCCTTTACCACTCAATGCCCAAAGACGTTCAAGCGGTAAACCTCGATTAACTGATGTAAAATTGGTAGGTGCAGGTGCAGGGTTAACGCCATCAATCCATTGAAATGCTCCTATCTTGGCTTCCATCAGAAGGCCTACATTCTCATCAGGTATGTTCACTCTACGCGGAGGCACAGTAGGTGCAGAGGATGTACCATCCTTTTGAGCACTAGCTCTCACATTAACACGTCTAGGAGACATATCTAATAATCTAGCATACACACAAACAAATAAATAGTGTGAGTGGCGGGAATGGTCCAAGTCTCTTTCCTGCAAACAAACTTTAAGGTCAAAGGCAATGTGTTCCTATTCCTACCCCACATACATCACAATTAGGAGATATCTCATGAAGTTCAAGCAACCAAAATAATTTAATTACTTGGCTTTCCAAGATCCATAAGTTGTGAAACCCCAATCAAGACATCAACAACAATCACCTAAGTCTGAAAGTTATTGAACCTACGCTCTAATAACACCAAATGTAACACCTTATACCCGTCCTGGTTGCCAAGCCTAAATATGGGATGCCACACCACTGTCTCGTCCCATGTAAATCAAATAAGAAATTAAATTCAAGCAAACTAGTCTACTTTTGTTAACCCGTATTAGTTTTAAGTTGTCCAAATAGTTAATTAACATTGTTACATGCAAACCATTCGTTAACTGGTCATACATACAATTAGAATCATGCATAAGGGCTAATTAGCAAACATTCATAAAAATGTTCTAAGGTATCGATATTTTCTTTATCGAAAGTTATCGGTACTTCCTAAAAATTATCGATCCTTTAGTCCCAAGTATCGATACTTGAGATAAGGTATGAATACCAAATCCCTATTCTGTTTTCCTATTCGTTTTAATTCACAAAGGTATCGATTTTCAAAGCCAACTATCAATACCTCTACTACTGAAGCTAAAAATGCAGCATAGAAGAGCAAATAATTCAATTGTTATAGTCCTTAAGTAACATGCTTCAAGTACTTTATTTGTTTCATCAGTCAATGGCTAAATTCATCATTCTAAAACGTCAAATCATCTAAACAAGAATCGTCATGCCAGCATCAATGTTTATTATTCTAGCATAATAATAACATGAAGACCTTATAAACCAAACCAAAATGTTTAGAACTCAACATACTCATAATAATTCTACCATATTGCTTGTCTCCCCAATACGAATAAAAATAATAGAGCACCTACGAAGAAAAACCAGTCTTCCTTGGATCACTCTCTAAGAAACCACACTGCCCACACCATGTTGCCACTAATCTAAGGAAAAAGAGAAAGAGCCAGAAAAAGAAATGAGTGAAGAAAATGTTCAACCACAAGGGGGAATATTTTTGCTAACCGATATTCAAATCTGCCTTTTACTCTTTCTTCATTTCAGGTTTTTAAAGCTTCAACAATTGACAAGTCCCAACTTCATTACCTACCCATCGAACGACAATTTCACTTGACTGAAAAGGGTAAGCTGGAGAGTCCAAATGTTTTTGACATTTCCAAAGGTAAGAAAGGCAAGGAACTTATTGAAACCAATCGGAGTGGAACTCTTTCATTCTCGTTGCCAAAACTGTTCATATTGTTAATCTTAAAAAAATTCTTTGCAAAAACTTGTTTAGTTGTTATACATTGATTGGAGTTGTCGAATTTGATTTGAACAGTGACTTGAGGAATTTCTTTCATCATTTGATATGTGTTAAACTTCAAGATAACTTGAGCTTTGTTTCTGAATCTGTTTTGAATTTGATTGCCGTATGTGATTCAAAATTGACACAAGAAGACTTTAATTTATTCAATTTTGGATGCCATGAGAGTTTTTTGATTTCATGTAAGCAAATTTTGCGGATATCATTGTCTATTCGAGGAAATTTTGAAAGTATTTATTGTTTGTACATACATGTGCCTAAATCTTATTTGTTTAACATTTTTGAATGGTTGCTGAACGAGAAATTTTCATTGCATTCAAAAACAAGTGCTCAGAACCATGTATTTAAACCCAAAGCATGTTTTCCTACATTATTATTACGAGAAGGTGAGCATCATAGTTCTGTCTTGTATAAACATGTTGGCCCCTTTCATTTGCTTCGTGATTTAACATTATTTTCGAAAAAAAAGTGTGTGAACTCTGATGATGAACGAAGTCAATCAACTCTTAGATTGAGGAAATTATTATTCTACATTGTGGTTGAAAGGATTTAAGCATAAATTGCATGGTTATAACTATCAATTACTATATGCTTCTTCTTTGTTACCAACTATGAAATTTTCGTGCCAGATTGAAAAGGTAAGAGAAAGCTTTGTTTTTAATCCCAGAGATTATTGTTCTATATTATTGTTCAAGGGATTTGAGCTTTGGAATTCTATTTTCCAATATTATAACTTTTGAATGCTTTGTGATTCTAGTTTGTTACCATCGGTGAGGTTTTTGATTCATTCTGAAAAGGTAAGACCAACTCATAACCTTTATTCTAGCATTGGTTTATGCGTTCCATTCTTGAATACGATACCATAAAGATATTTTGTGCCTATAACTTATAATGTCATTAATTTGTTTCAATTTTGTATAGGTGACAATTGGAAATGGTGTCCATCTAAAGAGGAAGGGAATGCAAATAACCTTCTTCTTTTTTTCGAACCCTTTGTGATTCTAACATTTTTGGAAGTGACTTTGTCAGGTCCATAAACAACGGGGTTTGCGATCTTGAAAGATTTTTCGCGAGCAAATGGCCCGATTTGAGGACAAATCGTTTTCAAGAGGAAGGGTATGATGCAATCTCGTCCGCATCATGTCACGACACAATTCAACGACATCAGAATTGGTTCAAGCACGAGGGGCCCAAGTACAAAATGAAGTTTTAATTTCTCAGATTGTTAAGTTGGTTGCTAGAATTATTGACCAATCATGGAATTACGATTCAAGCATGCCATGAAACTTACTCCCATCTCAATTCTAGCTCAATTCTAGTTTGCTTTAGCTTAAAGTTTAATTGCTGGAATAAAAGAGTCAATTGGTGCTAACTAGTTGATTAGTTAACTAAATTAGTTAAGGTTCATAATTTTTTCATGGTTTTAAATATGTCCTAATTTGAACATATTTAATATGCTTTAAGCTTATTAATTTTGTCCTATGTTTGTACAGCTTTATTACTTGTTTTAATTAGGACGGCATTCATACATGTTTATTTCTGACCTATTAAATATGTTCTTGTTTGGGCAGAATTAATTCATGTTAAGAAGTCATATTTATTAAATGTGTATTAGTCATTACATCTTTAATTGTGTGTTTAATCAAGTGTTTATAATGTTTTCTACAGGTTATCTGAAGGTTCGACTGAACATTCATGTTGTCTTAAATTTGGCTAAACATTCATGCATGTTCAGGTTCATTGGAGTTATTTAATTGGAAGACATTGAAAAATAATATTCATGCACCTGAAGCTTATCCATGCGCTCTCCTAGGTGCCTGTTCGGTAAGAGCATGGCTGGACATTGAACTTAGCCCTTTGTTGCATAACCAACTCTTCAACAACAGGTGTTCACACTTAAGTCTATTCCTTTCCAGGTGTTCATATTGCTGAGTATTCGATTGCCACCAATATTTTGCATGAATTCGACAGCTTCAAAGAAGGATTAATTCAGGCTTTAATCACTTGGCCGATTGAATGTAATGCTCCTACAGTTCAACCATTATGTCTATTCACATTGGCTGTTCGGGAATATCAAATGACAAATACCAAGTCTGTTCATGGATAGCAATGGGCAGCTGACTATTAAAGTAAATCATTGAATCATTTCAGCTGACTATTCAGGGATGGCAATGGCCATGGCTGGTGGCGTCTTCAAAGAGTAGAAACACTCACAAAATTAAAGCTCAATTAATTGGCTACTAGCTCAAGTTAGCTGACATGAACTTGTCCATTTGGCTAGCTTTGTAATAGCCTATTAATAGATGATTCAAATCTTGTATTCAGAAATTTTTGCACCTATATGACACTTAAGCAAATTGTGAGTTATTCAACTCCTTTTGTTCATTTGAGACTCGATTGACTTATCTAGCTTCGTCTAGTGGCATCAAAGTGATTCTTTTTGAAATTATCACTTCCAGCAAGTGTGACGTTCACCCATATACCATAGGTTCCTATTTCATTAGATAGAGGGTCTCAGTTTTCTATCTTCATCTGTTGCATTACTAAGTGTTGACATAAGAGTCGGGTAAATTTTCACCTACAAAATTGGTTCGTCCTTCAACCTTACCTTTCGAATCACAACTTAACCAAATTATCCATCCACATCTTCTTTGCCAATCGAACATCTTGAACACATTCAAATTAAAGCCTTCAATTACGACACTTCTCAATTTATGATCAGGAATATATGCAACTCGTAATCAACTCCGAGCACGGGTTCGCATCACCATGTAATGCCAATTAGAGGATATTATTTACCCATATTTTAGGCTATGAATTCCACTATTGGGAATGATGCTATATACTACAGAAGTCATACAGGCAACGCACCAGTTTTCGGTTCCTTATATATTTGAACTCAGACTTTTACTTACGTCAAAGTCTACGAGTCACGCATACATAGTCCACCATCCACTTAGGATTTAGGTATGTGACACTATGAATGTCACAAGTGAATATATCCATAAATGGATTTAGGATGTATTCTGCTTGGGTCCTAACCAATGTACTATCATTGTAGTCAGTCACATTTATGTCTCTATCTTCTGGGAGTCATTCGCTCCGATAGCCAAGACAAGGCATCTCCACAATTGGACTTGAGAGACGACATAGTAGTCTTTCAACTGACTTGTTCATTTCTGATTAGGCTGAGGACATGCTTAGGCTCGTCTACTAATACAAGTTGTCTTTTGGTATTATGATTTGACTACTTAATACTGCTTAGTATTAGTTAAACATTAGAAACCAATGAGTAATATTTGCTTTATTTTGCTTTGCCTGCAAAACCCATGTGAGGAGAATAATACAATGTGTATAAATTTAATTCATGAATAATTTTATTAATCAGTTTATTCAAAAATATTACAAATGTACTTAGATGAAAATACTACACTCAGGGCACCAAATCCAACAGACCTTGATAAAATCAAAACTAAGCTCGATTGAAATCCGCCAAGAAATGTCACTGAGGTGCGTAGTTTCTTGGGTTTGGTAGGTTACAACAGGTGATTTGTAAAAGGGCTCGCCATGTTGGCGACAACTCTCACACGATTGTGAATAAAGAAAGAAAAATTTGTGTGAATAGAGGCGTGTCACTGGAGTTTTGACAAGCTGAAAGCAGTTCTAACAAAAACCTTAATTTTAACCTAGTCGGAGTCTTGCATGGAGTACACTGTGTTTTCTAACATATCCCTAAATGGGTTGGGATGTGTGCTCATACAAAGAGGGATGGTTGTGACTTATACATCTCGCTAGCTTAAGTTGCATGAGAAGAACTATCAAATACATGACTTGGAAATAGCAGTTGTGATTTTAACATTAAAAATATGGATACACTATCCCTATGGGGAGAAGTGTCGCATGTTTTCGGACCATAAGAGCTTAAAGTACCTGATGACGTAGAAGGATTTGAATCTACGCCAATGTCGATGGAAGGAACTTCTGAAAGACTACAACCTGAAAATGGAGTACCATCTTGGAAAGGCAAATGTAGTGGCGGATGCTTTAAGCGGGAAAATTGTGGCAGCTTTGAAATCTTTTTGGGTGAATGTTTACCTGCCAGATAATGGATTTCTTATTGCAGAATTGAATATTTGACCTATGTTTCTTTCTTAGATTCTGGAAGAACTATTAAAGGATGTGAGTGTGGTGAGTACAAGAGGTAGGTGGCATCTTACGAAGCAACGAACTTCAGTCTGGGAAAAGATGGCAAACTTTGATTTATGGGAAGAATGTATGTGCTATCAGGAAATGATGAGGCAAGAATTGTTAAAGGAGGCTCACCAGGGCACTTCTTACTTCATTTAGGAAGCATTAAGAAGTATCGTAATTTAAGAAGTTTGTATTGGTGGCCTGGAATGAAGAAGGAGATATCAGAGTATGTTTCGAGTTGTATTACATGTCAGCAAGTAAAGATAGAACATCAAGTCCCCTCAAGGAAGTTGTATCTTCTAGAAAATCTCGAGTGGAAGTGGGACAAGACAACTATGGATTCTGATTCAGTTTTTGCTCTTAATGATACTAAAAAGAATACAGTCTGGGTGATTGTAGATCAAATTACTAAGTCACCCCATTTCCTACCAGTACACACAAACTATTTGTTGGAAAAATTGGCAGAACCCTAGTTATCTGAAATCGTGTCAGATTGAGATCCAAGATTCACGTTGAGATTTTAGAAACAACTATAAGAATCTTTAGGAACCAAGTTACGGTTTAGTACTACCTTCCATACTCAGACAAATAGGCAATTAGAAAAAGTAATTCAAGTACTTGAAGACATGCTTAGAACTTGTGTAATAGATTTTGGATTGAATTGGAGTTTTACGTGCAACAACAGTCATCATGCCAATTTGATAATGTCACCTTTCGAAGCATTATATGGAAGAAGGTGCAGATCACCCACCTATTGGTTGGAACTTAGTGAGAGAAAAATAATTGGTCATCACTTGTTACAGGAAATGAAAAAGAAACTTTCAATCATTCGAACCCATTTAAAGGCCGATCAAGACCGACAGAAGGCTTACACTAATAAGAAAAGGAAGGATATTTTGTCTGAAGTAGGAGACAAGGTATTTTTGAAAGTTTCTCCCTGGATAAAGGTTATAAGGTTTGGACTAAAAGAGAACTTGAGCCTGCATTTCATAAGACTGGACGAAGTTCTGGAGTGAGTTGGTCCAGTGGCGGATAGATTGGCACTACCTCTGGAACTATCAAAGATTCATAATATGTTTCACATATCCATGCTGAGGAGATATCGATCGAATCTATATCATGTGGTGCAAGTAGAAGCACTGTAGGTGGAACCCTACGTATCTTATGAAGAAGAGCCTATCCATATTTTGGCAAGATAAGTGAAACAATTGAGAAATAAAATAATTCCACTAGTAAAAGTATTGTGGAAGAACCACAATACGGAGGAAGCCACTTGGGAGAGAGAGAGTTTAATAAAAGAGCAAAATTCTTAGTTATTTACAGGTAAGAATTTCGAGGTCAAACTTTTCTATGTGCGGGAGATTTGTATTGATATACTGACGTAAATTGTATTGATATACTGTTTGGTTTATAGTCTATTAAGCCAATGGTAGAAAAAGGTATAAACTAGTGATTTTTCCATTAAATGCTTGGGTGGCGTATTGTGTGGATTCGACAGTACGCCCAAATCAAGAATGCCTTGCTAGAATTTTCCATTTGGTAGACTCTTCTGTGAGACAATCTGCCAACCCCATATACTTTGGGCAAACTTGTTAGTTTTAGTTCGCATATCGATAGACTTGTTTTCCGTGTTTTAGCATGAAAACGATGACTCAGTGAGTATTGTCAGAGGTTAGTTAAAACCTAGTTGGAATTGAACTAGAGTACTGTAGATGACAATTTGATTTGTTTAGGTAGCTAAATGACCTTTTTAGTTGGCTTGTTTTATTGTACAAGCAATGTTTGACAACTTACTAAGCTGATTAGTGGTAGTAGTTATGTATGGTAGAAACAGTTGTCTATAATAGTCATGATTATAGGTAGGGAATCAATTTTCTTCTTCATTCCTTGCTAGCACGTTGTGAGTAAGCTCTTAAGTTCTCTGTTCTTTATTAGAGAAGACGAGGAAGCTTTCAAGTAGCTAGTCAAGACTCCATTGTTAAGTACTAACTTACTGTTAATTTATGGAAAGCCCTTAGGTTGATATCGATGGGGATTTGTGTTTTTGCATGTATAGGTTTTTAGAACTTGTTCGAAGGGAAAGAGACTTCTCGATTATTGTTTGTATGTAACCGATTCATACATGCATGTTAAATTTTAGTGGATAAATGATCTAATTATTATAATTATTTTTTATTTAGCTCAAGAAGCTAGTCAAGGTTCGAGCAATCGAGGCAAAAGACCAGTAGATTATATTCTATTCTGGAGGTTGCTATTGAGTTCCTTCATACTATCTTTGAGTTATGAAACTTCCATGAGATGTAGGTTGTGCACTATAAGTTGTCTCTACTATAAATGGGTCAATATGTTGTGTTTAGACGTGTCTAAGTATGGCCATTATTGATGTAAAAACACCTTTCTTGTTGCACGAGCCCAGTGCCATATAATATGTGATATGTGAACATGTGGAAATGATACTTTTTTTGTGATGCCTCTGGTAGGGTTGTTATATTGCAAACTGGACTGGCAGATCACGAGAACACGTGCTTAACTTAACCAGAGTGATGCGAGGAGTTATGGAAGGAATATGAATATGACTGATATATTATTCTGATTTCTGAAATATGGTCCGAGCGTGGCACAAAAAGGGGTTACTTGTAATCATGGATGATTGTGGGGGGTATGTTTAAGCTAGCAAATAGTGACCGCCCATGTACTGTATGAGTTATGTTTAAATTGGTGTATTATGTCTGTAAGATAGAGTCTCACGAAAAAGCCTTTTTTTTTCTTTTCTTTCTTGTGAGTATTGATTCTTATTGATTATTAGCATTCTTGTAAATTATTTGTATCTATTTTAGAACTCACTAAGTTCAAACGAACTTACCCCATTATTTTTCTTTCTCAGGATTTTGATAGTAGAAGAATCAGTTGAAGGGGACTACACGAGAGTTGCGCTTGTGAGTGAGCCGCTTGTTTACATTTGTATCATGCATGGCTATTTTGGTAGGTGGCATACAGATTTATTTTGTACTGAACTTACGTAATTATTCCCATCGTTTGCACTGTTTTTGTTTTGAAATGAATTGCCCTATTCCCTGAAAGTGTACGCCTAATTCCCTTTTTTGTTGTTTATGAACTTATCATTTATATGAATACGCCATATCTTTAAGGATGTACAAAATGAAAGACAAATAATTTCTTTTAACTAAAAGGGAAAGCTTAATAATTTTTTTTTCTAAAAAAATTTAAGTTATGTTAAAAATTTTAAATCCTTAGGTAATGCCCTAGTCCATTGGGCGGTCTGCCTGGCTAAATGTTATATGCCATATTCTCCTGACGGACTAACGAGTGTTACATCACTAGTTAGATTGTGGTCCCGAAACTACTTTCATCGACACCATTAAAAAATGGGTTGTTACACTTGCCTTATCACCTATAGAGTAAGAAAGATACTGAATGTAGAGCATCACTCTTACGTTGTATTCAAACTTGACGCAGGGGATTTATTGTTGAACCAACATTTGGAAATATTTTTGGAACCCTTAACTTTATTTGGTACATGATTTTTGAAATACATATGCTAGGGATTTTGGTACGAGTTGCCGAGAACTTGGGAGGTTTCATTCTAGAAAATTGTATATTTTTTGTTTCTCCTTAGTTCTCTATTTGGTTCTCACGATATTTTAGTTTCTCATGTTCTTTGTTATAAAGCGATTCAATCTAGACTTCAATTTTTTCTTGTTATTCCCTTATATGTATAGTTGATCTTGGTTGTTAAATTCTATATATTCGATAGCCATTGTCTTGTGACCTTTTTATAGGATTTATTTTGATGGAATGTGTAACGACCCGAAAGTCTTTGGTGTCGACAAGTGTGGTTTAGGAATCCATCTGTAGTACGAACCTGTAAATATTTTTATTAAATATTTATGGGTTTATATTATAAGTAAATTAAATTTCAGTCAGGTAATTTTATCAAATTAATGATTATCTAATGTAGAGAGGCTAAAGTGTGAAAATATTAAAAGTGTAATTTCTAGTAAGATTGTTCAATAGAACTAGACTTAAGGATTAAAATGGCAATAATACCATTCAAAATAATTAAGTTGAGGGTTTCCTTATGTTTTTATGGGAAAATGTTATAACTTTTAATAAAATAAAATTGTAAAAATAAATTAAAAGATAAAAAAAACTTAAAAGTGGAAAGTGGGTGAGGAAAGAAAAATTTTCTCACCTTCATTTCATGCAAACCGAGCCTAGGGGAAGAATAAGAGAAGAGTATTCGACTTTAAGGCTCAAAATTTTCAAGCTTTAATTAGTTAGTGCAATTTATTCCTTTTCTTGTAATTTTTATGTTTTTGGAACCCCGAGAGCTTGAGCTAGCTGACCCATGTAGTATTTTCAGTACTATTAAAGATTGAGGATGTTACCATTCTTGAATAGTTGAAGCTTTATGTGTTGATTTGATAGATTTTAAGTTTAGAGTTGAAAAATGACAAAATTGGAAAGTCAATTGATGATTTTGTTCAATAGGGAATAAAATGCACAAATTTTGAATTTTGTGGTGGAATTAAGAAATAGGAGGTTCAACTAGGATTAGAATGAAATTAGCATGAAAAATTTAGGCTAGAATTGAAAATTATGTTAGTCCTGATTTAAGGTGTAAATTGAATACAATGCAAAAGCTGTGTAAATTTTCAATTGAAAGTAAAATTGCTTGAGTATTGATGAATATTATGTTTGTATTAATCCGTAACTAACGTCGACTTAGATTCCTCGAAAAAGAAAGGAAAATAAAAGTTGTCGACGAATAGCTCAAAGTTTACGGTTTATGTTTCTAGAAACTGAATTACGTTGTAATTGTTGCATATTGACTTGTTTGTGCATGGTAAGATCATAAGGCGAGACACTTTGTTGTAATGTGATGTATTGGATTCTTTTGAATTGAATAATGTTCATGAGGACTAAATTGAATATATGTGAAGAATGTGTATGTTTATCTAAATGTAAAATTGAATACATATTGAGATGATGTATGCTGCCTTATGTATGGATAAATGAATTCATGATGAAAATTTATGTGGATTGAGATATTGGTTAATAATGAAATGAGTAAAGAATACCCTATTAATTGTTCAGGCAGAGTCGGATATAGTTGGCATGACATAGGATAGGAAGAATTCAGGATTACTTTGACTATGAGTTGTTGAGGCACTGGGTGCCAAATTGCTTAGTTTATACTGATGAGACATTGAGTGTGAAACTTATTGATGAGCATTGGATGCAACAATTTACTTCAAGTTTATCTGATGAGGCACTGGGTCCCAAACTAGTGTGCTAGTTGGATTCATATATCCGTTGGAGTCTGAGTTAGGTTAATAGGGAGATAAATGGTAAAAACAAAATATTCATAATTGAATTGATGTTGATGAATAAGTCCTCCAATCCGTTAGATTGAAAAATCTATATGAGATGTTGATGAAATGGAAGTGAAATGTGAAATGGAATATTCATTTGTGAAATGAGTTGAAACATTGATAATTATGTGCATTGAATACATGAATTTGGAGATTGGGATGAAATGTGCAACCTTATGAATTGACATATCAAATAATATATGTAGTGGATTTGCCATGTCTTAATTTTAGTAAATTGTGTTAGATTTGTTCAAAGAATGTGAGAAATGGCATAATTGATATGTTAATTGTATATCATCATTTATTCTTAACTTATGCATTTTAAATGACTTATGTTAGGTTTTAATGTTCAAATTATAGAAATACCATTGAGTTATACTCATTGTATGATTTTTTTTCATGTGCAGGTTAGGTTCATTTTGGTTCTACTGTCACCTCAACATCTAGTGGCAATCCCGAACTCCAAGTGTTTGTGATGTTCTAGCTATTAATGGCATGTACCTAAGGAGTCTTATGTTTATGCTAATGATATATGTTGAATGAGTTTCACATTTGAATACCATAAGTGTATATGGATATATGTGTGATGGTAATGGTCATGTAAATGATATTTTGTTGAGTAGTTTGGTATGTATACTTAATGGTTTAAAATGTTATTAGGTATTCTGCTATGAGATAAGTTTGATTAGTAAATGGTTGTGAAAGAAATGGATGGTATGCTTGTGTTGAACTTGAAATGATTTGATAAGTTTTGGTGCATGTTTTTGTGGCTGATATTGAGTTATTTCAAGATGTTTTAAATGATTAAATGATGTATGCTAGGCTGATTACGTTGAGTGCCTTATAAGGCATATTTGTATGGTTTGAATGTGGTATTTTGGTTCATATTTTAGTGTATCATATGCAGGTTTTTCTGAAGGTCTTTTATGCTTTATATCATACTTGTGTATGAAGAAAGGTTTAGGTTTACTTTTAAGACTTGTAGGTCACTTATGGTGCCACGCGATCGTGTGCCACACACGGTTCCAAGACACAAAATTAGGTTGTTACATGTGCTGGACACACGTGTGTGACCAATAGAAATTATGCATGTACAAATTGCACATGGCCACAGCTTGTTACACGGCCCGACGACACGATCATGTGACAACTTTTGAGAAATTACAATTTTTACCCACACGGCTTCAGTGAGTTACACAGTTTGTTTGCACGAACGTATGACTCTAGCTCCACACGACCTTAGTCTGTTACACGGTTTGCCCACATGGCCATTTGTCCTATCCTCACACGGGCTCAGCCTTTTACACGGTCATGGGCCATGGCTGTGTGACCCCTGGTTACAAAATTTTCTTAGTTTTTCTATAATTATTTCAAATTGATCCTTGATTGGTACCCAGTTAATTTAAAGCTATCATAAGCTTGATTTAAACACGAAATTAATTGTATTGCATGTTATACTTGATCAAATGTGGTAAATTGATATTGAATTGAAATTTTGAACTATAATTTGTATGTAATTGTTTTATATTTTTCTGTTACAATTAGTGGTATTAGAGCTATAGGTTTAGACGATTCTTAAACTAAATCAAGCTTAGAATCGTGTCTAGATGTAACACCCTAACTTATCGAACAGGGTTGGATTGGTAAGACTATGCCAGTAAAGGAGGCTTAAGTTGCTGGACTTACCCTAATAAAGGTCGGTGACTGTATGGCAAAGTACTTTATAGAAATTTGCTAATACGGCTAGATATATTATTAGTAATGGAAAGGTAGAGGTTATGGTGTGGACCTTATTTGGCGGACATTTTTGCTAATGAAATCGCCACTAGTGTTTTGACGTAGTGGCTAGAGTAAGTAAAATAGATTATGGAACACGTTTAACTCATTTAACGTCCTATTGGAGGCAATGTATTGGTAATTAGGACACTTTGAGGGCCTCGAAGGATGTGTTTAATTAGTGGAAGCGTGGAAAAGCTAGAAATGATTGGAGATAGTTCTGATTAAGATTTGTCTATGAGTTAGCTATAAAAGGGATAAAATAGTGGTGGAGAGAACATTTCTAAATCATCTTCTCCACTAGACCTTGTTATCATCAAAGAAACTAGGAGAGTTCTTCCTTGCTAACGAAGGTGTTCATTGTGAGAGATTAGGAGAGCTTCTACAATAGTTGTCTACTGGTAAATTCATGATTTTTTTTAAAGTTTTACTAGATAGATAGATAAGTGCTAAGATAAGATACGTGGTAGAATATTTCGAATACCGGGTATGAAAGAATCTTCTACCCAAAATTGTTTGCATGTCTAAAGATTCTTGCTATGTCATAGCATTTTGGTAGGTTTTGATGATTAAAAAATTTGTTTTATTGTTTAGCTAAAGGCATGAGAGAAGGCCCTAGTACAAAAGGCAAGAAACTAGTGCAGTAGATAAAGCTCTAGAGTAAAGCATTTTGGTGAGTTCCTTTGTACCTAGAGTTATAGTTTTCATTGTTTTGATTCACAACTTCCATCGTTCAGCAAGGTAAGTGGCATTTTTTCTTGTCACAGGTGTTCATGTCAAAGAATTATGTTCCAAGAGTCAGTTACATGCAAGGTTAAACACGAAAAAAAGACTTAAAGGCCTGATATATGTATAAAGTATGATGACTCCTTCCTTAGTGCATATGCTCCGTATCTAGACTGGTGTGAGGAAGTATCATGGGGTGTTTTGGTCTGCACAATCAAACTTTAAGCTCGGGAACGCCAGCTAACCTAGGGTTAAGGACGATGACCACCTGAAAGCTATAAATAAGCTCATTTGTCACCTATTATGATCATCATTCTTGTAGCCTAGATTCTCTCTTGTAGATTTAGTTTAGCTTTCTTTCTTTCTTTCTTTCTTAGGGTTTTAGATTTATTTCAATTGTTCTTATATATTTCAAGAGATCTGAATTGTGGAAAAATTCAAACTCTATGGATTCATGCTTAATTTCAATATAATCAATCTCTTTCATTTACTCATCTTGTTGATTTAATTAGCATGCTTTATCTTTACATCATTTATATTTTGTCTATGAAAGGCATGAGGAACTAATCGCTCTATGGGGGATTAGCGAATAGAGGTATGATCTGTTAACTATTTTGTAGCATTACTCAATAGATCAGCTATTTGGGAAAGGAAGAACGTGAAACAAACCCTAAGCTTGACAACCCTAAGAAGTCATCAACGTGGGAATTAACCCAAAATTGATATTGCCCATCCATGAGCACCTTAACCCTAAACTAGTTTGAACTGTGAGGTTAGAAGATAAGTAGTTCTAGCTGACTTGTTATGTTATTGGAAGATCAGAAGATCTTGATAGGGTAGCAACTAGTTGATCGACAAGGAACCTGAAACGATAGTTGATGGAGATTACTGAAGCGAACTAATCACCCATAATCAAATTTGATTTATTCTCCCTTTTTAATCTCTTGAATTTTATCTTTTATGTTATTTTGTTTTTATTACTTTTATTATAAAACGCTAAAAATAATTTATTTTATGTTTTCGTACTATAACTAATTTAAAGTACTAATTAGATATTTTAGTCTTTAGGTTAAAATTGATCTGCACTCGCCTCTCATGTGTTTGATCCTCAGAGTACTTACCTACTTTGTTGTAAAAATATATTACTACTCAACCCGTATAATTGCAGATACCGCCTCGTATTTCGAAATGTTACTATTGTATTCACACTCTGGACAGTAGTATGTCCGGAGGCAATCAAATTGTTGGCGCCTTTGCCAGAGAGGCAATGTCACTAGATTGATTTTAATTTTTGCACTTTAAAATAATAATTTGGAAATTTGTAGGTTATAGTTAAGTCAACTTCGAGGAGAAACCCCAATTTTTCCCCAAGATGATAATGACCACGATGATATGCCGTTAGAAAGGTACCAAGAGGTGCTAAGTTTGAAATTGAATTGAGAAGAGAATATCATTATAGATGCTTGCAAAGAAAGAGAAATCCCAAACTATTATCCAACAGATAGGAAAATATTTAGATGAATCAAACAGAACTTTGAAAAGAGAAGACTTAGAGGTGGTGTAGGAAATGGACAGTAAGATAAAGACTCAGTTTATCATGGAACTCATTGTCTTAGAAATTTTGAGTTATGCTAATAAGGCTGGAACACAATAGCAGTACAACATGGACCAACCAATAGAGACAATGGTAATTATGGCTGATCTCATGGAAGAGTGTTTGTCAATTCGGGAATTCCTAGAGCAGAATATACTAGTAGTCCAAGATGACGAACTTGAATTAACTATCTTTTGCATGACCTTAGTCCTAAACCAGACACCTTAGGTATTTGACGGCCTAGGAATTTTCTAGATGCTGAATAGAATTGGAAAAATATATATATACAGGACCTATGATTATATAACAAAGATCAATCAAGTAGGGTAACTAATAAGCATAGGCCTTGAGTTGCAGGCATTGTTGATTGTTTGGGCATTGCCATAGCCATGGAAGCAAGTTATCTGCAAAAACATGAAGAAACTGCAAATGAACGAATTAAAAAGTTTTCAACGTTGGAATTTAAGAGACTTGGTGCAGAATTCCTTGCCAATCCCTTTACCAACATCCATGCCAATCATCACCTCAAGTACACATGAAAAGCTATTTTGGATCAATGAGATGAGTAGAGAAATAAGAAGTGATAAATATGAACCACAATTTCTAGCCTTCTTACGAAGCAAGACCGCTAACCGCGGGCTAAAGTGGTTGAGTGGTTATGTGGCTTCTCAAATAATTAATAGCTATGATCTGTAGAAAGAACTATCGGCCGTCCAGGCAGGATGGAGAGTCAAGTTTAGAGAAAGAAACAATCGTAGACGAGTAGAATGGCACAACAGGAGTTGGTCTAATACAGGTAGACGGGGAGCCCATCGGAGCATGTTGACTGAGCTGATGGACGAGTCCAACAGCAAGGCCTAACATCTTTCCATCATTTGATTACTACTAACTATACTAACTATATATTCCACTAACCTAGTTGTTTATGTTGGTTAAAGATAGGTCTAACAAACACTAGAAAGCATTCTAAAGGCTAGAAATTCAGGAAATAAAGGCAACGTCACGACATAGACAACTCTGTGTTACAACGTCAATGGCTGAAATGAAGAATTTTAGAAATCATCCCAATGTCGTGACATTACTAACCTGTGTCACTACATAGAAGACAGCTTCTTAGAATTTTAAAACTGCAAGGTGTTTTGCGACATCGAAACCTGATGCCGCGACATAAGTAGTCTACTAGGGATGTCGTGACATGAAACCCCTGTGTCTCGCATCCTTGCATTTTTTTTGTTGGGTCAACCCGACCAATCCACGCAACCCAACAAAATTATGCTCGATTTTTAACCTTAAAAACATCCCCTTTTAACATTAAAACACCCTTTTAACCTAATCTAGTTCTAACACTTAAACGCTTCCCAAAACCTCTCTAAAACCCTTTAAACTCCAAATCTTATTCTTTTTAAACCCTAAATCTCAATCCTTCATTCCAAATTAAAAGAAGCTGCACTCAAAGGAGTTGTCGTTGACAAAATAAAGAAGAGGTGCACATAAGTTCAACAAAAGTTGAGGTTCAAGTGTTCGCAGCCTTTTCTACTGTTTTATTGATTACTATTCATATCGTTGTTAGAAATATTACATATAATATGCCTCATAGAAAGACAAAGAGAACTCATGTTCCAAAAACTACCCGCATTTTTGACCCTATACGATTCCACCATTTGAATGTTGAGAAATATTTTCTTGAGTCACAAGGACAGCTAGTGATTCAGGAATGAGGGTTCGAACTCTCTATGGTTTTTTTGCAAAGAAATTTGGACGTTGGTTCGATATTATCATTTTGAGCGATTCTGTGTCACCTCTAATGAAAATGCGGTGGTCCCTATAGTTCATGAATTTTATGCCTCCCTTAAGCATTAGATAGTGTGAGACGGGACAGGGGTATATGTGACTTCTATCACAGTTCGAGGGAAAGAAGTACCGCTGTACCCTAGTGATATTTGTGAATTTTGTGAAGTCCCATTTTATGAAAAATATTATATTAATGAAATTGACGTAAATAGATTAAATAATATTGATATGGAGGAGGTCACAATGTATTTGACTCAAGGTATGGGGTTTAGAACTATAGATTAGATACGAAGATGCCAACAAATTTAAATTAGGCAACCATGTTCCCGGTTGCCAAAATTTGGATGATATTCTTTGGTACTAGGATTACACCCGCATTAAACATTTCTAATGTTAATGTTTTCTGAATTGTTGTGTTATATGACATCCTGTAACAAAAATAGATTTGTGCAGGGCGTTGGATTGTTCGCGAAATGAAATGATGTGTGCAAGTCCAGAAAGTAGGACTTTTCTTTCCTCATTTAGTGACAACATTATGTAAAAGGGCAAGAGTGCCTATGAGTTAAAATGAACAATTCATGAAGCCAACACAGAGCATAACTGGAGATACATTGTATACACAATATGTTGAACTTTAGCGAAAGCAGATTACTGAATTGATCAAAAGAAGGAAAGAAAAGGTAGATGTTCTAGCTTCGTTAAAAAGAAAGAATAGTTAAAAGCAGGAAAAGGAGCTAGTGGAAGCACAGAAGTGAAACTCGATGGCATGATTAAATGGATGCAAGAAACATGACCTGTGCTTTAGGAATTTCTGAGAATAAATGGGTTGCCAGAACCTAATTATCCTCCAAATATGTTTGGATTGATACTGACTCAATATGCGGAGGAAGGCGTGAGAGCTGATCCCGAGGAGGAAGGTGTTGTCTAGGAGTATAATGAGACGAAGGATGAGTATGAAGCGACATTCTAGCCACAATTTCCTACACCAAAGGGTCTGTCATACGAAGCCCAACTCGCTATGCACCATCAACGAGTGGCTGCTCCCACCGAACATATGTCTAAGGAAAAGGGAAAGCCCCTATGGAGAAGAGACATTCTTATTCCCTCGGTGATTCAGAGGAGGATTGAACAATTTTTTAATTTTTATTTTGCTTTTAAAAGATTTGTGTTAATTCTCGATTGATTTTAAACTTAATTTCGTAATAGTAGGACAAAAGTAAATTTTTTAGTAATTGTTTCGCATTTGATTTTCTATGCAGGAACCCAGCACAAATGAGACAAATAATTCGAGCTTTACACGATTAAAGGAGGAAGGTGTGCCTATATCATATTAGATTCTTATACCTCCTAGCATTTAGCCTCAAGAAAGTTACTGATTTAAACCTTCATACATGTCTACATCTAAATAAATCAAATTTTCGTGGCAAATACTACATAAGACTAAAGATCATACAAGCATTCCATCACTCAAGATAACATACGAATAACTTAGATAAAATCAGAAATCATGCTTGCATTTGAACATAAGTATGAACAAAAATTCTTTTTGAACATTCATTTATTTCAACATAGTTAAGTAAAAACATTGAAACATACTTTAAAAATTCATACGAAATGCCTTATTAAAAATTCATGTGAAATGCCTTAGTCCCCTTTAAAAAGAAGCAATGTCCTCATTGTGAAAACAAAGTAATGAATGAAAACTGAACACCAGGTAGGGCTGCAAGAAAAGAGAGGTGAGTCATAAAGATTGCTTAAGTACCAAGTCTTTCTCAACAATCCAATCCTAGACATGTTCATTCCCATTACCACATCACTTTATTTTTTTTCCAAATGAAGAGGCATTGAGCTTATTTATCCATTCTTGCTATTTTATTATGTGAAAGCAAAAATTCTAACTAGAAAATAGAAATAAAAATTTTAAAAAAATAAAAACTAAAGACAAGAATTAAACACCTAAGTTGAAACCATTTTCCAGCATCATATGTTGATTTTTGAAGATGGAATCAAACCTTTTTTTCACTTCCTCGTCTTGAATCACAATGGGAATTTTGGAAGAGGTCTTGGAAGGTCTTATTCTTTTGTGAGACATAGTGGTTTTTCCAAAAAAATAGGCAAAATTTCGACAATGGATGAAGCAAGGGATTTTGCGATGATGATAGGCCTTCGACAGTAACGGGTTTACGGCGACGATAGGCACGTGATAGTGATATGGTGCAGTGGTGATATGGTTGCTCTGGAAAAATGTTCGCAGCGGCAATAGGGTAGGTTTTTTTGCGATAAGGGAAGGGTATTGAGGAGATTCTTCGAGATTTAGGCTGACAACTAAGAGGAAAAAGAATGAGTAGCTTGGGTTTAAGCTAATTGCTTGAAGGCTTGTGAAAAATATGGTGGTAGAGAGGGGTTTATATAGGGATGAATTGGGGTAAACTTGTAGAAAAATTTTAGCTGCTTAAGTGACTTTCGCGGCAAGTATAGATGGAGGGAAAAGTGGTGGCAATATTAGAGTTTTGAAGAACCTTTATGGATGGCAACATGGGGTGGATTTTCTCCTCTTTGTTGTTTTAGGCCTTGAGCCTAAACTGTATTTACAAACTAAACTAGAAAATTTCTTCTAAAAAGTTTCCTTTAAATTAATTCCCAAGAAAGGTTGGAAAGGTCACAATGGTCCTATTTAAGTTTCAATCTCCTTAGACAGAATTAATTAAATGTGCTAATTTAAGAAGAAGAATTTCTAAGCATGTCATTTATTCAAATGAGAGAGAGAAAAAACTAATAATAATTTAATAACAGAGAGAGTGAAGAGGAGTCCCCAATGTTATTGATGATTGCCACTGATAAATGCGATGTCAAACAATCATTTATCATACCAACCGTATTCATCTAATTTGATTTGCTTCACTTTCTGTCATTTGTACAAATATGCCTACCCATGATTATCCTTAATGAAATTAGCCCATTTTTTGTTATACCTTCTTTCTTTCGTACAAGTCCCACCCACTAAATGTCATAGATGGGATCCCTGATCGTTTCTTTTAACTATTAAGACTCGAGTTTCCAAGGACCAAATACTCGAGATTGAATCAAACTCTTCTCTCCCTTAGATCCTTTTTCAGTATTTTCAATAGTCCACTCGATACTTTTCTCCTGCCTTTTCAAAATAGTGAAGTCTAACTCGGATGGCTCTTCTCCTAATGGGTTGGGTTGCTTGTATTCATGTGATGATAGCTCTAATGACTCGAACTAAATTTTTGAACTGAATTCTTCCAATTTAGCTTCCAAACATGTATCATTCTTATCTTAATGTGAAGAGACAGATGAAATATCTTCTAATTGATCATTGTATTCTAATTTTGCAGAAACCAAAGGATCTTCCTCGGAGATAGTAAAACAATCTTTAACCTCATCAGGATATCTTAGGGCCTTGAGTACATTAAAGGTCACTTGTTCATCTTGAACTTGCATGATGAGTTCGCCTTTTTGTACATCGATTCTCGTCCTGCTGGCTTCTAGGAAAGGCCTTTCTAGGATGATTGGTACTTCCTTATCTGCTTCAAAATCAAAGATAATAAAGTCAATAGGAAATATGAATGTATCTACACGTACCAAGACATCCTCGATCTTTCCTTCTGGGTATGCCAAAGATAGATCCGTCAATTGGAGTGTAATTATCGTTGGTCTGGCCTTACAGATACCTAATCGTCTAGACACAGAGGTAGGCGTTAAGTTGATACTTGGTCCCAAATCACACAAAGCCTTAGCATAATAGGATTCTCCAATATTGAAAGGCATGATGAAACTTCCTGGATCCTTCAACTTAAGAGGCAGCTTGTTCTGAAAAATAGGCTACATTCTGTAGTCAAGGTTACAATTTCAAATTCCCTAAACCTAGTCTTCTTAGACAAAATTTTCTTCATAGCTTTCGTATAGTTTGGTATTTGCTCCAAAGCTTCTACCAACACGATGCTGATACATGGTTGTTTCAAAACATCCAGAATTGATTTGTGCATGTCCATGTTTCATTCACATTAATCACATCTTCAATGGTCCTCATACATAGTGAAAAATCACATATTACTAAATTAACATAAAATAATATAAAAGATCTACAAAAATAATGTAATTAAGCACAATTTAACATACTTTGTAAGTTCATACCCAATATTACTTATTAAGTAAAATTCACTTATTTTAATAATAATTCTCAAGATTAACATATTTATTAAGTAAATAGGTGGTAAAAATATATAGAAAACCCTATATAATTTGGAGTTTACAAGAAGGACCTACGATTTGCAATTAAAGTGATCATGATCAATCGAGAAACATCTTTCCTTATCTTCTTATGGGCTACACATTGAGGACAATGTGCCAACTAAAGTGTGGTGGGGTAACATAGGAAATTTGTTTGTTTTTTTAAATTTTTCTTTTCTTTTGGTGTGCTTGAGCTTGGAGAAATACAAGTGATTTGTTAGGAGCATATACATAGGTTGCTTGTGTTTATGAATAAATTTGGCATGATGGTAGGTGATTTTAAATATTTGAGCATTAGACTACTAAATTTCTATATGTTACACTATAAATAGGTATTAAGTAATCAATTGTACCAAGTGATATAGAAAATGCAGGGAAACAAGTATGTTAGTATGAATGATAAATGGTTGAATTTGAGCTTGTTTGGTTGATTAAGTTTGTGTATGTTGATATTTTTAGGGATGACCTAAGGCATTGTTTGGAACACATCCAGAGCCAAAAAGTTGTCCTATTTATATTTCACCTTTAATACTGATCTTTGAGCGTATTGACACTTCTTGATGAACCTCATTACAAACCATTGAGCTTTAAATGTTAATTTGTATTTACCCTTTTTCTTTGTCCTACACTGCATGACTATAGACATCGGGTCATCCATATTGAGGGTTAAGTAGATACATCATGGTGGAGTTTGTAAAAATAGAGTGAAATAGAAAAGATTGGTGTGATATGGAAACTACAGGTTAGCCTAAAAGTGTAAAACAATAGAAAAACTTAAAAAGAAGTACGAGTAGAAAGAGTTTCTGAAAAGAAAAAAACATTCTTGCGTGAGATGTATTGAAAAAGAGAAAAGTCACAATATCACAAAATAATAGAAAAAACTTATTCCTAAATGTACAGAAACTTGTAGGCTAGCCATAAGGCAGTGAGCGGGAAATGATTGCTAATCGGGAAGAATAGGGATTAATACAATGTGTCAAACTATTTTTGTGTTTGTAACCCTTTTGATGCTTATTGTTTTTTAATTCCTTACCTATCGTAACTCTCAGAACATTACAAGCCAAAAATTCCTATTTGACCTAAATATCCTTATACATGAATAAACAACATACTAAACATCCACATAAATGACTATTTATTTTTTGCTCAGATGATCAAAGTACTTGTATGATTTGTTGATGGATTCCTATAGGTGAGACCCTTAATACCTGTATATATTTGCAACATACTGAACTTAGATGTTTGAGATCAAAATTGGTAAGTCAAATACTCATCGTGTTAAAGTTGGTAGTAATCATGAAATGCCTAAGTCATATGCTCTAAAGTCAATCCTTGTGTGATATTTGCTCAACGGTCATCGCTTTTATTTCTTATTTTTTGTTTATGTTGCTTGAGGATAAGCAATCACTTAAGTGTAGGGGATTTTGATCTGCCGCAATTTGGTGTAGCAAATTAAACTAATTTTCGCCTTTAAGGCACTTGAATACAAGCATTTTCGTTAAGTTTTATTTAAGTTTTCATAGTTTTATTTACATTCAATAAAATGTGCAAATTGAGTCTTTTATTGACCTTAGGGGCCGAATGAGGCCTAAGGGTGAGCTAAAGCACTTTGTGAGTGTGCAGGAGACCATTAAAAGGTGCAGTAAATGGATATTGTCCGCTATGTCGCAACAAGGATTACTCGATGTCGCAACATAGGGAACATAATTGAGAAAACTCAAGTTTGCCTTCGATCTCACTACATAGACTGAGGGTGTCACGACATACCCCTGAAGATAAATCAAGAGGAGTATACTAAATGCTTTTTTGCGACACAGGTCCTGTTGTGTCGTAACATCGACTCTGTGACAGAAACAACACACGAAGTAGGGGCATTTTGGTCTACACAATCAAACTTTAAGCTTGGGAACGTCAGCTAACCTACGGTTAAGGACGACTGGCACAATCAGCCCTTTCATTTACTCTATCTTGTCCATTAAATTAGCATGTTTTCTCTTTACATCGATTATATATTGTCTATGGAAGCCATGAGTAACTAATCCCTCTATGGGGGATTAGAGAGTGGAGGTATGATCTGTTAAATCTTTTGTAGGGTTACTCAACGACTCAATTATTTAGGAAATGAAGAATGTGAAACAAACCCTAGGCTTGACAATCCTTAGGCTTGACAACCCTAGAAAGTCATCAAGGTGGGAATTAACCCAAAATTGGTATTTCCCATTAGTGAACACCTTAACCCCAAACCAGTCTAAACTATGAGGTCAGGAGATAAGTAGTACTTTCTGACTCGTTATGTTAGTGGAAGATCGAAAGATCCTACTAGGGTAGCAACTAGTTGATTGAAGAGGAACCCGAAATGATAGTTGATGGAGATTACTGAAGTGAGCTAATCACCCATAATTAGATTTGATTTATTCTCCCTTTTTAATCTCTTGAATTTTATCTTTTTATTTTATTTTGTTTTTATTACTATTATTATAACACCCAAAAAATCATTTATTTTATGTTTTCATACTATAACTAATTTAAAGTACTAATTAGATCTTTTAGTGTTTAGGTTAAAATTGATCTGAAACTCGCCTCCCTTAGGTACGATCCTCGTAGACTCACCTACTTCATTGTAAAATTATATTACAACTCGACCTGTATACTTGTGGATATTGCCTCGTATTTCTATATTTTATTGTAGTATTCATGCTCTGGACAGTAGTACGTCCGGAGGAGGTCAAGGATATGATAGGTTTTTCAAGAATCAGGATCAGAAGCTAGCACAAAGAAGGAAATACAAGAGAAAGGGAAAAGGGTGCATAAGTTGATGCACGTTATATGAAAAGAATAAACAGTAAACCTATCATTCATAAAAAGGGTTATATCATGTAAGTAATAAGTCTGTCGAGTATATTTGCCTACAGTTGTCATGTGTGGGAACGTAGGCCAGCAAAGTTCGCCAATGGATACAGTGAATAGTGGTAGAATTTACTAAATGTTTTATGGGCAAGAGGAATGTGTCTGTCAATTATAGCGAGTTAGTTGTTAGTCTGAGTTCGCATATCTTGACGTCAATTATTATCTTCCAGGAACTCACTAAGCTCTTTTGAACTTGCCCCATTTTTTCCCTTTCTTTCAGGTTCTTAGATCAAGTGTAGCGTCGAAGGGAATCCGCTAGACCTTCAGCCATTTGTGAGCTTTCTTATTTTGTGGGTAATATGTATTCATTGGTGGTTATTAGGAATTTTTGTTATATGTCGTCCCTTTCCGAACTATTGTTTAATTAAATCAACATTTTGTATTTTTTTAACATAACTGTAGCCTTGACTGGCGCATTTCCACCTGTGATTTATGAAAGTGTTTAAGATAGCCCCTGTAGGCTATGTTTGTATATTTTAAACTTATACAAAGTAGGATATCCATTTTAAAACTTGTTTCCAAATACTTATGAGTTAGAACTTGGGTAATGTTATGGCACAAAGGTGGAACCTACCAAATTGGCAAAACAATTTAAGAGAAGCGTTGGAGTAGTCAAATGGGTCAACCTGTAATGCTCCATACCGGATCCAGTGGTCAGGTTGGGCATAGGGTATCACAAGTGTAGTTGGTATCAAAGATTTCAGTTAAGTCGATTCTTAAAAACCAGTGTTAGTTAGAAACCTTATGATACATGTTACTTAAGTCTAGATAGAACCTTCACAGTGTTACTAATTAGTTGAGTGTGTATTGTAGCAAAGAACGAGAGATATCGTTAAACGTTAGAGATGCTAACAGGGAAGAAATGCATAGTAATGCCTCTCCAACAGCGGGTAGTCCTGCTCCTTCTGTAAGTAGAGGAGTACTAGGAACAGAATCTAGGAATGCTTTGTTGGATATGATGGGGCAATGGTACAATTGATACGTGGGGGCTGCTCCAACCTCACCACCTATATGTTGAGATGAGACAAGAGTGGATAAAAGGACAACAGAGGTTGCACCACTAATATGCCCTACACCTCTAGCCCTAGCTGTAGTAATTCTTCGAAGGGATCCAATAGAGATCATCTCGAAAGGAAGTGCCAAAAAGTTTCGAGGCAACAAAAAGAATGATCCAGTTATAGGGAAAAATTAGTTTTCCTGAGTTTTTCGAGTGGCGGAGGAACTGAAATGCTCCCTAGTTGAGAGCCTAAGACGTGTCATCTCTTTGCTTGAAGATGAAGCATATTAGTGATGGACTATAGTGTCTGGCATGATCTTAAGAGACCAAGTGAACTTAACCTTTTTCCTAAAGAAGTTCAAGGAAAAGTTCATCAACAGACTCTTCGTTGAACAAATGAAGAGAGACTTTCTAGAACTTAAATAGGGAAGAATGGCAGTGTTTGAGTATGAGAAGGAATTTATTCAGCTTAGCAAGTATGCCAAAGAGTTGGTGCCAGACGAGGTAGGACTATGCCTCAGGTTTGAAGGTGGGTTAAATAAGGAATTGAGGGTGTTGTTGTCTGCCTTTGAGATAAGAGATTTTGCAAATTTTTTTGCTAAGGCTCAAATAATGGAAGTGACCATCCAAGAGAGGAATAAGGTCCAGGATAGAGAAAGAAGCAAAGATGCAACTTTAAGAGTTGTGTTAAATGCCAAGTTCAAGAGACCCAGAGATGCTCAAGGATACTTTGTTGCCCCTACAATCCAGAACAGTATTTCAAATCTTTATCAAAGAAAAGAAAAGCACATAAAAGTCATATGCAAACTCAAATCTAGTTTGGTTTTCCTACCCAATGGTCCCTTCTTCTGGAGAGCATTTGTACACAGTGTAAACTAGTAGATGCTCAAGTTGCTTTAAAATAATATAAAAAACTAAGAAGGGGTATATACTATATTTGGTGGAAGTTGTTTCTGTTAGAAACATATTCCAATATTGTTTATAGGAGTTAAGCGTAAATGGTTGTCGACCAAATGATTCATTAAATTGGTTGGACGATTTCATCGTGCCTTCTATTGCTGAGGCTTGGCCTTATAATTTAGACGATGAGTTAGCACATGTTTCAGTGGGTTGTATAAGAGAACCTTCTTTCCACTTCTATAGCATTTGTGGTCTTCACCCATGTAGCTGGAACATTTTAAGTAATCCTATTACAACTCCTACTTCTTCTTCAAACCAAGCTAATTCTCATATTGCTGGTGCAGGATCTTCTTCACACTCTCATACTGTGCCTAACTCAACGCAAAACATGGACATTTCAGTCATTATTAATAAAACTCGAGCAAAAGAGAAAACTACAACTACTTCATCAAGATAAACAATAATCAAGAAAATAAAAAAAGAGACCCTGATTGGAAGAAAGTACTCAAGAGACTCAGAGTAGTGAATGCCCTCCCATACCACGACATAAACAAAATAAGGAGCCTACTACAATAGCTATTCACATTTCTCCAATTCACACTTTACCTGTTATTCTAGCACCACTAACAGAATCTATCCACCTTACAGACTCCCCAATGTATGTATCTGATCCACCACTGACAGAGAGTCCCATAGAAACCATACCTCTAATTAAATCAATTATTCCTCCTTGAATTCCACCACATGAGGTTACTTCTATTTAAATAGAAAGATTTGTCCCTTGTCGTGACCTATTGAAATTAGGTCTACCTTTTGTCTCACTGAGTTCCATTTTCCAGTAGCAATAAAATTTTGTGCCTCAATAGTTGTAGTAGGATTTTACCTCTTAAATTTCTTCCAATCTGGATTCATCTCCTCTATCCTTTATGGAAAAGGCTTCACAAGCCTTACCTGTAGAGCATGGACTCTGGAGTTGGGCCCTCCAGGACACCAGTGATCAATACAATGCTAAAATTGCAAGCTTGGAAGAGGCTGTGAAAACTGGCAAGAGCTCTATGCCTGATGTACTTCGAGTTCATCAAGAATAAAAAACTTGATTGGTAGACTTGATGCTTGAGTTATGGCTTTGAACGGAAAGCATAAAGAAACATAGACTAAGTGTGAATAGTTAAAAGATGAGATCAATCAGCTAAAAGGTAAAGAATCTACTTTAGAGGAGAAGCTCAAAGCTCAAGAGGAGCGTCACAAAGAAGAGCTAGAAGGTCTACACCATTCTAGTGAAGAAACTTTCAAAAATTCCAGGAGGACACCACAAAGAACCATAATGAGCTTTGCCAAAATGGAGGTACAATCTGATTCTACACGCCCAAGTGGTTGCAGGTCCTTTTGATCTTAGTCGAGTAGACTTTAATTGTCTTAGTGACTTCTCTATTGGGTCACTGAAGTTTAATGTTTACCACCCTGAGGGCGAACACTAGGAAACCTTTCAGAGAGAGTAGAAACAGTCACCTGACTTTTTCATTCCTACCACACCTGAAGCTGAAGATAATGAAGATGACTTAGCAGGTGTAGAACAAAATCCTGAAGATTATCCTCAAACAAAAGATATCCCAACTAAGCGTATAAACCAGGCCACTGAAGGAAAAAAATTAAGAATTTCTTTTGTTTTACCTAGTACTTTTCTTTGTATCATTTGTGTAATATCTTCCCTACATGATTAGTAAAACTATCTTTTTGTTCATTCATTATCATTCTTGTCATAATGTTTTAAACATAACAGAATATGATTCATACAAACAAAAGTTTAACATACCTGAGAGACTAAGCTAGTGTAACACCTTTGACCCGTATTCATCGTCGAATTAGGGTTACAGAGCATTACCATACAAATAAAACATTTCAACATGCATTTCATACATAGAAATAAACATGTTGTAAAACAATCATTCATATACATATCATCCTTAAATCAAGCCCTCAAGGCCATAGAAACACCTTAGAAATAATTCGGGACCAAATTCGAAACATTTGGAATGTTGAAGAAAAAGTTAGTAAAATTTGACTACAGGGGTCACACTGCCATGTGGGAAGGCAGTGTGCCTCACATGGCTGAGACACACGCTCGTGTCTCAAGCTGTGTAACCTTCGAACTAGGGACACATGACTGTGTCCCAGCCAGTGTCCTGACCCCTCTAACCCTACTCAAAGAGTTACACGGGTGAGGACACGGGCTAGGACACGACCGTGTGTCTTAGTTGTTTGAGGTATACAGCCTGGCCACACGGCTGTGTCACCCCTGTTGTCAAAATTTTCTAACTTTTTCTTAAACTTTCCAAATGTTTCCAGGGCCTCGAGGGATCGATTTAGGGATGATATGTATATGAATGATTATTTTACAACATGTTTATGCCAATTTATGAAATGTATGTTTAAATTTTCTATTTGTATTGTAATGCTCCGTAACCCTAATCTGGCGACGGATATGGGTCAGGGGTGTTACATTTAGTGGTATCAGAGATATGATTTAGTCGGTTCTCGAACTGAATGTATCATGTATGAGTCCAGAAATACATGCCATTATATAGTCTGCAATAATGTGATAAATCCTGACTCAAATTAAAATATATTTTCATATAGATAAGATGTCATCCAACCAAGCTGATTCTAATGAAGTTGAAAGTAACACGCAAGCCTCCTTTCACGGGGCATCGTCTAGTGGAAGTAGGCTCACATCTGAGGGTTGGGGAGGAGAGGTTAAGGAAGCCTTCTTCCAGATGGTGTCTGAGTGGTTCTTAGAGTTCGTACGAATGAACCCAATGGCTCAATGACCTCCATCCCCACTTGTACCCTAACCGGTCCCCATAGTTCCTCAAGGTTTGGAACTAGTGAGAATAAACAAGCCTCCAGTTGATAAAATATTTAAGTATGGGGCTGAAGAGTTTCGAGGTACAACTGAAGATGATCCAGAGAGACCTGAGTTCTGGTTAGAAAATATAGTGAGGGTATTTGATGAATTATCGTGTACTCTAGTGGAATGTTTGAAATGTGTTGTTTCTTTGTTGAAAGATTTGGCTTATCAATGATGGAACACTTTGGTTGTGATAGTACCGAGAGATAGAGTAAATTGGGAGTCCTTTCAGATAGAGTTCGGAAATAAATATGTGAGTTAGAGATTTCTAGATAAGAAATGTAAAGAGTTCCTTGAATTGAAACAAGGTTGCATGTCAGTATCGGAGTATGAGATGGAATTTGTTCAACTTAGTAGGTATGTCCGAGAATTTATACTGACAGAGGTTACCATGTGCACTCGATTTAAAGATGGCCTAAATTAAGATATCAAGCTATTAGTTTGGATTCTCGACTTGAAAGAATTTGTAGTTCTGGTGGACAGAGCACACAAGGCTGAGAACTTAGCATAGCAAAAATAAAAGTTGATTCTGAGGCTCGTGACTCGAGAAAAAGGCCTATAGGAAAGTCATACTCATTGCTATCAAAGAAGTTGAAAGAGTTTCATAGTTGTTCATCAACTTCAATGGGTTATTCTGGAAAAGATAGAGGAAAATAGTATTCGAGCTCAAAACCTCATGCTACATCTGTAGCGAGCGTGGGCAGTGTCAGAAACAACTAGCCCGAATGTCAGCAATGTAATAGATGACATTTTGGTGAGTGTAGACTGAAAGACCGGATCATGTTTCAAATGTGGTTCTTATATGCTTTATCTCAAAGATTGTCTTGAAAGGTCTGATAAAGAAAAGGCTTAGACTACTCGACTGAGTAACAAAGTTGTGAGAGGGAGAGCACCCCAAATCACTAGAAATGCGGGTAATAGTTGTAGTGGGACAAAAAGACTCTGTTGTCAGATCTGAGGAACGAGCACTAGCTAGAGCTTATGCGATTCGTGCTTGAGAGGAAGCTTTAGCGCTTGATGTGATCACTGGTACATTTTTTATCTTTTATACTAATGTTAATGTTTTGATTGACCCAGGGTCAATGCACTCATATGTATGCATGACTTTAGTGTCAGATAAGAAAATACCTTTTGAGTCTACTGAGGTTTTGGTTAAAGTAACAAACTGTTTAGGTCAATATTTGTTAGTTGATAAAGTCTGTAAAAACTATCCTTTGATGATTTGAGGTTGCAACTTTCCGGCTGATTTGATGTTACTACCCTTTGATGAATTTGATGTGATTCTGAGTATGGATCGGTTAACTCTGCATGATGTTGTTGTGAACTATAGACGAAAGTATATTGTGTAAAAGAGTTAGAACGGTGAAAAGCTTCCAATTGAGTCGGACGGATTGGATAGCGCATCTAATGTTATTTCAGCTATGTCGGCACAAAAATATGTTAGAAAAGGCTGTGAAGCTTATCTCGCTTATATATTTGATTCCATGGTTTCAGAATTGAAGTTAGAATTGGTTCCAGTTGTATGTGAGTTTATAGACATGTTCCTAGAAGAGTTACCAGGGTTACCGCCGATTAGAGAAGTTGAGTTTGCTATTGAATTGATGCCGAGAACATTTTTGATATGAATAGCTCCGTATAGAATGACACCTATAGAATTGAAAGAGTTGAAAACACAGTTGCAAGAGTTGACAGATATGGACTTTGCTCGGCCTAGTTTTTCTTCTTAGGGTGCTCTTGTGTTATTTGTTACGAAAAAGGACAGATTTATCCATCTATGTATTGATTATCGACAACTCAACAAAGTCACGATCAAGAATAAGTATCCATTACCACAAATTGATGATCTATTTGACTAGTTGAAAGGTGCAATGGTATTCTCAAAGGTCGATCTTCATTCTGGTTATTATCAGTTATGGGTTAAAGACTCTAATATACTAAAAACTACGTTCAGAACCAGGTATAGACATTATGAGTTTCTTGTGATGCCATTTGGTTTGACTAATACACCTGTTGTGTTTATGGACTTGATGAACAAAATTTTTAGACCGTACTTAGACAGATTTGTTGTTGTATTCATTGATGACATTGTATCTATTCACAAGATGAGACAGAGCATGCCCAGCATTTTTCTCTAAGTTCAGGAAATGTGAGTTCTGGCTCTGAGAAGTCAGATTTTTGGGATATTTGGTATCAACAGATGGTATTAGGCTTTATCCGAGTAAAGTTTCAGCTGTGGTGGATTGGAAACCTCCGAGAATTTTTTATGAAGTCAGAAGTTTTCTGGGTTTAGCTAGATATTATAGAAGATTTGTCAAGGGATTTTTGATGATTGCTACGCCATTAATGAAACTGTTGCAGAAAGATGTCAAGTTCGAATGGTCGAAAAAATGTTAGCAAAGTTTTAATCAGTTAAAAGCTTTGTTAACCGAGGCACCTGTGTTAGTTTAGCCAGAATTCGATAAAGAATTTGTGCTTGATAGTGACCCTTTATTGAATGGTCTGGGCTGTGTTTTAATGCAAGAGGGCAAAGTGATAGCGTATGCTTCACAACAGTTCAAACTACACAAAAAGAATTATCCGACTCATGATTTAAAGCTTGGAGCTATCGTATTTGCTTTGAAGATTTGGCGACACCATTTATATGGAGAAAAATTTCATATCTTCTTGAATCACAAAAGCCTAAAGTATTTGATGTCACAAAAATCTTGAATTTGAGATAGCGCAGATAGCTTGAATTATTAAAAGATTATGATTTGATTATCAACTATCATTCGGGATGTAACAACCCGTTTTTAGTAAAATTTGAATAGTGGTTTTGAGACAAAAAATTTGAAGTCAAAAAATTTATTTTATTATTATTTTATAGTCTACAGCATGATAGAAGTACCATATAAAAATTTCGTTAAGAAATTTTACCGTTTACATACTTAATTTGATAAATAGGATTAAATCGCGTAAAGTGCAAAGGTTGTGTTCTAATAGCTAATGGTGTTAAATAGCTATAAAAATTTAAAGTGGTGGTTCTCATATGGTAATTAGACCATAACTGAGTTAGTGGAAGACATTGACTTGGCATTTGTGTAATTTTTAAAGTTATTAAAGGTTAAATTAGTAAAAAAGGTAATTAATGTTAGAATAACTAAAAAACAAAACAAGTTATCATCTTTTAGCTTCTTCTTCAACCAATTCTAACTTGGAAAAACCATAGATAGGTTCGGCCAAGCTTGCAAGCTCAATTGGTGAGTAATTTTTAATTTGTTTTTAATGATTTCTATGTTTACGGGGTTGTTGTAGCTTAATCTAGCTAGCCCGGGGACTAATATTAAAACTGTTAAACTATTAGGGTTTCACCACTGATGAGCATGGTTGATGTATATGTGTTTACATGACTAACATGGTTGATGTATATGTGCTTAGGCATTTGGCCAATATATGTTGGGATATGCTTTATTTACTTACCTTATTTGTGAATAAATAGTAAGTTAAATTCCATGTTATACGAACTTACTAAGCTTAAATGCTTGCTCTGTGTTATTTTTCATGTTTTATAGTAAATCAGAAGCTCGATTGGGTTGGAAGCTTATCGGAGCTATATCACACTACCCACCGGCTCTTTTGGTATTTTCAATAGGTTTAAGTTTGGTTGTAATGGCATGTATAGGTTATTTTGGCTAATGTTAGCTTATGTGTTTTGGTTGTGGATATGACCATTTGGTTAGTTTGCATTTTGGCCTTGTGTTGGTGAAATGGTACATTTTGATGTGTATATATGTTGCCTTATATGGTTAAGGTATGGGTTGATATGGTAGAATGATGGAAGGTAAAATGGTGGTTTGAATATGCATTTTGTGTAAGCCATGAATGGTTGTGAATTGGTACTTGTTTGAATGACTTATTTAGTTTTTTTAGTGCTCTAGTTTTTGTATGTCATATATGGTGCATTTTGGTATGTTTTTAAAGGGTAAATCAGGTGACATAATATGGCTTAGTTTTTGTCAAGCCTTTGTTGGTTAAATGATCAAATTGTGTTTATTTTTGCACATGTTTATGAATTATCATTTGAGGTGCCTAAGGGCGTATTGGTTGTATGTGATCATACCATTTGTATAAGGCCATGTGTCCCCTATAGCTTTCAAAAGGATTGCAAGTCAAGCTATTGCACGGCCTAACACACGACCTGGCACACGGGTGTGTGAGGTTACTTTGAAGGGTACACGGCCTAGCACACGAGCATATGGCTTGGCCGTGTGACCAAGTCAGAGAGTTATATGGGGACAGACACGGGCTGGGACACGACCATGTGTCCCTATTTCGAATACCTACACGGCCTAAGACATGGGCATGTCTCTTGGACATGTGAGTCACACAGCCATGTGACTGCTGTAACTTTGAAAAATTTTAATGTTTTCTAAAAAATTCTCTGAGTTTCTGATTTAGTCCTGACTTGTTTCTAATGTTTATTTTGGGGCTTGAGGGCTCGTATAAGGGAGAATATGTATGATTTTGATTGGTTTTTTTATATGAATTTTGATATGTTATGAAATGTTTGAAATTCTATTTGCTTGTACTGTAAACTCCAGTAATACTCTGTAACCCTGTTTTGGTGATAGATACGGGTTAGGGGTGTTACACAGGAAAGGCTAATGTTGTTGCCGGTCCTTTGAGCAAAAAATATATGTTTGCTTTACGAGCATTGAACACACGATTAACTTGATTGATGATGGTTCAATTTTAGCTGAATTAAAAGCTAGACCGATGTTTCTGCAACAGATTTGCAAAGCTTAAAAATGTGATGATGTTTTGATCACAATACGGAAATAGATTGAGATGACATCTGATTCAGATTTTCATGTTGGTTCCGATGACAGTTTGTACTTTAAAGACATAATTTGTGTTCAAAGAAATTCTGATCTCATTGAGAAGATTTTACAGAAGCTCACAATAGTAGTTTATCGAATAATACTCATAGCGATAAAATGTACGGCGATTTAAAATAGATGTACTAGTGACCAGGTATGAAACGGGAGATTTCAGAGTTCGTATCAAAATGTTTGGTTTTTCAGCAAATTAAAGCCAAGCATCAGGTGCCTTCTAGTTTGTTACAACCTGTGATGATTCCAAAATGGAAATGGAAACGTGTTATGATGGAATTCGTATCAGGATTGCCTTTATCTCCGAGAAAGAAAGATCTTCTGTGGGTCATTGTAGATCGTTTGACGAAATCTGCACATTTCATTCATGTACGTACAGATTATTCACTTGAGAGATTGGCAGAGTTGTATGTTGCTGAGATTGTTAGATTGCACAGTGTGCTAGTTTCTATTATCTCTGACAGGGATCCACAATTTACATCTCGGTTCTGGAGCAAGTTACATGAAACTCTAGGAACTCGACTGCATTTTAGTATAGTGTTTCATCCACAGACGGATGGTCAGTCTGAGTGAGTAATTATGATATTCAAAGATATGCTTCAATGTTGTGGTTTAGAGTTCGAAGGTAATTAGAGGAAATTTCTATCGTTGGTTGAATTTGCATACAACAATAGTTATCAAGCGAGCATTAAAATGGCACCATATGAAGCTTTGTATGATCGAAAGTGTCGAACTTTGTTATACTGGACTAAGCTAGGTGAGAAAAAGGTATTCGGTGTTGATTTGATTCGAGAAATCAAAGATAAAGTTAAAGTGATACGGGATAGATTGAAAGTAGCTTCGGATCGATAGAAATCTTATGCAGATTTGAAAAGAAAAGATATTGAATTTCAAGTTGACGATAGAGTATTTTTGAAAGTATTGCCTTGGAAGAAAGTTATTCGATTTGGCCGACAAAAAAAGCTTAGTCCTTGATTCATCGAGCCGTACGAGGTCATTGAGAGAATTGGATCAATAGCTTACAGATTGGCTTGACCGTCAGAATTAGAAAAGATTCATAATGTATTCAATGTATTGATGTTACGACGGTATCGATCAGATCCTTCACACGTGATTTCACCTATTGATGTTGAGATACAGCCAGATATGATGTACAGTGAAGAACCAATCAAAATTTTAGCTCGAGAAGTTAAAGAACTGAGAAATAAAAGTGTAGCTTTAGCAAAAGTTCTCTGGCAACGTCACGGAATAGAAGAGGTCACCTGGGAATCGGAAGAAATTATAAAGTACAATACCCGAATTTATTTTCTGTTAAGATTTTCGGGGACAAAAATTCCTTTATGAGGGAAAGTTGTAGCAGCCCGTTTTTAGTGAAATTGGAACAGTGGTCTCGGGACCATAAATTTGACAAGTAAAATTTTATTTTATTATTATTTTAATGTCTATGGGATATTAGTAAGGTCTTATTAAAATTTTATTAAGAAATTTTGATGTTTGCATGATTAATTAAATGAAAAGGACTAAATCGTAAAAGTGTAAAAGTAGAGTTCTATTAGTTAAAAGGGATAAAAGGCTATGGAAATGAAACTAAATGGACTTAAATGGTAATCAGACCATTTGAATAGCTAATGGACATATATAGACATAGTTTAAGTGATTTTTAAAGTTATAAACTAAGGTTAAATTAGTAAATTGATGAAGAAATCTAAATTAGACTAAATGAAAAATGGTATCATCTTTCTAAATGAAACTCATCACTAAAATATTGAAAGAAGGAAGCCATTATTAGGATTGAAGTTCGGCTAAGCTTAGTTTGGTGCATGGTGAGTGTTTTTCAACCCGTTTTTAATGATTTCTATGGTTTTTAGGTCGTTTTAGCTTAATCTAGCTAGCCTGGGGGTCAATTTGTCAAAACTGTTAAAGATTGAGGGTTATGCCATGAATATTTTTGTGTGATTCTTGATGTTTAATGATAGATTATGAGTCCTTGTTGTTAAATACACAAGTTTTTTAAAGTGATATTTGACAAAAATTGTATTTAACGACTTGTTTGTAAAAATAGTAAAAATTCATGTTAAATTTATGAAATGATGGTTTGTATGAGTTGGTTTAAGTCCTTAGAGAATTTGGCTAGCTTGAGAAGGGGATTAAAATGCTTAGATTTCAATTCATGAGCTTAAGGACTAAATTGTGAAAGGTTAAAATATTAGGGGTAAAGTAGTAATTTTGCATAAATATGAAATGTGGACTAAATTGAATGCTAGGGATATTAAATGGATTAAATTTGTCTATTTAGATCAAGATAGACCACGTACGGATCTATATCGGGGAAAGATAAAGCCTCGGATTAGTCGATTATGTTTCTACGCGCTAGTAGTCGAGGTAAGTTCGTACATACGGATTACTATGTTCATGTTATTCAATTGTATATTAAATTTTTCTATTTAGATCATGATAGACCAGGTGTGGATCTAGATCAGGGAAAAGCTAAAGCTTCAAATTAATCGATTATATTTCTATGCCGTAGTAGTCGAGGTAAGTTCGTATGTACCAATTATTATATTCATGTTATTCAATTGTATGTTATTCTGTATTTATAATGTTATTAATCAATGTATATCCAAACAAATTCCATGAAAGTTATCGAGTCCCGGTTGAACCTTAGGAATTCGTAGGATACAAATGACATGTCATTAGGGATTTCCTGTTTCGGGTGTTGGTCTTGAATGTCCTACCAATGGCTAAGGTCCTACATTTTTTGCGAATAATCCACACCTCGTGTGAGTAGCATCGTGTAGCTTACATTCCAACCCACAGCTCGTGTAAGCAGGCCCTATTTCACAGCTCATGTGAGCAATGATGTAAAGGAAAGGTTATGGTTATACATTTAAGCACACTTCGTGTGAGCTTTCTCGAGTATTCGATGATATTCTAAATGGTTCAATGGGCATGTGAAGGAATTAAAAAGGTATGTTTCCAAATGGAATAAGGCATATGCTTATGAAAAGGTGAATGAATCAAATGATGTATGTTCATGTAGAAATGGCATACCTTATGTTTAATTCAAGTTATGTAATAATGCACTAACTTGTGTATTGTTGATGATGATGCTTAGGCTTGTGCCAAGCTTGTGGTTGGATTACATTTTGCTTATACATAATGTTATATAATTGAAATGGTAAGTTATGTTTCATGTTTTATGAATTTACTATGTATTATGTGCTTACATAGTTTTCT
This sequence comes from Gossypium raimondii, assembly GCF_025698545.1. NCBI lineage: Eukaryota > Viridiplantae > Streptophyta > Magnoliopsida > Malvales > Malvaceae > Gossypium > Gossypium raimondii. The sequence goes on from NC_068568.1 coordinate 29,225,021, forward strand.
TCCTATGTTTTATAGATTATCAGAAACTCGATCTGTTTGAAAGCTCGTCAGATATCTATTATGCTATCCATCATAAATATCGGTAGTTTTTGATGTTTTTGCCAAGGTTATGGTATGTATAGGTTGGATTACAATGTCATTGTGATGTATCTTTAGTTAATGGTTTGGCTTGTAAAAGTTGTAAATGTTATCTTGTTTTGGTACTTTGATGCCTTGATGACTTATGTCATTGTGCTATTTCATATTGCATGTTTTGAAATACCTTATGTGGTATGTTTTGAGATAGTTTGAATATGGTAAGATTATGGTATGTTTTGAAAGGCATTTGTTACAGGTACTCCACATCTCGTGTGAGTAGCATCGTGTAGCTTGCATTCCAACCCATAGCTCATGTGAGTAGGCTCATTTTACAACTCGTGTGAGCAATGATGTAAAGGAAAGGTTATGGTTATATGTTTAAGCACACTTCATGTGAGCTTTCCTAAGTATCTGATGGTATTCTAATTGGTTCAATGGGAAAGAAAATGGATGGAAATGGTAAGTTTCCAAATGTAATTATACATATGGTTATGAAAATGATGAATGAATCAAATGGTGTACGTTCATAAGGAAATCAATTATCATATGTTTAATTCAAGTGAATTATGTATAAATGCACAAACTTGCTTATTGATGATGATGCATAGGCTTGTGCCAAGCTTGTGCTTGGATTATATTATGCTTATACTTAATTTTATATAAATGAAATGGTAAGTTATGTTTCATGTTCTATGAACTTACTAAGCATTATGTGCTTACGTAGTTTCTTTCTTATGTTTTATAGATTATCAGAAGCTCGATTGGTTTGGAAGCTCATCGGAGATCTATCACACTATCTAGCATAAATATCAGTAGTTTTTGATGTTTTGGCCAAGGTTATAATGGCATGTATAGGTGGACTTGTAATGGTATTTAGTTGAATTTTAGTTGATAATTTTGGTATGTATAAGTTGTCTTGGTTGATACCATTTGATGCTTATCAAATTGTGTTGTTATAGCTATCTTATGATGTATGTTTGGGAAGGACTTATTTGGTATGTTTTGAAGTAGTTTGAATATGGTCAAAGTTGTGACATGTTTGGTATGTCTTTGAAGCTAGTAGTTGATGAATGAAAATTTGTAAAGTATGCATGTTTAAGTAAGTCTTGATGTTTGCATTTGAGGTGCCTTGAATGGCATATTGGTTAGTTGATGTTAGGACTCTTGATTTGATCATTTTGTATATGTTTTGATAGGGCTTTGATGCCTTGATTTTGTATACAAAAGGCCCTAAGGTTTATGCTTAAGTTGGTGTTGGAAATGGCTTGATTTTGGGCAAAATTTTGTCCACATAGCCTGAGACACGGGCGTGTGACTCAGCCATGTTTGACACACGACTTGGTGACATGGTCACGTGTCTCCTGTAGGTTCCTTTGTATGCAAGTTAGTTAGTTACATGGCCTGGCACACGGGCGTGTGGGGATATTTCGAGAGTTACATTGTCGTGTGACCCTACTAAGAGAGTTACGCTATGGAAATGAAACCAAATGGTCTTAAATGGTAATTAGACCATTTGAATAGTTAGTGGACATATATGGACATAGTTTAATTAATTTTTAAAGTTATAAACTAAGGTTAAATTAGAAATTTGATTAAAACATCTAAATTAAACTAAATGAAAAATGGTATCATCTTTCTAAATGAAACACACTACTGAAATATTGAAAGAAGGAAGCCATTTTTAGGGTTGAAGTTCGGCTAAACTTATTTTGGTGCATGGTACGTGTTTTTCAACCCATTTTTAATGATTTTTATGTTTTTGGGGTCGTTTTAGCATAATCTATCTAGCCCGGGGGTTTCATTTGTAATATTGTTAACGATTGAGGGTTATTCTATGAATGCTTTTGTGTGATTCTTGATGTTTAATTATAGATTATGACTCCTTGTTGATAAATAAACAAGTTTTGAAAAGTGATTTTTTATGAAATTGTATTTAGGGACTTGTTTGTAAAAATAGTAAAAATTCATGTTAAATTTATGAAATGATGGTTTATATGAGTTAGTTTAAGTCCCTAGAAAATTTGGCTAGCTTGAGAAGGGGATTAAAGTGCTAAGATTTCAATTTATGAGCTTCAAGACTAAATTATGAAAGATTAAAATGTTAGGGATAAAATAGTAATTTTGCATAAATATGAAATGTGGACTAAATTGAATGTTAGGGATATTAAATGGATTAAATTTGTCTATTTAGATCAAGATAGATCACGTACGGATCTAGATCTGGGAAAGATAAAGCCTCAGTTAGTCGATTACATTTCTACGCCCTAGTAGTCGAGGTAAGTTCGTACGTACAGATTACTATATTCATGTTATTCAATTATATATTATTATGTATTTATAATGCTATTAATCAATGTATATCGAAACAAATGCCATGACCATTAACGAGTCCCAGTTGAACCTTAGGAATTCGTAGGATACAAATGACATGTCATTAGGGAATTCATGTTTCAAGTGCTGGTCTTGAATATCCTACCGTTGGTTGAGGTTCTACATTTGTTGTAGATACTCCACAGCTCGTCTCAGTAGCATCGTGTAGCTTACATTTCAACCCACAGCTCATGTGAGCAGACCCATTTCACAGCTCGTGTGAGTAATGATGTAAAGGAAAGGTTATAGTTATACATTTAAACACACTTCTTGTGAGCTTTCTCGAGTATCCGATCATATTCTAAATGGTTCAACGATCATGTGAAGGAATTGAAAAGGTAAGTTTCCAAATGGAATAATGCATATGCTCATGAAAAGGTGAACGAATGATGCATGTTCAAGTAGAAATGGCTTAACTTATGTTTAATTCAAGTAAGTTATGTAATAATGCACTAACTTGTGTATTGTTGATGATGATGCTTAGGCTTGTGCCTAGCTTGTGGTTGGATTACATTTTGCTTATACTTAATGCTATATAATTGAAATGGTAACTTATGTTTCATGTTCTATAAACTTACTAAGCATTATATTATTACATAGTTTTCTTCCTATGTTTTATAGATTATCGGAAGCTCGATATGTTTGGAAGCTCGTTGGAGATCTATCACACTATCCAGCATATATATCGGTAGTTTTTGATGTTCTAGCCAAGATTATAATGGCATGTATAGGCTGGATTATAATGTCATTGTAATGTATGTTTAGTTGATGATTTGGCTTGTAAAAGTTGTAAATGTTATCTTGTTTTGGTACTTTGATGCCTTGATGACTTATGTCATTGTGCTATTTCATATTGCAAGTTTTGAAATATCTTATGTTGTATGTTTTGAGATAGTTTGAATATAGTAAGATTAAAGGCATTTGCACTAGTAGTTGATGAATGAAAAGTGGTATAATATGCATGTTTAGGTAAGATTTGGGTGATTGAAATTGTGGTGCCTTGAATGGCATATTGGTTGATTGATTTAGAACTTTTGAATTGGTCATTATATGTATGTTTTGGTAAGGTGTTGATGTCTTGACTAGGTGCACAAAAGGCCTATAGGTGTGTGCATGATTTGGTTTTGAAAATGGCTTGATTTTGAGAAGATTTATGTCCACACGATCTGAGACATGGGTGTGTGACTCAGCCATGTGTGACACACGGACGTGTAGGCCCTATAAGTTCTATTGCATGCAAGTCAGTTAGTTACACGGCCTCGTACACAGGCATGTGGGGCTATTTCGAGAGTTACATGGCCTAGCACACGAGTGTGTGACACAGCCGTGTGACCCTACACAGAGATTTACGCGGGTGAGGACACAGGCTGGGACATGGTCGAGTGTCCCTAGTTTGAAGGTTACACAGCCTGAGACACGGGTGTGTGTGTCTCAGCTGTTTGAGGCACACAGCCTTGCTACATGGCCGTGTGACCCCTGTAGTCAAAATTTTCTCTCTTAAACTTTCCAAATGTTTCCTATTTTGTTCCGAATTGTTTCTAAGGTGTTTCCAGGGCCTCGAGGGCTCGATTTAGGGATGATAAGTATATGAATGATTGTTTTACAACATGTTTATGTTAATGTATGAAATGTATGTTTAAATGTTTCGTTTGTATGGTAATGCTTCATAATCCTAATTCGGTGATGGATACAGGTCAGGGTTGTTACAACCAGGTTCGACATACTATGCATACAGGGATCCTTCCCAAATTAACTGCCAAAGGACTAATTGAATTGGTCTCTGATAACAACTTGTAATGCCCTTTACCCGACCCAATTTTTTGGGTTCAGATCTAGGGTGTTGTTACACAATTCTTAACAAAATTTCTAAATAGCCTTCTTAGACTTTTAACAAGACATTTTCCTTAACATTTACCATAAATCATTATCATTAAAGAAACAAGGAAATGTATTTAAACATAATACATCATATCTATAATAATTTATTATAATACATAAGTTTAATAAAATAGACTCATATGACGTAATCCTACAATACGCCACTTGTCCAAACAAGTCCACTGTATGCATAGTTTCCCCATTTGTCACTTGTTTCGCCTACTCCTGGCTTGCCCCTCCCGAAAAACACACTTAAATAGTAACAGTTGAAACATAAACATAATATTTCATAAGTCAGGGGAACTTAGTGAGATGTGACACAACATACATTTTAAACTTATTATGATGAATTCCTCATCTTGAATATTTGGATTTCCATATATTTGTCTTTGGTGGATACATTCACATTGTCAATTATATGATCACATACTTATACGCCACTTACAGTTCTTAATATATCATCATTCATCTTACTGTTTAACTGTCTCTAGATCTTAATAGACGATACTACCTTTTTTTTCTCTTCAAATAAATTGTAAACAGTTTTTCTAGAACAGTTAATCGTAGACATCATTCTTAGCAGATACCACTTATGTTGAACTATACTCTAACCCAACCCAATTCATACTCATTCTAATGAGAAACACTTCAGATCATTTAGAAGAATTTCTACACGTTTTTGTTACAGGGTACAAGACCTCCAAAATAAAGATCAACTCAGATTCTTTCAAGTCTTAGAACCAGACGTGATACTAATTACATATAATAAATGTCAAAATGATGAACTCATACATCGAATATACCTTTATAATAATTTGATAGATAACCACGGCGGATACCCTCTTTGAACATACTAAATCATACTTGTTTCCAATAAACTTCCTTTAAGACTTATTCGATTTTATCTCAAAACTTTTCACACTAAAACTCTAGACAGATCATATCCTCGGCATAGACTTACCAGAGTACGCCATTAGGGCTAGACAGAATACACCACAAAGGCAATATACAGAGTATGCCACAAAGGCAACATAATGCCAAAACGGCTAAAGATTTCCACAAAGGCTAACAAAATGCCATGAAGGCCCAATCAGAATATGCCCTAAAGGTCAAATAAAAATATGCCATAAAGGCTAATAGAATGCCATCTAGGCACCCTATGAATTGCCATGTTTGTGATATGGATTTGCCTAAACTCACATCTCGTGAGGTTTGTAATGCCCCAAAAATTTAATTTTTTTAATTTTTGCATGTTTTGACACAATTACTTGTTTGCTTCTGTGGCTAAGTAATTTGGGTGTGTTTGGGAGTGTTTGAGGAGCTTGGGTTCAAGTCTTGTCCTTGGCAGAATTTTTAGTTTTACTTTTAAATGAATCTGGACATTGGTATATAGGCCTTATAATTAATAGTGTTTGTTTTATGACACAAGAAGAGCTTGTGGTCTAGTGGCAAGGTGGCGTGTTGTGTAACTGTGAGGTCTGAGGTTCAAGTCCTGGGTTGCGCAATGGAGAATTTATTTTGCTAATTGAGCTAGGTAGGTGGTGGAGTTGGACCAAAATACTGCTAAATGAAGTTTGAATTGGTCATAGAAAGAGTTGAGGAGAATTTGGTAGAGTAAATCAAGGAGGGATAAAGGGAGAGATATTAGGAGAAAATCAAGGAATTTGATTAGAAGGGAGGTGTTGTGTCGTTTGGGGGACTTTAGCTTTGAGTATTCGGCTAAGGGGGGAAAAGGTTTCCATTTTCAGCTTTTGGAGGGACTTTTTTGGGGTAGAATCTATCGAAAATTGGTCTTTAGGCATTAGAGTATCAGTTTTGGGGTTATTTTTGTTTCTCTCTACCCAAATTTAGCAACTTTGGGAAGTATCTCTCGGGTTGTCCACTTTTTTTTCTAATCTCCCCTCTTCTCTTGTTGTCGAACCATCTCTCTTCTCTTCTCTTCTTCTCCTCTTCATTCCAGTGCTTCAAGTGTTGTTGACTACCGGTAAAGTGTTATGCTCTTCACTCTGTTCTCTTCTTTCTCTTTTTCCAAAATCTGAATACCCTTCTTCATAATCTTTGATTATCGACTGCTGATGCTTTCCTCTCAATGTGCTGCTTGTTGCGGTTTCAAGGCTTTCCTCGAGGAGGGGTGGCGTGTAAGTGATATTAAAGTTGTCGAACCACTCTCTCATTCTTTGATCAAGGTAAGTAGGCTAGTCTTTCTATCAAGTGTAGGCCGAATGTTCCTATGGTTATATAAATGATCATGTGAGGATTTCAACCACATGATTAAACAATACTGTTTAATGAAGTTCGTTTGTACTGTAGATATCCGTCAAATAGATTGAAGTCTATTTTCGTCGATAGTATAGGGGGTTAAGTCACTTTTGACTAATCGAGACAGGTTTTAATTTCAATATTGGTTAAGGGTATAAAGAGGGACTTTAACCCTATTGTTCAGTGACTAACGGAAAACCTTATTTGAATGTAGGCTTCGGTGTTCGTGGATTTTGGTGCGGTTTCACAATCAGGTGTGTAATCACCCCACTGCAACAGTAGATCGGCAAAAAGTCAAAAAGCCGTAAATACTTTGAGTCCACATGGGGTGCGATCGCTCGAGTCGTAAGCCCAACTTGCAATTCGTGGGCAAATGACTGAAATACCCCCGGAGAGTAAAATGATCAAAATATCCCCGCAAGGTAAAATGACTGAAATACCTCTGTAAGGTAAAATGATCGAAATACCCTTAGAGGGTAAAATGACCAAAATACCCCTGATGGGTAAAATGATCGAAATACCCCCGAATGGTAAAATGACTGAAATACCCTCAAAGGGTAAAATGACTGAAATACCCTCATCAGGTAAAATGATTGGTATACCCCTAGGAGATGAAATGACCGTTATAGCCTTATGATATTTATGGTTGATTTGTTCTATGATATATATATGACTGTTATTGAGTACGACGTTTTGCATTCACGTATGATTTATGACATGACAAACTGCATGGGGTTGGGATACTGATATGGGGGAAGTATACTGTACTGGTGGCTTTTCCACATATACTGTTACTAGCAGCTTTGCTGCTATTCTATTATTGGCAGCTTTGTTGCGATATTGGTGTGCTAGCAGGGTGGGTCGATTTTATCCTCACATGGTGTGTTGGTGGTACAGAGTGGTGTGTTGGCTAGATTGGGATGGGTTGCAATATTATACTGTACTAGGGTAAGGCCCACACTATTACTGTATTGGGCTAAGGCCCACATTGTTACTGTTTTGGGCTAAGGCCCACACTTTGTCTTATTCTTGTATAGGGCTCAGCCCAGTTGATCTTGCATGACTCTTGATTGGTGTTAGGGATTACACGCTGAGTTTCGTAAACTCACCCTCTCTATTTAACTGTGCAGGTAATCCTCAGCCTTAGGTGATTCGGTGCTGCGAGAGACTCGAAAGTGGTCACACGACTGCTGCTGTTCAAGCTTGCTTTTATTTTAATTTAAATTATAAGTTGGATTTTGTTTTTGTAATAAGGCATTTGAGTTGGTTTAAATTTCTAATTGGGCTTTTATTTACATACTTTAAACAACTAGATAGGAGAAGACGACTTTTTAAAAAAAATAATTACTGATTTGAAAGAACGAGTTTTAAACAATAGAATTTAAAAAGCTTTCGCAATTTTAGACCAACTTATTAAAACAATATCAGATAACAAGATAAACATTTTGTCTAGTTGATTTGTTAAGTAATTAATAAAGGGGGTTTATTGTAAGCTTAGAAATAAACTTTTACCAACGAGTTAAATTTTTGAAAGACACTTCAATATGACACGTCAGATTCGACCATAACGTCTAGGCCGGGTTTGGGGTGTTACGTTTAGTGGTATCAGAGCCAAGTTTGCAAACTCGTCTGTGGAATGGGTTTTTGAAAATATTGGAATTTCTAGAAAATTGTTTTTGAAGTATTTTGGAAAGGTTTACAAGTGTGGCACACTGAGTCTCCAACGCCGAATCTGTAAGTTTCTTTGCACTGTAGACTACTTGAACTAAAATTCATTGAGAGATTACTATAGATAGATTGTACTGAAACTCTTAAATTAGAGAAAACTGAGACTGTAGGAAAATTGGAAACTGTAGGGAGACTCTCGAATTACGAAAATAAACTCTGATTATTGCTTTTCATAAGAAAACTGTTAATAATTACTGGAATTGCTAACTAATGCATAAAACTTCGTAATCAGACTATACGTTATTCGATATGAACACTAGAGGTACTTGCAGAAGGGGTACACGAGGCCGTGGTAGAGGTCGAGGAAGTGCCAGGGCTGGGTCTTTGACATCAGGCCACATGCCTAATGCTTGGGCTAGGGAAGCGCCAGCTTCACCGATGACTGAGACGGGATCATTTGATCGAGCGGTTGGGGATGATGCACTATCCCAAGCTATGCTCCGCATTCTGGAAAAGGTCGTAGGGACCAATACTAGTGCTGTGGGTTGTGGGTCGATTTCAGAAAGACTCCGGTCAAATGGAGCGAAAATTTTTTGGGGTATTTCTGGAGTAGTCCCTAATGTGGCTGAATACTGGTTGGAAGCCACGGAGCGAATAATGGATGATCTCGACTGTACTTCTGAGCAAAAATTAAAAGGTGCAATGTCTTTACTGCGAGATGAAGCCTATCAGTGGTGGCTTACTGTGAGAAAAGGTACTCAGGTCGACCAGTTAACGTGGGATTTCTTTAACTCGGCATTTTAAGGGAAGTATGTTGGTGCAAGTTATGGGGATGCCCAAAGAAAGGAATTTTTGAGTTTGATCCAGGGGAATACAACTGTTACAGAATAGGAGGCAGAGTTTCTGCAACTGAGTCATTATGCTCGTGGGATAGTGGCGACTGAATATGAACGTTGTGTGCGATTTGAGTACGGCCTCCGAGATGAGTTCCGAGTTTTGATAGCTCTGTAGAGGGAACGAGATTTTGCTGCCCTAGTTGAAAAAGAAAAAATCGCCAAGGATGTGAAGCGCTCTGAGTGCCAGAACCATGAGAATGATAGTGGTAGATATAAAAGGGATTTTAAGCCCTCCAGTTTTTCTGGAAGGCCTGAAAAGAAGGCCAGGTTTGATGGGTCAGTCCAAGTTGGGGTTCCTGTGGCAAGACCACAGTCTTGTGCTGATTGTGGGAGACATCATCTAGGTGAGTACTGGAAGAAGATTGGGGCATGTTTCAGATGTGGGTCTGTGGAGCATCAAGTTAAGAATTGTCCTCAGAGGCCTGTTTAGATGCAAGCTACAGGTCAGGATTTTGTTCAGCTAGCGAGAAGTCGTCAGCAGCCACTGAGGGGCCATGGACAGGTTAAAGGTGAAAATGGTGTGGGACTAGGTCGTGGAACGTTAGGCAGAGGTGTTGGTAACAGTGAGGCGAGGCAACCAGCACTGGTCTATGCTGTTCGTCGCCGAGAGGATGGTGACGCTCCAGATTTTATAACTGGTACGTTCCTAATATATAATGTACCTTACACTACTTTAATTGATATAGGGTCTACACATTCATACATTGCATGCACTGTGTCTGGCACCTTGGGTATCATGTGTGAGAGTACTGTTAATGAGATGATTGTGTTAAGTCCACTGGGACAATCAGTAAGGGTAGACAAGTTGTTCAAAGATGTGCCCTAAGAGGTTCAAGGAGTTATATTTCTAGCAGATTTAATGGAGCTACTGTTTGGTGAATTTGACCTAATCTTAGGGATGGATTGGTTGGTTAAACACCGTGAAAATTTGCATTGTGCTGCTAAGCGTATGATATTAAAAACTATTGAGGATAAGGAGGTGGTTGTGATTGGGGAGCGAAGGGACTTTCTATCTAATGTGATCTCTACATTAAGGGCTGAAAAATTGGTTCGTAAGGGTTGTGAGGTGTTTCTAGCCTATGTTGGTGTATCTAATTCTGAGGTTCATTCTGTTGGAGATATCAGAACTGTTAAGGATTTTTCTGATGTTTTCCCTGATGAGTTCCCTGGGTTGCCTCCGAGCCGCGAAGTTGAATTTGGTATTGAGCTCTTACCGAGAACAGCTCAAGTGTCGATCACCCCTTATAGGATGGCACCGAAGGAGTTGGTGGAATTAAAAGCTCAAATCCAGGAACTGTTGGATCGAGGATTCATTCGACCTAGTGTGTCTCCGTGGGGAGCACCGGTATTGTTTGTAAAGAAGAAGGATGAGACCATGCGCATGTGCATTAACTATCGGTAATTTAATAAACTGACTACCAAGAATAAGTATCATTTTCCGAGGATAGATGATTTATTTAATCAGCTGCGAGGAGTTTCAGTTTTCTCCACAATAGATCTTCGTTCTGGGTACCATCAGTTGAGGGTTAAGGAGGCTGACATCTATAAGACTACGTTTAGGACTCGTTATGGTCATTACGAGTTCATAGTGATGCCGTTTGGGCTGACGAATGCACCAGCAGCCTTCGTGGATTTCATGAACCTAGTTTTCCAACCCTACCTGGATCGATTTGTAGTGGTGTTTATAGATGATATCTTGGTGTATTCGAGAACCGAGGATGAACATGATGCTCATCTCAGAATTGTTTTGTAGATTTTAAGAGCGAAACAGTTGTACGCTAAGTTCAGCAAGTGTGAGTTCTGGCTGCGAGAAGTGACATTTCTAGGTCATGTGGTATCTACCGAGAGGATTAGGGTTGATCCTCGAAAAATTGAAGTCGTACTGGATTGGAAACCATCTAAGACCGTACTGGATTGGAAACCATCTAAGACCGTATTACAGACATTTTGTTGAGGGGTTTTCCTTGATTGCTGCACCTCTAAGTTGTTGCGAAAGGGGGTATCATTTAACTGGACTAATAAGTAGCAAGATAGTTTTGAGAAACTGAAGAAAGTTCTGACTAAAGCCCCTGTCTTAATACAACCAGAGTCTGGGAAGGAATCCACTATCTATAGTGATGTGTCACATATTGGTTTGGGTTCTGTGTTGATGCAGGAAGGTAAGGTGGTTGCTTATGCGTCTCACCAGCTTAAGCCTCACGAGGTGAATTATCCTACTCACGACTTGGAGTTAGCCGTTGTGGTATTCAAACTAAAAATTTGGAGGCACCATTTATATGGTGAGAAGTGTACTATCTACACAGATCACAAGAGCCTTAAGTATCTCCTCACTCAGAAGGAGCTAAATCTTAAGCAGCGAAGATGGATAGAGTTGTTTAAGGATTACGATTGCTCAATTGAGTATCACCCTGGTAAGGCTAACGTGGTAGCTGACGCACTGAGCCGTAGGGCTGTATCCAATTTAAGAGCGATGTTTGCTCGTCTCAGCTTATTTGATGATGGTAGCTTGTTGGCTGAGCTGCAAGTTAGACCGACGTGGACTGAGTAGATTAAGGGTAAATGGTTGTTGGATGAGTCACTGGTTCCTTGTTTCCGACAGGTTAAGAGTGGGGAAACTTCAGATTTTTGGTTGAATGGTGAAGGAGTATTATGTTTCCCTGGGAGAGTCTGTGTATCGAGGGATGTCGATTTGAGGTAGCCTATACTGCGTGAGGTGCATAGTAGTCCTTATGCTATGGATCCTGGTAGGAATAAAATGTACCGTGACCTTCGTGAGTTATATTGGTGGTCTGATCTTAAGCGTGAAGTTACTCATTTTGTTGGTAAGTGTTTAACTTGTCAGCAAGTGAAGGCTAAACATCAGTTACCTTCAAGGTTGCTGGAACGACAGAAATGTGCAAGTGTACACAATCACAACAAGTAATAAAGTGACAAGTAAATGTCGAGTTATCGTACCCACAGGGACTGTAAAAAAGAATATTTATGAAATTAATGTTAAAACACTTTGGCGATGGAAAATATTTTGGTTTAGAGATGATTAAAAACTAAGGGTTAAAAACTAAGTAAAAAAATTTAAAAATAAAAAGCTTCTAATGCACGATTTCAAATAAGGTTTAATCAAGATGATATAATTGTGTTGGATTAATTACATTCCTTTAACTTAGAATTATTAGACTTATGTTTATACTGCTACGAACAAATTCACGGCAACTCGGTAATTTGCTAACTACTGCTCATACATACTTATTAGCTTAATCAATCTCTTGAACATTTTTCAATGTTAATCCAAGCGATTAATCAATCTTCACAAGCATATAAAAGATCAAGTGAGGTAACAGAGTATTTCTACCTTGAAACAGTTTAATCACAATAATCTTGCAAGTTATGCAAGGCATATGTATCGCCAAATACAATGCTAAATTAACTTTAGCTACCTTAGAAGAATAAACATGAACTGATTAAGTATTGTGTCGACTAATTACAATTTCAATACAATTTAATAATTAATTCATTAGTTATCTAACAATTAATATTGCAAGAATAACTTAGGCATGTTTTTACTTAATCAAGCTTCTTACCGAGGCCTATAACAGCACAAACACAATTTCAATAATTCAAGCAGGCAAAATATAATCAACCCAACACGGATTAAATTCAAGCTAGATTGATTAAAATAACCATTTCAATGGCATAAATATTCATCAATATGTTTTTCAAAACAACAACAAAACTTAAAGAGATAGGGAACAAGAAGCAAATCTGGTGTTTCTCCGTGGCTTGACTGAGTTCTCCGCTCTTCATTCTCCGTTGTCCTCGGCTATCAAGCTGGCTTATGAACACTTTAATTTCTACTCAACAATGGCTGATGAGGACCTCTTTCTCAAGAGAAGAAATCAGCACTTGAACAAAAGAGAAAATTGGAAGGAAAAGTTGAGAGAAACTGAGAGAGGAGAAGAGAGAATGAGAGTGTAAGGGATGAGTTGAATGATCAGCAAGGGGTGGCTTTTATAGCTGATTGTGGCTGCTAAAAATAGAAAATTCCATCAGCCAAATAAACCCCCATTGGCTGGCAACACACATGGCAAAGTTGAGAGTTTCAACTTTGCTAAAAATAGCCTGGGGCAAATCCATAAAGCCACATTTTTTGGAGGGGTTTGAATGCAAGATTGAAAGTTCTACAAGGGATTCTTTGCAAGCTTATTTAGTCAGCTAAAATTCTGATTTGGGTTAGCATACAAAAGGTTCTGGGGAGCCCAATTGGTGGCTGGTTCGGTTCACTAGATTTGGTTCAACCAATGCGGTTAAACTGGACCCTTTTCTCCATAATTAATTAATAATAGTTTATTTAACCCAAATTAAATTGGGAATAAATTAAAATTAATTATATTATGAATTAACACACATTTTTGGACCATCTTAGGCTGGAAATAAATTTGCCTCGATGCTTCAAATTGCTTCTCGATTTTATTCTTCGAGCATTATCTGTCGAGCCAATTTTCGCCCTTTGTGCGAATCTGTCAAAAATAGTCAAAATTAATCAAAATTAACTATAAAATTAATTAAAATTCATCATGTTCATATTTTTAACATAATTTAATTATTTTTCGACAAGAATTTAATCAAAATAGCATGATTTAAAGTTAACAAGGGCATGTAAAAACACATAAATTTTTGTGTTTCGACACCCCCAAACTTAATTCATTGCTCGTCCCGAGTAATGCACAAATTTGAAAAGAATTTTCTTGGAAAAACTTTTTGAAAATTTCCTTTAGAACAACATTCTTCCCAAAACCATGAAATCAATATACTTATGCTCTAAAACAAGAAATTTGATAATTATGCTACTCAAGTATATATATCGTTTAAATTAATCTCAACAATTACTACAATAGCAAAATTAGACTAAATGTTTCTTAATAAAGACATGTTAATCCCTACCAATTTGATTTTAATCCCTTATTCAAAATTAAATTGCAATCATTAAGCTTAACTGATGTCTTCATATGTTGAACTGAGTAATTTCTCTCCACTAATGTAGGTAACATTGGAACTTTGAATCAATAGGTCTTTAACAAGGTTGTAACGTGGCTGGGCTTAGGGGTAGGTAAAAGATAGATAATTTTAGGTTTAAAAACAACTCTAGACTCAGCTTGTATCGGACCTTTCAAATAATTACCTTCAATACATCAACTTTTCTTTCCTTTTCACATGCTCTTTAGTGCAATTTACTTCAAGTACATATGCTTTTTTTTCGAGTATTTTACTGCATGTACTACAATTTTTAGAGCATTTCATACTTCTTTGCAACTCCCCCAAACTTATATTCAAAGAATACTTTGAATAGTGCTGAGTCTAGTGTTTGAGACATTTTTAAGATAATTAAAAAAAGTGATGGCTAACTTTGTAAGGGTTCAAATAAAATTAGGCCATAAAGTCTCAAAGTTGGGTTTCAAAGGATAAAAATTTCATCATGGTTGGTTTGAAAGGCTCAAATGGTCTAAACAAAAGTTGCCTAAATCATTTTCAACGTTCCATGCTTCCTAGGATTTTGCCTCAAGAAACTACTAAGTCAATTCTAAATACTTAAACTTTCATGCATGCCTAACTTTCCTAAAGAACTAAAATTTTATGGTATGATTTGCATGCTTCATTAGAAATACATTTAATGTCATTATTAAGCTAACATAACAATTTATTGAAATAATCAAACTTTATTCATACTTAAATTTAGCATACTTAACAAAATTCAAATTTATTGAAAAAAAATATATCATATTCATAATTAAAAGAAAAAATTTATTCTAAGTGGAAATAATTTCAATTTTCGGTCCCCCCAACTTAAAATGAACAATGTCCTCATTGTTTAAAGTGAATAGATACTATACACCAGGTAGGATTCTAAAAAAGAGGAGGTGAGTTAATTTGACTACTTAAGTACCAAGCTCTTCCTAGATCCAATCATAGACATGTATATACCTATTGCCACACTTTAGACTTTACTACTTGTCCATATTTACTTTTGATTTCCATCTCTTATTTTATTGTGCAGAAATAAAAAAATTCCTAATTAATTCTAATTTAAGCTAAGTTGATAAAAATTAATAAATAAATTATAAATAATATAATTATATATTAAAGTTTATCAAATTATTAATAATGTTAAAGATATTTAATCTAGATGCTTTTGAAAATATTCACAAAGAAAGGCACCTAGTTTTTTATTTATTTAAAAGAGAAACTAAATTTTAAAATAATTCAATTAAGTCCCTAGACTTAATGAAAATTTAAAATTGAGTTGCAAATTAAAACTTGGATCAAAATTGACCCTTTTATTTGAAACTAAAAATTTATTTTTCCATTTAGGGGATAATTTCTTGGAAAATTATGTCAAAATAAATTCTCAGGAAAGATTGGAGGGGTAACAAACGGTCCCGCTTAAGTTCCAATCTCCTAGACAGAATTTATTTAAACATACTTTACCCGAAAATATACCCTAAATCATTTATTCAAAGAGAAAAATGAAAAATTAAGTATCCGATAAAATGAACGAGATTTTATCCCGTTCAATTTTATCCCCCCAATAATGTTTTAGGCACTGAGGATTAACTCGGAAATTACCTCCCTTACCTTGCAGTTCAACAACTCTGTATGGATAGACTTGGTGAATCGTAAATGGACCGGACCAATGTGATTTTAGCTTACCTAGAAAGAACTTCAATCTGGAATTGAACAATAAGACTTGCTGACCTCTTCAAATTCTCGAACTCGAATGTGGTTGTCACGCCATTTCTTGAGTCTTTCTGTAAGTAATTTGGCATTTTCATATGAGAACATTCGGAACTCTTCTAACTCATTGAGTTGTAACATCTGTTTCTCTTTCACGAGCTTAGGATCCAAATTCCTAAATATGGATCGATGTACTAGTTGAAGCGTAACTATAGTTGGTCTAACTCCTATCCCCAACTTCCTAATTATGGACATAGGCATCAATTTGATACTTACACCTAAGTCACATAATGTCTTACCACAATATGTTGCTCTAGTGTTGCACGGTATGGTAAAACATCCAAGATCCTTCAATTTTGGGGGTAGTTTGTCTTGAAGATATGCACTGCATTCCTTTGTCAGAGCTACCGTCTCAAATTCTCCAAGTCTTCATTTTTTAGACAAGATATCCTTCAAGAACTTGACATAGTTCGGCATTTTCTCAAGTGCTTCAACCAACGGTATGTTGATGTGAAGTTGCTTGAGTACGTCAAGGAACTTCTTGAATTGAATCTCCTGCTTCTGTTTCTGAAGTCTTTGAGGGTAGGGTGGTGGTGGTTTCATTACTGGAACTGATTCTGGTTGATTCGTCTTCAGAAATTCTGCATCTAACGACGTTGTTAGTTGATCAGAATTAGCTAGTCCTGAGGTTACTTTGTCGGGTTTTGCAGATTCTGGTTCTGGTGAAACTAGAATTTCAACACTTGGTTGAACTTCTTCTAAATCTTGAGCGTCAGATGGCTCCTTTTCAACTTCGACAGTGTTGGGCTCTACTGTCTTTCTGCTCCTTAATGTCAACGTTTAACAATGTTCCTTCCCTAGATTTCTCAAATTCTCTGTGTCACTAGGTAGAGCACCTTATGGTCGGTTCCTGAGTTCACTAGCAAGCTGGCTCACCTGATTCTCCAAATTCCTTAGAGTGGCATCGTTTTTCGCCATGTATGCCTTCAATAGATTCTCTGAGCTATTGGATGGTTTCGCTTGGGTTGGTTTCTAAACTTGTTGGGGGAAACTAGGCAGCTGAGTTGGTCTAGGTTGGGCATAAGTGTTACTGGTTCCAACCCCTTGGTTACTCCAGGAAAAATTCAGGTGATTTCGCCATAATGAGTTATAAAAGTTGGATTACAGTCCTTGCCTCCCTCGGTATTGGTTTTGGTAACCATGAGATATACGGATTCGGGGTTTGATGGACATTCTTCAAACAAATGTCCTTCCCCACAATGCACACAGGCTATATTCTTAAATTAATTAGGTGGTTGGGCTGCAAAACTGTTAGACCCATTAGTGATAAGATTCTTAAGAATTGAGGATATTCAAGATACCTGAGATGCGAGTGAAGTGAGAGCGTCCACTTCATGTATTCCAACGACTCGTCTTCCAGACACTGCTTGATTGGTTGGCCATTGATAATTGTTACTGGCAATCCTCTTAATAATTTTGTAAGCCTCATTATAAGACTTAGAAAGGAGAGCACCATTAGAAGAGGCTACCATCATCGTGTGAGCGTTGAGACCATTATAGAATGTCTCAAGTTGAATGCAATGTGGGATTCCATGATGAGGGTACTTTCGTGATAACTCTTTGTATCTTTCCCATGCCTCATACAAGGACTCGTCATCCATTTGTTGGAAGGCAGTGATCTCATTCCTCAACTTGGCATTCTTGCTCGGCGGGAAATACTTCATGAGGAATCTCTAGGCTAACTCTTGTCATATAGAAGCAGAGTTCAGTGGCAATGAGTTCAACCATGCACGAGCTCTGTCCCTTAGCGAATATGGGAACAACTTTAGTCGTAATGCATCTTCGGCTACTCCGGCTAACTTGGAAGAATCGCTCACTTCCATAAATATTCTTAAGTGAAGATGAGGATCTTCAGTAGGCATTCCACTGAATTGGGCCACAGTCTGAAGCATCTGGAACATGACTGGCTTCAGCTCGAATTGTTGTGCCTCAATTTTGGGTCTCCTAATACCCGAATTAAGATCGTTAAATACTGGAACGGCATACTATCATAAAGCTCTATCCCTATCATCAGCAATAAGGATAGGATTCTCAAAGTTTATCTCTTCGGTCCTTCTCTTTGCTTGTCTTCTTCGCTATCGAAAGGTTCATTCTATTTCAGGGTCCACAGGGAGTAAGTCGATAATCTGGTCAATACTAATAAACACCTGAAATAATCACAGAAAGATTAAGTAAGTAAAGATATAAACAGGAAAATAAATAAACCAAAATGTAAAAACAGATTCACAAATGATGGCTTTTTTTAAGACAGTCCCTGGCAACGGCGCCAAAAACTTGGAACGACAAAAATATGCAAGTGTACACAATCGCAACAAGTAATAAAGTGACAAGTAAATGTCAAGTTATTGTACCCACAGGGACTTAAAAAAGAATATTTATGAAATTAATGTTAAAACACTTTGGTGATAGAAAATCTTTTGGTTTAAAGATGATTAAAAACTAAGGGTTAAAAACTAAGTAAAAAAAATTTAAAAATAAAAAGCTTCTAATGCACGATTTCAAATAAGGTTTAATCAAGATGATATAATTGTGTTGGACTAATTAAATTCCTTTAACTTAGAATTATTTAACTTATGTTTATACTGGTATGAACAAATTCACGGCAACTCAGTAATTTGCTAACTACTGCTCATACATACTTATTAGATTAATCAATCTCTTGAACATTTTTCAATGCCAATCCAAGCGATTAATCAATCTTCACAAGCATATAAAAGATCAAGTGAGGTAACAGAGTATTTCTACCTTGAAACAGTTTAATCACAATAATCTTGCAAGTTATGCAAGGCATATGTATCGCCAAATACAATGCTAAGTTAACTTCAGCTACCTTAGAAGAATAAACATGCACTGATTAAGTATTGTGTCGACTAATTAAAATTTCAATACGATTTAATAATTAATTCATTATTTATCTAAAAATTAATATTGCAAGAATAACTTAGGAATGTTTTTACTTAACCAAGCATCTTACCGAGGCCTATAACAGCACAAACACAATTTCAATAATTCAAGCAGGCAAAATATAATCAATCCAACATGGATTAAATTCAAGCTAGATTGATTAAAATAACCATTTTAATAGCATAAATATTCATAAACATGTTTGTCAAAACAACAACGAAATTTAAAGAGATAGGGAACAATAAGCAAATCTGGTGTTTCTTCGTGGCTTGAATGAGTTCTCTGTTCTTCGTTCTCCGTTGTCCTCAGCTATCAAGGTAGCTTATGAACACTTTAATTGCTGCTCAACAATGGCTGATGAGGACCTCTTTCCCAAGAGAGGAAATCGACACTTGAACAAAAGGGGAAATGTGAAGGAAAAGTTTAGAGAAAGTGAGAGAGGAGAAGAGAGAATGAGAGTATAGGGGATGAGTTGAATGATCGGCAAGGGGTGGCTTTTATAGCTGATTTTGGCTGCTAAAAATATAAAATTCCATCAGCCAAAGAAACCCCCCTTGGCTAGCCACACACATGGCAAAGTTGAGAGATTTAACTTTGCTAAAAATAGCCTGGGGCAAATCCATAAAGCCACATTTTTTGGAGGGGTTTGAATGCAAGATTGAAAGTTCTTCAAGGGCTTCTTTGCAAGCTTATTTAGTTAGCAAAAATGATGATTTGGGTCAACATATAGACGGTTCTGGGCAGCCCAATTGGTGGCTGGTTCAGTTCACTAGATTAAGTTCAACCAATGCGGTTCAACTGGACCATTTTTTTCCATAATTAATTAATAATAATTTATTTAGACCAAACTAAATTGGGAATAAATTAAACTTAGTTATATTATGAATTAACACACATTTTTGGACCATCTTAGGTTGGAAATAAATTTGCCTCGATGCTTCAAATTGCTTTTCGGTTTTATTCTTCGAGCATTGTCTGCCGAGCCAAGTTTCTCCCTTTGTGCGAATTTGTCAAAAATAGTCAAAATTAATCAAAATTAACTATAAAATTAATTAAAATTCATCATGTTCATATTTTTAACATAATTTAATTATTTTTCGACATGAATTTAACTGAAATAGCATGATTTAAGTTTAAAAGGGCATGTAAAAACACATAAATTTTCGTGTTTCCAGTTACTATAGCCGGTTAAAATTCCACTTTGGAAGTGGGAGAGAGTAACCATGGATTTTGTGAGTGGGCTGCCCTTAATGCCTACTAAGAAGGATTCGGTATGGGTTATTGTAGATCGATTGACTAAATCTGCTCACTACATACCAGTTCGTACTGATTACTCTTTGTAGAGGTTGGCTAAACTATATGTGGCTGAGATTGTAAGACTGCATGGGGTACCAATTTCTATTAAATCAGATAGAGGTCCTCGCTTCATGTCTTGATTTTGGAAGAAGTTACACGAGGCTTTGGGTTCACAACTAAACTTTAATACTGCATTTCATCCCCAGACAGATGGTCAATCGGAAAGAGTGATTCAAGTACTAGAGGATATGTTGAGGTGTTCTGAATTGGATTTTCGAGGCAGTTAGGTAGACTATTTGTCATTAGTAGAGTTCGCCTATAATAATAACTATTAGTCCAGTATTCAAATGGAATCGTATGAGGCGTTATATGGTCGAAGGTGTCGTACTCCTACCTGTTGGATTGAGCTATGTGAGCGGCGAGTTCTAGGGCCTGAGTTAGTTTCTGATACAAAAGAAAAGGTAAAACTGATTCGAGATCGGTTGAAGGAAGCATCTGATAGACAGAAGTCGTACGCGGATCTTAAACGCCGAGACATTGAGTATTTTGTGGGGGACTTTGTATTTCTCAAGGTCTCCTCATGGAGAAAGATATTGAGGTTTGGGCGAAAGGGTAAGCTTAGCCCTAGGTTCATTGGGTCGTACCGTATACTGAAATGTGTGGCACCGGTTGCTTATCAACTTGAGTTGCCTTCTGAATTAGACCAGATTCATGATGTGTTCCACATCTCCATGGTGAGGCGTTACCACTCTGATCCCACACACATAGTACTGTTGGAATGCTGGCACCCTTACAGCGCAGTGGAAAAATAAAACATCCGGTGATCCTAACCATGGATCCATGTGTGAGGAACGAATCGGGGTAAAATAAAGGTTTTGAAATTATCGAATCTTTATTCTGAGTAGACAACGACGCCTCGGCAACGAGTAATCTGATATGCTATCGAATCAAGCCGCAATCTATCGTGACTCTGGCCTCTACGTAACCCACCCAGTTGACAATGAACGGAAGGAATCCCCAAAACTGTTTTAGAGAAAACTTTGCTTTGACGGCTGCTAGACACACCAAGCAAACAAAAACGGGATTTTATATCTATTTTTAAGGTTTCTAGAAATTAAATAAATATAACAATGTTTTTAAACTAAAAATTATAATTACATTAATTATAATAATAATTTCGGTAAACTATATATTTATTTGAATTTATGTACGAACCAAATTCATGTTCTCATTATGTGTACAACAACCTTGTACATATAATGTATTCGATATTTGATTACCCAATTAAATTAATTCTATAATTAATTTAATTCAAGCGACAACCAAACACAATACCAACTATGTTTTATTCCGTTCATTTCAACTATAGGGTGTGACCACTACAGCAAAACAGGTTTTTAGCGGCATTTTTAGCGTCGTTTGGACAAAAAATGCCGCTAAAAATCAAGCATTAGCGGCGCTTTATGGAAAACGCCGCTAAAGATCAAGCATTTACGGCACTTTTCGGAACACGCCGCTGAAAATGAGCATTAGCGGCATTTTTTCAAAAATCGTCCAAAAGACCTATGCCCAACGGCATCGTTTTCTTACCTTTCGGGGCTTTAGCGGCATTTTTGAAAAAGTACCGCTAATGCTCGGTACTTTAGGGGCATTTTTGGAAAAGCGCTACTAATGCTCGATGCTTTAGCGATGTTTTCGAAGAAGCACCGCTAATGCTCGGTGCTTTAGCGGCGTTTTCGAAGAAGCGTCGCGAATGCTCGGTGCTTTAGCGGCGTTTTTGAAGAAACGTCGCTAATGCTCGGTGCTTTAGCGATGTTTTTGAAGAAACGCCGCTAATTCTCGGGGCTTTAGCGGCATTTTTGAAAAAGCTCTGCGAAAAACATTTTATCTGTCTATTTATTATATAATTGGTTTATTTGTAATATTTAAAATTCAATTTATTTTTAATTGAATATTGAAAATCTACAGAAAAAAATAATGACACGTAGAAATAATTTGAAATAAAAAACATAGAAAAATATTTGTTAGAAATTGAAAAATTAAAATATTATTATTTAAAATAATTTTAAATTTTTTGGGTACATTATTGATTGTTTTTAGTTTATGTATTAAATAATTTCTTATATAATCGTAAAAGAGATAGTATTAATTTTAAAATGTTGAATTAATTATCATTATAGTTTAAGGTTTAAGGTTTAGGAGTTACTATCTTAAGGTTTATGGATCATGGGTTTAGGGATTATGGTTTATGGTTTAAGGGTTGGGGTTTAAGGTTTAGGAGTTAGGAGTTTCTGATTTATGGTTTAGGGGATAGGGGATAAGGGTTTAAGGGTTAGATTAATTAGTGTTATTTAATTTATATATTAAATAATTTCTTATATAATCGTAAAAGAGATAGTATTAATTTTAAAACATTAAATTAATTATCATTATAGTTTAGGGTTTAAGGTTTAGGAGTTACTATCTTAAGGTTTATGGATTATGGGTTTAGGGATTATGGTTTATGGTTTAAGGGTTGGGGTTTAAAGTTTAAGGGTTAGGGGTACTTAAGGGTTAGGGGTTAGGGGTTTAGGGTTTAGATTAATTAGTGTTTTTTAATTTATATATTAAATAATTTCTTATATAATTGTAAAAGAGATAATATTAATTTTATTATTTAAACATTATGATTATAGTTTAAATTATTTAAGAGATACTAGATAAACTTTATATATATTAAATGGTTTAGGATTTAAGGTTTACTTGAGATTTGTTAAATGATGAAATTTTATACAATCAATTAATGTTTTTATATTTAAAAATATTTGATCTAAACCATTTGATATATTTAAATATTAGATTATAAAAAACATTGATAAATAAATAAATAAAAAGTAATGATTGATATGGATAAGTAAATATCTATTTTGGATAGGACCAAATTATAACAAATAAAAATAAAATAAAAAAACTAAAAATTATAATTTTATCTAATTATTTTAAATATTACTTAAAATTAAATAAAGTATTTATTTAAAATTTATATGAAAAATACAATAATTTAATATAAAAATTGTAAAAAAGTAGAGCATCATAAACGCCGCAAAAGGTAAGAAATAGCGGCGTTTTTGTTGAAAACGCCACAAAGAAAGAGCAATAAGCCACTAGTATTTTTGCAAAACGACGTTGTTTTTCCCCTTCTTTTTCCCTCAATCGATTCCCCCAATCCCCAGAAATCTTTTTTCTTTTTTCCTCACTTTATTTTTCCCAAAGCATTTCTCCCCTACCCCGATTCCCTTAATTTTCCCCCTAATTTCCCCAAATCGGTAGCCCTCTGCATCTCCTCAAAGGGTTGTAGCAGAAGGAGGTCTCGAACTAGCAGGTCAAGTGGTACAAATTCATGGAGACCTTACGGATGATAACTACCAGACATTGGACCAGGTTGTTTGTGTTTTATTCTATTTTTGTTCTAAGATCTATTAAATCTAACTTAATTTTCACGCATTCTGTTGTGCAAGTAGATCATTCTTCTCTTATGTAGAAGCCATTCATTAGCATATTTCAAGGCTGCCAGTGTAACACCCCTAACCCATATCCGTCGTCGAATTAGGGTTACGAGGCATTACCTAACAAAAACATAATTCATCACGATCAATTATTACAATTCATGCACAAAATTTATAAAACATATTCGTACTTTGCCATCACAAACCGTACCTACACAACCAATATGCAAGCAATCACTTATACATAACTTAGCTTATGGGTACATATGTATTATAGTAAAAACACATCCATCAACTAAATCATTACTCAACCAAAACATATAACCAATACACCATACATATATATATATATATACCGAGACACATACTTTCAAAAATGAGCTTATACCATGACCGAATATACACAACATTAGCATCATTATCAAGCCATTTTCGTATGGCTATATATATACAGGTCAAAATGAACCATATCGAAACTAGCCTATACATGTCATATGTCAAAAGTACAAACTTTTAAAATACCAAAACCATAACTGGATAGTGTGATGGGATCTCCGACGACTTCCAACCTAAGCGAGCCTTTGAAACACTATAAACATAGGAAAGAAAATAAAGTAAGCTATACAGCTTAGTCAGCTCATATGATAATATACTTAACTTATCAACTAACACATATTGAGCATTTACAAATTACAATGTTACTTAATTGCTTTCACCTTTATACCACGAATCAATACACATAGCTAACCAAGGGTCTCACAAGTTTTTTTTCCATTTCGTGTTCATACAGATCTAATATATTCGTACTAATTCATTCACATTTTCATATGCATAAGCAATTTAAGCTATCCCACATTCAATCCAATATTCATTACATATTCATAATCAATATAACTATATAGATTTCTCATATTTATCTACTTACTCATCATGTGAAATTCGATATCCTCAATAAGCATTTATATAAATCAAACACTTACATAAACTCAAACCTTTCCATGTAATATACATGAGCTCACATCTATTTATCAATCTTCTTTCATTTAATATACGTATGGGTATCGTACATACCGTCCCACTTATTTTGTTTACACTTTTATTCTCGCCTTAACTTTGCTGTTGAACCATTGAATTGCTAAGGATACTCAAAATCTCGTATAACTCGCACAATGCCATATCCCGATATGGTCTTACATGCTATCATATATCGATGCCAATAGCCCACTATGGTCTTACGAATCTCATATCGATGCCAATGTCCTGCACATGGTCTTACACGAATCATATACGATGCCCAGACATGGTCTTACACGTAATCTCATATCGATGCCAATTCCCAGACATGGTCTTACACGAATCATATACGATGCCAATGTCCCAGACATGGTCTTACACGTAATCTCATATCGATGCCAATGTCCCAGACATGGTCTTACACGAATTATATACGATGCCAATGTCCCAGACATGGTCTTACACGTCCGAAGTTCTAATATCATGTCATCAATATCAAATACATTTTCTAAGGTCCGTTCATAGCTATTGACTTCGTAATTAAATCATTTCATACACGAAACCAGTCATCCAATGCTCAAGTCAATTCAACAATTTATATTCATATACGAATCAAATTTGGCAACATATAATCATACACAAATCAATTTGGCAATGTATAACCATATATGAATCAAATTCGACAATGTATAATCATATACGAATCAATTCGGCAACCTATTTTCTTATATAAATCAACTTCGATAATGTATAACCATATACAAATAAATTTCAATAATGTATAATTATATACTAATTATTTCGCAACTTATATCCACATACAATTCTATTTCAACAATGGATAACCATATACAAATAAATTTCAGCAATGTATATAATATATACATTTAAATTAAAAAAAACATTTATTTACTTATGAACTTACCTCATTCGGAAACAAATGCATCAGAACGACTGTTCAACAACTTTCGACTTTTCCCAATTTACAATCGATTTATTCGTTTCAAATCAAAGCATAATAAATCAATTTATTAATTAATTCAAATACCATATCAAGTTCAAATTCAAATTATTCTACCATTTAATTACATTTTACATATTTGCACTCAACATTTACTCTCGTTACAATTAATCCCCAATTATAAATCATATTGTTTAATTATAATTAAGAAAGTCTCATTTCAACCAATTATTTCACAAGGTTCATTCTTCTCCACTTTTACTTTCTCGTTGTTGATACTGGTCAATCCCCAACAATTATTGACCTTCGGGAAGCTTTAGCAATTCAGTTAAGATTTGCACTTTTATACTAAAAATGTTCCAAACAGCAAGCATGTATTAAGATTAATTAATTTCAACTAGTAAAACATCTTTATTCATCACAAATTGGTTAACATCAACACAAACATGGCCATTTATTCAATTCAATTCAATTCCGGCATTTAATTAACCCGATATGGGTGGTGATAGCACATCAACACAACAGGAATTTAAATCAACCTATTGTACGTTCGTATATGGCCTTGACTAATTTTTTTTTGATACATTAAATCTATCTCATTTTAGACTAAAATAAACATTTTTAATGCAATACTGCAGATGACTTTCGGACACCATCACTCAGCTTAGATTAAAGCATCGGATACAAAAACTTTAGCCTTCATGTACAATTAATTTCAGCACTCAATTCCCTTAAATTTCAGCTTGAAAACAGTTAAATAGCAATTTTGCACAACATAGTCTTCATCCATTTAGACAACATTCTTTAACATCTAAATAAATCATTTTTTTATATCATTTGTTCATTAACAACTTTAACCATTATTAACATATATTTACAATCACGTAGACAACATTAATTGACGTCTGAACAACCATTTTTCTGCAGCATTAATACACCAAATAGCAGTCCTTAAAACAGCTTAAATACACCACTCTCTGACATCATTAATAACGTAATATTCAAACAACATCAATACCACAATCGGACAAAGATAAGCAAAATAATTTACAACACAACAAGGTAAAATTCAGAATGACAATTTAATGGTTCCAACACTTATCAAACACAAGAAAATAAAAGTTCAAGGAAAACTCACGGGGTTCCCAACACCGATTTTACCCATTCAATTTGCTCCTTCACTTTCTCTTTCTTTTTTTTCCCGCTCTGACCTTCTCCCACCTTGTTAGTTAAATACAATCAACCCCAAAGTTCTTGAAATGAAGTATAACAACACAAACATTCACTATTTCTTTTAACACAAGTGAGAAACTCGTCATCTACTAGACATGCAACATTTACAACTAGAAAAGAAGCTCTTCTCTTCTCCCACACATTCGGTCAAGCTCAATTCAACAATGCAACGAATTTTTTCAACAAAAGCAAGAGGCAAGGGAGAGTTTAGAAGAGTTACCCTTCTACTTGAAAATTTTAACTTCTAAGCAAACAAATTTCATGATTTTCCACTACATGCATGACCTCTCCTCTCTCGCTTCCTTTGAAAGAGACCCGAAGTAAAATAGACAAATAAAAGTTAAAGTCTTTCCTTTTCCTTGAGTTTCTCCCAAAACCAGATGAATATCCATGTGTTTTTACTATATGTTTTATTTTATTAACCATTTATTAATCATTTACCATATTTACCTTTATAATTTACCAATACCGTCCACACATTTATTCAATGGCCTAATTTCATTCTAAGGACTTTAAAATCAAGAAACCAAAGCAAATAAGTACTTTAACAATTAGAAAGCCACTATTGCATTTCATGCGATTTAATTCTTTTATCAAATTAACTAACCAATCGATAAAATTAAATCACAAAATTTTCACACATATCAAGTAACATACTGTAAATACCAAAAAAAAATATTAAAATAATTTTACAGTCTCAGATTTGTGGTTTTGAAACACTGCTCTGATTTTGCTAAAATCGGCCTGTTACAGCCAGATTCATTCCAGATAAAGTTTTCATGAAGCAAATTCTGAGATCTACCTGTAAATAGAGTATATATGTCCACATTTTGTTCATGGTTCACAACTTGCTTACTATTTCAGTTTGTGGGACAATCTTTGTTACTCCCGTAGAAAAGTTTGGGTGTTTAATGATTTTACAGATGCTATGTATAATGAAGATTTTATAGCCTTCTTGACGGGTGCACATGTTTATACCTTCGCTTTCATCGTTCTAATCTTGGAGACAGAATGCATTTTCTCGTTTTTCTCTCTTGATTTTTGCTTTTATTAGCTGCTGAAGTGAACCATCTTTTGGAATCTGTGGTTGTCTTAGGTACTGGTCCTTTTGAAATTTAGTATAGTGCTTTATTTTGTTACAGCTGAGGTTGTGGCAGGATCAACAGCATGGTTGGGTCGAGGTCATTCTTGTGTATGTGCTCAGAGTAGAGAGAGTGATGCTCGTCCATCATTTGATTTAACTCCTTCCCAAGTAATGTCTATGATCGGGTTCACCTGTTCATCTCGACGTTGTCATCTATGATGGTCATTTGCCCATTTCATCTGTAATATGTGAATTCCTATCTCCAAAGAAATAGAAATCTGATGATAGGATATCTCATAAAGTTTTCCTGCTACTTTGTATACCATTGATTACTTTAACTAATGAGATTCTCCTGTTGCTTAATGCTATCTTCTGAACCTCATGTTGCTATACTCTATAGATGTCATTTTGTGACCTTACATAGTGGCTACTTTTCTTGCAACATGATTACTCGTATAGTACTCCAATCATGTATAATGTCATTTTATTTTCATTTTCATTTTCGATTATCTTTGCAAATATTTTTTGTTTGAACGAATAATCTTCAGAAAATGGATTTTAACGCGGTGGAGGAAGAGGAATTTGAATTCTCAAGAAACTATTTCTTAGCAAAAGAAATGGGCAGTTCTGGGAAGAAATCTGCTCGTAAACTCAGTGATATGAACGTCGTTGATGAACAGGTATTTTGCCTCATTGAATCCCCATCTCGAAAAAAGTTTTTTTTATTCTATTAAATTTTGTCGTTTTAAAATTGCAGAAACTTAGAAAAGCTTCAGCTAATATTGAACAAAAGCATCAAAACGACGTTGCAGATTTAATAAATAGTTGCAAAAGTTTATACCCAAAATGGGTTTTTGATCTCAGGTAATTTAAAACTCTTATTTACTTAATGGTGTAATTTTGAATTTCATTGGAAACTTTAATTTGTTAGAATTTGATCCTCTTAATTTGCAAAAATTGGAAATTTGATCCTGTTTTTGGTGCATACATGCACTTGAACAGTTGGTTTTTGCTAATTTGTTTTGATCTTCAATAGTTTAAAACTCTTATTTACTTAATGGTGTAAGTCTGAATTTCATTGGAAACTTTAATTTGTTAGACTTCCATCCTCTTATTTTATAAAAATTGAAAATTTAGTCTGGTTTTTGGTGAATATATGAACTTGAATTGTTAATTTGTGCTAATTTGTTGCATTTAAAATGTTATAAAAATTGACAAGTTGGTCCTGCTTTTGGTAAATACATTATACATGAACTTGAATTGTTAATTTTGCTAATTTTTGCATGTAAATTGTTGAAATGATGATTTTTATATGTAAATTGTTGAAATGATGATTTTTATATCTCCTTAAATATTAAATATTGAAATGTTCTACTAATGTTACCCAAAATGGGTTTAGGGTTTTAAAATTGAAAATTGAAAATTTAGTCCGGTTGTTGGTAAATGCATGAACTTGAACCATTTATTTTTGCTAATTTGTTGCATATAAGTTGTTATAAATATTGAAAAATTAGTCTAATTTTTGGTAAATACATGAACTTGAACCATTGATTTTTGTTAATTTGTTGCATATAAATCGTTATAGAAATTGAAGATTTAGCCCTATTGTCGGTAAATATATGAACTATGAATAGTTGATTTTTGCTAATTTGTTTCACATAAACTGTTGTAAGATTGATTTGTGTTAATTTCTTGCATATAAATTATTGAAATGTTGATTTTTATAATTCCTTACATATTATTTTTATTCCAAAGTGTTACCTTGAAAGTTTGTATTGGCTTAATTTTCCAGTACTTATTGCGTGTATGTCTTGCTTGAAGGCCTCTCCTTTAGGCATGTGATAAAAGGCTAGCACTTTTTGGTAGCAAGGATGAAAAGTGGAAAGACAAAAAAAAGTATTAATTTAATGATTACAAATACCTTTGTTATAAATTTCTACCATTAGATTAAATAGTTTGCCATCCTTACTGCACATAACCTAAACGATTTTAAAGTGTTGATTTAACTGTCTCTCTCTCTTATATTTATATGGTTTTGATCTTGTTAATTTGCTTGTTTAGACCATATGACTAGCATTTGGATTACCTTCCATTGAATGTTTTTTTTGTATAAAGTTATTTATGTTGGCATCTTCTTTTTTCTTTTTAGGCACTTAGATTAAGGTCGAATGAGCTAAAATTGGAGAGGCAATTGGAGAAC
The DNA here is from genome assembly GCF_025698545.1 of Gossypium raimondii. Lineage (NCBI taxonomy): Eukaryota > Viridiplantae > Streptophyta > Magnoliopsida > Malvales > Malvaceae > Gossypium > Gossypium raimondii. Next base: position 29,255,133 of record NC_068568.1, read on the forward strand.
ACAGAGGCTGAAATTTTTTCTTTCAAGTATGTTGTAGTTTTTCTTTACCAAAGGGCTTGTGATCTACATTTTCAGGCTGAAATGTTTAATGTTGTTTCCTTCCGTTTGCTATATATTATAATGTTTAGACTTTCATTTGGATATATTTTCATGTTGATTCTTCTAATAGTTATAGGACATCTTATTCATTCGAATTTTGCGAAAGAAAATGTCTAGCCTAGAGAAAGAGCGTCGGATTTTCTATCAACCATTGAAGCACTTAAAGAAGGTAAGTACGCTAATAGCTAGGCGTTTTAATGATAATAATATGTTTGTTGTATAAGATCTTAAAAAGAATAGAATTTAACATATTTTTTTGGAATTCAAAATTTTAAAAGTAGTTAAATTAAATTTGCAATTTATGCATAGTACAAGGATTAATGACATAAATTGAGTTTATTTTTAACATTGAATGATTTCTTTTGTGAATGTGGTTTGAAAAAGAAAAGAAAAGAGAGAAAATATTCGGTAAAAGTGGCGTTTAGCCTTTAACTTTTAAAAGGTTGAATCTATTCAATGCTTTTCTCTTCTCCGCCCTTGACAAAGACATTCGTTTGACAGGATAATTTGGAAACCTGTTGCAAGAGAAGGACATTTAGGTGATCTAGTCTGTTGCTTGCGAATTTGCGTGTATTTTGTGTAGTTTAAGTTGTGAACATTGGGTTTTGATTTGTCATGTGAACAAATATGATGAATCTGAAGTGCATTTCTATTCTTCTATTTGCAGTTAAGATTTGAAATTGAAGACAAAGCAAGGAGACTTCTAAGTAATGTGTCATTTTTGTTGAAACCAGGGGGTTATTTTTTCGGTATTACTCCTGAAAAAGTGATTGCTAAAAACTGCTATTTCTGGATTTGTGTATTTTCCTTCCTTTTTTTCTTGTGGTTACTGTTGTCCCTCTTTCTGGGAGGTAATTGTGTAAACATTTTAGTGTGCTTTAGTTCTTGTAAGAATATTTTTAACATTGTTAATTTTAATATTATTGTAAGAATATTTTGAATTATAATTCAGTTATCAATTTATATCATATATCTTTCATTGAATTTGAAGTATCATTTAAATTTGTCGTTTTTGGTTGGATTTTATGTTACAGGAAGGATTGTATACGGATGAAAATCGGGTGTTACAAATTTGCCAAAATTAGTGGCATTTTTCCATAAACGCGGCTAAAGAACCATACTTTTAGCGGCGTTTGTGATAAAAGTGCCGCTAAAGATCATGTTCTTTAGCGGCATTTGTGGGTAAAGTGCCGCTAAAGATCATGTTCTTTAGCGGCGTTTGTTGGTAAAGCGACGCTAAAGGTCATGTTCTTTAGCGGCGTTTGTGGTAAAGTGCCGCTAAAGCTCATGTTCTATAGCGGCGTTTGTGGGAAAAGCACCGCTAAAAGTCATGATCTATAGCAGCGTTTGTGGGAAAAGCGTCGCTAAAAGTCATGATCTATAGCGGCGTTTGTGGGAGAAGCACCGCTAAAGGTCATGACTTTTAGCTGCGTTTATTTCTAAAAATGCCGTAAACGTTAGCAACATTGTCAATAGCGGCATTTTTTGCGCTAAAAAGCGCCGCTAAAAGTCTATTTTGGTGTAGTGGACCCGATAGGTTCTTGTAATGTTAGCAGTAATACTAGAACGATTCCAATGTTACAAACAATAAGTGGCACCTAGTAATGCATCATTGCTGCCTAAGTCACAAGAAATCATGATTCGACATAACCTTTTTATGATTAACCTTTCATGCAATAATCCTTAAGTCCTTTATCTCTGGATTGGACACAAGTCATGGAATAGTCACACTTGCATAGTCCATTCCATGTTCCTTGATATCTTAAGTAGACTATGATATACTAATAAGTATGACATCTCATATCAGTTTATTTGAGCATGGTCATGCATTTCTAGTCTCACTCAATCAAGTGGCCTAAGATATTACTCCCATTATGTAGGAGGGACTTATCCTATATCGATCAACCATATCCCTCTACACAGATCATGGTATATCCAACATCAGCCTTTATAGAACAATCAGTTACAGTGTACGTTTGACTATATCAAAATATACAACTCACGATGTTGGGATTATAATGATCTCAAGTCTGAGAATCATATACATATTAATCACTATGAGTAATGTTGTGACAATTACATAATAATCCAAGAAACACACTCATAACGGGTCAGTCCAATATGTTGTTCTCTAACACACATATTCATGCATCGATTTTGACATTCCATATCAATGACAACTCTTTATCATCAATCAACTACATGTTAGTCTTAATGCATTATTGTTGTCCTAGCCAACAATAATACTTGACTAAGGACCTTTTAAGAATAATCATATTATTCTCGGGACATTATTATAAAACAGTTTACTTATACACACAGAAAAGAAACTGAAATAATAATGGTAACGCCTTATATTAATAAACATGATAAATCAAGTATATTATTACAACCATCTCATGATTGATCTTTGGGCATACTCTAATAAGTACCAGTCGAGGAGATCGAGGTTAGGCCAGATCTGACCTTCGAGGAGGAGCCAGTGCATATATTGGACCGTGAAGTTAAAGTACTAAGGAGGGAATCTATTCCACTAGTCAAAGTGCTTTGGCGTAATCACAATTCAGAAGAGGCCACGTGGGAACCCGAAGAGGCGATGTGACAATAATACCCTCTTCTTTTCTGACCATGTAAATTTCGAGGCCAAAATTTTTTTAAGGAGGTAGAGCTGTAACGCCTCAAAAATTTAAGTTTTTAATTTTTGCATGTTTTGACACAACTACTTGTTTACTTCAGTGGTTAAGTAATTTGGGTGTGTTTGGGAGTGTTTGAGGAGCCTGGGTTCAAGTCTTTGCCTTTGCAGAATTTTTAGTTTTGCTTTTAAATAAATCTGGACATTGGTATATAGGCCTTATAATTAATAGTGTTTGTTTTATGACACAAGAAGAGCTTATGGTCTAGTGGTAAGGTGGCGTGTTGTGTAATTGTGAGGTCTGAGGTTCAAGTCCTAGGTTGCACAATGGAGAATTTATTTTGCTGATTGAGCTGGGTAGGTGGTAGAGTTGGACTAAAATACTGCTAAATAGAGTTTGAATTGGTCATAGAGAGAGTTGCGAAGAATTTGGTGGAGTAAATCAATGAGGGATAAGGGGAGAGATATTAGGAGAAAATAAAGGAATTTTATTAGAGGGGAGATGTTGTGCCATTTGGGGGACTTTAGCTTTGAGTATTCGGCTAAGGGGGAAAAAGGTTGCCATTTTTAGCTTTTTGAGGGACTTTTTTGGGGTAGCATCTACCGAAAATTGGTCTTTAGGCATTAGAGTATCGGTTTTAGGGTTATTTTTGTTTCTCTCTGCCGAATTTAGCAACTTTGGGAAGTACCTCTCGGGTTGTCAACTTTCTTTTCTGCTCTCCCCTCTTCTCTTGTTGTTGAACCCTCTCTCTTCTCTTCTCTTCTCTTCTCTTCTCTTCTCTTCTCTTCTCTTCTCTTCTCTTCTTTTCTTCTCCTCTTCATTCTAGGGCTTCAAGTGTTGTTGACTACCAGTAAAGTGTTATGCTCTTCACTCTGTTCTCTTCTTTCTCTTTTTCCTAAAACGGAATACCCTCCTTCATAATCTTTGATTATCGACTGCTGATGTTTTCCTCTCAATGTGCTGCTTGTTGCAGTTTCAGGGTTTTCCTCGAGGAGGGGTGGAGTGTAAGTGATATTAAAGTCGTTGAAACACTCTCTTATTCTTTGATCAAGGTAAGTAGGCTAGTCTTGCTTTTAAGTGTAGGCCGAATGTTCCTATGGTTCTATAAATGATCATGTGAGGATTTCAACCACATGGTTAAACAATATTATTTAATGAAATTCGTTTGTACTACAGATATCCGTCAAAAAGATTGAAGTCTACTTTCGTCAATAGTATAGGTGGGTTAATTTATTTTTGACTAATCGAGACAAGTTTTAATTTCAGTGTTGGTTAAAGGTATAAAGAGGGAGTTTAACCCTATTGTTCAGCGACTTACGGAAAACCTTATTTGAATGTAGGCTTTGGTGTTCGTGGATCTTGGTGCAGTTTCACGATCAGGTGTGTAATCACCCCACTGCAACCATAGATTGGCGAAAAGTCGAAAAGTCGTAAATACGGTATTTGAGTCCACACGGGCGTGCGATTGCTCGAGTGGTAAGCCCAACTTGCGATTTGTGGGCAAAAGACCGAAATACCCTGGAGGGTAAAATGATCGAAATACCCCTAGAGGGTAAAATGATCGAAATACCCCTAGAGGGTCAAATGACTGAAATACCCCCGTAGGGTAAAATAACTGAAATACCCCCGGATGGTAAAATGACCGAAATACCCTAAAAGGGTAAAATGACCAAAATACCCCCAAAAGGTAAAATGACTAAAATACCCCCATAGGGTAAAATGACTGTTATACCCCTAGGAGATGAAATGGCCATTATAGCCTTATGATATGTATGGTTGATTTATTCTATGATATATATATATGACTGTTACTGAGTATGACGTTCTGCATTCACGTATGATTTATGACATGACATACTACATGGGGTTAGGATACTGGTATGGGGGAAGTATACTGTATTGGTGACTTTGCTGCGATATTGGGGTGTTGGCTGGGTGGGTCTTTTTTATCCCCACATGGTGTGTTGGTGGTACGGAGTGGTGTGTTGGCTGGATTGGGATGCGTTGCATTATTGGACTGTACTGGGCTAAGGCCCACACTATTACTGTATTGGGCTAAGGCCCACATTGTTATTGTTTTGGTCTAAGGCCCATATCTGTATTATTATCAGACAGGCTCAGCCCATCGACATCTTGATGACTCTTGATTGATGATTAGGGCATTACACGCTGAGTTTTGTAAACTCACCCTCTCCATTTAACTGTGCAGGTAATCCTCAGCCTTCGGCGATTTGGTGTTGCGAGAGACTCAGAGGTGGTCATACGACTGCTGCTGTTCACGCTTGCTTTTATTTTAATTTAAATTATAAGTTGGGTTTTATTTTTGTAATAAGGCCTTTGAGTTCGTTTAAATTTTTAATTGGGTTTTTACTTACATATTTTAAACAGCTAGATAGGAGAAGATGACTTTTAAAAAAATAATTACTGATTTCAAAGACACGAGTTTTAAACAATAGAATTTAAAAAGCTTCCGCGATTTTAGACCAACTTATTAAAAAAATATCAGATAACAAGACAAACGTTTTGTCTAGTTGATTTGTTAAGTAATTAATAAAGAAGGTTTATTGTAAGCTTAGAAACAAACTTTTACCAACGATTTAAATTTTCGAAAGACACTTCAATGTGACACGTCAGATTCGACCATAACGTCTAGGTCGAGTTTAGGGTGTTACAAGGTTTGCCCATCATCACCTTGGGACACGCAGAGAACCCCAGTCGATAAATGTGGCTCATCCACCCTTTCCAGAATGTTCCATAGCCATGGACTTTTCTTCAAAATTTTCATATCAAAATTAGTGTTTATTGTCCCAACGGACTTATTTTCTTAACCAAATCATACCTCAATACATGCTTCATACACATCAACACAATCACATCACATAGTATACATTCCAGGCACACACACACATAGTTGCTTCACAAAATCACATACACCTATACACACAATTCATCATATTCTAGACTCATAAGGATCTATGTTATACCAGCCCATTTTTTAGTGGTGTCCAAAACAGTGATTTTGAAACCACAAATCCGATGAGTAAGTCCATAAATACTATTATTTAATATTTATGAGTCAATATAGAAATATATTGAACTTTGATTTTATTATTTTTTCTAAGTGAACAAATAGTTAGGTACAAATGGTTAGGTACAAATGGTTTGTCCCTAAAGTTAAGTGGTTTTGGAAAATAAGGTTTTGGGACCTCATTTTTGCAAACTGAGATTGTAAATATTTTTATTAAATATTTACAAAGTTACCATATAGGTATTTTTAAACTTGACCCGAAATTTTGATTTTGGATAGTTAATTAAGGAAAAGGGACTAAATTGTGAAAGATGTAAAACTTAATCGCTAATGAATTTTATTGATTAAATGACTTAATTAATGAAAGGGGAGGACCTAAATTATAACTAGACCTTAATAGAAATATGTGGACGGTTAATGCTTTGTTTTTATCTAAAGTAAGTGTTATTATTAATGAATTAAAATTTAAAAATGAATAAAACATTAAAAATTTAAGGAAGCCACCATCATTTTTTCATCTTTCTTCTTCATCTTTAGAACTAAAACTGTATTGAATATATCAACCTTTCAGTCATTTTTCTAGCTTTGCATGATCAAGAAATAAATCATTCGGTCAATAATCGTGGGAAAGAAAAAGTCATCGAGTAGTCATCATCGATGTGTTGGTAGCTATTTTATTTGGGTAAGTTCATAATTCTTTAACTTATTAGTTATTGTTTTGTGATTTAATAGTTATCTATATATGTTGTGATTGAGTTCATTTTTTTGGTAATTGATAAATGATGAATTGGATTAATTGATATATAGTAATTAATGAAATGATTTGAATTACCATGTTAGCTAAGTTAATGATTATGATTGTAAATGGAAACTATATGGATACATTCTTGTAATGGTATGATATGAAGAAAGTTAAATGAATTGGAACATATATTGGCTCATATGAACCTTGTGAAAGCTTAGGATACAAATGACATGTCATTAGGGTTATCACAGTTCGGGTGCTGGTCTTAAATGTCCTACCGATGGCTGAGGTCCTGCATTTGTTGTAGATTCTCCACAGCTCGTGTGAGCATATACAGTTACAGTTACAATTACAGGCACACTTTGCATAAGCATTGCTCCCATATATCTAACGTTACTTTATTTAGTTCATCGGGTGTTAAATGTATAAAATGAAACATAATATACACAAATAGTTATATGGAATTAGACATTGAATAGAGAAAATTATATGAAATGTTGAAACGAAATGTTATATAAAGAATTATTATGTGTTAATTGTTTAAATGAAATATTTAAATCAAATGGTTATACAAAATGGTTATATGAAATGATTGCATGAAATGGTTATATGAATTGGTTATATGGAAATAGATGTATGAATTGGGACATTAGATATGGATATTTGAAATGGAATGTGAGTTGTTAATTGATAGGTGATGGTTGAATTAAGTTTTAAATGTGTTTATTTGTGATATTTTATGACATGGTAAGAAAATTTCATGTTATGTTTATATGAACTCACTAACCTTGTAAGACTTGTGATGTCTATAGGTTAATAATGAACTCATGATCTTGTTATGGTATTTAGTTGAGAAGTGTTTAAGTTACAACCGTTGCGGTAAGTTAAAGTTTATATTTAATACGATCTTATTAAGCTTTATGTAAGCTTACCTCGTGTTGGTTTTTCTTCCTTGTAGATCGTCGAATTTGGGCTATTGATTGAATTTCTTTTGCAGATCACACTATCCGGTAACTTATTCGGTAATTAATTGTTCCTTATGGTCTGGTTATAAATGGCATGTAAATAGGGCTTTGGTATATATAGGTTATGATTATTTAGTTATGTTTTGTACCATTTGAAATATGTAATATGTGTTTTGATGTAAATCCTTAATGGCATTTTGGTTGGTTTGTTATTTGATAGCATAAAAGTGTGTTTGAAATATAATGCATTGTTGGATTGTTAAATTGGTACATACATGATAGGTTAATTGATGAGCCTCAAGTAATGATTTTGGGTATTTGGTGATAGATGTTCATTTGGTGAATGTATAAGCACGAAAGCTAATTTTCTCAAGTTTAAATGGTTGATGTTTATGTTTATAATGTGGTACTAATGAGCATACATTGGTTAGAAAATTAGGTTGAATGATTTGGTATGTTTTTAGCATGTTTGAATGCATTTTGAATAGGTGAAAATAGTTAGAAATGGTATGGTTTGGTACCTAAGAAATGATGTTTGAAGTGGCTTTGTTTTGAAGTTATTTAGGTGCACACGGCTTGTGACACAATCTTCCACATGGCCATGTGTCCCACACGGTTGTATGACACGGTCGCGTGGTTGCTTCATTTACTTTTGGTGCTGGACTTTTCACACAAGCACAGTTAGTTACACGGCCTAGGGACACGGCTATGTGACCCTATTTTCGATTTGTACACGGTTTCAGCACACGATTAAACGGCCTAGGGACACGACCATGTGACCCTATTTTCGATTTGTACACGGTTTAAGCACCTGAGCGTGTGAAGTAGCCACACGGCAACATTTTGGGCCACACAGGCTGGCCTTTGTCACACGGCCTAGCCACACAGTCGCGTGACCCTTGTTTTTAGTTTTTCTCATATTTTTCTGTTTTGATCCAAATTAGTCCATGTTTGTTTCCAAACTTTTTTTAAGGTCCTATGGACCCAATTTAAGTTTCGTTTCACATATATGCTCTGAATAATGATTGACTATTAATCTGTGATGATTAAAATTGAGATATGAATTGTTTTGATTTATAATTGAATTGAAAATTTGAAAATATTGCAAATTATTCCTAGTTAAATTCGGATGGTATTGGAGCATACATAAACTCGTATATGATCTAATAACTAACATATTTGTTAATCATAAATTGAATTGACTATGTTTGGATGATTTTTGTTAAATTTGAGCAATAATTATGCATTAATGAATTATTCTATGTTTATTTGAGATAATCAATGTGATTTGAATGTGTTCTATTCTGGTTATGACTATAGCATTCCATAACTCGGGTCTGACAATCGGATCAGGTTATGGGTGTTACATATGTCCGGAAATATACACTTATTTTCCAACAATCATTCATGTACTCACTCTGTTTTCAGGAACATCAATCACAAACAATCTACTTATACGAACTTGTATGAGTCAATATTAGAGACTCATCTTGCAAAAGGTCAAAATCCTTATTTTTGAGCATCTTTCACAAAACTGCAGCATCAACTGCATAAAAGAACATGGATCCACCATTAAAACCCCTTTATGGACAGATTGTTATGATTTAATCTATAAATAACCCTCATGCATGGCCTTTTAATCATAACTTCTTACATATATATATATCATAGTACCCTTACTCTTAGTATTCAAAGTTGTTAGACTTACTAGGAGATAGAACATCCTCTTTTTATACCCAAGAATCCTTAGCTTCTAGTTTACATAAGAATAACAACCAACAATAACATTTGATATTTAAGAATTTAAGTGTAACAACTCGTTTTTAGTCTTTGTCGAAAAAGTGGTTTTAGGACCACAATTCGACAAATAAGACAATAAATATTATTTATTTAATATTTACAAGAATCTATTAGTCATATAAAAAATTGGTTAAGAAATTTTCACGTTTTAATAGTTAATTAAGTAAAAAGGGTTTAATCGTAAATGGTGAAAAGTTAATATTTATTAGTTAAAGTGTTGATTGACATAAAGATGTAAATTTGTGGATTTAAAAGGTTAAAATGTGAGATTAATTTTGTAAATTCACATTGATAAGGGTTATAGGCTTAAATTAAATATTTAAGCCATTTGAGTTGTTAATTGAATGAAATTTTTTATTTAGATCAAGAAACAAACCCATCGGACATTTATCGCGGGAAAGCCAAAGTAGCAGAATAATCATCGATCTCGTGTTGGAATAGATTTTACCTAGGTAAGTTCGTATTTCAATTTAAGTAGTTCATTTGATATATAGAAGTGAATTGTTATTTATATGTACATATCTATAAAAGGGAAAAAGACCATGATTGAAAGATATCATGGCATTATAATCGAAAAGGAAAAGACCATGGTTCCAAGATACTATGGCGTTAAACCAGAATGGATAAGACCCTGGTTGAAAGATACTAAGGCACTATACCAGAAAACGATCAAGTCCATAGGTTAAAAATACTATGGCGTCATTTCGGGATTGTGTAAGATCTTGGTTGAAAGATACCATGGCATTCTCGAAACAAGGAAAAGTTTGAAAAGGATATCAAATGACACTACACCAAAATAGGCTTTTAGCGGCATTTTTAGCGGCGTTTGGACAAAAAACGCCGCTAAAGATCGATCATTAGCGGCGCATTATGGAAAACGCCACTGCATATAAGCATTAGTGGCGTTTTTGAGAAAGCGCCGCAAAAAAACTAATCCCAACGACGTCGTTTCCCAAGCTTTCGGGGATTTAGCAGCGTTTTTCGTAAAGCGCCGCAAAAAAACCTAAGCCCAATGACGCCGTTTTCGAGCTTCGATTTAGCGTTTATAAGAAAGCCGCTAATGCTCAGGATTTAGCGTTTGGGAAAGCGCCAAAAAACCTAAGCCCAACGATTGCTCGAGCTTTCGGGATTTAGCGGCGTTTTGAAGAAAGCGCTCATGCTCAGGCTTTAGCGGCGTTTTGGGAAAGCGCATAAAAAACCTAAGCCCAACGACGCTTTTCGAGCTTCGAGGATTTAGCGGCGTTTTGGAAAAGCGCTAAAAATATTTTATCTTAATTGGTTTATTCATATTAAATAAAATTCAATTTATTTCTAATTGAATATTTAAAATCTTGAAAAAAAATAATGACACGTAGAAATAATTTGAAATAAAACACATGGAAAAATTAAAATATTATTATTTAAAATAATTGTAAAAGAGATAATAATAAATTTGTTTAGGGTTTTTGGTTTAGGGTATATGATTTATTTAAGATTTAAGGCCGGTTTAGGAGTTCATATTTTAAGGTTTAGGGAGTATGGGTTTAGGGATTATGGATTAAGGGTTGGGATTTAAGGTTTAGGGGTTAAAGGGTTAGGGGTTTAGGGATTAAAAGTTAGGGATTCAGGGGTCGAGTTAGGGTTTTGGGTTTAGATTAATTATTTTTTAATTTATATTTGAAATATGTTCTTATATAATTGTAAAAGAGAAATAATAAATTTGTTTAGGGTTTTTAGTTTAGGGTATATGATTAATTTAAGATTTAAAGCCGGTTTAGGGTTCATATTTTAAGGTTTAGGGAGTATGGATTTAGGGATTATGAATTAGGGATTATGGTTTAAGGGTTGGGATTTAAGGTTTAGGGGTTAGGGGTTTAGGGGTTTAGGGGTTAGATGTTAGGGGTTAAGAGTTAGGGATTTAAGGTTTAGGGATTCAAGGGTCGAGTTAAGATTTTGAGTTTAGATTAATTATTTTTTTAATTTATATTTTAAATATGTTCTTATATAATTGTAAACAATTATAAAAAAAAAAATTAGAATAGCAAAACGGCGTCGTTTTGTTCAAAATGAAAAAATTTTGCGGCGCTTTATAAGAAGCGCCGCTAAAGGTAAGCAATAGCGGCGTTTTCTATAAAAACGCCGCAAAAAATAAATCAATTTATAAAAAAAATAAAAAAATTTAGAATAGCAAAACGGCGTCATTTTGTTCAAAATAAAAAATTTTTACGGCGCTTTATAAGAAGCGCCGCTAAAGGGCAAAAAATAAATCAATTTATAAAAAAATAAAAAAATTTAGAATAGTAAAAGCGCTGTTTTGTTCAAAATGAAAAATTTTATGCTAAGAAGCCGCTAAAGGTAGCAATAATAGCGTTTTATAGAAAACGCCAAAAAAAAAAATTAATTTATAAAAAAATAAAAAAATTTAGAATAGCAAAAGCAGTGTCGTTTTGTTCAAAATGAAAAAATTTTGCGGCGCTTTATAAGAAGTTACCGCTAAAAGAAGAAAATAGCGTTTTTTATAAAAACGCAAAAAAATAAATCAATTTATAAAAAAATAAAAAATTTAGAATAGCAAAACGCATTGTTTTGTTCAAAATGAAAAAATTTTATGGCGCTTTATAAGAAGCTAGCTAGCTAAAAGTAATAATAGCGTTTTCTATAAAACGCGCAAAAAATAAATCAATTTATAAAAAAATAAAAAATTTAGAATAGCAAAACAGAGTCGTTTTGTTCAAAATGAAAAAATTTTGCGACGCTTTATAAGAAGAGCCGCTAAAGGTAAGCAATAGCGGCGTTTTCTATAAAAACGCCGCAAAAAATAAATCAATTTATAAAAAAATAAAAAAATTTAGAATAGCAAAACGGCGTCGTTTTGTTCAAAATGAAAAAATTTTGCGGCGCTTTATAAGAAGCGCCGCTAAAGGTAAATAAAAAAAAATTTAGCAGAGTAAAACAGCGGAATTTAATTTTTAGTGGCATTTTTATTGAAAACGCCACAAAAGTTATATAATTAGTGGCGTTTTTTATAAGCGCCGCAAATATTACAATACTAAAACGGGGTCGTTTTCTTCCCCAAATCAGATTTGACTTAAAAAAACTTAAAACTGGGCGGGGTTTTGTGTTACCAAATGCCGCCAACCTCCCCCCCCCCCAAAGTTCTGAAAACAAAATCCTTCACTTCAAAATTTCGCTTTCCCTCACTTCAAATATCGCCGGCGATGCCTCCCCTCAAGCTCTCTTGCCTATCGTCGTTATTTTCTAAGTCCACCATCACTGGCGCCGCTTTCACCTCTCTTTTTGCTCATAAGAAGACCAAGGGTTTTTTTCTAAGTTCCCGAAATGATGTTCCTTTTCCTGATTGGTCCAATTTTTGGGAAGAAATCATAATGAATTCTTTTTCTAGGATTCCAAAAACGAAAATGGGTTATATTTCTACCATGGGTTCTTTTTGCTCATCGAGTTTTCTTGCAACTCATGTATATGTTATGCATACTTTTTTCGCCTAACATAACAGCTTTTGAGCAAAATTATTGCTTTTCTTGCAACTCATTTCACTAGTTTTTTTTGTTTTAATTTTCTTTCCAGATTTGAGCAAAATTATTGCTTTTTCTAACTTGAATTTTTGGCGGTAGCAGTGCAAGGGAAGAAATATCGAACGTGGATTCTAATAAATTTAACATAATCATTAATGAAGTCGACAACTTACATCAACAAGGTTTCCTTTGCTTTTCCTTTAAGTTTTAGAGAATTTGTTTTCATTTACTTGTTACGCCTCATTTTGTTGTTCTTTAATAGCTTTTAAATATTCAACATTTTCATAAATTATCACATTTCTTTTAACTTCTTAAAGGAAGTCCGTTAAGCGTTAATTCGTTGAATTTGTTTGAGATTTTCTAGGTTTTAGTTTAATTAACTTAGTAGCCTTTGTTCATTTCTTTTTTATGTGGAAAAGTTGAAAGAATTTAATCTGCAAAGGTGTTGCAGATAGACTCACATTGGTCATAAAGAAATATATATTTATTATTGTAATTAATTTTGGTGCTTCTCTTTTTCGTGCTTGTAGTTTTGAAGCCACGTGAACAAGTAGCCGATGCGGAGGCATTGTTAGGCTTAGCCAATACATTGTTAGGCATTGTTAGGCTTAGCCAATAAATTGGGGCTGCTGTTTCACCATTCTTTAGAACCTGCAAAGGAATTTGCACTATGTTAGTTCTTTTATAGATACTGTTTTGAGTTTTCTTTTCGGTCTTTAATGGATTGGGTGTTAAGGATTGTTGGATTCTTGCTGAATTGTTTTGCTTTGTGCTGATCTTTAGGCTTGGACCAATGAGTAATGAGTTAAAGCAACGGAAGCCTATGGTTACTAGAAAGCGTCTTTGTCGGACCAACCGATACTAGTCGGCCGATGAGTTGAAGTGTGTTCTCTGGTCTTTAGTTTTTAAGCATCATTTAGGGTTGTGAAATATAGTTGAAGAACCTCAATAAAATCATTGTGCTCGTTTCATTTTGTTTTTTGGTGTCTTAGCTTTTTCTTTTTTTTCAAGTTATGATAAAACTATTCAGTTCACTTTAAAGTTCTTGTTATTAAAAACTGAAATATGTTCATGCCATGCCTAACCTAACCAACTTGACTTTTGTTAATCTAAAATTTTATTTTTATTTATGAAATAAAACTAGTATTTGTTCTTTGTGTAACTAGGTGAATTATATTATAGAACTCTTAACTATTTTTAAGTCTAACAACCGAATAATGAAACAATCGTATTCAATTTGTTGTGGCTTCTGAGAGAGTTTGGTTTGATTTGTTTTCTTCATTTAACTACAATAATTTGATTCAAGATAAACTTCCGTTACAATCTTGTGAATTTAATGAATACACTAATTTTTAAGTGAACGCATGATCGTGAAGAAGGTGTATAAGTTGGCACCGAGTTACTTGGTAATAGCCATATCTTATGGAGTTGGTGTGTTTTGAGTTATTCACACACTATCTTTTGGGAATATTCAAACTTCCCTTTCTTGTTTGGTTTCTATTAATTGATGGTTAGTGATGTTGTGGAAGTAAATAAAACGTGTATCCCGATGTGCGGTGTTTAGTGTTGTGTGGTTGAATGTATATTGTTTGGTACCATAAGCTTAGCACTCATAATTTGCATTGTGTCTCATCTACTCTTTTAACAACCATTGTTGACAAAGAGTTATTGTTCGCTCAACAAAGTTGATGAAACCGGTGTCAAGAGAAAACCGTCATTGATGTGAATATGGCGTTGATGTTTGAAATTTTAAGGAGAAAGAGACAAGTGAAACTTGAAAGTTTGATCTTGAATAGAAGTTCATTTGCACAAATTGTCGAGAATTTATTTGCTCTTTCATTCTTAGTTAAAGATGGAAGAGCCAAATAGTGGTGAATGGATCTGGTTCTCATATTGTCTGTAAGTATATATCAAGACAATCGACAGACAATTCACTTAGCATTATACCTTGATAATGCAATTGTCTCATTTATCGCTTTTCTTTCAAGACCTAAAATGCCCCCCGCCTCGTCCATAGCAAGTGGTGAGGTCGCCATACCATTTTGTGTTCGATTCGACTTTAAGGACTAGAAGGTATGGAATGTGCTATCATCATATATAATCCCAATATTGCAAGAACTATTGAGTATTATGTTCATCAATATTCTTAATAATAAAGCGATCTTAGCGATTGTTGAATTGCCTAAAGTAGTATAGATACAATTGTGAGTCTATCTCGCAATGCTTATTGCCATTTTAGAAAAAAGGACCAATCTATTATTCATTTCTATTAGGTCGGGTTTTTTTTAATTTGGTCGTTTAAATTTGAAATTTTACAATTTAATCATCTAATTTTACAATATCATTAACTAATTTAAATAGTTAATACCGTTAAATGAGAATAATATTTCGATTTTAATCGTATTTTTACTTTCGCAATTAAATGAGAATAATATTTCGATTTTATTTTCATTAGAAATTATAATTCGACAACTCAACGAAACAATTATATTAGTCTCATATTTCAATTTTTTCCATTACTATGAAATATTTTTTCCATTACAAGATCATTTGCACCATTTTTGTGGGATATATTGCATGTCTGCAAATGCCTTGTCTTTCAATTTGTCATTCTGCTATAATTCATGCATTGTCTTTTAATCGCTATAATTCATGCCATGTCTGCAAATGACTATGGCTTGTTGCCTTGTTGCCTTGTAGGCCCGAATGACTATGGCTCTAATATTTGTTCATATGAACTTGTTTGCGCATACTGCTTTCTCATTTAGGCTGTAGTTGCTGTTCACTTTTGTCTTCTGTTTATTAGCCAAATTTACTTGTGTTGCCTTCTGTTTTTTCGGTAGTAATGTACTTCTGTCTTTTTTTTCCAAGATTTGCTTCAAAATTGAGGAAATATAAGGTATTTATTCCTATGTTTCCCTAATTAGTTTTCTTAAAAAAATGTCCAACTTAATAACTTATATAATTCACATAATAACTTACATAACTGAACAACTTAACAACTCACATAATTTACATAATACATATATATATGTCATACCATATAACTTAATAACTTATATAATTCACATAATAATTTACATAACTTAATAACTTAACAACTCGCATAATTTACATAACTTAATAATTTTAAAATATATCATTTCATAACTTACAAATTAAATACAATAATTAACAACTCACATAACTTAATAAGTTATACATGTTATATCATAACTCACATAATAACTTACATAACTTAATAACTTATATATATGCATAACTTAATAACTCATATTATTTACATAACTTAATCATTGTAAAATATATCATTCCATAACTTACAAATTAAATACAATAATTAATAACATACATAATACATAACTTTTCAACTATTTTATATGTGCTATTTATTTCAACTACTTTATATATGTTGTTATTGTTGTAATTAGTTACTAACTTTTCAACTATTTTATGTGTATTGCAGATAAAATGCCTAGAAGAAAATACGAATATGATGAAGATGTTTCAGCAATCGCAACATTCGCCGTTATAGTGTATTGTATAAATATTTTTATCATTTTAACTTTTAACATTTTTGTAAAAATAATATGAATTATATTTTATTTATTGATATTAATATTATTTTATTCGTTTAATTTGAAATATTATATAGATTTATTGCTTTTGGCTGGTTTAGATTGTGTTGCTTTTGATTTGTTGCTACAGGATGGCTGAAAATATGAAAAATTAAATTTCACAAAAATCTCAAAATTAGTGGCGTTTTTAAAAAAGCGCCGCTAAAGGACACCAAACAATAACGGCTTTTGTGGGAAAAGCGCCGCTAAAGAACATGGCCTTTAGCGGCGTTTGCGGAAAAAGCGCCGCTAAAGAACATGGCCTTTAGCGGCGTTTGCGGGAAAAGTGCCGCTAAAGAACATGACCTTTAGCGGCGTTTATTTCTATAAACGCCACAAACGTTAGCGGCATTAACATCAGCGGCATTTTTTGCAGCGCTTTCAAAAGCGCCGCAAATACTTTTTGCAGCGCTTTCAAAAGCGCCGCAAATTCTTTTTGCTGCGCTTTTTAGCGCCGCCAAAAGGCCTAAAAAACGCCGCTAAAAACCTGTTTTGGTGTAGTGTGAATGACTATTATGCTAATGATTTAAGGTATGTTACGTGAGTAAGAATTTGTAAGTACATAGTGAGATTTGGGAGTCATGTATGGTTTACGTAAAGTAAATTATTAATTAAGTTTTGTTTACATGTATTTGAACTTACTAAGCATCTCGTGCTTACGTGTCGTGTTTTTCTTGTAGATTTCGTGAAGCCTAGTAGATTAGAAGTTCAAGTCGGAGCATACACACTATTAATCTCTTAGTTTGGTAGATGTTTTGAGTTACTTTGGAAGTTGGTTATGAATGGCATGTATTAGGACTTTTGGTTGGCATTTTCCATGTTTTTGGTGTTTGGTACTTATTTTGGCAGCATTTTGTGGTCATGTATATATGTTTGGTACCTTGATCTAGTGAATTAGTTGTAAAAAATTTAGATCTTTTGCTTAATGTTTGTGATGATGTATATATAAGTGGTTTAAATATGTATGAAGTGAAATGGAAGTTTGAGTACTTTAAAGTATATGTATTTAAGGTGTTAGTTTGATTTGGAATTATGGATTCTTTAAAGTGTGATTAATTGGAAAATTGGCTATGTGATTAGTTTGCTTATCATGAATCTAGGTACAAATGAGTTTCGTGGTTGATAAGTCTTTGAATTGGTTCATTTTGGATTATAAATTGTGGTTTCAATGAAGGCACATTGGTTAGGCACCTAGGTTGATTTATTTTTGGAATTTTTTGATGTATTTGAATGTGTTTTAGCCATATTAATGTATCTTGAGTTGGTTTAGTTTGGTGCCCAAGCAATTGGGTTTGAATTGGCTTGCATTAGGGGTACTTTGTGAAGCACACGGGCTATCACACAACCGTGTGCAATACACGGTCACAACACATGGTCGTGTGTCTTTTGAATTTTAGGCGCAGGATGAACCACACGGTCTCAGAGAGTTACACGGCCTAGCAACACGGTCGTGTGACCAAACTTCGAATGGACACACGGTCTAGCACACGGCCTGTGACATGGCCATGTATCTCATACATCGAATACTCACACGGTCTGGGCTATGTCACATGGCTTTGTGACCCCTGTTTCCAAAATTTTACATTTTTATAATTTTTTGTTTTGCTTCAAAATGGTCCCCGAATGTTCCCAAACTATTTTTAGGACCCCGTAGGCTCAGTTTAAGGCTCATAAGTATATTTTTACTTGAACTAAAATGAACTATTGAATGTTTTATTTAATTTTCTTAATTATTTTTATTTTAAAATAAATGCTCCTATTTGTATAGAATATTTCGTAACTCTACTCCAGCGATAGAGACGGGTTAGAGGTGTTAAATTAAGAGTCATTTTGAAGGAAGAAACTTTCTCATGAACCCTACTACTCACATATATATAATCCACTCTCGTTTACTAGACTTTGACAAGTGTCAAGAAGTTTTAGAATTTACCCTTCCCAAATGCCTACAGAATCCGAAAGAAACATAAATGAGAGTCTTGTCCAAAACCTATTTGACCAATCAATTTAATTAGTTTATAACCAGATCTAGTTACCAATACTTACTCTTCACAATGCTTGAACAAACTAGGCGAATTATACCTTTGGTGGTAACCTACACAAAGCTTACTTTTCTTTTATCATTTTTTTCTTTTATTGAAGAACACTTCAAAACTAAATCATGATATACTTCCATGGGAAGATACTTAATTCGCCAAGACATTAGTTTGTCAAAATCTTACAATTTGGCAAACTAACCACCAAAGTGCGTCAGAACAAACGTCCCGTCTATGCGCCTTCAATTCAAATCATCATATTTGGGGTGTGATAGCTTCTTTTCTTTTGATTTCCATGTTCATTCTCTTTATTTTCAGTATGAGTAGCTAAACCTAAAGGGGGTTGGTTAATGGAGATGAGGGTAAGCTATTTTTTGGACAAAGGACTAAATCATAATAAATTGGACTAAATCAAATAGACTTAAAAACTTAGGAAGTGATGCCCCTAAGGGAATATATAGGCAAGTGAGACAGAGAGGTAATCTTTTTGCTCACCCATTCATTAGTCCCAAATTAATATGTAAGATTGAAAGATAAATCGGATTAATTCGTCTAAGTTGGTAAAATTGAGATCGAAAGATAAAATTGAGCCACTTAGTAATTTAAGCAATTTAAGTCCCTCGTTCAAGGACTGAGGAACCACATCAAAATCAACCAACCACCGTTAGTCATTTATTTGGTTAATTTCTTAGTTTTATACTTTTTGCAATTTAGTCCCTAGATTAGCTTATTTAATTTTCTTGATAAATTTTATTGTAATGATTTGTCATACTATAATATCGTATCATTAGTTGTTTAAAATCTAAAGTGTATAATATTTTTCACTCAATCCCATCTCATTTGGGTTCGATCCTTGGAATACTTCGATGTTCCATTGTAACATTACAAATATTACAACTGACTTGTACGTTTGCAGTAAAGCCATGCTTTAAAATTGTTTTATAAAATGTTTGTTTTATGCACACGTGCAAATGCGGTCAAAAATTCAAACAATGCCTTAGGTCATCCCTAAGCATCCCACTATACACAATTTCTTTCATGCTTCAAATTAAACCGAATGAAAAATAATCAATTCAAGCATTCATGTCTCTACTAGTATCTATAAGACTTATATCTCATATAGCATCACCAAACATTCTTACCTAGGTACTTATAATCTATTATGCAATTTAACTAAGTAACCTAATAAATTTCCTTAAAATAATCAAATTATCTTACACCAATAAAAATTTCATGCTTGACAAAAATCATTACATGTTTTATTATTTTCAACCACTATTCACAATATTAATATAATTCAAGCACCATGCAACAAAAACAATAATTTTTTTGTAAATAAATAATCAACTAAGACAACGAAAACACACAAACTAATCTTATGTACTTCCCCCAAACTTTAGAGCATACATTATCCCCGATGTAAAGAAAACATAAGCATGAATAAAGAAACTTCCCTAAAGGGTCATTTCCCAGTTTTCATGATAGTCTTGGGATTCTTATGTTCCGAGCGGATGGAAAAGTACTTAAAAAATACTACAACCAAAAAAATGAAATATAATTTAAATAAAATAAGAAAAAATTAGAATAAGAGAAAGAAGAAGTGTTGATAATGGATACAAAACGTCTAAATAAAGGAATTCAGATGAATTTGGCCCTCCAATGTTGCGATGTGGTGTTATTTCTTAGATGTCGTGACATTATGGGGCGGTGTCACGACATCAGGCCTAGTTTTTGGCTTCTTCGATTTTTTTTCTTTGGTTCTGTCACTCTATGGTATCTACACTTGTTGTGGAAAAAACTTAAACACAAATAAGATTAATAATAAAAATGAAAATGAAATAAAAACCACTGAAAATTAAAATAACAAATAGAAAATAAAGAAAATTATAAAAGTTCTAAAAAATTGGGACAATCCATGTCGCCACCATAGGAACTTCCAGCTGGTTCTCGACACTTTGATCCGACATTTGTTTTTCTATCGATGTATATGAACCAACCCCTTCAGTCGGTTCCAATGTTGTTCCTTATTTCTGACCGATGCGACATCCACATTATGAGCCATTTGATACCAAATCCGAGCCAGCCCCAAATTTTTTTTCTAGGGTATTATTGCCTCAAGCATCCTCCCCTCCATGTTACGTGAAGTTTTGGTCACTTTAGCTTTATTGCCCTTTTTGGATGAGAATAAATCGAACTCATCGACCTCTTCGACTGGCACTTTCTCTACTATGGCCATAAAGTGTATTGGCTCTTTTACACTTTCATTTAAGATCAGCTTAAGCTCCATGTTAGTAGTTACTTATAATTTTATGTTAGCGGCTACATCTACTGTTATTTATGTTCCTACATTAATTGGATCGGGTACACCTTTGGTTATCTTCAATTCTTAATCACGATCCCCAATTCTAAAATCTTATTGATTTCCATCATCTAAGTTTTCCTGCTTGTCAAGAGTACAATGGTCATCATGATCAGAGTTGAGAACATCATGTACAACCTCTTCCCGCCGAGGTAATGCCTCTGATATCTCTCGGAGCATTGTCATCTTTTGTTTCATCTTATCTGACATGTTTGATAACATTTTGGATGTTTCTTTGTTGGCTTAGTAGATTTAGTCATACTTAGATAGATGTTTATCCGGCTCACTTAAGGGTTCCTCCGAATACATGATTTTATCTTCATAATCATAACTCCCATACACATTATGAGATGGATTGTCCAAATATTTGGGCATATTGTATTCGTCACTATCACTCTACTGGTTTATTAAAGCTCCATTCAACCAAATCTGTCCTTCATTATTGTATCAATCGTCATACCAAAAAGACAACTTATCTAGCTCAGACCAGCTATCGTCATCATCAAATTTATCCATGCGTGCGTCTATGTTCTAAGTTGAAGGTTTGCTAGGCTCAATTGTTCCGCATGGTAATATCTCTTGTGGATTAGAAAGAGACTCTATTGGGTACTCGGGGATATCAATCTTTTTATCATCTAACTTATACAAAGATTCATAAGAATATCCTTCTTTTTCACATTTGTTATCCGAACTCCATTGGTCCATCAAAGCTCCATCTAACCAACTTGATCCTACGCCATCGTATAAATTATCCCACATCTTACCTTCATACCAACTGTAGTCATCATTAATTGCACCCATGATTAAATTTGTTTAATCAAAAAAGAAAATAATGAAAGTAAAACTAGAATAATAAATAAATAAAATTATAATACTATCTAACTCATTCATCTTTTGACTAATATTATCTTGCAAAGTAATTGATTCAATAACAATTATCACCATCGCGATCCCCAGCGACGGTGCCAACAACTTGACCGCCTCCCGACATACTAATGTTAGAAGTTAGAATACTGCTACAAAAGAAAAGAAATTAGGCAGTGTCCACAAGTGTACAAGTCAAATTCTAATATAGTTTGTTAGTACAACAAAGTACTAAAAGAGTACTCTTAGGGTCGTACCCAATGGATTGCAATTTGGGGAAATTTGCTATTAAGCTAATTACAGAAAATAATTACTAATATACTCGAGTCATGAATTAGTAGTGTTAATTTGGAAGCAAGATGATAATCATAACTATTTAAATTGAACAAGTCTAAATCTAATCCTAGGTTAATACATCAGTTTTTCTTATTCATTGTTTTGACTACACGAGTTCCTTTAGCCTAGATCCAATTGCTTTACCTAATTAACTATTAATGTAGGGCTTTATTCAACCAGATAGTCATCAACCTAGTTGCTCCTCTTAGCATCCAACTAACCTAATAAGTCGGAAAGAACTAGTTATCACTCTATGTCATAGGTCAAGCCGGGTCAAGGTAAGGTTTTCACAGTAGGCAATATCAATTTTGGGTACATTCTTACCTTCATGACTTCCTAGGGTCGTCAATCCTAAGGTTTTAGGTTCTTCCTTTCCCAATCAATTGATCTACTAAGAAACTCTACCTTCCAATCAATTAATTAGGTTAATACAGTTGAAACATGTGAAATATGTATAAAGCATAAATTGATTCTAATATTTACACAAACATTCCATTAACAATGTTAAAGAAAGAGATATAAAAAATAAAATAAAGGAAAGAGATGCTCATGGATTTCATCAATGTAAAAGTGTGGCACTGAATTAATCTCTTCTTGCGATCATCTAAAAACATAATAGGATCTTCTAATTACACGAACATAGAATAAACTAAGTAAAAACTACGAACGAAATAAAAACCTAAGAATAAGTTTTGTCTCTCTAAAATTGTGTTTAATCTGGTTACAATGGCCATGCTATAGGCTAAACTCATAATATTAAAGCGCCTAAACTATCATTGAAGTGCTTAGAATTTGACTAGAAAAATACTCCTAATTGCCCTAAAAAATACAGCTGATACATGCAGGGATTTTTTCGGTGCACAAAAGTCGTGTTGGAACATAGGCCCGCGATGTTGCAACATGGTTGATGTCGCGACAAAGTAGGGGACGTGTCGTGACACAACAGGTAGTTTCGGTCCAGGACTTGTTTTGCTTCTATCTTCGATGTTGCAATATTGGTGTCTTGGTGTCGTGACATGGGTATCAGTTTCGACCTGAATATGCATATTTAAGTTCCTATTTGTCCTACAAGACCATGTAACTTTATTTAGATATCTAAGATGTAATAAAAACTACTAAAAAACATAAATCACTACTTTAAGCATGAAAACATAGATATATACTAAGATGGTTTGATTTACTATAAAACAAGCTACAGTTATGTGTAAAAAAAGATGTAAATAATAGTGTAATTCATGGCAGATCAATCATATCGTAACATGAAAAGATAGTTTGTATTAGTAGACGAACCTCAAAAATGTCCTTAGTTTAATCAGAAATGAGCAAATCGATTGAAAGAATAATATGTCATCTATCAAGTCCAATTTGGGAGATGCTTTGTCTTGGGAATTGGACCAAACGATTCTCAAAAGATAAAGACATAAATGTGATTGACTAGACTGATAGTACATTGAACAGGACCCAAGAAGAATAGATCCTGATTCCATTTATAGATTTATTCACTTGTGACATTCATAGTGTGGCGTACCTAAATCGTAAATGGATGATGGACTATGTATGCATGACTCGTACACTTTGATGTAAGTAAAAGCCTGAGTTTAAATAAATAAGGGATCGAAAGCTAGTGCATTGGGTGTACAACTTCTGCATTATGTAGTGTCATTCACAACAGTGGAATTCATAGCCCGGAACATGGGTAAATGATATCCTCTCATTGGCATTACATGGTTAATAAAAGTAAACATGGCCACGAGTCATCCGTCATTGTGATGGATGACTTGATCACCATATGGTAGTGATTGATTTTTTATGAAGGAAGATGTAATTGTTATCATGAGATAAAATAGGATCATATTGGGAGAACGGATATTATCCCAAAGAAATCAAGGATATCCTGTGAGGGTAACACACTTATGACAAGGTTATTGGACGAGCACTAAGTAGTTATTTTTGTAATGGTATGTCATTAGGGAGAGCTCAATCACGATACTATAGTGGATAGACTTCATGACTAAATGATTTTATAATGAAAAGGCAAAAACCTGGAACTTAATTATAAATCATTTGATCCCTAATTACATATGTCAAATCGGTCCCTCTGCTAGCTTATTGAAACCATAAATGAATTGCATGTTTAAATCAAAATGAATGGAATGGATAGAAATAGAGAAATGAGAAACATTCAGAAATGATTATGCTTTTCTCAAAAATAGAGAAATGGAATGTAACAGCCCACCTGGCGAAGTCTCTGCATTTGGTTACTGCTTGGCTTATAGTTGGTAACATAATGATAGATATGAGTAAGTAAAGTGTTGTCTTAGCTAAGTATATATTATGTGTATTGCACCATTTGGCAAAGTATAGATATGAGTAAGTAAAGTGTTGTCATAGCTAAGTATAGGTATGAGTAAGTAAAGTGTTGTCTTAGCTAAGTATAGAATTATGTGTATTGCGCCATTTGGCAAACTCCTAGTTTGGCGAGCTCTAAGGTTTGGTGGACTCTTTTGTTAAGTATCCGCCCAACCCAGAGGCTTTGGACGAACTTATTAAGTTCGCAGTGTTTAGGTTTGTTTATTATTTTAATATGGTAAGTTAAGTTGAGATTTAATTAAAACGAAACTAGACTACTATAGATGATAAGACTTAAATTATGTTAAGTGCACTTAATCACAAGTATCAAGAGTGTTAGTGGAATTATTTGATTTCTCCACTAATCTTTGTCTCCATGCTTAAGTATATAAAGATAGCGGTGGTCTTTCTAAATACATTTACATTTTCTTCTTCGTTCTTGATTTCCTCTGAAACTTTCTGAAAATCTAAGTTTAAAAAATTTCTTCAAAGTGAAGGTTTGTAGTATGCAACTAACTTATACGTCAGTACCAGCTCATTGGTAATTATTGATGAATCCTAAGTTATCCTCAAAGTCATTTACTTATTTTTTGTTTTGCATTCATAGATGTTAACTGTTGTGTCAGGAAGGAAACTTCTTGATTCTAGATTAAGTGCATGCATGATCAGATTTGATAAATTGATGATCTGATATGTATAATTATCTTTCTTTCAACTCAAGAAGCTAACGAAGGTCAAGTGGTAAAGGCAAAGGGCCTATTTTGTAGATTTTTCTAGAGTTCCTTCTTACATGCATGTGTTGTAGTTTCATTATTTTATAATCCATGTAAGGTAAGTATTCTTCTTGTGTAATGGATGAAAAAAGTATGTGTGGATAATTGTTATCCAGAATCATTAGTCTAAATTATGTTTGTCTGTGATATGAAGTAAGCGCCATCCTTCATGCTTAAGCCACTACCACCTACTTCTAATATGTATGATATGATCTAATAAGTGGTGATGGAGATGAGGAGATATGTTTGTGTAGCCTCCAATAGGGCATCTATATTGCAAACTAGACTGGCAGATCATGATAAAACATGTTATTCTGAATGAAAATGATATAAGGAGATAAGGGGGAGAATGTATGTGAATGAGACTGAATGATATACTTTTGTTTCTGAATTCTAGGTACATGGTTGGCATGAATATGGGTTGTCTGCGTTATTTTAAATTGGCATACAATATACGCCCAAGTGATAAGTAAGTTGGTGTATTGAGTATGTCTATGTTCCGTATGCATCATTGGCCGTACTATGTTTAATGTGTGTAAGTCCTTTAGAAAGGTTCAATTGTACTATCAGTAATATTATGTATGATTTTCTTTTTGGAACTCACTAAGTTCGTATAAACTTACTCTGTTACCTTTTCCTTTTCATGTTTGTTGACTAAAGGAAGACTTTGTTTGAAGGACTATGCAAAAGTGTTGCTTTTTATAAGCTGAATGTTTTGTATCTTGCATGACTCATGGTGTAACGCCCCAGAATTTTTGTTTTTGTTCTTGCGAAGGTGTGACACAATTGTGCATCTGCTTCAGTGCTTAAGTCTTCTGGGTGTGTGAGAGGTCCCAAGTTCAAGCCAGGACTTGGGCAAATTTTCGTATTTTTATGAATAAGCCTATCTTTGGTCAGTAGGCTTTTAAGTAAAAGTTGGCAAATAATTAACAGAATGGGCTTGCTGGTCTGGTGGATAAGTGGAGTGTTAGTGTGAAGGAGGTCCTATGTTCAATTCTCTGTGATGGCGTAGAGATAGTATTTTTGCTCCAATTTCGGTTAAGAGTTGTGTTGGGGAAAAATTATGAGTAGTTGTGTTTTAGTGGGTTAATAGGGAGTGAATTTAGGAGATAATGGGGGAGAAGTTATTAGAAAATAATCTGATTATCTTTTTGTTGCAGAAAAAAAAGTAGAGTTTCGATTTTCTCTCCAATTACCCAAATTTTTTCTGACGTTTTCTTCTTCTTTTTTCCCTCCTCTGCCGATTCTTTCCCTTAGTTGCTGTCAAAATTTCCATTTTCCCATTCCGTTTCTTTCGTTATTTTCCAATTGATTTGGTTCTTCATTGTTGGTTGCGTGTGTTCGGTAAGTAACGGTTTTGTCTATTGTTAATCGTTCTTGGTTAATCTCTGTAAGGGGGATTCCTTTTTGGTGTTTAGGAGTTAATCAAGGGGCTAGTGATTTTGAATCGACGCTGTAATTGTGTAAAGTCGTGGTTACTCAAGCGAGGTAAGGGTTTTGTTAGGTTTTTAGTCGAGTTCCTTCCAAAATTGGTTGATTAAAAACGAATTAAATGATTAATCTAGAGATTTGTTAGTTGATTTTTAGGTTCTGGAGGCTTAGGAGTGCTTACGCATCAGAAACGATACCAGGTGTGTACCCAAAATGCAAAAAATGAGATTTGACGAAAAGCAAAAATTGCTTGCTGTCGAGAAATAAGAGAAATAAGAGAAAATTATACAAAAAATGTAGAAAAAGGAAATAAGGGTGTTATAAACTTGGAAATCAATATTCTGCACTAAAATAGTTTTGGACAGTAGCAATAGTCTAAATTTGAAAAATCATCAAAAATAGTGGAAAATGAGTTAGAGGTTGAATAAAATATGAAATTAAATTTTATTAAGTCTAGTTTTTCATGGACGAAACAGTGTAAGCAATGAAATTGTAAGTTATGAGATGTAATGAATTTTGTGAGACAATGTCAGAATGGTTTTGGGTTCCCCTATTCTGACTTTGAAAAATCATAAAAAAATTGTAAAACAATAATTAGGGGGCTTAAATTTATATGTTTAAATCCTTAATAAGTCTGTTTACAAGAGAAATAAACAGAAACATCATCCAAATTTCTTACTAAGAGATAAATAATTTTAGTAAGGAAAGGTTGAAGTGTCAAATAGTAGAATAGGGATAACTTTTAAGATTTTACTGCACTTATTTGATAAGCTATAAATTCTAAAAATTTTATGGTAGAAAGGTATTTAAGTCTAGTTTTGGAAACATCAAGAAGATCTTAATTTGGAATTCTGTAGCTCAAGATATAAATAATTTAGTGACAATGACTCAAGTAGAAAGCTCCGAATGATATTTGTACTGAGCATGTTAATATCTGAACTGAATATATGTACTGAAAATTGCATAATAGCATATCATCCATGTTATGTTGCATTGCATTGGGTTGGGGGATGTTATTTGGAGGAAGTATACTGAAAGGCTTTAAGCCTAATTTACTGGAAGCTCAGTTACAAACTACTATTTTGTGCTGCATTCGGTACTACTTGGAGTGTAGGGATGGGTGGGTTGATTATATCCCCACATGAAGTGTAGGGTTGGACGGAGACGGTGTGTAGAAGCTGGATGGGTAGGATTTTGCTACTGCATAACTGTTACTGCTACTAATACTGTGATGGGCTGAGGCCCTACTGCATTTTTGACACTGTATTGAGATGGGCTAAGGCCCAAACTGTCACTGATATTGAAAATGGCTTAGGCCCAAGACTGTTCAACTGTGAACTGTGTATATTGATTGTTTGTTTGTTTCTGCGGGATTATACACCGAGTTTACGTAAACTCACCCTTTTTGTTTTTTTCACCTCAATCCATTAACATTTCTTTCCGTGTGCTAGCTTCATTTTCTTCCTCTTCAATTTCTTACAAAAATAACAAAAAGATCATAAATTCCATAGTAATTAAATAGTCACTAGTATAACGCAACAACAACAATATCTTGAAATAAATATGAGATTATGCGAAAATGAGATGAAAGCTTCAAAACCCATACCTTGAATAACCCATTTATCACCCCTATTAAGCTCTCTCTCTAAGATTCAAACCCTAACTTATTGGGTGACAGAGATGCTGAGGGAAATGGCTCAATCAAGGTTTTATGATGAATATTTTATAAAGAAATGACGAAAAATGGTGAAAGATACGGAGAGAAATGAGTAGAAATGGTGAAACAATGAAGAAACGTGGAGAAACTTCTCCTTCCTTAAGTGGACTAGCAAATAGAAATAATGTAAAAAAATACTCCTTAAAGTATTAACGATACCTTCGGTCATTGAATGTAACACCGCCTTACCATGGACTATCGTCAATTTGGTTAAGGGTGTTAACCAAGTCCTTGTACTCTTTGTACATTTGAAATTTAGTCACATTGATTTTATTTCAAAGAATTTGGTCTCTCTACTATTCAGATTTAAAAATGTAAGTCCAATTGTTAACACCGTTAAAAATAAACTTTTAAATATAAGTTCATTACAATATCATTTTTTGTTATATAGCTACTAAGTGAATTTTTTTATTCAAAATGTCATAGTAGTGAATTTAGCAAAAGAATTTTTACGATATTAACAAGTCGATCTAAGTTTTAAAATTTGAAAAGTAAAGAAACTAAAGTTCTAAAAATAAAAGGATAATTTCAATATTTTACGTGAACTTTTATCCAACTTGTAATTTGATGCATAAATTTTAATTATACATATGAAACTTTGATGTGATTCAAATGTATACATGAACTTTTATTTTAGTTGTATATATTTAATAAATAAGTACATAATTTATTTTTATATTAGATAAATAAAACTATTTGTGTATGCACTATATAAATGTAAAATGATGTCATATCAACAATTGTATTAGCAATTTTTAAAATTGAATCAAATTAAAATTATATGTATGAAATTATACAAAATTAAAGTTAATGTATATTGCATATTAAACTCAAATTTATATGTAATTTTGAAATTAACCTAAAATTAAAAATTAAAAAATTAAATTTCAAAATGTAAAACTTATTTCTATGTTTTCTTCGATGTGTTTTAATTTTAAAATTAATGTTTTTGAAAAAGTAAAGAAACTTGTGGTACCACACATCCTATTCTCCATCCCTTTGTTCCCTCACTTTTCGGATAAGCTTTTTCATTTTTGTGTAATTTTCTTCTCCTCATCCTCCAAATCAAATCCAACGCCAAAACGCAAAATATCATTATCTAAAACGCAACTTCCACCTCTCAATCAAACCAACTGTACATAAAGAGAGAAGAAAAAACCCTTTCAAACCCAATCCAATTATGCTTTTCTTCAACTTTCCCACATACCCTTTTGTCTAAATATCTTGGGAAATAAAATTAAATATCTTGAAAAATAAAAGGAAAAGATGTCAGTTTTGGCAGCGAATTCTCAAATTCTGTCCCGAGAAATCTATCAAAGATACCAACAACAACAGCTTTGGAACAATGGAAGCTGTTTGTTTTCACCAAAGAATTCTGGGTATTTTGGGTCTGATTGGAAGGATAGAAAATGGAAGAATAAAACCGTGAGGAGCAGAGAGTGGAGGGTACAGGCTCTTTGGCCTGATTTGTCAAGACCCAGTGCGATTGAGATGGAAACCATCAACGACTCTGATCACCTTGATCAGATTCTGGCCCGTGCTCGACAGCTCTCTCAGCCTATTATCATTGATTGGTTCGTTTCATCTTCTCTGCAACTCTTACCTTGTTGAACAGAGTAAAGCCTTGCCTTTCTCCAATTTAATTTTTTTTGAATTGTGATTGCTGGTAGGATGGCTGCTTGGTGCCGGAAATGCATCTATTTGAAGCCAAAGTTGGAGAAATTGGCAGCTGAGTTCGATACCAAGTAAAGTTATCTTTACTCAAAAGTGTTGATATTTAATACACTCACTTTGCTGAATTTTACACATTTACTATAAAAGCAAAATGGTTCCACACCATCTAAAATTTTTAAAAATAAATTCTTATTAACATTGTTTAAATTAACTGATTGCTTTTGGAGATGGCATTATATCTGTACACCTTTAAGGATTTAACGTATCCAAAACAGATACTTTTATTTATTTATTTATTTCCATATATTAAGGATATTTGAATAAAAATTCTAAGTAGGAGTTGTACTCATTTGAATTTTTGGTAAATTTTAAATATTCATGTCTGTAATACATCTTCAAATAAGATGATATAATTATTTAAATATATGAGAAGGAACTAAAAAGTTGGAACATACATACGTTAGCTAATATATCATCGACCTCCAAGTTGGTAGTTGGCGTCGAAAACTGGTGCAACTTTGAAATGCTCTTCTCATGTCATGATTTAATCACGTGTTGTTATTTTATTGACAAATTCTTATGGAATATATGTTAGAATCAAATTCTATTACGTGGATGTCAACAAAGTACCTCAAGCTTTAGTGAAGCGGGGAAATATCTCTGTATGTAAATGCTTTGCTTTGTGTTCTATGTTTTTTTTCTAATTCAATTATAACAAAATTATTTCACTTCTTTTTTAATTGTTCCTGTTTTTGTATGCAGAAAATGCCAACAATTCAGGTATGTTCACCGCAAAACAAAAATCTGAGTTCTTTGATATTAATAATGATTAATGAGATTTCAAAGGAAGGATCTAAAAAAGGGAAAATAATTGCAGTTATGGAAGGATGGAGAGATGAAAGAAGAAGTAATTGGAGGGCACAAAGCATGGCTTGTGACTGAAGAAGTGAGACAAATGATCAAAAAATTTGTCTGAATAATACTGGGGATTATTTTCACTTTTTTTGATGTAAAATTGTAAGATGATCATGAGAAACTGATGATGGTATTCTCACCACCAGCCATACGTAAACTTTTTATTTGTACAGTAAAGTTAATTCCACAAATTAAACAGTGTTGATGCATTAAGGTAATGTTGCAATTTGATTTTATGAAAATTATATTGGCAATTACACGGTGTCGGTGTGCAAGAACGAATGTATGGTTCAGCATTTCTTTTATCTTCTAAACACAATTATTCTTCTCAATATGCCCATGTACTGAAGTGCATTCCTAAAGAGGCCTGATGAGTGAAAACAGAACATAAACATCATTCCAAATCCAAACATATGTTGTTACATAAAGCAAAGCAAGTTTCACAATGGCATAATTCTCAAAAATACCCTCAACATTTAATTTTTTTTAGAAATCAACCAAATTTTAACAGGAAATGTGAGTTGATCATCAATCAAACTGTATGTCAACGAAATAGCCTATGTGGCATGTCACATAAGCACGAAGTCATAGATGACATTTATAAAAGCAAAATTAGTTAACAATTTCTTTTTTAAAATTTATTTCCATCTTTATTCTTGTCCTCTTTTTTCTCTAACTACTGTCGCCATTATGTTCAACCATCGATTGGTCAGATTTTCAAATTGACTTATTTATTATAGTATTTGAGAGGCAGAGCCATAGATTTCTAATTTCTAATTCATTTTTTCTTCTCCTTTTTCCTACTAGATCTAGTAGTATCTAAATCGAATTTCTTTTGTTTTCTGAAAAAATGTATGTGTTTGATAAATAGTGAAAGACCAAGAGAAAAAAAGGAAAATATCGAACTGTGTAACAACTACTTTGGGTGGTGTTGTTGAAGAAGTGAAGACTTAGAAAGAAAAGAAGGGTTGGTTTGATTCGGTTTTGAAAGGGAAGCTGAAGAAATGGATTACAACAACGATGAGTAAAATCCTTTTTTCTATTGTGTTCTTATGGTTTCAAAATGCATGTGTTTCTATGTTTGTTTCAGCTTTTTTTTTTTCTTTCTTTTTTAATATTTCATTTGAGGATAAACTTGTGATTTTCTTTAATTCTAAGTCATTTAGAAATGGGTATGTTTTGATTTTTACCATAACTAAAATGGGTAATTAAGAGAGTAATATGAAAGTATGGGCTCTGATGAAAATAGTGGTGGGTCATTGTGTTTTTTTTCTTTTTCATTTGTAACTTTTTATTAGCTTAAACATCAATGCTCAAAAACATAAGAAAGAAAGAAAGAAATGAGGGATAAGCATCTTTGAAATTGGTTAAATTTCTTTACCAAATTATCTACCGTGGTTGAGTAACAGTCAACTGAAGTTTTCTATTAACATTGAGAATTTCAATCAAAAAAAAAAAAATTCAAGAGCATAAAACCAAAAACCCATAAACATTGAAGGTATTTTTGACAATTATGCTTTTCACAATTAAAATGACTTAAAACCAATCTAATGAGTTCTTTTTATTTACTTGAAACTTCAAATAATGTTCAAAAGGGGCAAATTACCAAAAAAAGCCCTATTTTTTTAAAATTTACGAAAATGAACCCGATTTTTTATTATTTACCGGAATGGGCTATTTTTCTCGAAATCGAGTCCACGTCAGCGCGATGTCAGGGGACGTGTCAGAACATCGCGTCCACGCCAGCGCGATTTGCTTACGTGGACATAAATCGCGCCTACGAGGACGCGATTTGCTGACGTAAATGAACAGTTTATGTTTTTTAGCTTGGAAAACTTTGAAAGGCCATAACTTTTGGCTCGGTTGTCCGATTGAGACGATTTTTTTTATTTCGAATAACTTTTCGAGATTTACGTGCTGACAAACAGCCGAAGGCAATTTGCCACAATTTTCGTCGAAAAATATCCTTTTTTACCCCTAAATTTTAATTTTTCGGTTTAAAATTAAATTTTGAAACATTCAAATCATTATTTTCCTTATTTATTTGAAGTAAACACCGATTTTTTTTACAGAATTGTTGTATTATTTTTACTGATTTGACACGTGTATAGAATAGGTCCGATAAATCGTTAGAACATAAGTAATATAATTAAAATAATAACAGTATTTCTATAATATGTCAATTAATTAGTTTAGCTTAATTGATTAAGATGCTTGCTCTTTTCCCATAGTACCTTGGTTGAATCTTCTTGCCAATAAATTTGAATCTTTTTCGTACTTGTTGCATTTATTTTTTTTAATAAATTAACTCTTCAATATTACATTAATATATATTATTAGTACAATAATATAGACAGATTGACAATTTGAGCTACAACATTATGAATATTAACTATAATACATAATTTGAGCTACATATTACAGTAATACATTAATACGTATTATTAGGGACAAAATACCAAAAAAAAGATAAATTACACATAAAAAGGGGTATTTATACTTTTTTTTAAAACCGTTGGGTACTATTCACGCGCGGGCCGAAATCGCGTCCACGTCAGCGCGAGTTGCTGACGTAGCAACAAATCGCGTTTCTTGACGCGTACCCTGACATCGCACTGACGTGAACGTAATTTCGCAAAAAATAAACCATTCCGGTAAATAATTAAATAATTGGCCTATTTCGGTAATTTTTTTAAAAAAATGGCTTTTATTAGAAAATTGCCCGTTCAAAAACAGTAAAACAGTAAAACAAAACTTACTTAATCATAATCAGCCCAAAAACCCCAAAATTAGTATAAAAAACAGAAAACCAAACTAGGCCGCCGATAGTTTAAAAATCTAAAAAAACCGAATCAAACCAAATCAAATTCAACCCTTAAAAAAATGCTTAAATGACGATTTAAGTGAACCAACCGAGTCATTAACTTGCATCACAGAAAAGAACCTCATTGGCCACAATTTCAATTTGAATAGAACAAACCAGAGTCCTGTATGTCCAAGACATGAAAATTGCGGACCCAGCGGACACATCACGTTACATGAAGAAATGGCCTTGGAAGGGTTCAATGGAAAGAACAAAGAATCCACCTACCTCAGCTATTATCTTGAAAGAGTATGGAGAAATAAATAAAGACGTATGTTAGCACACCTATAGCTCTAACAGCACAGATGAACTCGCAATCTCATAGTGTCCAAGCAGGGACACCCCACTAAACATCTATGTCAACTTTTTCTAGGTGAAAGATTTCATCACGCTATGCAGAAATACATAATAGAAAAGGAGAATACAAAGTAACAGTTCTTAATAAAGCTAAAAGGCCTAAGCGAATGAATTGAAGTTTCTGAATGAAAAATGAATTTAATCATGTCCAACCTAAGAATCCTTGACATGCTACCTAAAAGACATTGGATTTGGAGCTGTTATTTACACATAAAACACATGCAATGCAACAAATATCTGCTACTAACCGTTCTATCTTCACTAGTTACATCTTGGAATGTTCTCCACTAAAAGAGTAATCAAAGTGTCTAGTTGGAGGCTTTGAGGCTCATGCGCCTTATAGAACTGTAAACACATCTTAATCCCTGTATAAAAAGCTCTCTTTTTAACTCTTTTCTATTATAAGACATTTCCAATGAGATGCATATCCAAAACAACAGTTAACTATATGCCATCAATTGAGGAACAACAATTTGAATATTTCCTCTTCTAACCTCATGATCGTTTTGTTGTACCTACGCACACTCTGAATTACTTGGCCAAAGATGCTTCCTGCTCTTCACAGGGCCAACACTGTTGGCACAGAAACAAGTGCTTCATTTTGAACGATTAAACACATTAAATGCAATACCACAGCCATATGTCAAGTAGCTAGATTATCATGCCTGCTCCGACGGCAGAAACAAAATCATGTCTCCACTTACATCCTCAAAGAAAAACAAACTACAGAATCAGTAGCTAAGTTAACCGTGGTCCAAGCACCAGATATGATGTAAACCAAAAAAAATACTTCAAAAGCAATGGGCAATCCAAAATCTACATTAACTAGATTGTTAATTTGCTTGAAAATAAATAATCACAAACTACGCAGAGAAAATTCTTAGTAAAAACATGGACAACATAGTGAAGCAACCCACAAACTTCACATTGCCCGTGAGCGATTGATCATTCTAAGACCCAATGCAAAAAAAAAAAGCCTGTATGCTTCTAACAGAAGAAAGAGAACAATAAAATTTGAGCTTTGTTTTCAGTATCATCAAGATCAATACATTAAAGCAGCAGAGAATTAAACCATTCACTCTTAAGTAACATCATAACACTAACATATACTGAAAGTATATACATCCTCAAGGAGACACTATGCGCACTGACAGACTTATAGTGAAGTTACTGGCAAGGCAACATTTTCATCATTCTCATTATTATAAGTTTAAGGGGATAGATTAGATATCGGCAAACAAGACAACAATGACACTCAGTCCAAGTTTCAACTTTAAAACCATGAACCAGTAGACCAAGATCAGTCTTGCAAAGTCTTATAAATTTTTCACAATAAGATAGCTGAAAGAAAGAAGTGTTCATAAAGTTCCAACAATTCAAAACCAAAAAAGAAAGACTATTCCTCGTTTCGGAATAAAATAAATCATATTCCAAAACCAAATACTGCTCGTATCTTATTGAAAATAAGGTCTCTCCAACCCCTCTCAGTGTTCTCCACCACAGTCGCATTCCCATATCTGCATGACAAATCAAAGCAAAAACAGAAGTAAAATCAATGACCCAATTCAGAAAGTAAGAAATTAGCCATCTTGCGCAATAAAACAAATAAAAACCAACCTGTCCTCCTCGGGAACATCTAAATGCGTGAGTTTGATTATAGTAACCCCAGGCTCAGGCTCATTGAAAACAAGTCTTACCTGCAACAACAACCCATTAAAGATAAGCCATCATTCGACCACACTGTATTCCCAAAATCCTGAAGAACAGGCAAAAGTGGAATCCATTAAACTTACAGTAGAATCAATCCCGTCGGGCCAACTCCCAAATCTCCATCTCTGAGCAATCAACTTCCCTTCTTGCAACTCCAAGTTAATGCCAGTAACCGATCCATCGAAAATACTAAATTGACCACCGACTTCTTTACTTATCCTAGCATTACTCTGAGTAAACCCTTTCCATCTATTCTCATCCATCAAAATCTCATACATATCCTTAGCTCTACAATTAAACTTCTCCAACATTGTAATCGTCTTAAACCCTTTCTTCCCTTCCTTCTCCACTTCCTTTTTGGGTTCCTTCTCCACCCCAACTTTCTCCTTAGAAACTGCAGCTGAGTTACTATTACTAGTAGTAGTATTAGTTTTGGGAGCCGATTTCTTGGCTTCCAATTCATCTTTAACGGGGCCACCTTTCGCCATAGCTTGAACAAAATCCCTCACTTTCTCCAAAACCAAAGGCTTCCCTTTGGCCAGCATCGCTTCCTTCAAGGCTTTACCAATGGGTCCTTCGTCTTTAACCGTCACCTTAACTTCCGGATCCTCGTCAGCATTTTCATCCGAAATGTACGGAATCTCGAGGTTACCTTCAGCTTTCAACAGCGTCTTCCCTTCCCCATCTTTGGCTTCGCCTTCCCAGGATACACTCAAACTGATTTCATATCCGGGAATGACTTTACCCTTGCGAATATTAACATAGGCTTCGCCGTCGACCTTTTCGACCTTCTTGGTCTTGATGCGGAGATTGCCTTGGCCGTCAAGGATGGTGAGATCCGAAAGCGATTTGGTGAAGAACATTTTTGACCAGGGGAGGCAATCGGTTTCAGCCCAGTGCCAGTTGTGGACGTTAGCACCGTCAGGTCTTTCCTCCACGATCCAGCGCTTGTCGCCTTCGCCGTACTTGGCCATTGATGAAAAAATCAAGACGAGGGTGTATTAGGGATTGAGAGAGATGTGAGGATAATAATGGAAGGGAGAGCTTAAAAGAAGCAACTGGGTGGGAGGGGCCGCTCTGGAGGGTTCGGGGCGGGGAGGTAGAAGAATCCAGAATGTGGGATAGATATATAAAATATTATATTTTAGGAAGGATCCAGAAGACTTCACTATTAGGAACTCTTCTGCTTTTAGGGTTTCTTTGTTGATGCTGTGCAAAGCTTATCGCATGTTTGGTATAAATATTGTAATTTTAAAACTTCCCCTATAAAATAAAACATTGATTTACTTAGATATGTTTGATTATGGATTTGTTAGCTTTTACCACCCAATGAAAAGTTGAAATTGTATATTATATCATCATTTTAAATAAAATTAGTTAAATTACATTAATATTATTAAATTGTTAGTAAATTTATGTTTTGGTCATTAAACTTTAAAGAATTTCAGAATGATCACTAAATTATTTCAAAGTTTTCATTTAAGTTATTAAACTATTTAAAAGTTTTTTTAAGTCACTAGGCTATTAAGTTATTTAAAAAAAAAGTTTGGCTAACAAGCTTCAAGCAATGTTTCGATGAACGATATGTGGATCAGTACCCATCGACAAGTATAATAACATATCTTAGATCTAAGTCGATTTAATAGTTATTGTCGGAGATTGGAAAAGAAAATTGTTTGGATTTTGGTTCGTAGATTTGTGGTGTTCAAAGTTGTTTCATGAGAAAAAAAAACTTAATCGTAGAAGGGAAGGGGAAGGAAAGCTTTCGATTGGTGCAGATGGGGCGAACAAAAAAGGCCATACGGTAGTATTTTAACAACCCAATTTCTTAAATGAGAACTTCTAAATAGTTCAGTCACCATTCTATAGCTTTTTAAAGTTGAGTGACCAAAACGTAAATGTACTAATAGTTTAGTGATGGTGGGTATAGTTTATCCAATAATTTAATTGAGAGAAATAATTAAATTTGTTTTAATTGATTAAATAAATAATATTTTGAGAACATAAAACTAGTATTGAGTTGGATAAATTATATAAGTTGTTTTAAAGACTATATAACAAATATATAGTTGTACCCAATACAAGAAAAACCTAATAAAGCCCACTTGTATTATTGTGGGTAGCACATTGGAATATTCCTCGTGTGTGTGCCACTCACCATGTGATGTCTAAATGGGAGTCCGTGTTTTTTTATTAAAATTGTATTATTTTTGTCTCCTCTTATTCAAATAGAACTTTTGTGGATTTTCCTTATAAAAAGGGACTATGGGATAAGTAAACATCACACCACTCTAAATGTAGTCATTGTATGATCGGTTCTTGAATTAGAGCCCACTCTTTAAGCAAACTGAGGGTGCGAGAATAGCGAAAAAGATCGTGTTTGTTGGAAGTCAAGAATCAATAAGTTCCGTTGAGTGAAAAACATATGTACTAATTTGGTAAAGTTCATTTCTATAAATAACACAAAATGGCTCAGGTTTTAGAAAAAAAATTAAAATTATGTTGTGTAAACAAGTTTTCCAAATTGATTTTTCCAACAATTTGTAATACCCATTACCTGGGATAACCCGACAACCCTAGCAACAAATGTCACATTTGGGCACTACAAACACTAAACTTGAACATCATCTAATTCCATTCATTTTAACCAAATTAAGCTCGTTTGGAGTGATTCTAGTCATTTCTAACCTATCTTCAAAGTTTGGTTGCAAACGAAGTACATTTAAAGCCTTTCCTGAGCAAAACTAACCAAACTGAGTGGTTTGAAGTAGAGGTATCGGTACCTCTGTGCTAGGTATCAATACCTAGGCTAAAACATTGTAGATTTTATCATTCTAACTCTTAGGTACCAATACCTGTCACTAGGGTATTGCACCCTAAGTGTAAGGGAGCCTTATACTTGCCCAAACACTCTTATGCCACAATCAATTTTATTCATTCTCATACATCAACCAATTTAAAACATAGAGCACCATCAAAACATCATTTAATACAACATATACTTCAAACAAATCTCAACTAAGTTCATAGAGCTAACAAAGTACTTAAGATTCACCAAGTATTTTCACTAGAAATCTTAAACATATACTTTAATTAAACTTATGTACATGCCATAAACTAATACCAAAGGATTGAATCCATACTCTTCCAAGCCTTGATATGTGATGAGACGAGTTGAGGTTCTAATTTCACTTTAAAGCTTCAAGTCGAATATTTACCTACGTATTGATAAATAATGTGTTAAGCTTGTGAAAGCTTAGTAAGTACTTCAAGAATTAAATTTACCTTTGCATTAATCAATATTGAACATTTAAATAAAACTTTGATAGAAAAAAACATTTAACACTAAAGTTTTCAAATAATTCCATTAAAAACCATTTACTTTTTCACTACTAATTCATTTCCCATTTCACTTTTATTTTCACTTACCACTTTATGCCAGCCCATAGTAGACTCAATAGAACATGCAAGATATGTGGAAATTCAATAAAGTATTAGCACTAAATTGCTTACACGATAATGCAAAGAAGTGTTGAATCATTGAAATGCTCCAAAGAGCCACTATCACTTTGCACTGAAGTGCATAATCACTGAGTTGCACCAGAATGCCACTTTCACTATGCACTGAAAGTTTACTAATGGCATGCCATCTATATCCTACTAGTTCACATCTTGTCTACTTTTGAAATTATAACATTATTAGATTCACTTTTACATTTCAATTAATCACTTATAAACTTTTACGTTCTTTACATTCTAGTCCCCATCATCATGAAATTCAATAACCCCTTTTATAAGACTTCAATATCACTTTATATGTAATTCACTTCCATATATCACTTAATTTATACACTCAAACATAATATTTAATTTACATGTTAATTTTACACATTTTACAAATTAGTCCTTTTTCCATACTTTTAATAAACTACATCTATCACTTTGTAATTGAAATTAAATTGATATAAACACACTCACTAATCAATTTCATATTAAATATTAACATATTCATATATAAATATTAATATAACTAATCTAACATAGTTTTACACTTATTTATTAGTTAAGTAACAATTCTTGATGTACTTACAAATTAAAGTTTGAATAAACTTCATTCTTATTTCTTTCACTCCTTAGCCATCTTAGCCATCTCATTCCCTTTTTCACCAACTTGAGATTCACCCCTCTTCTTATATAAAAATATACATGATTCAGGATTAATATAATAATCAAATATTATTTTCGTACACATTGACTGACGCATGAAATTAATGAAGAAACCTTATCATCCTTACCTTGGTCTCTTATATCAAAGTATAATTTCTATTTTCTCTCTTCTCCAATATTAACATAGCCCGTTTTCGGTAAAATCAAAATAGTGGTTTCAAACCACAAACTGAGTTTAAAAGAAATTTTTTATATATTATTTTATGGTCTATAGTACGATAATAATGTCATATGAAAATTTCGTAAATAAATTTTACCGATTACATGTTTAATTTGATAAAAGACCAAATTGCACAAAGTGTAAAAGTTGAGTTCTAAAAGCTAAAGAGATTAAATAGCTATAGAACTTTAAATTGGACTAAATTGGAAAGTAAAATAATAAAAGATGATAAATGATAAAATAATGAAAATATAATCATTTTTATCATCTTCCCCAAATTAAAAGTATGGAAACCTTAGCCATGGAAACCTAAGCTCAAGTCAACTTATTTTGCTTGATTAGATTCGGATAGACCTAATTCAGAGTTAGAACGAGGAAAGAGAAAGTGTCGGATTAGTAGATTTTACATACACAAATATTTGTTAAGGTAAGTTCGTGCAACTAAATTGTGTATATTTGTATGTTTAAATTGAATTTTATGTATGTATGTTGTAAAATTGACATGTATGAAGATCGGTCACATATCCGGTAATGCCTGAAAAGTATTAAGTCTCGTTTGAATAAATGAAATTCGATGGATACAGGATTCTCGTATTGGTTGTGGTCCTGCATATGTTGTGGACACCATAGCTCTTATGAGCATCCCGTATAAGCCCTCTCGATCCTCTCATTACATGGTTCTTGCGAGCATTTTGATCGGTATTGATCATGCATATGTTACGGACATACCGCAGCTCTTTGTGAGCGTCCTGTTATATAATCGATAGTGATCCTGCATGTGTTGTGGACATACCGTAGCTCTGTGTAAGCGTCTTGTTATATGACTCTCTAGAGCTTCTTGATATGGCTCGCTTGAACTTCCCAATATATGGCTCGTTTGAACTTCCCGATATATGGCTATCTGGAACTTCTGATTAATGGCTCTTCGGAGCTTCCCGTTAAAGGCTCTTTGTGAACTTCCTGATTTAGGCTCTTATGAGCTTCCCGTTATATAGCCAGGATAAGCTTCTTGATTAATGGCTCTTTGCGAGTTTCCTGTTATATGGCTTGAAAGAGGATTTCCTGATCATGTGCTTTAATTAGCATCCCTGAATATGAATTGATGAATTATAAATTGTACACCTCGAGTGAACTACATGTGTATCCATCGATATTTCAAATAATTCAATGGGTAAAATCCTTACATGAGAAAATATGAGACCGAAATGAATTATTATACGCATATGCCGAAATAAATGAAAATGATGATACATGATATATGGAAGTATGAGAAGATGATATATGAACATGGAATTTGTTTGATGGATATGTTTAACTATGATTATAGATTTGTACATCTCGAGTACAAATGTACTTTTCGTGTTTCCATCGATATTTTAATTGATTTAATGGGAAAAATCCTTATATGAAATAATTTGAACTTGAGACAATTATTATGAAAATGCACTTGAAATACATGGATATGATTTGTATATGTTAAATGAATTCAAGATGTGAAAAGTATATGTATATGGAAATTTAGTTATTGTTGAGCCCATACATGTTTCTTGATATTTGAATAAATTATATGACTAACAAGGGTGATGAGGATATGTGTTAGGGCTTATGACCAAATTGGTTGATTGTGTCTTGCATGTTTATCTTAAACATAAATAAATGGTAAATTAATTACCATGTTATACGAACTTACTAAGCATTTCAAGCTTACTTTGTTTTTATTTTCCCCTATCCTATAGTAATTCAGAAGCTCATTAGTTTAGAAGCTTGGCAGAGATCACTTACACTATCCATCGGCCCATTTCGGTATATATGGTAAATCAATTATGGTTATAATGGCATGTATAGGTTAATTGACTAATATTGATATGCAAATGTTTTGAATGAAACTAGCCATTAGAATGACTTGTGTTTGACATATTTTGATATATTTATAAGTGGATATATCATGTTTGAATAATAAATGTGATCATACATATATGCATTTGGTAAATAGGTAAGTATGAATGATAGATTAACATGATAATAAATTGTCATATGAGGTACCTAAGGGTATATTGGTTGTATGTGATATTATGTCATGTTTTAGACATGATTTGGACTTGTTTTAAATACTTTGATATGGTTTGTGAATGTTTTTAAGTGTTGGTGTAAGTGGAAGACAAGTTGGGTGAGAAATGTGGCTTAGAAAATAGCCTATTTTCGTTCACACGGGCAAAGACACGGGTGTGTGTCTTATCCGTGTGTGACACACGGCCTAGCACATAGGCGTGTGATCTGGCCGTGTGCCCCCTGCATCTTTAAAATTTCAAAACAGAATGAGTAGGTATTTTAACACGGCCTAGCACACGGGCGTGTGACTTGGTTGTGTGACCCAAGTCAGAGAGTTACACGACTTGAGACACGGATGTGTCCCTTCACACGACTTGACCACACGGGCATATGACCCCTGCACGTAGGAAAATTTTAAGATTTCGCGAAAAATTCTCTGAGTACCCGGTATAGTCCCGACCTGATTCTAATTTATATTTTGGGCCTCTAAGGCTCATATAAGGGACATTATGATTGATTTCTGATATGAATGCTATAAGGCATGAATTATCTGTTTATCTGATCTGTAAATTTTGGTAATGCTCCGTAACCCTATTTAACGACAGATACGGGTTAGGGGTGTTACATTTATTGGTATCAGAGCTACGATTTAGTCGGTTCTTGAACTGAACGTAGTATATGTGAAGTCTAGAAATACATGCCATTATATAACTTGTGATAGTGTGATATCTCCCGACTCTAATGAGAATTGTTTTACTAATAGATAGAGATGCTTTCCAAATAAGCTAATTCCGATAATGTTGAAAGAGATACCCAAGTGTTTGAGTAAATATGTTGCTTATGATGAAACGAAATTCATAGAGGTATGAATAAAAGTTTGTAATGAATAAGTTGACGATAAATGTTGATACGAGCTCGTTTCGGAAGATGTAACGAGTTGTAATAATTCCCGATTGAAATTAGGTAGTGTCGGTTTAATACAAATTCAGTCTTTGAGTTTTGAAGGTGGAATGACTTAGGAAACAAAGGTGTTTAACGATATGATATTTGCTGGTTTCCAATGAAACAAGAACGAACCCTTATTAGCAAATAAGGACCCGGGCTTAAATCATTTCAAAGAAAAGAAAGGATTAAGGATAAAACCGAGACCCACTATTTAGTGAAATAAGAACCTTCGGTATGAAGAATGCCACACCAACGGGTGATAAGTTCAAAAACAAAGTCAGATTGACGCCACTTGTGAAGATAAGTCAATTGAGCTTTGGAGAATAAGAAGAGTGAATTAACTCACCAAAAATATAGTTCATTCAAAAAGTTGGCCAAAAAAGTCCTTTTACAAGAAAATCAGCAACTATTTATAGCTTAAGTGCTGGTAACCGAATGGACAATTCAAAGCTTAAAAAGCTAAGCAAAACATTGAACTAATCTTTAGCTAAAATTCATGCATGAGCTTGTATCAAGGTTCGGCTTAATAGAGACCAAAGAATAGCTTCCAATGAACTTTGGAAATTAGCAGCAGCTACATTCAGCTAATGGAGTTTAATGAGGTAATTCATGAAGCAACTCTTGCTGAAAAATTACCAACATTAAATAGCAACTTGAACAGCCATTTGGAAGTGTGAATGGACGGTTTTGAAGAGCCATATGGTGTGAACATGGCTGAACATGGTGTGAACATCTTTATGCCTCCTTGAAAAGAGAATCAACCATGTCTTGGAGTGTTGAATTGGCTGCTGACTCTTGGCCGAATAGTTGCCTTGAAAAGAGCATTATACCAGCTGCACATGCATCTTCACATTCATTGAATCTACATGCATGCATCTAGTCAATGAATCTCCAAATTCGGCTGCACCTGAATTAAAACAAATGAACTTAATTAATTCAAACAAATTCAGCTGAACTACATTAAAAACATAATGTGAACATCCTAATTAACATTGTGACAACTTAAATATTAATAAAACATGACACATAAATTCGGCTGGACAGATTTAATACA
The DNA here is from genome assembly GCF_025698545.1 of Gossypium raimondii. Taxonomy (NCBI): domain Eukaryota; kingdom Viridiplantae; phylum Streptophyta; class Magnoliopsida; order Malvales; family Malvaceae; genus Gossypium; species Gossypium raimondii. The sequence continues at coordinate 29,299,348 of NC_068568.1, forward strand.
TGTATTAATTTAGGCAAACTAAATGAAATCAAGACATATTTAATTTAACTAAAACAAGACAAATTAAACACTTATATTAATTAAAGATAAATTTATAAGCTGTAGTAAAAACTTATTTAGATGCTTTAATTTAAATGGTCTAAAAATTCCAGCAGCAAATTTATTAGCTGGAACGAAATTCAGCTTCCCAAAAATTGAACATGTTGAATTCATTTTTGAGCTCTTTGTTCCAACATTGCTAAAATAACCCTCTTAAATTGCTTGGCTCGAGCTCGCATTATCGGACCAATTGGCAACTTGATGGCCTCTTGTTCGAGCTCCTCTTGGTTCGTAGGTAAACTCACATCATTCTCCTCCTCTTCAGAACAATTTGTCCTCAAATTGCTTTCTGCATCAAACGGAGAAAAATCAAAAACGTTAAAGCTCGCACTAACATTATATTCACCTGACAAGTCCAATTTATAAGAATAATCGTTAATTCGTTCAAGGACTTGGAATGGTCCATCTCCTCTCGGAAGGAGTTTAGATCGTTTTTGCGCAGGAAATCTTTCCTTGCGCATGTGCACCCAAACCTAATCTCCCGGTTCAAACACAACACGCTTACGGCCTTTGTTAGCGTGTACATATGAAAGCTAAATTTTGAGGCTTTACGACCTCCACCCCCTCACTAGTATAGTCTTATACAATGAAATGCACAAGATTTGTATTGATTAAGTTCACAAGTACGAAACTGAAGAGTTCAGTGTTGAATGATTAACAATGTAGTCAAAGCAGAGAATGGGTTAGTAAGTAAAGATAGTTTTAAAAGAGATATAAGATTATTTTGAAGATTTATTCGGGATACGCAATGACACAATTAAGGAATAAGTTATTCATGAGTAATTGACTTATTCATATATGGTATCTATAAAATGGATTAACCAGAAATTTCTTCTGAATTAGTTTCTTTAGTGAACTAAATAATGTGAGATTATTGATGACTTTAGTAGTCAATGGAATAGTGATGAAATTGCAAAGATATTTGAATGTAGTTGTTATAATCGGGTATTTTACAATGATCTCCTCTGGGTATTCTATATATTCTTTGATGCTCAGAGATATATGTAACTGTTCATTTTCAAATGTGATTCTTATCATATAGAAAGGTTAGCTAATTATAATATTAGAAGGAATTATTGTAAGTCTGCTTGATTCATGAGCGATATTGCTCCATCTTTCTTTGGTTTTCTAATCAATTACGTTTGATAGAAGACTTGATGATAAGATTCATATGATACTATTTTCTACTTCTACTGGTTAAAGCTCTAAATTGCAAATATGCAATTTATATTGTTTCTATCACAGCTGTTTCTACTGTGTATGTGCGATATTACTCTTCTGGACTTCCTCTGAGATATCATCGATCTCTTTATAATTCAATGTGTTTTTATTCTCGAAAATTCAGTATAGCTTCACATTTTGGATTTCATTATCTCGATTTTCTTGTCATTTTTATGGTCTAATCTTATATATGAAACATGGTTTATCTGTGAAAGATATTCATTGGCCAGAGTTAATTACATTTATTATTGTTATAAATCTTAACTCGATCATAGGAGCTCGGTGATATGGATCTCAAATTATAGAAATTGTATTATGGCATTGGTTGTTATTGGGACTACTTTCGGTTTTCCTCTTCTATTTTAAAGAGTACTATTGATGTTGAGGTATTGTTCCATCTATATTGTTGAAATGTCAGTCCAATTATAGCACTATGGTTTTAATCTATCTGATAGTTGTGGCTTTGGAATAATTAAAAGCTTCAATGTTAATAATTGAAATAGCTTAATTATATGATCCATTTTTAATTTTCGTGAAAGGGTTTTCTATGATAGCTATACCGATGACACGATTATTATAGAAAGAAGTAAGATTGAATATTTTGATAAATGTCAACAAAGTTTTGATCGGTTTGAAGCTCTGTGGACCAAAGCATTAGTTCTGGTTCAGCCTGAATTGGGTAAGGAATTTATAATTTACAAGGATGCATCATTGAATGGTTTAGGCTGTGTTTCTGAAGTAGGAAGGCAAAGTAATAGCCTATGCTTCCAGATAGTTAAAAACCACATGAAAAGAATTACCCGATACATGATTTAGAATTGACGGTTATTGCATTTGTACTGAAAATTTGACGACACTATTTGTTTGATGACATACCACAGCTCTTTGTGAGCGTTCTGTTATATGATCAGTAATGGTCCTGCATGTGTTGTGGACATACCGCAGCTCTGTATGAGCGTCCTGTTATATGGCTATCTAGAGCTTCTCGATTTGGCTCGCTTGAACTTCCCAATATATGGCTCGCTTGAACTTCTCGATATATGGCTATCTGGAACTTCTGATTAATGGCTCTTCGGAGCTTCCCATTAAAGGCTCCTTATGAACTTCCTGATTTAGGCTCTTATGAGCTTCCCGTTATATAGCCCAGATAAGCTTCTTGATTAATGGCTCTTTACGAGTTTCCTATTATATGGCTCGAGAGAGGATTTCCTGATCATGTACTTTAATTAGCATCCCCGAATATGAATTGATGGACTATAAATTGTACACCTCGAGTGAACTACATGTGTATCCATCGATATTTCAAATAAATTCATCGGGTAAAATCCTTACACGAGAAAATATGAGACCGAAATGAATTATTACACGTATCTACCGAAATACATGAAAATGATGATACATGATATATGTAAGTATGAGATGATGATATATGAACATGGAATTTGTTTGATGAATATTTTTAACTATGATTATAGATATGCACATCTTGAGTACAAATGTACTTTTCGTGTTTCCATCGATATTTTAATTGATTTAATGGGAAAAATCCTGAGATGAAATAATCTGAACTTGAGACGAATTAAATACATGGATATGATTTGTATATGTTATATGAATTCATGATGTGGAAAGTATATGTATATGGAAATTTAGTTATTGTCGAGCCCGTACATGTTTCTTGATATTTGAATGAATTATATGACTAGTAAGGGTGATAAGGATATGTGTTAGGGCTTATGAGCAAATTGGTTGACTGTGTCTTGCATGTTTATCTTGAACATAAATAAATGGTAAGTTAATTACCATGTTATACGAACTTACTAAGCATTCATGCTTACTTTGGTTTTATTTCCCCTGTTCTATAGTAATTCGAAAACTCGTTAGATTAGAAGCTTGGTAGAGATCACTCACACTATCCATTGGCCCATTTCGGTATATATGATAAATTAATGATGGTTATAATGACATGTATAGGTTAATTGGCTAATATTGATATGTAAATGTTTTGAATGAAACTAGCCATTAGAATGACTTGTGTTTGACATATTTTGACATATTTATAAGTGGATCTATCATGTTTGAAGAATAAATGTGATCATACATATATGCATTTGGTAAATAAGTAAGTATAAATGATAGATTAACATGATAATAAATTGTCATATGAGGTACCTAAGGGTATATTGGTTGTATGGATATTATGTCATGTTTAAGACATGATTTGGACTTGTTTTAAATACTTTGATATGGTTTGTAAATGTGTTTAAGTGTTGGTGTAGGTGAAAGACAAGTTGGGTGAGAAACGTGGCTTGGAAAATAGCCTATTTTAGTTCACACGGGCAAAGAAACGGGTGTGTGTCTTATCCATGTTTGACACACGACCTAGCACATAGGCGTGTGACCTGGCTGTGTGTCCTCTGCATCTTTAAAATTTCAAAATAGAATGCCTAGGTATTTTCACACGGTCTGGCACACGGGCGTGTGACTTGGCTGTGTGACCCAAGTTAGAGAGTTACATGGGTTGAGAAAAATTTTGAGATTCTGCGAAAAATTCTCTGAGTACCTGGTTTTGTCCCGACCTGATTCTAATGTATATTTTGGGCCTTGAGGGATCATATAGGGGACATTATGATTGATTTGTAATATGAATGCTATAAGGCATGAATTATTTGTTTATCTAATCTATAAATTTTGGTAATGCTCCGTAACCATGTTCCGACGATAGATACGGGTTAATGGTGTTACATCTCCTCTCATGAAACTAAGCTTGCTAAGGGGTTGTCCTTGTAACACCCTGAGATCGGGATTGAAATTTTTGGTGTTACAAGTAAGGGTTTGCCAGGGTTTTGACTAATTGGGGTTCACCAAAAGGGATATCAGTAAGGGGTTCGCCAGTGTTTTGGCGAGCTACTTTTTGTCAGAAGGATTAGTAAGAAGTTTTCCATCGTTTTGACGAACTGGTATATCCCAAAAGATGTGGTAAGGGGTTCGCTAGATTCATTGTAAGTTAAGTTGGTAGGCGAATTGGGGTTTGCCAGTTGAGTTGCAAACTGGGGGTTCGCTAGTCAAAAGTCTAGTCAGACTTAAATTAAGAAATAAAGATATTGTGTCTAGGATACTTTTCGTGCATGTAACCTTCTTCTAAACCAACTAGGGTTCCTAAGTTAGGTACTAAGATACTTATTGTCTATGAATACAACCCTTATTCCATGAAAATTCTCTTATCGAATATTTTGTTGCGAAGTCTCTGTTCTGAACCAAGTTTGTAACAACCAACGTAAGCATCTGTCCTATTTGGGTTGATTGTCTAGAAATGTAATGCTCTCGACCTCACTCAATCTATCAGATCCAAATTTTGGGTGTTACGCCTTATATAGATGTAAGTTAAAACTCTTCTTTCTTATTCATTGATGTAAACATCTATCTATGAGTGTAACAGAGCCTCTTATGGCGTACATTGTATGATTTCATTTACATTTAAGAATAATAAATTTCTATCAACTTCTATTCTATCTCTTATGTTGCTAAGTACATATTTGATTACTACTTAATAAACTTATGTGCAGACTCAAACACACCATTTGCTTTCCTTTACATGCATAACAGCCCAACATGCCGCTCCCTTGGCGTAACCTTGGTATCGTCTCTCGACGCATATTCCTTTACAAACATGAAAATAGAAACAAATTTTGTAAGTTCATAAGAACTTAATGAGCTAAACCTTAGAATACCTTTTTCATTCATTCTATGTTGCGTATGTTATTATGTACATCTTTTGGGTACTTCTTGACATTTTTTCCTTCTTTGGCGGGTACAATACTGAGGCTACCATATTTCTTTCTTAAAGACCATTTTCCTCTCTTTTGAGCGTACTATACTTAACATATTTTTACTTTCTATATTCTTTCTTAAATCTTACCTTATTATCAAATTTAATATCTTTTTCCATACTTACTAGTCTTATCACTTTCTTCGAGCAGGGTAGGCTACGCCCAATACTTAACTTAGAATTCACCCAGATCTTCCTTACTTCAGTGGACTCTCTATACTTACTTTTAACTCATATATTTGCCTCGCCACGTACTCTGGCACACACTAGCCTTTCTTGGAAATGATTATAAATTAATTATTTGGTTATTTTTTTATTAAATTGTGAATGATGTTAAAGTATATAGTTGTAATATCTTATAGCTCGGACCGAGTAAAAGGTGTTACACTTATCACAAGTCAATCCCATACAGCATGCAAAATAACCTATTGTCATGCCAATTATATCCTATCCTATGTTTATTCGGGCTCGATACACAAAATCACATAATACTTTACAGTTCAATTACATTTCTCACTTTGAATCAATTTGAGACAGTTTAATTATATATATTCAACAAATCATAAATCCCAAGTCGATATAGTATTATAAATTATACTAAATTAAACCATATAAACTTACCATGGCTAAACAACAAAGATGACAATATCAGGGACAATTCGAAAATTTTTTCTTTTCCAGGATTAAATACTGGATCTTGATCTTTAATTTCAAGCATCTTAACCTAAGCTAAATTCACCCAATCGACTGTCACATGTTCTAGGTATATCGAAAAATGTAAACTCATCATCGAACATCATAAGTACAAATTGTCCTTCTTATAGACAAAATAATACTTCAGTGGTTAAAATGTAGTGGCAAAACATCTATATTATATAAAGTGCAACCAGAATGCACAATACACCCCCAAACCCAAGGGATGCATTGTCCTCAATACATGTGCATGCAACAAAAATATAGCTATGGACAGACAAACGTCACGGTAAAATGAAATGAAATGCATGATCATCAAAAGAAAAAAAACTATCTGGCTTGGACAACACCTGGAATGAGTTAATGTTCTTGACTGGTTTTGCCGATTTAGTCATTCGTCTATTTTCTTGTTTATTAATTTTAGTTATTTAATTTCCATTATTCATCTATTTTATGATCTATCGTAATATAAGATTTAATTACTACTATTTAGACTGATTATTGTAAAGCAGTTTTCAATAGATTTATTCCATCCTCCCTTGGGTACAATCCTCAGAATACTTCCTGTATTCCGTTGTACACATATACTATGTTACAATTTGACCTGTATACTTGTGGGCATCGCTAATTTAATTTATTACATTTTTGGTGTGATATTTTTGTTGGGAAATGTAGTCATATTGTAGTAAACATGTAATTATTTTCTATTTAATTGAACGATGAATAAACAAATAAAGTTAATTTCACATTTCACTATTATATTTTTGTATTTTCTCTCTTTATATTTTGTATACATAGAGAAATTATGACGAGCAAATATTAGCTCATTGATTATCTAAAGTTCAAACAGAAGATAAGTGGCATTGTAAGAACATTTACATTGCGAAAAAGACAACTTACTTCAGTACATAATCTAAATGAGCCCATAATCTTGTAAAAGAATCAAAGTGAGCATTTGATTCAAATACTAAGAAGGATTATTATGTCGTCTATAATTCCAATTGAGGAGATGGCTAGTCTTGACTATCGGAGCAGTTGACTCCACGAGTAGAGAAATAAATGTATTCATTAGTAGAATGATACATTGGACTGGACCCAAGATGAATTAATTCTGAATCCGTTTGTGAATTAATTCACTTGTGACGTTCATGGTGTGATTTACCTAAATCTTGAGTTAGTTACTGACCATGCTTATGCAACTCATTTGCTTTGATATAAGTGAAGGCTTATGCTTTAAAGATGATCGAGCCCATAGCCAGTATGTTGGGTACATGACTTGTGTATAGCATGGCTTTACTAGCAACAATGAAATTCATAGCTTAATTAAAGAGTTAATTATATCCTCTCATTGGCATTGTGTGGATTGATAAATATGGAACGTGAGCACAGGTTGCTTGTTCTCGAATGAGCAATTTACCATAGTCATTTATTGGCAGTGATCATATTAATCATTAAGAAAACACAATGGTGACAATGAGATAAAATATGATTGTATTGAGTGGATGGATTTAACTCAAAGGGATCCAAGATATCATATGAGAGTAACACACATATGACGAGGCCATTGGACAAAGCAATTAGATGAATTGCTTTCGTAAAGAGTATACAATAAGGATTTTTCAATCATGGTACTTCTTGTGGACTAACTCCATGATTAAGTAATTGCGAATTATCAGAACAATGCTTCTGGAAATAATTGCAATCAATAGAGTCTAATTGTTTATGTCTGATTGGTCCCTCTGCTAGCTCAACAAAAGCTCGATCGGACTGCATTTAAATTAGAAGAAAATTCTACAACTTTGGGAATAATTTAATTGAGTCGATTTATTCGATATGGAATTAAATTAAGCGATCGTAAGAATTGTTCAACTAGAGAATTTGATTATTTTTTTTGAAAAGTTAATTTGGAAAATCTAAGTGATTTTTGGAAAAATTAATTTTCATCGAGTAAAATTAAATTAATCAAATCAATTAAAATTAATAAGATATTTCTGGGAATTAATTTTCAAGTCAAACAATTGGCCCAATGAGTAATTGAACTTGAAAATTGGACTTGAGGTCGTAAATTGGGCCGGATAGCCCAAAACTAAAACCATGACCCAAAAACTAGTCGAACCGAGCCCTGTATGTGAAACCGAGTCGACGGTCCAACCGATGGTTAAACCAAACCGGTCAGGTCGTCATTGACCCAGATCGAACCAACAATATTTGAACTGGCTCGGGGTGCCGTAAGGGTGTCACACCTGTATCACCAGACACGGCGATGTTGGTGGCTGTGACGGTGGCATCTCGTTGGCCGGTGGCGGTTGGTCATTGGTGGTTGAGTAGTGGAAGAGTTACACTCCTACTGGGACTCTTGTCACGTGTGAATATAATATGCGAATTCTGTAAGTATACACATCGGTTCAAGTAATTAAGTGATGAGTGAGTATCGTTCCCACAAGTACCAGATTGAGGCACTAAAGTGGTCTAGTTATTATAATAAAATGCAATTAATGCTATGGTAAAGCCATGGTAAGTATACAGTGGCAATTAAAAGGAATAATGATGTATGCAATATGTGAAATTAATGAATACTTGAAAATGCTATGGCAAAACGAGAGTAGGAATGTAATGTCAATTATGAAAATGATTATATGAATAATATGTAATTGAAAAATAAACAACTAAGGATGAGATGGCAAAGATACTACGACAAAAGATAAGGGTTATGTGATGTTGAGTGGGAAGGTCGAGATTACTAAAAATCTACTTTTCCTGTTAGCAATGCCTCGGCAAAATCATACTTAACCTACTGCTCAGAAGAGTTCTAAAGTAGTATGCTTCTTTCGAAGGCAGAAACCTCAAGTTACCTTGCCAATGTCTATAGGCCTTTAACATGGTACCTTGCACTGTTTCCTTCTGTATGAACGCTGATACGACCACGCCTCGGGCACACTTTTGGACCGGCTCCCTAAGCATTGCTTGCAAACCCATGCGAGTTGAATTAGTTCAATTCCATTTCGTTGAGCTCCGTTTAGCTCGTTTCCAGCTCCAAGAGCTCGAATCAGCTCAAATCTAGCTTAATTCCATTTATGCGATAATATAGTTGCTGAAATAATTATTGAGTTAATTAATTTAGTTATATACAGCTCAATTAATTTTTGTTGTTTAATTGGTCTTAAATCTGGATGAATTTAATTATGCATGTTAATTGTGTTTTCTTACATGTTATTAAGTCATCTTAATTCATACAACTTATAAATATGTTTTATTGCATGTTTTCAATATGTCTTGTCCTAACCGAATTAATTAGGTCTTAATTTAATTAATTGTATTTTGTTTTAATTATGTGAATTTAAATTGTCCAGATTATGTTTCAGCTAAATACAAATTAATTTAAGTTCATTTGCTCCTTTTGTAGGTTGGCTGAATGTGGGAGTGCATTTAAAAGATGCATGCACGTTGGATTCAATGTATTTGGCAATACATGCATGGAATGCAATTAAAATGGTGTGCTGATTTTTGAAGTTTCCTATGTGACTATTCGGCCAAAGGAGATGATGTTTCCTATTCCAAAGCTGCCATTTATTTCTTTCACATTGCTGGATTCATTTTGGCTGTTCGGTTTATGGTGTTCACACTCAAGGACTCTTCAAAGCTGAGCATTCACACTTCAAATGGCTGTCCAATTTTCTATTAATTACTGGTCACTTTTCAGCCAAAAATTGCATCTTATATGAGCTTATTTAAGCTCATTGGCCGAACCTAGCTCTTCCATGCACCTTTCCAAATTTTCCAATATTCAATGTTCATTCTAGAAGTTGTCCATGTTCAGTCAAATTTAGCAATACCATTAGATGAATTCATTTTCTTAATTCCTAAGGATGTATGTGGCTATTCGGCTAGCTTAGTCTTTGCCTATAAATAGTTGACTTGTTTATTGTAAAAGGTTACAGAATTTGATCAATTAAACTTAATAGAACTTTTGTTCTTGTGAGGTTACCTCATATCTTCTTTCGTTTGAGTCTCGAAGCGACTTATCTAGCTTGCTAGTGGCGTCAATCCGAACTCCATTGAACTTATCACCGAACCGGTGTGGCGTTCAACCATATTATCATACCTTTGGTTCTTACCTCCATATAGGTAATGGGTCAAGGTTCGCTTCTATCCTTCATCAAAATTCACCTTAAGCAATATAAGATTCGGGGCAATACTTTTTAGTATTGAAACATTCTTGAAGCTTGAGTTCAATTTCCATTCCATTTTATCTATCAATTTATAAATTATTTCTTTATTAAACCGAACCTATAAAAAAATCAATCCAAGCCATTTTTTGAACCCAAATTGCCTGCTTCTGCTTATACATCTCCATAACTCAATTTTCATATGACATCAAAAGGAAAACTTCTCATCGACGATCAAGCAATCAAGTGAATCGACTCAATCAACTGAGCCGGATCGCATCATTTGGTATCAGAGCTTGCAAAATGAGGAGTATCGAAGATCAAAGAATTCGAATTAGGTTTGTGAATTAAAAAAAAAGTTGTATTTGATTCCATTTGTAGTCATCTTATTATATTTGAGAGTATAAAAAAAAGTGCGAATATTAAAAAAAAAGTGAAGTATCGAAATTTTATTTCTCATCCTTGTAAGTACCGATCACAAGAAGTTTTTCAATTCTACTTATTCTACCTTCCCAACGCCACACCCTTAAACCAAATTTGTTTTGTTTTAGCCTACCTTACACCATTTCATTATTCCCTTTGGTACCCATTTTTTTGAAATCGACCCTCAAGCAGCAAATTAAGTCTACCGAGACGAATTATGAAATTGTGAGACGAGGTCGAGTGGTAAAAGGCAAGAGTGAGTTACATCAAAAACAAAAGCCAAAAATTGAGTGTAAACACGAGTGCAAGTGAAAATAATTATTTCCTTTTCGAGAGAATTGGTGAGGATTTTGTGGGGAGGTATCTAATTTTTTGTTATTATTCTTTTAACATTTCTTCTTTTAGTGAATAATCATGTCTCGAGAAGAATTTTCCAAAATAGAATTCCAATATTTGATGCAAGAGATGTGTAGAATAGTGAAATCAAAATTTGATAAATTGCATGATCGAGTGGAGAAAAGAGCCCAACGAGGACAATTTAATTCAAGTGAAAGGGTAGAACTGAGAGTGCCAAGAAGACGAACATCCAACGAATATTCGACAAGAGACTCTTATCAAGACTTCTATTCAACAAGGCGTTCGAGACCAAGAGAAGCAAACTCCGAGTTTGAGTCTTTCCGAGATGATGAACGAAAAGGTAGACATGTCTCTACAAGTGCATCAATTTATTCATCTGTGACGGATGGCTTATGAAGAGACGAACGTGTTTCAAAGTACTCAGCCACAGATGATCTATCACAAAGAGATGATTGTCTTTTGTATGAAGAAACCTTTTCTTATTCTCAACGAAAGGCTTCCCATTTTGATGATTTCTTCTTTTGTAATGAAATCGAAACAGCATGTGAAAAAGAAAAACAAAAAGAAATTGAAAAAGAAAATGAGAGTGAGAGTGAGAGTGAGAAAAAGAAAAAAGAAATTGAGATTGAAAAAGGATGTGAAAAAGAGAAAATCGAAAAAGAAATTGAAGAAAGAAGAGAAACCGAGTTAGAAAAAGAAATGAAAGAAAAAGACGAACGAGAAAAAGTGAGGAATGTTTCCATTAACCAACATGTGAGTTTTCCTCGTGTTGTCTCTCCTCAGGTTTTTAAAGAATCGATTGACAAGTTTCGAGTACAATACCTTCCCATGGATAGAAGGTTCACTTTGGCTTAAAAAGGTAATGTTCTCAACGATCCTAGTTCGCCTATGCCAAAAGGTAAGCAAGGTATGAATGTTGAAAATTTTAAAGCACCTCTGCCTTATTTGATTGTTGATGGACACATTGTTGATGATTTGGTCTTTAGAAAGAATCTGAACTTTGACATGGTTACTTGTCATTCTTTGATTGATGATGATCCATTTGTTTTGTCTGATGATAAGAAGATTCTTGCTTTTGAAAAATATTATTTTCTTGATGGTATTGGTTGTTTATCTTTAACTTGCAATGGAATGCATGTTTTGGATGCGCAAGATGAAAGTCCGTATAAATTGTTCATTTTAACTGATCCTATTGAAAAGGAATGGAAATGTATTGATGAGTATGGCATCGGCAAGATTTTTGATGAAGAACGAATAAATCAGCACCAACGAGATCTGGAATTGTGTGATCAAACGTCGACATATTATCTGTTTGGTTGTGTTGATCATGTGAATTATCCAATTTGTGGTGTGAAATTTCCATGTTTTCGTAAATCTTTTCGAATGAAATTTAAAGGGTTTGCTTGTTTGAATTTGAGTATGCTAACACCCTCGTTGTTTAATTTGTGTAAATTGTTGGAGATAAAAAGACTCTTCTTGCCATTTGGATCGAGTAGCCAAAATCATGTGTTTAATCCTGGAGTTTGTTATTATGAATCATTCATGAAAGAAAGCAAGCATCGTAAATTTTGTTTGAATGAATGTGTAAACAATCTTTGTTTGTATGATGCTTTGTCTTTAAGTTTGAAAATGAGACATGTAAATCTTGTTGGTTTGTTAAGTCAAAATCAAAATTTTGTTTCTAGAGGTTGTTCTCAACTGTGGTCTAAAAGATCTGAACATGTTTTGCATGATAATGATTTTGAGTTGCTTAGTGTTCTTTCTATGAAGTCTGTCATGAAATTGACAAATCAAATTGAAATGGCAAGAGAAAATTTTGTCTTTGACCCCGGTGAACATCATTTTATATCGTTGTCTAAGGTAATCGAACCATGGAAAGTTGACTTCCAAAACCATAGCTATCAAATGCCTTGTGATTTAGGTTTGTTTCCATCGGAGAAAAAGGTAAGAACAATTTCTATTTTTGACCCCAGTATTGGTTTATTTGTTCAAGTTGTGAATCAAATCTCGGAAAGTTCCTTTGTGTTTAATCTTCATCGTGTCACTAATTCGTTTTATTCTTTTATAGGTGACGATGTGAGGTGGTACCCTCCTAAAGAGGGAGGGCATGCGAATGAGCTTCTTTCAATCCGAACTAATTGTGGCTCTCAGAATATTGAAGATTTTTTTCGAGCAAATGGCCCGATTTGGGGACAAATCACTTTAAAAAGGGAGGGGATGATACGACCACGCCCCGGGCACAATTTTGGACCAGCTCCTTAAGCATTGCTTGCAAACCCATGCTAGCTGAATTAGTTCAATTCCATTTCATTGAGCTCCAATTAGCTTGTTTCTAGCTCCAAGAGCTCGAATCAGCTCAAATCTAGCTTAATTCCATTTATGCGATAATATAGTTGCTGAAATAATTATTGAGTTAGTTAATTTAGTTATATACAGCTCAATTAATTTTTGTTGTTTAATTGGTCTTAAATCTGGACGAATTTAATTATGCATGTTAATTGTGTTTTCTTACATGTTATTAAGTCATCTTAATTCCTACAGCTTATAAATATGTTTTATTGCATGTTTTCAATGTGTCTTGTCCTAACCGAATTAATTAGGTCTTAATTTAATTAATTGTGTTTTGTTTTAATTATGTGAATTTAAATTGTCCAAATTATGTTTTAATTATGTTTCAGCTGAATACAAATTAATTTAAGTTCATTTTCTCCTTTTGTAGGTTGGCTGAATGTGGGAGTGCATTTAAAAGATGCATGCACGTTGGATTCAATGTATTTGGCAATACATGCATGGAATGCAATTAAAATGGTGTGCTAATTTTTGAAGTTTCCTATGTGACTATTCGGCCAAAGGAGATGATGTTTCCTACTCCAAAGCTGCCATTTATTTCTTTCACATTGCTGGATTCATTTTGGTTGTTCGGTTCATGGTGTTCACACTCAAGGACTCTTCAAAGCTGAGCATTCACACTTCAAATGGCTGTCCAATTTTCTATTAATTGCTGGTCACTTTTCAGCCAAAAATTGCATCTTATATGAGCCTATTTAAGCTCATTGGCCGAACCTAGCTCTTCCATGCACCTTCCCAAATTTTCCAATATTCAATGTTCATTCTAGAAGCTGTCCATGTTCAGCCGAATTTAGCAAGACCATTAGATGAATTCATTTGCTTAATTCCTAAGGATGTGTGTGGCTATTCGACTAGCTTAGTCTTTTCCTATAAATAGTTGACTTGTTTATTGTAAAAGGTTACAGAATTTGATCAATTAAACTTAATAGAACTTTTGTTCTTGTGAGGTTACCTAATCTCTTCTTTCGTTCGAGTCTCGAAGCGACTTATCTAGCTTGCTAGTGGCGTCAATCCGAACTCCATTGAACTTATCACCGAACCGGTGTGGCGTTCAACCATATTATTATACCTTTGGTTCTTACCTCCATATAGGTAATGGGTCAAGGTCCTCTTCTAACTTGCTCATGTTATTCAACCACGGTCTAACTAATCTAACATTTTCAGAACTTAGATTAATTTAAGGGTATGCTGCACAGTCGACATGTCTAAAGATTACTTACATTCAAATTAAAGAATAAAACAATTGGATGAAATAGTAAAATAATTCAAATTTATACTGCAGCCATTAAAGACAGTTAAAGTTTTATCAAAGTAATCCCAACCCTATGAGATCTAGCTTATAGGTTGGCAAGTAAAATTCAACTCAAACATCATTTTCATCACTGTTATTCACGAAGGAACATATTAGAAATAATGGAAGAATGTTGGAAATACAACATTCGCTTGTCGAATCCACACTCCAGCTGCGTAGTGTCCTGAGGTGGCTAAGAGGGATTGCCTTCGTTTTTCCTTTTCCTGTCTCTATTCAGCCGCTACCTTCTATTTCGGCTAAGGATCTTACCTTCTGTTCGCTCTCTAGGGTTTCCTCCTTTTCTTTTTAAATTTTTTTTCTCTTTTTTAGGATAATTCCAACAACCCAAGATTTATCTTCTCCTCTTTTCTAGGCAGATGTATCTGGTACAATTAGAGTTGGGCTGAAACTGATATACGTTGAATGCTGTTGGGACCCCTTCCCAGCATTGCCACAGCATATAGTTAGCAATATGACCACCTTTTTGCCTCGACAAAACTTCACTTATTTATTTCTTGTTCCTCATCCTGCACCTGCCAGTACCACAAAACACCACCTTTCTACAAGTAATTAAAAGTACCTAATATTTAAACACAGCCTAAGTTCTAATGCAATGCTAAAAATACTAATGAAATGTCCTAAAATGCAACTAGATGTACTTAAGTATAGGCAATTAACTAGGTCTAAAGACATGAAATATAACCCTTTTCAAGAGTTATCACACCCCAAACCTAAGTTATTACTTGTCCTCAAGCAAGATACATATGAATGCATGAATGCATATATGCCAACATTTGCCAGCGCACCAAACCAACTCATATTGCTAGGCTATTCAAAAAACAACAAGTACATCAGTTCTTAGCAATCTCCTTTTTCCTAAAACTCGTTCGAGTGTCAAAGGGTTGCTCAACAAAGGTAGAGTAGAAATTTCTCCCCAAACATAGACTCTCCTAAGTACTCATGTATTCTTTCTTTTGGCCTATAACAACCATCTTTTAATTTACTTAGTTCATTTAGTACCTAAACATAAGTTGCTTTAAGCCTACTCAGAATATATTAATCATATTCATGCTTTTTTTTGAATTATTATTATTAGGGGATTTAACATGTCACAAAATTCTTGGACTCGATAATCACACTAGAGCATACACCGAATTGTCGAGTAATCAATCATGTCACAATTTAAACCAAAAGTCACCCATGAAGCTCAAACTTTTGACTAAAAAGATGGATGGAGCATACAACTATCTCATTAACTACTTAATCCTTTTTGCTAAAGCGGGGTGCCCCTAATTCTTTTTCCATGAAACACACTCTTGCTTAGACTCACCTTTCTAATCAACAGCACAATTGAGCAAACAAAGTGATGTTGACCTATTTAGCAATTCTAAATAGTGGAGCGCCTACTATCCCCTATTTAAATATTGTTATGGCAATACAACTAATGCTCGGCTTTAAAAATCCTTAAGTTCATTAAAAGATACTTACTATATCCCAAAAAATCAAACACACTGAGGATAAGTCATCTTATTTTTAAGAATTCTATTCAATCAAAACGGGACCTAATTCGAGCTTATGGAACATTTAAAACAAACTAGGAACAATTCTAGATTAAAATAAAACTTTTACAAAAATTTTATTAAAAAGTGAAAACAGTGGTCACACGACTAAGTCGTCAAGCCATGTGATAGAGCTCAGCCTGTGTGGCTCAAGAACATGACTGTATGGTCAAGCCGTGTGACTCATTGTGACCATGTATACCTGGGTCACACAGTCGTGCCCCTAAGCTGTGTAACAAACTTTAACCATGTGAACAAACCTGCAGCAAAAATCAAAGAGGCCACATGGTTGTGTCATGCAACCATGTGGGATACACATCCGTGTGGCAAATCATGTCCCAGACCGTGTGTACCCAAAATACCTTCAAACACAAGACAATTCACCTACAATTTCTTAGACACCAAGCCATGCATTTACCACCACATTAACTTATTAAAAAATGTACCAAAATATACTAATTCACATTCAACCTATATGTTTAACCAATACGTCCTCATTGGCACCACATTTCAATATAAACAATAACAAAAAAAAAATTAACCTTATTCAATCATTAAATAAATTCCAAATAACATATCCCATAATCAACCATTTATACAAAACTTTCTAATATTAATATATCCTAACCAAAGTTCAAAAGATTACCGAACAAAATAGTCATTTTAACAACAAATCTCCAAAGAAGACATCAAAGGACAAGTTACCATTTCTAGATACCAAATACTAAAGTCATGTTTACCATTCAAATGACACAAATTATCATCTCACAAAATAGAACCAATATGATATACCTAATTAGTTTTACCATATTCATCACAAGTTGATCATGAAACATGAAACTTAACATTGTATACCAACTTTAACCACATTACAAAACCACTAGATAACAAATCAAAAACTACCAAAACAAGAGTTTGATAGTGTGAACTTTGAAGTTGATAGTTCCAACCAGTTTCGCAAAACGTTAACTATAGAAAACAAAAACAAATCGAGTAAGCTTAAGTAGCTTAGTAAGTTTGTAGCTAAAATTCAAATCAACTTACCTCAATTAAACATTTGAAAATTAAAATAACTAGATTAATTAAACCTGACAATCATTTACGAGAACACATAGAATTAGTATTGAAATAGTTCATTATATACTTCATGCTCATCAACGGTTTAATAAAAAATCTTCATATATATACATTTTATTGCATCAATATCAAGATAAAAGATTCTTGTATGATTATACAATAATACAAACCTTCTAATGGATAAACACTAGAAAAATCAAGTTATTATAGGATTAATCACAAATTTTCATAGCCTGATGAACTATAGTAACATGACTCAGATACTCAAGTAACCATATCACATCAGAGAGCATCAAAATGATAACAGAGGCGCCGAAGTGTAAACCCATACAAGAACCTGTTTAAATCCTATTAGCATGCCAATCGTATCCTAATCGTTTACTATGTTCAAACAAACATTCTAATAGAATTTACCACCTTTAATAATTCAGAGGCACTTTAATAAATACATTCATACTCATGTTTCCAAACAAATAAGTTCATTCCAAAATCATAAAAATCATATTTCTCAAATGTTTAACAAGTACCAAATATTCACTTTCTCACCTGTACTTATTTGCAACAATTTATAATTTCAATTTATAATCAAAACTTAAATCAAATACAATTAAATCAAACCATAATAGCACAAGTTATAAATGAATATATATTTATCTATACTATGAACTTCCTAGTACATTCAGCTATTAAGTAGATTTGTAGGGACTAATCTACGATTTTCCTTTTCACCGATTTTCCTCCACACAGTTCAATCCTTGATCTATAAAATGATCAAATTCACTTTATCAATTTCCAATGCACTATCAAACCCATTTCTAAGCACATGACCTATAAATTTCATTTTACAATTTTTTCCTAAACTTTTACACTTTGTTCAATTTAGTCCTTAAAATTGAAATGATTAAAATTTCACATTTAACCCTAATTCTCCAAAATATAATTTAACATAATCCCAAACCACCTTTAACACTTATAAATTTCACAAATTTACATGTTGAATTTTACATAATTTCATATTAAACCCTAGATTCAAAACTATAAAAATTCCTTTACAAAAGAGTTATACAACAACCAAGTTTACTAACTCATCATTTAATCTCAAGAACACCTTGAATTCATTAATGAAAAATTTCAAAATTTTTAACAATTTTACTGAAATAGTCTCTATGTTAACTAGATTAAGCTACAATGATCTCAAAAACATAAAAATAATGAAAAGTAAAATAAAAATGCACTTACATGCAAGGACCTTGTCTCACCGAACTAAAAGTTTCATCAATGAAGGTTCTTAGGTTGGTTTTCGGTGGAAGCTCAAAGCAAAAAGATGATATGCAGTTTACTTTGTTTTATTTTACTTTAACTTTTAATTTAATGAATGAAATGTAATAAAATGTTTACAAATCGTCCACACTAAATAAATAATGGTCTATTTGCCTTATAAATCCTTAAACATACCTTATTTATGCACTTAAGTTAATAATAATAAATAATGATGAAGTTTTACGCCTTTTATAACTTAGTCTTTTTCTTTAATTAACTAACCAAACATTAAAATTCTTAAACCGAACCTTCACATACTAATATAATAGCTCGCAAATATTTAATAAAAATATCTACGGGCTCGATTTACAAAAACAAGGTCCCGATATCTCATTTTCCAAAACCACTTACTTAAAGACAACCCACTTATACTTAACTATTTGTTCAATTAGTAAAAATTTATCAAATCAAAATTATAAAACTATATTTGACTCATATGAATTAAATAATAATTACGGTCTCATTGGTCGAATTTTTGGTCCCGAAACCACTATTTCTAACACCACTAAAAACGGGTTGTTACATGATAATTCTTAACTTGTTATTGTATACTAAATATACCAAAGTCTAGCATTTATTGAGGATTTTCGAGTTTCAGGACCACAAATTCGATGAGAAAATTTTTATTTTTCTTATATTTTTATGGTTTACGATTTCACTGAATGATTTTGTGAAAATTTCGACGTTTGGGCACTCAATTTAGTAAAAAGGACTAAATTGTAAAAAGTGCAAAAGTTGAGTTCTACATGTTAGAGGTGTCCAATTGTTATGAAACTTTAAATTGGAGGTCCTTATATGGTAATTAGACCATTGCTTATGTAACATCCTAATTTTGGGCCTACTCGAAACAGTGGTTTCGGGACCACAAATCTGATGAGGAAAAAATTATTTTATTATATTTTTATGGTCTACGATTTCACAAAATGATTTCGTGAAAATTTCGTTTGAAAAATTCGACGTTTGGGCACTCAATTTAGTCAAAAGGACTAAATTGTAAAAAGTGCAAAAGTTGAGTTCTACATGTTAGAGGTGTCCAATTGTTATGAAATTTTAAATTGGAGGTCCTTGTATGGTAATTAGACCATTGGTTAAGTTGGTAGACAGAAATGGACATGGTTAGACATTTTTCCAAAGTTTTTCAT
Source organism: Gossypium raimondii (assembly GCF_025698545.1). Classification (NCBI taxonomy): domain Eukaryota; kingdom Viridiplantae; phylum Streptophyta; class Magnoliopsida; order Malvales; family Malvaceae; genus Gossypium; species Gossypium raimondii. The sequence continues at coordinate 29,318,874 of NC_068568.1, forward strand.
TAAGGGCATTTTGGTCATTTAGTTATTAAAATGAATTAAAAACAAAATTAAAAGCCAATTTTTGTCCATCTTCAACCCCATGGCCGAATTTTACAAGGGGAAATCATGACTAGGGCTTTTCAAGCTTCCAAGCTCGATTGTAAGTCTGTTCTAGCCCCGTTTTTAATGTTCTTTACGTTTTTGGAGTCTTGGTAACTTGATTTAGCTTATTCTAGCAATAATTTAACCTAGGGTTCATATTTGGAAAAATACCCATAGGTGAAATGTGTTTATTTTGATGTTTTATGGTAGAATATGAAGCTTGAAATTATGTTAAACAACTTTTGCTAAGTGATTTTAAGTGAAAACGAGTAAAACGACATAATCGGTAAAAATACCTAATGTTCATAAGTGTTAGAGTGAGAATTTGAGGTTGCCATAGAAGGAAAAAATGTTCAGCATGTCATAAAACATAAGAATAAGGGATGAAGTTTAATTTCCGACCTTTGGGACAAAAGTGTAAATATGCAAAAGTTTAGGGGCAAAAATGTAATTTTGTCAAAGTTTGAGTTAAGGACTGTTTTGATGAATGTGACTATTAAATAAGATAAATTTTCTATTATAGATCAAGAAGAACAAAATCCGGAGTTGGACTGGGGAAAGAAAAAGGTTGAGGACTAAAGTGCTATATTTGATCATATTTTGTACCGAGGTAAGTTTACGGTAAATAAATGCAATATTTTGATAATTATTATTAATGTTGTTATTTTTTAGCAATTATGTATTTATTTTATGAAAATATCTAATGTTAACTCAAGTATGAGATGACAGAGAATCAGTGTTAAAAGGCCCCGTTGAAACATGATGAATGTATTGGATACAAATGTCATGACATTTGGGTAAAGAGGTCCCATGGAAGAACATGTCTGGGACATGGCATTGGCATCATTGAGATTATGAGAGGTCTCATGTAAGACCATGTCTGGGACATGGCATTGGCACCGAGATGAGAGGTCCCCCATAAGACCATGTCTGGGACATGGCATGGGCACCTATATGAGAACTCCCATGTAAGACCATATCTGGGATATGGCATTGGCAGTACAAGAAACATTTCATGTAAGACTATGTTTGGGACATAGCTTTGGCGTGTTATATTCAGACAGGAGACCCGAGTATCCTTAGTATTCCAAGTGATTCAACAGGCTAATAAATAGACGATGTTACATGAAAGTTCAGGTAAAAGCCTAATAGACAAGTTCAGGTGAGTTAATAAGATTAAGAGTATCTCAGTTATCAGTTGAGAAAATAAATTTCAGTAACAAATGAGTAAGTTAAGCAAGCAAGTAAGTAAACAAGTAAGAGAGTAAGTAAAGAAGAAAGTAAATATCTTAATGCTTAATAAAAATTTATGAATATAATTGTTTATGATAAATGTTGTTATTTATTTACTTGTAAACTTACTAAGCTTTTTGCTTATTTCTTTTATTTCTTTTTCTTTCATATAGTATTATCAAGCATAGTCGGGATATTGAAGATGTCGGAGAGTGTTCACACTATCAACCACCACAACTCAGTATTTTAAGACGATAAGTGTTTTGAGCTATGGCATGTATAGGGACTTGGTCATTTCGATTGTATATTCTTAGGATCTGACCAAAAGATGATATGTAAATATTTGATGATGAATAGTTATTAAAATGGCTAAGTATGAATGTGTTTTTTTTTATAAATGTCTAGGTGATAAATTATGCATAGAAATCATGAAAAAGTAAAAATTGCTAGTGAATCAGTTTTGAGACAGTAGTAGTGACGTGATTTTGAAAAATCACCAAGGATAGTAGAAAATGAATTAGAGAGTGGATGAGATATAGAATTAAATATTATTGAGTCTATTTTTATAGAAAAATAACGGTGTAGACAAAGGAATTATGTATTCTGCGATATTTTCATTTTAGTTAGACAAGGTCAAAGTGGTTTCTGGAATCCCCTATTTTGAATTTGGAAAATCATTAAAAATTGTACGAAAATATTTATGAGTTGTAATTTATATTTATAGATTCCTTATTGAGTCTATTTTTTAAAAAAAACAAGTGAGAACACCATATGAAATCTGTACAATGAGATAATTTAATTTTAGTGACAAGAGGTCAAGACAGTCGATCAGTGAAACAGGAGATATTTTAACTAATAAAATGTACTAATTATATGAACCAAAAATTCTAAAAAAATTATGGTAAAAATATATATGAGTCTAGTTTTAGGGAAAATTTGTGGATCTAAATTTCAAGTTTCGTAGCTCGAGTTATAATTGATTTAGTGACTGCTGCGCAGGTGGATAGCCTTATTATGAACAGTGAAATAACTTTTAAAAGTAAATTTTTATGCCCCAAACTTTTAAGTTAAGTCAAGTAATGCCTCATGCTCAACTTCGGAAAGGGTCTTGGGTAAAGGGTGTTATAGGTTAATTTGATAGACAAAAATGGACATGAGATAAGTGAAATAGGAAAAATTTTTAAGTTAGGGGAAATTTGGTAATTTAGTAATAAAAAGAATTAAAAAGGGAAAAAGATGGCAAAATGTGCTCATCTTCTCCATGGTGAACGAAAATAGCAAGGGGGAAGCCATAGTTAGGGTTTTCAAGCTTCTAAGCTCCATAGTAAGTGATTCCAAGCCCCGTTTTTAATGTTCTTTACGTTTTTAGAGTCCCGGTAACTTGATTTAACTTATTCTAGCAATAATTTAACCTAGGGTTCATATTTGGAAAATATCCATAGGTGAAATGTGTTTATTTTGATGTTTTATGGTAGAATATGAAGCTAGAAATTATGTTTAACAATTTTTGCTAGTCAATTTTAAGTGAAAACGAGTAAATTGAGATAATCGATAAAATACCTAATGTTCATAAGTAAGTGTTAGAGTAAGAATTTGATGTTGTCATAGAAGGGAAAAATGTTTAGCATTTTATAAAAATAAGAAAAAGGGATGAAGTTTAATTTTCGAGCTTTGGGGAAAAAGTGTAATTATGAAAAAGTTTAGGGGCAAAATCATAATTTTTCCAAAGTTTGAGTCAAGGATTGTTTTGATGAATTTGAGTATTAAATAAAATAAATTTGCTATTATAGATCAAGAAGAACGAAATCTGGGGTTAGACCGGGGAAAGAAAAAGATTGAAGACTAAATTGCTAGATTTGATCGTATTTTGTACCGATGTAAGTTTACAGTAAATAAATGCAATATTTAAATGATTATTATTAATGCTTCTATTTTCTAGGAATTATGTATTTATTTCATGAAATTATTCAATATTGACTCAAGTATGAGATGATAGAGAATCTGTGCTAAAAAGCCCCGTTGAAACATTGGGAATCTATTGGATACAAATGTCATGACATTTGGGTAAAGAGATCCCATGTAAGACCATGTCTGAGACATGGCGTTGGCACTGAGATGAGAGGTCCCCCGTAAGACCATGTCTGGGACATGACATGGGAACCGATATGAGAACTCCCATGTAAGACCATATCTGGGATATGGCATTGGCAGTACAAGAAACATCCCATGTAAGACTATGTTTGGGACATAGCTTTGGCATGTTATTATCAGACAGGAGACCCGAGTATCCTTAGTATTCCAAGTGGTTCAACGGGCTAGTAAATAGACTATGTTACATAAAAGTTCAGGTAAAAGCATAATAGACAAGTTAAGGTGGGTTATAAAGATTAAGAGTATCTCAGTTATCAGTTGAGAAAAGAAATTTCAGCGAGGAAGAAGTAAGTTATAACCATGAGTTGTTTAAGCAAGCAAGTAAGGGAGTAAGTAAAGAAGAAAGTAAAGATCATGAGACTTGATGATAATTTATGAATACAATTATTTGTGACAAATGTTGTTATTTATTTACTTGTAAACTTACTAAGATTTATGATTACTTCCTTTATTTTCCTTCCTTCTTTTATAGTATCACCAAGTCAGTTCGGGGATCACAAAGACGTCGGAGTTTGTCTCACACTATCTACAGATATCTCGGTATTATGTGATTTTGAAACGTGTAAAGTTATGGCATGTATAGGGACTTAGTCATTTTGAGCGTGTTCATATGATATGGTTAATGATTTGCTATTGAAATGGCTAATTAAAAACAAGTTTGGTATTATGGATGTTTAAATGTTGGTTAATACCAAAAAATTATAAAAGAGTAAAAATTTGCAATGATACAGTTTTTGAACAGCAGCAGTGACGTGATTTTGAAAAATCATCAAAATTAGTAGGAAAGGAATTAGAGAGTTAATAAGATATATAACTAAATATTATTGAGTCTATTTTCATATTAAAGAAACAGTGCATGTAAAGGAATTTTATATTATGAGATATTTGAATTTTAGTGAGACAGGGTCAGAATGGATTCTGAAGTCCCCTGTTCTAAATTTAGAAAATCATTAAAAATTTTACAGAAATAATTAGAAGTTATAATTCATATGATTTGATTACTTATTGAGTCTATTTTCAGTAGAAACAAGTGGTAGCACCATATGAAGACTATAAAATGAGATAATTATTTTTTAGTGATGAGAGGTTAGGACAGTCAAACACTGAAACAGGGGAGACTTTAACTAATAAACTGTACTAATCGGCCAACCCAAAAATTCTGAAAATTTTATGATAATAAGGTATATGAGTCTAGTTTTGGATAAAATTTACCGATCTAAATTTTGAGTTTTTTAACTTGAGTTATATTTAATTTAGTGACTGCTGTGCAGGTGGACAGTTTTATTGTGAATAGTGAAATAAATTATTTTGATTTGTTTAAGTAATCGGAAAATTTTTAATGGTCTCAGTTTGGACCCGAACCATTTCTATTGCATGTTTAAGGGTCTCGAGGATCCTTTTTAGGGACATATTAATTGAATGTGAGTGAATTAATTTTAAAAGCAACTTTTTTTATGCTCCGAACTAGTAAGTTAAGTCAGGTAACGCCTCATGCTCGACTCCGGCAACGGTCTCGGGTAAGGGGTGTTACCCTACGGGCTTGGAATTTGGTGCCCAATTGTGTTTATAGAGGGATGTTAGCCTACGGGCTAGCCACTTGGTGTCCAGGCGTGTTCTTGGTTAGATTGGCTTAGTTGAGCATTTTAGCGTGTCTTTGGTGGATAACTGCGTATCCGTATCTGTTTATATCGGTCATCAGGCAGATTTTTAATGGTTAAATGACATGGTGATGATATGTAATTGATGTTTGGTTATGATGCCTTATTAATTACTTGTATAAATTTTCATGATTTTAGATATTATATTGTGACTTGATAATGTTTGATATCGTACAAATGGGATGATTAAACGACTCATGTATATGAACCTCACCTGTTGAATGCTTGTGGTTGATAGAGTTAATATTAGTTAAAGAGTTTTTTAATTATTAAACATGTTTTCAAGGTAATTTATATTGTTTCAACCTATGAACTTAGTAAGCTCCTTGAAGCTTACTCATGTTGTTTTTTTTCCTGTTCTCTTGTAGATATCATTTTGTGGAATCAGGCAATCGGATCAAGTTGAGGATCATACTATCCAGCTATCTTTCTGTAGACTTTGAAAACATATATTTTGGGATATGTGGCATGTAATAGAACTGCAATAGGACTGAAGTTATGTACATAAGTGTTTGATGTATTTAAAGTATGTTTGAGATTTCCTAGCCATGTGAATTTGTTAATATAATGATGTGGTTGATTATGGTTGATGTGGTATGTGAAGATAAAATAGTTGAAATGGGTTTAAATGGTTAATTTCATGGTTGATGGAATATTGAATGCCATATATGTTTAGTTGGTCTTTGGTTACTTGTTTAATGGTTAGTACTTTGATTGTTGATTTGAGATGTTTTAGTTGATTAGGTGAATTGGTATGGTTGTTGTTGGATACATGCCAATATATACACTTTGATATATGTTTTGTTGGGTGTGAATGAATTGGTGATATTTGGCATTTTGTATAACATTGTTAGGCAAGCTTGAATTGGTTAGAAAATGACACTGGATGTTAGTTTGGATTGTTGCTTGTGACAGTGCCCTAAGGCATATTGGTTAGAACTAGGCAAATTGCATGTTTTAGTAATTTTTTGGTGTGATTTGAATAGGTTGAATGATTGGTAAATGGTATACTTGTAGCTTAAGTAAGCATGAAATGATTGACTTGTTATTGAAGGTACATTGCAGCTCACACAGGCTGAAACACGGCTGTGTGCCATACACGGGTTCTTGGAAAGGTTATGTGGTCTGTGTAGTTTTAGTTTTCATTTTGCACACACGGCCATAGTTAGTCGTTCGGTTGGAAGACACAGTCGTGTGTCTCCTTCCACACGGTTTTAGTCCTCACATACAGTTGAACAACAAGACCATATCCCATAGCACACACGGCAAACTTGTTACACAGCCATGTGACCCTTGTTTTATATTTTTACCTTACTTTTTGTTTTGTTTCGAATTAGTCCCTTCTTATTTCTGAATTGATTTTTGAGTTTTAGAACCTCGATTTAAGCCTCGTTTTTGCATGAATAGCTTAATTATTGTCTAGTTATATATTGGTGTTAGTTTAAAGATAAATTTTGAATTGAAATGGCATGTGTTTCTCCTATTAATTATCGTAGCATCTTTAACCCTAATCCAATGACAGTGACGAGTGAAGGGTGTTACAAGATAGGTGCCTTTTATTATAATGAGTCATAGTAAACTTAGTGAAAATGTTACGATACAATTTTCATGCCAATAAGAATGTGATTTGTTTCCTTTAGGCCTAACACCTTGGTTCTTTCTAGTGTGTTTTGGAGGGATGTGATATGTTGTCTTCGGGATCAGCACTTCGGTGATCTCTGATGTGTTTGGATGGAAGTGATATGTTGCCTTTGAGCACAAAATTTTGATACTTTTTGGTGTTTTTAGGAGAGATATATTGTGTCGCCTTAGAGTGAATCACTTACTTGCTCTGATACATGCACAGATGGAATGAAATTTATTAAATTCCATTCCCCGAAATTTTCAATTATCAAGTTTGGAAAATCAACCGACTTGTGATGACTTTTTAAATGGGATCTAAGTATCTCTGGGTTAAGATGTCTTCATAGATGATACAATCCTGGCCAGGAATGCCCGTGGTTCAGCTTACAAAGCGAGGCTCGCCATCCTTGAAAGCTCAACCTATCCCAAACAAAGCTCGAGAAGCTCATTTTCAGCTCAATCAAACTACTTTCCATGTGGTTCAGCTCATTCGAGCTCAAGTCAGCTCACACGAGCTCAATTTAGCTTATTGAGCTCGTTTTTAGATTTTTTTAGCTCACTAAATTTACTTGCTGGAATAAATTAATTATTTAAAATAAATTAGAAAGTATTATTACAACTTATTAATATGTTCTTAACTATTACAAGTTTTTATTATGTCTTAGTCAATGCCGAATTTAATTTGTCTTGTTAAGATAATAATAAATTTGGCATAAGTTAATTATTATGTTAATTAGTGTGTCTAAAATTATATTAATGCATGTTCAGCTGAATTTTATGTGAATTAATTTTGGTTCATTTGTTCTTGTAGGTGAGTCGAATTTGGGGTGCATTTAATCAAGATTCATGCACATTAGGTTCAATGAATTGGACAGTACATGCATGGCCATCTTCAAAGAATCTTGAGCTGATTGTTCACTTCCCCAAGCACCTATTCGGCCAAGGAGTGGCTACCAAAATAAAAACATATTAATGAAGGAGCTAAATGCATGAAGAGCAAGTTACAATGAATGCAAGAATGCATGTATGTCTAGTTACATGAATTTTCCTGATCCTTTGAATCTCCTATGTAACACCCCTTACCCGTGTTCCTTACCGAAACAGAGTATGAGGTATTACTAGAACTCAAACACTTAATTTTTTTTATAAATATTTCGGCAGCATTTCTGCTTATTTTTAAATAAAACCCCCTGAATCTTTTAACAAATATATTACACACTTTAAACATTCTTCGGGAGTACAAGACAATTCATCAAATACCCAAATGGAATTTTCAAGCCAAAACTCTGTCTTCTGTGGGTCATCATCTATATTAGCTCTGAAATCTTCAGCTTCATGCTTTCGGATTTTGTCAACGGGAGGCCTACTTGATCTTACCAAGTCAACATTTTGTGGAGCTGCGGGAACCGGTTGAGGAATAGGAGGGGGTGGAGGGGGTTGAACATTCGGATTTGCACGAACAAATTCTGTATACCAATTACTCATCATTCGAAGGAAAGTTTCCCGAGCCTCATCCTGACTATGTGTCTCATGTCTACTTTCTTCATGCGCGGTCCCTTGTGCGGGAGCCGACGCTTTACTTTCAACATCATCTACCACACTTTAGTCAGGATCCATTTACTATATAAAACAAAATTTTAAATTGTCAGAAATCATCTCACTATCACAATATTTAAATGGCATGTATAAATATACTTTTACACACATTATACTAATCCGAGAACCGGCTAAACCATAGCTCTGATACCACTAAAATGTAACACCCCTTACCCGTGTTCCTTACCGAAACAGAGTATGAGGTATTACTAGAACTCAAACACTTAAATTTTTTTTTTTATAAAAATTTCGGCAGCATTTCTGCTTATTTTTACATAAAACCCCCTGTAGATTTCCAAAGACAATTTCAACCAACTTCAATATTTCCAACCAATTGCAGTTATATATAGTCAAACATAATTTATCCATTAATAAACTCCAACATATTTAACTGAACAATACTATATATATACATATTTATACCACATTACATAAAGTCATCAATATATGCCATTTTTCAAAAGTATTGGTTGCAAAATACCCAAAAGATGATGATGATAATGAGGATGATGTTCTGACTCCGTCCAATTCCTGAGCTGATTAATATCACTATAAAACAAAAGAAAAATAAAGAGGAGTAAGCTTACAGATTAGAAAGAATGTATGTAATCGATAAATAAATTTCTAGAATAATATCATATATAATAAAATTTCTATCACACATAAATCTATCATTTATTCAATTTCCAGCAAACTATTTTTCTGCGTCACAGTCGCTAAATTATTTTTATCTGGAGCTACGGAACTCCAAATTAAGATCTGTAAATTTTCCCTGAAACTAGACTCATATACCTTTCCACCATAAAATTTTAAGAATTTTTGGTTCATCCAATTAGTACAGTTTATTCTTTAAACCTTCCACTATTTCATTGCCTTACAGTTCTGACCTCCCCATACTAAAATTTATTTAACTATTTGTACAAAATTCAAAAAATGTTCTCATTTCTTTATCTTAAAAATATACTCATTAAGGAATTCAAGAATGTTTATTTCAAGCCATAATTATTTTTGTACAATTTTTGTTGATTTTCCAAATTTGGAACAGGGGATTTAGAAATCAATCCAACATGTCTCAATAAAATTTAAATATCCCCCAATATACAACTCCTTTGCTTACTCTGCTTCTTCCATATGAAAATAGACTCATTCAGCTTAAATTTCATTTATGATTCAGCCTCTAACTCAATTTATATAATTTTTGGTGATTTTTCAAACTAACATCACCGTCACTGTCCAAATCTGTTCCATTCCAACATTCCTTATTCACATAGCACTATAACCATTTATTTTATAACACAACTCAAACTTCATCACTTCAATCACTTTTCACAACTTATCACATTCTGATCACATACTCATATTTCATCGTCATGACAGTATAAAAAAATAATATTCAGAGCTTTTCACACAGTACTACTCATATTATTTTTATCATTCGATACACGTAGTAGCCTTCACATAGTACTACACACGAGATCAGTTTTACAGTTCACGTAGTAGCCTTCACATAGTACTACACACGTGATCAAGTTTTATGGCTCACGTAGTAGCCTTCACATAGTACTACATACGTGACCAAGCTTTTCGGTATCCATAGCAGCCTTCACTTAGTACCACACATGTAACCATAGTTTACCGATACACGTAGTAGCTTTCACACAGTACTACACACGTGCTCAAAACTTCTCGGTACACATAGTAGCCTTCACTTAGTACTACACATGTGACCATTATTTATCGATACACGTAGTAGCCTTCACACAGTACTACACACTTGTTCATCGATATCCTTATTCAAATTTTTTTAGCATTACGACAGTTTCACAAAGATTCTTACTTTCCAAATATATTTACAATTTGTCCAAAACTCATTATAATATCGATCCTTTCACATATATTGTCATGAAATATAACAAAAATAATTATAACAATGTATTAATTACATACAACTTACCTCGATACAAAATGTAAAGATTTTGCAATTTAATCCTCAATCTTCTCTTTTCCCCGATTAAGGCTGATTTCTAGTCTTTCTTGATCTATAATAGCAAATTGAGCTTGTTTAATATTCACATTTATTAAAACAAGCTTCGACTCAACTTTTATAAAAATTACAATTTTGTCCCTAAACTTTTGCATAATTACATCTTTGTCCCCAAGCTCAAAAATTAAATTTCACACCTTATTCTTCTGTTTTACAAATGATGACCACTTTTCCCTTCTATGGCAACATCAAATTCTCACTCTAACATACACTTATGAACAATAAATATTTTTACCGATTATGTCGATTTACTCGTTTTTGCTTAAAATCGCTGACAAAAGTTGTTTAACATAAATTCTAGCTTCATATTCCACCATAAAATAGAAAAATAAACACATTTCACCTATGGGTATTTTTCCAAATATAAACCCTAACATGAATTATTGATAAAATAAGCTAAACCGAGCTACGAGGATTCTAAAAATGCGAAGAACATTAAAAACGGGACTTGAAATCACTTACTATGGATCTTGGAAGCTTGAAAACCCTAAATATGGCTTCCCCCTTGCTGATTTCGTTCACTAAGGAGAAGATGATGATTTTTGTCATCTTTTTCCATTTTTATTCTTTTTATTACCAAATGACCAAAATACCCCCATTTAAAAAAATCTATTTCACCCATTTCTTATATCTATTTTTGTCCATCAATTAACTAATATTCTAATTACCACATAAGGACCTCCAATTTATAATTTTATAACAATTAGACACTTCTAACATGTAAAACTCAACTTTTGCACTTTTTACAATTTAGTCCTTTTGACTAAATTGAGTGCCCAAACGTCGAAATTTTCGAACGAAATTTTTATGAAATTTTTTCGCGAAATTGTAGACCATAAAAATATAATAATAACCATATTTTCCTTTGTCAGATTTGTGGTTCCGAAAGCACTGTTCCGACTAGGCCCAGAATCGGGCTGTTACAATTCTCCCCCCTTAGGGATTTTCGTCCTCGAAAATCTTACCGGAAAAGAGGTTTGGGTAGTTTTTCCTCATAGCTTCCTCCGGTTCCCACGTAGCCTCTTCCATCCCATGTTTTTTCCACAACACTTTTACTAAAGCTACACTCTTATTCCTTAATTGTTTGACCTCTCGAGCTAAAATCATTATTGGTTCCTCCTCATAAGTCATATCTGGTCGAACTTCAATCTCTGTAGGAGAAACTATATGTGAAGGATCTGAACGATAGCGTCGCAACATCGATACATGAAATACATTATGTATTCTTTCCAACTCTGCTGGCAAGGCTAACCGATAAGCTACGGGTCCAATCCTTTCAATAACTTCATACGGTCCAATAAAACGTGGACTTAATTTGCCTTTACGGCTAAATCTCAAAATCTTCTTCCACGGAGATACTTTTAAGAACAATTTATCACCCACTTGAAACTCAATTTCTTTTCTCTTTAAATCCGCATATGACTTTTGTCGATCTGAAGCAGCCTTTAAGCAGTCACGAATTACTTTCACATTTTCTTCAGTTTCCTTCACCAAATCAACTCCGTGAATCTGATTCTCACTGAGCTCAGTCCAATACAAAGGTGTTCTACACTTACGTCCATATAATGCTTCCTACGGTGTCATTCGTATACTCGACTGATAACTATTGTTGTAAGCAAATTCAACCAATGGTATATATTTCTCCCAACTGCCTTCAAATTCTAGAATACAGCATCGGAGCATGTCTTCAAGAACTTGAATCACTCTTTCAGATTGTCCGTCGGTTTGCGGATGGAATGTAGTACTAAAGTTCAATTTTGTACCCAGGGCCTCTTGTAACTTTATCCAAAACCTCGAAGTAAACCTCGGATCTCTATCCGATATAATGGACTAAGGCACCCCGTGCAATCTCACAATTTCAGCAACATATAGCTCCGCCAACCTATCAAGTGAGTAATCTATGCGTACCGGTATAAAATGAGCCGACTTTGTCAATCTATCAACGATCACCCAAATAGCATCCTTCTTCATTGGAGATAGAGGTAATCCTGTCACAAAATCCATCGTGATGCTGTACCATTTCCACTCTGGAATCATTACCGGTTGGAGTAAACCCGATGGTACTTGATGCTCAGCTTTCACTTGTTGGCAAATTAAACACTTTGATACAAATTCAGAGATATCCTTTTTCATGCCCGGCCACCAATACAATTTCTTCAAATCATTATACATTTTCACACTACCTGGGTGAACTGACAAATCACCACTGTGTGCCTCACATAAAATTGTCCGAATTAACTCATCATTTCTCAGTATACATACCCTGTCCCGGAACATCAGACAATCATCCGATCTAATTCAAAAATCTGAGTCAACACCTGCTTCGCACTGAGCCTTCCTGGCTTGCAATTTACTGTTATTCTTTTAAGCTTCCCGAATTTGCTGAAGAAATAACAGTCTAGCCCTCAATTCAGCCAAAATTGAACCATCATCAGATAAAGTTAATCTCGAATTCATAGCTCTCAAAGCAAATAAAGATTTTCTGCTCAAGGCATCAGCAACCACATTAACTTTTCCAGGATGATAATCAATCACTAGCTCATAATCTTTTATTAGCTCAAGCCATCTTCTTTGTCGCAAATTCAAGTCTTTTTGATTCATTAAATATTTCAAGCTCTTATGATCAGTGAAGATTCGGCACTTCTCACCATACAAGTAATGGCGCCAAATTTTTAAAGCAAAAACAATGACAGCCAACTCTAAATCATGCGTTGGATAATTCTTCTCATGCGGTTTCAGCTGTCTCGAAGCATAAGCTATTACTTTGCCCTCTTGCATTAACACACATCCAAGACCATTCAATGATGCATCACTGTAAACTACAAACTCCTTCCCTGACTCGGATTGTACCAACACTGGTGCCTCTGTCAATAAAGCCTTCAATTTCTCAAAACTTTGTTGACATTTATCGATCCATTCAAACTTGACATTCTTTTGCAATAACTTGGTCATAGGAGAAGCAATCATAGAGAATCCCTTGACAAAGCGTCTGTAATACCTGGCTAAGCCCAGAAAGCTTCTAACTTCGAATACATTCTTTGGTGGTTCCCAATCAACAAGTGCTGAAACTTTGTTTGGATCAACCCGAATACCGTCACTTGAAACTATATGTCCCAAGAATCCAACTTCAAGAAGCCAAAACTCACTTTTGCTGAATTTAGCATACAATTTCTTCTCCCTCAGAATCTGCAACACAGTTCTCAAATGTTCTGCATGCTCGGATTCATCCCAAGAATAAATTAAAATATCACCTATGAACACCACCACAAACTTATCCAGATACGATCGGAAAATTCGATTCATCAAATCCATAAAAATAGCCAGAGCATTAGTTAAACCAAAAGGAATTACCAAAAATTCGTAGTGTCCATACCTCGTTCTGAAAGCAGTCTTTGGTACATCTGACTCCCTAACTCTCAACTGATAGTAACCAGATCTTAAATCAATCTTTGAAAACACTGTCGCTCTTTTAGTTGGTCAAACAAATCATCAATTCTCGGCAAGGGATACTTGTTCTTTATAGTCACTTTGTTGAGCTGACGGTAATCAATACAAAGTCTCATAGAACAATCTTTCTTCTTCACAAATAATACAGGAGCACCCTAAGGAGAAAAACTCGGTCTCACAAACCCTTTATCCGTCAATTCTTGCAACTGAGCCTTTAATTCTTTCAATTCAGTCGGAGCCATCCGATATGGAGTAATAGAAATCGGTGCGGTACTAGGTAATAAATCGATAGCGAACTCAACTTATCTAATCGGAGGTAACCCAGGAAATTCCTCTGGAAATACATCTAGAAATTCAGAGACTACCGACACTGATTCAAGCTTCGACCCAATTATACCAGTATTCAACACATAAGAAAGATAAGCTTCACATCCTTTTCTCATATACTTCTGAGCAGACATATGCGAAATCACCCTAGGCAGTTTATTCAGCTTCTCCGCTTCAACCCGAAGAGTTTCACAATTTCCACATTTCAATTCAAGGATTTTCTGTCTACAATTTACCTTGGCATCATGCAAAATCAACCAATCCATCCCCAATATAACATCGAACTCATCAAATGGTAAGAGCATCAGATTAGCCGGGAAACAGTAACCTTGAATCGTCAAAGGACAATTCTTGCAAACCTTATCAACTAAAACATATTTGCCTAAAGGGTTTGATACTTTTACAACAAATTCAGTGTTTTCAACAGACAAATTTTTATTAGATACTAAATTCACACATACATATGAATGAGTAGACCCAGGGTCAATCAAAGCAACAACATCAATATCATAAAGAGAAAATGTACCAGTAATTACATCGGGAGATGATGCATCCTCACGAGCACATATAGCATAAGCTCTAGCAGGTGTTCGAGGTTCTGATTTTGTAGCTGTACCCTTCATTCCACTTTTACCACTATCTCTAGTTCCGGTGTTTCTCGACGGTCTACCTCTGCTGACAGTATCACTCGATCTAACATTCTGAAATTTTTCTTCTTCAATTTTCTCAGGGCAATCTTTAATATAATGTTGTCGAGAACCACACTTGAAACAAGCCCGGCTAATTAACCAGCATTCGCCAGGATGTTGTCTTCCACAATGCTGACACTCCGGTCTACTAGGCTTCATACTACCCACACTTGATACCGATGTAGCTTGAGCTTCGGAACCCAAATACAATTTTCCCCGGTCTCGACGTGGATATCCAGTTGAAGCACTCACTTTAGGATTCATCTCTTTAGACTTCTTTGACTGAGTTTGAAATGGTTTACTCATAGGCCGCTTTCTTGTATCTCGAGCCTCCATCGCAGCTTTTCTCTTTTCTTTATTCAATTCTTCAGCCTTACAAGCTTGATCAACCAATACTACAAATTCCTTCAGTTCCAACATCCCAACAAATATTCTAATGTCTTCATCTAAACCATCTTCAAACCTTTTACACATAGCAGCTTCGGTGGGTACACATTCTTGAGCATATTTACTCAATCTAACAAACTCTCTTTCATACTCAGCCACAGACATTTGGCACTGCTTCAACTCGAGAAATTCCTTGCGTTTTTTATCGATGAACCATTGGCTTATGTATTTTTTTCTAAATTCATCTTGGAAGAATTCCCACATAACCCTTTCTTTCGGAACCACAAATACCAATGTTTTCCACCAACGATAAGCTGAATCTTTTAACAAAGATATTACACATATTAAACATTCTTCGAGAGTACAAGACAATTCATCAAATACCCGAATGGAATTTTCAAGCCAAAACTCTGCCTTCTGTGGGTCATCATCTATATTAGCTCTGAAATCTTCAGCTTCATGCTTTCGGATTTTGTCAATGGGAGGCCTACTTGATCTTACCAAGTCAACATTTTGTGGAGCTGCGGGAACCGGTTGAGGAATAGGAGGGGGTGGAGGGGGTTGAACATTCGGATTTGCACGAACAAATTCTGTATACCAATTACTCATCATTCGAAGGAAAGTTTCCCTAGCCTCATCCTGACTATGTGTCTCAGGTCTACTTTCTTCATGCGCGATCCCTTGTGCGGGAGCAGGCGCGTTACTTTCAACATTATCTGCGACACTTCAGTCAAGATCCATTTACTATATAAAACAAAATTTTAAATTGTCAGAAATCATCTCACTATCACAATACTTAAATGGCATGTATAGATAGACTTTTACGCACATTATACTAATCCGAGAACTGGCTAAACAATAGCTCTAATACCACTAAAATGTAACACCCCTTACCCGTGTTCCTTACCGAAACAGAGTATTAGATATTACTAGAACTCAAACACTTAAATTTTTTTATAAAAATTTCGGCAGCATTTCTGCTTATTTTTACATAAAACCCCCTGCAGATTTCCAAAGACAATTTCAACCAACTTCAATATTTTCAACCAATTATAGTTATATATATTCAAACATAATTTATCCATTAATAAACTCCAACATATTTAACTGAACAATACTATATATATACATATTTATACCACATTACATAAAGTCATCTATACATGCCCTTTTTCAAAAGTATTGGTTGCAAAATACCCAAAAGATGATGATGATAGTGAGGATGATGTCCTGACTCCGTCCAATTCCCGAGCTGATTAATATCACTATAAAAAAAAGAAAAATAAATAGGAGTAAGCTTACAGCTTAGAAAGTATGTATGTAATCGATAAATAAATTTCTAGAATAATATCATATATAATAAAATTTCTATCACACATAAATCTATCATTTATTC
The DNA here is from genome assembly GCF_025698545.1 of Gossypium raimondii. Classification (NCBI taxonomy): domain Eukaryota; kingdom Viridiplantae; phylum Streptophyta; class Magnoliopsida; order Malvales; family Malvaceae; genus Gossypium; species Gossypium raimondii. Next base: position 29,335,506 of record NC_068568.1, read on the forward strand.
AATTTCCAGCAAACTATTTTTCTGCATCATAGTCGCTAAATTATTTTTATCCGGAGCTACAGAACTCCAAATTAAGATTTGAAAATTTTCCTAAAACTATACTCATATAAATTTCCACCATAAAATTTTCATAATTTTTGGTTCATCAAATTAGTAGAGTTTATTCTTTAAACCTTCCCCTATTTCACTGCCTTACAGTTCTGACCTCTCCATACTAAAATTTATTTAACTCTTTGTACAAAATTCAAAAAATGTTCTAATTTATTTCTCTTAAAAATAGACTCATTAAGGAATTCAAAAATGTAAATTTCAAGCCATAATTATTTTTTTATAATTTTTGGTGATTTTCCAAATTTGGAAAAGGGGATTTCGAAATTAATCCAACCCTATCTCAATAAAATTTAAATATCCCCCAATATACAACTCCTTTGCTTACTCTGTTTCTTCCATATGAAAATAGACTCATTCAGCTTAAATTTCATTTATAGTTCAGCCTCTAACTCGATTTCTAAAATTTTTGGTGATTTTTCAAACTAACATCACCGTCACTGTCCAAATCTATTCTATTCCAACATTCCTTATTCACATAGCACTATAACCATTTATTTTATAACACAACTCAAACTTCATCACTTCAATGACTTTTCACAACTTATCACATTCCAATCACATACTCATATTTCATCATCATGACGGTATAAAAAAATAATATTCGGAGCTTTTCACACAGTACTACTCATATTATTTTTATCATTCGATACACGTAGTAGCCTTCACATAGTACAACACACGAGATCAGTTTTACAGTTCACGTAGTAGCCTTCACATAGTACTACACACGTGATCAAGTTTTACGGCTCACGTAGTAGCCTTCACATAGTACTACATACGTGACCAAAGCTTTTCAGTATCCATAGTAGCCTTCACTTAGTACCACACATGTAACCATAGTTTACCGATACACGTAGTAACTTTCACACAGTACTACACACGTGCTCAAAACTTCTCAGTACACATAGTAGCCTTCACTTAGTACTACACATGTGACCATTATTTATCGATACACGTAGTAGCCTTCACATAGTACTACACACGTGTTCATCGATATCCTTATTCAAATTTTTTTACCATTACGACAGTTTCACAAAGATTCTTACTGTCCAAATATATTTACAATTTGTCCAAAACTCATTATAATATCGATCCTTTCACGTATATTGTCATGAAATATAACAAAAATAATTATAACAATGTATTAATTACATACAAATTACCTCGATACAAAATGTAAAGATTTTGCAATTTAATCCTCAATCTTCTCTTTTCCCCGATTAAGGTTGATTTCTCGTCTTTCTTGATCTATAACAGAAAATTGAGCTTGTTTACTATTCACATTTATAAAACAAGCTTCGACTCAACTTTTATAAAAATTACAATTTTGTCCCTAAACTTTTGCATAATTACATCTTTGTCCCCAAGCTCGAAAATTAAATTTCACACCTTGTTCTTATGTTTTACAACATGCTGAACACTTTTCCCTTCTATGGCAACATCAAATTCTCACTCTAACATACACTTATGAACAATAAATATTTTTACCGATTATGTCGATTTATTCGTTTTTGCTTAAAATCACTTAGCAAAAGCTGTTTAGCATAAATTCTAGCTTCATATTCCACCATAAAACGGCAAAACAAACACATTTCACCTATGGGTATTTTTCCAAATATGAACCCTAACATGAATTATTGATAAAATAAGCTAAACCGAGCTACGAGGATTCCAAAAATGTGAAGAACATTAAAAACGGGGCTTGAAATCACTTACTATGGATCTTGGAAGCTTGAAAACCCTAAATATGGCTTCCCCCTTGCTGATTTCGTTCACTATGGAGAAGATGATGATTTTTGCCATCTTTTTCCCTTTTTATTCTTTTTATTCCCAAATGACCAAAATACCCCCATTTAAAAAAAATCTATTTCACCCATTTCTTATGTCTATTTTTGTCCATCAATTAACTAATAGTCTAATTACCACATAAGGACCCCAAATTTATAATTTTATAACAATTAGACACTTCTACATGTAAAACTCAACTTTTGCACTTTTTACAATTTAGTCCTTTTGACTAAATTGAGTGCCCAAACGTTGAAATTTTCGAACGAAATTTTTACGAAATTTTTTCGTGGAATTGTAGACCATAAAAATATAATAATAACCATATTTTCCCTTGTCAGATTTGTGGTTCCGAAACCACTATTCCGACTAGGCCAAGAATCGGGCTGTTACATCCTAGGTGACCATTCGACCAAGAGGCATCTATTGGAGGTGCCCTTCAAGCTTTGGCCAAATTTAGACAAAGCCATTCGCCTCCCTATAGCCAAATTCATCCAGCTAAATTTTTCCTCATCATTAAGCTGCCCATTACCGTCCCAAGTGGCTGAATATGGACATGGCCATTAGCCTCTCTCAAGCATTCATCTTTCCAATTTTATTTCTCAATCTAGAAGCTGACTTTTCACACTTTCAAGGCTGTTCACGTCCTCCTTTAATGCTGGTATCTTTTCAGCCAAGAATTGCATTTTAATGAGATCAATTGGCCGAACCTAGCTATTACCATGCGCCATTGATCTTTCCAGGTTCATTTGCCCATTCTAGAAGCTGTCCTTTAGACTCCATTCAGCCAAATCTTGCTAAGGATTTTAATGGTTTTTACTCTGGAATTTTCCAGCTTATTCTAGCTGAATTTTACTTAGTTTTTAAAGACTTATTTGTGAACATTCGGCTACCTAGTTCATAGGCTATAAATAGTTGTTTATTTTCATTATAAAAGAACTTTTTGCCAAATTTATAAATGAACTATTGCTCTTGTGAGGTTCTCTCTCTCATATTTCGTGTGAGTCTCAAATTGACTTATCTAGCGTGCTAGTGGCGTCAACCGAACTCCTTCCAAACTTATCACTAATCCTGGTGTGGCGTTCGTCCATCTTTTTATACCTTGGATTCCTACTTTGCTAAGTAACGGGTCGAGGTCTATCCTTCTATTTCCATCAATCACCTTAAGCAATATAAGTCTTGGGACGACACCCTCTATAGTGTTGGATCATTCTTGACGCATAAGTTCAAATTTCCATTTCATCTATCCATCAAATTATCTATCAAATTTTATTGTTAGTCGAACCTATCCATATCAAACTTAACCTATTTTTGAACCTTTTCCATCACTTTACTTCATATTTAGCCGATTACAAACCAACTATTATTTTGGAGCGATACTTCCTCATCGACGATCGGGCAATTAAGACGACTCGACTCAACCTACTGAGCTGGTTCGCATCATTTGGTATTAGAGCTACTAAAACGATGAGTGTCGACGTTCGTATCAAGCCCGAAAGTAGGTTCGTAACGTAAAAAAAGTGAAAAAAATTCAAGTTGTAATTTAATTTTTTTTCTTTCTTTGTATTTCAGCATATTGTAATTGAAGAGTAAAAAAAAGGAATTATGAAAATTCAAAAAAAAGAGAAAAAAATTACAAGTATTAAAAAAAAGAAGAAAGAAGTGAGAGTCTTACGAGTTTTATTTTGTTTTCATTTCTTGTTATTCCCGATCATCCATTCATTCTACCATTCCTTCTTCCCCCAAAACGCCACACATACTTTGGTTTTATTTTCTTTGTTCAGCCTATCCCACCCCATTCATTTTATCCCTATTTAACCATTTTGAAGCTGACCCTCTAAGCCGCAATAAGTTTACTTGAAACGAAATACGAATTTAAGAGAGTGAGACGAGCGGTAAAAGGAAAGAGAGCGTGAATTCATTCGAGAGAATAAAAGCCAAAACGAGCGTAAACATGAGTGGAGTGAAATTTTCTTTCCGAGTGACTTGCGAGATTTTATGGTGAGGTATCTAATTTTCTGTTATTATTCTTTTAACATTTCTTCTTTCAGTGAATAATCATGTCTCGAGAAGAATTCTCCACCGATGAATTTCAATACTTGGTGAACGAGATGGGCCGAATGTTAGAGGAAAAACTAAGTCCATTACAAAGACGGTTGGATCAAGTGGAGGAAAAGGCCCGACGGAAATAAAATCCACCAAGTCGAGACACGAAGTTGAGATCATCAAGGTGATACACGTCCAAAGACTACTCACTAAGAGATTCTTATCGGGATTCCTATTCGTCAAGGAATTCAAGACGCGACAGCTTCGAGCTTCCAACTTTTCGACATGACGAATGAGAAAACAATAGTTATATGTATCAAAAAAGTCCTTCCCGAAGGATTTTTCTCGAAGAAATGTACGAGAAGCCTACGAAAATATTTTCTCTTTCTTTGAGCCAAATGATTATCTTTTTGATTCTTTTGTATCATCCTCATGTTGTAATAAAAACAAAAATGAAGAAAAGAAAAATAAAAAGAAATAGAAAGTGAAAAAGAAATAGAAATAGAAAACGAAAAAGAAAAAGAAATTCAAAAGAAAAAGAAATCGAAAAAGTGAGAGAAAAAGAAAACGAAGAAAAGAAAATTGAAAAAGAAATTGAGATTGAGAAAAAATTGGAAAAGAAAAAGATATTGAAAAAGAAATGAAAGAATATGAAGATAGTGAGCGAGAACAAGAAAAAGAGAACGAAATTTTAACTAACCCCCGTGATGTTTGCTTTTGATTTGTTCCTTCTTTTTAGGTCTTCGAAAGGCTGAGTGACGATAATTTTCAACTTCAATACCTTCCTGACGAGCGACATTTTCGCATGACCGAAAAAGGTAAGGATGAAGATGAAATCGAACCACACGAGCCCGAAGGTAAGATAGGTAAGGAACACCTAGCAGTTGAATTTCCACTATCTTCCTTGAATGTGGGTAAATATAATGTCAAAGACTTCATCTTTGTAAATGTTTCGTGCCAAAAATGGTTGATTTTCCTTTATCGATTATTGTTGAAATCTCAAATGGTGGTGAGATGAGCTTTTCCAAAACAAATCTTTGCGTTGACAAGTTTAAAGGTGAAGTCGTGTTTAATCGGCAAATGCGAAACTCGATTCTGCGTAACAATGAATTTCCATATAAACATCTCAATTTAATTAATTGTGGTGATTATGTGAACCATTTACTACCTTGTTTGAAATCCTCAAGTTTTTGCAAATCTAGTTTGAAAGAAGTAAAGAGTTTTGAATGTTTGTTTCTGTGGACACACGAATCCTGTTGGTTTAGTGTGTTTGACTTAATGAAACCTTTGCTACATTTCTGCATAAGTAATCAAACTCGCATGTTTAAACCGGGAATTTGTTTGGGTTCGATTTGTGAAAAAATCAAGCATCTTAAATTTTGTGCGAATAATTTCTATTGTTTTGCTACTTGGTTTTTAAATAAGGTAACGAAATTTGCCAAATTTGTTTTCAATTTGTATTCGTGCCTTAAACAATTTCTATGGTTGTACATGAAGTTTGCATTCCATTTGACAAAGGTCAACACAACCACGAAGCTTCGACTACACTATACCCTTGAGGAGCGAAGATTTGTGTTGATCGAACAAGGTAAAATCGATCTTTGTTTTCCTACTTTAAAAGGTAAGACCACTGAACTTTTTGAAACACCCTTGTTCTCTTCGGGTGGTGACAAAAATCGTGTTGTTTCTTTGGTTCTTGTAAATCACTTAGATCGCGACTTGCTTGACTGTTCTATCTTGTTCATTAATGATCTATCTACTTTGGTGGTTGATAAAAAGATTCTTGTTTCTGATAACTTTTATGATGCATGTGTGAGTGAATCTATAGTCAATCGTCTAATGCACGGTACGATTGTGCAACTCCGTGGACTGTGCGAATCTTTTCAAATACCTACTTGTGACAATTACGTCTACCATTCGATTTATTACTCGCGATTTAATCATGACTTGTGGAAACAATTTGAGACATTTAAATGCCTTAAAACATGTCCATATTTGTATTGAACATTTGACGAGGCATCGGCAAGTAAATTAGTTTGTTTGCCTTATTGTAAACATGGTGATTTGCATCTGTCCATTCGCATGCATTATACTTGTTTTGATTATGCTCGGACTGCAAATTTGTTTGCATTGCTTCTTGCTAACTCATGGCTATAAATTTCAGATGACTCATTTGACATTCACCCCATTCGTCCAAAGAAAGCCCTATAAGAGGAGCTATGATTGAGTGAACCAACAGCTCGACTTGAGGACAAGTCATTCTGAAGATGGGGGATTGATACGATCTCGGCCAGGAATGCCCATGGTTCAGCTTACAAAACGAGGCTCGCCATCCTTGCAAGCTCGACCCAGCTCAAACAAAGCTCGAGAAGCTCATTTTCAGCTCAATCAAACTACTTTCCATGTGGTTCAGTTCATTCGAGCTCAAGTTAGCTCACACGAGCTCAATTCAGCTCATTGAGCTCGTTATTAGATTTTTTTAGCTCTCTAAATTTACTTGCTGGAATAAATTAATTATTTAAAATAAATTAGAAAGTATTATTACAGCTCATTAATATGTTCTTAGCTATTACAAGTTTTTGTTATGTCTTAGTCAATGCCGAATTTAATTTGTCTTGTTAAGATAATAATAAATTTGTCATAAGTTAATTATTATGTTAATTAGTGTGTCTAAAATTATATTAATGCATGTTCAGCGGAATTTTATGTGAATTAATTTTGGTTCATTTGTTCTTGTAGGTGAGTCGAATTTGGGGTGCATTTAATCAAGATTCATGCATATTAGGTTCAATGAATTGGACGGTACATGCATGGCCATCTTCAAAGAATCTTGAGCTGATTGTTAACTTCCCCAAGCACCTATTCGGCCAAGGAGTGGCTACCAAAATAAAAAAAACACATTAATGAAGGAGCTAAATGCATGAAGAGCAAGTTACAATGAATGAAAGAATGCATGCATGTCTAGCTACATGAATTTTCCTGATCCTTTGAATCTCCTAGGTGACCATTCGACCAAGAGGCATCTATTGGAGGTGTCTTTCAAGCTTTGGCCAAATTTAGACAAAGCCATTCACCTCCCTACAGCCAAGTTCATCCAGCTGAATTTTTCTTCATCATTAAGCTGCCCATTGGCGTCCCAAGTGGCTGAATATGGACATGGCCATTAGCCTCCCTCAAGCATTCATCTTTCCAAGTTTATTGCTCAATCTAGAAGCTGATTTTTCACACTTTCAAGGCTGTCCACGTCCTCCTTTAATGCTGGTATCTTTTCAGCCAAGAATTGCATTTTAATGAGCTCAATTGGCCGAACCTAGCTGTTGCCATGCGCCATTGATCTTTCCAGGTTCATTTGCCCATTCTAGAAGCTGTCTTTTGGACTCCATTCAGCTGAATCTTGCTATGGATTTTAATGGTTTTTATTCTGGAATTTTCCAGCTTATTCTAGCTGAATTTTACTTAGTTTTTAAAGACTTATTTGTGACCATTCGGCTAGCTAGTGCATAGGCTATAAATAGTTGTTTATTTTCATTGTAAATGAACTATTTGTCAAATTTATTAATGAACTATTGCTCTTGTGAGGTTCTCTCTCTCATATTTCGTGTGAGTCTCGAATTGACTTATCTAGCGTGCTAGTGGCGTCAACCGAACTCCTTCCAAACTTATCACTAATCCTGGTGTGGCGTTCGTCCATCTTTTTATACCTTGGATTCCTACTTTGCTAAGTAACGAGTCGAGGTCTATCCTTCTATTTCCATCAATCACCTTAAGCAATATAGGTCTTGGGACGACACCCTCTATAGTGTTGGATCATTTTTGACGCTTAAGTTTGAATTTCCATTTCATCTATCCATCAAATTATCTATCAAATTTTATTGTTAGCCGAACCTATCCATATCAAACTTAACCTATTTTTGAACCTTTTCCATCACTTTACTTCATATTTAGCCGATTACAAACCAACTATTATTTTTAGAGCGATACTTCCTCGTCGACGATTGGGCAATTAAGATGACTCAACTTAACCTATTGAGCCGATTCACATCAATAGAGTTCAAAGATCTATCTCTTAGGTTTGAAATACACTTTGAATCTCTTAATTTTGAGTTTAGGAGCTCAAGTTATGACCATTTTAGTGAATCCAATATGATTTGAACTTGAATTAAAAGCCCAAAACTCGTAATTTTTGTAATGGTCCCATCCAAAAATTCTTCTCACACAGTCTTTACTAAAACAGCCATAAATTGAGATGCCAAACTCAAAATCGAGTGATTATGATAGGGACAAGAATAGATTAGGATCGTAAGTTTGTCGAAGTCATGGATTTGGCTTAGGGCTCTAGATGATCAGAAAGAAACTTGGATTTTGACACAACCTGAAATGCAAAAAAAATTCAAGTTAGATTTAAACAAATTAAAAGAAGCAATATACCAAATGATATGAATTAGTGCGGAACAGGATTGTATGTTTTGTGCAAGTCGCATATTTGACTTTGGGCTCTAGACGATCGGAGAGAAACTTGGATTTTGTCACAACTTGAAACATAAACAAATCCAAGTCAAATCTAAAAATTTAAAAATTAAAGGAAGAAATTAAAATAGATAATTAAGATAGAAAAATTAAATAAATAAAAATTTTGAATAATTAAATAGGAACAAAATAGAATAAAGTAGATAGATGGAAAAGATGAAGATGGCGTGTAGAAGTTCTAATGAGCCTTGGAAACCCGATGAATCCACAACTCCTTTCGAATGACTCTAATTTTCCCTTAAAGAAATAAAACTTAGAAAGAAAAAGCTTGAAGATGATCCTCACAAATTGAGAAGATTGTTAAAACTTTTCTAAAAGAGAACTCAAGAGAAATTCTTAAATAGAAAACTCAAAAAGAATCTTATTAACTCAAAGTGAATAATGAATGAATTGATTTTGAATAATTTTTACAATGAAGAGACCTTTATATAGGCTAGATAAATAAAACCAAATAAAACTCTTAAGTATCTGAAACTCTAATTAACCTAGACAAGAAGTAGTTTTAAACTAAACTTTATTGTTGACATAAAACTCTTAAATAACTTATAATACTTCAAATTATCCAAAACTCAACATAAATAAATAATAAAACTTAATAAATACAATATTTGTCTCGTGTATAATAAAAATTAAGCCTGAAACTCAAACCCAATATGATTTAAACTTGAATAAAAAGCCTAAAACTCATAATTTCTGTATTATCCTCATCTAGAAATTTTGTTCACGCAGTCTTCACTAAAACTGTCATAACTTGAGCTTCCAAACTCAAAATCGAGTGATTCAAAGTGTGTTTTGAAGCTAAGAGATAGCTCTTCAACCACTATTCAGACATCTAAGCCCATAAATGTTTGGATCTTAGCCAAAAATTCCAAAAAATTGTCCCAAGTTGACTAATCTTTTCAAATTGAAAATTGGTAGTTTGTTTGGATTGACTTTAATAAATTTCACACATTCCGTGCATGTATCATTCCCCCTCTCCTCGAAAAGATTCATCCTCACGTATTGTCTTTAATTGAATCTTAGTTTGATTTGCTTGGCCTTTGATCTTATTATTGGGCCTTGAGGTAACATAAGCCCTTCACATCCATAAGCTTGAAATTGGGCCTTGAGACTCGCATCAGATTTAAAGTGTGTTTTGAGGCTAAGGGATAGATCTTCAAACTCTATAAAGACATCTCAACCTAAAAATTTTTGGATCCCATCCAAAAAGTCTTCGCAAGTCGATTGATTTTTCAAACTTGAAATTAGTAGCTTCGATGAATGAAATTTAATAAATTTCAGTCCATTCGTGCATGTATCATGCTCTTTGTGTGTTCTAGATGGTACCAAAGTATTTGAATCTCATTTTTCTAGTATTTGCTAAGGGTGAAAAAGTTTTAAAATATTAATAATGAAATTTTATTGTGAATATAAATCATTTGATGAAAATAAAAGTGTTAGGTACTTGAGCTAAAATTTAAATATGTCATGATATTAGGTTCTTTTAACTTGTAACACAAATTGAATTTGAGATAAGTCAACAAAGGTTTGTTTTTAACATAAGTTAAACTATGAGCCATAAGATTTAATTGGAGAGAAAAAATAATGAACTTGTATGTTTCTCATAAAAAAATGGGTAATAAAAAGTATGATACCTAGCCCTTAAGCACGGTCCCTTGCACTATTTTGGTTGTTTTGAGCGGCCTGGAGCTCATACTTGACCTTAGAAGCCTTTGGTCACCTACAAAAAGTTTCTAAATGATTTCAAAGCCTTCAAAATTATTTATCTTATTTCAATAATTTTATTTAATTATTTTAATTTTTAAGCTATTGTAAAACTCCTATCCTTCTCAAGCCAAAAGACCTTGATTTAAGTAAAAGAACTTCAAACACTTGTTTTATAATTTGGATGTCTCTATATGTACCTAATGACCCGAAATGATTTATAATCATATGTGAATCTTCTTAAACCTCACCAATTTGATTTAAAAAAATTAATATGTTGCGAAACAAGTATTTTTACAAAGGAAAATTTTTGGTTTAAGCTTAAAAGTGTTACTGTAGCATCTCATATTTGTATTGATCATCGGGTGGGTAAGGCCTTATTCCTTGACCTCAGTCCCAACCATAACCATTTTTCCCATCACCAACCCTTGAGACGACGGGTACGCCTATGCCACAACATGGTTGTAGATCCCTCCCTCCTCTAACTTGGCCTATAACAACATGTTGGGCTTGTGCTTACATATCCCTCCTTTAATGTTTGAAAAATGGATGATCATTTCGAGATAATAAAGTCTCTCCTAAGAAATACATGTATGGTTTACCATTGGCCTTAAATCATTCCATATATATATCTCAAAATATGTAAAATTATCGTATCAATAAATGTAACTTGTGGCTAATGTTGGAGACAATCGGTCCAATGTGCCACATGTTGTACGAATCAAATGGCATAGTGGCACTCCAACCTCAAACACAAATTTATAGGATGATAGTCATCCATGTTCTCTACATCTACCAGAAGTCCTTGAACCATCCCAAACAGTTATAATATCTGATCTGGTTGATGCCACTCTGTACAAGAAAAGTAAATAAGCGACGTGCAAATGGTAAAAGCATGGTTGTACGCACGTGCCTCCAATGATAGTAAGGTTGCAATTTCTTTAGCTTGGTACAATATCCATATAAATTTTAAATATAAAGAAACATTAAATTTTATTATAAGGTGATATTAATTAAACTAAATGAATTTGGCCACAAAGAACACAACCCATCAATTGCTTCTTCTATTGATACCAAATTGTCCTTCTTGCATGTTTTATATTCATAGTGTTTGAACCAACTAATAAATTACAAAATTTTAGTATAGATATAAAACATTTAAAAAACAATGGATTTATGGTTAAAGGAAAATTGAGGTTTAAAAAAGGTAGCACAATAAAAGAAAGTCGATACTGATAACTCTTAAAAAGAGTCGTATTTTATGCCTTTGGACCTAGTTAATTGCCTGTACTTAAGTACATCTAGTTGCATTTTAGGACATTTCATTAGTATTTTTAGCATTGCATTAGAACTTGGGTTGCGTTTAAATATTAGGTGTTTTTAATTGCTCGTGGAAGGGTTGTGTTTGTTAGAGTATGCCCAAAGATCAATCATGAGATGGTTGTAATAACATACTTGATTTATCATGTTTATTAATATAAGGCGTTACCATTATTATTTCGGTTTCTTTTCTGTGTGTATAAATAAACTATTTTATAATAATGTCTTGAGAATAATATGATTATTCTTAAAAGGACAACGATAATGCATTAAGACTAACATGTAGTTGATTGATGATAAAGAGTTGTCATTGATATGGAATGTCAGAATCGATGCATGAATATGTGTGTTAGAGAACAACATATTGGACTAACCCGTTATGAGTATGTTTCTTGGATTATTATGTAATTGTCACGACATTACTCATAGTGATTAATATGTATATGATCCTCAGACTTGAGATTATCATAATCCCAACATCATGAGTTGTATATTTTGATACAGTCAAACGTACACCGTAACTGGTTGTTCTATAAAGGCTGATGTTGGATATACCACAGTCTTTGTAGAGGGATATGGTTGATCGATATAAGATAAGTCCCTCTTACATAATGAGAGTAATATCTCAGGCCACTTGATTGAGTGAGACTAGAAATGCATGGCCATGCTCAAATAAGCTGATATGAGATGTCATACTTATTTGTATATCATAGTCTACTTAAGATATCAAGGAACATGGAATGGACTATACAAGTGTGACTATTCCATGACTTGTGTTCAATCCAGAGATAAAGGATTTAAGGATTAGTGCATTAAAAGATTAATCATAAAAAGGTTATGTCGAATCATGATTTCTTGTGACTTAGGTAGCAATGATGCATTTCTAGGTGCCACTCATTGTCTGTAACATTGGAATCGTTCTAACATTACTGCTAACGTTACAAGAACCTACAGGGTCACACCCTATAGTTGAAATGAACGGAATAAAACATAATTGGTATTGTGTTTGGTTGTCGCATGAATTAAATTAATTATAGAATTAATTTAATTGGGTAATTAATATCGAACACATTATATGTACAAGGTTGTTGTACACATAATGAGAATATGATTTTGGTTCGTATATAAATAAATATAGTTTACCGAAATCTTTATTATAATTAATGTAATTATAATTTTTAGTTTTTTAAACATTATTATATTTATTTAATTTTGAGAAACCGTAAAAAAATAATAAGATATAAAATCTCGTTTTTCTTTGCTTGGTGAGTCTAGCAGCCGTCAAAGTAAAGTCTTCTCCAAAATTGTTTGGGGATTCCTTCCGTTCATAGTCAACTGGGTGGACTATGTAGAGGTCGGAGTCATCAAAGATTGCGGCTTGGTTCAATAGTAGATCAGATTACTCATTGCCGAGGCGTCGCTGTCTACTCAGAATCACCATTTGGTAATTTTCAAACCCTTTTTCACCCCGATTCGTTCCTCACACATGGATCCATGGTTAGGATCGCCGGGTGTTTTATTTTTCCGCTACGCCGTAGGGGTGCCGGCGTTTCAACAGTGTTTTATGGTATTGGCAGGTGCAGGATGGGAAACAAAAAAATAAAGGAGTGAAGTTTTGTCGGGGAAAAAAAGTGGTCAGATTGCTAGCTCGTATGCCGTGGCAATGCTAGAAAGGTGTCCAGTCAGCATTCAGCGCATATCAGTTTCAACCCAACTTTACTTGTAACAGATAAATTTGCCTAGAAAAAAGGAGAAGATAAATCTTAGGGCTATTGGAATTATCCTGAAAAGGAAAAAAGAAAGCAATTTAAAAAGAAGCAAATGAGGAAACCCTAGGGTGTGAAACTGTAGGTAGATATCCTTAGGCAAATTAGAATGTAGTGGTTGAATAGAGACATAAAGAGGAAAGACGCAGGCAACCCCTCTCAACCACCTCAGGACACTACGCAGCTGAAGTGCGGATTGGGCAAGTGAACACTGTCTTCCTGACGTTCTTCCATTATTTCTAATCTATTCCTTCATGAATTATAGTGATGAAAACTATGTTTGATTTGAATTTTATTTGCCAACCTATGAGCTAAATCTCATAGGGTTAGGGTTACTTTGATGAAACTTCAACTGTTTTTAATGGATGCAGTATAAATCTGAATTATTTTAGTGTTTCATTCAATTTTTTTATTCTTTAAAATGTATGTGAGCAATCCCTAGACATAATTGACTATGCAGCATACCCTTAAATTAATCTAAATTCTGAAAGGGTTAGATTAGTTAGACCGTGGTTGAATGATATGAGCAAGTACTCGACAGATACTTACAGTAGACTCTAGACATAGAACAGCATTCATACAGAAGGAAACAATGCAAGGTACCATATTAAAGGCCTATAGACACAGGTAAGGTAACTTGAGGTTTCTACCTTCGAAAAAAGCAGGCCACTTTAGAACTCTTTTGAGTAGTAGGTTAAGTATGATTTTGTTGAGGCATTCCTGACAGTAAGAGTAGATTCTTAGTAATCCCGACCTTTCATATCAACATGGTATATCCTTTATCCCTTGCCGTAGAATCTTTTCCATAGCATTCTTAGTCGTTAATTTGTTCAGTTACATATTATTCATATAATCATTTTCATAATTACCATTACATTCCTACTCTCGTTTTGCCATAGCATTTCCAAGTATTCATTAATTTCACATATTGCATACATCATTATTCCTTTTAATTGCCACTGCATACTTACCATAGCTTTACCATAACATTAATAGCATTTTATTATAATAACTTGACCACTTTAGTGCCTCAATCCAATCCTTGTGGGAACGATACTCACTTATCACTTTATTACTTGATCCGACGTGTATACTTGCACAATTCGCATATCATATTCACACGCGATAGATACCAACCCCACTACTATAAAATCACATAGCAACCATTCACGTTCCCTTTCTCCACTCTACTTCCCTTGCACAACGCCCTACATATGGAAGCCAAAATGGAAAAGCCCCAACTATATGTACTAGTTGTTGAGAAATTTGATTAAAACATAAGGTAAATTGTATAAACTAAGTTGCAAAACTTTTTTAACATCAACATACCTCTGATCAAGCAAAAAATATACGTGCATGAATAACAATCAATATCAATGAATGTTAGATTCTCTAGGGGATACTCAAATCGCCTCTCCAATAAGTTTAACTTCACCTGATGCTTTTTGAAATCAACCGAAATGTTGATACCTATTCTGAAAGCTTTGTAAAAGGTTTACTCGAGATTGTACTCAAAACTTTTCGTTACAAGACACTCATCCATAAAATGCCCCATCAACAACATTACATATGCCAGTGATATTATTGTTTTGCCTTTTGGGAGGAAATAAATGGAACTCTCTAGATATAGCTTTCATGTTAAAACTCAACATTTGTGATTTGAATAATTATCCTCTTTGTAAGCAAAATTATATATATTGTCGCTAGGTCAAGTGACAAGAAAAATGCTCCAATATCATTAGCATTCCAATCAGCTTGTCCTTTAGATCTTAATAAATTGGAGGTACTTAATTATATAATGTTAGGTAGAAAGTAAACCACCGTTTGTTTTAGTTTATTGTCAAAGTAACAAGTTTAATTAACTATTTATAATTTTAAAATAAAGGTTCTGCTATAATTTTAATTGAAGTTTAGTGTGGACTTCGATCTATATTTCCGTTAAAATTTATATAAATTATGTTTTATTTTCTTTAAAATTTAGTACACAACTGAATATCAATAAGTATTGAATTTAGAATTTAAGATTATCCACAGTCATTTTAAAAATAAATTATATCTTAGTATTGAGGTACCATAATCATAATATAATAATTGCCATAATTCTAACTGCACACAAAAAATTTGAAAGCATTACCATGTACCATGTAACCTTGACAAAGCAAAGGCAATAAAGTAAATTAAAAATCTAAATACTTTTTCAAAAACAAAATGCATTCTCCAAAAATAACTCTCGCCCGTTCTATTAGTAATATAAAAATCTAACATGAAAGTGAAAACCCAATATAAACGTATCATGTGCTATTACATTTGTAAAGAAGACTTACGGGGGAAAAGACGATATCAGAACCAAACCAATTGACCATAAAATTAGCAGTCCGTCCCATAAAACCAATTTAGACCAAATCGTTTCTTTGCTCAGACAATTAAATCAATCAAACCGATTTATAAATTTGTTTAAGGCTCGATTAAACAAAAAAACCAACTATTAGACAGTTCAACCAATCCAATTCCTAAAACATTGCAAGATCTGCAAAATCCAAAACATAAATATATACTTGCCACCTCAAATATATATTGATAAACATGGAACAAAGCAAGCAAGTTCCATAGTTTCAAAGAAATCTTAAAACCAACCTAAACTAGTTTACCGATATTTTTTATTTACTTGAAAATTTCATTTATTTTTAAAAATATTTAATAAAAAACTGTGAAACAACTCATTTGATCAAAATAAACCCAAAATTAATATAACCAAAGCAAAACAAATTATCAAGGAAACTTAACAATCCGGTCAAACTCAATGAACTCAACCCTAAAAAGAGATGGTTAAATTTTAATTTAAGTCAACCAAGTCATTAACTTGCATCACACCAGAGAATCTCGTCAGCCACAATTTCAATTTTCATAGAACCAAGGTCCAGTAGGTCCAAGCCATTAAAATTGCGGACCCCAAGAACACACCACATTACAACAAGAAATACCTTGGAAGGTTCAAATGGAAAGAACAAAGAATCGTATGGGGAAACAATGATAATTATTTAGGACTGACATTAAAAATTTTCTACGAGATTGAGATTTTACCATAGATTTTAAATTGTATTTAAAAGTTAATAACTAAATAAATAGAACATGAGACAAAATTTTAACTTCACTTCTAGAGTTAAAAATTCCCATCATTATTACCCATAAAGATATATGTTAGTACACCTATAGCTCTAACAGGGCAGATGAACTCAATCTCATATTGTGTCCAAGCTGGGGCTCCCTGCTAAACATCTGTGGCAAAATTTTTCTAGGTGAAAGATTTCATCATGCCTGTACATAAAGAACTTGGGCCCTCTGCTATGCAGAAATACGTAAGAGAATACAAAAGTATACGGTTCTTGATAAAGCTAAAAGGCCTTAGGGAATGAATTGAAGTTTCTGAATGCAAAATGAACTTTAATCATATCCAACCTAAGAATCCTTACATGCTACCTAAAAGACATTGGATTTGGAGCTGTTATGTACACATAAAACACATGTAACGGCACATCTGCTACTAACCGTGGTACTAAATGATTTATCTATCTTCACAAATTACATCTTGGAACGTTCTCCACTACGACTAATCGAAGTATCTAGTTGGAGACATGCGCCTTACAGTACTAAAAACACATCTTAATCCCTGTATATGAAGCTCTCTTTAACTCTTTTACTACAAAGACATTTGCAATGAGATGCATACATATAACTAAACAACAACAGTTAGCCATATGCTATCAATTGAGGAACGACAATTTGATTATTTCCTTTTCTAACCTCATGATTTTCGTTGTACCTATGCACACTCTGAATTAAGTGGACCAAAGATGATTCCTGCTCTTCCCAGGGCCAACACTACTAGCGCTTCATTTTGAACAACTAAACACATAAACAGCCGTATGT
This sequence comes from Gossypium raimondii, assembly GCF_025698545.1. Taxonomy (NCBI): domain Eukaryota; kingdom Viridiplantae; phylum Streptophyta; class Magnoliopsida; order Malvales; family Malvaceae; genus Gossypium; species Gossypium raimondii. The sequence continues at coordinate 29,352,692 of NC_068568.1, forward strand.
CAAGATGCTAGATTATCGTGCCCACTCTGGTAACAGAAACAAAATCATGTTTCCACTTATACTCTCAAAGAATAACAAACTATAGAATCGGTAGCTAAGCTAACCATGGTCCATGCACCAGATATGATGTAAACCATTAAAAATTTTTCAAAAGCAATGGATAATCCAAAACCTACATTAACTAGATTATCATTTAGCTTCAAAATACATAATCACAAACTATGCAGAGAAAATTGTATGAGATCCCTAATTTTATTGTAAAACCATGGACACTCTAGTGAAGCAACCCACAAACTTCACCTTGCCTGTGAGTGATTGATCATTCTAAGACCCAATGCCAAAAAAGTCTGTATGCTTCCAACAGAAGAAAGAGAACAATTCAATTTGAGCTTTTATTCAGTATCATCAAGATCAATACATTAAAGCGGCAGAAAAATAAACCAGCAACCCAAACCAAATTTCGCCCTTAAGTAACATCATAACATTAATATGTACACAAAGGATATACATCCTCAAGGAGACACTCTGCGCCCTGACAGACTTTAAGTTGCTGGAAGGCAACATTTTCATCATTGTCATTATTATAAGTCTAAAAGGATAGTTTGGGTATTGGCAAACAAGACAACAGAGACACTCGGTCCAAGTTTCAACTTTAAAACCATGAACCAGTAGACCAAGATCAGAGTTGCAAAGTCTTATAAATCTTTCACAATAAAATAGTTGAAAGAATAAGTCTTCATGAAGTTCCAATTCTTCATGAAGTTCCAATAATTCAAACCTAAAAAAGAATTCCTCGTTTTGGAATAAAATTAATCATATTCCAAAACCAAATACTGCCCGTATCTTACTGAAAATAAGGTCTCTCCAACCTCTCTCAGTGTTCTCCACCACAGTTGCATTCCCCGGGAACATCTGAATGCGTGAGTTTGATTACAGTAACCCCAGGCTCAGGCTCATTGAAAACAAGTCTTACCTGCAACAATAACAACCACCCAGTAAAGATAAGCCATCATCCGACCACACTGCATTCCCAAAAACCTGGAGAACAGGCAAAAGCGGAATCCATTAAACTTACTGTAGAATCAATCCCGTCGGACCAACTCCCAAATCTCCATCTCTGAGAAATCAACTTCCCTTCTTGCAACTCCAAGTTAATTCCAGTAACCGATCCATCGAAAATACTAAATTGGCCACCGACATCTTTACTTATCCTAGCATTACTCTGAGTAAACCCTTTCCATCTATTCTCATCCATCAAAATCTCGTACATATCCTTAGCTCTACAATTAAATTTCTCCGACATTGTAATCGTCTTAAACCCTTTCTTCCCTTCCTTCTTCACTTCCTTTTTGGCTTCCTTCTCCACCCCAACTTTCTCCTTAGACATCGCAGCTGAGTTACTATTACTAGTAGTAGTAGTAGTATTTTTGGGAGCCGATTTCTTGGCTTCCAATTCATCTTTAACAGGGCCACCTTTCGCCATAGCTTTTACAAAATCACTCACTTTCTCCAAAACCAAAGGCTTCCCTTTGGCCAGCATCGCTTCCTTCAAGGCTTTACCAATGGGTCCTTCGTCTTTAATCGTCACCTTAACTTCCGGATCCTCGTCAGCATTCTCATCCGAAATGTACGGAATCTCTAGATTACCTTCAGCTTTCAACAGCGTCTTCCCTTCCTCATCTTTGGCTTCGCCTTCCCAGGATAAACTCAAACTGATTTCATATCCGGGAAGATTTTACCTTTGCGAACATTAACATAGGCTTCGCCGTCGACCTTTTTGACCTTCTAGGTCTTGATGCTGAGATTACCTTGGCAATCAAGGATGGTGAGATCGGAAAGCGATTTGGTGAAGAACGTTTTAGACCAAGGGAGGCAATCGGTTTCAGCCCAGTGCCAGTTGTGGACATTAGCACCGTCAGGTCTTTCCTCCACGATCCATCGCTTGTCGCCTTCGCCGTACTTGGCCATTGATGGAAAAATCAAGACGAGGGTGTATTAGGGATTGAGAGAGATATGAGGATAATGGAAGGGAAAGCTTAAAAGAAGCAATTGGGTGGGAAGGGCTGCTCTGGAGGGTTCGGGCGGGGAGGTGGAAGAATCCAGAAATGTGGGATGGATATAAAAAACTAATTATCTTTGGAAGGATCTAGAGACTTCACTAGGAGGAACTTAGGGTTTTGTTGTCGATGTTGCGCAGAGCTTGGTACAACAGAAAGACTCACTATTACTTGGAGCAAGAGGAAAAAAAGAAAAAGAAAGTCTCAGACGGACGTTCAGTAGGAACGAGGAGATGTAATTAATAATTAGTAGTTGAATTTACATAAATCACTTGCCCTTTACTTGTTATTAAAGTATCTAATTGACAATTTATTTAATTTAGATAGGTGTCCAAATAGAAGGTGTGCATGGGCCGGGTCAGGCCGAGTTGAGTTTAAATAAAAACTTAGGCTCGATCTAAAAAATGGGCTTAAAATTTTGTTCAAGTTCGACCCGAATAAAAATGTTAAAACACGAGTCTGACCCGGCCTGTCCATATTAATTTTTATATATTATTTTTATATAATTTTAATATATATATATATAATACATCAAAAATACTAAAAACATCAAAATAAATATTTCCCAATAAATTGAAAATAAATTTTAAAAATTATGTATACTTAAATAACACTAAGATAGATGCAACTTAACAAACAAATGTCTCTAAAATAATAACAAAATTAACAATAAAATATGTTTTATACAATATTCAAATAATAACAACAAAATAGTAGCAATGTAATAGTAAAATGGTAGCAAAATAAGGAGAAAACAATAAGAAAAAAAGATTTTTTTTGTCCCTTAGTGAATTCAGGCCGGGCCTGGGCCAAAAATGCCTTACCCGAGGCCTGGCCTATTTTTTAAACGGACCCTATTTTTTTGTCTAATCTCATTTTTCGAGTTTATATTTTTGTCCAAACTCTCTCACATTTCCAGTGGGCCTTTAGGCTGGACTGGGTGGCTCAACCCATGAACAGGTCTATATCCAAATAATAATATTTGAATTTAATACATGTGATCTCATACAAATTATAATATAATCATATTTAAAACAATCATGCAAAATTGAATTTAAATGTTACAACTATTAAATATTAGACCGGTTATCATTCTTATATTTTCTTTTGGTACATGGTAAAGAAACGGTTTGACTTGTACAAAAGCTATTTTGAGAGAATGTAAAAAATAGATTTTTGGTATAATTCAAAAAACTATTGAAAGTCGAATTGAAGAATTAGAAGTGGATAATGATTGTTGGACGTGAGGATGACTTGGAATGAATATTATATAATGGAAGTCACCTCAGGGAATAAACTATAAAATTTGAAAAGTGTGAGGACCTAAAGTGCAAATTGCTCAAAAATTTTGGGATTAAATTGAATAAAAATGTTAGGGACTAAATCATAAAATTTCTATTTTTGTCAAGAACGTTCGTAAATGCAAAATTTATGTACAGATTATTAATTATGAACATTTTAAAATTTTAAGTATCTCGAATAGAATAAAAGAAAGTGATAAGATAAAAGGGTTAAAGCATAATTTTATCACATAAAATACATTTTGGTCATTCTAGAAATTATATTAAAAATATTATATTATGAGATATTAAATCATTAAAACAATTTGGAGCCATTGGACGAGATATTACTTGAAGAATAAATGTGGGCCACACATTTTTAAAAATGATGGACTTTGACGTTTGACTTGGTCAATTTGGGTTAAATAAAACAGAAGCTTATTCCCCTATTAGAGGTGCTCATGGGCCGGGTTGGGTTCGGCCTGAGCCCATAAAAAAATTTCGGCCCGCGTCCTAGGCCGGGGCCCGGCTTGACCCAAAATATGGGCCTGAAATTTTGTCCAGGCCCAGCCCGAGAAAAAATTCCTAAGCCCTCGGCCTGGCCCGACCCATTTTCTTAATAAACACCAAAAATTTATTTTAAAAATAAAAAAGTATTTTAAAATTAAAAAAATAAAAAATAAATATTTATTATATATTCGGGCCCGGGCCAAAAAAGTGGTGCCTGAGGCCCGACCCGTTTTCTAAACGGGCCTCGTTTTTTTGCCCAAACCCATATTTCGGACCTATATTTTTACCCGAACCCTCTCATATTTCGGGCGGGCCGTCGGGCCGGGCCGGGCCACCCGACCCATGAGCACCTCTATCCCCTATCCAATTTTCCCCTTTTATTCTCTTTTCATTTTTCTCATATTTTCTTTAAATTCATCCAAAAATTTAATTACCTGCCTTACTTTTTTACTAAAACCTAGAAAACTTCATTCAAGCTTAATTTGTAATACCTAATACTTGATCTGGTCGTCAAGTCTGACCTACTTTATGTCACATTCATTATCGAAACAACTGTAATTAAATACAATTCAATATAACTAGGAAACGTACTAATATTTATATTACTAATTTAAAATATATTATACAATCATTTTCGGGTCTTATATGAGCTTACGAAAGCTCTTTTGCTAACCAGAGGTTGAATTAGGACCAAACTAAAAAGTATGGAAATTATTGGGTTGACGTCGTGACTTCAGGGGTTCCTCATCGTGATGCAACTCACTGACTTGATCTCGTCGCTACGTTAAAGGGCCTGATGTTATGACATGGCCGCCTGTTTCCAAATGGTACCAAGTTGCATCACTTAAACAAACAATCACTTATCTCAAACGCAAACGTTTCAACAATAATACCATTCCAATATTCTCATTTTTAACCTTTGACATCTTAATGCATTTACATAACACAATTTATCATTTCATCATCAATACTTTGAACTAACTTTATTTGTTAAATTATTTTGAGATAACAAACATATCTTTAAAATATAAATTTTTTTGACAAAGAATTCAAAATATGAATAACATTTCAAAACTTCCAAACATATTAGAAAATGCTTTAATAAAATATTTTGACAAAGTTCGAAAATAAATTTAAACTCTTGAACTTAATCAAAACCATTGCAAATCAATTGAAAAACTACTCCCTATAAGAAGTGTCGGTGTTTTCCAAAATGTATCGATACTTGTAAAACTTTATCGATACTTCATCTTTCTATTGATATCAAATTTACTTTACATTTTGAATCAAAAATTGAACACAAATAATAAGTATCGATACCTTGAAAATTATATCGATGCTTATTATATTTTATCGATACAAAAAATTACATCGATATCAATTTTGCATTCTATTTTCATGATCTATTCAACAATGACAAAAAGCATTGATCCCCATAAAATTATATCGATACCTTTTACTAGGTATTGATAAATCATCTTTGGTATAGTTGGAAACTAATTTTAACGTTCACTAAATCAGACATTAAATGTCTCTAGTATCGATACTCGTACAAAAAGTATCGATACTTTTTGTTGCAGGTGAATTTAATGGTCTGGTATTTCCATCCCAACGACTTTATTTATTCTCCCAACAACCACGACAGTTAGGAATGAATTAGAAGGTATAAATACCAACTTCTGATGGTCCTACAACTACAAGAACTATAATCATGCCTAAAGATCAATCATTTCAACCTTAGTACTCAATTCTTTCATACTGTTATTCTTTAGCTCAAATGTATTCTTGTTTATTTGTGCTTTATTGGCAAACATTCTAATATTTTGAGGATTATTTCTTAGTTTGTTTCTTTGTAATTCTTTGAGAGGGTTTGTCTTAAGATTTGGGTAGAAATCTTAAGAGAGATATAAGGTTAAACCTTATCCTCAAAGGTTGAATAAATTAGTGAATTTGGAAAAATCCTTAGTTGTGGAAAGCTAAGGTAGTGGAGTAGGCAATTGGGGCCGAAACACTCTATATCTTTGCATTCATTATTTCATACTCTTTCTTTACTTCCACCAAATATTTTAAAGGCCAATTCATGTCCTCTTCGCAATTTTGGTTTGATCGATCGAGCTAACAAATATAATTGACAATTACCACAAGTTCAACCATTTAAGTCATCTTCACTCATATGTTATTTTCATATAAGAACCTTAAAAAATTTATATACATGACTCAAACCATATTGCCAACTTGGACTTCAAAATTACCAACGCGTCATATGCCAAAATGAAAAAGGGACTATACAAACATTGTTGAGTTGAGGGCCACAGATTGCATGCTGAAATCACCTCTCGAAACTTCGAGATCCACCTAAACCTGCACATGGAATAAAAAAGACCGTGTAATATCCTTTGCCCGACATCACCACCGGGTCCAAGCTACAGGATGCCATATTCATTGCCGAAGCAACTACAACAAACTTCAAAACAATTCAATTATTCCAGCATGCTAATTAGCATAATACACTTTCCAATATGATATAAAATCGTTTCTAGGTCTTATACGAGCTTACGAAAGTTCTTTTGTTAACTTGAGATCACTTAAGAACTTAATTGAAAAGTTTACGAAATCTGCGAGTTGACATCCCGAATTCATGGTTTTCATGTCGTGACGTTATCTTTTAGTAAGTCACATCGCAACTTCAAAAATCTCGTTGTCACGATACCACTAGCTGTAACACCTTTAACCCGTCTCTATCGCTGGATTATAGTTACGGAGTATTACGACAGTTAACAAATCAATAATAGTCTGATATTTAAAATTAAATTTAAATACAAAAAATCATAATCAATTAAGATTCGTAATATATATAAACAAACCCTAAATCGAACTTACGAAACATTTAAAACAAATTGGGACCAATTCTAGATTAAATTGAAACTCCTATGAAATTTTGAGTAAAAAGTGTAAATAGGGGTTACACGGCCGTGTGAAAGAGACCAGCTCGTGTGGCCCCAAGTGTGGTCGTGTGGCTACTCCACCCGTCAGTGTTATCAAACCCTATTTTGATTGCTTATTCAATACCATCGAATGAGTATCGATACCTACGTTATCTTTTAGAAATTTTTGTTAAATCATCTTTAAGCATGCTTCTAACTTGTTATAAGGTCGTTTAATGTTTGTTTAGTATAATTCAATGTCGTCTAGGGTATTTTCGACTTAAATCTCCTATAATCGATTAAAACATGATGATGTTTGCATGCTAATTAAACGTTGTGTAATGTGTGATGTTGTGATGGTGGTGTAACGTCCTGTTACTCAGGCTCGGCGAATGGGTCGGGTATAGGGTGTTACATTCTCCTCATCCGAGTAATCCATCTGCTAAAGGATTCTCTCCACACTCTTAAACCAATACTCAGCGATGGTCAAATCAACTCCTTTCACTTCTCTAAATTTGCATCCACCTAGGGCATGTAGACGCTCGAGTGGTAATCCCCGATGAATAGGTGCAGGGTTACCACAAGCAATACGCTAAAAAGCTCCTATTATAGCTTGTACTAAAGGCTTCATACCCACCTTTCGTGTCGCCTGACCCGGAGGAGAAGGTACTTTTGTATTAACTCTACCGCGTTTAGCAGGCATATCAACTACGCTATAACATTTAAAATAACCCTACACCTATTCATCAGGGACTACCACTCGAGCGTCTACGTGCCCTAGGTGAATGCAAATTTAGAGGATTGAAAGGAGTTGATCTGACCATCGCCGAGTATTGGTTGGGGAGTGTGGAGAGAATTCTTGAACGGATAGATTGCTCGGATGAGGAGAATGTAACACCCTATACCCGGCCTGTTCGGCAAACTTGAGTAAGAGGACGGTACACCACAATCACAACATCACACATTACACAACGTCTTATTAGCATGCCACCATAATTATTTTTTAACCGAATATAAGAGATTTAAGTCGAAAATACCTTTGGCAACATTGAACTATACTAAACATACATTAAACGACCTTATAACAAGTTAGAAGCATGCTTAAAGACGATTTAACAAAAACTTCTAAAATATCACATAGGTATGGATACTCATTCGATGATATCGATATTTCTCATGGATAGTATCGATATTTCTCATAGATGGTATCATTACCGTTCAGAAAATCAGTACCAAATTAGCTTTTTGTTTTCCTGCAAAAATTAAAGCCAGCAAACTAACACATTCCACAATAGAATCTCAAGCATATATATCTCATATCACATTAACACATTATAATACACAATCCACATCGCATATTCACATATCACACAAAAGTAATGAAAGGAATAAGAAAGCTTACACTCGGAACTTAGCATAGGGGTTTAGGCTACTCCTAAGCTCTTATTTAACACTATGAATCGTGACTACTAGCAACGATTCCAAACACTCACTGTTCGTGTTTTCGCCTATTTACCGAAAGCCTAAACTAGCTTTTCCTTTCCTTTTGCCTTACTCGTCGAAGGCTCCAACGGTTCCAAAGCTTCACACATAACAACCACACAATATACACAATTAATTTTACAACTATGAACACATCTCAACAAGCAAAAAACACTGGTCTAAGGCTAGTTCCGCTTGGAACTGAAATTTCAACTAGCTTAGTCGAAACGCAAAAATATCTACTCCTACTCGTTCCCATCACATAAAACTAATTCCAATCATCTAATTATATATCTAAGAATAATTCACAACCTTCAAACTACACAAAACTACACAGATTCACGGTTCTAAAATTTCAACATACTATGAAAATTTTCACAAAAATTCAATAAAACCATAGAATTCTTTAACGAAACTTTAGGGAAAATTTAGAAACGTTCTAATCTCATCAAAAAAAGTTGAAAACACTTTGAAACATCAATTTTATACAAAATCCTGAATTTCACCATTAACGACCCAAATTTCAACATTTATTCAAAACTAGATAAGAACTCAATTTAAAAGGCTAGATATTAGTAAAGCCTAATAAGAAAATGAAACATTACCTTAGTTGAAGGAGAAACAAACGTTTAATTAAAAATCTGAAAAACCCACAAGTTGAGAAATGGTGAAATCAATGGTGTTTTTAAAGTTTTTTCTTGAAATTCTAATGAGGTTTATTACTTAGATGATGATAGAAATAACATGAATTGATGTTTGAAAAATAAAATAAGTGAAGGGTGCTTGAGGAAATCAAGGGATGACAATAATAAGGGTGAGGGAAGAAACTATTGTGAGTTTAATGTAGATGGAGGAGAAAATAGGGTATTTTTAGAACTTTGATATAATTGCTTTAAAACCACTCCTATTTTAAACCCTTCTACAAAACAGTTCTCTTTTCAAAATTGAAGATCTTTCCTACCTTATTTTTAAAAATTAATTTGATTTTTAAAAAATTATAGTCAAAAAAAATTTTGAGTTACCATAATTCAAAATTTTTGAACCTATTCCGAGCCAAAATCTTTAATTTATCCTCGAAACTACTAGCTCAATTTTGGAGTGTGACAACTCTCCCCTCTAATAATAATTTCATCCTCAAAATTTACCTACTGACATGTCACTTGCTTAATCACAAAATATTCTATTTCTACTTTTAAACCAACCATTACACTTTCATTGCGCTCTCTGATTCCTATTCTCTTTAACTTCCTACGACTTTTCTTGAAGATCTTATTCACTAGCACAGACTAGTCTATAGTAACTTTGCTATCAGTTTCCTCTATTCGCTACAACACTTTCGTCTAAAGAACTTGTAACCGTTGTTCCTAATTTTATAATCTCTATTGAAATTCTCCAGTTATTAGCTAAATCATTCAAAATTTACAAAGGCGCAGAACCTAAATCTACCAATGATAATAAAAGAATAGATTACCAGGCAAATATACCCGCAATCTCATCGATTGAATCTTGACCCTGCGATTCCCTAATAACATACACTCGAGCTGGACCTCTTGACTCAACCTGAGTAGCAACAATATGAGAAACAACTCACTACCCAACCGGTCTCCCATTACCTTTATCGCGACCACGGCCTCTAGCAGGCGTTGTTGTAAGTGCAGAACTCTGAGTCTGTGAAACCTCAACTCTGTTTGGAAAATCACTCAACATGCGTTTCTTAGAGCCAAATTTAAAACATCCACCTGTCAATTTGTGACACACTCCAGGGTGCCTACACTCACAATGCACACAAAACAACCATCCAGAACCACTGGATGAACCATCAATACTAACTACAACGCTACCTTGCCGCTTAGACTGACTTGGTCGAAACTCATGTCGTGCATTTCTATCAGAACCTTAAGTATCACATCCTCTCTTAGATGATTGTCCAGATGCACCAAAACCATCAGAATTTCTCATACCCAATTTAGTTACCATAGAACGAGGCTACTCAGCTAAAGTCTCCTCAATAGCTTTGGCTTTCTCAACCAACTTATCAAACAACTTCTCATTCTAAGCTACCAAGTAAACCCGAATCTCACAATTAAGCCTAAGTAAACACTTGAAACTTAGGATAGGGGTTTAGGCTACTCCTAAGCTCCCATTTAACACTATGAATCGTGACTACTAACAGCAATTCCAAACACTCACCATTCGTATTTTTGCTTATTTGTCGAAAGCCTAAACTAGCTTTTCCTTTTCTTTTGCCTTGTTGAAGGCTCCAATGGTTCCGAAGCGTCATACATAATAACCACCCAGTATACAAAAATAATTTTACAGCTATGATCACATGTTAACAAGTAAAACGTTGGTCTAAGGCTAGTTCCTCTTGGAACTGAAATTTCGACTAGCTTAGCCGAAATGCAAAAATCTCAACTCCTACTCATTTCCATCGCATTCAATTTATTCCATTCATCTAATTATATATCTAATAATAATTCCCAACCTTCAAAGTACACAAAACTACACAGATTCATGGTTTCAAAATTTTGAAATACTATGGCAATTTTCGCGAAAATTCAATAAAACCATAGAATTCTTTAATGAAATTTTAAGGAAAGTTTAGAAACCTTCTAATCTCATAAAAATGAGTTGAAAAACACATTGAAACATCAATTTATACAAAATCTCGAATTTCACCATTAATGACCCAAATTTCGGCATTTATTTAAAACTTTTGATTCAATAGATAAAAACTCAATTTAAAAGGCTAGATATCATTAAAAAGTAATAAGAAAATGGAACATTGCCTTATTTGAAGGAGAAACAAATGTTTAACTAGAAATCTGGAAAACCCACAAGTTGAGCAATGGTGCAATCAATGGTGTTTTTGAAGCTTTTTCTTGACTCATACATTTTGATGTAAGTAAAACCTGAGTTCAAATAGATAAGGAGCCGAAAGTTGGTGCGTTAGGTGTACGACTTCTCTAGTATGTAGCGTCATTCACAGAAATGAAATTCATAGCCCAAAACATGGATAAATGATGCCTTCTCGTTGGCATTACATGTTTGATGAAAAGTAAACATGGCCATGGGTAGTCCGTCTTTGTGATGGATGACTTGATCACTATTTGATAGTGATTGAATTTTCATGAAAAAAGATGTAATGGTTACTATGAGATAAAATAAGATCATATTGGGAGAATGGATATTATCCCAAAGAGATCAAAGATATCTTATGAGGGTAACACATTTATGACAAGGCCATTAGACAAGCACTGAGTAGTTGCTTTCGTAATGGTATGTTGTTCATGAGAGCTTTTTCACGATACTATGGTGGAATGACTTCATAAGTAAATGAGTTTATAATTAATATAGTACTGGGTCAATAGAAAAGCTTAATCAGGTTGGATCATATTATAGAGTACTGGTTCAAAAAGGTTCAGGAAGTACTTATAATTGGATTTGATGTGAGAGAGACCCAAACCCCTCATGTAAGGGGGTGGGATGGCAAAACCATAGTATCATTAACTAGGGTTACCACCCCCTATATCCTAGATAAACTAGGATATTTTTTTTCTAGTTGAAATAAACTTCTACAATTTTACAGGGGAAACCTTCTCTTCCTATAAATAGATGGTACTAGTAGAGCTATTTAGACAAGTTTTGTGAGATTGTTATTATGCCGAAAAATATAGAGAATTTATTCTCAACTTATAAACATATTTTTCAGAATAAAAATTTTATTGGTTTCTATTAAATAGGAGAGAATTTTCATTTTCACCCTAAAAGGAAAAATTTTCTAGTTTTATGTTTTGATTCAATTAGTTCAAGCCCACACTCGAATCAGTTTGTTGTACAAGAATAGTAAAGAAGACCATTTGGTTGAAAGCTGGAAAACATTAAAGATTTGCTTATCCAAAAACATGGGTACGAATTCAATTAAGGTTTATTGCTATAAATATCACAAATCTGGTCGATTTTCAAAATCTTAATTTTTTGTTGTGCAAGAAAACCGTTTTCAAACCGGATTTTTTCCAAAAATTAGCACCAAGTGTAACACCTTCAATCCTACCCGATTCACTATTTTGGATCTTGGGTGTTACATTACTATTAAAGACTTATAGATACATAAAACATATAAATTTTCAAAGAAATACATCTTATTAGAAACACTGCCTAACAAAGTTGCGTCATGGCAAACAATGTGTACAAAACTTACAAATATAATTACACATCACATTGGCTTATATTATCCCCCTTATTCAACCTCTAAATAATAATGTTGACTTTATTTATTGACCAACACGATCTATTCAATCTATAAGGCTTATAAACGAATTTTCAAGACTTGTACGAAAACGTTTCTATCAGACTTGACATGCTTGTGCAACCCCCACTCTGCATGCGTAAGTGCCCACTTCACCACTCCTTTGGTGAAGCCTTGGCATTATTCCTCTTGACGCCTCATTTATCTGAGATATATAAAACACAAAGTGGTTAAGTTCGATAGAACTTAATGAAAGAACCCTCTTTTAACTGAGTCCTTATTCAAGAATTTCATCATTTGTTTCTCGTTCATAACTTTGACCCTATTGATTGTAAAGACTCTGTCGTAATCTTCCATACTGGATTTTCTTTTCAGAGCTAGTTCGCACTTACCAATTCTTAGAATATTGTTTTTGCCATTTATTCGAACTCCGCCCATAGGCATTAGTTTCAGATGGTTGTTGCGTGTAAAATGGTGTGCGATTTTTGTACAAGTATACACGTTGGTTCAAGTAATAAAAAGGTAAGTGAGTATCATTCCCACGAGGATCAGATTGAGACACAAAATTGGTCAGGTCATCTTAATAGGGTCAAGTTATTGTTATAGTAAAATGATTGAAGGAAATGCTATGGCAAAAACTAAAGGAAATATGCGATGATGGGTAAATAAGTTTCATTGCTATGACAAAGGTAATAACAAAAATGTAAATATGGGAACTATTATGTGAATAATATATAAATAAACAAATAATCAACTAAGAATGCTAAGGCGAAGATATTTCGGCAAAGAATCAAGTATAGTGTCTACGATACTTATGTGGAAGGTTGGGATTACTTAGAATCAACCTTACTGGCAATAATGCCGTGGAAAAATCTTGATTAACTTAGGCTTAGTTTAGCAATGCTTCTCAAAAGTGCTTTTGGGAAAAAAAACACTTTTGGGAGAAGCTAAAATTTTTAGCTTATCAAAAAAGTGCTTTTAGGCCAATTTTTGGCTTGGGAGAAACACTTTTTCACTAAAAAAAAAGTAGCTTATTTAGGAGTAATTTTGTCTCAAAAGTGTTTTTTATCCTAAAAGTGCTTCTTAGAAGCAATACCAAACACACCCTTACTGTGTAGAAGAGTCCTAGAGTGGTCTGCCTCTTTCAGAGGCAAAACCTCAAGTCACTGTTCTTGCTCATACAGGTTCTTATTACAGTAACATGTGTAATTCCTTCTTAATGACACAAGCATCATTCAAATGTTGCTCATGCCATCCAATATTAGTTAAGTAATCTAACTTTTCCCACATTAAATCAATTTAACAAGAATAATATGCCATCGACTATTCCTAGGGATTGCACTTAAACAACTGAATAGCCAGTAAAATAATCAGATTTATACCATGGAAAATTAAAACAGTTAAGTATCATCAGAATAACCCTAACCTGATGAGATTTAACTCATCGGTTGGAAAATATAATTTCAAACCATCACCATCGTTTACAACAAAATAAGTTCACAAGAGAGCATTGAAGAAATAATGGAAGAACGTCAAGAAAATAGCTTCCGCTGGTCCACACTTCAGCAGCATAGTCCTTTGTTGACCGAGAGGATGACTTCCTCTTTTACTCGAGATCTTTAACTATTCTACTTCTTTCCGAGATGCCTTTTAAGGTTCATTTCATCATCCTTTTATAGATAGAGTTCAGTCATTCAGTTTGTGTTAATCTTCTCCTCTTTTCTAGGGTGATTTATCTGGTACGAGTTTAAATTTCAAACTGAAATAGCTGCGCATAAAATGTTTGACTTAGTCTGCTCAGCACTCATGCTGCCATATCATTTAGACTTTTCCCTAGCAAAACTTCACTCCTTAATTTCCTTTCTTCGAAAACATATTCCATTCCTTCCACCACACAAAACTTCCACAAAAACCAATTAAAAGCACCAAATAACTCAACATAGTCCAAGTCCGAATGCAATATAAGAAATGCTAATTAAAATGCCCTAAAATGCAAAAAAAAATATACCTAAGTACAAACAATTAGCTAGATCGAAAGATAGAAAAATATAACTCTTTTTAAGAGTTATCAATAGTTACACCACGAAGGCGTTCCTTTCCGGAGATAGCCATAAGGGCTTTCCTTTTAGAGGTTCGCTATAAAGGCTTTCTTTTAACAGACATCGCCACAAAGGCTTACTTTTAATAGAAACCACCACAAAGGTTTCCTTTTAACAGAGATAGCCACAAAGGCGTCCTTTTTACGAAAATTTCCACAAAGGTACTTCTTTAGTTTGCGGCATAAAGGCGTCTCCTTACAAATTACCAAAAAGATATTCCTTATAAGAGATTTTCCACAAAGGCATTCCTTTAACAGAAATAGCCATAAAGGCTCACTTTTACAGAAATTGGTGTTTTTAACGATAGAGATTCGCCTAATCTCACCATCATGAGGCTTGCCCCTCACCGTCTAGTACTCACCCAACCATCATTTAAATCTTTTCCATATGATGCCATAAGCCAGCCATGGTCTTCCACTATATGGCCTTCAAAGTGCCATGGACTTTTCCTTTTAGAGATTCATGTTTTTAGTCACGGTAGACCCCTTTAGATGACTCCGGAGACAGCTCAGGATTTCTACTCTAGTATAAGGAATACTTTCTCTTCTTTCTTCTAACTTGAAGATAATAGGATTTTTTTTGGAGAGAAAGAAAGGGTCTATTCTATTTTTCTTTAGATTTATGCGAAAAATAATTATTGGAGAAGAAAGAGAAAAGCTCTTCTTCTAGTCCCGGTCACCTAGATTTATACAACCCTTGTGCGTATGATAACTTGACATGTGTTACAATCCTAATCAAGATGTTGTATGGGCGGTTCACAACTGTAAGGAAATGTGTATGACAATCCACCTATATATTCATATAAATATTCATCATTTCATGGTTTGTTCCTAACTACCTGTTAGGACGTAACTAGGATTGTACTAAACAAACTTAGCGTGCAGTATCTAACTATTCAACTTATCTTTTTCTGCCAAAAGCATCGTTTGGGCAGATAGAACCACGTCAATCTATTCTCTTTAGAGACTTCGCCCAAGGGCGCACTCATGAACGTCAACACTTAGTCAAATATAACATTTCATCTTCTCAGGACCTATTCTGAAATTCCTTCAAAATTCAAATATCAAGGCTTCATCGAGGGGTGCCACATCAAGAACCAGGTGATCTACTACAAATCGATGTGGTAAATTAGACGTTTTAACGCACTTAAGGAGCTTTTTCTCAAGCAAAATGTGTTTTTAGCATGGTTTTTTGTTATTTTCGTTATTTTCATATTTTTCCGATAATAAGTGAAAATGTCTCATTTTTGCTCATTTTGTGACCCAATTTAGCCAATTGTGCCATGGGGAAGCTAACAAGTTGATTAAGTATTGTAGGGAGTCATCGGAGGCCCGAATGTGAATGAAAATATCACCTAGAAGGGGGTATCGTGATATCCAAGCATGAAAGTCATGATACCCTTGATAGTGCTAAAATAAGGAGAATAGAGGCCATATATAGTGGTATCGTGATACCAAGGATAGGTATTGCAATACCGAGGCCCCCAAAGCTCCAAATTTCAATTCTAACCTCGATATTGCGATATCTAAAATTAGATATCCCTATACCCAGGATGTTGCAACATTCTGCTCGATGCAATAAAAAATGACTATAAGGTTAGTTTTGTCGAAAAGCCACACCAATCAAACTTAAGCACCTAAGGGTATTTTGGTCTAAAATTTAGGGTTGAAATCACCTATTTCAATCCACTTTTGGTAGAATGAAATGGAGGAGCTTTCTACTTTTTTCTATCATCTTTTTCCTTAGTTTTAGGTTATGGTTATGGTTAGGGTTTCTTTTCTTCTTCTTTTCATTTTTAGTTTAAGTTTTCTATTTTCTTTTTAGAGTAGATTTCATAGTTATTAGTTAAGTTAGTTTTTATTGTAGCTTAGTTTTATTTACATGTTAAAGTGGAGCTTTCCATTTTTTTCTATCATTTTTCCCTTAGTTTTAGGTTAGGGTTATGGTTAGGGTTTCTTTTCTTTTCTTTTCTTCTTCTTTTCATTTTTAGTTTAAGTTTTCTTTTCTTTTAGAGTAGATTTCATAGTTATTAGTTAAGTTAGTTTTATTTACATGTTAAAGACTTTAACTTGTCTTTTAATCCTTGTTTAATCTTTGCTTAATGTTATTTCAGTTTTCTTTAGTTTTAGTTGTTAAAGTTTCTACCTTTAATGTTTCTTGCTTCTTACTTTGCTGTTAATTGTTCATTTTTACTTTGTTGTTAGTTTTCTCCATTAAAAATTCAATTTTTTATCTTTATTTTCTTTCGTTTGATGCTTATAGAGATATCTTAGTTGTTTCGTTCATGTTTGTTAGCTTTAATATGGTAATGGGTAACTAAACCCAAGGGGGTTGGTTGTTAGAGATGTGAGTAAGCTAATTTTTGGACAAATGACTAAATTATAAAAAATTGGAATAATTTGAATAGAACTAAGAACTTAGGTAGTGACGCCCCTAAAGGACTATCAAGATAAAGTTAGACCGAAAGGTAATCTTGTCGCGCACCCATTCGTTAGTTCCAGATTAACCGACGAGATCGGAAGATAAATCGAACATAATTCGTTTAAGTAGGTAAAATTGATATCGGAAGATAAAATGGAGTCGCTTAGAAATTTAAGCGATTTAAGTCCTTTTTCAAAGGTCGGTGAACCAGATCGAAATCAACCAACTAGCGTTAGTTATTTTTTGGATAGTCCCTTAGTTTTACATTCCTTACAATTTAGTCCTTAGGATAGTTAATTTAGAAATTAGTTTTAAAAGTCTTCATTTATACTCTGTCGTACTATAACAATTAGTGACTAGCTAGCTAGACTCCTTTCTAGCATGTATTTTTTAATAGAAATCATTAAATAGCCGACTTCTTTGGGTTTGATCCTTGCAATACTCTAAGTGTTCCATTGTACAGTTACAAATATTACAATCAACCTGTACGCTTGTTGTAAAATCGGGCTTTAAAAATTATTGTATAAATTCATTATTTTAATACGCACGGATGTAGCCAATCAAGTTGTTGGCACAATTATCGGGGAATTGGTGTAAGATTCAATGATTTTTGTTTGATTATTGTATGCTCATTAGGGAGATAATTAGTAAAAATTAAATCTATAGATACAACATTTTTTTATGGTTTTCTTGTTTTTGTCTTGTTGATAGTTGATTGATAGTCATGTTTAACGACAATTATAGGTGGCCTGAAAGTTCGTTCATTTCTAATGTGGATGGTGCTTCAATACTTAGTTAGGATGATTACGACTCCAGCTATGATTGGTATACCTACTCGTATCTGATTGTAACACCCATAACCTGTATCCATCACCAGATTAAGGTTACGGATCATTACCATACAATTGAAACATTTAAACTTAATTTTATTCAATATCCTAAACATAACATAAACCATTCATACATACACACACCATTCCTATATTGAGCCCTCGAGGCCCAAGAAACACCTTAGAAACAATTCAGGACTAAATTGAAATCATTTGGAAAGTCTAGGAAAAAAGTTACAAAAATTTGGTTATAGGGGTCACACAGCCATCTGGCTAGGCCGTATACCTCACACGGCTGACACACACGCCCTTGTCTAAGGCCGTGTAAACTTTGAACTAGGGACACACAGTCGTGTCCTCACCCGTGTAACTCTCTGAGTAGGGTCACACGGCCGTGTCGCACACCCGTGCACCGGGCCGTGTAACTCTTGAAATTCAGCTGGTGTCATGTGATACGGTGATATCGATATCGATGCAGTTCTAGGAACCAGATAAATAACAAATTTAACTTCACGATCAGGAGGTAAAATAGACAACTCTTCAGGAAATACATTAGTAAATTCACTAACAACCGGTAGCTGATCTAACTTCGATTCTGGATCTTTGTTATCAAGAATGTATGCTAGAAATGCTTCACTACCTTTACGTATCAATCTCTGTGCAGAAATAGTTGAAATGATTCTAACAACACTATTCGGCCCGTCAGATTCAATTGAGATCATCTCCCCTGTCTGGCATCTCAAATCAATCTGTTTCTGTCTACAGTTTACCACAACATCATGCAACGATAACCAACCCATACCCAAAATAACATCAAATTCCCGAAAGGGTAATAACATCAAATCAGCAGGGAATTCACAACCTCTAACTTTCAGCAGAAAATTATGACAAACTAAGTTAACTATCACACTCTGATCTAGTGGATTAGGAACTTGAATATCATATTCAGTTGATTCAACAGGTAATTTATTTTCCATTGCTAATGCAGTGCAAATATAAGAATAAGTTGACCTAGGGTCAATCAATGGATACACAGTAACATCAAAGAGATAGAATATACCAGCAATCACATCAGGTGCAATAGTTTCCTCTCTAGCTCGAATGGTATATGTACGAGTAGGTGCTCTAGCATTTGACTAAACAACGATGTCTTTTGCTCCCGTACGAGTAGTCCCAGCAGTACTATTCTGGCCAGGACGTCTACCTTTTTGAGATGTAGACATTTGCTTGTCATTATATTCTTTATTTTCTTTTAACTATTTAGGACAATTCCAGAGAAAGTGATCAGTCAACCCACATCTATAACAGGCTCCCGACTTAGCTCTACAGTCGCTAGGATGAAATTTTCCACAATGTTTACAACTTGGCTTAAAAGCGTTCCGTACACTTCCCACACTATGAACTGGTTTAGTAGGAACTTTAAAATCATGCTAAATCGATTTATTTTTGTTCAAATGATCAAACATTGAAGTAGCTCGACTAAAGTCTTCTCTAGTCTTCTTTGCTGGTGGTACAGAAAATGACTTGGAAGAACTCCTTTTGTTAAACTCTCGAATCCGTCTGTCCCTTTGTATCTTGTGATTATACACTTCTTCCATTTTTTGTGCACGATCAGATAAGACAACAGATTTTCATATTTCATTACCTCCGATCATCATTTTGATTTCATCATTCAGGCCATATTAAAATTGAATACACATCTCTTCCTCAGTAGGCACAACCTCTCGAGCATATTTACTGAGATATACAAACTCTCTCTCATACTTAGTCACTGACTTATTTCATTGTCATAACTCAAGAAATTCCCTCTTTTTCTTATCCAGATACCGTTTTCCGACATACTTCTTTTTAAACTTGGTCTGAAAGAAATCCCAAGAAATTTTCTCTCTTAGTACCACAGCTACCAACGTAGTCCACCAACTGTACGCTTCCTCTTTTAATAATGAAATGACACATCTAAGAAAATCATCAGGAGGGCACGCCATTTCTTCAAAAATTCACAAGATATTTTGAAGCCAATACTCAGCTTTAATCGGATCATCTTCTGATCTACCTCAAAATTCTTCGGCACTATACTTTCTAAGCTTCTCTATTGGAATATGTCAACTAGGTTCAGTCACAAGAGGAGGTGGAGGTGCAACCGAAGGTATAACAGGGGTGGAGGTCATTAAGCTAAAGTATTCATTTGCATAAACTCATTGAACCACTAGTTCATAAATCCGAAGAACATGTCTTTAAGTTCATGCTCCTATACTTGAGGAATCAAGATATTACTACTTGTCCCTTGATCAAAGGTTGGTACATTTCTATTAACATCATCATTGTCAGCACGATTAGATCCGTTTAACATTTTTATAATCTATAAGAAAAACAAAGGTTAGATCGGATCAAACACATGACACTATCACAAATTTATATGGCATGTAATTCTAGAAATTTCACAAGCTACGTTCATTCCAAGAACCGACTAAACCGTAGCTTTGATACTATTAAATGTAATACCCTTAATTCGTATCCATTTCCAAATTAGGGTTACGTAGCATTACCATACAATCGAAACATTTAAACTTAATTTCATTCAATATCCTAAACATAACATAAATTATTCATACATACACACATTGTTCCTATATTGATCCCTCGAGGCCCAAGAAACACCTTAGAAATAATTCGGAGCTAAATTGAAATCATTTGGAAAGTTTAGGAAAAAGTTACAAAAATTTGGTTACAGGGGTCACACGACTGTGTACCTCACACGACTGAGACACACACTCATGTCTCAGGCTGTGTAACCTTCGAATTAGGGACACACGGTAGTGTCCCAGCCCGTGTCCTCACCCGTATAACTCCCTAAGTAGGGTCACACAGCCGTGTGTTAGGCCGTGTAACACTTGAAATTTCCCCAAACACCCGTGTGCCAGGCCGTGTGCTAGGTCGTGTAAATCACTGACTTGTACCCCAAAGAACTCATCAAATGAGACACGGTTGTGTCGCCATGCCATAAACCCTAAACCCTAAACTCAAAATTTATCAGATTAACCATTTTTCTCAAGTCAATATTCCATCCAAATAAACTAGGCCCTTAAACAGTCCCTAATGAAAATCAAATTCACTATTAAACCCTAAAATTTTGACATTTTCACAATCTAATCCTAAAATCAAAATCTAACAAAAAATCACTTTACAAAATCATCAAACAACATAATCAAAGATTCAAATACATGGTTATCATAAAAAAATTCAAGATTCATAAAATTTTAACAAATTCAAAAACAAATATATGAGCTAGCCGGACTTAGTTGGAACGATCTCAAAAATATAAAAATTACAAGAAATAGATGAGAATTGAGCTCACATGTACAAGGGTGAAAGAACCGAAGCTTGAAGCTCTCCCTACTGGTGGATTCGGCCAAGGTTGAAGAAAATGAATAGGAAATTTTTTAATTTTTCAATTTGTTTTACTTAATTTCAAATTAATTGCAATTTTGCTATCAATTACATAATGTTTTTATCTTTTCCTTCAGTAATGTCATCCCACCACATTAATTAAGGCCTAATTATCACATAGATCATTTCTCAATTAATAATTAAGCCATTTGGTCACTAAATGCATTAATTAACAGATTTTGCACCTTTTACAAATTAGTCCTTTTTCTTTAATTAGCTATCTAAAAGTTAATATTTCTGGACCAAATTTTGAATACGACTCAAATGACTCCATAAATATTCTAAAATAATATTTATGAGTCGACACAATGGAAATTTGTGGTCCCGAAACCACTGTTCTATCACCACTGAAAATTAGACTATTACATTGATGGCTAGAGACAACTAGGATTTGAAGGCGCTTAATGACGGTCACGACCAAATCCATTAGGACGATGCCTTCAAGAATGAAATGTTGGAATGTCAAGGAAACACGGAAGCTATCAAGAACCAATTGGGCCAAATACTTGAACTCCTTCAATATCGAGTTAGGGAGTAAGTTCCGGTGGACGAGTGTGTCAAGCCGAACAATGTTAAAGTAGAGGAAGATATGCTTTAGAAATTGTTGACCAACAAGAGTTGAAGGCCGATGTTCAACAAAAGATAGAGGTTGGAGACTTAAGTGTAGTATTGGGAGTTAAAGAGGAAATCTTCGACTCTTGTGAGGTAAGTGTGGAGAAGCCGCCACACTTCCTGGACATTTTAGAAAAACCCCCACAATAAAGACTGAATAAGGAAATGATCCAACAGAGGTATGCTCAAATGGAGATAGAGAACTCTAAACATGTTGAGCTTGTGATCCCAACTTTGATGGTTCCTCGAAAAGTGCAATGGAGTGGGTCCAATTTCAGTAAGAATTGACTCGAAGTGTACATATCGACATGACCTAAGTAAAGGTGGGATCAATATGTACATTTTCTGTAGAAGGCCTTGATCAACCCAAAGATGAACAAGAAAAGGGTCTTGAGGAATTCATGGAAGTTCCAATTTCGGGGCATGACGTATCGCCAGAGAGCAATTTTAAATTTAAACTTATTTTGTAAATAATTAAACTTACTGAGCTGAGACTCTATTTAATTTTGTTTAGTTTAGATTTAAAATTTGTTGTATGTTTAAATTTAGGATTAAGCAATTTAATTTTTGTGTACTTTGGAGTTTAGACTAGAAAATTAAGAGTTTTTGGGTACATTACAGTGGTATCATGATACCCATAGGTCAGTATTGCAATACCCAAGACAGTTTCAAAATTGAGGTTCTAAAAATTTCAGGGATATCGTAATATTAACTCTTGGTATCGTGATACCCATGTCGGTTTGCACAAAATACCTATTTTAGGTATTACGACATGTGTGCTTTCACTCTATTTAACACCTAAACTCAAATTCTATTAATCTTTAGTCCTAATATCCCAAATACATTTTCTTCCGTGTGCTTATTTGTTTTCTGTGTAGGCCACCCATTCGGAGATTACACAACAACTTAAATCTTAAATGTGAAGTTGGATGACCTGAGCTAGTTTGATGCTCCTTCTAGTTTGAAGACCTCTTAATCTTTTGTATTGGGCTACACATTGAGGAAAATGCGTATTTTAAGTGTGGGGAGGGGATGCAAATTTTTTTATTTTGATTTTTTTATTCATGTTTTGTATGTTATTGGCTTTTATGCCATTTTTTAAAAAAAATCAAAAATATTTTTCTTTTATCTCTTTGATGTTTGTTATTATATGCATGGTTCTTGGACATGAATTGATTGATATTGTTGAAATGTGGCATGGTATTGTGGATTAAGATCTTTGAATGTATAAGTTTTAATTGATGCTTGATGAATTCTTTGCTTTGTGAATAAATTTTTTAGTTCAATTAATTACATTGTATGGCAGGATAAATGTAGTTGAAAAATTCTTTGTTTTATCCAAATGATCAATAAGAATGAAGATAGGTGTGTACATTTATGTTTTAGAAATTTCCATTATTCATTGAGATAAGTAGAAATATGTTTCGATTTTGTATTCATTGAAAATGCTAAGGGATGACCTAAGGCATTGGTTTTGTAGCCCATGTAATAGCCTATTTTCAGTGAAATCAGAACAGTAGTTTCTGGACCACAAATCTGAGGTTAAAAGATTTTTTTATTTTTATGTTATTATCTACAACGTGATAGAAATACTGTATAAAAATTTCGTTAAGAAATTTTACCGTTTACATGCTAAATTTGATAAAAAGGACTAAATCGCGTAAAGTACAAAACTTGAGTTCTAGTAGCTAATGGTATTAAATAGCTACAGAAATTTAAATTAAGGGTCCTTCTATGGTAATTGACCCAATAATAGTGATAGTGGATGTACATGGCTTGGCATAAGTGTAATTATTAATGTTTTAAAAGGTTAAATAGGTAATTAAGTAATTAAGGTTATAATAATTAAAACCAAATTAAAATATCATTTAGTATCATTTTCCTCAACCGATTGTTAAGAAAAAAGAAGCCCTTTTTCATCCTTCACATTCGTCCAAGCTTGTGTGTTCAATTGGTAAGTGATTTTTTGTCTCGTTTTTAATTATTTCTATATTTTTGGGATCGTTGTAGCTTAATCTAGCTAGCCCGGGGATTAATTTGTAAAATTTTTAAACTATTAGGGTTTTTCCATTTATGAGTATGCTTGAGTTTTGAATTTTTATGGTAGAAAATGGATGGACGTTGTTAGATAAACAACTTTTGTAAATGAATTTTTAGTGAAATTGTCAAATAGGGACTAAGATGAAAATTAGAAAATATTATGTGGTAAATTTGTGGATTTGTGAAAAATATGGGCTGTAATTAGTATGTATAGAAATCGGCTAGGCTTGGGCAAGGGAAAATTTGCCTAAATTTCATTTTCCGTGCCTAAGGACTGAATTTCAAAGAATTAAAAGTACAAGGGAAAAATGGTAATTTTTCTAAAATTACATGTTGGACTAAATTGAATGTAAAAATTATTAAATTGATTTAAATTTATCCGTAGAGATCAAGATAGACCTCGTGCGGAGTTAGATCGCGGTAAAGGAAAAATATCAGATTAATCGCCTTCGTATCTACGTATACTCATTGAGGTAAGTTCGTGTAATTAAATGGTATAATTATATGCTTTAATTGAACTATATGTATGTGATTTGCATATTGTCATTTATGAATACCGATCACATATTCAACGACGTTCAATGATTATCGAGTCCCGGTTGAACCTTAAGAATTCGTAGGATACAAATGACATGTCATTAGGGTTACCGATTCTCAGCTTGAGAGGGCTTACCGATATTCAGCTCGAGAGAGCTTACCAATATTTAGCTCACATGAGCTTACTGTTATTTAGCTCGTATGAGCTTACCGTTTATAACTCGTAAGAACATATCGATTCAAACCTCGTATGAGCATACATGTATAGAAATTGACGGATTACAGTTCAATACACCTTGTATGTGCTACTCGAGTATCCAACGATATTCTAAATGGTTCAACGGGCATAGTTCTATTATGAGATTATATGAGTTCGATACGAACTACTACAGGTATTTACATGAAATGCATGGAAATGATGTTATATGATACACTGATATATGAAATGGATTATACATGTATAGGCAACTTCAATAATTGTTGAGCTTATCCATGTGTATTGGCTATTATATGTGTTTCACATGACTAACTTGTTGGTGAATATGTGCTTAGGCATTTGGCCAAATTGAGTTGGGATATGCTATGTTTACTTACCTAAATTGTGATTAAATGGTAAGTTAAATTCTATGTTATATGAATTTACTAAGCTTAAGTGCATACTCTATGTTATTTTTCGTGTTTTATAGTGATTCGAAAGCTCGTTCGGGTTGGAAGCTTGTCAGAGCTATATCACAGTATCCATCGGCTCTGTTAGCACTTTTAGTTGGTTACATTTTGGTTATAATGGCATGTAAAGGTTATTTTTGCTAAATGTTGGATTATATGTGTTTTGTTGAGATTAGCCACTTATTTAGCTTGTATTTTGGTATTTTGGTATGTGAATAATTTGCCCTATCAGGTTGATGTGTGGATTCATTTGTGGTTGAATGATGAAAGGTAAAATAGTAGTTGAATATGTATATGAGGTATGTTTTATAACTTGGTATGATTTGGTGCTATGCCATGGTAAGCATATATGTGTTTGATGCTATTGAATAAGTGGTACAATTGGTACCAAATGGTAAGTTTTGGTATATGATTTACATGTTGTGTATTGATGCAATTATACATAGTTGGTTGAGTACTTGGTTACATGGATCACATGGTTGCACATATTTATACTTGTCATTTGAGGTGCCTAAGGGCATATTGGTTGTATGTGATTATACCACATGATTAAAGCTTATTCATGATTTTTTTGGATGCTTGATTATAGCTTGTGTATGTGTACATTTTTGGGAGTAGGTGGATGCCAATTTGGGTTAGAAATATGGCTTGTAAAATGACCTATTTTCGTCCACACGGGCAGAGACACAAGCGTGTGACTTAGCCGTGTGTGAC
Source organism: Gossypium raimondii (assembly GCF_025698545.1). NCBI lineage: Eukaryota > Viridiplantae > Streptophyta > Magnoliopsida > Malvales > Malvaceae > Gossypium > Gossypium raimondii. The sequence continues at coordinate 29,378,560 of NC_068568.1, forward strand.
ACACGCCAAGGTGACATGGCCGTGTGTCTCCTGTAGCTTTAAAAAGGTTTGCAGGTCAGGCTATTACATGGCCTAGCACATGGCCTGGCACACAGACATGTAAGGTTATTTCGAAGGGTATACAGCCTAGCACACAGGCGTGTGTCTTGGCCGTGTGACCAAGTTAGAAAGTTACACGGGCACGAACACAGGTTGGGGCACGGCTATGTGTCCCTATTTCGAATGCCCACACGGCTATGTGACCCCTGTAGTTTTGAAAAATTTTAGTATTTTTTGAAAAATTCTTTGAGTATTCGATTTAGTCCCGACTTATTTCTAATGCATATTTTGGGCCTCGAGGGCTCGTATAAGGGACAATATGTATGATTTTGATTGGTTTCTGACATGAATACTGTATGATATGAAATTTTTGAGTTTTCTGTTCATTTGATTTGTAAACTCTAGTAATGCTCTCTAATCTTGTTTCCACGAAGGATTCGAGTTAGGGGTGTTACAGCCCAAATAACTAACCTATATGCTACATTATCCTAGTCCCCAAAATTTGAGCCTTACATTGTCCTTTCTTGATGAGCCTTTATGTTTGAAACCTTAAGCCTAAATTGAGTTTGAAACTCAACTCTTCACAGTCCTTGAACTTTGTAATGCAATATCGAGTGGATTTCAGGCCATGGACATCGAGGGTTAGGTAGGAACATTACGGAGGTTTCTCACAAAAGTGTACTCGAGTGACTAGTGAAGAGAAGTTGATTTCTCTTGTAACTGATTCTTACGAAGATTTGTGCGTAAAAAATAATAATATGAAAGAAAGAAGATATAGTGAGGATAAAAAGCATTATGAGAGAAGATAAAAAACAAATGAAAAATACGCTCAAAATAAGAAAAAGAAAAGAGCATAACATTAATGTCTCAAAATCATAGTGCACAAAAATGACCTAAAATCGACCCAAGTATTCCACATTATTGGAGAAATAAGAAAAGTGAGAGAAGGATAAATAAAGCAGTAAGATCAAATGATCACATTTGGGGAGAATTGGGAATAATGCCGTGTGCTATACTGTTCATAGTGTTTGAACCATTTTGAGATTATCTTTCTTTGCATCCGTACCAGCCTAAGCCTCAGAATTACAAGCCACTAAGCCCTATGTGACTTTAGTTTCTCCTTTTACAAACCGAAACTTATGGAATCTTACTGAAAATGAATAAGTTGATTTCTTACATACATAGATGCATCATATCTTCATTTCTTATTATGATGGAATAATGTATAAAAATCTGATTTTCAGAAACTACCTCTACTTTTTTTTGCTCTGTAACTTTTTGAATTAAGACGGTTTAATCTGAAACCTATGAGTTTACAATGCATCAATTAGGAGTTTTACAATAAAAGAACTTAGTACATAATGCATGTTTGTTCATCAAATGTCAAATAAATTCATTGTCCAAGGCTCATCTGCTTTTTTTTTTTGCATGTTTTATGTGTTTGCTTCGGGATAAAGAAAGGGTTAAGTGTGGGGGTATGATCTGCCACAAATCGATGTGGCAAATTAGGCATTTACGACGCACTTAAGGAACTTTTTCTCGAGCAAAATAGATTTTTTAGCATAGTTTTTTGTTATTTTCATATTTTTCGGGTAATAAGTGAAAATGTCTCATTTTTGCTCATTTTATGACCTAATTTGGCCAATCGTGTCATAGGGAACCTAACAAGTTGATTATGTGTTGTAAGGAGTTATCGGAGGCCCGAATGTAAGTAAAAATATCACCTAGAAGGGTGGGCATCGTGATATCGAAGCATGGAAGTCATGATATCCCTAACAGTGCTAAAATGGGGAGAATAGAGGCCACTTACAGTGGTATTTTGATATCGAGACCCCCAAGGCTCCAAATTTCAGTTCTGACTTGTATATTGCGATACCTAGGATGTTGCAACATCTTGCCTGATGCAACAAAAAAATGACTACAAGGTTAGTTTTTTCCAAAAGCCACGCCAATCAAACTTAAGCACCTAGGGGTATTTTGGTCCAAAAGTTAGGGTTGAAATCACCTATTTAAATCCACTTTTGGTAGAATTAATGAAACGAGCTTTCCACTTTTTCCTATCATCTTTTTCCTTAGTTTTAGGTTAGGGTTAAGGTTTCTTTTCTTTTCTTCTTCTTTTCATTTTTAGTTTAAGCTTTATCTTTTCTTTTTAGAGTAGATTTCATAGTTATTAGTTAAGTTAGTTTTTGTTGTAGCTTAGTTTTATTTACATGTTAAAGACTTTAACTTTTCTTGTAATCACTCTTTATTCTTTGTTAATCCTATTTCAGTTTTCTTTAGTTTTTTGCTTCTTAATGTTTCTTGCTTCTTACTTTACTGTTAGATGTTCATCTTTACTTTGCTTTTAGTTTTCTCCTTAAAAATCCAATCTTTTATCTTTATTTTCTTGTGCTTGATGCTTATGGATATCTTAGTTGTTTCTTTCATGTTCTTTTAGCTTTAATATGGTAATGGGTTACTAAAGCCAAAGGGTTTGGTTATTAGATTATTCATTTCATATTAAATATAAACATTGCACTTTACTCTATGGAACCAAGCAAGCATTCACCAAACTCAGAAAGAGCATGTGTTATATCTCTACATACCTTGTGTTCCTTCATATTCTGTAAACAATCATACATCATTCGTTATCGCATGATTTACTTATGAGTTGTATTGGCAAATTACTTTCCATTTCACCTTCCTACTAGTGGTCAAGGTAGATTTCATCAGCTTCTCATCATCATGCATTTCTCGCCATTCTTTTATTGTCTCAAGCCGGACAGCTTCACTTTATTCGGATTTCACCACTTCAGAGTTGCCATTGAATCTTTATCCGGAGGTCATTTCACAAACTGTGCCACTAAGGCATATTCTTGACTTTAGATGTTTTCTCTTGTCTTCAGACAATCGCTTGATCAACAGGTAGCCACAAAAGCATCCACTTGACTTAGATAGCCATGGTAACACCCCTAACCCGTATTAGTTATCGAATTAGGGTTACAAAGTATTACAACACATATCGAAACAAATGACAACATAAAATCATTCAATTATTAATTTAAATAACAAATATTCAAAACCAATGATCATTCATAGCATATATACAATTATGGGCCTTATATCAAGCTTATGAAACCTAAAAATCAATTTGGAAATAATTAGGGACTAATTTGAAATAAAACAAAAAACTGTAGAAAATTTGAAAACAAGGGTCACACGGCCGTGTAACAACCTGAGACCTTGTGGGAAAATTTGAATAGACCATCTGGGCATGTGGAGTGGCTGTGTGTGACACACAGTCGTGTGACAGCCTATGTTCTAGGTCGTGTGTACCTAAAATCTCTTCTAAACAAGCCAAAACATTTCTCATTCCCTAGGTGCCAAGCCAAACCAAAATCAATCATTCTCATACGTTCAAAACACATTCAAACAAGCTTAAAACATACCAAAACATTCAACCTAAGTGCCTAACCAATATGCCCTCATTGGCACAACATTTCATACACCAAACTAAACACACATTCAATCATCTCAAGTTACTACCTTAAAGATATACCACATACCAATTCATTCATTTTAACACTTTCATAAGGCATGAATTAAACAGCCAAATTACCAAATACATACACATCATCAAACTTTCCTTAACCAAATTACCAAATATATACACATACATGAGCCAAATTACCAAATATATACACATCATCAAACCTTAACCAAAGCTTAAAACAACATCATTATAAACCATTAAATTTAAAACTCCTAGTACATGCCATTTATAACCCAACTTCAAAATAATCAAAACTTCTACTGATTTGGGAACGGATAGTGTGTATGCTCTGACTTGAATTTCCAACCGATCGAAATTTCCAGTGATCTACAAAGAAAGAAAACAACGAATGTAAGCAAATAAATGCTTAGTAAGCTCGTATATAACGAAAAATTAAACTTACTGAATTTCAACCATTTTGTACATTTTATACATAATTTCGTTAACAAACTTATGATTTCGTTCATTTCCTATACACACAACAAATCTCACAAATTAGTGATTTCACATATATCGTGAAACTTAAGCATACTATATAGTAAAAACATTCAAATAGCCTATTTACCAATCAATTCATCCAACTCATATTCAAATAGTAAAATGCATTCCATTTTACTATACCATGTCCAATTTCTCCTTTCAATGATTAATTCCACGTAGCTAATGCATATATTCTTTTCATTTTACATATGTAATAACTTAAAGCATATCACACATATAATGTTCATAAATAACAATTGCAATTCAATCATCCATCTCAATTTTATAATATGTGACACATTCCATTTAAAGCTTGTTACCATATAGCAATTTCATAAATGTTCTTTACATAAATCAATTTACATATAGCCATTTCACATAACTCATTCGTATATCATTTAATACCCAATGAACCACAGTGATATAACATTGGATACGTGAGAAAATCCTCACACAAATTGTGATTGTAACTATAATTGCTCACACGAGTTGTGAAATGGGCCTACTCACATGAGCTGTGGGTCGGGATGTTAGGCTGCATGGTGTTGCTCACACAAGTTGTGGAGAATCTATAACAAATGCAGGACCTCAGCCATCGGTAGGACATCCAATACCAGCAGCCAAAACTGTAATAACACCTAATGACATGTCATTTTTATCCTAAGCACCAACAAGGTTCAAATAGGCCATATCTTATCAAAATCGTGTACTCATTTATATAATAGTTCATCACCATTACTTAACCATGTAATTTTTCTATTTTCAATCATAATCTTCAACTTGCCTAACATTTTAATTTAATCCAAACCATCAATTTATATCTATCAATCAATTTAAGTTATACATAACATAAATGATAATCGAAAATTTATCCAAAACAGCGATTAACAACTTAATAAATATACGAACTTACCTAGACAACAATGGTTGCGAAAATAAGGTTAATGACTAATCCGTTAATTTAGCTTTTCCACAATTCGAGTCTAATTGTTTCATTTCTTGATCTAAATAATAGTTTTTGTTCAATTAATCCATTCAAACATCTCAAATAATTAAATTTAAGCTTATAATCCCTTTAAAATATAAATTTACAAAATTACCCTAAACTTTACACTTTTTGCAATTTAGTCCCTAAACTCAAAATTTACATATTAACCACATTTAATCAAAACTCATGCTAGCCGAATTCTATCTAGTCCCTATTCAGCCCACATTTATCATAATTTCACAATAATTCTAAGAATTTTTACTATTTTAACAATTTAACCCTTTAACAATAAAATTACTAAAAATCACTTTACAATATAGTCCTATTTAACAACTAAACTTAATAATCTACCATTAAACTTCAAAGACACTTCAAACTCATCAATGGCATAATAAAAAATGTTTAAAAATTTTTACGAACTAGTCCCTAGGTTAGCTAGATCAAGCTTCTGGGATTACAAAACATAAAAATTACAAGAAACGGACTAAAAATGACTTACCAATTAGCAAGAATAAGTTTTTCGTGAGCTAGAACCTTTGCCCCTTTTGTTTTTGGTTCTCAAATGAAGAAGATGAAAGAAATTCACTTTTTCTTTCTTTTCTCAATTTTTTATTAAACATTAAACATCTAATAAAATATTTATAAAATAAAATAAATCATATTTTAACTAATAAATATTCTACCACCGTCCATTACCATTAAGAATGGTATAATTACCACTTAAATCCCTTGACATAACTTATTTATTCTTTTTAGTTAATAGAAATCAATAAAGATAAACTTTTACGTCTTTTATGATTTAGTCCTTCTTATTTAATTAACTAAACTTTAAAATTTTTGGACCAAATTTCAATACACCTATATAATCCCTCTGTAAATATTTAATAAAAATATTTACGGGCTCAGTTTATAGAAACGAGGTCCCTATACCTCATTATGCAAAACCACTTAACTCTAAGGACAATCACTTGTACTTAACTATTTGTTCAATTTGCAAAAATTATTAAACCATAATTAATATAATATTATAATTGACTCGTAAATATTAAATAATAATATTTACACTCACTCGTCGAATTTTTGGTCCCGAAACCACTATTTTTGATGCCACAGAAAAACAGGTTGGTACAGTCATAAAGGCATCCACATATCATTAGATAGCCACAAGGGCATCCAGATTCATACAATAAACTTCGACACGAAGGCGTTTCCAACAGAATTAGCCACGAAGGCTCTTCTCATAACAAAATCAGCCACAAAGGATTCTCTTTGACAATATCACCATAAAGGCTCACATGTAACAAAGAACGGCCACAAAGGCTTCCACATATAACAGATTCAGCCACAAAGGCTCACATAAAATAGATTTAGCCACAAAGGCTCACATATAACAGATTCAGCCACAAAGGTATCACTTTTAGGTAATGGTGTTTTCGACGATAGTGATTTGCTTAAACTCCTCGTCATGAGGTTTGCCTCTCATCGCTTGGTACTCACCAAACCGTCCTTTTCATCTTCTCTCCATATGATGCCATAGTCCCAAAATAGGTCTTACACTATGTGGTCTTCTTTCCCATATGATGCCATAGCAAACGGGTAGGCCTTACACTATATGGTCTTCATTTCCCCATATGATGCCATAGCAAATAGCTGGGCCTTACACTATATGGTCTTCAGTTCCCCATATGATGCCATATCAAACGTCTATGCCTTACACTATATGGTCTTCACTTGTCATGGCCATGGACTTCCATATCAGAATTTTTGTTTATTGTCCCGACGGAATCACACATAAGTAGACTTAACATGCAGACTTATGCAACTCATGCAACTTATGCACAGACTCCTCATGCAGAGACTTATTCATGCAAATATTCTACCATGCTTTTAGGCGTGTTTATGCATGTACATAATAACTTATAGCGGATAGAAACATATTTTTAGGTGCATTCTTTACGCTTACACTTTCTTTTATGGAGTAGAAACATATCATCAGGCTCACGCCTTCTTTACATATTCATCGTGCACACATTTCTTTTTCTCAATAGATGCGCATAACATTAAAAAAGCATCACATGCAAGTTCATCAAGCATTCATCATCACAGTATCAACATATTACATTTGCATGTCTTTATTTCTCATTTCACAAAACAACATTAACAGAGAGATCAACATATAAACATACAAACATACATGCATACACGAAAAGATCAATAAGTGATTCACGAGGTACTCACAGGACCTTAATGATATCCTTACCTTTTCCTCACATAATCCTCACTTTTTTCAGCTTTAAACATCAGATTTGGGTTTCCTTTGAGTAGATCACAACACGTTAAACCACAAAAAACTCATCAACATCTTTCCATCTAGTTCATTTCCTTTCTCCCTTGAACACCAAAATCATACAACAAAGCTTTACCATTTTCATTACTAAGCTAAATAGGTCTGCTCTCATTATAGCTTAGCATTCAAGGTCGAGAAACTTACCTTACAAGGGCATTTCAGAGCTGATCCTCTCATTCTCAGCTCATTCTAAAGGATGAGAGGATTTTTCCCCTCAACTGATCCTTATATAGACGGAGAATACTTCTTAATGAAATAATGAACAGTTCCCAGTACTAACCCGGTCAACTAGATATTTTCTTTTGTTCCAGTGGATGTTCAACACGTGCATTAATCCATGTGAACCAATTAGATGCACAACATCTGTACAAAAAAAATACCAAACTCACCCTTGGGTCTCAACTTGTCCTTTATTTTTAGTTATTTCATCAGAGCGTATCCGATGGCATTACAATTCACGTTTTGGCACATCATGCCTTTTGGCAGCGACTCTATTACTTGAGTCCACTATGCATCTAATATACATCAAAAGTCTTAATGGGGTGGATAACGTTTTACTTTCCTATAGACTACAGGGCTCGTCATTCGTCAGGCCTTATACTTAACCTAGAGGAGCTTTCCTATCTTCCTTTTGTTCTGCTCTCTCGAGGAGAGAAATAAGATATCTTTATTGTCTTATACACTTTGACTTGTCCCTTTACTTTATTAGGACTCAACAAATATCACATCAGTCAATTAGTGGTCTTATCCAAATCTTCCAAGTTCCAAAAATACTAATAAAGTGTTTTCCCTTGTTCTTAACTATTTTAGTTCATGTTCAGTTAAGCTTTAACTATTATTTCCTTATAACTTAACCAAATTAAGGTCATCGTTACTAAATACTCTCTATTATTGGTATAAGTTTTCCATCATAAGGTTCTATTTCTTATAACGAGTTTCACCCAAACTATGCATGCCAACCAAAGGCTCCTAAGGCAAATCCTTCCTTATCAGGCTTACTACGTGCTTACCCAGGGTCCACCAACATTAATTCGTCTCAGGCACACTCACAATGGTTCCTAGCTTAAACACCATTCACTTATAACTCATCGTATCAGACTCATTTCCTGAACAGTATTTGGATACTAAGATTCTATTAGGCGGGATGTTACAAGTGGGATATGTTGAAATAACACTAAAATCACTAGAAAGAATGTTCTTACACTATCATGCATCGTGCAAAGTCACTGAAATGCACCGAAGGGCCACTAACATTATGCATCAAAGTGCATTATTACTAATTTGCATTGAAGTGCCACTACACTAGCACACTCAAGATTTCCTAATGGCATATCATTTATATCCAACTAGTTCACATCTTGACTACATGGGAATTTATTATGTTATTTGGCTCGCGACAGACTGTGCAAGTATACACAGTCATTATTAAGTAATAAGTGAGTAAAAAGAGTATTGTCTCTACAAAGACAGTATCTATTAATCAGCAATAGTAAAATTAATATTTTACAAGTTGGTTAAGGAAATAAAATATTTGAAGATGACGAATGTCCCAATTGAATTAACAACTAATATGCAAATAAAATAAAATAAAATAAAATAAAATGTAATGAATGTTTAGCAGCAATCTACAAGATTTAATGACAATAACATGAATAAGCTAGAATAATTACAACTCTTGATTCAACTCATTCATTTTCATGCTTAGCAAATGTTCCGAAGAAATTCCATGGCAATTCGATTATTTATTAACTCGGAATCTAAAATTCATAATCTTCTTTCGAAGTCTTATTTTTGTCACTTAGAAAAACTTGAATATTTCTATGTCACAATTTAACTAAGGATTCCTTAGAGTTTATGTGAAGTAACAAGGATATGTATGTTTGAAAAAATTTAATCATATAAATTTAAAGTTATGCAAGGTAATAGTGTTCTTTTGGAATTATTACGAACCTTTCATTTATTCTTATTCGGATATAAATTAAGTACGCATCTTCCAAATATTGTGTCCATTAATCACCGTCAGTTCAAATTAAACAATTAATTCTAATGCGATCAAACATATTTTAATGCATGAACAACATAAATGATTTTATTTGGAAGCATAAATAATTGAGGCAAAGAACATCATAAACATGATTTGAACAAATTGAATCACAATATTGTAATCATCTTAGTTGGAACAAATTAAGTCATTATCATTAATGAAAAAGCAATCAACTAATTTACAAACATGTTTGTAAACAAAGACCAATTTGAAGAGAAAAGAAGAAGAAACTCTAAGATGAATTTGATGATTTCCAGAGAACTATCCGTGATGGCTTCCTCCAATTTTCGTTGTTGCTCCGATGCAAATTACTCCTCAAGGTGGCCAGCCAAGAGAGCTTTTCTCTCAAGAATTGCTTACTAGGGGAACTCTCAAAGAGAGGATCGGATAAATGAAGGGAAATAGAAGGCTTAGACATGGAAGAGAAAGGAGAATGTAGCGAATGTGTTGAATGAATGATTGATGAGTGATGCATAGAGAGGTGAATGGAGAGTGGTATTTATACATGAGGAAAGGCTTGAGAGTTTACTAAAAATAGCATGAACGTCCTTTGAAAACCTCTCATGCATGGTTGGCCGAATTTCATGGAAATAGGGGTTGATTTTTTCGTGATTCTAGCTTGATTTTTGCTTAATTTAAACCATGGGTTGGATGACAACTATGGGATTTGACTGGGGCTGATTTGTGATTATTATTTTTTACACATGTAAGGATCCTTAATTAATTGTTCCAAAGTTGGTTGGGCTGTTTATTGTCGTATTTGGGCTCCAATGTGAAAGGTGGATTTGTTCTTTTCAATAGCCCACTTCCAAGTTGGGTTAGAATGAATTCTTTGATTCCAATGCCTTAGCTTTGTCGTCCTACTCTGATTGATATTCAGCTCATGTGCATGTGTCATCCAAACTAGTTTCGAACATCTAACAAATTAGTGTACCAAGCTGCAGCAATTTTAGCAAAAATTGTGAAATTTTCAAAATGCAACAACATAAAGTAGAATTATGCAAAATTAGCACCTAATTACTCAAAAATTATAATCTTGCTTTAATTGTGCCAAAATTCTCAATATGTACTAAAAACATATAATTAGCTATCAAAATACTTGGGATTTGCATAAATTCTAAGTAAAAAAGTGCTCTCAAAATCTATATAATTTAGAGTTATCATTATTAACACTAAAATCATTTACCAATAGTATCATATAAAATTTTACATTCTTTTCAATTTAGTCCTTATTAGCACAAAATTCATTATTCTCTATAGCTTCACCATATTATCATTTTACATACTATTACATCACACTTCATTTAAGCACTATTTTCTCAATTTTTTATTTCACATGTCTACTTTTTATACACTTTACAATTTAGTCCCTCTTACTACTATTTCAATACACTTAATCTAGTCGGTTTGTATTTGGAATTTAATTCATATCTTCACTAGTTACTAATAAATTTCATATTAAACATTGACATATTCACATATAAATTAATCATATAACTAGTAATATAATCATTTTAATATAACTTATGCTTGGGTTAAATTAAATAAAATAAACTTCTTAAGGTACTTATAACCAAAGGCTTGGATAGCTTCCTTCTTCTTTCTCTCACTCCTTAGCTATCTCCTTTCCTTTGTCACCAATATGATATTCACCCCTCTTCTCATTTTCTTCATTTTCATATAAAAAATATAAAAGATTCAATATAAAAATAATAATCAAATAAATTTTCCATGCACTTTCACTTGAAATAAACACGATCATTTCACAAATTCATGAAAATCTTACCTTAAACCCTTAGGGTTCCACTTGAACTTAAATTTATCTTTCCTCCTACATACACTAGTTGTCTTTACTTGAAACTAAGTTTACTAGGTTGTAGGTAACATGATGTAACTAAAATTTTCTACAGAGATTGAGTGCATTTTAGTTTGAAAGACCTTTTAACGGAGATCAATGACTAGATTGAAAGAAAACAAGGTTTTTCTTTCTCCTTTCATGGTGGAGACGTGAGAAGAAAGAGAATTGTGAAGAAAGTTCACCATATGTACTTTAAATAGACTAAATAATTTAATAATAAAATGATAAATGAACCTACGCCATTAAGATTACGAGTCATGATTTAAGTTGCCCGATCGTTTCTAAACAGGATCAAACTCGAAATATGATAAAAGAAAAGAATAAAAGAAAGATGACGAACAAAATGGTAAATGATATAACTTTCAAACTCAAAAAACTATCTTAGAAACGAACCTACGCTATATACCAATGAGACACGGTTTCTATAAAGATGATTAATGTTTTGATAAGTTTGGATAATTGAAGAAAATTTGTGACCCACTATTTATATATGAAATAGGAACCAACGGTATAAGGGTGAACGCCACACTTCAGAAACGGAAAGGATGGAAGTGATAAGATCAGTTAAGTTTTGAACGTCACAACACAAGTCTTGATAAGTTCAGGTTTAGTTCTTAAAGAACAAAGAGATAACTCTTAAAGATATATTAAAAGTGTACATTACCCTATTACAAAGTACTTCATTGAATATATATAGGACCTTAGCAAACGAATGGTCATTTTAGCCATTAATGTGAATACATGAATTAAAACAATACATTAATCCTTAATTTCATGAATCCAAGTATTCAAATAATGCAATGAACAACCATATACATTCCCCTTATCGTCCATGCACCTTGATGATGAATTTGGTGGCTGCATTTATTGCGTTGCAAGAGAGTTCATGCATGTGAAGAAATCAATCTGCCAAATTCATATAAGACCCTTTGTTGACCAAAAATTACATGTATGTGAAGGAGTTTGAATGGACACTTGATGAATGTTCATGTAGCTTAATCCTTAAGGCTTTGCACTTTCTTTGTGATTGGTCGGTTTTGCATGAACCTTGGAGAATGAAAAGACCTAGTTTAAAGCACCTTAATTCCATGTTCCTCAGCTGAATAATCAACTCCTTGTAACCCTTTAGGTGACCAGCCCTTTGTTGTTCCTAGGACAAACATGTTAAAGACAAAAATAAACACAATTAAACTGTAATGAAAAAGGACATAACAAACTAAGATATATTTAAAACACAATAGGACACATTAAATATGAAACTAATGATGTAATGAAAGTGACACAATATTTAATACTTAAATAATAAGACACACATTAAAACAACAAAGTATGATTTTGAAAAGCTTTGAAATTAAGACAAAGTAAATGGATTATTGGGCTTCAAAAGTCAACATGCAAAATGTTGCATGGAATTGGATCTTTAATAGATGCCAAATAAAGATTGGACTTGTCATATTCAACCCAAACGTGTTGGATCAAGCTCACAAGTGCTTTCTTGAATCTCTAAGCTCTAGCCCACACCGTAGGCCCAATAAGAATTTTAATTGGACCATCAGAAATATCTTGCATCCTATCTCTTGGAGTCTCATCTACATACGACCCAAATAGTGTGGAAATGGGTAGCTTGGTTTTTGGCCCAATTAGCATTTTAGAGGTCACTCATCCCTTCCTCTTCAAGGTGATGTGTCCTTAATTTAGGCTATTTGCTCGAAATAAAATTTTTTTTATCACAGTTCTTTAAATTGTACTTTTCAACCATTGAATTGAACAACTTTTTTCCAGTAACCTGAAAAACAAAAACACCTTTATAATTCAAAAGGATCTTCATTTACATTATTACCTCCCTCAGCACAAAACAAATCAGAGATATTGCAAATGAACACGATACATTTACTTGGATCCCCTGTTAAAAATGGTGCACAAAAGAAAACTCCAGGGTTAAAGACATGATTTTGCTTTACCATCTCAACATGAATCAAAAAATTCCTTTTCAAAAGTGACGAATAAATATTGGACAACAAAAATTTATCCACACAATTGTTTAAAATGAAATTCTGATACTTGAATTTTCTCAACAATGATATGGATATACAATCCCTGGGATGAAACACAAAATTTTGATCCTTCACATCTTCATGAATCAAATATTTTTCTTTCAAAAACAAATCACCCATGCTAAAAAAATAAAATTTAGGTATATGAATGTTTGAATAAACAAAACCCTCAAACTTTCTTCAAATAGGCATGTACATCCACAAGTGTTTCCAATGAAGAATCATGAATTTCACATAACCATCAACATTAAGCAGTTCAAGATTATTATGTGAAAATTCATTGTTAATAACAGTAGACCAATGAAAAGGCATGTTGTAGAGAAAACTTTTTAAAACAATATCAGTGTCAAACTTATCAACAACATTCGAGATAAGCTTCCTTGATTCAATTGCCAAAGTTCCCTTACCTTCCTTACCTTCTTGAACTTGTGAAGTAATTTCATTCTCCAACTTACCTTTCTCCTAAATAAGGAATTGCTTTTCATTGGATGAGAAATGAAGTAAAACAACCACTGATGGGTTCTTGGAAAGCTATAATAAAAGGTTATCACAAAGCAAATTTGAATTTTGGTTAGTTAAAACATCTCTTTCCTTTGCTTGGGTTTTTTTTTTGCTGCTTATTTTCTTTTTCCAAATTGAAACTCTCCTATTTTATTTCACATTTACTTTCACTCTCCTCACCCTCATTACTCGAACCTCTTTTCTTTTTGTTCTCTCATTTTCTTTCTCTTTTTCTTTCTCAATCTCAATTTCACTCTCCTCTTCTTTTTTTCTTTTCATATTTTTCTTTTTCTCTTCTCTCAAGCTTTCTCTTTCTTTCTTTTTTAGTTTCTTCTCTCTTATTACTTTGACAACGTCACAAAGTACTTCATATTTGTACTTACCAATTGAGAAAGATACCATCACTTGTTTGGTGACTTTGATTTCGCCATTCTTGTTCAACCATTGCAAGTTGTACAATTGAGGGTGCTTTATTGTAGGCAAATGGAGCTTTTCCACCATGATTGCACTTGCAATATTAATACAACTCCCACCATCAACTATCAAACTATAGACCTTGCATTTTACATGGCAACGAGTTTGAAGCAGGTTTTCTCGTTGTAATCCTTTGCACTAGGTTCGAATGTTTAAAGCCTTCCTCGAAACAATACTCTCTTCGATCATGATTTTAATAAACAAAAGAACAAATTTGACAAAAAGATATGTACCTTACAAAACAAAACCTCATGTCTTACTCTCGGAAAGAAAGTTCACTCCTATCGTTTTTGCACACAAATTCTAGCTTTTATCACTCTAATAGGCTGACACGCTCTCGCCTTTTACCACTCAAATCTTTTGAGTTCTTTAAGAACTTGGTATGAAAAGAACTTAACAAAACAATAATCTTGGAGGTGTTGTTAGGATGAGACACAATCAAAGAAAAATGGAAGGTTCAAATTAATTTGACAGATATAGGTTCAAAGGACTCAAAATATGACTAGAAGGTATTTTGGCTAAATGGACAAAAGATTTTTTTTTTTGTAAAAATTTACCAAAATATGTAAAATAGGCTCAAAAGTACTAATCAATTGAAAATTTTCTTAATGGGTTCCCAGACTATTTTTAAAAATTTAACCTCATCTTTTGTTTTTTTTTCACAATTTTTTCTCACAAATTTTTTTATTTTTTAAAATCTGAGAGAGAGAAAATAAAATGATACTTGTAAAGAATTCTAGCTCTGATACCCAATGATGTGAACCTCGTACACGGTTAAGATTACGAGTCACGATTTAAGTTGCCCAATTGTTCCTAAGCAGGATTAAACTCGAAATATAATAAAGGATAGGAATAAAAGAAAGATAACAAACAAAATGGTAAATAATATAACTTTTGAACTCGAAAAACAATTTTAGAAATGAACTTATGCTATATAATAACGAGACCCGGTTTTTATAAAGATGATTAATGTTTCGATAGGTTTGGATAATTGAAGAAAAACTGTGACCCACTATTTATATATGAAATAGGAACCAACTGTATAAGGGTGACCGCCACACTTCAGAAATAGAAAGGATTGAAATGATAAGATCGATTAAGTTTTGAATGCTACAAGACAAGTCTTGATAAGTTCGGCTTTATTTATTAAAGAACAAAAAGATAACTCTCAAAGATATATTAAAAATGTTCATTACCCTATTACAAAGTACTTGACCGAATATATATAGGACCCTAGAAAACGAATGGTCATTTCAGCCTTTAATGTGAATACATGAATTAAAATAATACATTAATCCTAAAGTTCATCAATCGTAGTATTCAAAGAATACAACAAACAATTGTATACATTCCCCTTGCCGTCCATGCACCTTGATGATGAATTTGGTGGCTGCATTTAACACATTGCAAGAGAGTTCATGCATGGGAAGAAGTCAATCAACCAAATTCATCTAAGACCCTTTGGTGACCGAAAATTCCATATATGTGAAGGAGTTTGAATGGACACTTGATGAATGTTCATGTAGCTTAATCCTTAAGGCTTTGCACCTTCTTTGTGACTGTTCAGTTTTGTATGAACCTTGGAGAACGAACAGACCTAGTTTAAAGCACCTTAATTCCATATTCCTTAGCTGAATGGACAACTCCTTGTAACCCCTTAGGTGACCAACCCTTTGTTGTTCCTAGGACAAAATAAAGACATATTAAAGACAAAAATAAACATAACAATTAAATTTCTAACAAAAAAGACATGATAATGACATAACAAACTAAGACATATTTAAAACACAATAGGACACATTAGATATAAAACTAACGATGTAATGAAAATTACAATATTTAATACTTAAATAATAAGAGACATTGAAACAAAAAAGTATGATTTTAAAAAGTTGTGGAATTAAGACAAAGTAAAAAGGATGATTGAGCTTCAAAATTCCACATGCAAAATGTTGCATGAACTTGAATCTTTAATAGATGCCAAATAAAGATTGAACTAGTCATATTCAGGCCAAACGTGTTGGATCAAACCTACAAGTGTTCTTTGAATCTCTTAGCTTTAGCCCGCATCATAGGCCTAATAGGAATTTTAATTGGACCATCAACATACGTCCTAAATAATATGGAAATGGGCAGCTTGATGTTTGGTCCAATTAACATTCCAAAGATCACGTCACTAACTAATTTAATAATAATAAAATTATATGATATAATGTCAATAATATATAAAGAAATAAAAAGAATGACAACTAAAAAAAAATCTTTCCATAACATACCATTTTCAATGGCTTAGATTTAATTCTTTCCTATGTTATCCAATGGCCCTGACAAAATTTTCATATCTTTCTTTAATTAAAAATTTAAACAATCACCTACTCTTTTTGTAATAATTGCACTCAATGTTCTTTCACATTAAATCTTTCATTTTTATTCTAACACTTTTATAACCTTACAATTTAGTTTCTACCTTAAATTAATATCTTTCAATATATTAATCTTTTCAATTCCCTCAAGTATCCAATTATCTTTTCTACTAACACTAATAATTCTTATTTTATTGGCTTGAAAATTTTAAGTTGTATATTCTCGAATTAACACTATTTACGATTAAGGGGTTTTAAGGACATTACAATAATTTAGAAAATATAAAATAAAATTTTAAATTTTAGATGGTGATTAAATTAATTAATTTCAATATTATAATAACAAATCATTGACATTATCAAGGGATAAAAAATCAATCATTTATTTAATTTATTTTGATGTTTTGAAATTTAAATTTTCAATATTTTAAAAAAGAACTTTAGAATTTCGACAATTGGATAAACAAGTACAATTTGATATTGTGTATTATTTTAGTTTCTATCACTATTTCACTTTAATGCTTGATGTTTTATTTACCCCAATCAATACTTAAAAACGATATTTTTTTTGGGTCACCAAAGTTAAAGCGACTAGAAAGTTGGGTGACAGAAATGAAAGTGCAAATATGTTGTAACATGTACAATTAACTACCGTCAGAGCTTGTGACTGAAATGAAACTGCCCTAAAAGTTAGCTGACAAAATTATAAAAATTTAATTTTAGGTGATCAAATTGAAAATATTCTAAAAGTTGAGTGGGTCGTTTACCCAAAAAGTACCCAACCTTCGAATTCTGACCAATATAAAATAATTCAATGTCCTTACGTCTCTTTCAGCTCCTACACTTTTGGTCCAGATGAACCCAACTCCCCAATTTAAACCAGTTGCTTCGAAATCCAGGAAAACAGTTCGGTCGAGCCAATGCCTGGAGGAACGGAGGAGTCAGAGTTCCAAAGCAGCGACCGTTAGGACCCGGACCAAACCAAGCCGTAAACAAACTCGGCCGCAATCTTCTCCGGTTTCTCTCCCTTGTTTTCGCAATACCACGATACTGCCCCCGGAGTTCTTTCAAATTGACGCTCTTGATTTGGCGCCACATTTGCTTGGCAAGTTTTTAAGGAGAGATGATGTTGTTCTTCAAATCACTGAGGTAATTTTTGGTGCATTTTTGCTCACTTTCTTCCCAAATTCTTTTTGTTCTTCGGAAAATCGAAATGGAAGTTCGAAATTTGTACTTTTTGGGTGTTGGGGCTTTCATTAATTTGAGCAGTTGAATTTTGTTCAAATGCCCATTTATTTGCTTGCTGTGAAGAAAACCAAAGAAAAACAAAGGCTACCTACTAATTGGGATTGGTCAAAGTTTCATCCCCCCCCCCCCCCGCAATTAATTTTAATTCCATTGTTATGTATTTTCTAATTTGAATCATTATGTTTTAACAGGTAGAGGCTTATAGGCCAAATGATTCAGCTTGTCATGGTAGATTTGGAGTCACTGCAAGAACAGCCCCTGTTGTGAGTTTAGCCCTTTTGCTTTCATCTTTCACATGTTCTCGCTAATCTGATTATTGCTCCAGTAATACCTTGATGGTTTTAACACTATTTATGTTTAGTTTGGTACTAATAATAATAGATATTGAGTTCCTCTATGTGGTTGTTGTAGTTTGGTCCTGGAGGGCATGCTTATGTTTATCTTTGCTATGGACTTCATACGATGCTCAATGTTGTTGCTGACAAAGAAGGAGCTGGGGCTGCAGTGTTAATACGTGCATGCGCTCCGGTGTGTGGTAAGTTATAATATTATTATCCGGTATTAACTAAGTATCTGTTACTTCTATAATCATCTGCTTTGTTTGTTATCTATTAAATTGCTAATGTTTCTTATTTTTGTAGCCTATTTAGCCTTTCATTGTTGTGAATGCGTAGTTGATAATCCCTTGAATTGTCCTTATTCAATTATTTGCAATCGCCTACTTTAACATCTCATAATATAGTAACTGTTAAGAATTTTTGTGGGAATATTCATTTCTAGTTTTCTTGTCCTTCATAAAAATCTCGAATCTTTCCATGCTTTCTATCTTTGGGTCAGAAAACAAAACATAATGTTTGTTGAAGGCAATATGTGAACCCCGCTGCAGGTTTGGAGACTATCCAGGAGCGTCGTGGTCAGCAAACTGAAAAGCCTATTCTTCTCACTGGACCCGGAAAGGTTAGAGTTTATTATTTCCTCTTATTTCTGGATTATTTTGATAATCTCTCTCTTTGTTAAGTGCTAATGGAAGATAATTTTCATGTTCCTTTTTATGCAATGTGGATTTGTTGGTTCAATTAGCATAAACAGTTTTTAAATATTGGTTTCAGATAATTAATTAAGAATTCTTCTCAAGTGCAAATAAAATCTTGATCCTCTTTTACCTTGACATATTCATTGCATCACCTATATGCAATTTGAACTTATTAGTGAGATGAGCTATAATGACAAAATTTGGGAGAGGGGGAGGGGGGATGATGAAAATTATCCAAAACGAAAGAAAAGAAAGTGATGAAATGAGTTCAGATTTTTCATTTATCAAACATTCAAACTCAGCATTGGATTTGCTACTAAGAAGGTTTAAAGTGAATCTAACAGTTTGGAATGATGCCAAAATTCCAAGCCTTTAATGGCTTCAAAAAAGAACTGAAAAAATGTACCATGTATACGGCCAACCCTGCATGCAAACGGTCGGGTCATTTCTGCCCACACATGTGCATATGTACTTCACACTTTGTTTTCTTTTCGTCTGCCTCTTTTTTTGTTACACTTTCTTGAAGTATTAACTTTCACTTATCTTTTTACTTTTAAGCTTCCAAGTCATTTATGTGGAAAAGAAAAAGTTTTAGGTCATATTCTAGCTGATAAAATGTGGAGGCATTGGATGACACTTAGAAAGAAATTATATGAGCTTAACATTAATGTATAATCAGACAATAAAGTTTTTTGTTTGGATTGAAACCTTGGTGTATTAAAGTTCTTCAGGTCTTTCATGTATTAAGTTGCTGCAACTTAGCAAAGAGAAAATTTACTCACTGATCTATTAGTGATCTGGTCCTCCTCCCCACCCCCACCCCCCCCCCCCCCACCCCCCCAAAAAAACAAAAAAAGAGTCCTTGCATGGAGCAATCATCTCCTATATTACTCAAATTCAAGTGAGAGTGTCAAATATGAGTATGTTTATTTTTTTATAAGTTTCTCTATGTAATTGGTGGGGGGTCATACCCATATGTGCCATACATGGGTGTCAGACATGAGTACTTCATGAAAAAAATAGGCATAGATATCTCTTTGGAGTAATGTATGATTTTTGAGTTATTAATTTATATATTTCTGTGTATTAGGTTGGTCAGGCACTTGGAATTACCACAGAATGGTCTAACCATCCACTATACACTCCTGGTAATTAGTTTAGCTGCTATATTTATACATAATTCTGATTTCTACTGATGTCGTCCTATAATATAATATTATATGGATTGTGGCCTAGGTGGTTTGGAACTCTTGGATGGGCCTGAACCGGATAAGATATTAATTGGGCCTCGTGTTGGCATTGAGTATGCTTTACCCGAGCACGTTAACGCCTTGTGGAGATTTGCCATTGCCGGTTCCCCATGGATAAGTGCTCCTAAAAATACTCTCAGGCTTCCCTAGGTTCTTTAGAATACATGAAATGGTTTTGATATGAATTGTTTTCTATCTCTTCTTTTTCCTTCGTTCTAGGAAAATGTGATATATATATATGAATTCAATGCACTACAAAATGAAGCAAATTCATTTGCAATTTTTTGCCTTGTAAAGCTCTCTTTCCTCTTTTCTTCTATAGTTTAGTTTTTTTTTATTGGATAACTTTAAATGTCACAAACTTGTGAATCAAAATTCAAACAATTTTTTGTCCAATTTTTAACATTCGTCAAATTGACTTGGATCTAATGTATGCTTTTTTGCTCGTCGATGGGTATTGACCCACCTCTCTAATTGTCAAATCATTACTTGGAGCTTGTTGGCGGAACTTTAGAAAAAAGAAAAACTTGACAACCCAATGACTCGAATAAGGACTTTGAATAATTTAATGACTTAAATAAAAAATTTTGAATAATTCAGTGATCAAATTATAACTTTTTTAAGTTAAGTGACCACAAAAATTTAATCATAGTTTAGTGACTAATAGTGCAGTTTATCCAAGAATAATAATAATTTTGATATTAATTTTGATATTAATTTGATATAATTTGCAAGCAAGGGTAATATGTGAATACAACTTTCTTCTATTGATTTTATTTATTTGTGAATGTGTAATCATATATTAAAAATATGAGGTAAAGTATAAGAATAGTTATCCAACTATTCAATTGGTTCTATTTTAACCAATGTAAATTTTGTTCGTTTTAGTACTTTTTAAATTAAAAATTTTAGTCATTTTGTCATTAACTTAGTAATAAAATTTGCTTCGGTTCTACCAATTTGATATTAAATCTAAAAATGTAACAACTTTAGCTCTTAATGTTTAAAAAATTTGTTATTTTAGCTCTAATTTTAAAAATTATAAAAATATATTATATTTAAAAAGTTTTAAAATATTTTTATATTTACCTTTTAGAATCTGTTAATTTATATTTACTTTTCTTATTGACCATGCTCATATTCTCATCAATCAAGCATATAAAAACCCATAAATTAAAGCTTTTTTTATTTAGTTGTTATTACCTTAACAAAATTAAAATTGAGTGGAGAAATTTATTTAATTGAGAAATCAATTTACTTAATTTAATTAATTAAATTAAGGGAATATGATACGAGTCACAAAGGCCTTAGATGCGTATACGAAGGAAAAAGAAAATCAAGATTCACTTTCTTGTTTTCAAGAAAATCAAGAAACCAAATCTTGGTCCAATTTTGTTGTTTTGAGTGTTTTGATTCTTGACTGTTCTTTATTGATTTGGGGATTTTTAGTTTTCAGATCTAATTGATTCTAATTAAGTTTTGCTGTTTCGTTTCAGATCCAAACGTTTAGAGTTTTCGTAGGAGTTTTCCCGTGACTTGACAACTCGATCTTGGTCCGCGCGCAATCCCCTATCAGAATAAATAATATTTATTTTGGGAAATAAAAAACAAATATTGAGTTGGATTAAACACTACACCAAAACAGGCTTTTAGCGGCGTTTGGACAAAAAACGCCACTAAAAATCAAGCAGTAGCGGCACTTTTGGAAAAACGCCTCTAAAGGTCGATCATTAGCGGTGATTTTTAAAAAACTCCGCTAAAAATAAGCATTAGCGGCGTTTTTTGGAAAGCGCCGCAAAAAGCCTAAGCCCAACGGCACCGTTTTCTGAGTTTTTGGGGTCTTTAGCGGCGTTTCTGAAAAGCGCCGCTAATGCTCAGGTCTTTAGCGGCGTTTCTGAATAAGCGCCGCTAATGCTCAGGTCTTTAGCGGCGTTTTTGAATAAGCGCCGCTAATGTTCAGGACCTTGAAGAAAAACTATTATAAGACAAAAACAACCCTTGATGAGAAATTGCAAAATGTCCCGCCGGGTATGTTGAGGTACCAATGGGAAGATGCGGTTAGATTTTGACATTCTCAGAAAGGCGAGGTATGACGTACTTCCAAACTATTGTAATTATTTGGGTTAATATAGTATTTACTATTTACGTACTAAAAATTTATAACGAGGATCGTGAACAATTTGGAAAAGCAAAAATGCGGCAACAAAAATTCACTCACACAGTAAGTCGAGAAGTTTTGCATGTGTAGTGAGGGAGGTATTTTAATTTTTAATATTCTCAAATATGTATAACTTTCTATTAAATAATATTTTTACTACTATATTGTAGGAGCAGTCGTCCGGTCAAAAAGTTGGACGCCTTCAACTTTTTGAAATTACACATAAGAAGAAAGATGGATCTGCTATGACTCCTGAAGCTGGTGAAATTATGGTACGTTTACTTAATACGATTTGACTTGTTTTAGTTATTTATAGTGTTTATTTTCTAATGGTTTAATTCATTGCTTGTAATGTGACTATTGTTATATTGCATTTGTTTTTTTTAATTTATATTGCGTTCTTATGTGATTTATTTATTAGGAAAAACTAAAGGAAAAAAAGACGGAGTACGAAGCGATTGCTTCTAGTGATAGTTCTGTTAATCTTGAAGACATTGATAACCGGATTATTACTGAAGTTTTGGGTCTTGAAAAGTATGGTCGGGTTCGATTTCAAGGATCTTTTATCAGCCCAACCCAATATTTTGGATCCAGCTCGCACCAATACATGGCTTCGGGGAGTCAATCTCAAGCTGAAGTTCAGAGGTTAAAAGACCAGATGGCTCAGATGCAAGCGACCACATTTAAGGTTCAAAGGAAATATGAAGAACTTCAGCAACAACTTAAAGCAGAGGAGGCAGCGAGGGAAGCAGAGGCTATAGCGAGAGAAGCGGGCGCATGCGAGAAAAGCGTGAAGAAGCGATGATAGAAGCGGAGGTTCAAAAGAAATGTGAAGAACTACACTCGACTTCAAAAGATGCGGCATCGAGAGAAGCAGAGCGAGCAAAAGTACGACGAACTTCAACAAAGCAACTTGATTATGATGAAGATGTTTCAGGATTCGCAACTTCCGCCGTCATAGTGTATATTGCATAAATATTTTTATCATTTTAACTTTTAACGTTTTTGTAAAGAAAAGTATGAATTCACTTTTATTTATATCAATTAATATTATTTTAGTCATTTAATTTGAAATATTATATAAATTTATTGTTTTTGGTTAGTTTAGATCTTGTTGCTTTTGATTTGTTGTTGCAGGAGGGCTGAAAAAAACAGAAAATTTTATTTTAAAAAAATCCCAAAATTATGGCGTTTGTGAAATAAGCGCCGCTAAAGAACACTACTTTTAGCGGCGTTTTTGACTAAGCGCCGCTATAGAACATTACTCTTAGCGGCGTTTTTTTCTAAGCGCCGCTAAAGAACAGGATTTTTAGCGGCGTTTTTTCATAAGCGCCGCTAAAGAACAGGATCTTTAGCGGCGTTTATTTCCTTAGCGCCGCTAAAGAACATGATCTTTAGCGGCGTTTTTTCCTGTAAGCGCCGCAAAAGTTAGAGACGTTGTCGTTAGCGGCATTTTTTGTGGCGCTTCTTCAAGCGCCGCAAATGCCTTTAGTGGCGTTAAAAAGCTCCGCTAAAGGCCTAAAAAAACGCCGCTAAAAACCTGTTCTGGTGTAGTGAAATTATGAAGTGTTAAATCAAAAGTCCAATAAACACATATAATTTGACCCAATATATCATAGGCTCAATTCCCTTTATACAATAAGTGAAGGGCGGCAACCCTAGTAAATATTACTAGGGTGTGTCGCCGACCTCGTTATCTAAGAGTGTGTTTTTTTATTTAAATAATATTATTTTTCTAGGGTTTGTTTAACTAGGATTCTTGTACCTCTACTTATAAATAGATGTTATCGGTTGACTTAAAACACACATTTTTTTTAATTATTGGGAATTTATTAACTAAGAATAAATTCTATTTTTTAGGAATTATGATGTTTACCCATTTCTATAAGAGAGAAATTACTTTTGTACTAAAAGTAATAAAATTGTTTCTTTTTTGTGATCTGATTCGTGTTGCTCAAGCTCGTACTCGACGAAATTCGTGGTACAAGGATAACAAAGAAGGTCGTTCGGTTAAAATCTAGGATTGACTCGAATCTATCTCGCACAAAGCACATGTACTTTTCAATTAGGGTTTATTACTATAAATATCATAAAGTGGCTCGATTTAAAAAAAAAATTTAAACTTTCATGGTAATTGTTAAAACCATTTTCTTAACTGATTTATCCAACAATTTGGGCGAGGGTAGTGTCGCGAGGGAAGCAACAAACTTTCTTTAACTATGATTTGGAGAGTTGGTTGTACATGAACCAAATCGAGGACTTACTTCTCAATGTGGGTGCACAGCGGAATGTACTCTGGGGACGTTTGTTGGTGTGTATGGAAGAATCGAAATGCTTTTGTTTTTAATTCTACTCTTACCAGCTCTGAACTTGTGCTGAAGCAAAGCATTGCTTATGCTAAGCATATCATCCAATCTATACTGCCTAAGCCAGTGCAACAAGGTGGTGTTCAACAATTGGTTCATTGGGAGGGACCTCATCCGGGCTGGGTCAAATTGAACATAGACGGTGGCGTGGACATAGGAACAAGGCTTGGCCCAGCGGGTGGGTTGTTGCATGATAAACACAGAAATCAATTACTTGGCTGCTGTCTAAATGATGGTGTGTTGGACGTGTTGCAAGCGAAAGTATGAGGTGTTGTAGACAACTTGTAGCTAGTGTGGAGGGTTGATTTCAGACAGGTTGTGATCGAAGTGGATTACCTTTAGGTGGTTCTACTGCTTAATAATTAGGATGAGTGGTCAGTCCGTTTAGCTTAATCCGATATATTAGTAGTCTCAAGTTGAGAAATTAGAGTATTACTTGTCAGCATATGTTTCGCGAGACAAATTAGACGACAGATGCAATAACAAAGTTGATATCACCATTACAGAAGGAGTTAAAGATGTTTCACTATATACCACAAAGTTATCTTTCAGTGTTGAGCAAAATTTAACATATATTAAATTTGTGCGGGGCTAAATCAATTAATGATTTTTTGATGCTTTGCCTTTGGACCTCTTCTCAATTAAAAAGAAAAAAACTATCCCAAGAGAAGATCAAATTAAATAAAAGTACAAAATAGATCAACTTTAAAAAAATCATGAAAGAATAAAGAAGGATAGAAGGAAGAAGATTAAAATTGAAAATAAATATGTGACATATCACAATAATTTTTCAACGAAGCTAATAGATGGGGTTTTTTAACAAAAATAAATTTAATTAAGGTACAAAATAATATTTTAGGTAGACTAATTTTTTAAAAAAAACCTAACTCAGAAAAATGTCATAGTTTAAAGATTATGAATTTGCCAGTTTGCCGCCCATATAAAATTAAATAAAAACCCTTAAACCGATTTTTTTTTCTTTCCCAAAATCTCGTACTTTAAAGGAAAAAAGAAACAGAAAAAAGTTCACCCTTTGTTTTTCAGAAATGGAAGAAGAAGATCAACGCAAAGTCACAGATCTAGTAATTGAGCTAGTTCGTCGTTTACTCTCTCAACAAAACCCTCAAAACGCAAGCCCTAACTCTCCTCATTTCTCCCAATCTCTTCGCTACGCTCTCCGCATTCTATCCAGCCGTTTAACCCCTTCCGTTTCCCCTGATGCGGACGCCGTCGCCGAATCCATCAAGCGCCGTCTCGCCACTCAAGGTAACTCCTCTGGTGCCCTAACTTTCGCTGATCTCTATACCAAGTTCGCTTCCAAAAATGGTCCGGGCAGCGTTAATAACAAATGGGCTGTTCTTTATTTGCTTAAAATTATATCCGAGGATCGAAAAAATGCTATCAGTGGGATGGATTCTTCGGTTTTCTTGCCTAATTTAGGTTTAAATGATGATGAAATGGGAAATGATTTAAGGGTTTTGAATGCTAAAGAGAATAGAGAAAAGGCTTGGAAAAACGGGGTTTTATTGGTTTCAAAAGACCCTGAAAATTTACGTGAAATTTCGTTTAGGGAGTTTGGGAATTTGGTTGAGGAAGAGAATGAGGTGACTGAAGAGGTTTTGGTTAGAGATGTGTTGTATGCTTGTCAAGGGATTGATGGGAAGTATGTGAAATTTGATAGTAATTTAGATGGTTATGCTTTACCAGATTCAATTAAGGTACCTAGAGCTACTCGAACTATTGTTAGGAAGCTTTGTGAATTAGGCTGGTTGTTTAGGAAAGTTAAAGGGTATATTTCAGAGAGTATGGATCGTTTTCCTGCTGAAGATGTGGGGACTGTAGGCCAGGCATTTTGTGCTGCTTTGCAGGATGAGTTATCGGAGTATTATAAGTTGTTGGCTGTCCTAGAGGCTCAGTCAACAAATCCAATTCCATTGGTTTCAGAGAATGCAAGTTCAGGGAACTATTTGTCCTTGAGGAGATTGTCAGTTTGGTTTGCTGAGCCAATGGTGAAAATGAGACTAATGGCCGTTTTGGTTGATAAGTGTAAAGCTTTGAGGGGAGGTGCTATGGCTGGCGCTATTCATTTGCATGCACAGCATGGTGATCCTCTAGTCCATGACTTCATGAGGCGATTGCTTAGGAGGGTGTGCTCTCCGCTTTTTGAAATGGTGAGGAGTTGGGTTTTGGAAGGGGAATTGGAGGACATTTTTGCTGAGTTCTTTATTGTGGGGCAACCAGTGAAAGCTGAATCCCTTTGGAGAGAAGGTTACCGACTGCATGCTGGAATGTTGCCTCTGTTCATTTCCCAATCTATTGCTCAACGTATTCTGAGGACTGGGAAATCTATTAATTTTCTTCGTGTTTGTTGTGATGACCGAGGTTGGGCGGATGCTGCAACAGAGGCTGTAGCTGCTGCTGGAGTGACTACTAGAAGAGGGGGTCTTGGATATGGAGAAACTGATGCACTTGAATCTCTAGTCATGGAAGCAGCTAAGAGAATTGATAAGCATTTGTTGGATGTTATATACAAGAGGTACAAGTTTAAAGAACACTGTCTTGCAATCAAGAGATATTTGCTGCTTGGGCAGGGTGATTTTGTTCAGTACCTGATGGATATTGTTGGACCAGAGCTTTCTGAGCCTGCTAATACTATTAGTTCCTTCAAGTTAGCTGGATTACTGGAAAGTGCAATTCGGTCATCTAATGCTCAGTATGATGATCCTGACATACTAGATCGGTTGAGAGTTAGGATGATGCCACACGGCACTGGTGACCGTGGATGGGATGTATTCTCATTGGAATATGATGCTAGGGTTCCTTTAGATACAGTGTTTACTGAATCTGTCATGACAAGGTATTTAAGAATTTTTAATTTTCTGTGGAAGCTTAGACGGGTGGAGCATGCACTCATTGGTGCTTGGAAGACAATGAAACCCAATTGTCTTACTTCACACGTATACACAAAGCTGCAACATGCTGTAAAATTGCAATTGCTTTCAACATTGAGGCGATGCCAGGTTCTTTGGGATGAGATGAATCATTTTGTTACCAACTTGCAATACTATATCATGTTTGAAGTCTTGGAGGTGTCATGGTCCAATTTTTCCAATGAAATGGAAGTAGCCAAAGATCTTGATGATCTACTTGCAGCACATGAGAAGTACCTCTACTCAATTGTAGAAAAATCACTCCTGGGTGAAAGATCTCAAACCCTTTACAAGTCACTGTTTGTCCTCTTTGACCTTATACTGCAATTTAGAAGTCATGCTGATCGGTTTTATGAAGGAATTCATGAGTTACAAGCGAGGTATGTACTGATATCATACTATTTGCACATCTTTTAGTTATCTTGAGTGAAGTGTCCTGTTTAGATGTTCCCTCACACTTGCTTTTTATGTTGTGTAGAACTGCAGAATCCTCTTTAAGTTCTCAAGACAAAAACAAATCGAGGCAAACCAAGGATAAATCTTCAGAGCCAGGGTCTTGGATTAGGGAAGGCAGGAAAGCTCTAACACAGCGTGCTAGTGAATTCCTTCAAAATATGGGACAAGAACTAGATGCATTAGCTACGGAGTATAAATCATTGCTTGAGGGTTTCTTAACTGAGTTGCCTGTTCAGCAACATGTAGATTTAAAATTCCTCCTTTTCCGGTTAGATTTCACTGAATTTTATACTCGACAGCATGCTACCATGTAAAGCTATCAACACGTATGGGTTTAAGGAGTTGCTGCTCATATTTGAGACATAAATGTAGTTTTTCAATTCACTAATGTCATTTTCACAATGCTCCCACTTGAATGAACAATCTCCTATACACCTGGTGAACATTTAGCCTGACCAATTTGTACATCATCTCTTCGTTTTTAGGTAAGACAACTTGTACTCTTCTGTCAGTTTTGTTCTATATTTTTACAGGCATTTCACGCTGTATATTATATTTCAGATGTCTATCGGATGGCTTGTTTGGAATGTTGCAGTTGATTTGAAGGTATTCTTATGATTTTGTTTATGGTGTTTATGTAGTAGTGTACAAGTTTTGGATCTGATAGTCCAAGGTTATTGGTGTTTTCTTACAGCTCTTACAACTGATATGTCCAAAGGTTGTATATCTGTACCATATTTCTCTATTTGTTAATTGATGAGCAATTCATGCTATATGTTTGATTTTTATCTCTCTTATTTTAACTTAACCATTTCTTGTGCTATACCTTTGGGGACTTTATTGTGGCTCTAAGATGTGGCTTTTATCTGGCTTTTGATGCAAAGCCTGTTTTTTTTTATTTTTTTTGTATTGGTTGCAAGTTTGGCTCGCAATGCAAAGTGTGGTGGCTCAATGCATGTGAACAAGGAAGTTTTACTCTTTTTCATAATTTTCAACCATAAGGGACCATTAACCTACTTATAATATCTATCCATTTTCTTGTTCCTTTTCAATTTCTGCATGGAATAGAGATCAGTAAGTACAAGAATTTTGAAGTTCAAAGTATGACTAGCAATCTGGAAAGAATTTTTTACAATTTTACTTTTAGGTAGTAGGAAATTAATAATATTTAAATGTAACCAGGATTTTATTGTCTTGACAGGGATGGCATATGTTTCTGTTCATTATGTTGCTGTGTTCTGCTGTGGAACACAAATAGATGATATATTCAGTAGTTTTGGATTATTTACACAATGCTCGTGTCATGTGAACCTATTCCTCAGCCATGATCCCCCCTCCCCCTAAAACTGTTTTAGCTGCAAAGGGCTTTTCAAAAGAGCAAAATCCACATTACCAATGATGCTAATAGCATCAGGTGGTTGGGTTTTTACTTTGTCAATGTGAGAATTCTTATTCTCATGGCTTATCATTATGGTTTCACCCATTGATAAGCAATAGCTTTCAGATTCGAGATGCCAACGAAGTCAGTGGTGTATGAGGTGAACTGAAATCCTCTATCCCTTCTGCTAGCTCCTATTCTTGCCCTACTAATCTATTTGGTCCATGTGTCAGATTGAATTTTATATTTTTACTTCCTGTTAACGCCATGAACTCTTTTTCTTCTCCTCAAGTTTCATTTACGTTTTTCTTTCTTTCTTTTAAGATTCAAATAAGGATTTATCGGATGCTATGCTTTAAGACTGCATCCGAAGTTTTTTGAGTGGCAAAAAAACGTCTAAAATTAGTCTCATTGAGTCCATCTGCAACCTTATAATTGTCAGGTACCAGAAGCTTAAGCCATTGAAAGAGCACTATACTAAACCACTCTACAGGTTATAGATCCAGAAACATACATAAGTTCCTTGGTGTCAAGCTGAGACTATGGGTCATCATTTTAATCCAGAAACATACACTTACTAAGCCATGGTAATTTCTGGTTTACTAAACCAGAAACTGAGTTTATGTCATACATGTTTGTAGGGTTTTGAGCAAGAACTTTAGAAGCAGCCATTTAAAAGTCATTTATGGTTAATTGCGCCTTTCCATCAAATATGAGAGAGAATCTAAGTTTAACAGTTATCTTGGTATAAGCTGAGAGAATTATTGGAAGAAGGCCTTTATGCCTTGAAATGCTCATATGAATGCTTCACATCATCAACACATTTGTCGTATGCTATGCATCTGTAATTGGGGAGCAACGTCATACTCTATGGATCCCTACTAGTCAGGGCCCCATAAATGGTTGCTTGGATGTTAACTTGAACTCTGTTTCTGGCAGCCTCTCGGATCAGATCTACCGAGCTTCTGTTATGGTTGAAAAGAAAGCAACACTCTGTTTTCACTGGAACTTGAGAAATTTGACCCCAAAAAACTGAAACTTCAAGAAGCGGAGAAAAAGAGCACGGCATTAATAGGACTCCAAACATAAATTTAATGTTACATGTGGACCAATAAGATTGATGCGGATGGGGGGTAGGCAAAAGGCGCAGAGAGTTTTCGTTTGTATGAGGTTGTAATTTGATGTAGGCTCCTTTTTGCATGGATTTTGGATTCGAGATGCCAAGGAATTCGATGGGGGTGTGGTTGTAGTTAAATAGATGCTCCTTTCTCTAGTTTGAAAAGCATCTTAACTAATCTCGCTTGAAAATCTTCTCTGCTAACATTATCTTTGCAGTCTTTCAGATTAAGATCTGACTCTTCAAATAGAAGAGAGTTTTCATCGAAATTATAACCATGAACTTGATTATAACTTTCCGAAAGTTCATCCATCATCAATAAAAAATTTAGGCTTCAACTGTTTAAATAGCTGTAAGATTAAGAGTAATATTTGTCGCCTAATTTTATAATTTTATATATTTTTGGGTAAGTACAAGGATAGTCACCCAACTATTTAATTCATTCTATTTTAGTCACTTAACCTTTTGAAATTAAATACGTTTTAGTCACTTTTAGTTGCCTAGTGGAAGTCTAAGGTGAGTTTTGTTTTATTGGTCCAATAACGAATTTAGCTCTCTAATGTTCACATATTTTTATCAATTTGATTTTAAATCTAAAACATTTAACAAATTTTTGCCTCGGTGTTTACAAAATTTTTCATTTTAGTCCTAATTATAAAAATTATAAAAATATTTAAAATTCTTAAAAACTTTAAAAAGTATATAAATTATAAAAAAATTAAAATTAAAAAAAATTGTACCCAAAATGACTTTCAACAGAATATTCTATTTTGTTGTTTGATGCATTCAATTGACGAAGTTGAAAATATTAAATGTCATGGCCTTGACCTACAATTTCTCTCTAATGCTTAAGCTAGAAATGATAAAGATATGAGAACACTTAATCTTCAAACTGGTAATATCTTGCAAAGAGTAAGGCCGTTGAAGTTAGTATCATCAATCCGACCATTTTTGGGGTTTATAAATTTATTAAATTTGAGCGTTTTGGGTTTTATTTAGGCATTTGAGACAAACAATGTAGGAAAAAAGGGACTAAATCAAAGGAGACTAAATAAAAAAAATAGCTTTAATTTATGGGTTTTTTATATGCTTGGTTGATAAGAATATGAGCATGGTCGATAAGAAAAATTAAATATAAATTAATAAAATTTTAAAAAGTAAATATAAAAATAATTTAAATCTTTTTAAATATATTTTCTAATTTTTAAAATTAGAGGTAAAATAACAAAATTTTTAAACATTAAGAGCTAAAGTTGTTGCAGTTTTTAGGTTTAATATCAAATTGATAAAACCAAGATGCAAAATTTATTACTAAGTTAATGACAAAAATGACTAAAATTTTAATTTGAAATATTACTAAAACGAAAAAAATTCACATTGGTCAAAATAGAACGAACTGAATAATTAGATAACTATTCTTATACTTTAGATTATATTTTTAATATATGATTACACATTCAGAAATAAATAAAATCAATAGAAGAAAGTTGTATCCACATATTGCACTTGCTTGCAAATTATATCAAATTAATATCAAAATTATTATTATTTTTGGGTAAACGCACTATTTGTCACTAAACTATGATTAAATTTTATGGTCACTTAACTAAAAAAGTTACAATTTGATCACTGAATTATTCAAACGCTTTTATTTAATTTCCTTGATCAAGATATTTATACTAAAGAATTAATTTAATTTCATTGTTGAACTTCAATTATTTAATTATAATTAATTAAATAATAATTCAGAAAACTCTAAATTAATTCTTAAATCATTTTTTATTGTACTTAACGTACGAACTATTTCTCTTACTTATCATTTTAATTCTTAACCTCTTTCTTTTTCTTTATTTAGTAAAATATTAATTAATAAAATTTTATATGTTGCATTCAATCATCTATTACAGTGCCCCAACGGACACACTTTGTGTTCAAATTGTAAGAATAAAGTGCACAACTGTTGCCCAACATGCCGCCGTGATCTTGGAGATATAAGGTGTTTAGCTTTGGAGGAAGTTGCAGAATCGTTGGAGGTTCCTTGTAAATACCAGAATCTTGGATGCCATGATATCTTTCCCTATTACGGAAAGCTTAAGCACGAGCAACACTGTTGGTTTCGTCCCTACAAGTGCCCTTATGCTGCGTCAGATTGCTCCGTCACTGGTGACATCCCAACCCTTGTTGCACATCTCAAGGATGATCATAAGGTTGACATGCATGACGGATGCTTCTTCAACCATCGATATGTCAAATCAAATCCGCATGAAGTTGAAAGTGCCACATGGATTGCTTACTGTAAGTTTCTTTATTCTACAATACATGGCAACTCAAGTGTTTCTATGCTTCTCAAATTATAGTTATTTGTGTTGTGATAAAACATTAAGGTTGTAAAGTGTTACTTGTAGCTATTTTTTTTCTAGTAGTGGAAAATAAAGCGACTACCATATAAGTCACTTGAGTTCTTTACACCAACCAAGGACATTTTGAGGTTTCTAGTTGGACTTCTAAAAGTTATAGCTAGTACTCCTTTTAAACTGCAAATCTAATGCTTCTGAAAGGATTCCTTTGACTTGATATGAAACCCTAATCTTCTTTTTGAACTGCGGTATCCTGCACAGGTGTTCTATTGTTTCGGAAGAAAGTTATGCTTGCATTTTGAGGCTTTCCGGCTTCGGAGGGCACCTGTCTATATGGCCTTTTTACGTTTGATGGGTGATGATAATGAAGCAAAACGGTTTAGTTACAGTTTGGAAGTTAGTGCCAATGGCCGTAAGCTAATATGGCAGGGGATTCCGAGGAGCATCCGGGACAGTAGCAGGAAAGTTCGTGAGAGTCTGGATGGACCTGTTATCCAAAGGAACCTAGCTCTATTCTTTCTGGTGGTGATAGACGAGAGCTGAAGTTGAGGGTAACTGGTCGTAAATGGAAAGAAGAATTAGATAGGAAAGCCGATGGAGAATCGAAGTTATTTTGTACAGTTTCAGATAAATTCAGTCTCATTGGCAAACAGATGAAGTTTTTATCTTCCCGATTGGAGCTTTCTTTTGTATTTACTGTCGGCTAATCCCACTACCGACTACGGTCCCTTTCACCTGAATGGTTAATGTAGGAAATGATGATTTATACGAGTCAAATTTGGTTGCTCGAAGTTTAATGCAGCAACATCCCTTTTCCATCCTTAAATTGTACATTTTGCCTTTAGTTGTCTGTTTTTTGTCCGCTTTTCATTAATAGTGGAAAGAATGAAAAAAAGAAATTTGATTTAATCTTTAAAATGCAAGAACAATGCCCTTTTTAACAGGTCATATCCCAACCATGAAACCTCGGTCAGTTTACAATGGAAAAACACTGAAAGTTTGTAATGGTAATTTGCCATGCATGATGCCTGGTGCGGTGGCCGTCATGTCTATAACAAACTCTGTCGCAACTCCAAAAGAATGATCATGGGCCTCCATGTTATTTTCCTATGGATGCACTAGATTCATTGGCCTCATGGTTTTGTGAATATTTATATCTTGAATTGAATTTAATACATAACTAATGCTTTATTTATATCTCTTAGTTTATGGCACATTGTAAGTAAAAGAAATTATATAAGAATTTTAAAAAAAATTCATTTAATAAACAATTATGACTATAATGTTGAAATGATAAAGTTGAGTAATTAAAAATGATAACTGTTTGAGTTTGAATCCACATGTACAAATATTCTTTTAAATTTTATATGAAAAAAATAAAATTATTCTCAAAATAATATCTATTGCTTTGTTCCAACTTAATGATAGTATAGGCGATATCCTCACTCCAATAAAAACTTATATGATTAATATTCCAAAATCCACTTTTATTCCAAATGGCATATACACACCACCATTACCTTGTGTTAAGGAATGAGCTTGGTTAAACTGATGTTAGCTATTAGACAGTTAGTTGTTAGGTTGCTGCATTTAGTTGTTAGTCGTTAGTTAAGTCTGTTAGTTAGGTAATTTTGTTAACATTTTGTAACTAAGTTCTTTTCAGTTAATGTATCAGTTGAGAATTAGTTAGACTCAGTTATTAGTGCTGAAACCTTAGTTGCTTCATTAGCTAGCTTTGTATAAATATCAAGGCTCGGTCCTTATGGATTATTAGAGTCTATTCAATAAAATAAGTAGACCAGTTCTGGTTTTTATTTCTCTTCTTCTGTTGGTTTGATTATTTCTAACAAGGTACCAGAACCAATATTTTTGTGCTGTGTGAGATGTTGATTGGAAGGTTTGCTATAAGGAGTAATAGTTGCAGGTTCAAGTGTTGGTCTTCATGGCTCTAAAGGTGGTCTCGAAGAACGATGGTAGTCAACATTAATCTTCAAATGTTGACGAGCAGGTGTATTCACCTCATTCAAAAATACGTTCTTGTGTAGTTGGAAAGAGAATTCAGTAGTTTCCAAAGCATGAAATTTTTAACTTAGTGAAAACAATTTTCTTTTGTGGAAACATCAGATAATGTTGATTCTTGAGGGATATAACTTGCAAGGGTATTTTTTGGGGACCATTAGTGTTCCTTCTCAGTTTGCAGTTGATAAAGATGACAAGTTAGTAGATAATCCTGATTTTCTAATGCATAGAAAACAAGATAAACTATTGGCATCATGGCTCTTGTCGACTATGTGTGATGCGGTGCTTGTCTACCTAACTAGTGCCAACACTAGCTTTGATGTGCGAGCTACTATTGAAAAGCGGTTTTCCACTAAGTCTAATATTAAGCTCTCAAGCTTTAGGCGTACACTTTATTCTCAGAAAAGAGGACAACTGACTATTAAAGAATACTTATCCAAGATTAAAGGCATGCATGATCTTCTAACTGCAGCTGGCAGCGTGGTGTCTGGACAAGAGCATATCAATATCATTCTTGCAGGACTCTCAGTTGAGTATGAGTCAGTTTGAGTAGTGGCCTCAGCTACAAATGTCTCTCTTGATCTTCTTGCTGAGGTGCTAGCTAATTGTAAGGCTAGACAACTAGAATTTGTGTTTATAAATGAAACATATAAGTTACTGCATGAATAAGAAGATGTATAGTATTCAAGCATATGGAATCAAGTATGGAAGAGTATGAATTAGTCAAGTGAGTGAACGAATCTGGGTAAGTGTATTTAGTGTTAAAAGAGTAAATCATATTATTGTGATGCCTCTGGTAAGGCAGGTACCATGCTAATCGGACAGGCAGATCACAGTGGCAACGAGAATACTCATGGTGTAGCCTCCAATAAGATGTAGACTAGACTGACAGAACACGACATGATGTATAGGACCATGTGGCTGAGACCCATGGCATAATATGACAATGAAAATACCCATGGTGTTGCCTTTGGTGAGATGTAAACCGAATTGGCAGATCATGACATAAAAATGTGTATAAGATCATAAGGGAAAAACCCATGGCATCTTTTGAGAAAGCCCACCGGGACAGTAAACACGTAACTCTTTGTAATGCCTATGTGGCGTGATCTGCAAAGTCTTGGTGGCGTATTCTATAAGGCCTGTGTGGCATGATCTGCAAAGTCTTAGTGGCATATTCTGTAAGGCCTGTGTGGCGTATTCAATGATGCCTTCGTGGAAAAAATCTGGTTAATTACCTTTGTGGCGATATCTGGGTAAGCTTTGATATTTCTTCGCTAACTAACTTTATGATAAAAATCTGATAAGTCTGAAGACAACTTTGTTTGGTTAGCCTTGTGATGAGATTGAATGTGCTTTGATGGGTGTTTCCTAAAAAGAGTTCGCAACAATGTTTCTAAATCTGAGTTTGTCTACGCTATGTAAGTAAGTAATCTAAGTTATATGGTTTCTGCCAAATATGAATAGTTTTCATGTTAGTATAGAGGCCATCTGGAATCTAAGTTGTTTGTCGATGTTCTCGTGATTTGTAACATAGTCATCTGGAATTCTTTAAAATGATTTAGAACGTTTTATTATCAGTATAAGCTATCATTTGGGGTTGGTTTAAGATATAACCTGATTGGTATTCTAATAGTTATCAGAATCAATATGAGAATAATATCAGTACAAAGTTCATCTTGAAAGATCAGTTAGTTTATTTATCCGCCAAGAATAGTATTTGTGACCATTCAACCATTTTTTACCTACTTTCATATGAGTATACATAAATGTCACCTACCATATTTTTACACTTTCATTTGCAACCTATCAACTAAAGACATTAAGACTCATATAAGCTTGGCACAAACTCAAAATAAACTAAGTTATCAAATCAACATTCAAGCATTATTAAATGCCAAAACACATTTATATCATAAATGTCTATCCAATATACTTTCATTGGTACCACGATTTAACATCCAAATAAATTCAAATCCAATGCCATAAATTCATACCTTAAACTTACATCACACATCTACCATTTAACCACCTCATTCACACTTCAATGAACAAAAGCCATCTAAATCTCAAGGCATTCACAAGTGAGCAAAACATATACTTACATATATACATTTATAAGCCAACATCAAGACATATAGGCAAATAAACTTAAACCACATCATAAAAATAAATAACATAAAAATTCCTAGTACATGCCATTTATAATTGTTATCCAAAACAACCAAAACTACCAATATGACGAATGGATAGTGTGATTGTGCTCCTATGCGATTCCAATTGGTCGAGCTTCTGGTGAACTACAAAACAGAGAAAAACAACTATGTAAACAACTAATGTTTAGTAAGTTCGTATAAAGAAACTTAACTTACCGAACATTTTAAGTTAAACAACCAAACATAATTTCCTTATGTCATAAGCCAACTTTCCTTTCCTATACACACCACCTCACAAGGTTAGTTGGTGTAACATTGCATATATAATTCCAATCAAAACATGGTATAAACCATATCTAACATTTCAGTTTCAAAATTCACCACTCATACGAATATACTAAACCATCTTTTCCTTTCAATTACACATTTCATCATAATCTATATCATTACTAAAAAATCATAGTTCGTTTCATGTAACCATATACCTTTTAAAGATTTATTTACCCGTTAAACCAAATGAAACAAACTCGAATATTCGGAAAATACTCATATAACCATTTAATTCTCTAAACACACCACAAACATAACTATATAACATATTTATAGACATATGAAACATATAATTACGCCAATGCATTAATATTCATGATCAAACTATACTAATAAAAACATTCATCCCGTATAATTCAATATACACAATGGCTCAAACCAAAGCAATCCATGTTTCCATACATTTACATATATACATAAACATACTGTTGTACATAAATCCAATTC
Organism: Gossypium raimondii; assembly: GCF_025698545.1. Lineage (NCBI taxonomy): Eukaryota > Viridiplantae > Streptophyta > Magnoliopsida > Malvales > Malvaceae > Gossypium > Gossypium raimondii. Next base: position 29,416,485 of record NC_068568.1, read on the forward strand.
AAAGAGTAATTTAACATTTAAACATAAAATTTCATGGCCCATTAAACTATAGCAAATTGACTCAGATACTCGAGTTTCCTCCAAAACACACCGGAAAGCATTGAAATGCTAAAAGCTGCACCGTACTGCAAATACAGAGGCACCGAAGTGTAAATAGAGACACCAAAGTGCGATCTCATACAAGTGTGCATACTATACCTATTGGTATGCCAACCGTATCGTAACCGTTTACTACGTTTTATTGGGCATTATACTTAAATTAATAATATCAGTAAATCAACCATTCAGAGGCACTTCTTATTTCCATACACATACTATAAAGTTGTTACATTCATTTCAATATTGTGCAACCACAAGATTTACCACTATTAGATATTCATTTTCCATTTATACTTAATTGCAACATTTAATAATTTACAAGTAAACAATGAAATTTCACATTTATTACAATTTAACTAGAAAAAAATATACATTATCATAAAGAAACACACACATATATTGTTACACTACAAACTTACCTTGACAAATACTGTTGTAAAAACAAAGCTGACGACTAATCTGACACATTAGCTTTTCCTCAGTTTAAATCCGTTTGATTTGTTTCGTGATCTAAATAATAAATTTTCATTCAATTAAACCATTCAAATAACTTAATATTATTAATTCAAATTATAACCCTTATTAATGGGAAATTTACAAAATTAACTCCAATGTTTTACCTTTTATGTAATTTAGTCCCTAAACCCGAAACTTGCAAATCTACCATTTTTAACTAAAATTCATGTTAGCCGATTTTCATAGGATTCCTAAACAACCTATATTCATCAAAATTTCACATTAAATCCAATGAAATTTACTCTTTTATAAATTAATCCTTTAACATTAAAATTACCAAAATTACTATACAAAATGATCCTATTTAACAACCAAGCTTAGTATTCTACCCTTAAGCTTCAAAAATACTTCAAACTCATCAATGGAATAATCCCAAATATTTAACAATTTTATGAATTAGTCCTTGTGTAACGCCTTAAATTTCTTAAACTTGTTTCTGTGAATTCTAACATAAAATATGTATCTGCTTCAGTGGTTAAGTATTCTAGTTTGTGTATGAGGTCTTGGGTTCAAGTCCCACTTTTGGTAAATTCTATTATTTTTTATCCTAGTCTTATCCCTGTTGGGTGGGCTTATATTATATTTTTGGTAAACTCATATTAGAATGAGCTTGTTGGTTCGAATGGTAAGGAGTTAGCTTGTTAGAGGTTAAGTGTTCGAATCCTTGAGTGAGCATGGGTGACAATTTTTGCTTCGGTTACGTGTTAGTTAGTGGGATAATGGGGGTTGAGATTTAGTAGGATTTGAATTAAATTATTTGATTTTTAATTTTTAATTGGTTTTGACGTTCTTTCTCAACCTCCCACGTTTTGGTTTTTCTTCTCTTATTCTCTATCTAGTTTTTTTTCTCTTTCTTTAATATTGCGTTGTCCGAACGAATTTTGGAGGGGGAATGGGTCTATTGTTGGGTATTCCGTAAGTAGCATTTTATTTTGTTGATTTTGTTGTTCGTTCCGTAAACTTCTGCTATGAAAAGTTCGTGTGTAATTACTCGATTGTTAGATTAATTGTTAGTTCTATTGACGGTTTAGGAGAATCTCAAGAAGCACTTAATCCTTCAACGAGTTAAGGTGTTAAGGTGCATCGATTCATCTAAGGTGAGCACTTCAGGTTTGGGGACTTTAGTTTTTCATAACTGTTTCAGTTTTTGACTTGGTATCCTTAATGAATTATAGGTTTTGGTGGTCTCAGGATTGCAGTAGCATCTAAATCGTACCAGGTGTGTAACGAAAACACGAGAAATTGAAATTCAGCAAAAGCTAAGGAAGGGGCCTGTCGACGCCACACGGGCTTGTGCCCGGTTGTGTGCTACACATGACCGTGTGACAGGCGAGTGTGTGGCCATGTGGGCCATATGGGTTGGGCCGGATTGGGTGTGTGGGCCTACACGGGCAGGCCACATGGGTAGAGATGCCCAGCCCGACGGCCCGCCCGAAATATGAGAGGGTTCGGGTAAAAATATAGCCCAAAATATGGGTTTGGGCAAAAAATTAAAGCCCGTTTAAAAAATGGATCGGGCCTCGGGCACCACTTTTTTGGGCCGGGCCGGGGTAATAAATATATATTTTTATTTTTTTAATTTTAAAATATTTTTAAAATAATTTTTTTATTTTAAAAATAAATTTTTGGTGTTTATTAAAAAAATAGGCTGGGCCGGGCCAGGATCACTTCTACACACGGGCATGTGGGCCCAAAATTCTAAAATGTTCTCTAGGGTCACATGAGTCGATCCAATCGACTGTGGGCCTTCCGTAGGGTCGGTAAGGGCTAACCAAACCTTAAAACTTGTTATCGGTTATTCTGATAGACTGATATGTATATCTGATTATTCTGTATAAGCATGTATGATATCTACACACAAGCATGCGAGACACGTTATTTATGTATATTTGTTATTTGATATCTGTATCTGTATATGGGGTGGGATTCATATATATCGAGAAAGTGTTCTGTACGACGACCTTTCGCTTACTTTTTGGCACCTTAGCTACATACTATTCTGTTATGTGTCGTATGGACACTATATGGTGTGTAGGGATGAGTGGGAGTTATATACCCACATAGTGTGATGGGATGGTTGGAGATGGTGTGTAGAGGATGGGGGTAGGATTCTGTATGTCTATTCTGATTATCTGATTCTAACATGTTTCTGCTAAGGACTTATGTCCGTGTTTGTATCTGTTCTGCAAATGAGTTCCTGTGTATATTTGCATGACTATCTCTGTTGGTTTACACACTGAGTTTCCAAAAACTCACATCTGTTTGTCTGTTTTGGTTCAGGTAATCCTCAGACATAGGCAGGTCGGTGCGACGGAGGCTCAGCGATGACCACTAGAATAAAACTTTCTTTAATTTATGGCTTTATTCAAATTCCTGGTTTTTTTGAGAGTTTGTAATTTTTGGGACTCTTTGGACTTTTTATTTTCTTTGGGTTTTGCTATGGTTTTGTTTTTTATTATGATTTCTGTGACGCACAATAAATGATTTTTTCACAATTAACGGCTTCTTGCAAATAAATGTTTTGAAAACACAAAGTTGGTTTTTCAACATGTAAAGACACAGAGAATTTTCGCTGTGAATTAAGCTTTTCTGAAAGAACAACTATTGAAGGTTTTAGTAATAAACATGTGAACTGATATGTTTTATAAAAATACAGACTTCTTTTATCGATAAATTAAACAAGGTTTTAATATAATACATTCGATTTCAAAACCCCTTCTTGTAACACTCCCAGAGTCGGCCATAACTCTAGGCCAGGTTTGGGGTGTTACACCCTGAGTTAGTTAGATTAAGTTACAACGATCTCAAAAACATAAAAATTACTAAAAACCGATGAAAAATTCACTTACATGCAATAACTATTGATGGCCAAACCTGAAGCTTGAAAAAAAATGGTGTTCTTCCTTCAATTTCGGTTGCAAAACCATCATAGAAGATGGTGATATTTATTTTTATTATTTTACTTAAGTTTAAATTAGTTATTTACTATTTTACCCTTAAATAAACATGCATTTTAACTACTAAATGTCCAAAATTGTCCATCTAAATTTATTATGGTCTAAATGCCATATAACTCCTCCCTCATTTAATAATTAAACCATTTAATCATTATAATTCAATAGTGATTAGAATTGACATCTTTTACAATTTTGCCCTTTTAATTAATTAACTATCTAAACATTAAAATTTCTTAATAAAATTTTAATATGACCCTAATAACACGTCGTAAATATTTAATAAAATATTACGGGCTCGATTTATAGAAATAAGGTCCGATCCCTCATTTTCTAAAACCATTTAACTTTAGAGATATACCACTTGAACTTAATTATTCCTTCAATTAACAAAAACTATTAAATCAATTTCAACATGATTCTATACTTGACTCGTAAATATTAAATAATAATATTTACAGACTCACTCGTCGAATTTGTAAGTCCAAAACCACCGTTTCTGACACCATTGAAAAACGGGTTGTTACACATGTATTTGCTTACTTAGGCCTCAAACATACCATTCACCATTCATTCAACCTATTCAAAAGACAACAAAAACATACCAAAACATGTCATTTGCCTAGTCCTAACCTATATGTCATAGGGAACCATCACAAACATTATTCAAACCTAAAATTCAGCTTCATTGTCTATCAAATTCAAGCTTAACTAAAAAATGTCATGTAAAGCATCAAAATACCATAATTTATTTCACCAACTAACAACCAAATACAAATGCATATTCACTAATACATTTGTCATCAAAAGAACCAATGCACATATCATTTCATGACATCCAAATCAAATATCCAACTATATTACCATAACATCCAACCAAGCTATCACCCAATCATTCTTTCCATAACAAGTTACAACTTATCAACATTTCATCTCATTCTATCATATAGCATACACAATCTACATTCAAAATTTCCATAATAAGCCATGAACAACCTTACCATTTGGCTATCAAAAATATATAATTTGTACAAACGCACAACATATTTACTTTCATGAACACATAAGTATATATACCAAATACTCCTATTACATGCCACAAAATCGAATAATAACAATATCAAAGTCTACCAAAAAGTGGTTAGATAGTGTGATCTTCAAGTTGATCCGATCGCCCGGTTCTGCAATACAACAACTACAAGAAAACAGGAAAATGAAACAAAGTAAGCTTCAACTGAGCTTAGTAAGTTCATAGGTAGTCAAAGATATAACATATCTTAATGTCACATTTAAAAATTAGAAAAACAATTAACTAACATGGAATCCTGTCATCACAACCATGTCAGTAGGTGAGTTTATTAAATGTAAGTCATATAACCATTCAAGGTATACAAGATCATTCCATACCAAGTCACTATATAATATCCATAAGCATGAGCACATATTTTCAAGTCATTATCAAGACATTATTACCAAGAATCAATACAAGTCATTAAGTCATTTCACAATCACGATTCTGCCTGATGAATTGATATGAACATATATGTGATTATCCACGTAAGTCACGCCAAAATGCTCAATCAAGCTAGTCCAACCAATAACATGCCTGTGCACTAAGTGCCTAGACCGAAGGCTAACATCCTTGCAAAAACATCCCTGGGCACCAAGTGCCAAGCCTGTAGGCTTCACATCCTCCCCTAGAAACACGCCAAGATCACTGTAAATATAATTCAGAAATCTGCAACAAATGTTGGATTTTAGTACATTCAGTGTATAAGATCATGTCATAAATCATCATCTCATCACATTTCAGTCTTGTATAGCACAAAAAAATAACCTATTGGCATGCCAATTGTATCCTATCCTATGTTCATCTAGGCTTGTTACATATATCGGTATGACAATTTCTATTTCAATCCATTTTTCTCACATTGTACCAATTGTAACATTCAAGCTTACATTCAACATCGACAAAATACAAAATTCAATAAAACATTATCAAAATACACAATACAATACCATATGAACTTATCAGGGCCAAACAACAAATATAGCAGTATCAGGGACTAATCTATAATTTTTTTCCTCAATTATCTATTGGTTCTTGATCTAGACTGTAATTTATTTCAATTTATCAGTCCTAATTACTTTTTAAGAATCAATTTGCTGCATAATCCTTCTTATTAATAGTTTTCATAATTTTCCTAAAGTTTTACATTTCATTCAATTTAGTCCTTAAAACCGAATCAAGCTTATTTTTCACAATTAAGACCTAAACCATAGTGTCAAATTCAATTTCGTCCCACTACAGCTCACAAGTAATGAATTTTACAAAAATTTCAAGCTAATTTTAACATTTTATCATTTTAGTCCTTAACTCAAAACTATTTAAAATCACTTTACAAAATAGTCCTATTTCATCATCAAGCTTCAAATTCAAGCATTAACATCTAAAAAGCTTCAAAAACATCAATGGTGAGTTTTCAAAACTTTAACAGTATTTCAAAATAGTCCCTAGGCTAGCTAGATTAAGCTACAACAATCTCAAAAACATGAAATTCATGAAAAGTCGACTAAGAACACTTACATGCAAGGGATAAAATGAACAGAATTCTCTAAGCTTTCTCTTCAATGGTTTTTGGCAAAAAGTAGTGAGATGAAGAAGATGATAGTTTTGGCTTATTTTCTTTATGTTTAACATTTATTTAAAATTAACCTTAAGTAAAATTTTAATTTCATTAAACTATAGTATAATAGTCCATTAACATTATTATGGCTAAATTGCCATATAAACTAATAGCAATTGACTTTTGTAGTTTTTATGATTTAATCATTTTTCTTTAATTAACTAGTCAAACATTAAAGTTATTAGACCAAACCTTAATACGACTAACCTCATAAATACTAAATAAATAATATTTACGGATTCACAAGTCAGAATTATGGTCTCGAAACTACTATTTTTGGCACCACTGAAAGCAGACTGATACATGACTTGCTCACAAGATTGTCTGCCATGTAATGGTCCGCAGAACGGTCCGCCATGTATGTATTAAGCATGTTGTAGGTCATGCGTATTGTGTTCTATGCATATTGTAAGTTATGTAAGCATGGTGTTTGTGAACCTATTTAAAAATGTTCAGTTAATCGGTGGTAACATCCCGTAGCTTGTGTTTGATGACCCGATCGAGTGAGGGGTGTTACAGCTGGAGTCTTTGTTGTCTGAGCTATAAGTTCAGGTTGTTGGCAAAGTTGTTGTATGGTGTGATAACTCATGTGTTGTGGTAGTTTTAGGAAATCCAATTCTGCATTCTAAGTTCAAGCATGTAGAACTTAACTTCTTTTTTTTGTTCAAGAGAAGGTGGCAGCTGGCACCTTGACTGTTGGTCATGTTCTAGCATAGGGCTAGGTAGTAGATGTGCTCACCAAACCTTTGTTTGTTGGTTTTTTCACCAAGTTCAGAACCAATGTAACACCTATAACCCGTTTCCAACGCTGGAATAGGGTTACAGAGTATTACCATACAAAACAAAATATTTTATAGCCAATAGCAATTAATTTTCAAATTATTTTAATAAATACACAAAAAATTCAAAATGGAATAAATCATGCATTTATGGGCCTTAAATTGAGCCTACGTGGCTTTAAAAATAACTTTCGAGCAATCAAGGACCAAATCAGAACATTTCAAGAAAATTGAAAAATTTCACCTACAAGGGTCACACTGCCGTGTGACAGAGCCCAGACCGTGTGGCTATACCACACGCCCGTGTGTCCAACTGTGTGCTCACCCGTGTAACTTACTGACTTGGCTCACACGCTCGTGTCTTAGCCCATGTGCTATCCCGTGTGAATCCTGTACCTAACACGCTCAGGGCATATGCTCATGTGGGCTACCCGTGTGACAGCCTGTGTCCCAGTCCGTGTGTGTCCAAAAATGACCAAGATCATGCTATTTCCTCACAGAATTGCATAGGTACCTAAACCAATTCATAGTACATGTTTTCAAGTCTTTAAACACACCTTTAAACAACCAAAACATGCCATTTTCAATCACCTAACACCATACCAAGCATCATATACTAAAGCACATTATAATGCTCATGTTACTCATTATCAAAACAATCATCTATAAGCCATAACATACACAAAACTAACCCATTTCAAACACACCATACCAACTTAATATGACACTTACCATTTCATAGCCTCATACTCAAATTTACTTAAAATTTAACAACCATGCTACAAAGACTACCGTTCTATCATCAAGTACCAAACATCACACATAGTTATGAAATATAGCATAATAGCCATTTGCCCTATTACATGCCATATAAGCCAAATGTTTACAAAATCTACCAAAAGAGTCCTCAGGATAGTGTGATTCTGTGACTTGATCCGATCTCCCGACCACAAAATGTAATCTACAAAACAAGGACAAAGCACGAGTAAGCTTACTTGAAGCTTAGTAAGTTCGTTAAATCAAATGATAAATCTTACCAAATTTAACATAACAAATCAAATTATAAAATTAAATAACAAAGTTCCTGTCAATCACAACTTACAGCAGGTGAGTATTGTATAGTACATTAATTCAAATCATATTTCAAAGTCATCATTTAGTAAGATCTCATTTCAGGTAATTTCAGGGTATCACTCATTCGAGTTAACTTTATAACTTTGACCGGTTCACGATACTGCTCACACAAGCTGTAGAGAATCCACAACAGATGCAAGATCTCAGCCATCGCTACGGTTTGTATCACCGGCTCAAGGTTTGATAGTTAATATTCATATTCATTTATCATGTAATCTCCAATTATTCCATAGTTAATCATAACATTGGATATGATCATAACAAACATGAAATATATATAGATATAATATAGAAATAACGGTACGAACTTATAGAATTGATTTGCATTAACGGTTTCGAGTATATCAATCAGCGATCGACGTTGTATCGATTCAATATTTCCATTTTCATTTAAACACATCAATATAATCCAAGATTATGTAATTAGATTCATATAATACATTTATAATTGTACTAAAGTTAAACCGAACGAACTTACCTGACTAAATTGCAACAATGATAAAGGTATAGGGACTATTCAATAATTTTCTCTTTTCCTCAGTTTTCCACTCGTTCTTAATCTAAAATAATAATTTTATTCAATTTAGTAATTCCAATAGCAAAATTAACTCATTTTATGCAATTAAGTCCTTTTTTACATTTTTACGAAATTATCCCCAACATTTCTCTTTTATGTAATTTAGTCATTAAGTCAAAATCATGCAATTTAACCATTTTCTATTAAATCCAAGCTTAGCCGATTAACCCCTTAATTACAGCCCATAATTGCTGTTGCATCAAGTCCTTGTACTTTGACTATTTTCTTATTTTAGTCCTTAAACATTAAAATCAACAAAAACTACTTTACAAAATAGTCCTATTTAGCAATCAAGCTTAATATTCTATCATAAAACTTCAATAATATACTAAAATCAATAATGACACAATCCAAAAAATTTAACAATATTACAAATTAGTCCCTGGATTAGCTAGATTAAGCTAATACGAGCTTAAAAACATAAAAATTACTAAAAATGGACAAGGTTTACTCACCCAATCAAGAATTCAATCTTGCCTGAAGCTTTCAATACCCTAGCTATGGAGTTTTGGCTCGCTTAACAAGAAGAAGAAAAGAAAATGTGATAGTATTAACTTAAACCTATTAATTTAATTTACCATTTACTTATTTACCAAATTAACCTTTATTTTAACGTATAAAATCATTAAAACATGCCTAAAAATGTCAATAATTTAAATATATGGTACAATTACCAACCAAGGAAGGTTTAATTGCACAATTGGTCCTTCAATTATTTTAAATTTTAACTAAATAAGCTTATTTTCAAGTTAACCCTAAACTAATTAGGACTCAATGAGTAAATAGCCCAAAAGTTAGTGATTTAATCACATCCACCACCGCTTGGACTTTTTGACCATAGTTTACTTACCATTTTGGTCCCTTTACTATTTTAAATCAAAAGCAATTAACTTTTACCTCTTTTACAATTTAATCCTTTTATTGTAATTAAGCAATAAATCATAAAAATTACCGGACCAAACTTAAATTACATATAATACGACTCTGTAAATAATTAATTAAAGTATTTACGGCTTTAAATTACGGGAACGAGGTCATAATACCTCATTTTCAATAACCACTTGGCTTTTGAAGCGAACCACTTATACTAACTTTTAATTCAATTGGTTAAAATTCCTCACATAAAAATTCATTATAAAATTACTATTGACTCGTATAATTTAAATATTAATTATACGAGCTTACTCTACGAATTTGTGGTCCCAAAACTATTATTTCTGACATTATTGAAAAATAGGCTGTTACAACCAGGCTTTGAGTTGGTAGCAGTAATGAACAATTGCAGACAAAGAAGCTGACATGAGCAAATAGTTGGGTGAATGTTAAGGAATGAGCTTGGTTAAACTGATGTTAGGTGTTAGGCAATTAGTTGTTAGGCTACCACAGTTAGTTGTTAGCCGTTAGTCAAGCCTATTAGTTAGGTAACTCGTAACTAAGTTCTTTTCAGTTAATGGATCATTTGAAAATCGGTTAGGCTCAATTGTTAGTGCTGAAATCTTAGTTGCTTCATTAACTAGCTTTGTATAAATATCAAGGCTCGATCCTTATGGATTATTAGAGTCTATTCAATAAAATAAGTAGACCATTTTTGTTTCTTCTTTTCATTTCTGGTTTTTATTTCTCTTCTTTTTCTGGTTTGATTGCTTCTAGCACCTTGCTACCTAGAAAAAGTATATTACCTTAATTAAAAAAATCATCTGTTTTGACCTTTTAAATTTTATTGATAAACAAAGTCACCTCATAGATCAAACATGATATAAATATTTATGAGATAATATCTAGTACACTATCAATAGAATTTTTAGACTTTATAAACAAGATTAAGAGATTGACAAGTGTCCTATAAAAATATAATAAAATATTTAAAAATATTTTTAAAAATACATATTAATTTTTTAAGGCTTGTGAAATAAAAAATTTACACTACGCCCAATATTTATATATCAAGTTAAGAGTATAGATTTGATGTAAAATACAGGTCTTTTAGGACCATCATATAAAATTGCAAAATTTAAACAATTCATTAAAAAAAGTATATATTACTTGAAAGTATATATTAATACGAGTAAACATGCGTGCACGTAGAAGTAGGTTAGTTTTAAGATTTCAACGGTTAAACTATGACGGACTCGAGTTTGTGGGAAGAACAGGGGCGACATGTGTGTCTGTTCCCATACAGAGCCATTACAGAGGAAAGGGGGGAATAAAACATGAAAAAAGGAACAAAAATCAAATCGGAAACAACCAAACCCAACATGAAGAATTCTTTCACTTTTTTGTTTCCCACTAAGATCTGCAAATTTTCCGATCTTCAATCTTTCCCCCCTTTCCTCTCTGTCAATCAACTCTTCCATAACTCTTTTTTGTTTGTGTGTGTGTTTCTTTTCTTAAAACCTTCTTCGGTTGATCCCTCCAGAGGCTTTCAGGTACTATTTCTTTTGTTCGTTTGAAAATTTGGGTCATCAAGTTTTTTCAATGAAAGAAAATCTAATCAACAACATTTTTTTATATTTGGTTTTCATGCATGAAAAAAATTGGTTTTTGTATTGAATCGAATAAAGGGTCACATGAGATATTAACATCCTGAAGCAATGTTCTGCTGCGGGGGTTCGGATAATGAACCTAAAGGCCCACCTGCAAACCAATATACTGCCCCATCTAAAGGAGGAGATCAAAGTGGTGGTACTGGTAATTTCTTGTTTCTTTCTTTTTAATGTTGCCCTATTTATTCTTCAAATCCTAAAGGTGCAGTGGTTTACAGGCGGTACTGGAAGAGGAGAGCCAAATGCTCGGAATGGAGTTAAACCTGGTGGGGCTTCCCAGAAAGTTCTGCCCATTGAAATCCCATCTGTTCCTTTAGACGAACTAAATAAGATGACAGATAACTTTGGTAAAAAGGCTTTGATTGGAGAAGGATCTTATGGTCGTGTTTTTTACGGAACATTTAATGGCCAGCCTGCTGCAATAAAGAAACTGGACACTGGGTCTTCACCTGAGCCAGATTCTGAGTTTGGAGCACAGGTGAGAGCCTTAGATAATAACATCACTGTTGTTATTAAACTGATGATATGTACATGATTTCCATGTGTTTACAGTTATCCGTAGTTTCAAGGCTTAAACATGAAAACTTTGTGGAGTTGCTGGGGTATTGTATGGAGGAAAATAATAAAATCTTAATATATGAACACGCTACAATGGGTTCTTTGCATGATGTATTACATGGTATGTATGTATGCCTGAGTTTCAACTGTTTCATCTTTTGAGCTTTGAGTTGAAAACTTTTTTTTTTTTTAAACAAATCAGGGAGGAAAGGAGTACAAGGAGCTGAACCAGGTCCGGTTCTGAGCTGGAACCAAAGAGTAAGGATTGCAGTAGGTGCAGCGAAAGGTCTAGAATATTTGCATGAGAAAGTTCAGCCTTCGATAGTTCACCGTGATGTTAGATCAAGCAACGTCCTTCTGTTTGATGATTTTGTGACTAAAATTGCGGATTTCAACTTGACCAATCAATCATCTGATTCCTCAGCTCGACTGCATTCCACTCGTGTCTTGGGTACATTTGGGTACCATGCCCCTGAGTAAGTCTTTCTCTTTTACCATTTCACTTTATTATGATTTGCTTTCGACATTGTTTTCGTAAGACTTGAACAAATTTGTCCCCTGCAAATTACAGTTTTGCGCTGTCTGTTTTGTATTAGGTATGCAATGACGGGACAGATCACGCAGAAGAGTGATGTATACAGTTTCGGAGTTGTTCTTCTTGAACTGTTGACGGGAAGAAAACCGGTGGATCATACAATGCCCAAAGGCCAACAGAGTCTTGTTACTTGGGTGTGTTTCTTTTCTTATTGGAACAGCAAAACCCATTTACACTCCATATAGCTTTTAACTGATGTGACATCATACAATGCAGGCAACCCCAAGGTTGAGTGAAGACAAGGTTAAGCAATTTGTGGATCCCAAGCTCAACAATGATTACCCACCAAAGGCAATCGCCAAGGTTGTAATTCTCTCTTCCGCTGCATAAACTTTCTGTTTTTTTTTTTTTCTTTTTCCTTTTAAAGCTATGATTTCCTTTCAAATCTTATTAATTAAATATTGGGATTTTCGGTATTATTTATTTGGATAATATCAGCTAGCAGCCGTTGCGGCACTTTGTGTCCAGTACGAGGCAGGTTTTCGACCAAACATGACAATTGTTGTCAAAGCTCTTCAACCACTTCTTAATGCAAAACCAGAAGCAAAACCAGCAGGAACAGACCCTCAACCATAGTGTCTATATCTGGCCTGTAAAGCATTAGTGTGAGGCTTTTGTAGTTGTATTTTTTTTCCCATATATTATCCGGAATATTTTTTTATTCCTAAATTTTTTTCATGCATTTCAAGAATTACATACTTATATTCGAATAAATGTCGGATGTAAGTACTGGACAGGAATGCGTTTAAAAGAAAATGAAAAACATGGATAACGTGGCTCTTTGTTATTGTTTTATAATCTCATTACTTGACGAAATCAATTTTACAGATATCTTTGTTTAGCATTGCTTATAGAGGTGGGAAAAATACAATTTGATGGCATTAGATGTTAAACAATCAATTTTTACCTTCGAATGGGCTTTTCAACCCCAATATAAAAAGCTTTATTTTAAGTGTTTTGATTCTTATAAAAGCTAATATGGAGTCTCATTTAAAATTTTATTTTATTTTAAATACATAATATTATACATTTGAATTTAATATCTAAAATTAAGTAGCCACGAGATATCGTGAGTCAGTAAAATATTTTGTTTGTTAATTTATGTGGGATGTATTTTCTTTAACGAAATTATCTTTAGAAAAAGTTGAATTTTATTATCAACTTTAAAAAAAATCGATTTATTGTTATTTAATAAAATACTATTTAAAATGTTAAATTTTAAATATGACAGTAAAATATACATGTATTTGATATTAATTTTTGAAATTTATATTATTTATATTATAATTTTAAATTATTTATTAATGTGACATATAAAATAATTAGTACCATGTCAACATAAAATACATGTAGACTGTTATGTTGGTTGCTACACTTAAATTATTAAAAATAATTTTAGTTAACATTTCTGTTTTGAAAACGATTTAACTCTTTTTAAAATATTAGTGATCAAATTTAATAAAAAAGAATAACAAAATTATAAATATTGACAACTAAAGTTATCATATTACATATTGCGGTAGGGTATAATTATGGAAAATTATAAGGTGACCGTAGATAAGTTCACGACCCTCCTCAACCATTGGATATTTAAAAAATTTTAATTAAGTTTAAAAGGTATATTTAAGGTATATAAGCTAAGTCTCCCTATCATTATTAAATTTATTTTATTGCATTATTATAAAATTTAAAATTTTTAATTTAATAATATAATTTTAAAATTATATATATATTTTGATTTAATGTTTCAATAAATATTCTCTAAGCCTAGCAACTTAATAAACTCGTATAAAGAAAATAGATTAAACTTGCACAGACCGTAACCGTCAATCTTCAACAGCTTTCTCTTTTCCTTTGGCGTAGGAAAACTCGACCACCTTCTTGGCTGCTGAAAATGTGTTTAATTAACATATTTTTATAATTTACTTTAATTAATTTTGTACACGAGCTCTATTAATTTTTGCATTTTATTGGTAATTTTCTATTTAGAAACGATAATGTCTTGATTGTGGAAAAAAAAGTCGAATTATGTACCACATGGAATATTGTGACATGGAGTGCAACACAAGACCGTAAGATTTTAATATTATTTTTATTTGTATAGATATCTCTTGAAGTAATTAATTAAGACTAGATTTATCTTGGAAGGCAAGTAAAGACTCATAATATTTTGTATTAGAATTTATTATTATATTTTAGATTATTATTATTATTATTATTATTATTATTAGGGTAAACTATAAAGATAGTCACTCAATTTTCAAAAATTTGCATTTTAAACATCTAAAATAAAAATTTGCAAAATGAGCACTCACGTCAAAAAATTGTTCATTTTGGACACTCTCATTAAAATTACAAACGAAAATATTACATGACATTCGAACTATTTTTTTATTTTGCACCTTGAATATTAATATCCACCTCATTATTTTGGATTCAAATAATTTATTTCACCAAAAATCACTTGGTGTAAGTGATCCTAAACCCTAACAATGAGATTGAACCAATTTTGAGAAGGATTAAACTAAACTTTATTTGATAAATATTTTGATATAATAAAAATAATGTTTATTTTAAGAGATAATTAATTTCAAAATATTTCTAAGAGATAAAATTTTAAAACTACTTTTCAAACACTTAGAAAATATTTTGGAACAAGTTCAAATTGAGTAACAAATTTTTCAAATATTTTTTAACAAGTGAAAACTGCTCCCTGACCCAAATTATCGATACCTATACCAAGTATCGATACCAATTTGATCTTCGAAGTTTAGAAAAATTGAGCAAAACTCAAAAGTATCTGTCGAAACCATTTTTGAAAAAATAAAAATTTTAGGTTGTCGACTTTAAAAAATGAAAATTGGGAGTCGCCACCAATCTTTTATTAAGGTGTGATTGGATCACCTAAAAAAACGGCTTTCGTCTACGAATTTTAGAAAAACGGATCCGGGAGTCGGTTACGTATGAGGAAGGATTAGCACCCTCATTACGCCCAAAAATTGGTACCTAGTTAATTAATTAATGTCTTAAGGTCGAAAATTTTAAAAATATAATCTTTAAAAACTTAAAACGTTGCATATTAAGACCCTTTTCGATTCAGAGAAGCAAAAATGCCACACCCAATACGTTAGGGCACAACATTCTAATTTCCTCCAAAATGAATTAGGTCAGAATACTTATACAATAAAACTTTAAAGGAACATCCACTCGTCCAAGATTTAAGAAATCACACCCAATACGTTAGGGCACGATCCCTTTAGAATCCCAAACTCGGAATATTTCCTTTATTTTAAAAGAACATCCACTCATCCAAGATTTAAGAAATCACACCCAATATGTTAGGGCACAATTCCTTTAGAATCTCAAACTCGGAATATTTCCTTTAAAAAAAATCTTCATTTTGAGAAATCAATGCGTCACATCCAATACGTTAGGACACAACGTGTTGAATTCCCAATAGTGAGTTTTTATTTTTTTAATTGAAGAGAAATGCTCGATTTTCGGATTTAATGAAGAAAATCGGAACCCAATACGTTAGGGCTCAATTTCCTTGAAAATCCTAAATACGAACATTATCTCAATTTAAAAAAAAAATTCTATCTTTAAATTTGAGTAAAAAATGATGTAATGTGATTTTATACATACAAATACTATAATAATAATAATAACAATAATAAATACATCATTGACATAAAAATAATATAAGCAAATGAATAAACGAAATAAAAAGGGTAATCCATGACATGCAAAATATTAAATGTAAACACAATTATACAATGGATGGGATAGCAAACAAATAAATAAGGATCAAAAGATGTACACATGGAAATTATGAAGATTAAAATATACACATATTTTACAAATAAAATTTTGGGTTATAGAATTTATATATAAATACAATACATAATATACTTATGAAAATAAAAAATATAATTATACGTACATATATAAAATAATAAAAAATAAGTATTTTTTAAAAAAGAAAAAGGTGAATATTTAATCACTTAAAAAACGTAAATATATACATATAAATATGAAAGTATTCATTTAAAAATATAGGAAAATATTAGTTTAAAATATATATATATATATACATGTGTGCATATAAAAGGAATATATATAACAAAAATAGAATAAAAAAATAATAATTACACTATTAATTAATAAAATAAATAAAAAGAATATAAAAAAACTAAATTGAATTGCAATTTAAAAATATGGGGTAAATCAGCAAATAAATAAAAGTAAAAGGACTAATTTGAACGCGCGAATTACATAGAGGGGCTGGAAGGGAAATTTTCCCTTCTCCTCTAAAACGGCGCCGTTCAAAAGGATTAAATTGGAATTTAAAATAATTTAAAGGCCGAATTAAAAAACAAAAAAACTTAATTGGAAATATGTTAAAAGGCGGAGGGGCTAAAAGCGCAATTTGCCCCTCCGCTAAAAAACAAGCGGATCCTAAAGTGGATCGGGTCGGAGTCGGGTCGGTTACTCAAAACGACGCCGTTTTGGGCGTCTGGGGGCTTTCCAAAACGACGCCGTTTTGATGCCCTATAAATACCCCCAATTCTTCAAAAAATTTCATTTGAAACCTATTTTAAAAAAAAAAAACAAAAAAAAACTTCCAGAAGCTCTCCCCCTTTCAGTTTGTCCGGCAGAGATCCGGCCGTCAGCCACTGCGCCGGCCACCGGTCACCGGTGACGGCGCCGCCGTATGCGGTGGTCGGAGAGTCGAAAATTTTAGATCTGACCCTTCCAAAGCCCTTAAATCCGAATCTAACCCCAAAATTGCCAAAATCTTGACGGAGAGGGCCCAAATCTTCAATAAACTCCTCGGCTTCCGACCGTCTATCCTCGGGGACGGTTACCTCAATCGCCCGCGGCGTTTCAAAAGCAAATCGTGGTGAGTATTTTACCTTTTATTTCGATTTATTTTAGTAAATAAAAAAAATAGAAAGAGAGTAGATAAGAAAACGAAAAAAAAATCAACCTTTTGATCTCTTGATTGGTTTTTGGACTCTCTTAGTATTCGGTTGTTTGTGAAACTATTTGTTTTTTTTCTTTATTAATTTCTCCATCCCCCCTTTACAATGTATGTTAATGGCTTTTTTATAGCCGAATGAAAAAAATCAAGAAACAAATTTTGTTTGATTTTATCTACGAATCTTTTGATTTTCTTTCTATCCTTGCTGTTTATTTCTTTCCTTGTTGCTTGCTTCCTTGCAGGTGAAGATCGGGGCTGAGATTCGTGGCTGCGGCGCTTGAGGATTTCCCTAGAACCCCTAGGGTTTCTGACTATCGTTTTGGGCATTTGGGCCACACATAATTGGGCCATCGTGCTTTGGGCTCCTGTTGTATTTTGGGTTTGGGCCATATAGGCCAATTGTTATTTGGGTCCGGGCAAAATCTGTTATTACAGCTGCCCCTCTTTGCTTGTTGTCGGGTAACGAGAACAGAGCAAAGACCAAAAACAATTTTGCCCGGTCGTACTGGACTTTGGTATTCCTTCCTACTGCATCTTCAGAGGTATTAGAACTAGTGCTTCAATCTACTCCACTGCGACTTCAGGAAGATAAGATTTGCCATCTTCAGTCTGCCTTACTGCAATTTCAGGGAGATAAGGCTTACAATCTTCAACCTATTCCACTACTGACTAGGGAAGTAGAATTATTGGTTTCAATGTACTCCACTATAACCACAGGGAGGTAAAATCCGCTATCTTCGATCTGCTCCACTACTGCTTAGGGAGATAAGATCTGAAATCTTCAATCTATTCCACTGTCTGTCCAGGGAAGTAGAATTTCTGGCCTCAATGTACTCCACTATAACCACAGGGAGGTAAAATCCGCTATATTCGATCTGCTCCACTACCGCTTAGGGAGATAAGATCTGAAATCTTCAATCTATTCCACTGTTGCCCAGGGAAGTAGAATTACTGGCTTCAATGTACTCCACTATAACCACAGGGAGGTAAAATTCGCCATCTTCGATCTGCTCCATTACTGCTTAGGGAGATAAGATCTGAAATCTTCAATCTATTCCACTGTTGCCCAGGGAAGTAGAATTCTTGGCTTCAATGTACTCTATTGTAACCACAAGGAGGTAAAATCCGCCATCTTCGATCTGCTCCACTACTGCTTAGGGAGATAAGATCTGAAATCTTCAATCTATTCCATTGTTGCCCAGGGAAGTAGAGTTACTGGCTTTAATGTACTCCACTGTAACCACAGGGAGGTAAAATCCGCCATCTTCGATCTGCTCCACTACTGCTTAGGGAGATAAGATCTGAAATCTTCAATCTATTCCACTGTTGTCCAGGGAAGTAGAATTACTGGTTTCAATGTACTCTACTGTAACCATAGGGAGGTCAAATTTGCCATCTTCGATCTGCTCCACTACTGCTTAGGGAGATAAGATCTGAAATCTTCAATCTATTCCACTGTTGCCCAGGGAAGTAGAATTACTAGCTTCAATGTACTCCACTGTAACCACAAGGAGGTAAAATCCGCCATTTTCGATCTACTTCACTGTCAATGCAGGAAGGCAAGATTTGCTATCTTTAACTTGCTCCACTACAACCGAGGAAGGCAATGCTTTATTTTCGATCTGCTTCGCCGTCAATGCAGGAAGGCCAGATCTACTCTTTCACTGATCTGTTCTCTGTGGAACATGACCTGTATAATGAACCTAATTATGCCTAATGATTAGGATGGCATGATCAAAATGCATCAAATGCTCCTAACTAGACATGTGTGAATGGTGTTTGCATGAATGCAAAATTTATTTTTTCGAGAATGATCCCACTTAGGTTGTCATCACTGAAGTTTATTAAGGCTTTGTGGTGACGTGCTACAACGCCTTCTTGCTTGACCGGCTTTTCGAAGAATCATTTAGCAGTGCCCCCACCGTGAACCTCAAGTTTAATCCATTGGGGTGCAAAATTCATACCATTGTTCTCCCCTTGTAACCCAAGAGTATATGGCTTTTCTTCAATCCTCTCCTATCACAATTCAAGGATACAGGATCTAAATATTTCTAGTCTTTTACACCATTCCCAAGGTGTCGTACCAAAAGCTCATGCACAAATGAAGGCTCTCTTCTCCGAGGTAACCTCTTTCTATTGCCTGGTGATCATTACTTGCTTGTTGATTTAGGCTTTGTCATCAACACAACATCCAATGTTTTTGACAACAAAATCCAAAGAGAAAGTCCTAGTTTAGACTCTTCCTTTTCAGATTTCCAACCTTTAAAAACTTGGTGCGTTCTAAACAATAGTCCTGTTTTAGGTTCCTGTATTATTTAGAAACTTCTAGAGTAATATGCAAAACTTCCTTCATGAAAGTTTTATTAGTCCATTAATCGTTATTCTAATGTAACATGCTTGCAAAAAAGGTATATCAATAGATGAGAATACAATTGGTTTTGTGCATAGCTCGAAAGGAATATATTATAAAAAATAGTAAATAAGGATAGCAAAGAAATTGATTGAGAATGTGTATCTTGGAAAAGAATGAAGTATCCCAAAAATAACAAACTCAGTATAAATAGTATGAATATTGGGTGCCCCAAATATCGTAGCTTGAGCTTCTCTGTACAAACTTTCTGAAGATCCTTCTGAGTTTGACATGTGTTTAGGAGATCCACAGTACTCTGCCAATGCCTCAAGATGTTGCCTACCTTTTCCTGATAATTCAGGTATAACAAGATCACCACATGCCCCAATCTGGTTAAACTTTGAGTTGCTCTAATCACTTCGTGCCCCATTTTGATCAATATTTGAGCCGCCCTTTTCGGGTTTTCAACTCAAATCCCCTTTGGTCTCAAAGTGCCCTTTGCGGGTTTTCACTTTGGCCTCTCCATTTTTCCTTTTTTTTTGTTTTTGTTTTTTTTTGAATTTGAACTCATAGGATTAGACAAGTCTTCCTTATCCCTTTCGATCAAAACCAATGCAAGATCTTTTTTGTGATCAAATTTCTTTCATAGAGTTTTTTTTTTTGGGCAAAATTTAACTATGACGAAAACTTTGGATCTTCCTCTTCAATTGGGATGAAATCCAACAACAGAGAAATGGCAACTTGACTTCAACGGGCTAAACCCTGATGAGCCAAAGAAGAAGGCATTGCCCCGGCAAAGAATTCTAAATGCATCGTTCATGATGTTAATCTTGAACATACTGTAAATTCTTGATATCGTATTGTTGTTCCGATTACAATATCGGTGCTTACTCAAGCATATCCTGATATGAACATATGAAGACATCTTTAAACTCTTTGAAGTAACTTCAACAAGGTCATGCTTCATTTCTTCGGTTATGCACGCTATCTTAAGGTCACAATCTTCATTGTCCCCTCATGAAGTAAGATTTCATTCCTGTTCTACCATCCTCAACAAGTCTGAAAATAGGCTACAATCTATCATCTTTAAAGTCATGAGATCCCTCTAAACACAGATCTCACTCAAAGAAACTTCTGAGTCCGTATCAGCATCACTCATGTCGTTGATATCAGGGGACCCATAGTAGGTACCAAAGAATATACAAAAAAATGTATGAATAATCATTTATACAATTATGAATGAATAGAATAATATGGAAGAAGATTCGAAAGAATGAAAGTATAATTATTCGAAAAAGAATGAAAGAATATTGGCTTAAAAAAATAAATGCAAAGATGTATTTTATTAGAATAACAACGTTCAGACATGAGCCTATTTCATAAAGGAATTCTTATTGCCTCTAGGCTGAAGGCAACAAGTGTGTTTTAAACATTACTCTGAGTAATCTCTAAATACTACAGGGGTTTCTTCTGCAGTCTAATTATTTAAAACACTCCCAAGTCTATAAGGGCAAAAATCTGACAAGGTCTCTTTTCAGTTGTTTCATCGTGAACACTTCTCAACACGCCTTCATATTCAATCATGACTGGGTACTAGATGAACCATCTATCTTGACAATACCCATGTTGATGAATTTTTCAACTAGCTTTTTGAAGGTAATGCAATTTTCTATAGAATGCCCCGTAATGCCTGCATGATAATCACATTGTGCACTTGCATCATAGCATTTGGGATACGGGGGCTGTGGAGGCTTCACATGTAAAGGAGCAACAACATGCGCATTGAATAAGCTTTGATACAGCTCATTGTACGACATTGGAATTGGTGTGAACTGGAGCTTTTCAGTACCTGGCTTCACACCTAATTCTTGTATTGATGAACCCTGTTGATTAGCAATCGATTTGCCGTACGTATTCACGCTGTGCACCTCATTTCCCTTTTCTTTTGAGGCTTGCCTTCTGTTATTTCCTCCAGCATCAATCTTTCCGCTCCTTATGGCGCTTTCAATCATTTCACCATTCATGATTATGTCAGAAAAGCTTTTTGTTGCACTCCCTAACATATGTGTGATGAATGGTGCCTTCAATGTGTTGACGAAAAGCATCGTCATCTCTCTTTCTAGCAGAGATGGCTGAACTTGGACAGCAACCTCCCTCCATCTCTGTGCGTACTGCCTGAAACTTTCACTAGGCTTCTTCTCCATGTTTTGCAGAGTAATTCTATCAGGTACCATGTCAGTCACATGACTGTATTGTTTTATAAACGCCTGTGCCAAATCTCTCCATGAGTTAATATGGGTATGGTTCAATCGATTGTACCACTTGGATGCTGCCCCTGCGAGGCTATCCTGGAAGCAATGAATCAAGAGTTGGTCATTATTGACATAACCGGTCATTCGTCTGCAGAACATGGTAATATGAGCTTCGGGGCTACTGGTTCCATTATATTTCTCAAACTCTGGCATTTTGAATTTGTAAGGGAGCACTAAATCCGGAACCAAGCTCAATTCTTTAGCGTCAATTCCATGGTAGCCCTCAGTACTTCCTATCGCTCTAAGTTTTTCCTCCAGCCACTTGTACTTTTCCTCTAGCTGTTTTGGCAATTCATCATTCATTTTCTCTTTTCCGGCCGTCTTATCGAAATCAGGGATAGCATGATTAACAAAGTTGGCTTCGGGGTTAGAGCCCGATCCCACCTGGAAATTCATTTGCGTTGCAACGTCACCCGGAGGGTTAATGGTAACAGAGGACCTACGCGGATATATCTCAACTTGTTGGGGTGTAAAGTCCGGAGGATAGACAAGTCCCTCATTGTCACCTTCTTTATTGTTGAGCACCAATCCCTTTCCTTTGTCAACTCCTCCAGCCAATAACTGAGTCAACTTAGCCATCATACTCCCTTGAAATTCCATTATCTTTTCCATCATCCTTTGTTGAATCTTTTCTAATTGCTCATTCATTTGCTCTTGCATTTCTTTCTGGAACTGTTTTAGCCTTTGGTCCATGTCTCTAGTTTTGGATCGAGTTCCGTAGTAGTGTTTGATAGCTTGATTGGTTTCCAGATTAGCTGAGGAGTGATTTAGATTAATCAGAATCCCTTAATGTATTTATTAATGCATATGAAAAAATGCAATGCATGAGATGAATGCAGAAAAGGCGTCAATTTGAATTCAATTTCATATAAGAAAACTTTACTAGAAATTAAATTTCTTTACATAAAATGAATTACAAATACGACTTTGTCCTAGTACCCAGAACTCTAATCTTTCTAAGTAACAAAGCCAATTCTTGCCCCCGATCTGACTCTAATTCATACTTCACACTCAGCGTGTCAGCTTGTACTGCTAAAGTCTGTATATGGTCAGCTACTCCTCGAATCTGGACTACAGCTTTCCCGATAAGATGATCTCTGCTTCTAACTTGATTCTGAAAATGGTGAAGCTGTTCATTACTATGACTCTCATTTGCTTTCAAGTGCTTGATCTGGATCTCACAATTTCACAACTCCGTCTCTAACTCTTCAATTCTTTTCTCCATTTCTTTAATCTTGCTCAAGCTTGCTTTTAACTCTAACGTAGAATTTTGGCTTCGGTACTGACGAAGAGATCTTTCCAATACAATCACCCTTTTCTTGCTGCGTTGTCTCAGACCAAGTTCGAACAGCCACATTGTCCTCCACTTTATCAAGAAACCCGCTTTCCATGTTAAGCCTTCTATCTAGCAACTGAATTTGAATTGACGCCTTTTATGATGAAATGAAATGTCATGTCATGCAAATAAAACACCAAAAGGCAGTATAACATAGAAACACAAGATATAATCAAGAAATAATAAAGATCCCTAATTGGATATCTACTAAGGTTTAGTATGATTCTACTTAAGGTGGATTCCTAAGGTTCATTATATGAGGTTTGGCTTCTAGAGTAAAGGTACCCGAACTAGCAGATTCCTCAATCCTCACCCATTATAGGCTCATATGGACCGAGTTCAGTTCAGGGGAATACATTTCCCTATGGCTGCACGGAGATGAAAAATCTCACGAAGACATAGGTACGGATGTATCCCGAAAGCAATCCACTACCCTATACGGAGGTAAAAACCTCACAAAGGCATAGTTTCTCACACCCACTTAAAAGGGTAACATTGTTCAACTCATGAAATGTATAATGCAAACAATGTTTAGACAAGAAGATAATGAATGCAAAAGGATGTTATGAGTTTTTTTAAACAAAAAAATATTTTCTCGACCATAAGACAAAAATTAATCAACTTTGTGGCTCGACTCTCTTATTTAAAAAAAAGTCCCCAGTGGAGTCGCCAAGCTGTCGAAACCATTTTTGAAAAAATAAAAATTTTAGGTTGTCGACTTTAAAAAATGAAAATTGGGAGTCGCCACCAATCTTTTATTAAGGTGTGATTGGATCACCTAAAAAAACGGCTTTTGTCTACGAATTTTAGAAAAACGGATCCGGGAGTCGGTTACGTATGAGGAAGAATTAGCACCCTCATTACGCCCAAAAATTGGTACCTAGTTAATTAATTAATGTCTTAAGGTCGAAAATTTTAAAAATATAATCTTTAAAAACTTAAAATGTTGCACATTAAGACCCTTTTCGATTCAGAGAAGCAAAAATGCCACACCCAATACGTTAGGGCACAACATTCTAATTTCCTCCAAAATGAATTAGGTCAGAATACTTATACAATAAAACTTTAAAGGAACATCCACTCGTCCAAGATTTAAGAAATCACACCCAATACGTTAGGGCACGATCCCTTTAGAATCCCAAACTCGGAATATTTCCTTTATTTTAAAAGAACATCCACTCATTCAAGATTTAAGAAATCACACCCAATACGTTAGGGCACAATTCCTTTAGAATCTCAAACTCGAATATTTCCTTTAAAAAAATCTTCATTTTGAGAAATCAATCGTCACATCAATACGTTAGGACACAACGTGTTGAATTCCCAATAGTGAGTTTTTAATTTTTTAATTGAAGAGAAATGCTCGATTTTCGGATTTAATGAAGAAAATCGGAACCCAATACGTTAGGGCTCAATTTCCTTGAAAATCCTAAATACGAACATTATCTCAATTTAAAAAAAAAATTCTATCTTTAAATTTGAGTAAAAATGATGTAATGTGATTTTATACATACAAATACTATAATAATAATAATAACAATAATAAATACATCATTGACATAAAAATAATATAAGCAAATGAATAAACGAAATAAAAAGGGTAATCCATGACATGCAAAATATTAAATGTAAACACAATTATACAATGGATGGGATAGCAAACAAATAAATAAGGATCAAAAGATGTACACATGGAAATTATGAAGATTAAAATATACACATATTTTACAAATAAAATTTTGGGTTATAGAATTTATATATAAATACAATACATAATATACTTATGAAAATAAAAAATATAATTATACGTACATATATAAAATAATAAAAAATAAGTATTTTTAAAAAAAAGAAAAAGGTGAATATTTAATCACTTAAAAAACGTAAATATATACATATAAATATGAAAGTATTCATTTAAAAAAATATAGGAAAATATTCGTTTAAAAAAAATATATATACATGTGTGCATATAAAAGGAATATATATAACAAAAAATAGAATAAAAAAATAATAATAATTACACTATTAATTAATAAAATAAATAAAAAGAACATAAAAAAAACTAAATTGAATTGCAATTTAAAAATATGGGGTAAATTCGCAAATAAATAAAAGTAAAAGGACTAATTTGAACGCGCGAATTACATAGAGGGGCTGGAAGGGAAATTTTCCCTTCTCCTCTAAAACGGCGCCTTTCAAAAGGATTAAATTGGAATTTAAAATAATTTAAAGGCCGAATTAAAAAACAAAAAAAAACTTAATTGGAAATATGTTAAAAGGCGGAGGGGCTAAAAGCGCAATTTGCCCCTCCGCTCAAAAACACGCGGATCCTAAAGTGGATCGGGTCGGAGTCGGGTCGGTTACTCAAAACGACGCCGTTTTGGACGTCTGGGGGCTTTCCAAAACGACGCCGTTTTGATGCCCTATAAATACCCCCCATTCTTCAAAAAATTTCATTTGAAACCTATTTTAAAAAAAAAACAAAAAAAAACTTCCAGAAGCTCTCCCCTTTCGGTTTATGCAGCGGAGATCCGTTGTCGGCCCTGCCGGCAACCACCGATCACCGGTGACGGCGCCGCCATATGCGGTGGTCGGAGAGCCGAAAATTTTAGATCTGACCCTTCCAAAGCCCTTAAATCCGAATCTAACCCCAAAATTGCCAAAATCTTGACGGAGAGGGCCCAAATCTTCAATAAACTCCTCGGCTTCCACAAATCATCCTCGGGGCGGTTACCTCAATCGCTCGCGGCGTTTCAGAAGCAAATCGTGGTGAGTATTTTACCTTTTATTTCGATTTATTTTAGTAAATAAAAAAATAGAAAGAGAGTGGATAAGAAAATGAAAAAAATATCAACCTTTTGATCTCTTGATTGGTTTTTGGACTCTCTTAGTATTCGGTTGTTTGTGAAACTATTTGTTTTTTTTCTTTATTAATTTCTCCATCCCCCCTTTACAATGTATGTTAATGGCTTTTTTATAGCCGAATGAAAAAAAATCAAGAAACAAATTTTGTTTGATTTGATCTACGAATCTTTTGATTTTCTTTCTATCCTTGCTGTTTATTTCTTTCCTTGTTGCTTGCTTCCTTGCAGGTGAAGATCGGGGCTGAGATTCATGGCTGCGGCACTTGAGGATTTCCCTAGAACCCCTAGGGTTTCTGACTATCGTTTTGGGCATTTGGGCCACACATAATTGGGCC
Organism: Gossypium raimondii; assembly: GCF_025698545.1. Lineage (NCBI taxonomy): Eukaryota > Viridiplantae > Streptophyta > Magnoliopsida > Malvales > Malvaceae > Gossypium > Gossypium raimondii. The sequence continues at coordinate 29,443,111 of NC_068568.1, forward strand.
ACCGTGCTTTGGGCTCCTGTTGTATTTTGGGTTTGGGCCATATAGGCCAATTGTAATTTGGGTCCGGGCAAAATTTGTTATTACAGTATCGATACAATGAAAATTGTATCGATACCTTGCAAAAATAATCGATATCCCTGCCTGGTATCAATATCAATTTAAGCTTTAATGTTTTGGAAAATTGAAAAAAAATAAAATGTATTGATACTTGTATAGTATCGGTACCTTTCAAAATTTGTCAATACCTTTCCTGGTATCGATATCGTTTTAAGGATCGATGTTTTAGAAATTCAAAGAAAAATTGCTCGAGTATCGATACCCTCCCCAAGGTATCAATACCTCATAAAAAGTATCGATATTTCCTCCTTTTTTATTGATACTATAGGCTTTAACAGTCACTAAATTTAGGCATTAAATGCCCAAAGTATTGGTACCCCTTCAAAGGTATCGATACCTATTGAATTGTAACGGCCCTATAGTTAGGGGTGTCGAAAAGTGTATTTTCGGGACTTCGTTCCTTTAAATCGGACTCATAAATATTTTTAATAAATATTTACAAAGTTAGTTGTGTAGTTAATTAGATTTTGATTAAGTACATTTTGTGAAATTAAAAGTTATTAAGTATAAGGACTAAATCGCGTATAAGGTAGAAGTTGAATTATGATTTAAAAATAATTAAAGGGACTAAAGTAGCAATTACACCTTTGTTTTTTAAGTGGACGGCATTAATGATGATTTTATATATTCATATGTTAACTTATTATTATTATATATATATATGTTATATGTTTTAATTAAATGAAATAAAAATTATATGTGTAAATTATAAAATAGTAACAATAGTTATAATAATAGAATAGGTAAGTGGAAGCATGCAAATTAATAGAAAAAAGAAGAAAGAAAAAGAAAGAAAGAAAGGAAGGAGAGCGCACTACCACAAAAGGTTCAAAACTTTTCAAGTTTAATTAGTTAGTTAATTTAGTCCTTTTCTTGTAAATTTTATATTTTTAGAATTCGATTTTAAGTAGTATTCACCCATGTTAAAATTTTAGCATTGATTAAGATTTTAAATTTTCTAAGTTTTACTATTAGGGATTAAATTGATGGATTTTAAGCGGAAATGGAAAATGATTAAATTGTAGAACAAATTATAAATTTTGAGAATAGGGACTAAATTGTGAAAAATTTGAAATTTAGGGTTTAATTAGAAATAAGGAGCTAAATTTAGCTTAAAGTGAAATTAGTATAAAAATATAGGATTAAACGTGAAGAATAAAAATTAGTGCGGATTTAGGGACTAAATTGGAATTTAAGCAAATATTGAGTAAAATTAAAATATTCAATATGAAATTGAATTGTGTTGTATTGATGTATTTTAATTGTTTTAATTTTGTAGCTAATATTGTATCAGAATCCTCAACTAAAAAGGGAAAGGATAAAATCGAAGTCGAATAGCTCGGAATTCACGGTTTGTATTTCTATAATCCGAACCTAGTTGTTAATTGTTGTGTTTGATTTAATGCATTTGGTAAGTGGTTGAGGTGAATAATTTGACACTTTGATAGTGAATTGAAATTATAGTTGATTGAAATGGATTGAATTGGTATATACAATATGAATGTATTAATTATTTGAATTGAAATGAATATATGTGTAAATGTGATAATATGCAAATATGAAAATTGGATATTGGTTGTATTTGAAAGGTGAAATGAAAACCTATTAACTGTATTGGGCTAAGTCGAATATAGATGGCATGCCATAGGATAGGAAGAGTTCATAGATTTCTTCGACTTCGAGTCGATGAGACACTGGGTGCCTATTTGCTTCGGTTTAACCGATGAGACACTAGGTGCTAATTTATATAGCGTTGGGCTTAGTTATTACTTTGGATTTATTTGATGAGACATTGGGTGCTAAACTGTTTTGTTGGTTGGATCCGTGTATCTGTCTGAGTCCGAGTCGTGTTAATAGGGATAAATAAATAATAAAGTTCTATATTTGATATTTGAAATGACATGGTATGTGAAATGAAAATGAGATAATAGATTGAAAAATGAAATGTGAAATATGTTGTGAACTAAAGAAATATATGAGTTATGTACACATGAATTGAATATGGAATGAGTTGTGCCATTGTATAAATGTAATGTTGATTGATATATGTAAAACTATTTATATAGCAAGTGATGGAAATTGAGATAATTGTTTAAATCAAATCAAGTATGAAATCATGTGAAAAATTGAATACAATATGGAATGATGCATTAATATGTATGAAATTGAAATGATGATATCTTGTAATGTTATGCTTATTTAATAATGTGATTGAAAATTCAATTTGAGCATTCATGTACTATTATGTCTTTAAATGTTCGGATTATAGAAATATCACTGAGTTTTACTCAGCCTACGGTTTTGTCTTCCCTGCACAGGTTAGGTACTTCTCTTTTGATCACCGACTCAGTATCCAACAACGATCTTGATCTCAAATGTGGTGATGGTTACCTGATAGAGGGTAGCGCGCGGAACAAGATCGAGTTGTCAGGTCACGAGAAACTCCTACGAAAGGCTCTAAATGATCAGATCTGAACGAAACAGAAGAATTGAGATTAGATGCAATTAGATCTGAAATAAACTATTAATAAACAGCAAGAAACCAAGACACCCTTAGAGAAGATTGTGATTCTTGAGAGCTAAGAGTCGAATTGTGATTAAGCAATGAATTCATACAATCGACCCTATCAATTAAGAAGAAACAAACAAATCAGATTTCAAATAAAAAAGAAAACAATCAGGAATAAAATATTAGGGATTGGGACGGCAAGAAGAAAAGAAGTAGAATAGATGAATCAAACGATTTTGGAAGTATAGAAAGGATGCGAATCCGCCAACAAATTGATTCGGCCAAGAATGCCCAAATTCCAGCAACCGAATTTCACCCAAAAAGAAGTAGCAATCGGTAAAAAACCTAGAACTTCGGGAATTTTGAATCGATTATGTGCTGCCAACAAGAGATTGATTAAACGAAGAGTTCTTGGAGTTGAAACAAATCTGAAACGCGACAAAGAACAGCAAAGAGATTAGATCAAGATTTGGCACAATCAAAAATAAATAAAAGAACTTGAACAGCAAGAATTAAATTAAAGTCCTAACGATCCTTGAAATCCCAAAAGACTTCACAAATCCCTTCAAACGGCTCTAATCTCCCCTCCAAAGAATATCGATGGCAAGAAGAAGGTTGAAGATGGCTCCCACAATCAATAGATTGTTAAAACAACTTCTAAAGAAAGATCAAGAGAGAATTCTTGGAGAAAACCTCAAAGAAAATTCTGCACTTAACAAATCTGAAATTTTAATGTATTTGAGTAGTGAATACAAGGGGTGGCCGACCATCACTTATATAGGCCTCAAACTAATCCTAATCTCATTAGGAAACTTAAAAATTAACCCTAAATAATAAAAATAATAAAAGAATTTCGCCTAACACTTAAATGGGCTGTTTTGGGCCGAATTTAACATGTAATATCTCTAGAGCCTAAAAAATTAAATTAACAAATAAAATGTTTACAAATTGGGCCCTTTGATATTTTGGCCTGATTTTCAACTAAGTATGTCTGGATTTCTTGATTGGGCTGGGAATTTGCTTATTGGGCCTCGCATTCAAGAATTTGGACTTGTGATCCATCTCGTACCGAAATTGGATCGTTGATGCTCGTAATGGAGATCCAATGCGTTTTGGCTGCAAGATTTGGTTTCTTGGACCAAGATTTCCAAGATTTGAAATCTTGATTTTCTTGATTCTTGAAATCGCTCCAAACAGCAAAATTGGGCCAAGATTCGGTTTCTTGATTTTCTTGAAAACAAGAAAGTGAATCTTGATTTTCTTCTAAGGCCTTGCTAACAAACTCTTGAATGGTCCCATTTAGTTTGGAACACATTTGTCGAGCCTTTGATCTCGTTATTGGGCCTTATGGTAATTTGAGCCCATCACGTTCTTGAACTTGGATTGGGCCTTTGTGACTTGTATCATTTCCTTTTGTGATGGAATGTACCTAGGATGTCTTAGTTGATAGTTATTTTGTGAATGATTTGTAAATGGAGTTATAAGTGTAATGTTGGTTTGAGTATATAATTATATGTTTGTCTTTGAAGCCATAAATTGGCATGTTATTTTGGAACCATTGCTTGTGATGTGTATGCGAACTTAAGCTTGATATTTAGGTAGTTATAAGTTAGGTTAATTTGAATGAATTGGTATACTTATAATATTGATTTGAATGATGCATTGATGATATGTTTTGGTGATATAAATGTGGTACCAATGAAGGTACATTGGTTAGGCACCTAGGATGATTTTTTGGCGTGTTTTGAGTATGTTTGATCATGTTTTGAATAGATTAAACGAATGGTTTTTGAGTTTCTTAGTGCCCAAGTAAGTAGGAAATGGTAAACTTGAGTTTTAAGGTACTTTTAGGTGCAGACGACCTGGCCACATGAACGTGTATCACACACGGGCAATACACATGGGCGTGTGACCCAAGTCAGAGAGTTACACGACCTAGCCACATGGGCGTGTGTCTCGGCCGTGTGAGGCACACGGCCAGGCCACTCGAGTGTGTGAACCATACAGTTGAAATTTTTCTAACTTTTTCCTAAAATTTTCAAATGTTTTCAATTTAGTCCCGAATCGTTTCTAAAGTGATTCTAAGGCCTCGAAGGCTTGAATAAGGGACATTATGCATGTTTAATGATTGATTATATTATAATTATTGAAATGTTTTAAAATGAATGATTTAGATTACGTTTATTCAGTAATATTTGAAACCCTATTTTGGTGATGGATATGGGTTAGGGGTGTTACAGTTGCAGGAGACATTAATGGACTGGTTCTTACATCTCCAACGGCTCTATTCAATTTCCCACTAACCTAAATGGTTGGAAATCAATTAATAGGTATAAATACCAACTTTCAAAGCTTCTACAACTACAAAAGAGATTACAAAAGATCAAAAGCTATCAATAAACATAAACAATTCTTTTATCAACCTTTTTGCTTCAATTCTTCATATTTTTCTTACAAACACTTGTGAGAAATTCTTTGTATTTTTATCAGCTCAAGTGTTTTTATTGTGTGAGTGCTTAATTGGAAAACATCCTAATCTTGTAAGAATTGTTTCTTTGTTTGCTCATTTGTTTACTCTTTTAAGAGGTTTAAGTATTAAGATTTGTGTAGAAATCTTAAGAGAATTGTAAGATTAATTCTTGTCCTCAAAGGTTAATCAAATTAGTGAATTTGAGAAAATCCTTAGTTGTGGGATACTCTAACAGAATTGCGCATAGTCTAAATTCTTGTGTTCATTGTCTTATCTTTTCATTCTTGTTTCCACAAAATTTTAAACGGCCAATTCTGTTAGAGTATGCGCAAAGACAAATCATGAGATGATTGTAATCACATACTCATTTTACCTTGTTTGCAAATATAAGGCATTGCCATTGTTATTTCAGTTTCTTTTTCTATGTGTGTAAATAAATTGATTAATAATAAACTCTTAAGTATAATATGATTATTCTTAAAAGGTCTTTATTCAAGTATTATTGTGGGCTTGGACAATAATAATGCATTGAGACTAATGTCTAGTTAATTTATGACAAAGTGTTGTCATTGACATAAGGATGTCAAAATCAATACATTAGTATGTGTTAGAGAACAACATACTGGACTAACCCTTTATGATTATATTTCTTGGATTATAATGTAATAGTCACAACATTACTCATAGTGATAATTATATATACGATCCTCAGACTTGAGATCATCATTGTCCTAAAATTGTGAGTCATATATTTTGATACAGTCAAACGTCTACTGTAATAGGTTGTACTATAAAGACTGATGTTGGATATGCCCCAATCTATGTGGTGAGATATGATTGATCAAGATAGGCTTTGTACCTTATACATAATGGGAACAATATCTTAGGTCACTTGATGGAGTGAGACTAGAAATGCATAACCATGCTCAAATAAGTTTATATGAGATATCACACTTATTTGTTTATTATAGTCTACTCAGAATATCAAGAAATATAAGATGGACTATACAAGTGTGACTATTCGATGACTTGTGTCCAATCTAGATATAAATGACAAAATGATATAATACATGAAAAATTTATCACAAAAAGGTTATGCTGATTCGCGACTTCCTGTAACCCTATGGGTGAAACGAAGAAAATCCTAACACAATTGGTATTGTATTTAACTGTCACATGAATTAAATTAATTGTTGAATTAATTTAATTTGAAAGTTAAATATTGAACGTATTATATGTACAAACTTGTTGTACACAAATAGAGAACATAGTTAAAATTAATAGATGAATTTGATTCAAATAAAATATTAATTGAATATAGTTTACCAAAATTATTATTATAACTATTTATTTTAATAATTTCGGTCAAAGATAAATAATATGGAAGATAATATTCTTTTGGAAAGAATATGATAAAACTTTCTATATATACTTTAATGAAATATTTCCATTTTTATTATGTGATACCAAAGGAAAAGAGAGTGAATCTCTGATTGTGTTAGGGTTACCATGAAAAACAAATCAAAAAAGGTCTAGCAACCACTTTTTGAATTCTCTCTAAAAAAATTTGAAGAGTTTTTGCTGTTTGTTCTTTGATTGGATGGACTACGTAGAGGCCGAGATGTTTTTGGTTGCAACTTGGAATCAACATTGTGAAAGAAATTAGATTCTAAAGGTATATCTTCAACTCTTCTTCACCCAATTTGTTCCTCGTACATGGATCCATGGTTGATGATCACTGGAATAATTTTTTCGCTGCGTCACGGGGTATACCAATGTTCCAACAAATTCAACCACTCTTGGCTATTTCGGTTGATTGATCAAGCTAGCAATTGATATCAAAACTAGTCTCCACAGACGATTTAACAACCAAGAGAAGATCCTTGAAGAATCTCAAACAATCATCAACACACTCTACAAAGAATGATGTCCACATCTGGGTTAGTTTTTTTTATAAAGAATCTAAATCTATCTCAAAGCCTCCATACTTCAATGGAGCCAACTACTCTTATTAGAAGATGAGGACGATGCTATTCATTCAAGCCAATGATCTTGGGGCTTGGTATATCATTATGGATGATCCCTCCATCCCTCTATAATAGCCGGTTTTTAGTGGAATCAGAACAGTGGTTTCGGGACCACAAATTCGATATGTGAATATCTAATTATTTATTATTTTAATTTCTAAAACATGTTAGTAGCGTCGTATAAAGATTTCGTTAAGAAATTTTACTGTTTGCATGCTTAATTCGATAAAAAAGGATTAAATTGTAAAAGGTGCAAAACTTAAATTCTATAAATTAAAGGGAATTATAGGCTATGAATTTAAATGGTTGGAGGTTTTATGTTGTAATTATACCATTGATATGGTTAATGGACAAAAATGGGCATGGTTTAGTAAATTTTTAAAGGTTAAAAACTATGGTTAAAATGGTAATTAGTATAATCATAAAATAAATAATAGAAAATTTAGTGCTCATCTTCATTTTCTTCTCCACCGAAATTAGGCTTAGCCCCATTTTTGGAGCTTGAAAGTTCGGTTAAACTTTTGGGATTGCATGGTATGAATTTTAACTCTGTTTTTAATCATTTTTACGTTTTTGAAGTTGTAGCTTAATCTAGCTAGCCCAGAGACTAATTTGAAAAATTGTTAAAAGTCTAGGGTATTAAAATCATGTGAATTTGATTTTTGGTGGAGGAAAATGAATATATGTTGTTAGATACACAACTTTTGTAAAGTGAATTTTGTTGAAAATGTCAATTAGGGGTTAAAATTGAAAAATGTAAAAAGTTCATGGTGTAAATTGTGAAATAATGAAGTTTATGAGTTGATAGGGACCTATATGAAATTTGGGTAGCTTGGGTTAGGTATGGATTTACATGAATTTCATCTATCGAGCTTAGAGACTAAATTGAAAAGAAATCAAATATGTAGGGGAAAAAGTGTAACATGTGAATTTGGATTGAATTTAATAGACTAGTTATTAAATTGGTTAAATTTATTTATTTAGACCAAGATAGATCTTAGCCGAATTTAAATTGAGGGAAGGTGAAAGTTGTGTATTAGTCGGTCGTACTCTTTTACGATAGTGTCGAAGTAAGTTCATAGTAATTAAATTATATCATTTGATTTGCTTATGAATTTTTATTTTATAATAAAGTATTTAATTATTATATAATTATATCCCTGATCGCACTTACGTGCCCCTGTTGTACTTCGGTACCCCCGGTCGCACTTGTGTGCTCCTGTTGTACTTCAATACCCCTAATTGCACTTACGTGCCCCTGGTGTACTTCAGTACTCTTGATATCACTTTCGCGCCATGGTTACGCTTCGGTAACATTTATTAAGAAAAATAGTGGTTCACTCATTTAATGTTAAGTTAAATAAATTGCTATGTACTTACTAAGCTTTATAAGCTTATTCGAGTTTATGTGTTGTTTTGTAGATTACTTTTGCTGACTTGGGACGGATTGAAACTTCGGCTCACACTATCCATCATCGTTAGTAGCTTTTGAACCTTTTTGGGATTATCGCATGTATATTTGGCTATAAGTATATATGTATATGTGTTTAGTTCATTTTGGTATAAAAGTGAATTACTAAGTTGTATGTTTGGACATTTTGTTTTCTAGGTTGTACATATGTATTTTTGACTTGATAAATTGGTATTAATTATGAATAACTTAATGTTGATGAATTTACGTTGTTATGCTAGCATTTGAATTTGGTTAGGTGTTTGAACAAATAAAAATGAAAGATTAGTTTGAAAATGCATGAAATATAGGTTGTAGGATATGTTTTAAATGTGGATTTGCTAACTTTGTCTTCAATGGCATATAAGTCTATTGGCTATAGGAGTGGAATGATACAAATGGTACCTTGTTGGTGTTTGGTTATTATGTAATTTAAATGCCATATGTTGAAGTAAATTTAGTTTAAAAGATAGTGAATATTATTTGGCCAAATTGAGTACATGGTTACATGTTTATATGTTGACATTTGAGGTGCCTATGGGCATATTGGTTGTATGTTAATATACAATATGTATATAGCTTGATTTTTCATAATTTTGGTGCTTTTTTATAGCTTGTATATATGTGAAACTTTGGGTGTAGGTACATGCCAAAATGGGTGAGTAAAATGGCTTGTAAAATAGCCTAATTTCGTCCATACGGGTAGAGACACGGGCGTGTGTCTCAGCCGTTTGTGACACACGGCCGTGTGTCCCCTGTAGTTTTACAAAGGGGTTGCAAGTCAGGCTATTACACGGCCTAGCACACGGCCTGGTACACAGGCGAGTGAGGTTACTTAGAAGGGTTTACGGCCTAGCACACGGGCGTGTGGCTTGGCTGTGTGACCAAGTCAGAGAGTTGCATGGGCACGAACACGGGCTAGGATATGACCGTGTGTCCTATTTTGAATGCCCACACGGCCTAAGACACGGGCTTGTCTCTTGGCCGTGTGACCTTTGTAGCTTTGAAAATTTTCAATGTTTTTCAAAAAATTCTTTGAGTTTCTAGTTTAGTCCTGACTTGTTTCTAATGCATATTTAGGGCCTCGAGGGCTTGTATAAGGGACAATATGTATGATTTTGATTGGTTCTTGATATGAATATTGTTATGTTATGAAATGTTTAAAATTCTGTTTGTTTGTATTGTAAACTCCGGTAATACTCCGTAGCCCTATTCCAGCGATGGGTACAGGTTAAGGGTATTATACCCTCAAAAAGAATAAGGAGAACTTTTGGTGCCAAAAAAAAAGAGTGGAACGAAGAAGAAAGAATGAGTATCAACTAAATGCCAAGGCCATGCATACGTTATTTTGTGCACTTGGTCTCGAAGAATATAATAAGGTGTCATCGTGTTATAATGCCAAGGAGATATGGGACAAGTGATACCTCTAAAATATTGAGTTATTTTCAGTACTTTTAAGCTCATATTTTTGTAATGCCCTTGAACCGACCCGATCTACCAGATCTGAATCTCGGGTTTTATGTTTTCATTATTGATGTAACTTAAAATTTTTCTTTCTTATTCATTCATGTAAACGTCTTTCTATATATGTAACATAATCTCTAGTTAGCATACATTGTATGGTTACACTTACATTTAGCCTATGTACAATTGACTATTTATGGCTACTACAGATTCTCTTGTAAAAATACAATGTATGGGCATTGTTTTGGCTCAATAAAACTTCAGACTTTCCTACTTCCTCTCTCTCTTATTCTACTGTGTACATCTTAGAGTACTACTTATTTATTTTGGCATAGGCTTTAGCTATAAACATATTGAATTTCTACTCAAATGACTTATGCGTAGACTTTGACATGCCACTTGATTACCTCTGTATGCATAATAACCTAACACACCGCTTCCTTGGCGTAGCCCTGGCATCGTTTCTTGGCGCATATTCCTTTATAGACCTAAAAACAAAAATGACTTTTGTAAGTTCGTAAGAACTTAGTGAGCTCAACCTTAAGATACCTTTTTCGTTAATGCTACATTTCATATGTTGTTTAGCACATCCTTGGGGTGTTTCTTGACCTTTTACCTTCTTTGGCGGGTACAATACTGAGGCTACCATCTTTATTTCTTCAGAACCATCTTCCTTCTCTTGTGCATACTGTACTTAACATCTCATTACCTTATGTATCCTTTCATAAATCTTATCTTTACATAATCCTTAACCTCTTCACTTATCTTATTATCATACTTAACTTATTCTATACTCACTAGTCTTATCATTATCTATGGGGGAGGTAGACTGCGCCCAATACTTATCTCAAAATTTGCTTATATCTTCCTTACTTCAAAGCACTCTCTATTCTTACTCTTAACTCATATCCTTGCCTCGCCATTTACTCTGGCACACACTAGCCTTTCTTTTCATCCCTTGTAACTATATGGGGTTGGCCATTCATTCGGTATTCACCCAAAGGTGTTGTCTTCAGATGGTCATCATGAGATCCATTCTTCAGATTCTGCCACAGGCATTCCTTCCTGAAAATAGCCACAGAGGCTTTACTTTTAGAGACTCGCCACAAAGGCGTCCTTTTAACAGAGATAGCCATAAAGGCATTCATTTAATAGAGATATCCACAAAGGTATTCATTTAGTAGAGATAGCCACAAAGGCATCCTTATAACAGAGATCGCGACAAATGCTTTCTTATAACGTAGATCGCTACAAAGGCTTCCTTATAACAAAGATTGCCACAAAGGCATTCTTTTAACTAAGATAGAAACATAGACATTCTTTTAACAGAGATAGCCATATGGCTTCCTTATAACAAAGATCGCCACAAATGCTTTCTTTTAGAGATAGCCACAAAGGCGTCTATTCAGAGATAGACACAAAGGCTTTCTTATACAGAAATTGGTTTTTATGACGTTAGGTATTTGCCTAAGCTCACCGTTGTGAGGTTTTTCCCTCATCGCTAGTACTCACCCAACTATCATTTACATATTCCATATAATGCCATGGCCTAGCCATGGTCTTACACCATATGGTCTTAAGAGTGCCATGAACTTTTTCTTTTAGAGATTCGTGTTTTTACTCTTGATGGACCCCTTTAAATGACTCTAGAGACAGACACAGACACTTAATGCAGGCTCATACTTGACAAACTTATTCCTTTCAGACTTCTTCATGACATATGCATTCATACTTATAGACATGTAACACATTCCCGTAAACTTCATGCATGGACCCTTCATGCAGTGACTTACTCATGATAAAATTTTTCACAACATGTCATCAAAATACACATATACACACTTTACTCATTTAGACATATTAATCATTTTCCATATGAATCATTCATACAAGTTCATTAGACATACATTTCACATAGAATCATCACATCATGCATTTCTTAGCTTGTTTTCACAAAATGTTCTAACATGCATAATACATTTTTAGGAGTCAACTTAGAGACTCACCTGACTTGCGTATTTAGCAACTTTAAACACCATATTCGGGTTTCTATCAAGTATATTGACAACTCCTAATTGACAGAACATGGGAACTCATCAAGATTTGTACACTTAACTCACTTTCTTTCAGTTTGAACACCAAAAATCTCTAAATAAGACTTTACCATACTTATTTTACCCAGCTAAACCAAGTTGCTCCTTAACAACTTAGTATGTGAGGTTTTTAGATCTTACCTTAACAAGGGGCATCTTAAAGCCTAGATTGATATCTTTGACTCAACTTGAATAATAAGAGGAATTCTCTCCGTTTCTTCCTCTTTATAAATAGAGATTAGTTCTTGAAGAAGTGAGAGAAAGGTCCCTATAAACTCAAAATTATATAGGGGTTTTCTACATATTGTTACCACCTTTTTACTTAAGAAATATGTTTACTTGAGTAATTGTTATTAAAATAAGTGAATTTTACTTAATTAGTAATATTGGGCATGAATTTAGAAAGTATGTGAAATTGTGCTTAATTACATGATTTTTGTACATACTTTATGTTATTTCCTGTTAATTTATTAATATATGATTTTTCACTATGTAGGAGGACCATTGAAGATGTGATTAATGTGAATAAACATTGGACATGCACAAATTAGTTCATGTGGACGACAAGACCATGTAATTTGGGTCATGGGGTTGATAATTTGACCTAGAAAAAGATGTGATAAAAGATGAACATGTTTGCTAAGTTATTGGACTGATAAACCGTCCAACAAGGGGAAACTAAAGCCAAGTTTTGACACAAGTATATGGTAGCCCAAAAGCAAGCTTTGTGGTATTTAATTGAAAGTCCTTATAGTTGGAAAATAATAAGAAAATCAGCCCAAAAACTTATTGTTGAAACTGTCCACCCTATGGCTATTAATAGCCTTGGTTTGAATTCAAATTGAGGAGATTAAGTCATCCCCTTCTCCTTGAAATATGGCCGGCCATGTGTGGTAGAAAAAAAAGGAATTTTGAATATTGTTTTAGCTAACTCTACCCCTTACCTTCACCTATAAATACCATGCACCAATCCCTAAATCCCTCATCCCTTACAATTCATTTCTATTCTCTCATTAGCATTTTCTCTACATTCCATTTTCCTTTTCCTTCCCTTACATAGCCACCCATCTCCTTTCCATACTTTAGCCACAAAAGTTTTGTCAAAAACATTCTTTGGCCGGTCACCTTAGTAACTCCTTAGCAAAGAAGCATTGAGCAGAACAGAGGAGTGCATTAGTCAGAATAGATTCGAAAGGTTGCTGAACTGAATCAGTCAAAATAGATCGGAAAGGTTGTAAGTCCTTGATAAATGCATGGGGGTGCCACCTACATGGAGGAAATTGTTAAACTAAGTTTTACTTGGTAAATAATTTTGATATAACAAATACTATGTTTTTAATAAAAATCATTTTAAACACAACGTGACAAAAAAGTTGATCTCAAATGATATCTTAAAAGAAAAAAATCTTGAACTTATACTTAGAAAATTTTTCAAATCCAAGTTAGTTAAACCAAAGTCTTAGACATTTTTCAAACAAACTAAAATTTCTTCAGGCCGAAAAGTATGGATCCAGTATTGATAAATTTAAATGACTATCGATAGATTCACAAATTTATCGATACATTTTTTTGTATCGATATGAAAATGACATTTTATTTTGAAAATTTTTACCAAGTATCGATTCGGTATTGATACCTTTTTTTGGGTATCGATAAATTTCTTCAAGTATTGATACTGGTATACATTAATCGATACATTTTTCAGCATTGATACGAAATTAGCATTCTGACTTGTAAAGTAGTTATCAAGTATCGATACGGTATCGATACCTTTTATTTGGTATCGATTAATTTCCATAGGTATCAATATAAAGAGTTCCAAAGGTCACTGAATTAGGCATTAAATTCTTTTGGTATCGATACTTGTAGAAAAAAATCGATACTTGTTGTTGCAGGTGACATTAATGCTCCAGTATTTTCATCCCCAACGACTCTATTCAATATCCCAACAACCACAATGGTTGGAAATCAATTGAAGGGTATAAATACCAACTTCTAAGGGTTCTACAACTAGAAGTGAGATTATTCAAGTTTAAAGATCAATCAAACAACCTTTGTGCTTAATTTTTCCATACTTTTCTTTCATATACTTATGAGTTTCATTGTTATTATATAAGCTCAAGTGTTTTCTTTGTAATTGTAACATTTTTGTCTTGTGAGGTTTCATTGTTTTCTTATTTGTTTCTCTTTGAGAGGGTTTGAGTCATAAGACTTTTGTATATATCTTAAGGGGGTTGTAAGGTTAAACATTGTCCTCAAAGGTTGATCAAATTAGTAAATTTGGAAAAAAAAATCCTTTGTAATACCCCTTACCCGGTCCAGGTGTTGAACCTGAGTAATAGAATGTTATAGACTAATACGAAACATTTACATACCAAATAATAGTTCACAATTCAATTCAATATCAATTAACCATATTTAATCATGTATAACATGCAATTAAATGAATTTCATGTTTATATCGAGCTTACAAAAGCTTAAAATCAACCTGGTAAAAAACAAGGATTAAATTGAAACAAAAATGAATAGATAAGAAAATTCTGCAAACAGGAATCGCACGACCGTGTCCCTTGACCGTGTGAAAGGTTGAGGCCATGTGGGATGGGACACCTGGCCTTGTGGCCAAGCCGTGTTATAGCCTGATGCTGTGTGGAGCTAGAGTCACATAGCCGTGGAAATAGACTGTGTCACTTATTGATGCCGTGTGGGTCAAAAGTGCAAATATTCAAAACCCAAACTTATTTGATTTTTAGTTGGTTATGAAATCCTAAGAGCCGCCCATGTGACAAATTAGCGCTATGTGTCCAAACTTTTCCTAAGAAAAATTTCGTATTTACTTCTCCTTTTCGGTTTTTTCTTCTATTTTTCCACATATATAGAAAAATAGGGTTGTAATAGCCTTTCTTTCTTTTTTTCTTCATGAGTTTCAAAGATTATTTTGCAAAGTGTATGAGTTGTATAATTATTTAGCAACAAAGTCAATGCCAATCAAACTAAGATTAAATCGGCTATTTTTAATATTAATTTAAGAATATAATTGGGAATAAAAACTATTTTTATCTATCTTTAAAAAAGATGTGTTTATATATTCCAATTTTTCCATATTTGATTTTTAGTTGGTTATGAAATCCTAAGAGCCGCCCATGTGACAGATTAGCGCAATGGGTCAAAACTTTTCCCAATAAAAATTTCATATTTACTTCTTTTTTATTTTTTTTTCTGTTTTCCACATATAGAAAAATGGGGTTGTACTAGCCTTTCTTTTTTTTCATACAAAGATTATTTTGCAAAGTGTATGACTTTAACACTTTCTAACAAAATAAAGTCAAGAAAAATTAAAAAGTAAACAAAAATTTTAAAATTATTTTATAATCATTATTAAATGTTTTATTAATTTAATGTAAATATTTTCATATTAAATGTGATTTCACTTATTTCTTACTTTAATTTAATATTATAATTTACTTTTCAATGTAGTTCTAAATTTCTATATTCTTTTAATAATGTTATGAATTAATTCAAACATACAAAAAATCTTTTCATAGATTTATTAATGTTTACAATAAACTTGAATTCTCATTTACTTTTTATACCATAGTTAAAAAAACTTCTACATTGCATAAAAGTATTTTGTTTCTTAGTTAGTTTAAATATTATTTACATTAAATATATTATATATTATTTATTTATAAAAAATAAATATATTTATTCACCTACAATTGAAGTATAAAAGAATTAATAAATATAAATACAATTCAATCATAAATATATATGAAAAATTTATAAAATAAAATAAATCAAACCACTAAAAAATACAACCAAACCGCCAACCAGTACATAAGCAAACAAAACCCATATTACAAGGGTATGAGTACTCAAAGACCTACAGCCTAGTCTTTGCCACTTAATAATTGGTTTTTAATATGATTCTCCCAATAAGAAAGATAATATATTTTTAAAAAATCATTTTATTCTTTCTCAATTTCAAAATTAAATAAATTAGTTCTCTTAAAGTAATCAAAGCAATTTAATCTCTATGAATATAAAAATGAGCAACTAAGGATAATTAATCACGACTTAGACATAATTTTAATTGGTATAATAATAAAATTAGTCCTTAAAATTTACACATTCTATCAATCAAGTCCTAATTTAACAAATTTATCCCATAGCGTTTGTATAAATGTGTAAATGTTGAGCTTGAATTTGTTGAACTTATTAGAATTAATGTCAAAATAACGAAGTATATAAACATTAAAGGCTAAATTTGTTACTATACCAATCAAAATTATGTACAATTAACGGAAGACATTAATGTTATGCTTAATTCTCCTTACTTGCTCGCTTTCAAAATTAACGAGGATTAAATTGCTCCAATTTTTTCGAAAGAGACCAATTTACTCAATTTTGAAATTAAGAGGGATTAGAGAGGTCTTTTTACCAAAAATATAGTTAAAATAGAGCCAGTGAAAATTGAAGTAGTATATATGCTGTTAAACTATGAAGAATGAGGAAAGCAAAATAAAATGGCAGAAGAAGTGAAGCTTTTGAAGACCTGGTCAAGCCGTTTTGGATTAAGGGTTGTTTGGGCGTTGAAGCTCAAAGGTATACCATATGAAGCAATAGATGAAGATCTGTCCAACAAGAGCGCTTTGCTTCTTCAGTATAACCCTGTCCACAAGAAAATCCCAGTTCTTGTTCACAATGGGAACCCCATCTCTGAATCCCTTGTGATTCTTGAATATATTGATGAGACATGGAAGCAAAATCCCATATTGCCCCAAGATCCTCTACACAGAGCCAGGGAACGGTTCTGGGCCAAATTTAGTGATGAAAAGGTAAGGATCTTCTGTTTCTGTATCCATTTGAGAAAACATAAACGTATCTCTATTCTTGTTGTTGGCGCAGCTACTACCATCAGTATGGGGTGCTTTCACCAAAGAAGGGAAAGACCGAGAGGAAGCTATGGCTGCAACGATGGAGAACCTGAAATTCGTAGAAGAAGAGCTGAAAGGAAAGAAATTCTTCAGTGGAGAGAAGATAGGCCTGGTAGATCTTGTTTTCGGTTGGCTTGCTAACTTGATCTCTATTTTTGAAGAGGTATCTGGCTTCAACATAGTTGGTGAGGGATATCCATTGTTATCGGCCTGGATGCAAGAATTTTCAGAACTCCCTGTGATTAAAGATACCTGGCCTCCTCGTGACAAGATGATCATCAAGTATCAAGCACGTTATGACAAATACCAGCCTGCAAAATGACCTGTTCCTGAGGTTTTTCCATTGGTAGTTTACATTAAAAGTTTAGGCATCATATTGCTGCAATAAGTTCAAAACTATGTGTGTAGACAAGGCCTTGGAGCTTATTTACCATAAATGAGGGATTTTCCTTTGTAATCTGTCAAGAAACTGAAGTTGTAATTGTTGAACCAGATTGCCTCGTGAATTATATCAGTTGTTGCTGTTTTTTTTTTCACTTGTTATCCAATGGCAGCTAGCTAATGCAAAGAAACAGCTTAATCAAAAGGATTGTTAGTGGAAAATAATAGTAAAATAATAAAGCTTAATTATTATGCCTCCATAAGCACACTGAAATTTTCATTAAGCAAAGCAGGTCCAAGACAGCAATAAAGTGAATATTTACATGCAGGACTGATTTATCTTTCTTATCAAAATCCTTGGCTTCAAAATGTATAGTCAGGAACACAAGGCTGAGAACAGCAAGTATTAAAAGAATCCATTTACTGAGCAACAAAAATTAACTTCCAAGGAAAATGAGAAAAATAAGTGTTAAAAAAAGTCACACTTTCTAGTTTCCACATCTATTCATACAAATTCACCACAATGGAAGTAGACGATGATGAAATTAGAGATTAATACTCTAATATATTAAGGAAAAACTCACTCAAAACTATATATTTTTTAGAAATATGTAAAGATATATATAGACGAAGCATTTATTGAATCATATAAGGAAAGAAGGTCTCTAATTTAGAATCTCTAAAAATCAGCTATAAACACTAAAAGTTAGCTATTCAATGTTGTCAAATAATCAAAGATTCTCAACACTCCTCCTCAAGTTGGTGCATAGATGTCTTGCATGCCCAACTTTCAAAGAAGATTATGAAAAATCTTATTGCTGAACCCTTTAGTAAAAACATCAACCAACTATTTTTCGGATGCTAGATAAGATTGACTTAAAACACCACTGGCTACTTTTTCCTTGATAAAATAGTGATCAATTTCGATGTGCTTGGTCCTATTGTGCTGCACTAGATTTTGAGCTATGTTGATGGCCGCTTTGTTGCCACAGTGCAAGGTTGATCCATTTACGTTCAACAACTTTAGCTTTTCTAGTACCTTTTGCAGCCATAAAAGCTCACAAACACCTTGATTCATAGCCCTATATTCAACCTCTGCACTTGATCAAGCCACAACACTTTGTTTCTTGCCTCTTCAAATGACTAAGTTTTCTCCCACAAGAGTACAATAATCCGTTGTAGACCTTCTGTCATCAAGAGAGCTAGCCCAATCTGTATTTGTAAATATTTCTATCTTGAGATGACTATTTTTGGAGAATATCTACATAT
The DNA here is from genome assembly GCF_025698545.1 of Gossypium raimondii. Classification (NCBI taxonomy): domain Eukaryota; kingdom Viridiplantae; phylum Streptophyta; class Magnoliopsida; order Malvales; family Malvaceae; genus Gossypium; species Gossypium raimondii. Next base: position 29,461,828 of record NC_068568.1, read on the forward strand.
GAGCTTCGCGAGGATTGGAGAGAAGCTATCATTGATCCAAGAAATCAAAAACGTGTTCCTTAATTTTCAGCATCTGAAAATTTTCAGCATCACTGGTACAAGTTGTTTGAATATGTTGATAATAATTAAGTTCCTGCCATAAGCCACTTAACTCAGACAAGCTACTATTATGAGCTTCCTGCAAAATCTTTTGAACGAGATTTGAATTTCTCGGAATGCAAATTCTGCCTTTGAAGTATAAACTATCATCGGATCCAATTTGAAAGTTTGAATCAGGAGTCATTTCAATCTGTTTTTGTTTAGCTATCAACACATCATCGCATTTATGAGCTTCGCAAATCTGTTGTAAAAACATCGGTCTAGCTTTCAACTCAGCTAAGATTGAACCATCATCAGTCAATGTCAATCGTGTGTTTAACGCTCACAAAGCAAATAAAGATTTTCTACTCAAAGCATCAACAACTACATTAGCTTTTCCCAGATGATAATCAATGATCAAATCATAGTCTTTCAACAACTCGAGCCATCTGCGCTGTCTCAAATTCAAATCTTTCTGCAACATTAAATACTTCAAGCTTTTATGATATGTGAAGATATTACATTTTTCACCGTACAAATGGTGTCGCCAAATCTTCAAAGCAATCATAATTGCAACAAGCTTTAAATCATGCATCGAATCATTCTTTTCGTGCGATTTTAACTGTCTAGAAGCATATGCTATTACTTTGCCCTCTTGCATCAGAATATAGCTTAAACCATTTAACGATGCATCACTATAAATCACAAATTCTTTACCAGGCTCTGGCTAAACTAACACTAGTTCCTCGGTTAACAATGCTTTTAATTGATCAAAACTTTGCTGACATTTCTCAGACCACTCAAATTTAACCTCTTTTTGCAATAATCTTGTCAATGGTATAGCAATCATCAAAAATCCCTTGACGAATCTTTGGTAATACCCAGCTAAATCGAGAAAACTTTTAACCTCAGATACATTTCTCAGAGGCTTACAATCAACAACAGCTAAAAGTTTTGCTCGAATCAACTCTGATGCCATCTGCTAATACAACATGTCCCAGGAAATCGACTTCTCGAAGCCAGGATTTACATTCGCTAAACTTAGCGAATAATTACTTTTCGTGCAAAGCTTGCAAAACAATTCTCAAATGCTCGGGATGCTCTGACTCATCCCGTGTATAAATAAAATATCATAAATGAATACCACAACTAATCTGTCTAAATACAATCTAAAAATTTTATTCATTAAGTCCATAAATATTGCAAGTGCATTAGTCAAACCAAACGACATCACAAGAAAATCATAATGTCTGTACCTGGTCCTCAACGCGGTTTTTAGCACATTTGAATCTTTGACTTGCAACTGATAATAACCAGAACGAAGATTACTCTTTGAAAATACTGTCACACCTTTCAATTGATCAAACATATTGTCAATACTTGACAATGGATAATTGTTCTTGATCATCACCTTATTGAGCTATACATAACCGTATAGACCTGTCTTTCTCCCTAATGAATAACATAAGAGCACCCCAAGGAGAAAAGCTGGGTTGAGTAAAGCCCCTATCTGTCAACTCTTGCAACTGTGCTTTCAACTCTTTCAATTCTATAGTTACAATTCTGTATGGAGCTATCGATATCGGGGATGTTCCCGGTACCAACTCAATACCAAACTCAACTTCCCAGGT